>NC_136417.1:144284598-146684598 GCF_052625555.1 Lactuca saligna
GACACGTGTATTAGATGGTTAATTTAAAAATATATATATATATATATATATATATATATATATATATATATATATATATATATGTAAAAGTCAAATATTTGAGAACTTTAAATTTATAAGAAAAAAAACGAATTATTCTAATATAAATGTTTTTTATCTTTTAAATTTAAACAAATAATTTAAATAAAGAAAAAAAATTAATGAGCTTTAATGTCGAAAATTTGAAATTAAAAGGTAAAATTTATTAATGAAATTAATATGCATTTATTAATTATTACAATTATTACATTAAAATATTATGTGGAATTTAATAAAATAGAAAACTCATAAAATTACATGTGTAAAAAAGTTTAATTCAGAATAACCATAAAATGATATTTGACAAATTGAATTACAGTATGATAAGTGGCAAAAAAAAGCTTTTATCTATTAAAAAGGATTATTTTTCATAATTTATATGTTTTTTGTTTTACGTGTGTTTGTTTTTTTTTTTTTAATTTCTCAGTTTTGTATATTTGTTTTTATGTTTTCTATGGTTTCATTTCGTTTTTTCTAGAGTATTTTCTTCTTACAAGTTTGTTTTCCAACTTTTTTTCAAAATTCATCTAATGCATGAACTTTCTAAATAGTTGTTCCTTTCTACATAATCGTTTGCACAAAAAAAACATTACAATGTATAATTAAACCTAATTATCATCGAACACACCAGGTTTATATATATAAAGAGTTATAGTTAACTAGATGAAAGTAAAGAGTTATTGAGGTTGCAAATGTATCCAGTACATGTAAAAATATCTCATATATAGTGGTTTTATAAATTAAATTTGGAAATGTGAAATTAAACAATTATATGATGTTGAATATATATATATATATATATATATATATATATATATATATATATATATATATATATATATATATATATATATATATATATATATATTGTAATGTTATATTTAACTATTAAAATAATAACTGATTTTACATTACTCTTTTGACGTTTTTTTATTTACGATCATCATGAAGATTTTGAATCATTGTTTTTAAGATAACATAGTACTTATAATTTTACATTACTATTGATTTTTGTTAGCTTTAATTAGATTGAAACACACTTATTATTATTAAACTTTTATAAAACACTTAAGTGTAGGGAAAAAAGTCTTACCTTTTTTTTAGTTATTCTACATTAAGTAACAAATTTAAAGTCATTATTAGAAATTGTTTTGGAAAATCATAAAAGTTGTAACTTGGTATGAGGTGCAACAAGTAAATTGACTTCCTTTATAGTATATACCAATGATTATGTCATTGACAATCACAATTAAATACAAATAAGATTATATATAGTTCTCGAATAATATTACTTTTAATTAATTAACTGGTTAAAAGTTTACTAATTTGATCATTTTTTGATTTCGACAATAATGATTTTTTTTAATAATCTAACCATTCCTTTTTAAGATAACTTTGTGTAATTTATAATTTCATGTTACTATTAATTATTATTGTTGTAAATTAATGTTAAAACTACATGTTATTATTAAAAATTTATAAAATACTTTTGAAATATACTTATTATTATTAAAATATTGTAGATACTAAAGTCTATATAGAATATACTTTTTAAATTTTATAATGTTATCGGAGAAATCAATAGTATGGTATTTTTAAAATTTATCAACAATATAAAAATATATAAGAATTCACTTAATTAAAGTATTAATCAAAGTATTGGACGTATGAGACAAATATAAAAATAGATAATTATAGTATATTGTAGAAATCTAAAAAATTATGTTTCTACTTTTATTAGCTACTTAATTTATCTATAGATTATTTTGGTATAGCTATTTAATTACCAGTTACTTAATAATCATGTTTACTTATGGTGAGGTAATTGAAACACTTTATACTAATTTGTAATAACTAGAATAAAAAGTCCATGCTACGCCACATGGTCCATTTTTTATGTATTACCAACAGTTTAGTAAAGGAATAATGATTTAGGAGGGTAATAACGTTTCCTATTTGTCCATTTTAGACCCCTAACGTATTTTTTGTACGTATTACACCATTAAGGTTATTATAACCGTTTAAAAATAGTCCTTTTAACAGGAAAAAGCCTGTAAAAGGATTATTTATAAACGGTTATAACAACCTTAATGGTGTAACATACACAAAAAATACGTTGGGGACCTAATATGGACAAACGGGAAACGTTATTACCCTCCAAAGTCATTATCCTATGAAACTATAAACCCCTATAATAAATTTTTACTTTTTAAATAAGAAACTTATAGGTCTTCGGGTTGGTAGTTTGGATGTTTTTAACCTCGGCCTTCTTTATAAATAGAAGTGGCGGTTTCTTAATGACAATGGAGCTCTTCGGGTTAAAATTGTCAAATTTTGTCATGGAGAAGGTGGTTTTTCGGACGATTCGAGAATAGGAATTGGAGGGGGTCTTTGGCAAAAGATTGTATGATCCACTAATCACCTCCATGAGAATGTTTGTATTCCTTCTAATTACATGTATAGAGTGGTGGGGGATGAGACTCAAACGAGGTTCTAGAAGGATGTTTGGTGCTTGGATATTCCTTTTAGGGAGCGGTTCGGGAGGCTCTTTGCTTTAGCCTTTAACCAAGATGCTTGAGTAAGTGAATAATGGGATCCGAAGGGATGTAATTTTCATTGGCCCCTCCTTTAATCCCCCAATGCCAATGAAAATTACATCCCTCAGGATCCCATTATTCACTTACTCGAGCATCTTGATTAAAGGCCAAAGCAAAGAGCCTCCCGAAACGCTCCCTAAGAGGAATATCCAAGCACCAAACATCCTTCTAAAACCTCGTTTGAGTCTCACCCCCACCACTCTATACATGTAATTAGAAGGAATACAACCATTCTCATGGAGGTGATTAATGGATCCTACAATCTTTTGCCAAACACCCCCTCCAATTCCTATTCTCGAATCTTCCGAAAAACCACCACCTTCCCCATGACAAAATTTGACAATTTTAACCCGAAGAGCTCCCTTGTCATTAAGAAACCACCACTTTTATTTATAAAAAGGCCGAGGTTAAAAACATTCAAACTACCAATCTCAAGACCTACAAGTTTCTTATTTAAAAAGTAAAAATTTACTATAGGGGTTTATAGTTTCATGGGATAATGACTTTGGAGGGTAATAACGTTTCTCGTTTGTCCATATTAGGTCCCCAACGTATTTTTTGTGTATATTACACCATTAAGGTTGTTATAACCGTTTATAAATAATCCTTTTACCGACTTCTTCCTGTTAAAATGACTATTTGTAAACGGTTATAATAACCTTAATGGTGTAATATGCATAAAAAATACGTTAGGGGACCTAAAATGGACAAACAGGAAACGTTATTACCCTCCTAAGTCATTATCCGTTTAGTAAATGCCAACGGGAACAATTTTTGTAATTAGTTTTGTATACAAGGATCAAACCTATCAAAATACAAAAATCATACAAAATATGGATTACTTTGAAAAAAAACTTTATAGTGCCTTTTCTATAAATTAAAGAATATAGATACTAAATCTGCCAAAATATAAACATTTTTTGCGATAACTAAATATGTCAAAATCTATAAGCTTTGTTGCACGGACTATATCTGCTAAAAGGTTTTCAAAGGACTAAATCTGCAAAAATATAAAACCTTTGTTGTAGGGACTAAGTATGCAAAAATGTATAAGTTTTGTGGTAAAACTTTGAAAAAGATATACTCTATAGTTCCTAAGGGCTATACAATTTAATAGTCTATTTTATGTTTACATGTTTCGGTGTTTCTTTGGTTTTTTTTCTCGTTTGTTGGGTCAATTTTATGTGTGTATAATGTTTAAAAGAGAGTAACAACCAAAAGTGTAAACTCTAGAAACTAATGTGACAAAAATTTTAGGGGTCACATTTGGTAAATAACAGGGACAAAAATGGAAAAATCTTAAAAAATTTTAGGGGTCACATTTGGTAAATAACAGGGACAAAAATGGAAAAATCTTAAAAATTTATGGCTAAATTCTAAATCATGAAGAAGTTACTATGTGAATAATGATTTGATGAAAGTAAGAGAGCAAAAGTGTCAACTCTTGAAACATTTGTAACTAAATTCTTGATAGTTTGTTTTATTTACTTCTTTTTATAGTTTATTTTAGCATATTTCATTCATCATTTAGATAATTTACATGCATATTTTCATTTTTGTTATTTTATGGCCTATTTCGGGTACTTTCTAGTTTTGTGAGCTTTATTGCAGATTTCATGGAGATTAGTGGAGCAGGAATGTTCGGAGCATATGGAAAACGATTGGACTTAGAGGACGTCGAGAATTATAGGCTTGGTGATAATGGAGTTGATGCATTGAGCGGGCTTGATGATTATTTGAAGGCTTGGAGAAAAAGAAATTTGAATTTGCAAGAACTGGAAGAATATTCGGCATGTGGAGATTATTAACCGGGCGGGTTTACGAGCTATGGGTGATTTGGAAAAGTCATCTTGGGCTTAAATTGAAGAAAACATGAAGAACATTGGGTTATAAGCTTAGTGGATTCGTTCTGGGCAAGTGGGCTAAGTCATTGGAGGCCCAAATCACGAAAAAGCCCAAATTACACAAGAACCCAGCTCAGCACGTGGGCTACCCGCGTAACAGCACGCGGGTCGCGCAACCCCCCTACAGGGGTAATTCCGAAAATTCTTGTTTTGAGCTATATGAGGAAGTTTGGTGTGCCACTTTTCTCAACTCTTAAACATCTGATTTTTGAGCATTCTTTATAGAGTTTTGAAGATTTATGAAGGCCAAGAACACCTCAAGAACATCATCTTTTTACCTCTTGATTCTTGTTTAATGTTTGGTACAATCTTCTCTAACTTTGTTTCTTTGAGTTTAGCCATGCTTGGCTAAACTAATCTTGGTTGACTTTTGTTGAATCTTTTGAACTTTTGTTGAATGTTGAAGAATCCATGAACATGTTCTTAAATCTTTATGGGAATGTTTTGTGTTTTAACATCTTATCACTACTTGTATGTTTTAGTTCATGAGTTTAAATGTGTTTGTGGTGATTAGTTGGCTAATTTATTGATTAAGTAAAGGGTCCTCAAATTAGCAAGCAACAAATGATTTTTGTGTTGTTTTTTCTTCACACAATCATAAAAACATTTCCTCCAACATGGTGGTGAAAGCATTTGACCCCTCTTGGATTTGGTGACTTTTTGGTTCTTAATGCTAGTTGACTTTCACTAATTACATGCTTAATGGAAATTATGACTTTGACTAAGGAAGTTGTTATGAGCTTCTCTAACCATTTTAACAACTAAGAAAAGTTTAGGTAATCTCAAGCTTCTTGGATTACTATAGCCAAATTAAGGATTTAAATCAAGTATTGCACCATTGGATTCTAATGATATGTTCTTCAAAAGTCAAAGAGAGGAAACCTTAAGTCAACCATGCTTCTCTTATTGATTTACATCAAATCTTGTTTTTGTTAAATTTTCAATTTAATTCTAGTTTGTTTCAAGTACTTCAAAATACCAAAACCCCTATTTTTAATTTATTGTCATTTAGCAAGTATTTTCACAAAGAGATCTTTCATAGAGTTATAAATTGAACCAATCTCCATGGATTCGATCCCTTTACCACTATACACTATTTTAGTGTGTAATATTTAGGGTTATTAATTTTGTTGGCCTCGACAACCACCGATTCTAATCATCAAAAAAGTTATTATTCCTAATAGTTATGATAAATAGACCTTTTTGTAAACTAAATAATTATAGGGATTAAATCTGCCAAAATATAAACCCTTTGTTACATAGAGTAAATTATAGGGGCTAAATCTACCAAAAATATAAAAAATTTGTTGTAGGGACTAGATCTGCAAAAAAGTGTAAAGCCTTTGTTTGTAAGGACTAAATCTATCAAAAATGAAATACCTTTGTTGTAAGTACTAATTATACCAAAATATAAAATATTTAAATTGTACGGACTAAATCTACAAAAAATGTAAAACATTTTTTGTAGGAACTAAATCAGCCAAAATGTGAAACCTTTTTTGTAGGGACTAAATCTGTCAAAAAAAAAAACATTTGTTTGTAGGGATTAAAATCTGTCAAAATGAAAACTTTTGTTGTAGGGTCTAAATCTGTCAAAATGTAAAACAAATACGGGATGAAAAGTGCAAAACTTGGAAAAAAGGGGTAATTTTTAAAGGCCATAAACTTGTGTGGGACCAAAATTGACAAACACAACAAACTTCTGCGGCGAAACTCTTGCACAAGTTACACATTCTGCAACGTAACTTGCCAATAAAAATTATCGTAGTTTTGAAAAATACATGATATATTCTAATAAAATATACACTGTAAATATTATAATGTGGTTTTTATAATGTTAGAATATTCTAAAATTCTACTAGATTTGTTAGATATGTAAAATCTAATCTTAATAAAAACCTCTCTAAACAGCCACATGGCAATTTTCTAGATCTTTTTAATGCCACGTGGCAG
Organism: Lactuca saligna; assembly: GCF_052625555.1. Classification (NCBI taxonomy): domain Eukaryota; kingdom Viridiplantae; phylum Streptophyta; class Magnoliopsida; order Asterales; family Asteraceae; genus Lactuca; species Lactuca saligna. The sequence continues at coordinate 144,291,131 of NC_136417.1, forward strand.
TGTTCTACACCCCCTTTAATATTTTTCCCGCTCACAAGATATCGCATATTTCATCCATATTATTCATATCATTTAATGTCATCTAATTCAAATTTTAAATTTCAATTAGTCCCTGATTATTTGGGATACACGTCAATTATTTGGGATACACATCAATAATTACTCCGTTATCTTCTCTGAATCCCCCTATCTCGATCCATAAATCATTTATAATCTGGCATTTCATTTGTGCCTCTTTCTCTTCTCGATACTCTATACACGAAGATCCTTTGAAATCTAGGTGATTCAAACCCGAGCGGAGACCATACAGGTTTGAACTTCTCTAATTATTACACATTTTTGTGTTTTTGATTTTGTCTCTTTTAACTTACTTTTCTCCTATCTCGGTTCCTTCTATCAAACACTGATTTCGGGTGGTGGACAAGGTGAAGGAAAAAACAAATGAAATTGATGGAGAAGTAATCTCTTTCATAATATTCATTCTCTTTACAAATTCGATTTCCCCCTTTTCAGTTGTTTAGGGATTCAAATTTCTTTTTTGCAGTTTTTCATCTTCACAACCTTATTATAATACTAACATCATTTATGTTTTGAACTTATGCAGAGCATCCTTATATTAGAGAAGATGGAGAAGCATTAGACAAGTCAACCGAAAATCGACGGTGCAACCCTTTAAGGTAAAGTAATTTTGAGCCGTCAACAAACTCAAGAAAATCGATCTCAAGGTTTTCTTAATAGCCCAACTTCCTCAGATTCCAGTATACATCTTAACCCTAACTCTTCAACGAGCATAATTTTTAATAAATTTTTTAGGTCATTGCTAAAATCTACACCAAAACCTTTGTTATGTTGGGATCTCTACAGAAAAAACAAATTCTTCCCCCATCTGGTGGTCGATTTCAACACAGGTACAGCTTCCAAAAAGAAGTAAGAAATATAAACTTTGTTTTTCTATAAAATTATGGTTTTTCTGAGTCCCAATTGTAGCATAAAAGCGATAATAGATATTTTTTTGTGCTTATAATGATAGTCGCATGTGGATGTTTGGCAGTACTGATGCATCTTACAATTCCCCCATTTTATATCTTGGAGTTAATTTTTCTGTATTTTTACTCATTTTTATATTGATTTGATTATTAATTTCAGGTTTTTTGGATTGTTTACCTAATTTGCGATCTTAATTTGATATCCTTTGGAATGTAAGCTTTACTTTCATTTCTTTATTATGGCTACTATAAATATTTATTAAGGTTTTTTTTAGACAATGGTGCTTTTGTGGATTTATTCTAAACAAGTTAACTGTTAACATATTGGCATCATCCATCTGTAATGGGATCCAATTTTGTTCAAAAGTAAGTTAACTGTTAACATATTGGCATCATTCATCTGTTATGAAAGTAATAAAAATAATATTTATCATTAGTGCAGTGAATTTAGATATGTTACTATTATGGATGCAAAATATATAAATAGGCCATTGTTATGGGTAAAACATAAACTGTATTACTCATATTGTCAGCACAAGTGAAGTATTTTATTATTCCCTTGCAATTGCCTATATTGCCTTATTCAAAAAGAGACAAAGCTTCATGTAAGACCGATCATCCAGGAATCTTTCAAAAATTTAATTCATGTTGCTAACCTTTGTTAGATTTCTTCTAAAACAATTAGATCCAAGCAAAGGGATGTGATAATAATTCAAGATTAGGGTAATTTTTTTTAAAAAATATTTATACTATTTGGAAAGTTATGAGATTTATGTATGTAAATTGTTTTTGTGCAAGCCACAAGAGGTTGCAACTTGTGTCTATCATGCACATTTATCACAAAAACTTCTCAAATTAACTTGGCCTACTTAAGTTATCTCAATTAGCAGCAGCATTTGCAAAGTCAAATTAGAGCAACAACCTCACGACATGATCATGTAAATTTTCACAACACACTTTTTGTAGTCCCGGAACATTCAAGTGGGAAGGGCTGATTTTTAATTATTTTTCAATACAAGTTGTCCTATCTAATTTATTTTGACATCACATCAAACTTTGTGTAAAAATAACTATCTTTAGATCTATGATTATTAATTATAATTTTTAAAGTTTATATATTATTTTACTTTGTCAACCGTGTAACACACGAGTTATAACCTAGTATTCTAATATTCTACTAGAGTATTTTAATATTATACTAGAATATTCAAATACTCTACTAGAATATTCAAATATTCTACTAAAATATTTCACAGATATTTCAAAAAAAAAACGGTATTTTTTTTATTTATATATTTTTTTATTTTTTTGGAAAATATAAATGACGAAAATAATATTTACAAAAAACATTTCGAAAATTTGTAATTATTTTGCATTTAATTTTTTTTTCTTTTATCTACAAAATAAGGTGTTAGAATTCGCATCTCTTCATCTCACAAAATATAGTGGTTTCATATAAACCTAACTATATATATATATATATATATATATATATATATATATATATATATATATATATATATATATATATATATATATATTAAAACCTATTCAACAACTAATTCTTATTGATTAATAATCATAAAGTAACCTTAATACAAACTACAAACTAGTAACAAATTTAAAAAATTCAAATTAATATAATAAAAAATAAATAATTAATCTTTAACCATTTTAATTTGGATGATTAAATTTATAAATTTAACATAGAATGTCAAAAAGTTTACTTAATAATATACATTATTTAACTAGAATTTTCAAATTAATATATAAAAACTAAATATTTATATTTAAAGGTAAACAACACAAAAGATACTTAATTTACACCAAAATTCTAATTTGGTATTGTGTTTTTTTGTCTCAAATTTGAAACTGTGTTTTCCAATTTGTTACAATTGTAACCACTTGATAGGTCAACAAGGTTATATTATGACATGACATGATGACGTGGTAAAACTGAAATTTTTTTCCACAAAAAAACACGAAGTTTTTTTTTTTTTTTTTTTTTTTTTTTTTTTTTTTTTTTTTTTTTTGATTTTGATACTGAATTTAATTTTTTCTTTCAATTTTAACACTATGTTTGTTTGTTCAAAATCAAACATTATTTATCAAATTTTGTTCAATTTTGACCATTTTCCATTTGAAACCGTATAAATATATTTTTTTTATTACATTTTAACCGTATAAATATATTTTTTTTCGTTTAAAAACCACATTTTTATTTATATACAAGGTTTTTTTATTTCTTTTTTATTTTTTTATTTTTTTATTTTTTTATTTTTTTATTTTTTTTACATTCACAGCATAATGTATAAATATGCATTAGTTATGTCATTAGAATCAAACTAACCATAAACTTCTAATAAGATGTAAAATTCCACGAGTTGCAAATTTGACATCTGGGTTTTGATCGACTACACGCCTCTAACCCTTCAAACTCATTTTAAAGTTGCGTATTTAATATAAAATACGGTTTTTATATAACTAATACATATTTATATATAAAACTAAGGTTTGAATGTAAAAAAAACCTTATATTTATACAAAACTATGGTTTTAATTGAAAATTATCAACATTAAACAAAATTGGAAAAAATGATGTTCGATTTGGAACAAAAAAACATAGTGTTAAAATTGAAAGAAAAAATTAAATATAGTGTCAAAATCGAAAAAAGTGAAAACTTAGTGTTTTTTGTTGAAAAATAATTCAATTTTAACACGTCAGCATATCATATCAGCATGCCACGTCATCAGAACTGACACGTCATCATGCTACGTCAGCATATAACATGGTTGATCGGTAAAGTGGTCTGAATTGTAAAAAATTGGAAAAACAGTATCAAATTTGATACAAAAAAAAAATACACTGTCAAATTAGAATTTTGGTGTAAACTAAGTGTTTTTTTTATGTTGTTTACCCTATATTTAACAATATACTTTATTTTTCTAATATTTCTTCAAAGCGTTCATGCATTTTTATTATAAATTTGCTAAACTCCGGTTTAACTATAAATATTAAATATATAATATCTATGTAACTAATTGCTCATATAGTTCTTTTAAAAATTTAAACACATGAATAAAAATTTATTTTGAAATCACACACATAGCACATCAGAATAAAATATAAAATTGTGTTATATGGAATAAGAATACTATACCGTGTAATTTAGACTTGACATGAACATGACACGAACACAAATTTAAATTTTAGTTTCATCCTAATTTCATTTCGTGTCATGTATTTTTGTCATAGTGTATCATCAATTATCACCTCTATCCTTTATTAAATAAGCCTTAAACATATTTTTTCAACATTTTTGCAATCTTTTATTAGACTTTTTAAATATCTTTTTAACATACTTTATCCATAAATCCAACATTTTTTACAATATTTTTTAAACTTTATTTATAAGTTTGAAAATATATTTATAAACGGTTTAATAATGTTTTTTAGATTTTTTCCCCAAATATAATAAACTTGATTATTTTGTATGAATATGTAAAATGAAAGTTGTATAAATGTTTTTCTTAAAAGTATTTGTATTTACTCTTTCTACAGAATTTAAAAACGTTTTATGGATACATTTTTACAACATTTTAAACGTTGTAAAAATATAATTTAAAAAAGTGACCATTGAACTACTTTACGTATCAATACAACTTTTCATATTTTCTAGGGTTAATATTATAAAAGCTCTAATTTTTAACGCGTAATTGAAAAAAGCCTTGATATTTTTATTATTTTTCCTGTGACCACAATTTTCTCACAGAATTATCACTCTAACCCGATTAACAAGTTTCATGGTTAAGTTTTTTGGTTAAATTTTTTGCAAAATCAGTGTTAAAAAGTTCAAATTTAATCCCTGAGGTTTGAAAAAAATTACACCACATGGTTTTTTAACTTTATTTTTCGTTTTTTGTATACTTTATTTATTTTTGGTTTTTTTATAATTATATGTACATTTTTTATTTTCTTTATATATAAATATAAATATATATATATATATATATATATATATATATATATATATATATATATATATATATATATATATAGGTTTAGGTTCAATTGATACTATTCTAATTTTGTGAGACCGTAAGACCAAATATAAAAATAATTTTAAAATGCAAAATAAATGGAAAAATAAAAAAAAAAATTTAAATATTATTTTCGGAAATTGAATTAACTAAAAGAAATAAAAAAATAAAAAAAAATTCTGTTTTTTTTAAAACTAAGTGAAATATTCTAATAGAATATTACACTGACATATTCTAAAAATAATTTTAAAATGCAGAATAAATGGAAAAATCAAAAAATTCTTTTTTTAAATATTATTTTCGGAACATGAATTAACTAAAAAAATAAAAAAAATCAACAAAAAAATAAAAATAAAAATACGTAAAATATTCTAATAGAATATTACACTGACATATTTTAAAAAATAATCTTAAAATACAAAATAAATGGAAAATTCCAAAATTTGTTTTTAAAATATTATTTTCGGAACTTAAATTAACTAAAAAAAATTAAAAATAAATAAATAACTAAAAAAATGCGTCTCACGGTCTCACAAAATTAGGCCGTCTCACATGAACCTAGCCCTATATATATATATATATATATATATATATATATATATATATATATATATATATATATATATATATATATTACTTATTTTCATTTTTTAACTTTATTTTTCAACAATTTTTTAAAGCATTTTAACTTTTTTTTTCTATTTTTTAGTGTATATTAGAGTTTTTTTTTTGGTTTTTTCATATTTCTTTTCGTATTATATTTTTTTTTATTTTCATCTTTTTAATTTTTAATTTTTTTCTTACTTGTTTTCCAATTATTTGTTTTTTTTTGTTTTTTTGTATTTTTATCTTTTTATTGACATTTTTCAAAAAAATATAAAATGTTATAATATATTAGAGTATATTACAATTTTGATAATTTATAGTTTTTGTAATTGTTTTTTATTTTTATTCAAGTAAATAAAGTAGTTATGTTTATATTTGTAATTTTAGTCCAACTTATTTTTTTTCTTTTTTTCTTTAGTGCTATTATATTTATGTTACGAAAAAATGAAAATTAAAAAAAAAATAGTTTGTTTAATAAGAATTAGTATTTCAATGTGTTATATAACTTGCAAATTAAATCATATTTTTATATGTGATATCAATAGATTAAAATGAAGATAATATTTTTCAGTTCGATAATAGACTAAAAAAACAAAATCAAAAAAATAATAGTCGATCTTTATAAAAAAAACTTGTTATACTAATTTATATTGAATTCAAGTTCGTTTACTTGAATCAAAGTAAATAAAAACATTAGAAAAAGTATAAATAACTAAAATAGGAAAAAAAAAATTAGAAAACGAAAATTGTAATATTAAAAAACCTTAGAAAAAATATTAGAAAAACCATAAATAACAAAAAATAGAAAAAAAATAAAATAAAAAGGTGAAAAAAATAAAATATAATACGAAAAGAAATATGAAAAAACCTAAAAAAACCCTAATATACTCTGTATATACACTAAAAAATAGAAAGCAAAATGTAAAAAGGTAAAAAAAATGTTGAAAATTTAAATTAAAAAATGAAAATAAATAAAGTATATATATAAAAAGAAAATAAAAAATGCACACATATTTATAAAAAAACCGAAAATAAATAAAGTATACAAAAAACGAAAAATAAAGTTAAAAAACCATGTGGTGTAATTTTTTTCAAACATTAGGGATTAAATTTGAACTTTTTAAGACTAATTTTGCAAAAAAGTTAACCAACTTAATCATAAAACTCGTTAAGTGGGCTAGAGTAATAATTCTGCGAGAAAGTTGTGGCCACAACAATAATAAAAAAAAAATATCAGGTTTTTTTTCCAATTATACAGTAAAATTTTAAGGCTTTTATAATATTAACTATATTTTCTACAACATTTATAATACTTTCATTTAGAAAAGTGTATGAATATGTAACATAACTGTTAAACAAGTTTATAACGTTTTAATATTTTTGTAAATAATGTGTGATTTTAAAATAAATTTTTTAAAAAGTGACAAAAAGAGCCTACAAATGATTTTTAATTCTTTGAGAAAAATTATATTTATAATAAAATTTAAAGTGACCAAATTCGTAAAAAAAATCTAAAAGATAGGTCAAAAGTTTAAAATTTAAATATGACCTATTAAATATGGCATGATATATGGAAATTAAATATCCAACGGCCAGTTATCTTTTTGTAATATATTTTGAGTTTGTTTGTAATTAGAAAACATTTCCAATAGATGTTTTTTTCAACAAAAGTGTAAAATTGATTCTTGTGGTAAAAACTTCGGATAAAATCAAAAAGTTTCTTATTAGTTTTGGTTAAAAAAAAGCTTTAAAAAACAGTTTTACCATTTTATTCTCTTTTTTCTTTTTTTATAATTATTTTAATACTGTTTTAATTTGAAAAAAAAAAGATAAATAGTAGGGGTGAGCATGGTGCGGTTTGGTGCCAAAACCGAACCAAAAACCGCAACTTCGGTTTTTTGAAATTTAGAAACCGCACCGTTCGGTTTTATGCGGTTCGGTTTTTGCGGTTGTTCATTGCGGTTTTTTGCGGTTCAGTTTTTTTTTGCGGTTTTGTCTTTTTACTAAACCTCAAGTAAGTCAGCGAGTTATTTTGACTCAAATGATGAGTGATAATCATTTATTGGAGATAAATCCATACCACAACCTATTGGTTAGAAGTCAAATTACTTAACCACTCATTCAACATGTTTTTAAAGCTTCAATATAATGCGAATTTAATATAATATTTGTTTCACAAGTACATACGATAATATCAATTAATATATTCATAAAAATGATATTATATCACTAGTACTCTTCATATTTAAATGTTAAAAAAATGTCATAAACATTATTTGTTATTGTAAATACCATTGAATGTATGCTTAAAAATATACAATTATCCTCCGATAGATAAGATATATATTTACATTTATATAAATTTTAATTGTCATAAGTTCTTGGTTCTTACAAATATCAACAGTTAATATATATATATATATATATATATATATATATATATATATATATATATATATATATATATATATATATATATATATATATATATATATATGCAGTGCGGTTCGGTTTTTTGTGGTTTTTGCAAGACTAAAAACCGCACCGCACCGAGTATTTCGGTTTTTGCAAAACTAAAAACCGCACCATCGGTTTCCATTTCGGTTTTGGTTTTTCGGTTTCGATTTATGCGGTTTTTTTGGTTTGCGGTTCGGTTTTTGCTCACCCCTAATAAATAGAATTTGCCACCAACTACCCCACCATTCTCTCTCTCTCTCTCTCTCTCTCTCTCTCACACACACACAGTAAAGAAAAACCCACCTTCACCTCCCCTACCTGCACTCCCGATCTTCTTCTTCCCACTTCACCTTTAACTTAAATTACACACAGATACATACACTTAAATACGTTGCCATTTAACCCTTCTCTATTCCTGGTCAACAATCCTTCTCTTGGTGGTAGTAGATGATTTTGGTGGACTTCCGTCGGTCTTCTGCGTAAACCATAAAAGCTTCAGATTACCCTAAAACCATGGGGGTAAGGGCTTAGTTACAGAGTACAAGATGATCATGGCTTGTTCACAACAATACAGTTTGGCGATTTGGAAGTTGGCGCTTCCTCAAATATTGTTGTATTTGACCGGTTCGATTGATGGGTGATTTTAATTGTGTATCTTTGATTCATATTTTATCTGGGTTTTGATTATTCCCATGCTTTTGGAGAATCTATCGGTCAATCCTAATTCTTTGTATGGTCATAATCATGTGTGTTATTTGCTCTCATTCTCATTCTCAGGCTCATTCTCATCGGTTGATTTGAAGTTTCTATAGTTTTTCAAATCCTTTTTTCTAAATAACAAATTTGAAGTCTGGAGCTCTTTAAAACTTCATTACTTCCTTAAGAACATAAATGATTTTGTGCACTTTGATCAAATGGTATCACACTCCGTTGATGGTGGCTGCAAAACATGGGAAGACTGCTAATGTTGAAAAGCTTATTGAAGTGGCCATTACAGTTAACTTGAAGCTTTTCATCGTCATCAACATATTCTTCATGAGAGAGGTGTACGGGTTTCAGTCTGCCCGCCAATGGATATTAATCTATAAAAACCTTAAAGGGAAAGGATTTGAAGGATTTGATTCGATTTTTTTGTTTTTCAAATGGGTTGTTGGCGTTGAGAATCGAAGTGGGTGATGGTTGTGAGTCTTGCAAAGTTTTGGGGGAGAATAAGCCATGAAAGAACCTTGGTGAAGGAAGGAAAGAAGAAATGGGTTTAGTTGTGGTTTGATCCGTCATGATAGACTTGTTCAAGATCTCAAAATTTGTGTTAAAATCGAAAAAAAAAGAAAGAAAGAAAGGTTTTAGTAACTTCCATGGGTGATGAAGAAGGATTAAAACCTAAGTTTTTGTGTGAATGTATGTGGGTGGTTGCATTTACACGTGTAGGGTGAGGAAGGAGAAGGGAGAGAGAATCAAAGAGAGATGGAGAGAGAGGATAGGGATGTCAACGGGGGCAAACGGGACGAGAAGTGCATCCCCCGACTTTCCCTTTCCCCATCCCCACCCTAGCCCCTGAAATGATCAACATTCCTATTCCCGCTCCCAAATCCCCTTTATTACCCCTGCTTCCGCCCTCGTTCCTCCATCCTAGATTAATTTTGGGCTGCTTTTTTTGGACTAAAAGAAGTTGATATTTACACTAAAAGAAAATATTTTTAGTTAACAAATAACTATTTATAACAGAATTTACATGTTAAAAATAAAAAGTTATGACATCTTACAAGCATTATACCAACAATTTAAAAATATGTTTTTTTGATTAATTTTGGAAGCTTAAAATCATGTTTTTTTTGGAAAGGGAACTTCCCTAACGAGGGTTTCCGGGCCAGCTTTCGCGCACCGATTAATCCCCCACTGCAAACATAAAACTTTGCTTCATGCCTTGGAGTCACTGCATGCGAACCTCCATATCCACAAGCTCAAAATCATGTTATTGTTTATTATAATTACTAGGTGTAAGACCCGTGTGTACTACACGAGTTTATTAAAAATAAAAATTTAATATCAATATCAATTTTAGAGCTCTCATTAATTATGTCATTTATTACATTATAAATATATCATTTCTTTTTCAAGGAAGCATTTATTTCTCTTAATTGTAACCGAAATAAGTTATGATATGTGAACAAATCAGAAAATTCCATGTGGAAATAAATAAATTCTAAAAATCTATTAAAATGCCATGTGTCCAAATTAATGAGGACATAACATGTGGCAGAAAATGGGTTTTATTTATTAGTATAGATATAATTAATATATGTAATTTATTAATGGAGTACCCATGGGGGTTTCGGGACTGGATCGCCTAGCCCGCCTCCGAAATTAAAACGGGGGTTAACCTTTTCCCTGCCCCCATTTTTCTTATTTTTTATTTTTTTATTTTTAATTTCCCCCAAACGGGACGGAACCCTCACGGGAACGGGGTTCCACAAGACTTTTTGACATCCTTAAGAGAGAAGGGGAGGGTACGAGTGGAGGGATGGGGTGGGATAGCTAATTCTGTTTTTTTTTCTTTAATTTTTAATTAATAAATTATTAAAAAAATAAATAAATAGGACAAAACTATCTTTTTAAGTTTTTTTTGGACCAAAACCACAATAAAATCTTGATTTTGGACTATCTATGGAAATTGCAAACTTTTTGAACCTTATCCAAAAAATTTTGAATACTACCAAATATTTTAGACTTTTTTTTTTCTCCCAAAAGCTATCTAAAACTTAGAGTAGATTTCAACCTTATGTTGCCTCTATGGTAGGTCGTTATTACCGAGTCTTGATATGTGAACATAAAAGAAAAAGCATATTAAAAAGAAAATTGAGAGTTATTGATGGCCCTAATAATTAATAAGCAACATATCTACCACAAAAGAAATATAATTGTTGTGTAAATGCTAATATACTCAGATTCATTACTGATATTAAATTTTACGAAATCTTGAATTTATATATCTGTACGTTACTATTTTTAACATTAGTACAATTCACCAATACGATTTCGAGTTTTTTTTTTTTTTTTTTTTTTTTTTTTTTCTTTTAAGAACACAAAATATATAAAGTTTGTTGTGGAAGAAAAGAAGAAATTTGCAAGCAGCTTACCACTGGAATATCCGCGAGGAGGGTCAATGAAGATGAACTTTGAATCAGAGAGTTTGCTCTCGAGCTCACCAATAGCAGTAACAAGCCTGGTGTTGAATTGTATAATAGCTCCATTTACAGCATCCACACATTTATTTGTGTTAAACCTGTTCATCATTGCTGGTGTACAACCTATGTATCCAGCTCCAGCTATCCCAAACTTTCTTGCTCCATATTTGTACAGTTTCTGAATATATGCAACTTAAACAAACATTAGCTTATATATAAAAAACAATGTGGAACTAAGAATTTCGATACTGACAGATAGTTGTTTTGAATATTGTTTAATGAGGATTTTGGCATACTGATCTGGCGTGTATAAGATGCTTGTTTGATAGTATTTTGGATAAAAGTAATTGTTAATGTAGTCGTTATTCCCCATTGCAACGGTGTATATGCATTTGTTGAGGTGTTGTCGAGCTTTGGCTAAACTCCCATTACCAATCAAGTTCACTAGTCGCAAAATTGTGATTGCATGATTTGTTAGTTGCCGATTCATGCATATCCTACCACCCTGTCATCGAAATATAGTTACCATTTGGTTAATTAAACAATCCAATGCATGGTATTTTTCATTCATGTATATATCTTCTGGCATGCTTAACTATTATAAGCATCAGTATTTGATATAGCCAAGCAATCAGACGTTAGTTTGATAACTTGAAACATAAATTTGAAACAGAGATATGCATGCATGGATTTTTGTACGAAGGCATGCATAATGAAAATATACCATGTGTTCAGCGGTTTCATCACGAATTCCAGCAGCACCTGATGCATAATTTACTCCTCGAACGATTTCTTCATGTCTTGCGGTTGCAAAAGGTGGAATGAAGTTTTCAAAACCTAGTAGTTGAGCTGGGAAGAACAAAATAAAAATAATTAAGTTGAAGTTTTAACATTTAAAATTATAGATTCTTGATTTCTTAGAACCATGACTATTTTAGAAAATAATCAAGAAAGAGACCTACAACGTCCGCAGTATTTCGACCATTTGAAAATCTCCCGGTAGTACCATCGGGAAAGTCAATTCCATATGGTGGGTAATTGGCTTTTGCCGTCGTAACCAGGTGGTTGTTATTTCCATTATCCATTGATGAGTCACCAAATATGAAATAACAAGGTACCTGAGGAGCGCTATGCGCGAAGCATAATAGTGTTGCTGACAATACCATCAAAATCAAAGCTTGAACAAAAGCGCTCATTTTCCTCCTCTTTGGGTTATAAAAAAGTAATTGATGGTTTCTTTTGAATGCCAAAATGAATAGACGTTGATGAAATACTTATATAGAAAATATCTAGTTTGCTCTATGAGTGTGACCTTATCAATACGTTGATATGTACGTAGAGCCCCCATCCATATAATATGTAGCATTCGCATGTGATCTTTCTTTGTATTGTAGCAGACTTACTGTTTCTTTAGTTCGTCCTTTTGAGATCATTGCTTCTTAAGAACCACATATATTGTATCCAAAATCTTTCTCACATTCAGCATGATATCCATTTAGCCAAACATGTTAATTTAATCGTCAAATACTTAATGATTTTAACTTTTTTGACTATATATATATATATATATATATATATATATATATATATATATATATATATATATATATATATATATATATATATATATATATATAGATAGAGAGAGAGAGAGAGAGAGAGAGAGAGAGAGTGGGATTTAATAGAGAACCACAATTAACTAAGAAACCAATCTTTTTTTTCAACTTTTAAAACTTCTTTTTTATCAAAAAAAAAAAAAAAACTAAAAATACAGAAATTCATAATTTTTTATCCATTTTCCAATGATATAAAATTTGATATATATATATATATATATATATATATATATATATATATATATATACACACGTCAAATTCACAATGTGAATCTTTGAAAATTCACAACGTGAATCCAGAATATATATATATATATATATATATATATATATATATATATATATATATATATATATATATATATATATATATATATATATATATATATACACACACACGTCAAATTCACAATGTGAATCTTTGAAAATTAACAACGTGAATCCGGATTCACACGGTGAATCCAAAAAATATTTTTCACATTCACAATGTTAATATATGAATTTAGATATTTTTAGATTTTTTTTTTCGGTAAAGAATAAGCTCTAGAAATTGAAAAAAAGATTTGGTTCCTTGAAGAACCCATAATTATGGTTATCTATTGAACTTTTCTCTTTATATATATATATATATATATATATATATATATATATATATATATATATATATATATATATACCCATAATTATGGTTCTCTATTGAACTTTTCTCTTATATATATATATATATATATATATATATATATATATATATATATATATATATATATATAATAATAATAATAAATGTTTTTTTCTAGTTCATCCTGGACATTTGAGGATATGTGGATCCCCAGGACTGGTCATATCGTGATACATGTTATTTTATTGTGTCGAGGGCTGTTAAACGTTGTTGGTGTTGGGTTTTAAGCACTATTATACTTCCTAAGTGCACATGCAACCCTAAATGCTTCGGATCTATGTTTTCTCTAATTATACATGCATTTTCTTTTTCCAAAGCATTCACCCTAGGTAGCATACAATTGAAGCTATATAATAAAACATAGTTTGGATGCTTACCCTTTTGAGTAGGGTCACTACTACAAAACAGCCCTTTAATTAGACGCAAACAATGACACGCGCTGATAGATGACGCGCATTTGTGTGTGCCCTAAAAAATAATGACAGTTTTGCAAATTTGAATGATAGAGGACACACATTTGTGCGTGTCCTAAAATTAGTGTCATAAAATAAAAAAAGGAAATGCGGATGGCGCCTTTCATAAAATGTGTGTCATCTAAGTGTGTCGCTTTATAATTTTTAAATGAAACACGCGTTTTAAGGTGGGATTTCACCTGCTTATTGGATACCAAAAATCCCCCCACCCCCCTCTTCCAATTAGCAAGAAAAAGCCCTAGGGCCTTCGTCTTCATTAAGACAAAGAAAGACTGGGACGATGGATATGCTCAAACCCTAGACGAAATTCACGCCATTGAAAACTACGGGAAGTCAAGATCCACCGCCACGGGTATGTATCTATTTCGCTCATTCATGAGTCTATCTTCTACAAAATCAAGCTATAATCTACAAAAACAAGTCGTCGACCAAATTGAAAAATCATCGAATGATCTCTATCAACCAACAAATCCTTAGCGTTCAAGTTTGCCTTCGCCGGAACCATTGGCTATGTGCCTCGTCTTTGACGGAACCGTTATCCACTCATTGTCGCCCACCCTTTCTTCTACTTCACCACCCAGAACCTCCGCCCGGTAATCTAACATCCTCCTCTTTCCTTTTCTTTGAAGATAAACAAAACCTAATATTCTTTATTTAAAATCTCTGAAACAGTCTCCTTGATTTGAGAGAATTACTTAATAAATAACCACCACCAGAACGTCTTCACTTGTCACCGGAATCCTACGAGCCACCGTTGTCCCTTACTTCGACCATAGTAATTCCATCATTAACCAAGAGACCCTATGTTGGTAATTCTTTGATCCCTTCACCATTTATTTGATTTTCGTTTTGGATTTTATATATATATATATATATATATATATATATATATATATATATATATATATATGTTAATTGTAGACAGTAATCAGATAGCTCGAGCATAGTCTAGTATGAAGATGAAACTTACAGGACCTCTTTGAAATCACTTCATCTTGTTTGACTGTTTGTTTACAGAGAAAGTCAAGATAGAAAGATGCTGGTATATATGGATATTCCTTTCAAATAATCTTCCAGGCAAGGTTTTTTTTTTTTTTTTTTTTTTTTTTTTTTTTTTTATTTATTTATTTAAATAGCTTTAATTTGTGTTATTCCATTAACACCCTTCCTCACCTTCTCCTTTAAAGATAAATATGTATAAGTGTTGTTAGACTCACTAAAAGCATCTTTTGGTTCTTAATCTATCCGTTTCTTACCATGTATGCTATAATTTATCTTTAGTAAGTCTTTTTCTTGCATTTAGTCTTTCATTTTCTATGAGCTTATGCACTGTTCCCCATTTCCTTTTTGTATTTTCCTTTCATTTGAGGTTGAGCAGATTTTGTGTATATGTTATGGAGATCAAAAGGAAATAAAGAAGCCTTGACTTTAGCTTAAGGTATCTTAACTATTTTATGTTACAAACATTATCATTTCCATAAACAGGTGAGGGTATTTTGGTAATCTCTCTTTTAGATATATTTTTATTTGTTTGACTAGATGTTGTGGAAGGGTTATAGACCTGAGGGAGACACATGGGAAGCTATAGAGGGCTTAAGGTAGGGGTATAATGTTAATTGTTGTTTTTCTTTCCTTCATGTTGACATTTATAAAAAACAAAACAGAGAAAAAACAAACGAATTTCTCTTTTAAACATTTTGGTATTCTTGTTAATATATTTTATTGCATTGCAGCATGGGGGGCTTGGTTGTGAAACAGAGGCTACATCAAGCAAGTGTAGAAAACAGGGGCAATCTTATCAAAAACACTATTGGTGTGGTATGTTTGATTAATAAAGTATAATAATAATAATAATAATAATAATAATAATAATAATAATGATAATTTATCACTACTTTCAAAGTATAGTTTTCTTAATAAGAAAAAAAATTAGAAAGTACAATGCAAATGTTTTAATAAGAAAGTGTTTTTTTTTGAGTTTTTTTCGCAGAAAAAAGTGACTCTAATAGTTGAAGGGTACGGTGGATGGGCTTTTCGATTGGAAATAGTAACAATTGAAGCTACATATCCTGGATATGGGGAGCATGTTGTAAGTTTTTTATCTGGCAAATGACTATTTTACCCTTATCATTTCTAGGAAAGTGATGCTGATTTGAACATGCTTGAGTTGTTGGCAGGTGTTGGAGTTGACTGATCATGTAAATTCATGCAAACTTATCACCAAAATAGATCCTTCTTACAGTGAAACTTTGCAATTTTTGCACAAACTTAGAGTAGCATCATCTAAAGAGTGACTGAGTGTAAATAACAAAACAACAGGTAATAAACTCTTTCATTATTTTACAATCATAATTCCTCATCTTACCTAATTGTAAATTTATCATATCTCAATATATCATTTTTTTTCTTTTATTGTGATATGTGGGAAATCATCTGACATTTGTTTACCTAATAATTTATATATCATGGGGGCAAGTTTTGTATATTTGGTAATGGGTTTTGTTGTTTTGGTGAAGATCATCATGTATGTAAGGTAGTTTTACAAACTAGGATCAAGAATGTATGAATTTAACAAACTAAAAGTTTTATAATTTTTTTATTCTTAGATTAAAAAAATGTTATCTATTTTCTATGTTGTTTGTCGACTATGGGAAGTAACAATTACAATGCCAATCCGTACGTGAGCCAAGCCTTTGGACTGGCTGTTAAAGAGCAGCTGACAATGATAGATGCCTGGGTCCTTCCACCTCCACATGTAAGTAACTTTACATTTTAACCTCTTTTTATTTCATATACTTTTTTAAAGACTTGAATTCACTTTTGTTATTCAACTCAAGTACCACGAGATAGGGGCTGATAATTAATACATCAGTTGGTGAATGGAACATGATGAACCTGGTAAAGTTGAACTTCTCATTTGCTTTGTAACTTACAACTCTTTATTATTGTCTTCTTGAAAGCATTCTGACCAATATACCCTTCACAACATTGACCTTTTTCTCCTTCTTCTTGAGACTTTCTTTTTAATCTTCTATTTATTTTCATAAATATAAAAGTCTTCTCACCTTTGGCTAAAAAGAAACCTGTCGTTGTTGTAGCCACCAAGAAAGTCGAGTGAAGTGATGAGTATGATTCAGAAGACAGTTCAGATGAAGTAAGAGAGCTTTTTGGTTTTGTGTACAATTTTTACTGTGTGAAGTCTTTTCACCTTTGGCTGCAAAGAAACCTGCTGTTGTTAAATATGGAGCTGCTGCTACTCCTGCAAAGAAAGCAGAAAGTTCTGATGATAACAACTCTGAAGAAAGCGATTCTGAAGAAGAGGTTAAGGCTGCCCCTAATAAGAAACTTGCAGCAGTAGCTACTGCAACCAAGGTGTGTATTCAATACATGGTTTTGTCTATATACTTGCTTGTTTTGTATGTTGTGTGAATTTGTTAAAAATCTAGCTTGTTTTACTAACTTGATAAATTTGGTTAACAGTCGGCTCAAGCTGCAAAGAAAGATAGCAGCTCTATTGAAGAGTCTGAAGAAGGTGATGAGGAGGAAAGATATCAGCTCTTATGAATTTCTGATTATTCACCAGTTTTGCAGTTGAATGACAAATCAGCTCATCGGTGGATTAATACTCACTTAAGACTGTCTCAGAAGTTTGATGCAGTGACTAGATTTGGCATCAAAGATGGTTCTAATTAGGCACACTTTGTTGTAATCTTTTGACCATGTTTGAATTCTGCAGCTGAATGGCTTATGGTTCCCATCCAATGAATCAAAAGGTAAATGTGATATCATTCAAAGAATGGGTGTTATAGTTTACTAATGGAATGGATTTTTACTATTTTTATAGTTTTGGTGAGGAAATGAGACCTATAAAAGTGACTACCAAAGTTTTTGGTAATCACTCTCATCAAATATTATTTTTGATTTGTTTCCCTATGTGATTTAAATCCATTTAAAATCACATGAAAATACAAACCCAGGTTGGATTGTTTGTTAAGCTACACCACAGTTCATAACTGTCATTTTTGTTGGTCATTTTCTTAAGGGCTAAATGTATTGTACTCTAAAAAATGGAAGTTATGTCTCCATATAGAAAGAGCATTATACTCAATTTCTATGATTGAATGAAAGCAAGACCTGGGCTCTATACCATTATTTGTAGGTACATAACAGTAACACACTTCCATGTTTGATTATATATATATATATATATATATATATATATATATATATATATATATATATATATATAATATTCCAACCCTTTAGGGAAAATAGATTTTATTATTAAGTAGTCGTCAAAATTCTTATAAGTTGAAAAGTCAACTAGTCTGGTTTATTATTCAACTCTTATCTACTGAAGAATGTCTAGACCTTCTTCTCCAATTGATGTTGCAACAATACCATTATATTCACCAGCTCGAAATTTCTAATGATAATTTATGAAAATAATATTACATGAAAAAATATGAAGAAGATAATGGCTGCATTAAAGTTGGAGATTGTTACCTCTAAAACAACTTGCTGAATTTTTTGTGTTTGGCCCTTTGATTTTTAACTGTGCAAAAATATAAATTTGATACAAGATTGACAGTATTCATGAACCATATCTCCTGTCAGTTTTTTAATATTCCGACCCTTAAGGAAAATAGTTTTTCACAGCTATAGTTATGATCACCATAATATTCTAGTAGTCGATCAATCATTCCTCCTTAGTTGTAATTATGACCAAATTACCCTTGTTGAGCTTAAGTGATATGATCTCAGAGAAAACTTAACTATAATCTGATAGATGGGAATGGAATATGATATACTCCTAGATTGCCCATTCAGCCTCCTATGTGACAAACTCCTTGCTTTTTGTTGTGAAATATTCTCATATTGGTTTGTTTAGTTTAAGATTGAAAGTATGATACTATTTATTGAAATTGGTTGATTATGACATTTTGAAATTGATTTTTTTAGTTTAAGATGTCAAGGTTGATTAAGGCATTTGAAGTTTTTTTTTGGTATAGTGGAGATTGGATGGCAGCTTTAATTTATTTTTGGTTTTTAGTACCTTCATGATTGTCAAATCATACAATGGGCCATTGGGTGCATCTTTCTGCATAGGAGAATGTTGTGTATTCCCCCAATCACTACTCTCACTTCACCTGTTTCCTCAAGAAGCATAGGAAACAAAGAATGATGAACACGTGAACTTGATACACCACCTGGCACACCCACATCCGCTGAACCACTACCCACCTTTACATTTACATTTACAGACCTTTCTTCACACACAATAATCTCATCCTCACTAATTATTCTCCACCCATGCAATTGGCGAACTCATATGGCTTCCGATTCCAATTTCAATTGTTAGTTGTACTACTAATGATGGAAGTTGCTAATAAAGGAAATGGAAGAAGCCGCATGAAATAGATTTTTTGTATGAAACACATAGTAGATTAGATGAATATTGCAAATTTATATATTGTAAGAAATAAAATTGTATGACATTAAATTTTATGTAATGGATTGTATTTTTGTATGTGGTATTTTATTTTTATTATGAGACATTAAATGCAAATTTAATTTAAAAATTAATAAATATATAAATATATATTTGTAACGACCAAAATTTCGAAACAATTAAAACTTTTCAAAAAACAACCCATTTTAATAACGTTGTTACAAAAAGGTTTTTCAATACACTATTTAACAGAGTATTTCCCAGGTCCATTTCATAAAACACCAACGCGATGAACGATACGATCACGCATTTGCCTTGCCACAGACTCCTGAGAACCTGAAAACATAAAAACCACAACTGTAAGCCCGAAAGCTTAGTGAGATACCCCCAAAATACCAACCACATATACGCCCTTCCAGGCCACAACCTTCTGGTCCAAAACATATCGCCTTCCGGCCCACAACACATTGCCTTCCGGCCCATAACATATCGCCTTCCGGCCCGCAACATAGAAAGCATACATATCATGACAGAACATAGAACAACCATGCATACCGGGTTACACTCCAGACCAGACAACCATGCACATAACATGTAATCATATAACAGTTCACAGTTAGCAAATCGATCAACAGATCACATAACATATCATTACCCTAACCAAGATACCAGCCTAGCCGATCACTAGTATAACATCACCCTACGACTCAGCCAACATAATAATTATGCACATACGCCTTTCCAGGCCATGACCTTCCGGTCCACATCGCATTGCCTTCCGGCCCACAACATGTAATGCCTTCCGGCCCATAACGTAACGCCTTCTGGCCCATATCTCGCAATATCATACAACAGACAATTACCCGGATTTCCATCCGATAAAAGGGTCGGCCTTGGTGCCTTAAACCCTATAGATATAGTGAGGATAACTCACCTCGAAACTGCCGTCTGAACAGATAACCCAAGCTGCTCCGATCCCTGATACGATCTCCACCACTGGATAGCCACCAATGCACTGAACTCAAAACCATAATCAACAATTACCAAAATACCCCTGGAAACCACTGGTCAACCCTTGGTCAAAGACTGGGTCAAAGTCAACCCCTGACTGACCCTACTCGCCAAGTTCCCACGTCAAAACTTCACTCAATCCGCGACCTAACTCGCCGAGTCACCCCGAGACTCGCCGAGTCCAACAATTCTGATTCCATTCGCACACAACTCACCGAGTCCTCCCTTGGCTCACCGATTCTTCGACTCAACCAGGAAATATTGGGACTCTTCGACAAGACTCGCCGAGTCCAAGAACAGACTCGCCGAGTCTAAGGCTATCTTCAACCTACTCGCCGAGTTGTTCATCCAACTCGTCGAGTTCCAGACCATCTTCATCCAACTCGCCGAGTTGTTCTTCCAACTCGTCGAGTCTCAGCTCGTCTTCAAGAAACTCGTCGAGTCCGCCCATGTGACTCGCCGAGTACCACCGGTCTGAATCCATACGGAAGCATCCCAGGCCATGCAATTGGCCCAAAACATAGATCTAGCCTCCTACAACCCATCCATCACGTAAAGTGGCAAACTTTACGTGAATCCATGAAGATCTAGGCATTATACACATTAGGGCTAAGGTTTGGGACAAGATAGCTTCACTACATACTCAATCACAGGGACTTTCAAGCATTCCAACCCTTCTCCATTCCAGATTTGAGGTAGTAACCTCAGATCTAACCTCTAGACTCCAAAACACCAATAGATGTGATCTCAAAATCCCCAAAAGTGAAGAATCTAGACAATAGCAGCTCAAGAACGAGATATTACCTCAAAAGAACGCCCCAATCTTCAAGGAACTCGAATCCAAGCAAAGCACCTTGCTCCACACCTTCAATTTTCCAAACTTTCTTCAACAATTACCTCTCCAAGCTCCAATCCACTCAACAATGGTGCTTCTCCACGATTTTAGGGTTTCTGGGACTCAAGGGGGTGATAAAAAGGCTGGGGAGGAAACATGATGCTCTTTATATAGGGCTCAACCCCGAGAATTAGGGTTTTCTCCACTCAGCGCCTACTCGCCGAGTCCATCTCATTGACTCGCCGAGTCGGCTATTTAACACGCGACCAAGTCGCGACTCTACTCGCCGAGTCCATCCATGGACTCGCTGAGTCACTGTTTCCCAAATTACACTTTTAGCCCTTCCACTCAACTCTTGCTATTTCAGGATGTTACAATATTTTTTAAACATTTAAATTTATGATACGCAAAAATGTGTGTCATCTTCATTTATGACATGACCTTTCTTGACAAGGGTTTTAATGATATGCATTGTGTGTCATAAATTCACGTCGTCTATAGACGACGCGCAAAAGCGTGTCGTCTATAGACGACGCGCAAAAGCGTGTCGTCTCTTGTTATGACAGGACGTTCCTTGACGCATATTTGCGCGTCATCTGAGCATTTTATGACACATAATGCGCGTCGTCAAAAGGTTGTTTTTCTAGTAGTGGGTAGAGTTATTGACTTTTGGAAGCTTGAGCACCTCAAGTGTGATGCCTCTAATGGTTCACAAACACCAATATGCAAAAGGTGGCTCTAAAAGAATAAGTTACTTATCTCAAATGTAGGTGCAACCGATTTTGGTGTATGGAGGGTTCTATTTATAGTTGTGGCAAGTGCTAGGGTTACACTTTGTAAACCCTAATGATCCATGACTTTCCACATTCTTATGCTCCATGGGTTTAACCTCCATGGACTATCCATGGGTTATCTTATTGGTTTAGCTCATCTACATAATCATGGATCACTAGCCCATAGTATAAGAATCGTTGATTTACCTAATCAATTCCTCCATATTTAATTAGTCTCTTTTGACCACAAAATTAATTCCAAATTAATTCTTGGACAATACTAATTAAATAACCATATTAATATATTATACTTATAATATATTAATTAACTGTAAATAACATTATTCTCAAAAAACCATCATATCGAATTGCACTGGTGAAGGCAACCCAAAAGGACCATGCTACTATTGGGTCAAGTACATAACATTTATAGTAATGGGTTTAGACACCAAATCTAACAGTCTCCCACTTGGATAAGTCTAATAACTATAGTTGCCTATGGGACTTCAGGTTCCGACTTAGCAATCGTAAGCTTCCAAAAGCCGTTGTCAACTCTGACTCAGTCAGTGACACATCCTTTAGATAAGGGATCATATACTCCTTTGTTCTTAAGATATCAGCTGGACAAATACATGGAACAATGTCATACTTATTGTCCAACAGTTTGTTTCCCTATTTTCATTTTGTTTGACATAGAACATAATTGAACACATCAATTTAGTTCTGATTGTGACAACCCGAAATTTTCATTTGTATAAACTCCGCAATCAAGCACATCAAAAATTAGCCAAATTCATCTCAAAACATTTTTGGCCGGTTTTAAGTCCGTTTGAGTATTTTATTTTATATTCGTCAAGCGGACAAATAAAAGGAAGTATACTTTAGAGTTTGTCGTGTATCACGTAAGCTGCAAAACTCCAAAAGTTTGGAGTTTACAGTCGTAAACATGGAGTTTACGGCCTTAAACCCCAAAGAGTATAAATATGACACTTAGTCATTTTTAGCTCATTTTTCACTTCCCAACTCAAGAACACCAAGAATTCTCTCTCAAGTATCATATCACTTTTCCGTCAAATCCGCCAAAATGTAAGCGCTTTCTTCCTAGATTCGTTCATATAACACCTTATCTAGTGTTTATATTTGATTTCATCCATGGGAATCTCATCTTTTCTTAGATATTCAAGTGTTCTTAAAAACACCAAGAACACCAGGAACACACACTAGTTTTCTTGGGCTCCTAGCACTCTTTCGAGCTTCCTATATGTAAGTACACTCCTCCTATCAAGTTAAACACTTAGAATACATGTTAAAACCTCCACAAGGAAATATGTGTTTACGGTTCAAGAAGATCTCCCAAAACCATAAACACCTTCCAATGGTATTTAAGTGCCCTTAACACCTTTTATGGCTTGTATAAGTGACTAGAACCTTGCATGCATAAGCTAGAAACACCAAAACATGAAAGAAATGGGTAAAACATGAGTTTACATCCGTAAACCCATGTGTTTACGACCGTAAACTCCCAAGGAGTGGTCCAAGGACCGTAAACTCCAAAGGGAGGTCATTTCAAGCCCCAATCACTTCCTAAGCCCTTGATTCGAGTCTAGCATAATTCCTTGAGTGGTATAAGACTTTTGAACACCCAATGACACCACTTCCATGAGTTTACGGCTGTAAACTCATGGGGGAAGTGGTCTAGAAACCGTAAACACCCCTAAGGGGCACCATTTGAGGAGTAAACTCCAATATGAGGCCATACTCTCTTTATATGCAACCCTTGGTACTCCTAGCACTTGTAGCATAGTGTTTTCATGTATTAGGATGTCTTTACTTGCATATTAGTTATTAAATGACTAATTAGATACTTAAATGTATCACTGCATGTTAAATAGGATTCGTGTGTGTGTTCAAGTCCTCACTTGACACTTAACATTCTATACCATCCGTTTATCCAAATCACCCACGTCAGGTGAGTTCATACCCCTTAATCAACCTTTTTAAATGATTTTAAATGCTTTTATGGGGGGGGGGGGGGGGAATACAAGTTGAAATAGTAAGTTATTAGATCAATCACATGTGATTAATAACTAGCTAGAAAATAGATTTCTACTTGTTAAATTGTTTTTATCCAGCTAAAGGTTTTTAAATCTTGTTTTTATAAACTGACATCAAGTCATAAATTCTTATTTATAGATTTTCCAAAGGTTTTACCAAAAACTTCTTTTTATACTTTTATATTGTCAAATGCATGCCTGTATATGTATAGTTATATAAGTAATGTTTAAAGGACTTAGGAAGGCTAACTCGCTTTAATTCCTTTTCCTTGTTTGGATGTGGCTTTAGAGTAACGGTTATCCATCTGAAGGTCGTTTAAATATTAGTTATATATTATGTATATATATAGTCATAAAAGTTCCATCAAGCAATTCATCACCTTTGGGTAGCAAAGGCATCTAGATAACCTCTCAAGTAAACTATAATAGGTATAGTTTAGATACTAACCATAACATTCATGAAGGAGAACTTAGTTATATCTATACTCTAATACAAATACTTGTTAGTAAAAAGAAAGGCTTATAGAAATCAAAACATGAGATACATCCTCATGATGCGGATTCCACCGTGGTCAAGTTGGTAACTAGAGTCTTCTAGAGGGAGAGCGGGCATTGTGTGTATAGATCTATACGCGACAGATACTCCCGCATCCTGACTGCTAGCTACAGTCCCGACCAACCAAGCCAAGGGGTGACAAATATCACATTCATTCCGACGCTAGCAGGTCGTCAAGTATTCGATCGTCAATTAGTATGGTTACGAGTATCTTTACATTTACCTTATAATTCATGTCTTTAAGGTAATAACTATTATCACAGTATTTTCTATATATGAAACCATCATGATATATTTTCCTAGATATATACTAGGCCACACTTTAAACCGTTAAACTAATCCACATAAGATTAAAGGCTCTTTTAGACTCTCCGAGGCGTATTGTTACCTTAATACTTCCTGGAGTCTGTATTTCATTATTTTAGACTCTCTCCGAGGCGTATTGTTCCCTTAATACTTCCTGGAGTCTGTATTTCATTCTTTTAGACTCTCCGAGGCATATTGTTCCCTTAATACTTCCTAGAGTCTGTACTTCATTCCTTTAGACATTGCAAGGCATATGGTTCATTCAAATACCACCTGGAGTCTATGTTTTACTTAATTTTAGCCAGCAGTATTACTGCTGAGGTAAAATTTTATTTTCCCTATTACTTTTGCTTGTGATCTTCTCATATATTCTTTAAAGTGTAAACTATATTTTGAAAATGATAGTACTTTTGGGGGAAATTACTCCGTAAACATAAAACGGTTGGGTCTTGGTAGAAGACTGCTTTTAGTAGAGATACTCCTTGGTTTAAACATAAAACAATTGGGTCTTGGTAGAAGACAACTTTTATTAGAAAATATAGGATTTTTTGGAAATGATTCTAATACTCCGTAAATTCTAAACCACCATCTTTTATGAGATTATTTTGAAGAAAAACATGTATTTATATCAATGCCATTAAATACTTATGAACTCACCAACATTAAACTGTTGATACTCACTTTCAAAATAACTTGTATTCTCAGGTCATAAATAGATAGGTACACTCCGGGAGCTTTTGCGAAGTCAACCTAGTACCAAGTTGCAACTTACGTTATTTCCTATATCTACTTTGATGTTATTGTTAAATGTAATCTATGTTAAATTATTACTATTAATGAAATGGTTGTTGTACTTTGATTACTATACTGCATATGTTGTGATACTTGACATGACGTCCTCCACCCTAGAACGTTTCCGCCGTTCCGGTTTTGGGGTGTGACCGAATTGGTATCAGAGTATTGTTTATAGTGAGCTCAGTATATCAAATCATAAAAGATATACAACCTATAAATACATTAGGATAACACACTCTGACCAAGAATTATACTTTATAATATAATCATATTTTACAAAAGTATAAGAACATCCAGAATATAAAACCCAGAATAAAGTATCACAAGAAGAACAAGAATAAAAGTCTTTGGATGTTGACCATTACCGTCAAACCTGGGCAGTTATGTAATCGTAAGCTGGAATAAATGTAACCTGATCAACTACATTTATTCGAGATGTGACTAACGTGTGCTTGGGAGTGATGGTGATGTTGCAACAAATCTGAAACTTACCAAATATGAATGCTAGAGCCAAACATAAAGTTTAAAAATACTATAGGAGTATTTTATGATACTAAAAGAGTCACAATAAACCCAGAGGCATGTTTAGAAGTTAAGAATCAATATATAATTAAAATACTATAGGAGTATTTTAGGAACCATAAATAACCTTTTGTGTAAAACTAAAAATATCCTTATTGATATACCTATGATTACAGAGTGTATACTCCCAATGTTATATATAGTGAGGATCTCATAGTATGAGAATGTGTGGTTTCGCTCTACTTCCTTTTCCTTGTTTGGATGTGGATACAGAGTAGTATCACATATTTGAAGGCCTATCATATCTAAGTCATATATGATTTGTGTACACTGTGAAATTGTAGCAGGACTCGATATGGATCACCTAGTGAAATGTTTTAATAATCTCTTAGCATTCTTTACACATTTCCATTCTCGCACGAGCCCCCCTTTTAGAAAACCTTATCCACTTCAATAATCGACAGAAGAGTCAATACAGACCCAGAAGAGGTTCATTGAGAATGTTTCCAATTAGGAAATAAATGAACAGGGACGAGACTGTTGAAACCATCACGTGCCTATACCTTTTAGGGACAACAGTGGGAAATTCTCCTGAACTTCCGAGATTCCAGTCATCCATCATGAAGTGATGATACTCAGAGTCAGAATCGGAAGTAAGATGGAGTAGAAATTTAATATGTCTACAAGAGAAGAGAACCTTAGATAAGTACCCAAAGGAAGCCAACGCCTATTCCAGTCAGGGATAAGAGGTGGACAGAGGGAGCTAATGCATGGAAGCCAAGAAGTGTCTTTTCCTCCTTATCGTCACGCTAATAAATCCATAAAATAATACAATTTAATGAGTTAGTGATTTCACTACTCACACTATGTGCTAGGAAAACCGTCTTTCCCGTCGCAATTAATACGAATAGATCGGATCTCAAAACCACGATTGAGAGTGTTTAGCCATAAGTTTTCATGAGCCTTTTCTTCATTGATCTTCGCTCCGAACTTTTCTTAAATCTTTTCAAAGCTGGAGAGTGAACCTCTCCAATGTAAAGATAACTTAGTTGGAACGACACCCATTTTATGGCTTTCCGATACACTTACTCCTACCCTGTTACCCAGACTGCATCATAGGGATGTAGGTCGATGCTCAGATAACCTATCAAGGCGCGGGAAAATTTATGCCTATCATAGTAAAGAAAGATACGTCTAGGGTTAGCCATCGTTACTCATCAGCTTGTGTTCCTTTTCTTATAGGAAAAACCATGCCTCCAAAGAAACGTAACCAACCCACTGGTAAGACACAGATTCTCCAAATCGATGAAGCTACATTTCAAGCTGCAGTTCCAGTAGCCGTAGCAGCTGTCATGGCTCACCTGAATGCTAACAATGCCAATGTTAGCAAGAGACCTATCGGGAATCCCGATCAAAGCAATGGACAACAGCAACCAACACTGGTGTGTAAAGCTACCCAAGAAACCCAACCAAATCCACTGAAAAGAAAATTTAAGAACGAGGAGGGAAGTACCTTGACTCAAAGACCTTCCAAAGGGAAACGAGCTGAAGTGGTCAATGCCTCTATCAACCCTCCCGTCTCGACTCCAAGAAGACCATACCTAGGAAACCTCCCCCCGCTGCAACAAGTGTAACCACCATCATCATGGTATCTGTTAGGAACCCTTTTGTGTTAGGTGCAACATGAAGGGGCATACCACTCGTAGCTGCAGAACCCCGGTTGAATTTATTACATCAACCACCAATGTTGGGACCATTCCAATACGCCATCTATGTGGTGAAATTGGGCACTTCAAGAGGGACTGCCCAACTGAAAGAAATGACAAGGGTGCAGAGGAGTTTAACCCTAATGCCAAGGAGAAGCATCAAAGAACTCGGTAGAATTTTGGTACGTCTCTCAATCCTGAGTAATTAACCGAGAACATTAAATATTCAATTCTAATTGAAATTACTCCTTCGTTAAGGCGGAGTCGCAACACTGTTGTAACACTCGAAAACCCATCAGGTAAAGCTATGATGGCTCCGTATATACGTTAAGGCCATTTATAATTAAGATTGATAGACCTCGAGTGAGTGATGCTGCCTTATCTCATGTTCCTTGTTTGGTTGTGGATTTAGGGTGGAGTTGCTCAATCAACAGTCCTTGTAATCTTAATTATACATGACTAGTGTATACTAGGTGATTATACAGAGGCCTCGTGAGAAATCCATTCTTGAAAAGTACATTATTCCGAAACATTAGGACCCCCTAGAGTTCCGCGTCAATTCTATTGGTCCAAGTATCCGCGACAGTGATACCATGGACGAAACCCGACACGCTAAGAACTTGTGTGCCCTGTTCAACACATGGTGTAACGCTCGTGTTTCTGGGCTTGCCATTTTTAGCAATGTAATAGTCTAGGTTAACCTTTGTAACCCAATTTGAAATAATAAGAATGTATTATTGAATTATGTGAATTATGTGTTTATTCTCTTAATTATTATAATTTAATGAATTAAGAATAAAATAAGCAACAAAATTAAAGCGTGAGATATGCCCAATATCTTTGCATGAAGATGTAGTGGTTGAAACAAGGATTCCGGAGATATAATGAATGCTGAAATCCGAGTTATAACGAAGAAGTTATGACCTGTCGAAGTTTCGCGACAAAACTTGTGTGGCACAGCGTGACGTAAATAGTGAATTTACGAAGGAGTGATATTTAGCCTTAGTGATTAACATGAAAGACGTAGATAATGTTGAACCGAGAGCGTGCATAAAAAGAACGCCTAAATCTGACTTCATATGAGGAAGTTATGATTTTTCGAAGTTTCAACTTAGTAGTAGACAGCCCAAAAGTTCGAATTAAGATTGAGCGAGTTTTAGCCGAAACTTTCTAAATGAGAATCGAAGATCTCATTGATAGTAGTGCATGGGTAGAAAGAGGGACGAAAACGGACGTCAGACGAAGAAGTTATGAATTTCTAACAAAGTTTTTCTTTCCCGGCCTACTAAAAATAAATAATAAAAAATAAAGTCAAAATTAGCCGATGGAGTCTAAATGAAAGTTGTAGAGTATGGTCTGACCTACGCGTGGATATAAAGAACGTCGAAAACGGAGCTCGTATGTGAAAGTTACTCAATTTAGAAGTTTGACAAGTCAAATTATGTCGAGCGTAATTTGAGTACGCCCAGTGTACTCAGAGGAGTGCAAGTTGTCTGACCAATACTCGAGTGCCACCAAATGACGCATGCAGTGACGTCGAAGTACGCCCAGCGTAACCAAATTACGCCCATCGAACTGCGTACGCCCAACGTACTTGGAAATTACGCCCAACGTAATCCTAGATCCAACAACCTGTAAATAGAACTCGAGATCAGCCATTTTCCTTGCGATTTTTATTCCTTTTTCTCTAAGTTTTGCATCGTTTTGCATTCCAATCATATCTCGAAGCCCCGATATCATTCTCAAGTGCCGAAGAAAGTTCCGAAGCCCCGAGAATCCCGAGAAGTGAGATTCCGAGCCGAAGCCCTACCCGCGAGGAGCCCGGTTTTTGTGAAGATCTTCCAGATCTACGGAGAAACACTACTTCTGCAAGCCGTAGTGGTACCCGATCATCTTCTGATCTAGTGACTGTATAGTCCCTTTCAATACATGATATTATACAAGTAATCGTTGAATGTATTTAAGAATACGGGTTGTGTGCGGGTATTCTTATTACCTTCTAACACATAGACTTATATGATTCTCCTTGAAATTTCTTGTTATGTGTTTATGTATTACTTGCTATTTGGATGGAGTATTGAAAGAGCATGCTATACAGTTTTTCTTTTAAAAATTATGTATAAAACATGTATATTTTTATCTACTAATATGTTGGGTAGAACATGGGTAGACAGTTGGTGTGCAATGAAATAAATTGATGAGAGGCCTTGTTGTTGGTGTTATTCTAGTCATTCAGCAAAGTATGGATGACGACCACGGACTATTCTAGACAGTCCTGCGGAACGCTAGCAGGCTCATAACCTGTAGGTGTTGTGAACGATGTGTTCACCGGTCTACTCTATCCCCCACATGGTTTCCTTTAGGACACTTATTGTTGAGGAAGCCCCTCTGCAGTAATGTCCGTCCCGATGAAAATCCTAAATTTGGTTCCTTATAATAGATTTTGTTTTTAGGGACATAAAGTAAGGATAACGGGAATGGTAATCGGGTTATTGTTGATTGTTGAAATTAAATATAATTGTGGGTTGAAAACCCTATATGCTAACCAAGCCCCCATGCCTGACCCACTCAGTTTATTTGTATTACAGGAAGTGGTGCAAGGGCATAAGATGGATGAATCATCAAGTTGTTTTGTTTACAAGTCTGTATATGTATATATTTGTTAAATGACTTGTAATGTTATCGTTTATGCTTTATGGTCTGTATCGGAACATGACATCCCGATTTTTGATTATGAAATGAAATTATATTTCTTTATGAAATGTTTTGATAAAAATCTATTTTATCATGTTTTGTTTCTGGGAACATATTCCGCATCTCTTTTAAAATCAAAAGGATTTACTCTGAAAATGTTTAAAAAGCATAAATGAAACCGGTCTTTTCTGGCCGAGATTTTGGGGATGTCACAGTTGGTATCGAAGCATTAGTTTAAGCGAACTAGGAATTTGTAGGATTTCTAGACTTAAACTTAGAATGCTAAGTGGAAATTTGAGTTAAGTGTCTGTTGAATTTTAGACACGAGCATTAGTATATTTTAGGAAGTTGCCTAAAATGCTTTTATGTGCTAAATGTTATATGTTGCCATATATGATATTATTTGTTCGGATCTACGATTTGTTGCGAACCGGATCTGAAGGTTTATGTGTTTAGGATTCTAAGCGTATGTACACGATATTAAAACTAGCATGTAATCGTTTGGAGTAATAAGGATGAATTGAAATCTTATCGTGAAAGAGGATCTAATTTCACCTTATTCGGTTTATAGATAAAAAATGGTGAGAACAAGAAGCGGAGTTGGAAATGCTGATGAAAACAGGAATCAACCACCAGCGAATGAGCGAATACCTATAATAGCAGCAGCACCTGAGCCAATAACAATGGTTGGGGTACAATTGATGATTCAAACTATGTTGGATCGCAAAATGGAAGAAACAAGGCGTCTGCTTCAACAGAATCGTAAAGAATTGTCAATTCACATGGAGGAGCCCGAAGTAAATGGAGGACCGTCGGAAGGAGGGAATTTCAGTGGGGTTATCGGTCAAGGTGACCCACCAATAGTTAGGCAGAACAACCTAAATGGAGGTAATGATGGTCGTTGTAACAACGTAAAATTTAAAACCAATTTTTCATTTTTGTAAACATCAAAAACATCGATTAATATTTCAAATTCAAACGTGAACAATGTTATCATAACAGAATACATCCCAATGATCATAAAATAGTTTTCCCCGACAATGTGTACGATCATGCCGGCGCCTTCCCACGGTCCTCGTTAGTACCTGAAACACATAACACAACAACTGTACGCATAAATGCTTAGTGAGTTCCCCAAAATACAACTTACGCACGTACGCCTTTCCAGGCCCTGACCTTCCGGTCCATGTGTCTCAGGGGACTTCCGTCCCAACTAGGTAAACCTTCCGGTCCTCCCTACGTCAACCTTACGTTCCACATCATAACGCCTTCCGACCCATAACATATTTGCCTTCCGGCCCATAACATAATGCCCTCCGGCCCATATCATAATGCCTTCCGACCCATATCAAGCATATCATACATGGCACATATAAACGATTGACTTATCACATACAATGCATATATCTCATAACATTTCCGACCTTCTGGTCACACAATAAAAAGCCCTTCCGGGTACAGTATAGTGAGAAAACTCACCTCGTGGAAATTCTAAGATCTCGCGTTCTCGCTATCTCCAAATCCCAACGACGACTCTACCTCGCCTAAACATAAAAATATCATTTAATATTCAAAGACTTCCACCACTAAAACTTTACCCCTTATCATCATTCCTCAGAGGGTAAAAGAACATTTTACCCTTCCTTGACCTAAAGTCCTCATGTTGAGCAAAACCCTAAAAGTCAACAAAAGTCAACCCTGTGAGTACGTGGGGCATACTGCTAGATGTATGCGGGGCGTACATCGCCAACCCATGGATCGGGGTCTCCACCCAGTACGCTGCGCGTACTGGAAGTTACGCCCAGCGTAACCATTAGATTCTAACACACTTCATTTCTGTTCTTAATCGGTTAAGCCATTACTCCAACTTCTAGATCCGACTCTGATAATGCGTCTAAACCTATAAAGTCGAGACCTTTAAGCCTTGGCATGGCTGTAAAGGCTCCAACACTTCTTACATCATTCTATTCCATCTCAAGGTCCTAGATCTCATGCATGGCACAATATTCACGTCAAAGATGTCATTTTTGTGAGTCTACAACTCCAATAGATCAGAAATATGAAGGATCTAAGCTTATGGAGGCCATTTGCACAAAAGTCTCCACCTTTGGGACTAAAACCCTAGAAAATGGTACTTGAAGCATAAAATGAACCAAGTGACAAGATCCGAACTTTTTACCTGATAATGAAGCTTTAACCCTTGCAAACCTCAGATCTACACTTGAACACCACTTCTAGTCTTTCCAATGAGCTCTTCTTCTCCTTTGCAACCTTGGAATGGCACCACCAAGCTTAGAATACTCACAAAATGGCTTAAGAACGAATGCACACTTTTTTTAGGGTTTCACTCTGAGGGATGGTGGCTGAGAAGTCTAGCCACACATTCCTTTCATAGCCCTCCAAAGGAATTAGGGTTTTTAGATCTGGACCAGTTACGTCAAGCGTAACCTTGGGTACGCCCAGCGTACCTGAGGGTGAACGCGTCCAAATGAGGTGTGCGAGTACGTGCAACGTACACCTTGTACGCCCAGCGTACTCGCCTACCATGAAAGCCCTAAAATGACAACATAACCAAGATGCAGGGCCACATAGAAGAATACATGGATTTCGGGCTGTTACAATTCTCCCCCACTAGAACCAGACTTCGTCCCCGAAGTCTCATACAGAAAACAACTCTGGATACTGATCCCGCATCTCAGACTCGGACTCCCATGTCAGCTCGGACCCCTTCCGATGTTGCCACTGCACTTGTACCAGGGGTACTTCCTTGTTCCTTAGGACTTTATCCTTCCGATCCCTGATCGCCACTGGTCTCTCCACATAGTTCAGGCCTGCATCTACCTGAATATCATCTAACAGCACTACTGCCGACTCGTCGACAATACATTTCCTCAACTGCGAGACATGAAAGGTATCATGGATCTGCCCCAACTCAGCAGGTAGATCCAACCGGTAGGCTACCCTGCCTACCTTAGCAATTACCCTGAAGGGTCCAATATACCAGGGTCCCAACTTGCCGCTCTTCCTAAATCGTATCACTCCTTTCCAAGACATGAAAGGAGAGACCTTTAGGAGCACAAGGTCACCAACCTGAAACTCAAGCTCGGACCGACGCGTGTCCGCATAACTCTTCTGGCGACTCTACGCGGTCAAAAACCTCTACCTGACCTGCTGAATCAGCTCGGTCGTCTGGAGTACAATCTCCGTGCTACCCATCACCCGCTGCCCCACCTCTCCCCAGCAGATGGGAGTGCGACACCTCCATCCATACAACAGCTCAAAGGGCGGCATACCAACGCTCGAATGATGGTTGTTGTTGTACGAAAACTCTGCTAAAGGTAGATAGGTGTCCCAGCTCCCTCCAAAATCCAAAACACATGCTCGGAGCATATCCTCGAGCGTCTGAATCGTCCGCTCGCTCTATCCGTCCTTCTGCGGGTGGTATGCGGTACTGAAATGCAGTCTCGTACCCAACTACTCATGAAACTTCTTCCAAAACCTGGAAGTAAAACACACATCCCGATCTGAAACAATCGACATCGGAACCCCATGCCGCGTTACCACCTCCCTCACATATAATTCCGCCAACTTCTCCGCAGAAGAGCTCTCGCTGATGGCTAGAAAATGAGCGCTCTTCGTCAATCTATCCACGATCACCCAAATCGCATCAACTCCCCTCGCAGTCCGTGGCAATTTGGTGATAAAATCCATGGTAATCTATTCCCACTTCCATTCGGGAATCTCCAGTGGCTGCAATTTACCGTGTGGACGCTGGTGCTCGGCCTTAACCTGACGACAAGTCAGGCACCTCTCGACGAACCATGCAACATCCCTCTTCATACAGGGCCACCAATACTCCTTCCTTAAGTCCAAATACATCTTAGTAGCCCCGGGATGAATCGAGAATTTCGATCGATGCGCTTCCTCCATCAAGATGGTACGCGCACCGCCCACAAACGGTACCCAAATCCGACCCTAAAAAGTCATAAGTCACCGACCATCCGTAACGAATTCTGATACCTGACAGACAACCCGATCCCTCTTCTGGTTTTCTGATCTCGCAGCCTCAGCCTGAGCTCCTCGGATGGTGTCCAAACTCGGGGTCATCATCGTCAACCTCATACAAATGTCTCGGATAGGGGCGCTTTCCGCCCTACGGCTCAATGCATTAGCCACCACATTAGCCTTGCCTGGGTGGTACAGGATCTCACAGTCATAATCCTTCACCACATCCAACCATCTCATTTGATGCATATTCAGATTTGGCTGATCAATCAAGTACTTCAGACTCTTGTGGTCCATGTAGATGGTACACCGAACCCCATAAAGATAGTGCTGCTAGATCTTGACGGAAAACACTACAGCCCCCAATTCCAGGTCGTGGGTGGGATATCTCGACTCATGAGGCTTCAACTGCCTCGAAGCATACGCTATAATGTGTCCCCTCTGCATAAGCACCACCCCTAAACCCGATATAGATGCATCACAGTATACCACAAAATCCTCCATCCCTTCCGGGAGTGCAAGTATCGGGGCCTCGCACAATTTCTGACGAAGGGTCTCGAATAAGGACTGCTGCTCCGGTCCCCACGAAAATGCAACACCCTTCCGGGTCATCTTAGTAAGTGGCACGACAATCTTGGAGAAATCCTTGATAAACCTCCGATAACAGCCAACCAATCCCAGAAAACTCCTGATCTCAGTGGGCGATCTCGGCGCCTCGTATCTCAACACCGCCTCAATCTTGGCTGGATCGACCAATATCCTTTTCTGGTTAACAAGGTGCCCAAGGAACTGGACCTCTCGTAACCAGAAATCACACTTGGAGAATTTGGCATACAGCCTCTCCGATCTCAATACCCTAAGAATTTCCCTCAAATGCTCCTCATGCTGCTCCCTAGACCTCGAATATACCAAAATATCATCAATGAATACGATCACCGACCGATCCAACATCGGCTTGCACACCCAGTTCATAAGATCCATGAACGCATCCGGGGCATTAGTGAGCCCAAAAGGCATCACCACAAACTCATAATGTCCATAACGAGTTCTGAATGCAGTCTTCTGAATATCTTCATCCCGAACCCTCATTTGATGATAACCCGACCTCAAGTCTATCTTGGAGAACCAAGATGCCCCCTGCAACTGATCGAACAGATCTTCGATCCTAGATAACAGATATCGGTTCTTAACTGTCAACTTGTTCGACTCCCGGTAACCGATACACATCTGGTGTGAACGATCCTTTTTCTTGACAAATAAAATCGGCGCTCCCCAAGGTGAGCTACTCGGTCGAATAAACCCCTTTCCCAACAGCTCCTGAAGCTGCAAGGATAACTCCTGCATTTCTGGTGGAGCGAGGTGATAAGGCGCCTTGGCGATGGGCGCCGCTCCCAGAACCAGATCGATACGGAACTCCACTTGCCTTTTCGGAGGCACACCTGGTAACTCTTCGGGGAACACATCCGAAAACTCGCATACTACTGGAACGTCGTCAACCGAATTGGGCCTCCCCGCGGCCACTCGAGTGTCCATCATGTAGGCTATGAATCCATTGCAGCCCTGCTGCAAACTTTGCCTCGCCCTGGCAGCCGAACAAAATGCTGACCCACACCGGGTCCCCTCGCCATACACAGTAAGCATTCCCCCACTAGGGTCTCGTATAGTCACCAGCTGTCTCTCGTAGTCAATGACTGCCCCAAACTTACTCAACCAGTCCATGCCCACGATGACGCAGACATCCCCCATCACTATAGGAACCAAGTCTATAGGGAACTTGACCCAAAAAATCTCGAGCACACATCCTCGAATCACGTCAGTGGCGTATACCGCTTTCTCATCCGCTATAGAAACTCACAGGGGTCGACTCATCACCTCCCGATCAATACTGATGTGCTGGCTAAAAGCCAACGATACAAAAGACCGACTCGCACCCGAGTCAAATAATACCAAGGCAGGTACATAATTCACAAGAAAAGTACCTACGCATATCATAATATAAGCACAATACCTTAGCATAAAAGTAAATACACGAAAGAATACATACCAGCTACGACATCGGGAGCCGCGCGGACCTCCTCCGCAGTCAACTGAAAAGCTCTCCCACGAGCCTTCGGAGCCTTGACTTTCACCGGCCAAGTCTCGGTAACCCTAGCAGCAGGCGCAGATCCCTGGCAAAGCTGGGGGCACTCGGCCTTCCGATGGCCGGTCTGCTTGCAGTGAAAGCAAACCATAAATCCCTTGGGAAAATCCCTAGCAATGTGCCCCTCCTTGCCACACTTGTAGCAAGCACCCGATCGACATGCCCCATCATGACCCTCGCCACACTTTCCGCAAGTACGGCCCTTCTGACCTCCCATCCTCGAATCGGTGGACTTGGTCCGCTTAGCTGTCGGTTGGGACTGAGCTAACCGCCGATCCACCCATTGAGACTCGGCCTCCTCCCTGGCCTGGGTCTCCAACTCGATCTCTCGCTTCCTGGCATTCGCCTGGAGCTCAGCAAAGGTCTGGTGTGATGAGTTTGATACGAACTCATGGATATCCCTCCTCAGTACACCCAAATATCGGCTCATCCGAGCCTTCTCATTGGACACCTGCTCAGGGCAAAACATCGCCCTCTCATGAAACTTCCGAGTGATCACCGTAACAGAATCATTACCCTTCTTGAGGGTCAAGAACTCCTGAACCAACCGTTCCCTCTCCACCGGGGGAACATACTCGTCTCTGAACATAGCAGTAAACCTCTCGCAAGTCACGGCTGAAACCTCCGCAAGAGTGAAGTTCTCCGTCACGAACTTCCACCAATCCTTTGCTCCCAGGAGGAGCTGGTTCAAAGCGAACCCTACCCTCAGATGCTCCGGACATGAACAAGTGTAGAAGCATCCCTCAATATCATCAGTCCATCTCATCGCAGGGATCGGATCCTGCATCCCGTCAAACTCGGGTGGCTTCGTGTTTCTAAACTCCCGGAATAGCAACGAGTCACCTCCCTGCGGTCTGGCAGCGGCCACAGCTGCGGTAGCTGCAGCGGCTGCTTCCTTAGTCACCGCGGCGTACCGCTCATCAAAAGTCTCCATCAGTGTGATCTTAATAGACCCAAACATCTCCGGAATCTCAGCCCGGATCGCCGTAGCCACCTCCTCGTGAATCATCTGACGAAGCTCCTCATCACTCACACCGCTCGTACCAGGTCTGTGGTGTGGTCTAACCATGATGCCTTTGAAATACGACGTAAAAAACATCAGAGACACCATCGAGCATAATCGCACTCGATAACGCAACCCTACTCAGTCTCCGATACCCAGGGATTCTTACATGGGTTGCCCACTGACCTGGTGTCTTCAGTAGTACGGGCCCAATACTACCAACTACACCGCATCAGCATTCACCCCAAGTCCTCCTTCCCGAACCCCAGATCATGAGTACTCTATTCTTGCCATGCACTAGCTTACCCACTCTCTCTCAAAGCATCTCATAGCAACAGTTTTCCCTAGACTAAGGCATCACAA
This sequence comes from Lactuca saligna, assembly GCF_052625555.1. Lineage (NCBI taxonomy): Eukaryota > Viridiplantae > Streptophyta > Magnoliopsida > Asterales > Asteraceae > Lactuca > Lactuca saligna. Next base: position 144,329,389 of record NC_136417.1, read on the forward strand.
AACAGGCCACTCTAGTCCTAATATGAATACCTAGTCTACTAGCATGCGTATCATATCATAACATATCTCATAACACATATTGTAAGAGTATTTTGGGGATTTTACCGTTCGGGCGCTGGCTGACCGTACACACTGCTTCTCCTTTGGTTGTTTCGAAATCTCTTATCAAATTTTTATTGCTTTTATTAATTAAATTTTTTCTCAAATCCCCGGTTTGAGTTCAGTTACGCCCGAACGTGTATCCGAATCCCTCAAACCAAGGCTCTGATACCAACTTGTACCAACGTAAATTTTACAACCAATTTTTCATTTTTGTAAACATCAAAAACATCGATTAATATTTCAAATTCAAACGTGAACAATGTTATCATAACAGAATACATCCCAATGATCATAAAATAGTTTTTTCCCAACAATGTGTACGATCACGCAGGCACCTTCCCACGGTCCTCGCTAGTACCTGAAACACATAACACAACAACTATAAGCATAAACGCTTAGTGAGTTCCCTAAAATACAACTTACGCACATACGCCTTTCCAGGCCCTGACCTTCCGGTCCATGTGTCTTAGGGGACTTCCGTACTGACTAGGTAAACCTTCCGGTCCTCCCTACGTCAACTTTACGGTCAACATCACAACGCCTTCCGGCCCATAACATATTCACCTTCTGGCTCATAAGATAATGCCTTCCAGCCCATATCATAATGCCTTCCAGCCCATATCAAGCATATCATACATGGCACATATAAACGATTGAGTTATCACATACAATGCATATATTTCATAACATTTCCGACCTTCCGGTCACACAATAAAAAGCCCTTCCGGGTACAGTATAGTGAGAAAACTCACCTCGTGGAAAGTCTAAGATCTCGCGTCCTCGCTATCTCCAAATTCCAACGACGACTCTACCTCGCCTAAACATAAAAATATCATTTAATATTCAAAGACTTCCACCACTAAAACTTTACCCCTTATCATCATTCCTCAGATGGTAAAAGAACATTTTACCCTTCCTTGACCTAAAGTCCTCATGTTGACCAAAACCCTAAAAGTCAACAAAAGTCAACCCTATGAGTACGCGGGGCGTACTGCTAGATGTATGCATGGCATACATCGCCAACCCATTGATCGGGGTCTCTACCCAGTACGCTGCGTGTACTGGAAGTTACGCCCAACGTAACCATCAAATTCTAACACACTTCATTTCTGTTCTTAATCGGTTAAGCCATTACTCCAACTTCTAGATCCAACTCTAATAATGCGTCTAAACCCATAAAGCCGAGACCTTTAAGCCTTCGCATGGCTGTGAAGGATCCAACACTTCTTAACATCATTCAGTTCCAACTCAAGGTCCTAGATCTCATGCATGGCACAATATTCACGTCCAAGATGTCATTTTTATGAGTCTACAACTCCAATAGATCAGAAATATGAAGGATCTAAGCTTATGGAGGCCATTTGCACAAAAAGTCTCCACCTTTGGGACTAAAACCCTAGAAAATGGTACTTGAAGCATATAACATGAACCAAGTGACAAGATCCGAACTTTTTACCTGATAATGAAGCTTTAACCCTTGCAAAGCTCAGATCTACACTTGAACACCACTTCTAGGCTTTCCAATGAGCTCTTCTTCTCCTTTGCAACCTTAGAATGGCACCACCAAACTTAGAATACTCACAAAATGGCTTAAGAACGAATGCATACTCTTTTTAGGGTTTCACTCTAAGGGATGGTGGCTGAGAAGTCCAGCCACACATTCCTTTTATAGCCCTCCAAAGGAATTAGGGTTTTTAGATCTGGACCAGTTACACCAAGCATAACCTTGGGTACGCCCAGCGTACCTGAGGGTGAACGCATCCAAATGAGGCGCGCGAGTATGCGTAGCATACACCTTGTACGCCCAGCGTACTCGCCTACCATGAAAGCCCTAAAATGACAACATAACCAAGATGCAGGGCCACATAGAAGAATACCTGGATTTCGGGCTGTTACAGTCGTGGGTGCAAGTACAAGGATTTCATGGCATCCAAACCACCATGTCTATCTGGAAGCCCGACGCCAGTGGAAGTGATTAATTGGATCTCCGAAATGGAAAATAGTTTTGAAAGTTGCGAGTGCAGCAACAGGCAGAAGACTGCTCTTGCGATCCCTCTGCTAAAATCTGGCATGTTGAGTTGGTGGAAACTGTTAGCAGACTCTATACCCAAGGGAGAAGCAAGCAAAATGTCTTGGGAAGACTTTGTGGAACAACTAAAACTGCAATACTGCTCCGAGCAGGACCTTTTGGAAATCAGTAATGAGTTTCAGAATTTGAAGAAGGGGAAATTGAGTGTTACTGAATACGCTGCTAGTTTCATAGAAAAGATGAAGTTTATCCCATATTTGGTACAAACAGAACTCTCTAAGGTCAACAAGTTTGCCCACAGACTACCAGTGGACTATGGTCCAATAGTTAAGCAAGCAACCACATTGAAAGCCGCCATCTGAGCTGCTAGAAATGTTGAGACCCAGATCAGGGAGAAAGGTCTGGAAAGGTCAGAGGTGGGTGAAAAGAGGAAAATCAATGGATCTTCAGGGTCTAGCAAGAAAAGTAAATTCTCAAAGTCTGGTTCAAGAGGAAGTAGAGGCGAAATGGTGCGACATGTGTAATAAGAAGCATCATGGGAAATGTGATGGGGAAGTGGTCACATGCTTCAAATGTGGAAAGCTAGGGCATTATGCAAACGAATGCACCCTCACCAAGGAAGTTTGTTATGGTTGTGGTGAGGAAGGGCACATCTCGAGAGATTGTCCAAAGAAGAAGGAGGCAGCAAAACCCAACATCCCGCCAAAGCCAAAGGCGAGAGCATTCCAAATGACACTGGAAGTTGCTAAAGATGAAGCTGATGTCGCTTTAGGTACCTTTCTCGTTAACAAATTGCCTGCCCAAATTTTATTTGATTCTGGAGCCAACTACTCCTTTATTTCGCATGAATTTGGTAGAAAACTAGCTTTTTCTGTCGATAGACTAGATAATGCTTTATTAGTCGAAGTTGCTAGTGGCAAGTTTGTACCTGTTAGCCATCGTATGAAAAACATCTTAATTGACTTGAATGGGAATAATTTCCACGATGAATTATTGCCTATAGAACTTAATGGTTTCGAAATCATGTTGGGAATGGATTGGCTTAGCGCCAATGACGCCGAGATAGTGTGCAGAAAGAAGACAGTCAAGGTAAACCCGCCAGGGAAAGAGTCATTTATGGTGTATGGGGACAAGCGCAGAGTAAAATCTGGGATCATTTCTCTAATGAAAGCCAGAAAGTGTTTGGCCAAAGGATGCACATCATATTTGGCATTTGTGATCGATGCTAAGAAGGAGAAAAAGGAGATGCAGAGCATTCCTATCGTGTGTGATTATTCGGAAGTATTTCCCGAAGATCTTCATGGATTACCGCCCGATCGGCAAGTAGAATTCCGTATCGACTTGTTACCAGGGACGACGCCAATAGCAAAAGCACCTTACCGACTAGCACTGACGGAGATGAAGGAGCTGATGATGCAACTTCAGAAGTTTTTGGACAAAGATTTCATAAGACCTTGTTCATCACCCTTGGGAGCTCGGGTGTTATTCGTGAAGAAGAAAGATGGAAGTATGAGAATGTGCATCGATTATAGAGAGCTGAACAAGGCAACAATAAAGAATAGATATCCGTTGTTGAGGATTGATGACCTGTTCGATCAACTACAAGGTTCAAGTTATTTGTCAAAGATCGACCTAAGGTCAGGATATCATCAGCTAAAGGTGAAAGAGCAGGATATAGAGAAGACTGCATTCAGAACGCGATATGGACACTACGAGTTCTTGGTTATGTCGTTTGGACTAACTAATGCTCCAACAACATTCATGGATTTGATGAATAGAGTGTGTAATCCGTTCCTCGATAAATATGTGATAGTGTTCATAGATGACATTCTGATTTATTCGAAAAGCCAAGAAGAGCATGGCAGACACTTGCGAGAAGTGTTGGAAGTCTTGAAGAAGGAGAAGCTATATTCTAAGTTCTCCAAATGTGATTTTTGGATTAGAGAAGTCCAATTCTTGGGTCACGTGGTCAACCAAGAAGGTATAATGGTTGATCCGGCAAAGATCGAAGCTGTGACAAAGTGGGAGCAACCGAAGAATCCCACGGAGATCCGAAGCTTTTTGGGATTAGCCGTATACTACCAAAGGTTTATCTAGGGATTTTCTTCGATCGCTAGTCCATTAATAGCCCTGACGCACAAAGGAGCCATTTATGCTTGGAATGATAAACACAGAGAAGCTTTCGAGTTGCTAAAGAAGAAGCTATGCGAGGCACCGATTCTATCTCTACCCGATGGAGTTGAAGACTTTGATGTTTATAGCGATGCGTCTGGAGTTGGATTGGGTTGTGTTTTGACCCAAAGAGATAAGGTGATCGCGTATGCATCTTGACAGCTAAACGAGCATGAAAAGAACTACCCGACTCACAATTTGGAGTTGGCAGCGGTAGTTTTCACTCTAAAAATATGGAGGCATTACCTATATGGCACGAAGTGCAAACTTTTCACTGATCATAAGAGTCTCCAATATCTCTTTATTCAGAAGGAATTGAATATGAGACAACATCGCTGGCTAGAGTTACTTAAGGACTACAACTGTGAGATACTTTACCACCCCAGTAAAGCTAATGTTGTTGTTGATGCCCTCAGTTGGAAGGTCAATCTTGAAAAGAGAAGGCCAAGAGCATTGAGAATAGAAGTTGTCTCGACTGTTTTGGAAAGTATAAAGAAATCTCAAAGAGAAGCTTCTGAAAAGAATGACCAGAAATAGGAACGTTTGGGTAAAACGTTGGTGTTCGATACAAACAGTCATGGACTGAAGGTATTCCTAGATCGTATTTGGATACCCAAGTCAGGAGGAATAAGAGATCTTCTAATGGAAGAAGCTCACAAAACCATGTACTCCATTCATCCCGATAGCACAAAGATGTATAGGGACCTGAAACCCTATTACTGGTGGCCAACGATGAAGCTCGACATTGCAAAGTTTGTGGTGGAGTGTGTGACCTGTGCGAGAGTCAAGGCACAACATCAGAAACCATACGGGAGTTTAGAACCTTTGCCTGTGCCTATGTGCAATTGGGAGGACATCACGATGGATTTTGTCACTAAACTACCCAGGACAAAGAATGGTCACGATATGATTTGGGTGGTTGTTGATCGATTCACTAAGAGTGCGCATTTCATAGTAGCCAACGAGAAATGGTCTATTGAGAAGCTTGCAAATTCTTACGTGAAGGAAAGTGTGAAGCTTCACGGTGTTCCGCTAACGATTGTGTCGAATCGTGATAGCCATTTCACCTCAAGGTTTTGGAAAAGTCTACAAGAGGAAATGGGTACCAAGTTGTGTTTAAGTACAACTTACCATCCACAGACTGATGGTCAGAGCGAACGGATGATACAAACACTTGAAGATATGCTAAGAGCACGTACATTAGAATTCCAAGGTACCTGGGATAAACATTTACCATTGGTAGAATTTTCCTACAGTAATAGTTTCCACTCGAGCATTAAGATGGCACCTTATCAAGCTTTTTACGGACAGAAGTTTCGTACGCCGTCTTGTTGGCTTGAGGCTGGGGAAAAGCAGTTTATGGGACCAGAGATAGTCCATCAAACTGCTGAAAAGTTGAAAACAATTAGGAAGAGAATGTTAGCAGCTCAGGATCGTCAAAAGAGCTATGCAGACAAAAAGCAAAGACTGATGACTTTTGAAGTTGGAGATTCAGTCTTGCTTAAAGTCTCGCCATGGAAGGGACTTATAAGATTTGGTAAAAGGGGAAAAAGTAAGTCCAAGGTTTATTGGACCGTTTAAAGTTCTTCAGAGAATTGGGAACCAAGCTTACAAGCTCGAACTACCAGAAGAACTGAATGGAATTCATAAAACTTTTCATGTGTGTTATTTGAGGTAGTTCATGGGAGAAGTTCCCGACATGATTCTACTTTCAGAGTTAAGAATCGATGAGAACAAAAGGTTGATTGAAGAACCAAAGGCAATCATTAACCGAAAGACTAATAAGTTGCGCTGTAAGATGGTTGAGTTAGTGCTTGTCCGTTGGAAACACGCAAATTGGCCAAATCTCACCTGGGAGATGGATAGTGACATGTTGAGTCGCTATCCGCACTTGTTTGCTGATGTGTGATTCTGGGGATGGAATCATCCAAAGGTGGAGAGAATTCTAACGCCCGTGTTTCTGGGCTTCCCATTTTTAGCAATGTAATAGTCTAGGTTAACCTTTGTAACCCAATTTGAAATAATAAGAATGTATTATTGAATTATGTGTTTATTCTCTTAATTATTATAATTTAATGAATTAAGAATAAAATAAGGGTCAAAATTAAAGTGTGAGATATGCCCGATATCTTTGCATGAAGATGTAGTGGTTGAAACAAGGATTTCGGAGATATAATGAATGCCGAAATCCGAGTTATAACAAAGAAGTTATGACCTGTCGAAGTTTCGCGACAAAACTAGTATGGCACAGCGTGACGTAAATAGTGAATTTACGAAGGAGTGATATTTAACCATAGTGATCAACACAAAAGACATAGATAATGTTGAACCGAGAGTGCATAAAAGGAACGCCTAAATCTGACTTCATATGAGGAAGTTATGATTTTTCGAAGTTTCAACTTAGTAGTAGACAGCCAAAAAGTTCGAATTAAGATCGAGTGAGTTTTCGATGAGACTTTCTAAACGAGAATCGAAGATCTCATTGATAGTAGTGCATGGGTAGAAAGAGGGACGAAAACGGACGTCAGATTCCGAGCCCTGGTATCATTCCCGAGTCCCGAAGAAAGTTCCAAAGCCCCGAGAATCCCGAGAAGTAAGATTCCGAGCCGAACCCCTGCCTGCGAGGAGCCCGGTTTTTGTGAAGATCTTCCAGATCTACGGAGAAACACTACTTCTGCAAGCCATAGTGCTACCCGATCATCTTCTGATCAAGTGAGTGTATAGTCTCTTTCAATACACAATATTATACAAGTAATCGTTGAATGTATTTAAGAATACGGGTTGTGTGAGGGTATTATTATTACCTTCTAACACATAGACTTATATGATTTTCCTAGAAATTGCTTGTTATGTGTTTATGTATTACTTGCTATTTGGATGGAGTATTGAAAGAGCATGCTATACAGTTTTTTCTTTTAAAAATTATGTATAAAACATGTATATTTTTATCTACTAATATGTTGGGTAGAACATGGGTAGACAGTTGGTGTGCAATGAAATAAATTGATGAGAGGCCTCTTTGTGGGTGTTATTCTAGTCAATCAGCAGAGTATGGATGACGACCACGGACTATTCTAGATAGTCCTATGGAACGCTAGCAGGCTCATAACCTTTAGGTGTTGTGAACGATGTGTTCACCGGTGTATTCTATCCCCGACATGGTCGCCTTTAGGACACTTATTGTTGAGGAAGCCCCTCTGTAGTAATGTCCATCTTGATGAAAATCATAAATTTGGTTCCTTATAATAGATGTTGTTTTTAGGGACGTAAAGTAAGGATAACGGGGATGGGTAATTGGGTTATTGTTGATTGTTGAAATTAAATATAATTGTGGGTTGAAAACCCTATATGCTCACCAGGTCCCAAGCCTGACCCACCCAGTTTATTTGTATTACAAGAAGTGGCGCAAGGGCATAAGATGGATGAATCATCAAGTTGTTTTGTTTACAAGTCTGTATATGTATATATTTGTTAAACGACTAGTAATGTTATCTTCTATGCTTTATGGTCTGTATCGGAACATGACATCTCGATTTTTGATTATGAAATGAAATTATATTTCTTTATGAAATGTTTTGATAAAAATCTATTTGATCATGTTTTGTTTTTGGGAACAAATTCCGCATCTATTTTAAAATCAAAAGGATTTACTCTGAAAATGTTTAAAAAGCATAAATGAAACCGGTGTTTTCCGGCTGAGATTTTGGGGATGTCATACATGGTCCTATCAATCTTCATTCCATATCGTGTCAATGTTTGTTAAATTCGACACTGCCATCAATCATGGTTCGACTTGGTGTGACCATGTGAAAATTCCTAGCGATGTGTAAAGAGAACTTACACCATAGGATATGTATTAAATAAAGGTTCTTCCGAACCTAATAAGAAAACCTAATGCAAATCGCCAGTCATCTCTCTCATCCAAACCATCCGTAGTACCCATGAGGAGGGTACCACACACTATTAACCGACTCCTCTTTAGATATAAAAACCAGAAGCGGAAGACACCGCATATTTTACAGTAGACAACAACCGTCCGAAACCTACTCAATAGATCCCCATAAAGACTATCCGCACCGCACAATCAGGTTCGTGAATAAAGAGAGAGAACTCATAGGATTAACTTACTACTACTGAGTATATGCATTAGAGTGGTATATAATTTAGATCAATAAGATTTAAGATGTGTGCTTCCTCCCTACTCCCTGTTCCTCGTTTGGTTGTGGGTCTGGGGTGGGGCCACACATCTAAACATCCCATAAAATCTCAATTATATACGAGTTGCATTAACCAGGTATTAGTGATTAAGCTGAGTATGAGGTCGACCATGAACCTTATAATAAGACCCTTCATACTATCCAATATAAAAGGAGATGGAGTCAAGAGAACCACTGCGGGTTGAGCTATTAAAATGACCACAAATGGGAAATTTGTTGTCATCTCGGTCAGGCAACATAGTAGCTAACACCCTCAGTTAGGAAAGTAACTCAAGTCATAAGAGTCAAGGACATTGACTACGACCATCCATTCCCGCTTAATCCCACAAACTAAGCATCTCAGCAGGGGATCCAGGGATCTGAAAGATGCGACAGGTTAAACTCTAGGAAGAATGGATGAAGAAATTAGAGGTTCTGTGTAGCAGGATCCATTCCTATCCAGATTAAATCTAAATGGAGAAACCTGGTAACCATGGAAGAGTAGTTGCAGGGGATACTCACACTACTCAGGCACTTCGTCCATCCAGTTACAGACGAGTAGTGCCTAGGACACACCGCCTCCTCCTGCAAGAGAAGTCACCGTTGCCCTATAGACGATAGACTGCGCTCTCCAAAGTTAATACTAGGATGGCAAAAACCACATGAACACATCCGCAACCAAGAATACTTGAATAAAGTAAAATGGTGTGTTGCATTAAGCCTTATAACCTAGATCATAAAGAGATAGTAGACTCGACACTAGCCTAGGTGTTAGTCGATGGGTTATACAAGAAACGCGCACTTCCTACAAACTGCAGGGAGCCGACCCATTGGAGAATGGGACACGTCTTAGAAATTCGTCGAACTACAAGGTGTACCAAAGAATACTCTATCGAAAGAAATAGTAGAACCACCTCCTGAAATTATGCAGCACTTCAAAAAATCTCTAAGGGTTAAGTTAGCCCTGATCGGAGACTACTATCCATGAAACGGCGAAGAGAGTAAGAGCATGATTTTTTCCGATTAGGGATCATGCTGTGAAAGCATTTATTAGATGATAATGAAAATTTAAATTTTCTAAGCATCGTCTGGTAAAACCCCCTATCACACCGACTTTGAGAGTTTCCGTTAGAAACACCTCAAGAGTTAGAAGTGCAGGTCCATTTTGCACTAGGTCGAGATAGATGTCACATAACCAATAGAGGCCAGTACATAGCCAATACCTCCCATGATCCGGAAAAACCTCCGAAAGCCAACCATTAGGAAGTACGAATCCGAAGACGACCTGAGCCTTCTAAGAACCAACCCGGAGAACCATACCTCAGTAAGAGAGAACTTTTTGAACTTTAGAATGGCGATCACGCCAAGTGATGATCTAACCATGGAAATACACTATGTTCTAAGTACTAAAAAGCTCTATCTTCCAAAGAGTTTAGGACCATCCAATATTCTTGATAAGAATTGGTCCAACCCCGCCGGTCAACAACTACTGTTGAAATTCCATAAATTCCACCCTATTCTATCCACGTCTTAGACTTGAAAAAGTGCTTGTCCGACGTGACTCTCGAAAATCCCACTCATGAAGATAGAAATCAATGAGAACCCAACTTCGTGTAGAAACCTATAAGAGGTTAATCAACCCAAGGAAAGCTGTATCCAAGTAGTGAAGGTTCGCTGGATCACCAAGCGAAGCTCTGAATTCACTTGAGAGCGAGAGGATCTGATGAAACTAAAGTATCCTCATCTTTTGCTTCACTCAACTGTAACTGCGTGTGTTCTTGAACTCTAATTTCGGGACGAAATTCCCTCTAACGAGGGGAAGATGTGACAACCCGAAATTTTCATTTGTATAAACTCCGCAATCAAGCACATCAAAAATTAGCCAAATTCATCTCAAAAATTTTTTGGTTGGTTTTAAGTCCGTTTGAGTATTTTATTTTATATTCGTCAAGCGGAAAAATAAAAGGTGGTATACTTTAGAGTTCGTCGTGTATCACGTAAGCCGCGAAACTCCAAAAGTTTGGAGTTTACGGTCGTAAACATGGAGTTTACGGCAGTAAACCCCAAAGAGTATAAATATGACACTTAGTCATTTTTAGCTCATTTTTCACTTCCCAACTCAAGAGCACCAATAATTCTCTCTCAAGTATCATATCCCTTTTCCGTCAAATCCGCCAAAATGTAAGCATTTTCTTCCTAGATTCGTTCATATAACACCTTATCTAGTGTTTATACTCAATTTGATCCATGGGAATCTCATCTTCTCTTAGTTCTTCAAGTGTTCTTAAAAACACCAAGAACACACATTAGTGTTCTTGGGCTCCTAGTACTCTTTGGAGCTTCCTATAAGTAATTACACTCCTCCTATCAAGTTAATCACTTAGAATACATGTTAAACCCTTGAAGAACATTAAAATCCCCAAGGAAATATGTGTTTATGGTTCTAGAAGATCTCCTAAAACCGTAAACACCTTACAATGGTGTTTAAGTGCCCTTAACACCTTCTATGGCTTGTATAAGTGACTAGAACCATGCATGCATAAGCTAGAAACACCAAAACACGAAAGAAATGGGCAAAACATGAGTTTACGGCCGTAAACCCATGTGTTTACGACCATAAACTCCCAAGGAGTGGTCCAAGGACCGTAAACTCCAAAGGGAGGTCATTTTGAGCCCAATCACTACCTAAGCCCTTGATTCGAGTCTAGCATAATTCCTTGAGTGGTATAAGACTTTTGAACACCTAATGGCACCAATTCCATGAGTTTACGGCCGTAAACTCATGGGGGAAGTGGTCTAGAAACTGTAAACACCCCTAAGGGCCACCATTTGAGGAGTAAACTCTAATGTGAGGCCATACTCTCTTTATATGCAACCCTTGGTACTCCTAGCACTTGTAGCAAAGTGTTATCATGTATTAGGATGTCTTTACTTGAATAATTAGTTATTAAATGACTAATAAGATACTTAAATGTATCACTGCATGTTAAATAGGATTCTTGCATGTGTTCAAATCCTCACTTGACACTTTACATCCTATACCATCCGTTCATCCGAATCACCCACGTCAGGTGAGTTCATACCCCTTAATCAACCTTTTTAAATGATTTTATTGGGGGGGGGGGGATACAAGTTGAACTAGTAAGTTATCCCAGTTGACACTTTTGAACATTTCATTTCTGACGCTACTTTAATTTATTTATTAATTCAAAATAGATTACAATACTTGACTTAGGTCATTACATTGACTTGAAATATCGGGTTGTCACATCATCCCCCCGTTAGAGAGAATGTCATCCCAAAATTTATTCTAAGATAACTATTTATGGACTAGGGAAAAGATGCGGTTATTTTTGTTTCATCTGATCTTCGCACTCCCAGGTGTATTCAGGTCGCCGCTTTGCATTCTAGCGGATCTTCACAATGGGTATGCGACTTTGTTTTATTCTTTTAATTTCTCTATCCTTGATTTCTACTGGTTCTTCTACAAAGTGGAGACTCTCGTTGATTTCGATTTTGTCCAGAGGGACGACGAGGGTCTCATCGGACAAGCACTTCTTTAAGTTTGACACATGAAAGGTAGGATGTACATTATTGAGTTCCTGCGATAATTGAAGCTTGTAAGCTACCGGGCCGAACCTCTCAAGGATCATAAATGGTCCGATATACCTTGGATTTAGTTTCCCACATTTTCCAAAATGTATTAATCCCTTACAGGGTGAGACCTTCAATAGCACTTGGTCCCCAACCTGAAATTCCAAGGGCTTCCGTCTTTTGTTCGTATAACTCTTTTTTTTTGTCTCTTGAAGCTTTTAGTCGCTCTCGGATTTGGATAATCCTCTCGGTCGTTTCTCTTATGATTTTTGGGCTTGTGAGAGTGTTATCGGGTATTTTTCCTCTAGCTAGTTGCGTGTCACCCACTTCAGTCCAACATAGAGGTGTTCTGCACTTGCGGCCATAGAGGGCTTCAAATGGAGCAACCTTGATGCCAGTATGATAACTATTGTTATACGAGAACTTGACTAGTGGTAAATGAGTATCCCATGCTTTACCAAAATCGATCACACAAGCTCTTAGCATATCTTCCAATGTTTCAATGGTCCTCTCACTCTAACTGTCGGTTTGTGGATGGTAAGCAGTACTCATGTCTAGTCTCATCCCTAGGGATTTTTGTAGTGACTGCCAGAACCGTGAGGTGAATCTACTATCTCTATCGGAGATAATGGATATTGGTACCCCCCTGCAGTTGCACAATTTCTTTGATGTATGTTCGAGCTAGTTACATCATCTTGTCAGTTTACTTTATTGGTAGGAAGTGCGCAGATTTGGTTAATCTATCAACGATCACCCAGATGGTGTCAAGTCCACCCGCTGTTTTGGGTAACTTTGTTATGAAATCCATGGTTATCCGCTCGCACTTCCACTCGGATATTTTAGGTTGTTGTGACAATCCCGAGGGCTTTTAGCACTCTATTTTGACTTTAGCGCAAGTCAGACACTTGCCTACATAGGTAGCAATTTCGGTTTTCATGTTCGGCCACCAATACAATTTCTTGAGGTCCAGATACATCTTGTCTGAACCGGGATGCACAAAGTATCGAGTCTTATGAGCCTCATTCATGACAACGTCTCTGAATCCAGCCAACTTCAGTGTCCAAATTCGATTCATGAAGTAACAAACTCCGTCACCCTTGACTTCAAGTTCTTATCCATTCCTCTTAAGGCTTCACCAGCCATGTTTTCTGTTTTCAAGTCTTCCATTTGAGCTTCCTTGATTTGTGTGGACAGGTGTGAATGGATTGTCGTGGTTAAGAAATTCAGTCGGTGGCCCGAGTATTCCTTTCGAATGAGATCATCAACTACTACATTAGCGTTTCCCGGATGATAATGAATCTTGCATTCGTAATCGCTCAGTAGTTCAACCCATCATCTCTGTCTCATGTTGAGTTCTTTTTGGTTGAGAATGTGTTTGAAGGCTCTTATGATCGTTGAAGATTGTGCATTTTATGCCGTAGAGATAGTGCCTCTAGATCTTTAGGGCGAAAATGACTGCTTCCAGTTCCAGGCCGTGGGTAGTGTAGTTGACTTTGTGCGTCTTGAGTTGTCTTGATGCATATGCAATGACATTTACTCGTTTCATTAGAACATATCCTAGACCTTGGTTTGATGCGTCGCAGTAGACCACAAAGTCTTCTGTTGCTTCTGGTAAGGATAATATAGGTGTGTTGCATAGGGATTGTCTTAGCGTTTGGAATGCAACATCTTGCTTTTCTCCCCAGTTGTAGGTTACACCCTTCCAAGTCAGGGCGGTAAATGGTTTGGCAATCTTTGAGAAGTTTTGTATGAATCTTCGGTAATAGCCAACAAGGCCCAATAATTGTTGGATTTCCGTTGGAGTTCTTGGAGCTGACCAATTCTCAATTGCCTTGATTTTTGACGGGTCCACGTGTATCCCTTATTTTCTGACCACATGACCAAGGAAATCTACTTTCCGAATCCAAAATTCGCACTTTGAGAATTTTGCATATAACTTCTCTACCCTTAATGTTTCCAATAATTGTCGAAGGTGTTGACTATGTTCTTCTTCACTCTTCGAATAGATGATTATATCATCTATGAACACGATAACTAATTTGTCTAGGAAAGAACGACATACTCGGTTCATTAAGTCCATGAGCACTGCCGGTGCATTTGTTAATCCGAAGGGCATCACTACAAACTCGTAGTGACCACAACGAGTTCAGAAGGTCGTCTTGGGAACATCTCCTTCCAGGACTTGTAGTTGATGATACCCAGATCTTAAATCAACCTTTGAGAAGTAGCTTGCTCCTTGGAGTTGGTCAAACAGATCGTCTATGCGCGGTAGGGGATATCGGTTCTTGATTGTGAGTTTGTTTAGTTCTCGGTAGTCGATGCACATCCTAAAAGATCCATCCTTCTTCTTTACGAATAGGACTGGTGCTCCCCAAGGTGAGAAGCTCGGCCTGATGAATCCTTTATTGAGTAGCTTGTTTAATTTGCTGGATAATTCTTGCATCTCTGACGGGGCTAGACAGTACGATGATTTTGCTACTCGGGTAGCTTTGGGAATCAAGTCGATTCTAAACTCGACTTGACTTTCTAGTGGAACTCCTGGAGGATCCTCAGGAAGGACGTCGAGGAAATCGCAGACTTCTGGAATGTCTTTGATATCTTTCATTTCTTTTTCCTTATCTACCACGTGGGCTAGGAATGCATGGTATTCTTTGTGCATATATTTTTGGGCTTTGACACAAGAGATGATTTGTAAATTGGTGTCGGGCTTATCAGCATAAATGATAAGAGTTTCTCCATTTCGCAGATTTAAGGCAAACGGCCCTTTCGTGACAAAGTATATCGGCATGGTGAAGGCTTAACCAATCCATACCGATGATGACATCAAAGCTTCTTATAGTGATTGGAATTAGATCGATTTGGAACGAGTGTTCATTTAAATCTAGCGTGCAGCCTATGTACATATCGTTTGTGCTTTTTGTATTACCCTTTTCCATTTCTACTGTAAATATCTTATTAAGTGATTGGGGGTTTCGCTTAAGTAAGTGTTTGAATTCATGGCTCACGAAACTCCTCTCCGCACCACAATCAAAAAGTAAGAATGCATAAGCGCTATTAAGGATAAACGTACCCGTAACCACCGTGGGATCAGCTATTGCTTCGTTCTGCCCTATTCCTAGCACTCTTCCTACAACGCCAACATTCCTTGACTTCGGGCAATCTCTCTTGTAGTGCCCAACTTTGCCACACACATAACACGCCTGGACCACCCCGATTCTAGAAACTTGGGTTATTAGTTGTGTCGGTTCCTTATAGAAATGGGTAGTGTGCCATTTTCTGTTGCAGTTACTACAGTGCATCACTCGACAATTTCCGTTGTGATGGTAATTGAATTTGATGCACTTCGGTAGGTTTCCAGCATATTGCTTTCCTGGTGTAGGGGTGACAGGAACAACGGTGGGAGTGGTAGTGGCATGAACTGTCACTATCTGCTGTTTCTTGGAAGGTTCTTGCGAATATTGACCCTTCCTTTTGTTCAAAAACTTCTTCTTCTTGCTATTGTTGGTATTGTTGTTGTTCTTGTTTCTCTCTATGGGTTGCTTTGGAACTGCAGTCATGAATCCTTGGTAGACACCATGATCAACGAGGGACTGTGCCAACTGTTTGGCACTATCGAAAGTAACTGGCTTGGAAGCTAGTACACTTCCTTGAATCTAGGGTGATAGTCCCCAAATATATCTCTCGATCTTCTTGCTCTCTAGAGCAACCATGCCCGGGAAAAGTATTTCCAAGTCACTGAACCTATTGGTATCGGTTGTGTGTCCGAACCTACCATTGTAAGGCCCCAAAGCTCTTGTTCGAGCTTCTATACTTCGCCTCTCGGGCAGTACTCTTGCATGAGCATTTGTTTTAGGTTTTCCCATCCCATGGACTTAACCACTACCATAGTTAGTGACTTGACATGGCCATTCCACGACGTTAGGGCTCGTTCGGAGAAAGTACAGACAACAAATTTTACTTTGCTCCTTTCTTGGCATGAGCAGATCTCGAATACTGCCTCTGTTTTCTCTATCCATTGGGATAGAGCCATAACTCCTCTAGTCCCATTAAAGGATATGGGTTTGCTATTGGTGAAGTCCTTGTAAGTGCATTCCCCGGAACAACCTTGGTGTTGGCCATTAGTAGAGCTATTTATTCCTCCTCCCGACCCATTGTTACTCATTTTTTCCATTGCTGTTGTAACAACAGCTTTTATGACAGCCTAGTAAACAACATTGTCCATT
Organism: Lactuca saligna; assembly: GCF_052625555.1. Lineage (NCBI taxonomy): Eukaryota > Viridiplantae > Streptophyta > Magnoliopsida > Asterales > Asteraceae > Lactuca > Lactuca saligna. The sequence goes on from NC_136417.1 coordinate 144,345,705, forward strand.
GATGGGGGTGGTGGTGGAGGTGTTCCTGTAGTATTGAAGCGTCGGGAATTCCTTCTTGGCGGCATGATTCTGCCATAAGTTAAAATATGAATTCTTCTTAAATCTTCAAAAATCATTATGGAAAGTCTTAGTATTATATGATTTACGTTCCGAACATTACCGAATTTGTAAGTTAACTGCAAAATGGAAACTTACAATAATAAGTACATGATTTCCTTAGTATTTTAAGAACTTAATGAAATACCCAACGAAATAATAAATGTATGTCAGTCTCATTGATATTAATATTCGATACATCGATCAGGAAAATTTGACCATAACACAGGTCTAGAGTACATCAATGAAATGGGAAAATTTAACAGCATTCAGACCCTCGAATTGTGTACTCACAATCATTTGGATTTACATACATAATGGAAAGAGTAGAACTAACACTCACTCGATAAGTATATACATAGCACAAGAAGTGCACGCTCTACTCCGAGCAGGTGGTACATTGCGGGCCATGGTATGTTGTTGTGAAAGTCTAAGCTCGAGCTACTTGACGTTCAGCCTCGATGATGCGCCTCACCATTGCGGCTTGGTTTTTCTAGAACTCCCTTACCTCGACTCTAACAACGGTAATTTCCTTTTGAAGGGAAAAGGTATGCTCTATTGTTCGATCATGTTCTTCGTCCAGGCGACGAAGACATACCGCCGTGATTTGGGTAGTGGCATCAACGTCCATGATTTGGTTGGCGTTTACCCTTGCTTGCTCGCCTTGATTGGCGATACGACGAACCATGACAGGGAGTGCTCTATCAGCCGAACCTCCATTACTGAGGTTATAAAATCCTTGTCCCATGTCGTAGGGTGGACGTTGTCCTTATTCCTTGCTCCATCATTTCAGATCTACAGCCCAGAGGGGTGCTAGACCCTGAAAGTTCCATCGGGGGCTTGGTACCTTTTGGGGAGGATTGTAGACATCGCGTTCTAAGTCAGTGCCCTAATCATCCGCTTCCTCTTCCTCTTCTTCGGGATCCACTTCTGGATCTTCCTCGGAAACCTCTTCGAGATCCTCTTCTGGATCCTTCTCAATTTAACCTCCATTACCCTGGTTTGGGTAGTAGGGATTCACAGGGATATGAAATCCTGCCATTTCGTGTCACACCCCAAAAACCAAGAACGGCATAAACGTTCTGGGGTGGAGGACGTCAGGTAAAGTATCACAATAATGCAAAGTTGTAAACAAGCAACTACATCATCCATTGCATTAATAGTATAATTTTAAATACAAGTGTGTTCTTTCATAGAATAAAGCAACATAATGAATAATCAAAATAAAAGACAAGTCTTGACTGCTCCGTCTTCACAAAGTGTGGTCGTCGTACCTATCTATTGGTGACCTGAGAATACAAGTTATTTTGAAAGTGAGTATCAACAATAAAGCTGGTGAATTCATAAGTATTTAATGTCATTATTTGTAAATAATAATTGAAATAAAATACTTGTAATTGTTTTGAGGAAAAGTTTGTATAAGTATGAAAACCCTAGAAAATCCCATATTTCCTACTAGTATAAAAAGTAGTCTTTTACCAAGACCCGATTGAAAGTAAGTAAATAGTCTTCTAACGAGACCCGTTGAAAGTAAGTAAGTAGTCTTCTCACAAGACCCGCTGTAAGTAAGTAGTCTTCTCACAAGACCTGTTGTAAGTAAGCAAGTAGTCTTTTAACGAGACCCGCTGAAAGTAAGTAATAATCTGATTAATAGTCCCCATATTAAAAGTTCTCCATATAAGATATTCTGGGAACTAAAGGTGACTTCTGCAATGAATTACTAGGTCGAATAATCCACATTAATGTTATGAAATCATATATATATACCCAAAACTATACTTATAATAGCTTACTAAGAATTTATTTAATATATATATATATATATATATATATATATATATATATATATATATATATATATATATATATATATATATATGAACGTATACCTTTGCTACCCAAAGGTACTGAACTGACTGATTAGAACCATATTATCAACATATGTATACATAATACATAAGTAAGATTTAGACGACCTTCGGACAACTAACCGATACTTTAAGTACACATCCAAACAAGGAAAAGGAAATAAAGTGAGCTAGCAGTTCTAAGTCCTTTAAACATTATTTATATAACTATGCATATCGGACCACTCCTTATGCATATCTAGATGTGCTACAAAATTATGGTACTAAGTACCATTGGGTGTTTTGAGGTCTTATAAGTCAAGATTGAGCATCCAATGATCAAGTCCAAGCCTTAGGAAGCATTAGGGGCACAATATCACCCCTTTATAGAGTTTACGACCTAATGACCATTTCCTTATGAGTTTACGGCCGTAAACTCTATGACATGTTTTCTTTGATGTTTAAGGTCCTTAACACTTCAAGGATATGATCTAGGCTAGTGTCCAAGGCCAAAGAAGGGACTAGGGTGCATTTTGCCCCACTTATAAGGGTTTACGGCCCAAGAACATGTCTTGGCCGTAAACACCTTTGATGTTGTTTTTCTTTGTGATTTCTAAGTATAAACAAGTACAAATCAGGAGTATAACAAGCTAGGATAAGTGTACTTACAATCTATAAGCTTGATTGGGTGTTTAAGGTCCAAGAACACTAGTGTGTGTTCTTGGTGTTTTGAAGAATGCTTTATTGTATATCAAATAAAGAGATTTCATAGATGAAATCATTCAAAAACACTAGATAATGGAGTTTACTAATAAATCAAGGAAGAAAATACTTACTAATTTGAAGATCTACTGATGATACTTGAGAGAGAATGAGGTTAGGACTTGAAAATGGTTGAAAATGACAAAAATGGCTAAGTGCCACTTATATACCCCTTAGCGTTTACGACCCTAATACCATTCGAGCCATAAACTCCCCTTTCTTGGAGTTTTGGAACCTAAAGGTTGCACACATTACCCTAAAGTATCCTCTCTCCAGTTACCTCTTGCAGTACTAGTCTTTAGAACACTCAAACTGACTCCAAAACTGCTAAAATTTAGTAATTGAAAGTTTGACTTTGATTGAATGCAAGGATTTTTATAAGATAGAAATTTTGAGTTGCCACATTTCGTCTGATTGAGAATAGAGATAAGAGAATTATATATAGAATTTGAGTGTAAAGAGAAAATTTTATGATAAGACCTACACCGAGTCCTCCTATAATTACCTAGTGTATATGATTTACATACAATTAAGATTGAATGGACCGTTAGCTAAGTAGCTTTACTCCAAGCCCACATCTAAACAAGGAAAAGAGCCTAAAGCAACATCATAAATCCTAAGCCCATGCAACCTCACTCATGTGTAACCTTAAAGTATGCACTTTGCAATTATATCCCTGTCAGTGAAGGTTTTTAGTTTTTATAAGCTTAATTTTATTTTAATTGATGATTCTAGCCCTAACGAAATGTCGGGGTTTACTCGCTTGTTATAGTTTTTATTGTTTCATAAATACTCCTACAGAATTTAAACTGTTGCATGCATTAAACTGTTGCATGCATGTATTTGTACATTTAAGAAAACTAAAATTTTAATTTTATGAAGTATGGTTGGTGTGAAAGCATTTTGTCAGAGAGTTTTACTCCCTTTGCAGTTATAGTTTGTAGATCTTATGTGGTCCGATATACTTAGTTCACTATAAATAATGCTCTGATACCAATCTGTCACACCCCCAAACCAGAACGACGGAATCGTTCGAGGGTGGATGACTTCATATAGTATCATAACAGTTGAGTAAATAGTAAAGAAAGCAAACACAACCATCATAAATATAATTTAAAAAGTTACATTGTTGATTATAATACACGTTTCAAAAGAAATTACATTATGATCATATAATAAGTTTGAAATTTGACGCCTTAGCGTTTCTTCCCCAAAAGTTGTGGTTTACCTGTATTACTAAATCCCTGAGAAATACAAGTAGTTTTGAAAAAGTGTCAACAATTAAGTTGGTGAGTTCATAAGCATTTTTGTATAAGAATTATATGCCTTTTTGTATAAAGTAACTGAGTTTGTTTCTAGAAAATCCAATATTTTCTATAAATGAATGGTAGTTTTTAAAAGTTCCAAAAACCGGAATGCATAACTATTTTCCATACCTAAAATAGTGTAAGTAGATTTATATATGTATATATAATCACTAAGGCATTTATAGCCTCGTAAATTAAATGTTTTAATACTTCATGAGAGTTTTATAATCGTATTATTGACCCAGAATGCCTATCACAACATTCTTCAGGCGTTGGAATGATATGACATTTGTCACCCCACACCTATCGGTCCAACTGTAGCTAACAGTTTAGGTGCGAGATTTTCAATCCCGTATAGATCTATACACAAGTATCACACTCTCCCTACAGTAGATTATGGTTTATAACATAGGACTTGAAATGCGTACCTGAAAGTACGTGAAGTTTAATGTCTCACAAAAGTTTGTATCAAATAGATATACATATGAAAAGTCCATTTTCCTTGTAAATGTAAGTATTTCCTTTCTATAGTGTTCATGGAGTGTAAAATCTCATGAATATCTCGTAAACTATACCTATTATAGTTTTTCAAAAGTGTGTTTCATTTGAATGATAAACCTCAGTGTATTACCAACTGTGTACGTAATGGATAACATTTGTAATAACGTAATTTTACTTATTTAACATTTATACACAAAATGTAGATAAAACATTAGAAACTGTATGTAATGATTTGCATTTTAACATAAGTTTTTATTTCGTTTCACTTGTATTTTCCCCCTAAAATATAGTAAAAACGTGAAAATATATGGGTATGAACTCACCAAGTAAGTTTGATTATTTGAAGAATACAAGACTTTTCTTGGGAAATACTTCGACTGGAAAGAAGTCGATTTCTTGGAAATCTCGGGGCTTCGAACTTTCATCAGAGCTTGGATATGAAACTGGGATGTTAGGATAGTCTCGACAGGGTAGAAGTATGAAATTTTAGGAGAAAGGTGGTAAATTAGCAATTAAAATTCAAAGCCTTCGCACTCTTTTAATAGTGCTGGACTAAGCCTCGAACGTGGGGCGTTACATCGCACGTCATGGCTTACGAACTTCGGACTTGACAGGCGGATGGGACTGACTCTGGACTTCGAACGCGGGGCATTCCATGGGGGAACGCAGGGCGTTCCTTTCGGACCAGCCTCGAAGTTTGTGCCCCAATCTTTGAAATTCCATAACTTTCGCGTACGGGCTCCGTTTTCGACGTCATTATATGCACGCGAAGGTGAGAATGTACTCTACAACTCTTGTTTAAATTTCATTGGCTAATTTTGACTTTATTTTTAATATTATATTTTTAATAGGTCGGGACTAGAAAAATCCGTTAAAAATCCATAACTTCTTCATCCGACGTCCGTTTCCGTCTGTCTTTTCACCGTTGTACTACTATTATTGAGATCTTCAATTATCGTTTAGGTTGTGTTGGCTAAAAATCACTCGATCTTTATTTCGAGTTTTTAGTTGTCTACCGCTATATCCGAAACTTCGAAAAATCATAACTTCCTCATACAGAGTCAGTTTTGGATGTTCTTTTTATGTATGTTTAAGGTTTAATGATATATACAACTTTCATTTAGATACCTAAGGCTAAAAAGTATTTTATTGGAATTTCGCATTTTATGATTAACAATATTTTCTCGGTTTTGACACGGATCTTTGATTGGTCATAACTTCTTTGTTATAACTCGGGTTTGAGTATTCTGTTTATTTTTTAAAACCTTGACACGATAACTATCATTTTATGTATCCTATTTGAGACTTTTGAACATTTCATTTCTGATGCTATTTTAATTTATTTATTAATTCAAAATAGATTACAATACTTGACTTAGGTCATTACATTGACTTGAAATATCGGGTTGTCACAATCTAACAGATCATATAGCATAGCAACATCCTACAACCTTACCAGGTCACTAACCATAAACATAACCTCATCCTAACTACCAGGATGCAAACCAATAAACATATCATACCATAACCAGATACAATCCATAAAGGGCTGGCCTTGGTTCCTTAGATCCTGTTGATATATTGAGGATAACTCACCTGGCACTGCTGAAGTCCCGCCGATAAAACTTCAGCCGCTGCTTGACAGATTCCCGAGCTATCAACATCAATTAATAACCAATTAATAATTGGGTTCCAAGCCCAATGTCGAACTCATACTCCAAATGCCCAAAAATCAATTAATGGGCCAAATTCCAATATATGGCCCAATTTTTCAAATTGGGCCCAGACGTCTACATGGTCTTTCCTTAAGGTCCATTCAATTATTCTAGTCCAACTCTTGGTATTCCCATGGCCAAATATCACATAACCATAAAGGCCCAAATATAGCCCAATTTTTCAAATTGGGCCCAAGTACATCACATGGGCCTTACCCAAAACCCATCTAATTATTATAGACCATTTACTTATTCTTGGAAAGCCCATCAATAGTCTAATCACCAAAGTCCAATAGAAAGGCCCAACTCAAGGCCCAACTGAAATTAGGGTTTTCACATGAAATGACAATTAGGGTTAAGTGTTCCTACTTAACCCATAAGGACTTAATATATTAAGTCAAATTTTGCCTTAGGTTAATCTGCAAATTATTATAAATTAATATTTTAACTTTGTTAATTAATTCAAGTGCGTGTCCGAATATTTCCTCAAAATTAGGGTTTTATGCCATTAGGGTTTTCCAAACCCTAATTAGGGTTTCCAACCCAGTACTATCCATTAGCCAAATGGTTAGGCATCTAGGTTCATTTGGCCTTCATTAGGCCCATAAGGGTTTCACTAGTCGGGCACTACCCACTACCACCTCGGGTAGTGGTGGTCAACGGCGGCTCCCGGCAGCGGGCATCACCTTACAGTGGTGGTGACGGATTTTTCTTACTATTCAGATTTATTACAACTTACAACACAATACAAATAACACACACATACTAACAAACACATACACACACACACTAATAAAAACGCACACACACAACCACCCTGCAGTGGCAGGCGGTGGTAGATGTTGGCAGTCACCACCTCACAGTGGTGGTGGTGACCTCTTTCCAGATTCAAGCCAATGACTGCTTACACACACTCTACATTGTACACGCTACACTATACATACATCCTTTGCTCGAAAAATAAACCCAACACCCACCTATGGTGGGCGGTGATGGCAATAGCACAGGAAATGGGCGGCAACAATAACATCATGGTGTCCGGCGACAATAATCACCGGCACAGCGGCGGCCATGGCAGTTGGAAGCCGCCCACGTCAATTCGTGACATGATGGAAGCAACAGCAGTAGAAAAACCACCCTCCCATGATCCCCATCATCCTCGGCGTCTTTCATGGCGGTTCCTCCAATCGCTCACATCGTTCGACGACTAGGGTTGGTGATAGAAAGAAGGAGAAGAGTAACGGTGGAGGTGTGGTGTAACATACACGTTCAGTTATCGTGTTTTGTTTAATGATGAATATTATTAAATAATATACGATTTTGAATATTGAGTTCTAACAAGATAGTTTTATAGAATTGAAGTAAAACTATGTTTAGAATTATTCGGAAAGGATTGGAAGTCTTATGAGATTCCAAACAAAAGTCAAATATTGAAATTAACGAAAATAAAAGTTTGAAATAAATAAAAATAATGTTATTTAAAGTTGTACATTATCTTGTTAGAAACATTTAGGCGAAAACTTCATCAAAATCCGAATTATAGTGAAGAAGTTATGACCAATCGAAGCTCCGCAACAAAACCGGCAAAACACTATTTAGCGTAAAAAGTGAGTTTTCAATAAACTACTTTTTAGCTTTAGAGATCTAAATGAAAGTCGTAGTACTAGTTAAACTGATAATTTTCATAAAAATAACGTTTAAATCTGACTTCGTATGAGGAAGTTATAATTTTTCTAAGTTTCAGTATAGCAGTATACAGGTAAAAACTCAAAATAAAGATCGATTAATTTTTAGCCGATACAACCTAAACGAGAATTGAAGATCTCGTCAATAGTAGTACAACGGTAAGAAGATAGAAGAAAACGGACGTCAGATGAAGAAGTTATGAATTTTAATGGATTTTTCTGTATCGGTCTGTTAAAAATAATAATATTAAAAATAAATTCAAAATTAGCCAACGAAGTCTAAACGAAAGTTGTAGAGTATAATTTCATCTACGTGTGCATATAAATGCATCGAAAACGGAGCTCGTATGCGAACTTTATGAATTTTTGAAGATTTGAGCATGAAATCCGAGAAGCTTCGCATGATTGGCTCGGAATCGGCCACGTCACCGCCTCTCGCATCTGCTTTGTGTCCGATGCGTGTCACCAGCACCTCGCATCCGAAGCGCGGCCCAGTTCGGATCCGATGCGTGTCATCATTGTGGCGCTTCAGAGCCCGGACCCTTGTCCACCTACGAACTGAGCCACGTAGCCCCTCCCCCCTCGCCTACGAAGCTGTGCGTGGCTTCTCCTCCTTCCTTCAGATCCGAGCTTCGCACCTATATAAGGGAGGTGGGAACCCTCCTGGTTTTGGTTGGAAAATTTACACTTTTTACACCTTACACCTTCTTTTAAGCTATTTTACAATCCCCGAAGCCCCGGGATCATACCTAACACTTGAGAAACGTCCTGAAGTGCCCGAAGACCCCAATCAATTTATCTTTTCGGTTTGAAGCTCAACCCTCGCAAGGTCCGGTTTTCAATAAAGCTCCCGGTTTTCATTAAAGAAAGTTAATTATAGAAATGAAGTGTTTCTGAAATTACTATTTTAACCTCCGGTTATTTCACGGTGAGTTCAAATTATAGGAATACTTGTTTGTTATGTGTTATATGTGCAATATGCTTTCCCATGTTATTATGATAATGAGCTATACCTTTGACCAAGAAGTGAATGACTAACCATCACTTGGGTATTGGTATGTAGCCTTTGACCATGAAGTGAATGATTAAGCAACACTTTGGCAATGGCTGAATGCTGGATAGGGCTGAAAGCCTGCAAATTCTAGCAAAATGTTAATTCATGAATCCTTTATTTTCTACACCACTTGGGCTGAATTCTTATTGATGTTTATCATGTTGAAATTGTTGTATCTCATTGATTGTAAATCTTTGAATCAAATCACTTATTGATATGGAAAGCTTATCCTATGATTCACATATGCCTTTGTTGTTCTTTGTGATGGGTTTTGGTCATATGACATCCTATGTGCTCATACAAACCCTAATGCTTGGATCTAGGTTTTTCTATTGTACATGCTTTGAATCCAAGACTATAAACCCTAATTCTAGCATATGGAAATCGATATTAGCATATAATAAGGTTTAAGATATTACCTTGATTGTTATGTAGCAGTAACAATCCTAATTCCTCCTTGAATTGACTTTGGAAGGCTTAGAGTCACAAGTGTCACTCCTCTAATGGCTTACAAACACCAAGAGAAAATGGAGAAGGTATAAAAAGAGAGGAGAGAGGTAGGAATTCGTCCTTAGGACTTCTTGGGAAGGCTTAGACGAATTCATGAGCCTTAGTGGGTTTATATAGGTGTAAAGATTAGGGTTTTAGTCCTTATCCTTATCTAGTTGCTTGCCCACCAAGTAACCATAAGATAAGTCTTAGAAACCCTTATCCTAGTCGAATTCTAAGGCATTATCTCCTTAAATTCGTTCACCCTATATTTAAAATAATCCTTACCTTATTTTGTAACTATCACATAATTACAAATCAACCCCTCTAGTTTAATTAATTACACTTGATCACAAAATTAATTCCTAATTAATTATTGACCAATATTAATTAAACAAATATGATTTCTCCTTTAATATATTATTCTTATAACATATTAATAAATCATAATAACCTCTCTCTATTTATTTATTTCTCCAATCAAGTTGCTTTGGTGAAGGCAATCCAACACTTTGTTCCTCTTTGCTTCTGTCATATTGGTATATATATATATATATATATATATATATGCCATAACATTATATTGTATCTATTTTTGAACTCACTAAGCGTCACCGCTTATCCCTCTCAGCGTTTAACTATTGCACGTAATAAGGATTCAGTATAGACACATAATGTTGGAAGATTTAGAATAGTTAATAATATTACTTTTGTATTTAGTGATCGTGTATGTATAAAATTAAAATTTCCTGGGTAATTATGTAATATACTAAAACTTAGTCGGTTTGTATCCAGTCTTTTGTAATTAAACTATCAATGTAAAATATTGTTTATAAATTTGCATGTAGCATGTTTTGGAGTAACTTGGAGTAATAATGTTAATTATGAAAGAGGTTCTTTCAATAATGGTATCAGAGCAGTAGTTTAAGTGAACTAAATACCACGGATCGTTATTTAGACTTGAACCGTCAGAAGTTCAATATATGAATGGATTCATTGTAAGTATATGGATACAAACCATAGTTAATATTTAAGTAAAGTATAAGGTAATTATAAATCCTAATATAATAAAATATTATATTATTTCAAATTTTTAGAACAATTGTTGAGCAGGTGAGTAGCCATACGCTAGAGGTGGGTGGAGATCCTTAAATTGGTGAAGTAAATACTCCAGTATCCCCTCATAAGGTGCGACTTGTGGATAAACTTACTCGTGTTACTCGGAAGGCTCTCAAAGAACACAAAAAGAATAGTGATAAAGGAAAAGAGAATGTCACCGACGAATCTTCAAAAGGAGAGGCGAAACGTCCCTCATTCAAAACTTTCAAGAGTAATGGTACTACGAAGTTTTCAGGTGTTCTTAATCCCATTGTTGTTCTTACATGGATCCAGAACACATAAAAAGTATACCGTATTTCTCATGTGGTTAATGAATACAAGGTTAATTATGTTTCTGCAATGCTCATCGGAGAAGCCTTGGTCTGGTGGGAAGCAATGTTTGAAGCTCTTAACGGGTATGACTAGTATAATTTATCGTGGGAATTGTTCAAAACTCATTTGCTAGGAAAGTATTTTCCTCTGTACATGAGGAGAAGATTAGAGAAAGATTTCCTTGAGCTTAAACATGGAGGAATGACTGTTAATGATTATGAAACTCAGTTCAATCAAAAAGCACGGTTTGCTGCATAGTATATTGCAACTAAAGATGATAAAATTCAGTTATTCATGGATGGACTACGGTATGAAATCCGCGATTTTGTGGCTAATCGGGATGTTCTGTCATTTGATAAAGTTGTTGAGTATGCTCGAAAGCGTGAGCATGACTTAGAAATACGTGGTGCCACTCTTTTTGTTCTGAAGCATCCACATATTGATTGAAATGCTCCTGTTTCCTCTATTCCACCAGCTCAATCTATTCGAACTGATGCTGGTAAACAAGTGCAAACTCATAATACCACTCTTGCCGCGGTAGGTCACAATCTTTTTCTCTTCAATTGCCATCTTGTCGAAATTGTGGAAAGAATCATCCGGGCGAATGCAGATTAGAAAAAGGATCAGTGGCCTGTTATGGATGTGGAGAAGTAGGCCACATGAAGTTTGTTTGTTCGATGAAGAATGTTACATGCTTTGCTTGTGGTGTTGCTAGCCACAGGAAGCGTTTCTGCCCTACTCTTACTAGTCAAATAGCGGGGAGTTAAGCTTCCATCCAACAACCAAAGAGTACTCCAGCTAAAAAGGAGGAGGTGCCAAAAGCTAAAGGTCGTGCATTTCAGATTACCTTAGAGGGGGCACGTGAAGACCTGAATGTTGTGACTGGTACATTTCTAGTCAACTCTAGACCTGCTCATATCTTATTTGATTCTGATGCCTTAGATTCTTTTGTGTCTCATGAATTTGCGCATTCCTTTCAAATTGCTTGCTATGCACTCGCGCAACCATTTCATGTAGATACTGCGGGAAGTATATTGTTACTTGCTGATAAAGTCTATAGGGATTGTGTGATAGAAATTGAAGGCTATAATTTATTTGCTATCCTGATTCCTATCTGCTTGCCCAACTTTGATATTATTCTCGACATGGATTGGTTGTCAAAGAACCGCACAGAACTTTTGTGCTATGTAAAGATAGTACATATTCCCATTGAAGGGGAGAACCCTATTTATGTCTATGGTGAACAAAGACTTAAAATCGTAAAAATAATCTCTTTCCTAACAGCTCATAAATTCATATCAAAGGGGTGTTCTATCGATCTGGCCTATACAATTAATATCTCAAAAGAGGAGAAGAAAACAGTAAATGATGTTCCCGTTGTTACTGAACATCCCGATGTTTTTCCCGAATAATTTCCTGGACTTCCTCCGGATGGCAAGTAGAATTCTGAATTGACTTTGTGCCTGGTACTGCTTCGATTGCAAAGACTCCTTATCGTCTTGTGCCAGCTGAAATGAAAGAAATGATGATCCAACTGAAGGAATTACTTGTCAAAGGCTTTATTCGACCAAGTACCATATCCTTGGGGCGTTCCAGTGTTATTTGTCAGGAAAAAAGATGGTTCAATGTGAATGTGTATTGATTACCGTGAGCTAAACAAGGTAACTATCAAGAACAAGTACCCACTACCTCGCATCGACGATTTGTTTGATCAACTTCAAGTTGTTAGCTATTTCTCAAAGATTTATTTGAGATCTGGCTATCATCAGTTGAAAGTACATGAGCAGGATGTACCGAAGACTGCTTTTTGTACTCGATATGGGCATTATGAATTCCTTGTCATGATGTTCGGTTTGACAAATGCTCATACTGTATTCATGGATATGATTAATCCCTTATGCCGTCCAATGCTCGATAAATCTATCATCGTATTCATTGATGATATTATAATCTATTCCAAGTCTGAAGCTGATCTTGTCATTCATATTCACGAACTATTTGAACTTCTTTGAAAGGAGAAATTATATGCTAAATTCTCAAAATGTGAATTTTCGCTTCGCCAAATTCAATTTCTCTGTTATGTGATTTCTAGTGAAGGTATATCCGTAGATCCTACCAAAATTAAATCTATTCAGAATTGGTAAGCGCCTCGTAATGCTTCTGAAATTCGTATTTTCTTCGGTCACGTGGGATATTACCGGAGATTCATTAAAGATTTCTCACGTATAGCTACACCTCTCACGAGTCTTACACCGAAGGAAGTGAAGTTTGAATGGAGTGAAGCCTAAGAAAAAGCTTTCTCAACATTAAAAGGTCTTTTGACCCATGCTCCACTCTTATCACTCCCAGAAGGTGATAATGATTTCTCCGTATATAGAGATGCTTCAAGGTTGGGACTCGGTTGTGTGTTGATGCAATGTGGTAAAGTGATAGCCTATGCCTCAAGACAACTAAAAGAATATGAAAAGAATTATCCTGCTCAATACCTCGAACTCACTACAGTGGTATTTGCCCTAAAAGTTTGGAGACATTATATTTTTTGTACAAAATGTCAATTGTTTACTGGCCAGAAAAGTCTCAAGTACATATTCAGTCAGCAAACTTTGAATATGAGACAACAACGAGCCATGGAACTGATCAAAGACTATGACTGTGAAATCTCGTATCATCCTAGAAAGGCCAATGTAGTTGCCGATGCACTTAGTAGAAAGGTTTATCATAATAGTGTGTGTTATGCTATTACTCACACTAAAGTAAAGTTCACTATTCTAGATGAACTAGAGAAATGGAAAGTAAAGGCCCTAAAGCCAAAAAAAAGTGAAGAAAGAAGGGATGGTACATTATACTGATGTTTTACTTGATGATCCACAAGGATTGATGGTATTGAAGAATCGGCTATGGATTCCAAAGATTGGTGGATTAAGACAGCAGATTTTAGATGAAGCTCATAAATCTAAACTATCAATACATCCTGGTACAAGTAAAATGTACTATGATGTAAAAGGTGATTATTGGTGACTTGGATTAAAGAAAGACATTGGAAGATACGCACATGAATGTTTAGTATGCTTACAAGTCAAAGCAGAACACCAAAAGCCTTACAGAATTCCAGAAAGTCATAGTGTTCCCATGTGGAAGTGGGAAGAGCTTTCCATGGATTTTATTACCAAATTGCCAAACACTACTAGACATTATGATAGTATTTGGGTAGTTATCGACCGATTGACTAAAAGTGCACATTTTCTTGCCAAGCGTGAAACGGCCCCAATGGAGAAATACGCACAAGTGTACTTGGATGAAATTGTCGCGAGACATGGTGTGCCACTAAATATTATTTCTGATCGTGGTACTCGCTTCACTTCTCATTTTTGGGCGAGTATGCAACGTGAATTGGGATTTTGAGTTGCTCTCAGTACAGCTTATCATCCCTAAACAGATGGTCAGATGGAGAGAACGGTCCAAACAGTAGAAGATATGCTTCATGCATGTGTCTTGGAATTCAGTGGTAATCGGGACAAATACTTACCTCTTGTTGAATTTTCATATAATAACAGTTACCACGCTTCAATCAAAATTCCACCATATGAAGCACTATATGGACGTAGATGCCGTACAACATTATGTCGGCGTGAAGTAGGAAATAAAATCCTTGGAGGCCCTGAAATGATTCAAGACACCACTGACAAGATTCAAATTGTATGAGAAGGAATGAAAGCGGCCCAGGATCGGCAAATGTCCTATGTTGAAAGGAGGAGACGACCCATAGAGTTCCAGGTGGTTGATTTCGTAATGTTGAAGGTATCCCCATGGAATGACATTATGCGATTTGGGAAGAAAGGATTACTAAGTCCTATATATGTTGGTCCTTTTAAAATCATCTATAGAATTGGTCAGCAAGCATACTATTTGGAATTCTCGGAAGATTTGGCAGGTATTCATGATGTGTTTCATGTGACTTATCTGTGTTAATGTTTAAGCATATATATGATGAAGCGGTTCCGTTACTCGAGGTGAAACTGGATAATAAGTTAAGATATGTAGAGGAGCCTAAAGAGATCGTAAATGAAAGAACAACCAATCTACGTAATAAAGAAGTGGAGTTGGTTCTTGTCAAGTGGAAAGACCATAGAGGCCCAAATTATACTTGGGAAAATAAGAATGAGATAAGAGCAAAATATCCCCAGTTGTTTAAATCATTGTAATTTCGGGGATGAAATCCTTAAAAGGAGGAGGTATTTGTAACATACACGTTCAGTTATCGTGTTTTGTTTAATGATGAATATTATTAAATAATATATGATTTCGAGTGTTGAGTTCTAACAAGATAGTTTTATGAAGAATTGAAGTAAAACTATGTTTAGAATCATTCGAAAAGTATTGGAAGTCTTATGAGATTCCAAACAAAAAGTCAAATGTTGAAATTAACGAAAATATAAAGTTGGAAATAAATCAAAAATAATGTTATTGAAACTCGTAGATTATCTCATTAGAAACATTTAGGCGAAAACCTCATCGAAATCCAAGTTATAACGAAGAAGTTATGACCAATCGAATATCCGCAACAAAACCTGCAAAACATTATTTAGCATAAAAAGTGAGTTTTCGATAAATTACTGTTTACCTTTAGCAATGTAAATGAAAGTTGTAGTATTTGTTAAACTAAGAATTTTCATAAAAAGTATGTCCAAATCTGATTTCGTATGAGTAAGTTATGATTTTTCTAAGTTTCAGTATAGTTATATACAACTAAAAAATCGAAATAAAGATCGAGTGATTGTAGTACAACAGTAAAAAGAGAATCGAAGCTCTCGTCAATAGTAGTAGAACGGTAAAAAGATAGACGAAAACGGACGTCGGATGAAGAAGTTATGACTTTTTAACGGATTTTCTTATCTCGGTCTGTTAAAAATAATAATATTAAAAATAAATTCAAAATTAGCCGACGAAGTCTAAACGAAAGTTGTATAGTATAATTTCACCTACGCGTGTATATAAAGAACGTCGAAAACGGAGCTCGTATCCGAAAGTTATGAATTTATGAAGATTTGGGCATGAAATTCGAGAAGCTTCACAGGCTTAGCTCGGAATTGGCCACATCACCGCTTCTCGCATCTGCTTCGTGTCCGATGCGTGTCGCCGACTCTTCTCATCCAAAGCATGGCCCAGTCTGGGCCCGATGCGTGTCATCGCTTTGGTGCTTTCGAGCTCGGACCCATGTCCACCTGCGAACCTAGCCACGTAGCCCCTCCCCTCTCGCCTGCGAAGCTGCTGCGTGGCTACTCCTCCTTCCTTTGGATCCGAGCCTCGCACCTATATAAGGGAGGTGCGAACCCTCCTGGTTTTGGTTGGAAAATTTACACTTTTTACACCTTACACCCTATTTTAAGCTATTTTACTATCCCCGAAGCCCCGGGATCATGCCTAACACCTAAGAAACGTCCTGAAGTGCCAAAAGACCCCTAGAAATTTATCTTTTCGGTTTGAAGCTCAACCCTCGCAAGGCCTGGTTTTCAATAAAGCTCCCATTTTTCATTGAAGAAAGTTAAATTATAGAAATGAAGTGCTGCCAAAATTATTATTTTAACCCCCGGTTATTTCACGGTGAGTTGAAATTATAGGAACAATTGTATGTTATGTGTTATATGTGCAATATGCTTTCCCGTGTTAGTATGATAATGAGCTATACATTTGACCATGAAGTGAATGACTAAGCATCACTTGGGTATTGGTATGTAGCCTTTAATCATGAAGTGAATGAGGGCGATGGGGTGACGGTTGCAACATACTAGGGTTCGGGTTTGAGAGGGTAGCGGGTTTATATACTCGACTCCCTTAAAGCTTTATTCCCAAAATAACACTATCAGCCCTTCATGTCCCCTTTTTATTTCAAACCATGCCCAAAAGTTACAAAATGGCCCCTCCATGACGAATTCTTTTCAACTTAGGTCTATAATTTACCCTTTTTGCCCTAGCTATCCAAAATCCTTCAAATTAAGTCCAATATTTAATCTTTAGCCCCTGCTTTCATAAATCCTTACATATTAAGTCCAAATAATACCAAATACCCCCTGACTTCTAAAATCCTTTATAAAATAAATTCCGAAATTATACTTTAACCCCTGTAGATTCAAATATCGTCCTTTGGCTTCCCGAAACCAACACCCCACTAATTATTATTTGAAATTGGCTATAAAATAATAATAAAATTACATCTCGGGGTTCCGGATTTATTATTCAATTATTCTATTTTAAATAGGATGTCATAA
This sequence comes from Lactuca saligna, assembly GCF_052625555.1. Lineage (NCBI taxonomy): Eukaryota > Viridiplantae > Streptophyta > Magnoliopsida > Asterales > Asteraceae > Lactuca > Lactuca saligna. The sequence goes on from NC_136417.1 coordinate 144,362,858, forward strand.
CTCTCCCCAACTTAAATTTGATTTCGTCCTCGGAATCGTTTCTTATCATTATTTACACGTCAGACAACTTGAACTACCTAGCCACAATCCTGTGCAAAATCCCCAGCCTTCCCAAGGTGATCAACGCCAACCCTCATAGGGCTCTACAATATGAAGGTGTACGCATTCCTTGCAACCTAAACACATTACTCAATCTGAATCCTTAAATCTTGAGATGGTCTCACTCCCTGAAAGATCCTACATACTGAACCATTACTATTTCCATTCCACTTATCCCTTAAAATGACTATCCAACTTCTGATAATTGGAGGTTCTCACTAGAAAGCATAATCATAGACCACGTTTCCTTGCAGTATACATATACTTGATAGAAAACACATCCAAAATACCGGATTCCTGCCCTATTGTTGAACCAACGAGCGATCTTACAGTCGTTCCATGCGATTCCCGAAGGAAACTCAACTAGCAATAATTGCCTTATATATATCACCACTCATGGCTCCATCAATCATTGTGATCCATCCAACCATGATAACCTGACAACCTATCTCCATCAAATCAAATACTAAAAGTGAACACTACCAGAATACTGTAGTCTTACATCATGTCCTGTCTCGAATGACCTACCGTTTGTTGATTCTAATTATGATGATGTCTACCCACAATCTTGCGAGCTGGCCCACCCTGGCCTAATCGTTTGAAATAATTCATGAATGCTACAGGTCCTCCCGCAGCCTCGCAACACTTCACTCATTATCTGACCACTAGATCTAATAGATTACATACAGAGTACTCAGCATGATTGGACCCATCCTGTTGCCCTCTCCCATATAACCATTTCTCCCTCACTTGGGGTTTCGAACTCCTGATCCAATCCGATCGGATCCATGCATCGAATCCCATCGTTACCAAATCCACGGCTATAAGTGATTGCTACATGACTAATGGTAGCCTTACATCACAAGCAACCTTAAGCAATCCATTGCTTCCTTAATCTTATAACTGTAGTGACATTCCTACAGTCTTATCACTGACTTAGCTAGGTCTAATCCCTCTGGGGAAACCTATAAACCAATCCGTGGATTTCCATATCCTCATTGCTACACCAGAACTTGTGGGTACTACTATCCCTTCCGCGTCCTAACAACGCGCTCATGCTATTTACCAACCTAGTGAATGTTGCGGATAAACCCACAAAATTACATCACTCTAGAACTATCTGCTGACCTTATGAATGCTACGGCTACACCCAAAGACTTACAAAACTTCTCATACTATCTGCCAACCTGGTAAATGCTACGGCTACATCCGCAGACTTACAACACTTCGCATACTAACTGGTCGCTAGTGAATGCTAGGGCTACCCCCGCAATCTTACAACACTTCCCATACTAACTGATCACTAGTGAATGCTACGGCTACCCCCACAGTCTTACAACACTTCCCATACTAACTGATCGTTGGTGAATGATACGGCTACCCATGCAGTCTTACAACGCTTTCCATACCGGTCGAACATGCACTCGACCTAACACACAAATGAACTCAATTCATGGCTAGAAACCAACCTGATTTCCTTAAGTTCTGCTATGAAGCACTGAGAAGATGTGATTCATATGTTGGGGAGTTTTACCAAACTCCCAACTCACACAACACTCAAACCAAACAGCCACTGGGGTTGTCTTCCTTCCTGAAAATGATGCGAAACCTATCCCAGTTTCAAAACCGATCCTGCTTCTGCATTCCGGGACAATTCTCCCCCACTTAGATTCAACTAAGTCTTCACAATACATGAAAATTTGGGAACTCCCAATCCTTCTCACTTTCCAACAATCGATTTGATGACACCCAAACATTTCCAACTAGTAATCCTTTACTAGCTAACCCCAAATGATCACATGCTTCTAATAACTAGATGAACACTTTCTAAATCCCTAGGAAACCAATAGTCCCTAATGCTCGAATGATCTCACACCAAAATCTTGAAGTCTAAAGATAGATGCTCCAACTAATGTCTTAACAATGAGCTGCTTCCCTTGGCGCTTTCCTCCACCAATCAATAACGGTTACTAAAACCATTGAATCCTAACAATGCTAAATAACCATCCTGTAGGACCCTATCTACAGACCTCCCATATAATAACCTTCTTCCCAAAGTGCTCCAACAAATCTCCCGCTCTCGACTCTAGAAATCATATCATTCAGGGGGTCTCGCACCCTAACTCACTCACCAGTTTGATCATCAACAACTGAACTGCAGTAGTTGAAACGACCTCTGCCCTAAACCGGATATAAACTACTCTCAAGACATAGCCTCCAATCCCAAAAGTGCAATGAATTGCACAAACAATCCTTATCGTCTGATGCAAGAGATCCAAGGCAAATCGGATCTCACAAGATACTTATGCCACATCAACCCACCCGCGCTCACCAGTTCTGAAATACTCTCGCCAATCCCTGTGACTAGATGACTCCGATCTAGAATACAACCTGATCCTGGGGTCATAAGCCTGCTCAATCCTTCAAGCTTGTAAACTGTAAGGGCGCAATACTTTCCCTAGGAAACGACATTCCTATCCTATCAATTAACCATTCCACTTCTAGCTAAAAAACCTTAGCTGAACATAATCATCACTCCTTTCTGGAGTCCTCATGAATCACATTCCGGCCTCAAGCAAAACCCTAAAGCCTCAAATCTAAAATCATGTGCTAGCCTCTCCTGCTCAACCCGTGATATGTAACAAGTACGAACATCTCCCTGATCCCAAGCAACTAGAACCTTCTGCTCATCAGAATATGTCCCAGTAACAACCCTCGATACTGGAAAGCTCGACTAGTTCCTCCCCTTGTCATCATTACACTGTTGTAGCTGTTGCGGTAGCCGTATCAACAAGGCTGCATAGCGCACATCGAAATACTCAACCATGGCGATCTCATTAGACCCAAACATTTCCGAAATCTGACCCCGGACAATCTCAATCACTTCCTCCCAGATCATCTCCCTAACACAATCCTCTGTCAATGCTGGCCTATCCTAGCTTCCAACTCCCAATCCTGACCCGGATCCAGTCTCAAGACATCTTATAACCACCATTCTGGTAATACCCAAAAATATCTTAGATAATCCATATAATGAAAAGGGACCAAATCCCAGCTAAACCCTAGGGGTTGTGACTTCCTTGTTACGCATACGGGTCATGTGCTTTCAGTAGTACGGGCCCATACTACCTTCCACACCTACCCATATTTGTCTCAAGTATCACCACAACACCATAACAACATACATATACATGGTGTTCGCTCAACCTCACTCTTAGAGGAAGGCTAACTGTCTCACAACTAACCTATCGGCCTCACACAACTCACCCATCCATGAAACTTCCACTAACCCTGCAGAACTAGTGTATGCTATCCATATATAATGCTGGACCCATAGATATCTGAATACTCGGTCCTACTCTAAGCCCACAACTAAACAAGGAACAAGAAATAAAGTTGAACCAAACATTCTCAGGTTATAAGATCTTAATTATGTACAACCGTGAGGCATACACTAAGCAACTATAGTAATGATGTCAATTTCATATAAGGAAATCCCTAAGCTATCAGGCATCATATAATCAGATAATTCTATCATGAAATTCCTAAAGATCCCTAGTCAAGTACTAGCATGTTGTTCTAACATATCACATATCAAATAACTGTATAGTATTTTGGGGTCTACATACTGGCTCCGACTGATCATACACTCTGCATCCTACTTTCCATATTTTGAAAACATTTTAAAATCTTTTCCTTGATTTGAGACTGGATTCACACGAGTGTTCCTCCAATTCACTCAAACCAAGGCTCTGATATCAACTTGTAACACCAATAAAAATTCAAGCCAATTTAAAACTTTTTAAAACATTTAAAAACCATTAAGTTATTACAATTTGTTTTCAAAAGAGTTTAAGCATCAGAGTATCCCCAAAATCAATCATGAAAATATGAGGAGGTGTACGATCACGCCTTCACCTTCCTGCGATCATCAGAAGTACCTGAAATAAAATCAATAATTGTAAGCCCGAAGCTTAGTGAGTTTCCCCAAAATACGAACATCATACATATATAACCATATCATATAACAAATACATAACAAAATGTATAATGAGCCTTTAGCCTGAATGGACCGCCTCGCATGTCTGGACTGCTTCACAAGGCCTTCAACTTATCCAGACCGCTCGCCAGGCCTTCGGTTTGACTGCCATACCCTTTCGGGTTTGTAGTCTATCTGGTCCTCCCTAGGTATGTTGGCCTTCAGCAAAAAGCAGGACCGCCTCAACCCATCCAAAATCAAAGCAAACATGTGCACATAACTATCATACACTAGCATACATTTATAACAATCAAACTGATCTAACAAATCATATAGCATAGTAACATCCTATAACCATGACACTGACCTAACTAGGTCACTAAACATAAACATAACCTGATCCTAACTACCAGGATGCAAAACCAATAAACATATCATGCCATAACCGGATACAATCCATAAAGGGTCAACTTTGGTGCCTTAGACCCTGTTGATGTAGTAAGGATAACTCACCTAACACTGTTGAAGTCCTGCTGATAAAACTCCAGCCGCTGGTGGACAGATTCCTGAGATGTCAACATCAAGCAATAACCAATTAATAATTGGGTTCCAAGCCCAATGTCCGACTCATACTCCAAAGGCCCAAAAGTCAAGTAATGGGCCAAAGTCCAATATATGGCCCAATTTTCCAAATTGGGCCCATAACTCTACATGGTCTTTCCATAAGGTCTATCCAATTATTCTAGTCCAACTCTTGATATTCCTATGGCCCAATATTACATAACCATAAATGCCCAAATTTGGCCCAACTATGGCCTAATTTTCCAAATTGGGCCCAAGTCCCTCACATGGGCCTTACCCAAAAGCCATCTAATTATTTTACACCATTTCCTTGTTCTTGGAAAGCCCATCAATAGCCCGATCACCAAAGTCCAATAGAAAGGCCCAAGTGAAATTAGGGTTTCACATAAAATGACGATTAGGGTTAAGTGTTCCTACTTAACCCATTAAGGACTTAATCTATTAAGTCCAATTTTGCCTTAGATTAATCTACATATGATTATTAATTAATATTTTAAGTTTGTTAATTAATTCAAGTGTAGGTCCCGATATTTCCCAGAAATTAGGGTTTTATGCCATTAGGGTTTTCCAACCCAATAGTAGCCCATTAGTTAAATGGTTAGGTTTCTAGGCTCATTTGGGCTTCGTTAGGCCCATTAGGGTTTCACTAGTTAGGCACTACCCACTACCACCTCGGGTAGTGGTGGTCAACGACGGCTCCCGGCGGCAGCCACCACCTTACGGTGGTGGTGACGGATTTTCTTTACTATTCCGATTGATTACAACTTACAACACAATCCAAATAACACACAGACACATACACTAACAAACACACACACACACACACACACTAATAAAAACGCACACACACAAGCACCCTGCAGGCGGCAGGTGGTGGTAGATGGTGGCAGCCACTACTTCACGGTGGTGGTCGTGACCTCTTTCCAGATTCAAGCCAATGGTTTCTTACACACACTCTACATTGTACACACTATGCTACACATACATCCTTTGCTCAGAAAAAAACCCAAAACCCACCCATGGTGGGCGGCAACGACAGTAGCACAAGAAACGGGCGGCGGCAGCAACATCATGGTGTCCAGCAACAAAAATCAGTGGCACAGCAACAGCCATGGCGGTTGGCAGCCGCCCACTTCGATTTGTGACATGATGGAAGAAACAGCGGCAGAAGGACCAACCTCCCACAATCCCCATCGTCATTGACATCGTACCTGGCGGTTCCTCCGATCGCTCACGTTGTCCTGCGGCTAGGGTTTGTGATAGAAAGAAGGAGAAGGGAACGGTGGAGGCATGGAAGCAATGACGGATGAGTCTCGATGGTTCCTAATAGCCACTAAACCCCAAAATTTGTGCTCTCATTCCGATGTAGAGGATTTGCTCCGGTCATGGTAGATATCGGCGGTCTTGGTTAGTCAGAACGACAAGGGAGGCGAACGGTGGTGGCTGGAGGGAAGTGGGGGGACGGCTGCAACATACTAGGGTTAGGGTTTGAGAGGGTATCGGGTTTATATACCTGACTCCCATAAAGATTTATTCCCATAATAACATTATTAGCCCTTCCTTTCCCCTTTTTATTTAAAACCAAGCCCAAAAGTTAAAAAATGGCCCCTCTTTGACGAATTCTTTTCAACTTAGGTCTATAATTTATCCTTTTTTTCCCTAGCTATCCAAAATCCTTCAAATTAAGTCCAATATTTACTCTTTAGCCCCCGCTTTCATAAATCCTTACATATTAAGTCCAAATAATACCAAATATCCCCTGACTTCTAAAATCCTTTGCAAAATAAATCCCGAAATTATACTTTAACCCCTGGAGATTTAAATATCATCCTTTGGCTCCAGAAACCAACACCCCACTAATTATTATTTGATTTTGGCTATAAAATAATAATAAAATTACATCTCGTGGTTCCGAATTTTTTATTTAATTATTTTTTTTAAACGGGATGTTACAAAACCTGTTGCTATGACTAACTCCTTAGACAATCCTACAATACAACTCATGACAGTCTTCTTTCATACCTACTTCCAAAGTATGATCAACTATGGATAGTTTGAATAAATCTTATTATCCTGAAAGTCAAAACATGCAAAATGAAACGATAGTAAATAATTGACACAAGACGATATTTTTACTTATAAATAAAACTCCTTTTATTCATCATCAAATGTCAATTACAATTTGGCTATTACAAGTTTTGTTTTATCTAATCACTAAAACTAATATCATCCTTTAGCCCAATGCCCCTCGCATGTTGTAAGCGCTTAACCTGAGTCAGTCCCTTTATGAGGGGATGTGTTGGGTTGTCCTCTGATGATATCCTCTTCACCACGAGGTTCCCATCTTCTACTTGATGTCTTATGAAGTCGTACTTTTTGTCGATATGTTTGGATCTTCCATGATCTCTTAGTTCCTTATTTAAGGAAACCACCCATTCATTATTGCATAAAATTTCTATAGGCTCCTTTATGGATGGAATGAATCCAAGGTCTCCGATGAAGTTTTTCAACCATATCGCCTCCTTCGCTGCTTTGCTTGCTGATATGTACTCTGATTCACACGTTGAATAAGCTACAGTCTCCTAATTAGAACTTTTCCATGTCACTGCTCCTCCATTCAGGGTAAATATCCAGCCCAAATGAGAGCGGAAATTATCTTTGTCGGTCTGAAAGCTCGCATCGATGTACCCTCTTACTCTCACGTCATCGCTCCGACCAAGGGTAAGGACCCAGTCCTTAGTCCTACGCAGCTACTTAAGTATGTTCTTAACTATAGTCTAATGAGCTTTACCAGGGTTCCCCTTGATATCTGATGACCATGCTCAAAGCAAAGGCCACATCTGGGTGAGTACAAGTCATACCATACATGATCGAACCAACTATAGAAGCATATGGTATATGAATCATTTCGCTATCTCAACCTCTGTACTCAGACTCTGATTCTTACTCAGTTTGGTATTGCTTTTGGATAGCTAAGTCACCTTTCTTGGAGTTCTCCATACTAAAACATTTCAACACCTTGTCCAAGTAGGTACTTTGACTAATTCCTATTAGTCTTTTACTTTTGTTTCTCAATATCCTTATCCCAAGGATATAGAAAGCTTCTCCGAGATCCTTCATAGTGAAACAGTTCCTAAGCCAGGACTTCACCTCCTGTAAGGTTGGAATGTCATTTCCTATGAGTAGTATCTCATCCACATACAACACCAAAAAACTAACTATGTTCCCACTAGGTTTGACATAAACACATGACTCATCCTCGCTTCTCAAAAATCCAAACTCTATGACTTTCTCATCAAAACAAAGATTCCATCTGCAAGATGCTTGTTTCAATCCATATATAGATTTCTCAGGATTACACACTATACTAGGGTACTCTGCATTGACAAAACCTTCTGGCTGACTCATGTAAACATTTTCAGCCAACTTTCCATTAAGGAAAGTAGTTTTGACATCCATTTGCCTTATTTCATAGTCATGAAATGCAGCAATGGCTAGCATAAACCTTATAGATTTAATCTTCGCTACTAGTGAGAAGGTTTCATCATAGTCAACTACTAGAGTTTGAGTAAAGCCCTTCGCAACTAGTCGCGCCTTATATGTGTGTACATTCCCATCTACTTCGGTCTTCTTTTTGAAGATCCAATTGCACCCGACTGACTTACGATCTGGTATATTATCAACCAAGTTCCAAACTTGATTGTCATACATGGATTGAATCTCACTGTCCATAACCTCTTTCCATATAGCAGAGTCGAGGCCTGTCATGGCTTCCTTGTAGTTTTTAGGTTCATCCAAATTTATCAGTGTGCTATCACTGATAAATGTATCACCTTCAACTGTTATATGAAAACCATATAGCATAGGTGGAACACTAACTCTACGGACGCCTCAGAGGTACATACTTGTCAATTGGTTCAACTGGAGTTTCCTCCTCGGGTTGAGTGCTAGTGTTTGAAGTTCCTTCATCGCTTAACTCTTGAAGCTCTTCAAGGTCAATTTGTCTCCCACTGTCCTCTTGGAATATGAGTTTTGTCTCTCGAAAGACTCCTCTCCTCACTACGAAGACAACATTGTCACTCAATCTATAGAAGAGATATCCAAAGGACTTTTGCAGGTAGTCGATGAAAATACATCACTCACTATAAGGTTCGAGCTTGTTGTGAGTTTCTTTTCTCACAAAAGCCCCGCAACCCCAAACTTTGATGTGGTCTAACGAGGAGCCTTCCCTGTCCAAATCTTGTGAGGTGTTTTGGAAACATTTTTGGTAGGGACTAGATTAAGGATATGGGTGGCAGTTTCAAAGACATACCCCCAGAATGAGATTGGTAACAAAGCTCAACTCATTATGGAACAAACCATGTCTAGCAAGGTCCTATTACGCCACACCATTAAGCTGTGGTGTCCTAGGTGGTATCAATTGTGAAACAATTCGACATTCCTTAAGATAGTCAAGGAACTCGATACTAAGATACTCTCCTCCACGATCGGATCGTATCATCTTTATCTTCCTACCCAATTGATTCTCCACTTCTTGCTTAAATTATTTGAACCTTTCAAAAGTTTTTGAATTATTCTTGATTAAGTAGATATAGCCATACCTATTGTAATCATCAGTAAAAGTCACATAGAAGTGGTTAGCATCCCTTGTGGCGGTTCTGAATGGTCCACACACATCAGTGTGTATGAGGTCCAACAAACCTCCACCCTTTTCAAAAGTTCCAGTGAAGGGTGACTTGGTCATCTTTCCAATTAAACAAGATTCTCAAGTGTCATCCGACTTTAAGTCGAATGACTCCAAGACTCCAACCTTTTGGAGTTGGGCTATGCATTTCTTGTTGACATGTCCAAGACGACAATGCCACAAGCATGCCTTGTCCAAAACATTGGACAAATCAATATTCAACACATTATTTCCTAGGTTATCTACAACATTCACAGTTTCATATACACCATTGTAAGGTAATGCTTCAAAATAAAATACACCATTATAATAAGAATAAATAAGACCAACTTCATTATTAAATGAAAAGGTAAATCCTTTTTTGTATAAACAATGAAAGGAAATAATATTTCTCGCCATATGGCTGAGTAACAACAATCATTCAAATCTAAATTTAAACCATTACTAAGCAATAAAGAATAAAACTTCAATCTTGGTTGCAACCGACATATTCCTATTTCTCATGATTAAGTTTATCTTCCCATGCTCCACATCCCTACTTCTTTTTAGTCCCTGCAAATCAGAACAAATTTGAAATCCACAACCTGTATCAAGGACCCAAGAATTAGCATGTGATGAGTTATTAGATTGAATAGTGTAAATACCTACAAAGGAGGGTTTGATCTTCCCATCCTTTATGTGCTGCAAGTACTTGGGGCAACTCCATTTCCAATGCCCTTTTCATGACAATGGAAGCAGTTAGCATCCTTCGGATTGGAAGATGGATTAACAGAACCAGCTTTGGTCCCACTAGAAGAGGATCCATAAGGAGACTTCCCCTTGCGGCTCTTGGAGGGAGCCTTCCTCTTCTTTCCCTTTCCATGTCCTATTGTCAGAACAAGGGAAGTAGTAGTAGTAGGAGTAGACACAACAAACTTGCCTTTAAGGTTGATTTCTATAGTCCTTAAAAGCCCTTGAAGCTTTCTAATAGTGACCTCCTACTTGTTCATATGATAAGTCATACGAAACTGATCATAACAAGAAGGTAAAGAGTGTAGAATTATCTTTATGGCCAACTCTTCATCAAAATTGACATTCAATTTTAGCAAGTGGTCCACATATCTCTCCATCTTCTGCAAGTGGGTCGTGATGGGTTCACCATCCTTCATTTTGGTTGTGATCATGGAGGCAATGATCTCATACCTCTCCTGCCAAGCACTTTGATAGTATATTTCCATCAAGTCATGATACATTTCATAAGGATAGTAGTCCTCATAGGACTTCTGTAGCTCTGCAGTCATGGTTGCAATCATAACACGACACCTTTGTTGCATCCCTCTCATGAGTAGTGTGTTCAACGATTTGTTCAGGAGTAGCAGTGGTGACATCAATCTCCTTAAGCTATTTATCAAGGATATATTCTTTGTCCTAATAGCAAATAGCCATTCTGATGTTACGAATACAGTCATTGAAGTTTAGTCATAAAAACTGACCCTCCCACATAGGTTCATGAGGGAGAAAGAGCCTGAAGGAATTGGTGTTGAAGCATTGTTTGGGTAGACATATGAAAAATAAGAAGAACAAATTTTAGATTAAATGAGAATCCTTAATATTACACCCAAATGAAATATTTAGGCTAGGACCCAACACAATTTTCTAGAATTACGAAGAGGGATGCCGTAATCCAATTGTAAAATATTTTAAGGTAGGTAAATGACAATTTACCAATTTCCACCATGACAAACGAAATAAGTTATTAAGTTTTAATTGGATTGAAATTCCTAGATGTTTGAGATTCATTGAACTTTTCAAAGGCATGTCTAAATCTTGATTATGCCCTTCAAGTTTGTGACTGGGATGTCGAGGATCACAAATAATGTGTGAATAACCATGCAAATTAACATGGTACACCCAATGTTACAAATCACCTAATCAATGTGTTGGTTAACCACACACGCTCCATTGATCTATGATTAACATCAAGCTACCCTTTGCCACACATTTTCAATCCCAGATTTGTGTGCCAGTTAACCACACATGCTCCACTAACGAATTAACAAGGTGCGAAGTGTAATTTCATGGATTAGCACCATTTTCACATTTTTCCTAAAGTAACTAAGATTGGGAATTAAATAAAAGTTTAGTTACTTTATATTTATCATTATACTTTTAATGAGGGAGAATTAGTGTCCTATCCTACCCGTTCGGCTAACGACCCTCCACCTGTCAAGGAAACGGTGAATGGGAGTGGACACCCAATAAACCACCATTTTATAGGCAGTAACCTTATACCCCTTATAGACCGGCTTCATAAATGAGACCTACTAACGCTAAGACCGACTTATCTTATACATACACACACACACACACACACACACACACATATATATATATATATATATATATATATATATATATATATATATATAAAGTATAAGGGTTGAATTTTTACTTTTAAAATTCTAGGGTTTGGAATTAAAGTTTCATTTTAATGAGACTTTGCAAATTCCAAAACTTGAGGGCAAGTTTTGAAACTTGTCAAAACTCTTCAAGTCCATAAATTATGAGTTTTAATGTCTTTTAAAGAAGTGACTTCTCATTTTCCATAACTTGAGGACAAGTTATGGAGCACATATAAAAGCATTTAGATCACTAATTTAACTAACACAATAATCAAATAATTCATACATGACCTATTCAAAATCAAAAGAACAAAATCATTCATATAAAACAAATTTCATGTAATTGGCCTAATCCTATAAACTAATACAAAACATGAAACTTTGATAATTATCTTTCAATTGGATGAACATGATCACTACCATATCTTAAAAAACGTATCTTTATGATTCAAAACAGTTTGTGGTAATGACCATATCCAATTTTAGCAGAAAATATGAAATTTTGCACTCTGATCAGCCAACTCGGTGAGTCCATGAACTGCACTCATCGTGTAGCTTCATTTCTGCATGGACGCATTGAGTTCCCCAGTGGAATCGGCGAGTTCATTAGGCAGAATGCAGAAAATTTGATTTTTTCAACTTTGAAAACAAGTAAGCATCAAATATAATAGAAAAAAAATCCTAGGCTCAGATACCACTGTTGGGTTTTGAACACTATAATGCTTCCTAAGTGCACATGCAACACTAAATGCTTTGGATCTATGTTTTCTATAATTATACATGCATTTTCTTATTCAAAAGCATTTACCCTAGCTAGCATACAGTTGAAGCTATATAATAAAACATAGTTTGGATTCTTACATCTTGAGTAGGGTAGAGTTCTTGACCTTTGGAAGCTTGAGCACCTCAAGTGTGATACCTTTAATGGTTCACAAACACCAATATGAAAAAGGTGGCTCTAAGAGAATAAGTTACTTATCTCAAATGTAGGTGCAACCGATTTTGGTGTATGGAGGGTTCTATTTATAGTTGTGGGAAGTGCTAGGGTTACACTTTATAAACCCAAATGATCCATGACTTTCCACATTCCTATGCTCCATGTGTTTAACCTCCATGGACTATCCATGGGTTATCTTATTGGTTTAGCCTATCCACATAATCATGGATCACTAGCCCATACTATAAGAATCATTGATTTACATAATCAATCCCTCCATATTTAAATAGTCTCTTTTGACCACAAAATTAATTCCAAATTAATTCTTGGACAATACTAACTAAATAACCATACTAATATATTATACTTATAATATATTAATAAAACGTAAATAACATTATTCTCAAAAAAACCATCATATCAAATTGCACTGGTGAAGGCAACCCAAAAGGACCATGCTACTATCGGGTTAAGTACATATTAGTTATAGTTATAGGCTTAGACACTAAATTAACAGTTGATAGGCTAGCCACCATAATTTAGAGAAAATTAACTACTTTAACATAACTTGTCTTAATTAAAATCATAATATGGAATGGTGGCTCACCATTATGTAAATAAAAATGGCCCCTCGTCTCAAAGTATTAAAAGCTGCTAATCTATTTATTTAACAAGAACCCCCTTCTAGAATCCAGACCGTTGCACCTAAACACGAAGACGACAAACGGATCGAAGAAATACACCCATCTAGAAGAAGGCAACCAAAAGGAAAAACTAAAAAAATAAACGAGGAACGACTTGGAACGAAGATGAGTAGGAAGCTTTATCTAAAGTTTGGAGTTTTATGTCATGTGACTCAAGGATAAACAACACGCAAAAAGGAAAACATTTTTGGATTCGTGTTTCAGACCACTTTCACTCACTTTGGGAAGCCAAACAGATCAAACGTACGATGCGGTCACTAGAAAATGACATGAAATACGAGCGGCCTGCATCGAGTTTAACGACATATTTGAAAATATAAAAAAATATGCATAGAAGTGGTAGAAACGATTTCAATATTTTATCAACTGCTTGCCAACAATACAAGGTTACCAACGGCCATAAAACATTCGGCCACCAAAAAGTGTGATTTTTTTTGTAAGGGTCCGAAATGGGTCCTTAAATCGGAGACTTCGCATTCGGAATCGACCACCGACTCCAAAAACAGGCCAAGAACTTTCGAGTCAGATGTGGATTTAGATGTCGACCTCAATGAAGATTTAACACCCTAAATCAGGTTTGACTTGAAACCCTCAAAGAAGTTACATTTCTATATATATATATATATATATATATATATATATATATATATATATATATATATATATATATATATATATATATATATATATATATATATATATATATATATATATATATATATATATATATCTTGCGTACGCTGGGCGTACTTATGAGTACGCTTAGCGTACTCTGTATAGTTGGTCGTCGAGGAGCTGGACGTACGTTGGGCATACCAGAGGTACGCTGGGCATATCTGTCGCGGGTGCAAACCCTAAATTTCAGACTTGTGACCTATTTAAACGTGCTTAACCCACTTGAGCCTCACTCTCATCAGCTCTCTCCACCTTCAAACGTTCATGGAAGCCCTAATGACCTTTGTGAGTGCTTTTTTATCCTTAAAAGTGCATTGTGGTCCTTTTTAGTGTTCATCCTAAGAAGAAGAAGTGGTCAAGAAAGCTTGGGATGAGTTGGTGCTTCAAGAATCTGCATCTTGGTCATCTTGCAAAGCTTCTGGAGGTAAAAAGCTTGCACATTTCCACTTAAATCTCTAGATTTAGCTAGGGTTTTCTAGTTGTCTCCCTTTGGTTGATTTTGGACCTCCATTTATGAGTTAAGCAACTCTAAAAGATGGGAATTGCAGATCTGAGGTCCCTTGGTCCTTTAGTATCATAAATATAGAGTCTTGATAGGAGTTTTGTCCTCATTCATGGGTTAAAGACCTTGGAAAGGTCTTAATGGAGATGTTGGGTGTATATGCGGCATGCAAAGGCATAAAGTACGACTTTATGCCTTAGGATGTCTTAATAAACTTAGATCTGGATTTTGGACGTAAAGGAACCGAGTATTAAGCAGTTAACAGAGAAAGTGCTTAATCTGGTAGTACGTTGGGCGTAACCTAGTGTAAGCTACGCGTAGTCCCAAGACTCCAGTACGCTGCACGTACCAGGATCGTACGCCAAGCGTACGCATCACAGTTGGGCCCAAATCGGTTTTGGGCGTTTGATTTGTTGGGCCTCATTTGGTTATTAGGCATGGTTGTATTATGGAATGATGAGCCATTTCATTTGTTAAGGGCCATGGACATTTTGATTAGTCCTTATTGGGCCAAAAGGCCCATTAATAATTTTAGACATGGATTTTGGGCTCATTAGCAAGGGAAGGATGGTTGGGCCTTATAGAAGGGTTTAGACTTTGGGTTTCTTAAGGTTAAGTAAGGTACTGACATTGATTAATATTATTATTTAGCACGGGAGGTTACAGACTACTAGGAGAGTAGCTTTTGTATTCAGCAGATAGAGGTGAGTCTTCTCACCGTACCCATGGGTCTCAGGCACCAAGGTCGGTCCATTATGTGATTATGATATATGTGTTAGTCATTCTGTGATTTGATATGTTATGTGATTGTATGTTTTTTGCATGGAAGACCCCAAGAGGAGCCCGTGGCATTTGATATAAGACCATGTGGGGTAGCCCATGGCATTCCTAGGTAAAGACCATGTGGGGTAGCCCATGGCATTGGATGTAAGACCATGTGGGGTAACCCATGTCATTCCTAGGTAAAGACCATATTGGGTAGCCCATGGCATTGGAAGTAAAACCATGTGGGGTAGCCCATGGCATTCCTAGGTAAAGACTATGTGGGGTAACCCATAGCATTCTTACAGGTTTTTATGTATGCATGGATTATGTGATATGTGTGTAGCTTTAATAGCTAACATGATATGAGTATGTGGGTTGTGTGTGGTATGTTCTGGGGAACTCACTAAGCATTTCGCTTACAGGTTGTTGATTTGTTTCAGGTACATCTGAGCCCAAGGGCAAGGGCAAAGATTGATCAGCCAATCCAAGTAAGTAGTTTCCCCAATATTGTAACAGCCCGGAATTTCCAGGTATTTATTTTGGTTTTATTTATAGAAATTGTGAATGGACTCGGCGAGTTGGAGCTCAAACTCGCCGAGTAGGATCGCGGTATTGGGCACGTGTTCGCGTCCGGACTCGATGAGTCCAAGAGTGGACTCGGCGAGTCCACGCTGTGTGGTGAAACCCTAATTTCTGTGGTTTGAGACCTATTTAAGGGGCCTTATGGCCGTCATTTGTGCTCACCCAACCCTTAGATCATCGATCTAGAGGTATGGTTTCGGTTTATCTTCTATTTTGTGAAGTATAATGGGATTTAGGGTTTCTTATGGACATTATTGGGTTGATTTGATGCCAAATAGTTCCCTTCTTGTGTTGAGGCTCTGGATCTGGATCCATAGAGGTCCAGAGAGCCTCACTCATCAAGCTTTATGTATAACAATGGAGTTTATGACCTTGAGTTGTAGTATTTGAGACAAAAACATCATATATGGTCATATAGAGATTGTATGTGCATCAAGATAGTGACTTTACATTCTAAATAAGCTTGGAAGGACTGGATCTATGGGTTAATGGACTGGATCTGACCTTATGAGCAAGTTTGAGTCATTGCATGGCACGGACTCGCCGAGTCCGAAGAACAAACTCAGCGAGTAGTATGAATATTGCCCGACCACACGATGAGTGGTCTTGCCGAGTTGGGGAGGGTTGACTCAGTGAGTCAGAGGGAAGTCAGAGTGGACAGGTGGACTGAGTCAAGCTGGACTCGCTGAGTTGTTCTTGAGACTCGGCGAGTTGAGTCATGGTGGCCCCACAACTCATGCCAGGTGGAACTCATCGAGTTAGGAGAATACTCGACGTGTCAAGGGAGGATTTCAGGGAAATAAGTGTATACACTCAGACTCGCCGAGTCGCTATAGTGCACTCGCCGAGTCCAGTCAAAGTTGACCGTTGACTGTTGACCGGTGTTGACCTAAGTTGACTTGTTAAAGAGTAGTCAACCTTAGTTGGGAAAGTGGTAATTAGAGATGTATTGTGATTTAGGAGGACTATAGCTCGGGAGATCGAGCACTAGTGATTTCAGGATTCACGACTTACCGAGACACGCAAGGTGAGTCTTCTCACTATACTTTACCTTGAGTAGGTAATCAGAGTTATGTGACAGAGTATTTGTATGATTATGTATTCTATGTGTTGTGCTGCATTATTTCTATGTGATTTATGATGTGGATGTTTATAGAGTTAGAACCGTAAGGTTCACAGAGTTAGAACCTGAGGGTTCATAGAGTTGGGTGCACGGACCCACAGAGTTATAGCTGTTGGATTAGTGTCTAAGTCCATAACTGTTTTGGTATGTACTTGACCCGATTATGAGCATGGTCCTTTTGGGTTGCCTTCACCATAGCAATATGTAGGATGAATTAAGGAGAGAAAGGTTTAAATATGATTTATTAATATATTATGAGAATAATATATTAAAGGAGAAATCATATTGTTTAATTAATATTAGTCAAGAATTAATTGATAATTAATTTTGTGGCTAAAAGAGATTAATTAAATATAAGGGACTGGACTGCAATTATTGGATAATTGAGTTATTGGGCTAAGGAATGCTTAAGGAATAAGGGGTGAACGAAATTATGATGGAAGCCCATCATATTTTCGTCCATAGCCTTGTCCAGGAGGTTCCATGGGCTGCTTAGAGTTTAAGCTGTCCATTAGGGTTTTGACTGAAACCCTAGCAGCCCACACAAGTATATAAAGGACCCCTTAGGCCCCAAAAACGTGGACAATGGATTCTCTAGGGTTTCCAGCCGTTTTTTGTGCCTCCTTTTCTTCTACTCTTCATCCAAGTTGCATATGGTGTTTGTGACTCCATTAGAGGTACTACACTTGTGGTACTTGCTTTCAAGAGCTAAGGAAATTCAAGGAACTAGTTGTTATTGCTATATAACAACAAAAGGTATGTATTCTAGCTATATATATGAATTTCGAAAATTACAGTAGCATGCCAGGTTTCTTTTTGTGTTCATAAAGCTGTATAACTAATAGTGAAAACATAGATCCAATACTAGGGTTGCATGCACACATAGGATTGTTTGTATAAAACCCAACAGTGGTATCAGAGCCATTGGTTTTTGTTTTCAATTAGCTTTTATTCAAATTTATGAACTTGACATATTAGGGTTTATGGCTAATGAACCCTAAAGGCTAGGTAATTTTCGCAATTAGGGTTGCAAAACCCTAGGTGGCGATTTTTGCTAGGGTTTCCCAAATCCTTTCCTTAGCCTCCAAGATTTTGAAATCTAGGGTTTTCCAACCCTTGGATTTCGAAATTACCTCCTTCCCTAAGGTTAGATCCTTAATTTTAGGGATTTGGATAATCCCATATCTTGTAATTATCTTTTAATTGTTAAATATGGTAATTAAAGATCTTGAATTATCCCATCCCTTATTTTAAAGATTTAGAGAGGGATTCAAGGGATTAGGATATCTTAGATGTATAATTGGTAATTATCCTCATGATCTAGATAATCCCTTGTGATTTAATAATTTAAATTAATTGTTTAATTTATGGTAATTATTAAATCAAGAGTTTTAATATTTAAAATTTAATTTAAATGTCTTAAATTCGAAAATTTTAAGTGAGATTAAAACCTAATTGTTTTGAAGAGTTTCAAAACTTGCCCTCAAGTTTTGGAATTTTGAAAGTCTAAATTCCAAAACCCTGATTTTGAAAAAGTTCAAATTAAACCCTTATGGTTTTATTAAATTAATTAAGTGTATAATTAAAAGAGATTTAATAAATCCATAATGATTTTGGTTAGTTAAAAGTATAATTTAAACCACCTAGTATTTTAAAAGTGTAAAATACACCCTTATACTATATATAACATTAAAAGTTTAATATTATATATGTATAACTAAAAGGTCAGTCTTACCGTTAGTAGGCCTCATTCACGAAACTGGTCTATAAGGGGTGTTTAAGGAAATTGCCTATAAAATGGCGATTGAATGGGTATCCACTCTTACCCACCGCACTCTTGACTAGTGGAGGGTCGTTAGCCGAACGGGTAGGATAGGACAGAAACCTTCCATTATAAGTATAATGAAGTACAAAGTAACTAAATGCTTTTTCAAATTCCCAAATCATAGTTACTTTAGGCAAAATGTGAAATTGTATGCTAACCCATGGAATTACACTTCGTACCCTTGTCAAACGTTAGTGGAGCGTGTGTGGTTAACCGGCACACTAATTTGGGGATGACATTGGTAGCGAAAGGTGACTCGATGTTTGTCATAGATGGGTTGTCGAGTGTGAGTATGCTCGAGCGGATTCTAATTTATCGTATGTTGTATTTCAGAGGTTGATCATGGTGAGGACACGTCATATGCCGGAGGGTGTCGGGGCTGGTGATGAGGAGATCCGACAGATCATTCATGAGGAGGTGGCTGCGCTCATCAGGGCAGAGATACCAGAGATGTTCGGGTCTATTAAGACCGCGCTGATCGAGACCTTCGACGAGCGTTATGCCGCTCTTTCTGAGGCTGCGGTTGCGGCGGCCACTACAGCTGTTGCTACTGCTAGGCCGCAGGGTGGTGACGCGTTGCTGTTCCGGGAGTTCAGCAACACGAAACCATCGGAGTTTGATGGGACCCAGGACCCGGTGGCGGCTATGAGATGGATTTCTGACATAGAGGGGTGTTTCTTCACTTTCTCATCTCCTGAGCATTTGAGAGTACGGTTCGCGATGAACCAGCTTCGCTTAGGAGCGAAAGACTGGTGGAAGTTTGTCACAACACACTTTTCGCCTGCTAAGCTTGCGGCAGTGACCTGGGAGAGGTTCACTACCATGTTCCGAGACGAGTACGTTCCCCAGGTGGAGAGAGAGCGTTTGGCCCAGGAGTTTCTGACCCTCAAGCAGGGCACTGAGTCTGTTATGGTGATTACCAGGATGTTTCACGAGAGGGCGATGTTCTGCCTTGAGCACGTGTCCACTGAGCAGGCACGTATGAGTCGGTATTTGAGTATCTTGAGACGATACATTTGGGAGTTCGTGGCGAACTCCTCATACCGGACATTTGCTGAGCTGCAGGCAAATGCCCGGAAGAGGTAGATCAAGCTGGAGACCCAGGCTAGGGAGGAGGCTGAGTCTCATGGGAGGGATCGGCGACCGGCACATTTACAGCCGGCAGCCAAGCGGGTCAAGCCCGCTGATCCCAAATCAGGGAGCCAAAAGGGCCGCACTTGTGGAAAGTGCGGCAAGGGTCATGATGGAGTGTGTAGAGCGGGATCTTGCTACAAATGTGGCAAGGAGGGGCATATGGCCAAGGACTGCCCCAAGGGGTTTGCAGTATGTTTTCACAGCAATCAGACGGGACACCGGAAGGCGAAGTGTCCGCAATTGTGGGGATCAGCTCAAGGAGCACCTCAGGGGTCTGCCCCTGCTGCCATCAGAGCTACCGGGAGTGGGCCAGTGAAGGCCGAGGCGCTGAGGGCACGTGGGAGAGCATTTTAGTTGACCGCGGAGGAGGTCCGCGCAGCGCCCGATGTTGTGGCTGGTATGTATTCTTTCATGTATTTATTATAATGTTGAAATATTATGCTTATATCATGTTATGCGTAGGTACTTTTCTTGTGAATTTGCCTTGGTATTATTTGACTCGGGTGCGAGTCGGTCCTTTGTATCTTTGGCTTTTAGTCAGCACATTAGTGTTAGCCGCGAGGCGCTGAGTCGGCCTCTAAGAGTTTCCATAGCTGACGAGAAGGCGATATATGCCACGAAAGTGATCCGTGGGTGCGTACTCGAGATTTTCGGTGTTGAGTTCCCGATTGATTTGGTTCCTATTGCCATGGGGGATGTTTGTGTCATCGTGGGCATGGACTGGTTGAGCAAGTTCGATGCGGTTATCGACTGCGAGCGACAGCTAGTGACCATACGAGACCCTAGTGGGGGAGTTCTTACAGTCTACGGCGAGGGTACCCGTTCTGGATCAGCATTTTGTTCGGCCGCTAGGGTGAGGCAGTGTTTACAGCAGGGATGTAAGGGTTTTGTGGCGTACGTGTCAGATACGCGGGTGGAATCCAGGAGGCCGAGGTCGGTGGAGGAGGTTCCTATAGTGCGTGAGTTCCCGGATATTTTTCCAGAGGAGTTGCCGGGGGTGCCTCCCGTGAGGCAAGTAGAGTTCGGTATTGAGTTGGTCCCGGGAGCCGCGCCTATTACTAAGGTGCCTTATCGTCTTGTACCTCCAGAGATGCAAGAGTTATCCTCGTAGCTTCAGGAGCTACTGGGGAAAGGGTTTATTCGGCCGAGTAGCTCGCCGTGGGGAGCGCCCATTCTGTTTGTAAAGAAGAAGGATGGTTCACACCGGATGTGCATTGATTACCGGGAGTTGAACAAGCTGACGATCAAGAACCTTTACCCGTTGCCGAGGATCGACGATTTGTTCGACCAGTTGCAGGGATCATCTTGGTTCTCCAAGATTGATTTGAGGTCTGGATACCATCAGGTGAGGGTACGAGATGAGGACATCCAGAAGACAGCGTTTAGGATGCGTTATGGGCATTATGAGTTTGTGGTGATGCCTTTCGGGCACACCAATGCTCCGGCACTGTTAATGGATCTCATGAACCTGGTATGCAGGCCGATGTTGGATCGGTCGGTGATCGTATTTATTGATGACATTTTGGTATATTCGAGATCTAGGGAGCAGCATGAGGAGAATTTGAGGGAGATCCTCAGAGTTCTGAGATCGGAGAGGCTTTATGCCAAATTCTCCAAGTGTGATTTCTGGTTGCGAGAGGTCCAGTTCCTAGGACATCTTGTTAACCAGGATGGGATATTGGTCGATCCGGCCAAAGTGGAGGCAGTGATGAGTTGGGAGGTGCCGAGGTCACCCTCCGAGATCAGGAGTTTTCTAGGGTTGGCCGATTATTATCGGAGATTTATCAGGGATTTCTCTAAGATCGCAGTGCCACTCACTAGGTTGACCCGGAAGGGTGTTGCTTTTTCATAGGGCCCCGAGCAGCCGACCTCCTTTGAGACGCTTCGCCAAAGGTTATGCGAGGCCCCGGTGTTATCCCTCCCGGAGGGAATGGAGGACTTTGTTGTATACTGCGATGCATCGATTTTGGGGTTGGGAGCGGTACTGATGCAGAGAGTGCATGTGATAGCATATGCATCGAGGCAGTTGAAGCCTCATGAGTCGAGGTATCCCACCCATGACCTAGAGTTGGGGGTTGTGGTGTTTGCCCTCAAGATTTGGCGCCATTATTTGTATGGGGTTTGATGTACGATATACACAGACCATAAGAGTCTGAAGTATTTGATGGATCAGCGCAACCTAAATATGAGGCAGAGGAGGTGGTTGGATGTGGTTAAGGATTATGATTATGAGATCCTGTACCATCCGAGCAAGGCTAATTTGGTAGCCGACGCCCTGAGTCATCGGGCGGAGAGTGCCCCGTTGCGAGGTGTGTGTTTGCGTTTGACCGTGATGACTCTGGTATTGGACACCATTCGAGGAGCTCAGGCTGAGGCAGTGAGGTCGGAAAACCAGAAGAGAGAGCGAGTTGTTGGATTGGTATCAGAGTTCGTTACCGATGGTCGGGGGCTTATGACTTTTCAGGGGCGTATTTGGGTACCGTTCGTGGGAGGTACGCGTGCCATTTTGATGGAAGAGGCTCATCGGTCAAAATTCTCGATCCATCCCGGGGCTACTAAGATGTATTTGGATTTGAGGAAGGAGTATTGGTGGCCCTGTATGAAGAGAGATGTTGCGTGGTTCGTTGAGAGGTGCTTAACCTGCCGTAAGGTTAAGGCCGAACATCAGAGGCCGCATGGTAAGTTGCAGCCATTGGAGGTTCCCAAATGGAAGTAGGAACAAATCACCATGGATTTCATCACCAAATTGCCAAGGACTGCTCGGGAGTTGATGCAATTTGGGTGATTGTGGACAGGTTGACGAAGAGCGCTCACTTCCTTGCCATCAGTGAGAGTTCTTCCGCAGAGAAGTTAGCAGAGATATATGTGAGGGAAGTGGTATCTCGGCATGGGGTGCCGATCTTGATTGTCTCCGACCAGGACGTGCGTTTCACTTCCAGGTTCTGGAAGAAGTTCCATGAGGAGTTGGGTACTACGCTGCATTTTAGTACCGCATATCACCCCCAGACAGACGGACAGAGTGAGCGGACGATTCAGATCCTCAAGGACATGCTCCGAGCATGTGTATTGGATTTCGGGGGAAGTTGGGATACGTATTTTCCGTTGGCCGAGTTTTCGTACAACAACAGTCATCATTCGAGCATCGGTATGCCACCCTTTTAGCTGTTGTACGGGAGGAAGTGTCGGACCCCCATTTGCTGGGGAGAAGTCGGGCAACGTGTTATGGGCAACACGGAGATAGTGCTTCAGATGACAGAGCAGATCCAGCAGGTCAGACAGAGGTTACTGACTGCTCAGAGTCGACAGAAGAGTTATGCGGACAGACGTCGGTCCGAACTTGAGTTCCAAGTCGGTGATTTTGTGCTCCTGAAGGTCTCTCTTTGGAAGGGAGTGATCTGATTCAGGAAGAGGGGCAAGTTGGGGCCCCGATATATCGGACCATTTCGGGTAGTCGCGAGGGTAGGCAAGGCAGCCTATCACTTGGATTTGCCAGCAGAGTTGGGGCAGATTCACGACACTTTCCATGTGTCGCAATTGTGGAAGTGTATATCCGATGAGTCGGCAGTGGTTCCATTGGATGATATTCAGGTGGATGCGAGCCTGAATTATGCTAAGAGACTAGTGACCATCAGAGATCAAAAAATCAAAGTTCTAAGAAACAAGGAGGTACCCTTGGTCTTAGTTCAGTGGCAGCATCGGAAAGGGTCCGAGATGACGTGGGAACCGGAGCGTGAGATGCGTGAGCAGCATCCGGAGTTATTTGCAGAATGATACTTTGAGGGCGAAGTCTAGTTCTAGTGGGGGAGAATTGTAACAGCCCGGAATTTCCAGGTATTTATTTTGGGTTTATTTATAAAAATTGTGAGTGGACTCAGCGAGTTGGAGCTCAAACTCGCCGAGTAGGATCGTGGTATTGGGCACGGGTTCGCATCCGGACTCGACGAGTCCAAGATTGGACTCGGCGAGTCCATGTTGTGTGGTGAAACCCTAATTTCCGGGGTTTGAGACCTATTTAAGGGGCCTTATGGCCGTCATTTGTGCTCACCCAACCCTTAGAGAGAAACCCTTGAGTGCTTGAACATTTTGAGAGAGAAAGGAGGCATTTCTTGACCTTGTGTTTGTCATCTAGCAAAGAAGGAGGAGATTCTAGGCAATAGGAAGCAAAGGAGGTTGCTATTATGTGGATTTGAAGCTTAGATCATCGATCTAGAGGTATGGTTTCGGTTTATCTTCTATTTTGTGAAGTATAATGGGATTTAGGGTTTCTTATGGACATTATTGGGTTAATTTGATGCCAAATAGTTCCCTTCTTTTGTTGAGGCTCTGGATCTGGATCCATAGAGGTCTAGTGAGCCTCACTCATCAAGCTTTATGTATAGCAATGGAGTTTATGACCTTGAGTTGTAGTATTTGAGACAAAAACATCATATATGGTCATATAGAGATTATATGTGCATCAAGATAGTGACTTTATGTGCTAAATAAGCTTGGAAGGACTGGATCTGTGGGTTAATGGATTGGATCTGACCTTATGAGCAAGTTTGAGTCATTGCATGGCACGGACTCGCCGAGTCCGAAGAACAGTCTCGGTGAGTAGTATGAATATTGCCCGACCACACGATGAGTGGTCTTGCTAAGTTGGGGAAGGTTGACTCAGTGAGTCAGAGGGAAGTCAGAGTGGACAGGTGGACCGAGTTAAGCTGGACTCGCCGAGTTGTTCTTGAGACTCGGCGAGTTGAGTCGTGGTGGCCCCAAAAATCATGCCAAGTGGAACTCGTCGAGTTAGGAGAATACTCGATGTGTCAAGGGAGGATTTCAGGGAAATCAGTGTATATGCTCAGACTCGCCGAGTCGCTATAGTGCAGTCGCCGAGTCCGGTCAAAGTTGACCGTTGACCGTTGACCGGCATTGACTTAAATTGACTTGTTAAAGAGTAGTCAACCTTAGTTGGGAAAGTGCTAATTAGAGATGTATTGTGATTTAGGAGGACTATAGCTCGGGAGATCGAGCACTAGTGATTTCAGGATTCACGACTTACCGAGACACGCAAGGTGAGTCTTCTCACTATACTTTATCTTGAGTAGGTAATCAGAGTTATGTGACAGAGTATTTGTATGATTATGTATGTTATGTGTTGTGATGCATTATTTCTATGTGATTTATGCTATGCATGTTTACAGAGTTAGAACCGTAAGGTTCATAGAGTTAGAACCTGAGGGTTCACAGAGTTGGGTGCACGGACCCACAGAGTTATAGCCTCGAGTGGCTAATATGTGTTATATGTGGTATTTTGGGGAACTCACTAAGCTTTGTGCTTACAGTGTTTGATGTTATTTGTTTCAGGTACTAGTGACGATCGCGGGAAGGCGCCGGCTTGATCAGTACACACGCATGGGAATTATGATTTAAGATCTTGGGATTTTGTATTTACTTGTATTGGATAATCAAATGTGGTTGTTTTCTAAATATTAAATGAATTATGTTTTATAAAAATTTGAAAAAATTTGTTTTGAAATTCACGGTGTTACAAATATCTTAGACATGTTGTACTGATATTTGAGCCTTGTTGATTATATGGAACTTGCTATGTGTATGCTTTTAAAATTGTATACGGTTAGGAGCTTATAGCCTCAGAATGATTGATTTAGCCTTATTTCTTGTTCCTTGTTTGGTTGTGGTCCTAGGATAGAATATATTATTCAAAAGTCTATTTGATCCTTTTTTGTGTACAATTTACATGCATGAAGGCAACTTGTTATGATTGGTTTGATTTATATGAGTAGAGTAAATCTTAGGATAGTCTGAGACTGATGTACGTGGTAGCTGTGGGATATGGTTTAGTTGTGGGATGAATTGGTGTTATCAGGTAGAGCAGTGGGGAAAGGTATAGGTAGGTGTGGAAGGTAGTATTGGTCTTGTACTACTGGAGGCACAGGACATGTACCCAAACCACTATTGGATCTGACGACTTCACGGAGGACCAGTGTGGGTAGATCCCTTATATGGAAATCCTGATCATTGTGATTTATGATATTTCAGTTCAACATTGTGATGACATGATTTGGAGCAGGAGGATCAGGATCGGGATCTGGATCCGGGGCGGGATCAGGAGACACTACTGATATCATTAATGAGAGTTTGCACGAGCTTATTGCAACCGAGGTTACCAAGGGCATCCTTGATACGACCCCAATCATTTTCGGGACGGTTAAGGGGGTCATTATGGAGAGACGCAGATCATTCAGGGTTGAGAAAGTTTTCGGGGTCAGGGACCCCATTGTCAGCCAATATTGGGTGGAGGATATTGGGAATGCCCAACGTACGATTTCCTGCTTGGATGCGGCAAAGGTTGGGTTTTCTTCTTGCATTATAAGAGATAGGGCCAGGGATTAGTGGGGTGAGGTTACTAGCCAGGTGGGACCAGCCGGGGTGCCTGAGATGTCATGGGTCGAGTTTGTTCGACGATTTGATTTGGAGTTTGCACCACCTATTGAGGTGCAACGACTAGTGAGGGAGTTTCATGACTTATAATAGACCACCGAGACTATGGCGGAGATCACCGCCAAGTTTCGGGAACAAGCTTTGTTGATCCCACAGTATGCTACTGATGAGGAGATAAGGCGGACCCGATATGAATCCATGCTGAGGGATGATATTCTGGAGTTTGTGAGCTTTACGGGGTGAAAAACCCTGAATGAGATGGTGGAGAAGGCTCGCGAGTGGGAGATGATGTTGGACCTCCGCACGAAGCGGAAGCCTGAGCAAGTACAGGTAGCCGGGGGTCAGGCTAAGAAGCCTAAGACCTCTGATTCTTCGGGTAGGGGCCAGCAGGGCCGGGGATAGTGTGCCAAGTGTGGGAGGTTTCATAGTGGGGCATTTCGGATAGCTGGGATATCGGGATGTTACTCTTGTGGTCAGTTAGGCCACATGAACAGGGATTGCCCTAAGAAGGGCTTGATATGTTTCCACTGCAACCAAACTGGCCATAAAAAGGATGACTATCTGCGGTTGCAAGGAGGGGGAGGAGTAGTGGCGGTACCCACACCCACCACACTGAGGATCATTGATGGCCGCCCTGCTAAGGCAGATGCCCCGATAGTAAGGAGTCGCGCATTTCAGCTAACTACCGAGGAGACTCAGGCCACGCCAGACGTTGTGCCTGGTACATGTCTATTATCCTCTACTCTTATTATTTTGTATGACTTATGTATATTTATGCTTGTATAGGGACCTTTTTGGTCAATGTTATGTCTACTCATGTCTTGTTTGATTCGGGTGCCACCCGATTGTTTGTGTCACTTACGCTTAGCAAGAAGTTCCGACATGCGCCAGGAACTTTGGATTCCCCGCTTGAGGTGGAGATTGCAGACGACCGAACCGTTAGTTCTGCGAGGGTATATTAGGATTGTGTGCTGAATGTGTTGGGTGAGAGGTTCTGCGTTGATCTGGTTCCAATACCGTTGTGAGGGTTGAAAGTAATTTTCGGGATGGACTGGTTGGGGGCCAATGGGGCCATGATTGATTGCGAGCGCCAGTTGGTTAGGGTTCGAACCCCAAGTGAGGGAGTACTGGTTATTCACGATGAGAGGACCTCGCAGGGACTGACCCTCTGTTCGGCTACGATGGCTAGGAGGTTTTATAGCAGGGTTGCACGAGATTTCTGGCTTATGTCTCGGATACAAGAGTAGAGACCATGAAAAATGTGGGTAGTGTGCCAGTGGTACAGGATTTTTAAGACGTTTTCCCCGAACAGTTACCAGGAGTGCCTACGGAGAGGCAGGTGGAGTTTCTTATTGACTTGGTGTCGGGTGCCACTCCGATAGCAAAGGCACCATATCAGTTGGCACCACCGAAGATGCAAGAGTTCTCTTCGCAACTTCAAGAGCTGCTAGACCGAGGGTTCATTCATCCGAGCAGTTCCCCGTAGGGAACACCGATCCTTTTCGTGAAAAAGAAGGTCGGATCCCATAGTATATGCATCGATTATAGCGAACTGAACAAACTAACGGTGAAGAACCGTTATCCGTTGCCAAGGATCGATGATTTTTTTGGTCAGTTACAGGGTGCGTCTTGGTTTTCCAAGATTGATCTTCTATTTGGGTAACATCAGATAAGGATTCGGGATGAGGGTATACCGAAGACGGCTTTCAGGACTCGGTATGGGAACTATGAGTTTGTGGTGATGCCGTTTGGGCACACCAATGCCCCAACAACATTCATGGATCTCATGAATAGAGTGTGTAGACCGATGCTGGATTGGTCGGTGATTGTTTTTATCGATGATATTTTGGTCTATTCTAAGACCAGGGAGCAGCAGGAGCAGCATTTGAGGGAGGTGCTGGAGACCGTGAGGGTTGAGAAAATTTATGCAAAGTTTTCCAAATGTGATTTCTGGCTGCGGGAAGTACAGTTTTTGGGGCTTGTCACCAATCAGGAAGGTATTTCGGTTGATCCGGCCAAGGTTGAGGTTGTGATGCGGTAGGAAGTACTGAGGAATGCATCGTAGATTCGAAGCTTCTTGGGTTTAGCGGGCTATTATCGGAGATTTATTCAGGATTTCTCCATGATTGATGTGCCATTGACCCGCTTGACCAAGAAGAATGTAACTTTTCAATGGGGTGCAGATCAGCAGATGGTTTTTGAGACCCTGAGATGGAGGTTATGCAAGGCTCTGATTCTAGTACTACCTGAGGAGTTGGATGATTTAGTGGTGTACTGTGACACATCGATTTCAAGGTTAGGTGTGGTATTGATGTAGAAGGGACATGTGATTGCTTACGCCTCGAGGCAGTTGAAGCCTCACGAGGTGCATTACCCCACACATGACCTGGAGCCGGGGGTAGTGGTGTTCGCCCTCAAGATTAGGAGGCACTATTTATATAGAGTGTGGTTCACCATTTATACTGATCACAAGAGTTTAAAGTATTTGATGGATCAACAGAACCTCAACATGCGATAGAGAAGGTGGCTGGATGTGTTGAAGGATTATGATTGTGAAATCCTTTACCACCCGGAGAAGGCCAACATGGTGGCCGATGTATTGAGCCGCAAGTCGGCGGGGTCCACGATTAGGGACATTTTGTTGGATTAATGTCTACGTCCATAACTATAATTGGTAAGACTTGACCCGACCCAGCATGGTCCATTTGGGTTGCATGGCATCATGCATTTGGATATACTATAATGAGAGAAATAACACTTAAGATTTATTAATATATTATAAGTTCTACTATATTAATAAGGTTATTTACTTAGTATTGATCAAGAATTAATTTGGAATTAATTAAGTGATCAAAAGGAGACTAATTAAATATATGGGTTGATTGTGTAAATCATTCATTCTTATATATGTGGACTTGTGATCCAAGATTCCTTATGTTGGACTAAGTCCATGGGGTGACCCATGGATACTCCATGGAGGTTAAAATCCATGGAGCATAAGGAATGGGTAAAGTTATACAAGAATCGGCCACTATGGTGTAACCCTAATAGCCACCATATAAAAGAATCCCATGGCTCAAGAAATCGGCCACTATGTGTGAGAATGAAGGGCTAGCCAATTTCATGCAGTGTGTATGTTCTCTCAAGTTATTCCAAGTGTATTTGGTGTTGTGTAAACCATGTGGGGTAGCCCATGGCCTTCCTAGGTAAAGACTATATGGGGTAGCGCATGGCATTCTTATAGGTTTTATGTATGCATGGTTTATGTGATGTGTGCGTAGCTATAATAGCTAACAAAATACGTGTATGTGGGTTGTGTGCGGTATGATCTGGGAAACTCACTAAGCATTTTGCTTACGGGTTGTTGATTTGTTTCAGGTACTTTTGAGCCCAAGGGCAAGGGCAAGGCGTGATGGCACGACATACATTCTATCTCTCTTTCACTGATATGGTTTGGGGATACTCTAATGTTTTAAAAAATAAAATTGTAATGAATGTGGATTTGAAAACAATTGTTGGGATTTTATGATTTATGCAAATGTAATTGATTAATTAAAATAAAAATTTTCTTTGAAAATTTTGGATCGTTACAGAAGACTTCGACGGAACTGAGGGGGAGGGTCAACCGGAAGTCCAACTTCATCGACCACCAGGAAAGGACAAAGGGAAAAAGTGGCGTCTTCAAGCGGAAAAGCGAGTAGTGAAGACGTAATTGCGGAAAAAATTGACAAAACTCTAAGTTATATATATATATATATATATATATATATATATATATATATATATATATATATATATATATATATATATATATATATATATATATATGTGTGAAACAACGGAGGAAGCTCGTCGCTGAAAACTAGCACTTACCAATCTTCAAATTTTAAACACAAGCCGCAACATAATATCGATCCAAAAAATCTAGCTACGTTTCTAAAAATCCAACAACAAGTTCGTAACAAGTATTGAAATTAGGTTTTAATGTTTTTAATTTTTATGTTTAATTTTCTATGGTTCTTAAGTCATTTAGGTTTAAAGTATCTATGGGTTTATGTTTTTTTTAGTAATTTAGGTTTGAAAATTTATGGTTTTATGTTTTTTTTAGTAATTTAAGTTATGTAATGTGTTTTTATGTAATGTGAAATATTTATCTATGCTTATTAATTATTTTTCTTATTTAATCTAAATATATAAAAAAAAATAAAAAATAAAAGGATAAACAATATGGAGCGGTAACCATTTCTAAGTGTTAGTAAACATGTAGTAGAGGTGACGTGGTGCCAATGACATAAAAGTTAATTATAAAGTTCAAAAAGTATGTAAATAGGCTAAAATACCAAGGTGTTCATGCTAAAATTAAATGAGCCTTTGGTGTATTGTCCATGAAATAGGATGACAAGGTACTTTGACGTGGTAAATGTTCATTTGTTAAGTGGATTGTTGTTGATGATGCGACATGTGATGATTAACTAAATGCATTTATTGGTTAAAAGAAGGCAAGTGAATATCACTTAGAACAAACAAGCGTCCTTTGGTAACTAAATCCTTTCACAAGAGGAGTGATCGATAACCTATACATTTTTGCATGATGAAAATACAATTAATGAGATTAAACAATAACAAATATCGAAAAATAAATTCTTGAAAGAGAATGGTTAGAATGTGAGATGTGGTATAAAACTAAAGATGAATACTTGACCCCGTGGAGTTAGAGACCATACAAAAACCACAATCGGAACTGGAACTAGTTCAGTATGGTTCTTGATTGTCCATTTTTAGTAAATTGGTTCTCGGTTTTTCGGTTTTCGGTCACTACTAGAATAAAGGCTTTCCACGACAGACATTGTCTGTCGTAATGCTTATACATGACAGATAAATGTTTGTCATTGAAAGTCATGTCATAAAGGAAAATGACATTCTTTATGACCTACAATTAAGACATACATACACGACAAGCGTTTTCGACATACATTTACGATTGGCTTTGTATGTCGTAATCCGTAATATATTTTTAATTATGACATACATCTACGACATATATTACCAGATGATTTTTGACATAGTTTTATGACATACTTTGTATGTCATGGTTTTACTATATATATATATATATATATATATATATATATATATATATATATATATATATATATATATATATATATATAGATATCTTCTTTTGCATTATAAGACATTAAATGTATTTTATATATATATATATATATATATATATATATATATATATATATATATATATAATGTCTTATAATGCAAAAGAAGATATCATACATATACAAAAATACATTCCATTGTACAAACCATAGTGTCAAATACAAGATAGTGCACTATAAAAATATGGATGAAATATATCAAAGAAAATAAGTTAATGTTTCAACAATTTATGTTATTTACACTTCAATCATCTACTTAAATTGTGTATCAACATTGACAGACCCTTGAGAATGAAGCTAATTGCAGCTTGTTTCCATGTGTAAGTGCTGCTAGGACCCAATGATCACTATAAAAGACAAATACCAAACTATCAAGTTTAGTGGCGAACTTGAGCCATATATAATTTCATGGCTAAAAGGTAAATGAATACTTTTATGGTCATTTTTTTATGTAAATCCATATTTATAGAAATTTCACATTCGATAGTGATAAAATAAAGGAATCTTGCTTAACCTAAATCGTCATCATTGATTTCCTGTATTAGGTGATGATGGTGAGATAAATATAGTGTAATGTGTGAACTTCATAAAATAAGGAAATGTTAGGGACTCTCATGAGACCCTATGATATAAAAAGTTGCTTTTTTTTTTTATGGATGCAGAGAGTAAAATAAGTAGAATCTGGTGGACTGTAAGAAATAAGAACATACCAACATCATTTCAAAGGCCTTTGCAAGACCAACAAGTCTTGGAACCCTTGGAGTTCCTGAAATAAAGTCAAAATCATAAGTCAAAATATTATAAAAATCCCTATACTTATGATAATTGAATAGAAGGTAAATCTCAACAAAACTTTAGCAAAAGATTTTACATTTTTTCTTGAAATTACACAATAATAGATGATCCTTTGTCGATATATTATATGGAATACCCTTCAATACAAACAGTTACAAAATCATCAAATTGATAACTAGCAAGAAAAATGATAGCATTATTTGAAAATTAGCAAAAGATTTACAAAATGTTGCATTTATTTATACTTTTATACCTCCAAATCCAAGAATAACACCGAGCTACAATTCAGGAAAACCTAACTAAGCAGTAGAAAAAACAACTCTAGCATGGCAAGCCTGAAAATAAAATCAAGAAAATTTCACAAAAAAATCATTAGTAAAAAACTTAAAACAACCAAAAAAAAGTAAAACATACCATAGCAACTTCCAATCCTCTACCTAAAGCAAGCCCATCAATAACATCAAAATATAGTTTTCTTGCAGCTGAAACAAACACCAACATATATATATATATATATATATATATATATATATATATATATATATATATATATATATATATATATATATATATATATATATGAGGGGTACGGTGGTAAATGAACATACCTTCAGGGGTATCAAATAGAATATCGATTGATACATAAGCATGTTTTGATGTTGCTTTTGTGTCATAGCAGTTGTAAACAACAAACCACAAATGAAAATTTAAGAAATTTTATCAAAAATATGGATATAATGTACTTCATACACTATGCATACATTTTCCTTCATGAACTCCAATTAAAAGCATAAATGTCAAAAACACCAGAAAATTTTCCTTTTGAGCCTGTTTCAGATCATGTAAGGTGTTAAAATTATTATATAGTTCTTAAAAAGATTAAATTTATACATAAGACTTCATAAATAAATAAAAAAAACATGACTGTAACAACAATTGCTCTCATATTGTGTCTTTCTAAACCTTGGTCAAAATAGTACCGGAAATAAAGATGGGAGAATATTAACAAAATTAACAGATACTAAGATAGTAATGAAAATACATAAATCACACTATGGTCAAAATACATGACAATATTCTCATGTCTCAACAAATCACCTATCATGTAGATAAGTTTATTGATGGAAAATGCTTTCTAGAAACTTGATTATCCGTACTCATCCACTTTTCCCTAATTATCTTATGCTTCTATATATTTGTCTCTCTATTAATCTACCAAAGGAATTACAATCGAAAAGCATGATCATAACTTCCACATATTTGATAATTACTAAAGAAATTCTCAGATTTTGCCCTAATTGAAGTATGATGATAATAATCCATTGAATGTTTAAAAGCCATATTTGCACAATATTATGTCAGCAAATATGCATGTTGATCCCAACAAGTATGTTATATATACACCAACATTATATGATCAAATCAACGTTACATCTAATTTGAATTGGAGAAAGTTTCAAAGTTGGATGGTTAATGATCGAAGATTACTACCAAACATGATACCTTTCCTTTTGTGTGTAACATCCCGAAAATCATAGGGTAAAAATTTCACTTATATTATAATCAAAACACCCATGTAACTTTTATTCAAACATTTAAAAGCATTTCAAAATAATACAATTATCAGAGTTCATACCGAACCAAGAACACACACCCATGGTGAGTTCATACTCCTACATTTTCATGATTTTTCATTGTTTTAGAGAGAGAGAGAGAGAGAGAGAGAGAAGAGGGGGGAGGATACAAGAAAAATACAAGAAATCTTGTGTTAACATTTAAATTATTGCAAATAGTTTCAATCGTTGTCTTTACTAAAAACATACATTCATATATGTATAATTATATAATTAAGATTCAACACGCTTAGAATTGGTGATTTTGCTTTATTTCCTATGCCTTGTTTGATTGTGGGCTTAGGGTTATATATATATATATATATATATATATATATATATATATATATATATATATATATATATATATATATATATATAAGTATAAAACTATTTAAACGTGGTAAACGAAAAGAATTTTTTCGTAATTTATTTTATTACCATTTGAACATAAATGCTAAATTTCACGGAACATCCTTATCACGGATTTATAATCTTAAACTTGCAAAGCCGTTAATAATACAAATATTTTCATTTCAGTAGAACACATGTTATAAACTATAATAGGTATAGTTTATGGAACTTACTTATCATTTACCAAGTTGGCGATGCAATACAAAAAGAAACATAAAAACTATAATATGTATAGTTTATGGATCATATGCACCATATTACCAAGTTCAGAATACATTACCGAAAACAAACATATAAACTAAAATAAATATAGTTTATGAGATATACATACAGTTATTTATCACAAAAAGGACATTTCATTATTCTATATGTAATCGTCAATATAGCTTTGTGAGACATACTTCACGTACTTATCTAAGTACCAACGAAAGCCTTGAAATTATATCCAGAGTCTTCTAGAAGGAGAGCGTGACACTTGTGTATAGATCTATACGGGTCTGATAATCCCGCACCTTAACTGTTAGCTATAGTTAGGCCGGTAGGCCTAGGGTGACAAATGTCATATCGATTTCGACGCCTGAAGAACGTCGTATTTAAGCCATTTTAGGTCATCAAGTACGGTTATAATAACTCACAATTTAGTATTGAACAATACGATTAGTGTACGAATAAGTAAACAACTTCAAATAGTTTTATTAAATAATAAAACTACAATACCGTATTTTACAGTACAACTGGTGGATCCAGGCACATACACTCACATAATTTCATACAAGTACAGCTACAATATACTAATTTCTTAATACGGAGAAACTTACATTTCAGGGAACATTTATTTTATGGTTTTATGTGGATAAAAACTATATCATACTACTTCAAAGTACAACAACATTCTCATGTTTTGGTGTTAGGGTATTAAGACTACAACATATTTACAATAGAAAATATAGGATTTTCTGGAAGAACATACTTACATTTTCAAGGATCAAAAGACAAATTTCAATTACAAACATACTTATGAACTCACCAACTTAATTGTTGACACTTTTTTCAAAACTACTTGTATTCTCAGAAAATCAATAAACAGGCACTCATAGGTTATGAGAAGACGAAGCTTCATAGTATCATGTCTTTTAGTTTTTGTTATACATTTTGGTGTCAAGTATACATTTATTTGAACACAAATGTAAAATTGTACATTATTAATATTATAGTTGTTGTACTTTGATTACTATTATACAATTGTTGTGATACTGTACATGACGTCATTCACCCTCGAACGTTTCCGCCGTTCTGATGTGGGGGTGTGACAGCTTTAAATGACAAATATTTGTCTCTCATCTATAGGCATTTAAAACAGGCATTCTGCCTTTTTCCTAGTAGTGACTCCCGAGTACTTTTCATTTAGACATTTAAATTCAATAAATCTATATTACAACAAAACAAAAATTAATTCTTTCCACGACATACAATTAAAACATTGAATTTATCTTGGTTTTTATTCACATATTCAAATCAATAAAACGATATTACACTTAAAAAACCATTCAAAATAGATTTGGTGGTTAGACCAAAACCAACATTAATATCATGCATCACTGACTTCGTAGCCAGCTTTTGTGTGTGTTAAAGGTAACATAGCTTCTGAATAAGTATAAAAAGGATAGAGTGTTTCATATGCCTTTGTTCCATCTATAACGTTCACCCTCTCTGTGGGATGAAAAGCGTCCCAAAATATATAGTTTTGCCTGTTGCTACATGGAACTTGATTCGGAACACAACTCCCTTTTCCCGTGGTTCTTAACGCAATTTCACAGCATGGTTTATCAGTAACATTTAAATCTGTATGCATGGAAACTATGCACGTTAGTAAGATGTTAAATAATTCTATTCTATCCTACAAAAATATAAATTTTAACTTTGAAGGTTAAACAATATTGTCAAAAGTGATGCTTTATACCACTAGGATATACTAAACGAGCGTCGATCAAGATGAACTTTGCATCAAGGAATCTATTGTTTAGATCATTTAGAGTAGTATTAAGCAGGGTGTTGAATAATTTGACCGCATTATTAACTAATTCGACGCAAGAGTTCAAGCCATAATCCGCCATGATCCCTGGGCAACAGCCCGAATAGCCTGCTGCAAAAATTCCAAACTTTCTAGCTCCAGATTCATACAATTCCTGTGGATTAATATTTGTATTTTCATTTTATTTTTTCATCACGAAATAGACTTGACGAACAAAATATCTAAAAATAAGAAATATAATCTTGAATCAAATAAATTTAATAATACAGACCAAAATTTAGACACATTATTGGGCTCAATCCAATAATTTTCATTGCGATTTAGTTGAAAGAATAAAAGATATATTCAAATGTATTTATATTTATACATCTACCTGTTATAAATCTTGTTAGCCGACTTATATATATATATATATATATATATATATATATATATATATATATATATATATATATATATATATATATATATATTCAAATGTATTATATTTATCTTTTAAAAAATCTTATCCTGGAATATCTATTGTAACCTTCATATATAGTTGATCATTATTAATAAGAGGGCATGAATTTTTTTCATGTTTAATCAAGGTTCCAAAACATTCGTCATGGTACGTCATGACTTCAACGCTTGTAGTTGGCGCCAAGCTTTAAAAAAATGTTGCATTATGTCATATATATATATATATATATATATATATATATATATATATATATATATATATATATATATATCCAAGATTTTCTCTCCAAAATATCTCTTATAGAGAGAGGGGGAACAAACATATATCAATACTTATAGGACCATGTAGCACCAATGTGTAGAGAGACATAAGTAGAATCCAAGGTTATGGCTCCAAAATAAATTTTATGGAGAGAGTAGGAACTCCAACATATATATAGACACTTATATGATTGTGTCGTACCAATGTAGGATACACTAACACAAGATGACCATAGATTCAACCTTACATGTGAATAAATGCCAATTTCATGTCGATTTTGCGGTGACTAATATAAAGAATTTTATATCTCTTCCACTCAATCAAAGTGACTTGACACTACGCATTGTGTGTTGAACTATTTCAAATGTACACATGCACTTATAATGTAGTATATCACATTGAATCGAATACCCCTCACCCTACTACCAATGACGTTCCAATATGGAAACAATTAGATATCATTCTAAAACAATGGATCTACAACACCATATTCACCAACCTTCTTTAGACAGTTGAGAAATTATGTGTACATGCCCAAGAACTTTGACAGAGATCCCAATTCCGTGTATCCGGTTAAGCAAGTCCCGCCGCCAACTTCCACCCAGAAAAAAAAAGTGAACGCCTAGCACAAAAGATTTCTTTACTAAGTAATATAACATTAGCGCTTTAGTTTGTTTGATTACTCATTAGTTTCATTTTTAATAAGGGCGGGAAGAAGCGAGCCTATGGGACAGTTGACAGAAATATTTCAATACAACAAACAACACGAGCTTTATATATAGAAGAGAAATTCAACACCACTCGTGTTTATGTAGGCTCCAACATCACTAATGTTTGTTCTCCCTTCAAAGCTCTAGTTGACCAACTAACTTATGTTGGTAACCCTGTATCATAAAACTAAATGGTGATATAGTTGGTATATGGTATTTGAAAAGGTGATTATTGAACTTAATATGGTATATATGTAATAACACATATACCCTAGCGAATAAGGTTCACTATGATCGGCCTGATATGGTTAATCCATGACAACGGAACCACGATCACCTGATTGAACCATTATGGCCAAACCATTCCTACTTACGAATACGGATGAATAGCGAATCTACACTATAATAAGCTAAGAAATTGAATGGAATGATGATGCGTTGATTATAGAAAGGTACATGTTTTTACAACAAGGTTTCGTTGTACCTTTGTCATAAGAAAAGTGTGAATAACATTACCTTCGAACATAATCTCGTACTTTCAGCCTTACAAACATTTAATATGAAAAGATAGCAACCTGCTTGGAATGGAAAGATAGCAATTACCGAGAAAGAAAGAAGAAGAAGAAGAAAGAGATAAATAGAGCAACAGAAGGTAAGCTATTTATACACTTCTTACACCTACAACATTTAAATACACTTATCGAATCCGAACCTAATTTGATCGTTGAAGCGTTTTCCTAAGAATATTATCCTTGGTAAATAACTTACGATTTGAGTATGTTATTAGGTTATTTGCTTGACACTCTTAAAAAGGGATAAACTTCATTACGTCCATTCCCCCTAGAAAACCTAAGTCGCAAAAACACTATTGCTACATTTATTCAATAAATTGATCACTTACTCATTTCAACAAAGCCATGTCAAAACTACTTTTCGAGGAGATGCTCAGAAAAAAAAAATGGATGGAGAATGACTAAAAGAATTAACTCCTAAAATTTAAAAAACTATTGGTTGGTAGAATGAAGCTTATAGGAAAAACCGACAAATTGATGAAAAATGAGTTGACTTTGACTGAACTAGTAATTGTTATGGTGTCAATTTTTCAAAATTTGAAAGCTTTGTGGTCAAAAATATGATGTAGGAAACTTGAAATAAGATGCATACCCTCACCATTTTCCCTCATTTCTTCTCCGACACGTTTTAGAGAGCTAGAGAGCATGACAATGGAAATTTTCTGAATGATTTCACAAAGAGTTTGAATTAAAGAAGTAATTGGTCTAGTGAAGAAACATTTGAAGCATCCTAGGGCTTGTAAGGTATAATTCCTCACCATTTCATCTAAAATTAGAGTTTGTGAAAGGGTTGAAAATCTGAATTTGTTTTTATGATGAATTGTCATCTAGAATTTTGTTTCTAACACTTTCGAGAGTGTTGATGTGGTTTAATCCCAATTCCATCACTCTTTTGATTGAATTTGTATTTGGGATTGAATGATGCCACAAACCCTAGAATCTCCATTTATGATCATGAATTTTTTTTAAGTAGTATTCCTAAATGATTCTATGATCATTGATGTAATTTTCTTGCAATAAATCCATCATGGATACACAAACCCATTGGAATGAGAGAATCATAGCTTTAATGATGATTTAGGGATTTCATTGTTGACATTAGAAAAATAATATGTAGATTTATCCATTCAGATATGTAAATGATATTCTAAATCATGATTTAATATATTAGGAATGAATTGGATGCAAAACATGAACAATTGCTTGATCTCTATGTGACTCTAAAGATTGTTTGGTCATAAGGGAAATTTGGGAAACCATAGAATGAATTTGGTAATTTCATAGTTACATTAAGTATATAGAACCATTTAGAATGTGTTTTAGCAGGATATTATGCACTTGGTGGCATTCATATGAATATTGGATGGTGTTGGATGAATCATATTGGTTATTGTTCAACTCGTCTATAAATTAAGCTCATAACTACTTTTTTGTGAGTTGAATGATAGTTGTGCCCTTAAGACTTTTAAACTGTTAAGTTCTTATGTAAATGGAACATAAATGGGTATCAAATGAGCTTCATAGACTTGTTACGTCCCTTAGAGCCATCTAGGTGATATATGGAAGGTTTGGGCGCATAGTGACCAACGTATAACACTTAGAAATGAAGTTTGGGACATTTTTGGACTGTTGGCATAACACGCATCGTGTTATTTTGACACAGGTTGTATCCTGTGTTCTGTTATGAATTCCTTGGTTATCCTTAAAAAATTCATAATTGTTTCTTCTGGACTTGAAATTAGGTGCGGTTTTCACCTACATTCATGTTTTAATATAAATGAAGTAATAAAATTTAAGATCTAGTATTAAGATCTTAATAAGTAACTTAATGGATCACATTTTTTTGAATGGAAAATACAATATATTCCTAAACTACTCCTAAATCCACCTATGTCTCAGACGAGACTTGAACCCTCAACCTCAATGGATCACATAATAGAGTTTTGATACACCTTTTAATGCAATTAGGTGCAACTTGAGTTACTACATTCTTGAGAAGAAAAAACTAAGGTGAGTTAACAGGAACACACATGTCTTACCTTACTTTGAATTTTTGTTATGATATTTCCTAAATGATACTATATGTATTTGTGCATCCATGAAATGCCATTTTAGAAAATGGTTTGATTATAAAATCAAAAAGCTTATATACTTTGAAAATGATTGTGAGATCCTTGGTTCAAATTGGACATTTGTTCTGTTTGTTTCATGTGTGTAGATTTCTAAATAATTCTCACATGCACAAGTAGAGGATCACTACCCCTTGTATGGCCTAGGATGATGTCCCTAGTGCCTGTTTATGCATATAAGGGAAAAAGTTGACATCATCGTCTCTCATGAGCTCTTCATATTTTTCCATCAAACCTTGTTTGTGGATATTAGTGCAAAAGTTGTTAGTGTAGTCTGTCGTGAGTTGTAAATATTTGGTCTTTGTTGGTGAGTTGCACTTATGAGATTCACATAGGGTTATGAATAGTTTCATGCATTGCATCTCACTTACTGTTTTCATTTTGTTTTACCTTTTTATGTAAATTTTGGGACTTAGTTGTCTCTTTAGGAAAAGGATTTGTTTAAAGTAAAACTTTTGAGAGTATAAAACCCTTGATTTGGGTTATTAACCAATAACTGTTCCTTTGTGTTTTAAAGTATTTTTGGAGGCTTGGTTCGAGTAAGATAGATTGCATCCTCTTACTCTAAATCAACTAATATCGGCTAACTTAATAGGAAATATATTGTCTAGCTTATTTTGATATGTGTTCAAATTGAACACCCTAGCTTGGGTTACGCATTAGCTTGGACTTTAAGAAGGCCACCAAATGTATGGTGAGCTAAATATTATTTTGATATATTTATTGTTAACAATCTCTCTAGATTTCAAACTTAAATTATGTTTAATAATTTAGGACCAAATTGTTTTTTCACAAAACATAAGTACTGAATCTTTTTTTGGGATATGATCACAAATGATTTTCTTAAGTATAATTGTAAATAGGACCTAGAGAGGGGGTGTTACAACACAACACCCCAATGATTTTCCTAATTAACCCCATCCTTCTTGAGTGTGCCTCGAAATAGCAGTCGGTCATCCACTCGTGGTGGATATCATTGTGGCAGCAACTACCGTGGGAAGGTCTAGGACGTGGTCAACAACAATTTGTTGTTGCAAAAAAAATCTCCAACACCATGGAAATCAATATTTCCCTAAGTGTCATTAAGAGTTATAGGAAAACCCACCATGCCCCTACCCAACAACATTTCTACCACACCAAGCAGACACGCTTGGCCCACGATCTAATACACATCCCTAACAGATTCCAAAATACCAAATCACCTGCCTTCTTATACATAATCGACACATACCCAACCCATAACAACAAAATAACTTGATGCTACCTTTCACTTCGTGTAACTGCTTTTAACATTCGAGTATAGGTATGTTTCCTTTTTTAACCCTTAATGCTTAATTCATTACATTTTGGTCCTTAGCTAGTATGAGGGGAGTACTCTATGAGTACACTTAGCGTACTAGCTCTCCGATTGATCGCGGGTTCACCCTCATACGCTGGGCGTATGTGGGAGTACGTAGGGCATACATAAGGATTAGGTAAACCCTAATAGCGTTTGTACCCTATTTAAGCAACTTATGTTGCCTTGGTGGTATCTTTTGGTCAACCTCCACTCCCCTAAACCCTAAGAACAAAACCCTAGTTCCTTTTGTGATTTTTAGAGCTTCGAAGTGAGTTTTGGTGGTGTTTTTAGTCATTTGCAGGAAGAACTCTTGGAGATTGCCTTAGGGTCTCTTGAGTTTGTAGATCCAGATTCATCATCATCTTTACAAGCTATTTGAGGTATAAAATTCCTTATTTGATAATTCATTATGCTAGAGCTAGTTTAGGGCCTTGTTTATGAGTTTTTGGGTCCTTTAAGATTTTCTTAGGAGTATAAGCTACTCCAGAACTTGGGATGTTAGACTTCTGACTTTAGGGTTTTGACCTTGTTGGGCCATTGGACTTCTGACTTTGGGCCATGGATAGACTATGGAATTTCTTGGGAGTGGGAGGTCCATAATAATTTTTGGGTCCAATTTCGAAGTTGGGCCTTATTGGGCCTAGGGATGCCATTTAGGAATTTGGGCCTTTTGAGCAAATAGGTTGGGCCTTGGTTTGGCCCATGTAAGAAAAAGGGTAGAATGGTCTTTTACGCTAGATATTAGACAAGAAGCTTAGATTCTTGATTATGGGTCGAGATCTAATTATTAATTGGATATTATTTGATGATATTAGCGCGGTGATTTTCTGGACTAGCAGACCGAGATTTATTGAGAGATTCAGCAACTAGAGGTGAATTCCTCACTGTGTTTAGCAGGTTGAAGGCATCAATGTCGTTCCATCGTTTGTTATGATTAGGATGCTAACTATTTGCATGACTCTTGAATGTATGATATTGATATGTATACCGGGAGGGGCCCAATGACTATCTTGTATGATACTTATCTTTGTGATTATTTCATGTGTTTATATGATTATATGTTTATATGTTTATATGTATACCGGGCGGGGCCAGATGCCAAGCGGGGCCTGATGACTGACATATCTATTCCGAGAGGGGCTCTATGCAGAGCGAGGCCCGATAATGGGCGATCCCTATTATATGTTTGATATGTATGGTATGTGGTATTTTGTGAATCTCACTAAGCTTTATGCTTACAGTTTTTAGTTTATGTTTCAGGTACTTCTGGTTCCAAGGGGAAGAGCTCGGGATGACTGCATTACACACACCACATTGTTCTACATTTTTATGACTCTGACATACTCTGATTTTCACTATGGTTTTATGATGTTGATTTGGTTATTAATACAAATATCGAAATTTTTGGTTTTAATTTTTGGGACGTTACACTGCTGCAACGAGATTCTTCTTGGTACATGGACTTAGGCTATACAACTCATCATAAATGGATCGGGTAAAATATATGCACTCTCTCATAAGTAATCAACATTATATTTAGTTGGAAATGGAAAGAATATTCCAATTCCTAGTCATGGAAATACCACAACCTCATTTTGTAATCATAAATACAATCTTAACCCAATCCATATATGGCTTAAAACAAGTAACTAATCCATGGTACAAACACTTTGCCTTTTATCTCCTTAAATTGGGCTTATGTTGTTACTTGTTTATCGGTATGGCAATGCCATAACTTATCTGTTACTGTATATGGATGATATCGTCTTAATAGCTTCCTCATACTCACTAACAGATGTGTTAATTTGGTCCCTAAAATCCAAGATCTAAGTTTAACATGACTGACATGCTGCATCCCACCTGCTTTTTTGGGCATCTCACCTATTTTTGGCCATTTGTATAACTCATACATCTCAATGTATGTTACATGACCAACGTAAATATGATGTGGAAATTATGAAGTTGGCCAAACTATAAATATTGCAAATCAATTTTATTCCCACAAAGACCTAGTTTAGTATGTGCCCTGCAATACCTCACATTTACAAGACCATATATAGCATATTTTGTCCAACAAATATGTTTCTTTATGCATATACCATGTGATATGCATTATAATGTCTTAAAATGCATTCTA
Organism: Lactuca saligna; assembly: GCF_052625555.1. Taxonomy (NCBI): domain Eukaryota; kingdom Viridiplantae; phylum Streptophyta; class Magnoliopsida; order Asterales; family Asteraceae; genus Lactuca; species Lactuca saligna. Next base: position 144,406,910 of record NC_136417.1, read on the forward strand.
TGATACTTAGGGGTACCCTAGAACACATATTACATCTTTTGTCATATGCATGATTAATCGATTTCTTATCGATTGGAGTGACTACCCTAATACTCGATTATATACCTTACGTTACAACATTTTTTGGGCAACAGGCTTATTCCATGGTCTATGAAACGACGGCCTACCTTGTCCCGATCTAGCACTGAATCTAAATATTATGGGGTCACCAATGTAGTCTCTAAAATATGTTGGTTGCACAATCTTCTTCTAGAGTTTCACGTTCCCCTCAGTTGTGCCACATTGGTATATTATGACAACATATCAACAATTTACTTCTCCAAAGGTTTGATTCAACAACAGTAGACCAAACGTATTGATATGGAAATAAAATTTGTATTATAAAATGTTTCCCTTAGCCATATAATAGACGTTCACATCCCATCCACCTATTAGTATCTATATATTTTCACAAAAGGGTTGCCGCATCCCTTTTTCAGTAGCTTAAGATCCAACTTGAGTGCCCTCCACCCCCCAATCAAATTGTCGGGTCGTGTTAGCCGACTTATAATTCAAATGTATTATATTTATCTTGTAAAATCGTATCGCATAAGTATCAGAGTTTCTATTGTGAAATTTTTATGTAGTTGATCATAAATGAGAAATTGGCATAGAGTCATTCCTAACAATACATGCATATATAAATAAAAATCCTAAACTATTTTCATGTTAAAAAAACATGATCTTATCCAATTTTTTGGTAAAAACTTATTAATTTGTTCCATTTAAGTGATGTAGAAATAAATATGATGTCACCAATGACATTGGTGGTCTATGTCACCCTTTGATATCCTATAATGTATCGATACACAAAACTCGATCATCAACCATGTTATTAGCAAACATCACAGTCGATATTGTTTTACATCTTGATACATTATAAGAGGTCAAGGGATGACATGGACAACTCATTTTATGAGCCATAATTATCAAATTATTAAATAAAATCGATAAATATAACTGTATAAAAAATTTGGATAAATCGGTAGGTAAAAAATAATGTGTCTTTTGTCTTGACAAGAAAATAATAATATGTTTTTTAATATGTTGCATATAGCTTGTGTTTTAATTCTTTTCCCTTCTTTTAATGGTTAAATGAGCATCTATATTTTCTTTATATTATGTAACAAAATAGTATTTATACACACTATGTGACAATGTTTCGTGGTATAATCAAAAGACATGATATTTGAGAAGTAACGACAAGATGGTTGCATCATCCATTTCAGTTTTATAAGTTGGTAAACAACTAAAATAAGATCTCACTATTGGATTTTCATCTCCTTAATGCTATGTCAAACATAAGGGGCACAAAATACAAACCTGGAGTTGCCGGGAATACTGTTCAACAAGGACTTCTGCATATTCCTCAGGCGTATATTCAGAACTCGTCTCATAGTAATTGGGAACAAAGTAATTGCTAATGTAATCGTTGTTCCCCATCCCGATAGTATATATGCACTGGTTTAGGTATTTTCTTGTCACGTTAGCACTTCCTTTTCCATTCAAGGTGAAGAGTTGTGAAATCGTTATCTGATGATTGATTATCTGCTTGTTTAAGCTTATTCGATAACCCTGCAATGACCAATTATCGTTATGTGGGTCATTCGAGTATGAAATGAGAAAGCAATTGTTAAGTGACAGATTCGAACTCATTAAGGTTTTTGATTTATAGTTTAATAATCAAACCATCAGAGTGTCATTTAATAAGGTGGTACTTAGGTTAACAATGTGATACTTAGGGGCAAATTCAAAAAAAATAATATCATGTTTTGGACTAATGATATAAGTTGAAAATTTGTTTTTAAAATTATCCACAATTTTCATGGACAAAATTGTTTATTCATGTATTATGTTTTCCTGTTTAGTTACTAATTATTATTAAATTAGTAACAAAAATATTCTAAACGCTTTGATCTATAAGGCTATACATACAAGGATATCTGTAGTTTTTAAACTCGTTTGACCTAATTCGAGATATAGCTAACTTTCTAAATTGTGTTTAAATTTAAGTTTTTAACATCTTTAACTCTTTTTTATTTTTTAAAAGACATAATCATAATATTGTATATTTTGATCGAGAACCAACATAATTGTATGTTTTTTTTTTTTTTTTTTTATATTCAGTTGTATAACTATTAAAAATGATTAATATATAGAAATGAAAATTATAATTAATATGATAAACATACATAGTAACTTTAAAAGAAATTGCGCATATATATATTTGATGTTTTAGTGGGGATCATTTTTGAAAGATGACTCTTAAACTGTTATTGCTGATGTGAATGACCTAAGCATCAAGATTCAATTATAAAAAGCTTCATAGTATGGTATGAGTCGCGATTACATGACTCGTTTGTACACACCGCTTTTTTGGTGTTTTTTGAAGCGCTAAGCAACACGAAGTGTATACGAGCTTTTTGTTAACTTTCGTGGGGTACATAGGCTTAATTAAGCATCCCTATTAAGACTAAAAGGAGTGATGTCCCACCATGTTATTATTTTGGATAATTTTATGCTTGTTCTATAAATTGTTTCGTGTACCCTCTTATAGTGGAATAGTATCTATATCTCATGTTTGAAATTTTATTTGAATGAAGGAGATACTTATAGTAACACCTTTTATTTTTTTTATGCGACTATATAAACACCATCTCTGTTCCTACTCGAATTTGTCACTTTTTAAGGCTTTTTCATGCTTATATAGTCTTTTATGTATTTAATGTATATTAAAACTTTTATGTCTAACAGTAAATAATAATAATAATAATAATAATAATAATAATAATAATAATAATAATAATAATAATAAGCCCACATAAAACTAATATTAAAAATCATAATTGAAATTATAAAATACAACATAAAACTAAAATATACAATATAAAAGACATTCAATGTGAAACTAGTTTCTACCAAATTATAAAAAGAAGAAAAAAAAAAATAGCTTTCTTTTTTAATTATTCGCTAAAATGACCACGTTTGAAGGTTATATTCTTCAAAAGGCAACATTTTTCAATTATCAAAAATGATTTGAAATTGAATTTATATCACAAAATAACACTTGTATATATTGATCATTAACCCATTAAATTTAAAAATAGTCCTGACCAACAAAACGTTTTTATTTTTGGTGATACAATACCTCAAAGATTTTATTGATTATAGAAAATATAAGATTTTTTATATGAAAATATGTTTTTTTGTATATATATGATTTTATAAAGAAAAAATATATTCGATTTAAAAAAAAAGTATTATAAAAAAACTAAAGTTATGATGAATTCATAACAAAATTTTGAAATTTGAACAAAAAAAGTAAATTTTAGATCAAATTTGTAATAAAACTTAAAATTTCTATCAAAAAATAAATTTTAGACCAAATTTGTAAAATAAAATTGAATTCTAAATCAAAAGTGTAATTTTTAAAAGTTATATGACCTGTTAACCAAGTAAAATATTCAATTGAATACGATTATCGGTTTTTGGAAGTTAATTGAATAAAAAAATATAAAAACTAAATCGATTATGAAATCAATATGTAATGATTTTTTTTACAGTTTTCCCTTTGTTTTTTAACAAATCTTGATTGTTGTTTTTTTATGAAATTTTTAGTTATGTTTTTTAAGTTTTACTATGTACTTTTTATTTTATTTAACGAAGTATTTCTATTTTTATTTATTTTGTGTTTATTAATCATTTTTGAATGATTTCTATTTATTTTTTTAATTATAGTATTTAAAATTAAATTAATTTTATTTATAAAAAAAATTAAAATGAAAAGTAGTAAAAATTGATCATTTCCTAGTTTTTGGTGAGTGAAAGACAAGTGTGTTGAAATCTAACGTGGCAAAGAAAAAATGAGTTGTTAGTTGTGAATATACTATTTAGTCTTAGGGTGAAATGTAACCATTTTTCGACTTTTAGTGAGCGTAAAATTAACGTGGCTGAAGTTTGATAATTAGGCCTAAACTGTAAGGAATTTAGAAGGGCGAGGGCTAAAAGGGTAAAATATGGATTGGATTAGAAAGAAATTACAGAATGAGGAGCCAATTTCGTCATTATGGAAAAGATGTGAAAAGGGATGGGTATTTATGCCAAAGAGAACCCTGACCCTAGTAAAAACACTCCAGCTGTCACCCCCCCCCCCCCCCCAGCCTTATGTCTCCCCGGTCGTCACCCCTTTCTTCACCTCCGGTTGCCACCTCCATTGCCGACGACGACAAACTCGGTTGTTGCTACTACTGTCGTGGTTTGAGGAAGCAAACCCCACTGCCATGTGTGAGCATCCCAGTTGTCGTCACCATTGTTGTGTTTTTCTGACCGGTCAAACCACCGAGTGTGGCAACCTCTATCTCGGTCCAAGTGCAGTCAATGGCGTGATTGTCAGATGTGTGTGTGTGTGTCGCCATTTTCCGACCACCCTTCTCCATCTGCCAGCAGGCATTGTAGTCGCCGCCACTCCAGCAGCTGAGGTGTGACGTTGCTGCCGCCCTGCCTACCTTGTTCCACTGCAAGGGTGGTGGTTTTAGATATATTTTCGGTGACATCTAGCGTATGTTGACATTTTTGCGGGCAGCAAACCAAAAGAAAGCATCGCCACCACCGTGAGGTAGTGGATGACGACGCCACCTACCGCTGCCGCCTCTCCAAGGTTCTGCCATCGCCGTGTGCCACAAGGTAGGTGGTTAGGGTTGTTTTGTAATCAGATAGGGTGTATGTGTATTATTTCACTGATGTATAATTGGGTTTGTTGGTCGAATAGATCAAGAAAGTCACCGCCACCACCGTAAGGTGGTGGCTGCCACCATGAGCCACCGCCAGCCACCACTAGGGTGATTGTGTGTGTGTTAGAGTAGTTAGTGTGTGTGCTTATTTGTGGATTAAAAGCTTGTAATTGTAATTAGCAAAAGATGTAATGTACAAAACCATAACCACCGCCGTAAAGTGGTGGCCGCCACCGTGAACCGTCATTGACCACCACTACCCAAGGTGGTAGTAGGTGGTATCCCACTAGCAAAACCCTAATGGGCTTAAAGATTAATTTTGGGCATATTGGGCCATGTTTGAGTGGAAACCCTAATTAGGGTTTAGAAAACCCTAATTGTGAGTATTTAGGCCTTAGACTTATTGGGGCCCACCTTTGGGCCCTTGGGATTGGATTGTGTATTAAGCCGAAATTATTTCGTATCATTTTTCTAGTAGAGTAAAGGACTTAATGGATTAAGACTTTAATGGGTTAAGTGAAAAACACTTAACCCTAATTGTCATTTTATGTGAAACCCTAATTTCACTTAGACTTTGAGTTGGGTCTTCCTATTGGGCCTTGGTGATTAGGATAATAATGGACCATTCAAGAACAAGCAAATAGACTAGAACATTTAGATGGGCTTTAGGGAAAGGCCCATATGTGAGGGTTGGGCCCAATTTGGAAAATTAGGCTATAGATGGACTATAGTTTGGGCCTTAAGGTTATATGATTGTCACAACTAGAATTTTTTGTGCCTTGTAGATTACAACAATTAAGCCAAATTATGAATCAAAGACACAAGAGCATGTATGATGCATACTCTATAACAATAAAATTTCAAACAAACACCCCATGCAAGCATTTCAAGTAGTCAATAAGCAATTGGAAACCCTAGAAGTCCTTGTTTAAGTCCATTTTAGACTAGGACTTCCTTATTGGGCCTTATGGACCAATAAGCTTCCAATTTGACCATCTTGGGCTTAGAACTCTTAAATGGGCTCTAATTGGACCCACTTCCAATTATTTCAATATTTTGGGCCATATTGGGCCTAGAATGAAATAAATTAATTATATGAACCATTTTGGGGCATAATTAACCTAATTTAGCCCTAATAGGTCATAAAAATTATACTTTGATTTAATTAGGACAAACATCATCTAACTTAACAATAATATGGGCTTAGGGGCAAAAAGCCCAAAAATCTCCTCTTTCCCCTCTCCATTCTCGGCCCAAGCCCAAGGGAAGGAAGAGTTGACTTTGTGTGTGCCACCTCACAATTATTCAAGGGACTTCCATGCAAGAGGACTCATACTTCCATGCACCATCCTTTCACACTTCTCTCTTCTCTCCTTTCTTCTCTCTTCTCGGCCGAACCCAAAACATGCACACACACACACACACTTCACTCAACTCTCTCAAAAGAAACTCTCTCAACTCCTCTCCAAGTGTTCGAAAATTAGGAAGCTTCAAGGAGATTTTTCCCACAAACACATCATCTAAGGTAAGTTGATGTTAGATCGATAAGCTAGTTATTTCATTCCATTCAAGAATCACCTCTTAATCCATTCAAACTTATGATTTAGCACCTTAGAAGCATCTAAGTTATAAGATCTTCCAAGGAGGGTTGCTAAGGCCGAATTTTCTTCTCATTTTTCTTCCAAAACCGAAACCACACCCAAGGTGAGCTTCATACCCCTTATTTTTTGGTTTTTATAAGTTTTTGTGGGGGAGAATACAAGCAAATGCATAGATCTATGAGTAAATGTATGCCTTGTGTGATTTTTATCCTTATATGTATGATCTTATGTGATTTGTGATGTTTATGTTAGCCAAAAGAACCTAAAAACCGAGAACTACAATATTAGGAATGAAATAAGTATAACTTATACCATTTCACACTAATCAAGTCTAGACAAAGAGTTTAGTTGGTTAAAATGAACATTTTTGGACTTAAAACCCATTTTTTGACACAAAATGTCAAAAATACAAAACTAAGGGGCCCAAAACGACAAAAGATAATTTATGAATGTTGAAATGAGTCTAAAAAGTTTCTAGTATATATTTTCTGAATATCAACACTTTTGAAGAGTTAAAAATGTGAATTTCGAACATAATGGGCTAAAATGGGCTTTTCCGCCCAATAAAGCCCCAATTTGCGAGATTTTTGAAATTGGGGGGCTGAAAATGCACATTTCTGTAAAACACGGAATTACAAGTATACTAATACCATTTCAAGGGCCAAAAATGCTTTTCAAATTAAAAAGGGACCAAAAATGCAAAAATTTTCCATTTTGGGCCAAAATTGTAAAAGTTGGGAAAATGGGGGTTTCAACCGAGAAAATTTCATTTTTGAAGGACTTAAGCAGTTTATCAAGTAAATCTAGGCTGAAAATGTCTTTTTAATAAGTTTTGATACTAAAGTGTCAAGAAAAATGGTTTAGGGACTAAAATGGAAATTCTTTTATATAAAGGATTAAAAGTGTAAATTTTATCCAAGTAGGGTCACAAAAAGGTAAACTTTTATCTATAAACAAATAGATCTCATTAGATAAAATATGAGCACTACAACTACCGGCGAAACGTAATATCAAATACACCTTCAACACCAATATCTTTACCCAACGATTTGATTCGGTCTCGAATCAATTACAAAACAACAATCAATAAATAGTAGTACTTCAATAACACACACGAAATTTACAAGAAGTCAATACTCAATCTTTGGGCTTGAAAGTTTAAAATCGTGCTTGTTGGGCCTAGCTAGCCCAATGACATGATCTTTAGGCCCGAAGGGAATGCGCTTACATGCTATTGGGCCTTCTATGACCTAATTCCATGTAAAAGGACTTTCAATAGCTTTATTGTGCTGTTGGGCCCCACGGGTCCATTGGTACTGCTATCAAAGTCGAGAAGTCAAATGCGAGTCGGGCCAAGTGCCTTTCGCATTCACGATAGCCTTGAACGACTTATGGAAATAACGAGGGCTTCGTACCCTCTTTTCTCCTCGGTTGTGGGGCTATGAGAAGTCAGGGTGGTTGGATTAAGTGAGTCTTACGGATGACGCCAAAAGGATCGTTTGTATTTGGTAGTTATAAACTAGTCATTTTCGTTAATGCGTGATTATAACGACTCACAACCCATAATTAATCCAATGTCACCTGGAATTATCGGAAACAATCGTTGAATCGGTATAACAATAAACAAGACACGAAATCCTATGTACGAGGAAAACATCGGGTTTTCCCAGGAAGTTCAACACTTTTATCTATGTGATGTATACAAGGTTTAACAATTATACAAGTTTACAAAAATCAACAAGCATACTACGGATCTCCACACTTTTTCTTATGTACAATACTTGTTTCAGAAAATATCGGATTTTCTGGGTTTTCAAACTTCACAAAATTCATTATTTTTCAAACATGACTTATGAACTCACCAACATTTCATATGTTGACGTTTTTCAAAATACTTGTATTCTCAGGTAACAGGTAAATCGAAGAATAGGTATCCAGTGATGTTTTGGTGTTTTGTTAGTATCGAACGGTTTAAGTATTGGAAATGTAATGTTCAAAACAATGTACCGAATATAAACAATATATGTTGTAATATTTCAATGCATGGTGATGAATGATGTTATGCTTCATGTATGTTCATTGTGATGGTATTCAATTGAGTCACAATAGCCCTCGGACGTTTCCGCCGTCTGGTTCGAGGTTGTGACAGGTTGGTATCAGAGCTCTGTTTATAGTGAACTAGCATATCTAACCACCCATTGATATGCAACTATAAACCAAAAAGAGGGACTAACAGAACTCTGAACAAAACAAGTAAAACACAACAATAAAAACATCCTTTCCTGTATTAGGAAAAAGAACGTAATACCTTAACAAAACAAGATAATACTAGTATCTCGGTTAAGCCAGAACTGTTCTAGTCATATCAAGAAGTGGATGTAGCCTGATCAACTATATTCCCTCCAAGGTATAACTATCACACGTTCTGAGGAGATCGTGATAGCTAGGGAACCTAAGAACATACCTCTTTATCACCAAAAAGAAAACATCCGTTTAGTCTGTACAATAGTTGTAGAGTCATAGGATAATGATAGTTTATTCGTATACCTTCTCCCAGTCTTCATGGAAGGAGAGCAGCAGGGCATTCAATTTCATCAAGCCCTAGTGGCTCATGGGATGCTTGAAGATGAACCTGAAGGGAATCAGGGGGAAGCACACGACGTCGGACCTGACGAGTACACGGACACTGACTACGAGTTTGAGGAGATCGATGATGACATGGAGGAATGACAAGGATCGGGCAAGGATAACACCACGTCATTTGTCAGTGAGGCGCAACCGGACCACCCCGCCCCACCGATGAACCCCGCAAGGGAGAATCGCTCTCCCGAAGCTGAGATTGCCGCCCTGCAACAACAGCTATTCGCCATGGAAGCACGCGCAGTGCAAGCTGAGCATGAGAGGGATGAGGTCATCGGAGACATGACTGAGATGGCTCGGTTGTTGGCTCAACACTTCGGCATATGATCTCGCCACTAACTTAGGACACACCATGGAGTGCTAGAGATAGACTTATCTTACTAGGTCATTAGGAACTATGTTATGTACCCCGACTCTATGTTTAAGTGACTACACTACTCATAGAGCCGTTATGCTGTCGAACTAGTATCGCTTATTTATGCTCTTTCGAGCAAAATTTTCGTGTATCAAAGTGCGGATAATAGTAATGAAAGATTTTATATGTTTTGTTATGACGTTATAATCTGCTATGTTTTATGTATCCATGATTGTATGCTAAATTGTAGAAGTACTTAAGTCGTGCCACACACCTAGTCTATAGGATCACAACCTCACGAAAACCACATACACTCAACATCTTTCCGTTCTATGACAGAAAGATGCCTCCACGACCCACTCGCGGAAACCCGGGACCAGCCCCACCCGAAGTTGACTCAGCCGCATTCCAGGAAGCTGTATCTGCTGCGGTCACCGCAGCAAGACACAAATTCACCAAGGGAACAATAGAGGAGTCAATGGGCAAGGGGCCGGAAGTTCGAACAATGGAATGAATCAAGGACCCACCAAAACATGCTCTTACAAAGACTTCACCAATGCTAAACCACGAACCTTTAACAGCACTGGAGGAGTGATCACCCTAAAACGATGGATCGAGAAGGTGGAATCGGTGTTCGAGATATGCGACTGCCCTGAAGAGATGAAGATGAAGTTTGCTGCATGTACTTTTGTTAACTAAGCGCTCACTTGGTGGAACGGACACGTGGAAGCCATGACACTCCCCGTAGCCAATTCCATGCCATGGACATAAATGAAAGAAATGTTGATGGCCGAATACTTTCCTAGTGGTGAAATTCAGAAAATGGAACAAGAGCTGTGGAATCTCACTGTCCGGAACGCCGACATAGATGCCTACATATCCAGGTTTAGCGAACTGTCTCTGTTATACCCTGGCATGATTACCTCAGAGGGTAAGAAGATCGAGCAATTCATCTAGGGACTAACCTCCCCGATCCAAGGAAACGTGATACCTGCAAATCCTGAAACTGTCGACAGTGCCAAGAGATTGGCCAAGAAGCTATATGACCACAACAACAAGAAGGGTGAGAAGCCAGTGGATACTGAAGTTAAGAAGGAAAATGATAGCAAGAAGGGTAAGAAAAACAAGAGAAAGGGGCGTCAAGGCTCTGAATCATCCAAGAAGCAGCAAACAGTGGCAGTTAATGTTACGACTACGCAAGCTCCATCCACACCACATGCTCCAGCCTCAGGTGCTCCAAGTGCTCTTAGACCTTATTCCGGTAATCTTCCCAAGTGCAACAAGTGCGGTTTCCATCACAATGGAGAATGAAAGGAGATACAGTGCACCACTTGCAATCGGAAGGGGCACACGACAAGGTACTGCAGGATTTACCCTCCTCAAAATCAACAACAAGGAAGTAACAACAACAACCGCAACAACAACAACACCAACACCAGCGGAAACAATGCAGGACCTAGCCACACCTACTATGGTTGTGGAAGGACTAGGCATTTCCGTCGAAACTGCCCCAACAACAACAATAATTCCGGAAATGGAGGAACCAGAAGAGTGTTGACCATGGGTTAGGGGGAGGCAATTCAGGATCCTACTGTTGTTACCGGTACGTTTCCCTTAAACTACACTTATGCATGCATCCTATTTGACACCGGAGCGGAGCGAAGTTTTGTGAGCAATAAGTTTAAACATTTGTTAAAACAACAACCCTAGAAGCTCAATGAAACCTTTACGGTGGAAATGGCCAATGGGAAAACCGAATCCACTGGGGAAATCTACATCGGATGTACCCTAACTCTAAATCAACACGTCTTTCGAATAGACTTGATGCTTGTTTCCATTAGGAGTTTCGATGTGATTATTGGCATGGACTGGTTAAGCCCCCACCATGTTGAAATTATGTGCCACGAGAAGGCCGTTCGCCTTCATCTTCCGAATCACAAAAACCTAGTTATTTACGGAGACAAACCTAGCACGAACCTTCGCATCATCTCGTGCGTCCAGGCACAGAAGCATCTACGAAAGAAAATTTTGACGTTCTTGGCTCACATAGTGGATAAAACCAAGGAAGAGGTTAACATTCAAGACATCCCAGTAGCAGTGAATTCCCAGACGTATTTCCTGAAGATCTCCCTAGAGTACCCCCAGAGAGACAAGTTGAGTTCCGAATTGACCTCGTTCCAGGAGCAACTCTACTTGCTAAATCGCCTTACTGGCTAGCTCCTGCTGAAATGTAGGAATTGTCCAGCCAACTCATCGAACTCCTGGACAAGGGATTCATCCGACCCAGCTACTCACCATGGGGAGCTCTGGTCCTCTTTGTCAAAAAGAAGGACAGATCTTTTAGGATGTGTATCGATTACAGGGAGCTAAACAAACTCACTGTCAAAAATCGTTATTCACTCCCACGAATCGACGATCTATTTGACCAGCTCCAAGGAGCTAGTTACTTCTCTAAGATAGATCTACGGTCTGGGTACCATCAGCTCAGGGTCCGGGAAGAGGATATTCCCAAAACCGCTTTCCGAACTCATTATGGACATTATGAATTCGTCGTAATGCCCTTCGGTCTAACAAATGCCCCTGCCACATTTATGAACCTGATGAACCGAATTTGTCAACCATTCCTGGACAACTTTGTTATCGTCTTCATTGATGGCATTCTAGTCTATTCCCGAAGCGAAGAAGAGCATGGCCAACATCTCCGAAAAATCCTGGAAACCCTGCGAACGGAAAAGCTATACGCAAAACTCTCCAAGTGTGAGTTCTGGCTCTGTAGCGTGAACTTCTTAGGTCATGTTGTTATTCGGAAAGGAATTCATGTGGATCCTTCTAAGGTCAAAGCTGTCGAAGGATGGGCAGTCCCGAAAACACCCACAGAAACCCGCCAATTGTTAGGCCTAGCAGGCTATTACAGGAGGTTCATTCAAAACTTCTCTAAGATCGCCAAGCCACTTACCTCGCTTACACAAAAGGGCATACCATTCAAATGGACGGAAAAACAAGAAGTTGCATTCCGAACCCTGAAGCAAGCCCTCTGTAGTGCCCCGGTACTATCTCTACCAGAGGGAACGAAAGATTTCATGGTCTACTGTGACGCGTCGAATCAGGGTTTAGGTTGCGTTCTCATGCAGTGTGGAAGAGTGATAGCTTATGCATCCCGCCAACTAAAGACACACGAAGTGAATTATACAACCCATGATCTGGAATTGGGAGCGGTGGTCTTTGATATGAAGATTTGGAGGCATTACCTTTATGGTACGAAGTGCACCATCTTCACGGACCACAAAAGTCTCCAGCATATCTTGAACCAGAAAGAGCTGAATATGAGGCAACAAAGATGGGTTGAACTATTAAACGATTACGAGTGTGAAATCAAATACCACCCAGGCAAGGCCAACGTGGTAGCTGATGCCTTGAGCCGGAAGGAGTACTCTAATCGTCGTGTGAAAAGTCTCTCAATAACCATCAAATCTCACCTAACCACTCAGATCGGGGTATCCCAGTCATATGCCATGAAAACGGAAAACAGAGCAAGCGAAGCATTACGCGGCATGGAGAAGAATCTAGAGGTAACGGAGAACGGAGTATACTACTTCATGAACCGTATTTGGGTCCCTAAACTCGGAGGATTTAGGGAGGTAGTCATGAATAAAGCTCACAAAATGAGATATTCCATCCATCCTGGTTCGGACAAGATGTACTTGGATATTAAACAACATTATTGGTGGCCTAACATGAAGGCAGAAATTGCCACCTATGTCAGCAAATGCCTTACTTGTGCCAAAGTAAAGGTGGAGTACCAGAAGTCCTCGGGGTTATTACAGCAACCGGTGATTCCCGAGTGGAAATGGGAAGGGATTTCTATGGATTTTGTGACCAAGCTACCCAAGACGTCAGATGGATTAGACACCATATGGGTAATAGTTGACCAACTAACAAAATCCGCTCATTTCCTGCCAATAAAAGAATCCTAAAAGATGGAAACACTGACACGATTATACATTCGAGAAATTGTGAGACTTCATGGAGTACCAGTGTCTATTATCTCGGATAGAGACAGTAGATTCACTTCACGTTTTTGGCAATCACTTCAGAAAGCACTTGGAACCCATCTCGACATAAGCACCGCTTATCACCCACAAACGGACGGTCAAAGCGAACGAACCATCCAGACGCTCGAAGACATGCTTCGTGCATGTGTGATAGACTTTAGGAATTCTTGGGATACCCACTTACCCTTAGTCGAATTCTCGTATAACAACAGTTACTATTCGAGCATCAAGGTCGCTCCTTTCGAAGCACTATATGGACGTAAGTGTAGATCACCGTTGTGTTGGGCTGAGGTGGGCGACACCCAGCTAGCAAAGAAACTGGCATCAGACAAGGCGTTAATGGGACTGGAGATCATACGTGAAACCACAGAAAAGATAGTTCAAATCAGAGCTCGACTACAAGCATCGTGCGACCGACAAAAGAGCTACGCCGATAAACAACGAAAGCCCTTAGAGTTTCAGGTTGGGGATCGAGTGTTGTTGAAAGTTTCACCTTGGAAGGGGGTCATTCGTTTCGGAAAACGGGGAAAATTAAACCCACGATACATTGGACCTTTTGAGATCGTTGCTCGAATAGGTCCAGTGGCGTACAAACTGCAACTACCCGCTGAGCTAAGCAATGTACACCCCGTGTTCCATGTTTCCAACCTAAAGAAGTGCCTATCAGATGAAACTCTCTTCATTCCCCTTGACGAAATTAAAATCAACGAGAATCTCCTATTCGTCGAAGAACCAGTCGAAATCATGGACAGGGAGCTGAAGCGTACTAAGCAAAGTCGCATCCCGATCATGAAAGTACGGTGGAACACGAAGTGTGGGCCAGAATTCACGTGGGAACGCGAAGACCAAATGAAGCAAAAGTACCCTCACCTATTCAAGCATTCTCAAATCTAGCTTTCAAAAGAATTCCGGGACGAAATTCCCTCTAACGGGGGGATGATGTCACAACTAGAAATTTTTGTGCCTTGTCGATTACAACAATTAAGCCAAATTATGAATCAAAGACACAAGAGCATGTATGATGCATACTCTATGACAATAAAATTTCAAACAAACACCCCATGCAAGCATTTCAAGTAGTCAATAAGCAATTAGAAACCCTAGAAGTCCTTGTTTAGGTCCATTTTGGACTAGGACTTCCTTATTGGGCCTTATGGACCAATAAGCTTCCAATTTGACCATCTTGGGCTTAGAACTCTTAAATGGGCTCTAATTGGACCCACTTCCAATTATTTCAATATTTTGGGCCATATTGGGCCTAGAATGAAATAAATTAAGCCAAATTATGAATCAAAGACACAAGAGCATGTATGATGCATACTCTATGACAATAAAATTTCAAACAAACACCCCATGCAAGCATTTCAAGTAGTCAATAAGCAATTGGAAACCCTAGAAGTCCTTGTTTAAGTCCATTTTGGACTAGGACTTCCTTATTGGGCCTTATGGACCAATAAGCTTCCAATTTGACCATCTTGGGCTTAGAACTCTTAAATGTGCTCTAATTGGACCCACTTCCAATTATTTCAATATTTTGGGCCATATTGGGCCTAGAATGAAATAAATTAAATATATGAACCATTTTGGGGCATAATTAACCTAATTTAGCCCTAATAGGTCATAAAAATTATACTTTGATTTAATTGAGTCAAACATCATCTAACTTAACTAGAATATGGGCTTATGGGCAAAAAGCCCAAAAATCTCCTCTTTCCCCTCTCCATTCTCGGCCCAAGCCCAAGGGAAGGAAGAGTTGACTTTGTGTGTGCCACCTCACAATTATTCAAGGGACTTCCATGCAAGAGGACTCATACTTCTAAGCACCATCCTTTCACACTTCTCTCTTCTCTCCTTTCTTCTTGATTCTCGGCCGAACCCAAAACACGCACACACACACACACACTTCACTCAATTCTCTCAAAAGAAACTCTCTCAACTCCTCTCCAAGTGTTCGAAAATTAGGAAGCTTCAAGGAGATTTTTCCCACAAACACATCATCTAAGGTAAGTTGATGTTAGATCCATAAGCTAGTTATTTCATTCCATTCAAGAATCACCTCTTAATCCATTCAAACTTATGATTTAGCACCTTAGAAGCATCTAAGTTCTAAGATCTTCCAAGGAGGGTTGCTAAGGCCGGATTTTCTTCTTATTTTTCTTCCAAAACCGAAACCACACCCAAGGTGAGCTTCATACCCCTTATTTTTTGGTTTTTATAAGTTTTTGTGGGGGAGAATACAAGAAAATGCGTAGATCTATGAGTAAATGTATGCCTTGTGTGATTTTTATGCTTATATGTATGATCTTATGTGATTTGTGATGTTATTGTTAGCCAAAAGAACCTAAAAACCGAGAACTACAATATTAGGAATGAAATAAGTATAACTTATACCATTTCACACTAATCAAGTTTAGACAAAGAGTTGAGTTGGTTAAAATGAACATTTTTGGACTTAAAACCCATTTTTGGACACAAAATGTCAAAAATACAAAACTAAGGGGCCCAAAATGACAAAAGATAATTTATGAATGTTGAAACGAGTCTAAACAGTTTCTAGTATATATTTTCTGAATATCAACACTTTTGAAGAGTTAAAAAATGTGAATTTTGAACATAATGGGCTAAAATGGGCTTTTCCGCCCAATAAAGCCCCAATTTGCGAGATTTTTGAAATTAAGGGGCTGAAAATGCACATTTCTATAAAAAAAACGGGATTACAAGTATACTAATACCATTTCAAGGGCCAAAAATGCTTTTCAAATTAAAAAGGGACCAAAAATGCAAAAATTTTCCATTTTGGGCCAAAATTGTAAAAGTTGGGAAAATGGGGGTTTCAACCGAGAAAATTTCATTTTTGAAGGACTTAAGCAGTTTATCAAGTAAATCTAGGCTGAAAATGTCTTTTTAATAAGTTTTGATACTAAAGTGTCAAGAAAAATGGTTTAGGGACTAAAATGGAAATTCTTTTATATAAATGATTAAAAGTGTAAATTTTATCCAAGTAGGGTCACAAAAAGGTAAACTTTTATTTATAAACAAATAGATCCCATTAGATAAAATATGAGCACTACAACTACCGGCGAAATGTAATATCAAATACACCTTCAACACCAATATTGTTTCCCAACGATTTGATTCGGTCTCGAATCAATTACAAAACAACAATCTATAAATAGTAGTACTTCAATAACACACACGAAATTTACGAGAAGTCAATACTCAATCTTTGGGCTTTAAAGTTTAAAATCGTTCTTGTTGGGCCTAGCTAGCCCAATGACATGATCTTTAGGCCCGAAGGGAATGCGCTTACATGCTATTGGGCCTTTTATGAACTAATTCCATGTAAAAGGACTTTCAATAGCTTTATTGTGCTGTTGGGCCCCAAGGGTCCATTGGTACTGCTATCAAATTCAAGAAGTCAAATGCGAGTCGGGCCAAGTGCCTTTCGCATTCATGATAGCCTTGAACGACTTATGGAAATAACGAGGGCTTCGTACCCTCTTTTCTCCTCGATTGTGGGGCTATGAGAAGTCAGGGTGGTTGGATTAAGTGAGTCTTACGGACGACGCCAAAAGGATCGTTTGTAATTGGTAGTTATAAACTAGTCATTTTCGTTAATGCGTGATTATAACGACTCACAACCCATAATTAATCCAATGTCACCTGGAATTATCGGAAACAATCGTCGAATCGGTATAACAATAAACAAGACATGAAATCCTATGTACGAGGAAAACATCGGGTTTTCCCAGGAAGTTCAACACTTTTATCTATGTGATGTATACAAGGTTTAACAATTATACACGTTTACAAAAATGAACAAGCATACTATGGATCTCCACACTTTTTCTTATGTACAATACTTGTTTCAGAAAATATCGGATTTTCTGGGTTTTCAAACTTCACAAAAATCATTATTTTTCAAACATAACTTATAAACTCACCAACATTTCATATGTTGACGTTTTTCAAAATACTTGTATTCTCAGGTAACAGGTAAATCGAAGAATAGGTATCCAGTGATGTTTTGGTGTTTTGTTAGTATTGAACGGTTTAAGTATTGGAATTGTAATGTTCAAAACAATGTACCGAATGTAAACAATATCTGTTGGAATATTTCAATTCATGGTGATGAATGATGTTATGCTTCATGTATATTCATTGTGATGGTATTCAATTGAGTCACAATAGCCCTCGGACGTTTCCGCCGTCTGGTTCGAGGGTGTGACAATGATATTGGGTTATTAGAAATACCAAATGTTTGGACTGGACTAAGTGTTGGGCCTTTAATTATAACCATGTAATTGTTTGGGCCCAATTTGGAAAATTATGCCATATATTCGGCTTTGATTCATAGTTGATTGTTGGGCCTTTGGATTGGGCCTTGGGATTGAATCAAGCTAAGATTGGGATAAATCAGTCTTTTACCCCAAGCATGGACTTATGAGTATATGTGATGGAACCCAATTATTAATTGGGAGTTATTTTGATGTTGACGGATTCGGGAATCTGTCATCCAGTTGCTAAGGTTTTGTCAGCGGGACTTCAATAGTGTGAGGTGAGTTTTCCTCTAGTAGGAACGGGTCTAAGGCACCAAGGTCAGCCCGTTTAAGTAGTAGAGTATGTCGGGGTAAGCCTGATGTCGGGGTTAGCCCAATGCAGTTTATATGTTTCCGAACCTTGTTCTGATGCTGGGGCAGTCCCGAGAAGTAGTTATGTATGCTTGACGTCTTCATGATTCATGCATGCTTATGTGTTATGTGTGATGTGTTTCGGACTTCAGTCCGATGTCGGGAAAGCCCGATGCAGGATATGTGATTATGTTATATGTTATGTGTTCCGGGGTAAACCCGATGTAAGTTAGTCATTATGCCATGTATTATGTATTTCGAGGCAAGCCCGTTGTATGCTAGTGTATGTGTTATATGTTGTTGTTCCGGACTCTGGTCCAATGTCGGGGCAAGCCCGATGCAGATTATGTGATTATGTTATGTATGTGCCGGGGTAAGCCCGATGTCGGGGTGAGCCCGATGCCGGACAGGAATCCAATGTCGGGTAAGCCGATGTCGGGATTCATCCCAATGCAGTGGGAGTAGTCCTAGAGTTATGTTGTTTGTTATATGTTCTTTGTATGGTATGTGGTAGTTTGGGTGAGATTACTAAGCTTCGCGCTTACAATTTCAGTTTTGGTTTTAGGTGCTTAAGTTTTCAAAAGAGGAGCTTGGGAAGATTGCACTGCACACACCATTTGTTCAGCCTGTGTTGTTTATACTCTGATATAATTGAAGAATGTTGTTATGTTCTTGAGATATACGATTTATGATTTTATATGTTGAAAGATAATTATGGTTTTATTAATGATTTAAAAGGAATTTTTTGGACCATGTTTTTGGGATGTTACAAGTTGATATCAGAGCCTTGGTTTGAGGGATTCGGGCACGCTTTCTGGTGTGTCTGAAGTAAAACTAAGGAATTGGTATAGAAATTTTCAAAAAGGAAAATCATTTTTTGTAAAAGAAAAGAGTTTTAGAAAATGTGAAAAGAATTTTTAGAAAGAAAAGGACTTTGAAAAGAGAAAAGGGTGTGGTGCATGCAATCAGCCGAGGTTAAGTAAGTACTCCCAAATTACGCATACAAGTTTATGCTATGTTATCATTATCAGCATTATTAGAGCAGCATGTTAGATTAGGAATAAGGATCTAGGAAGGATACCTTATGTGCCTGCTATATATGTTTCAGCTTTATGAGAACTGCATGCTAGTACAAAATTTTCAGTATGATAGCCAGAGTAGTAGATGCTTGATTATGTGTACTCGATGCTCGAATGCTTCTTGCTTTGTGCTTTTAGGAGTATTAACTATCTTTTACTAACTAGTAAATGAATATGTTATGTTACATATTGCGAGGATTAAATAATTTCAGAAGGTTAGGTCTAGCTCTATTTCGCAGCTCTTGTTGAAGTCTAATCGTTGTAGGGTATGATCTCTCATTCGAAGAATTATCTAGTCTGAGTAATATGTAATAGTATTCGTGAGCTAGTTAGGGGAAGAAAGCATGGACTTCTTATGCAGCTGATGGCGGAGAGTGGGTTGGTGATTACTCTAGGGAAAGCCTAGGATGAGAGTAACAGTGAGCAGTAGCAGTAGACGGGACGTGGTGAAGTCAAAGCAGTTCTTGAGGAAAGTATGGATATATGTGGAAGGTAGTATGGGCCCGTACTACTAAAAGCAGAGGATCCCTACTCGAATCAAGGAAGGCTGAGATAAGATCAAGGAACTTGTGGTGTGTGAGATCCCTTGAGTTTTGTTGAGTATTGTGATGTTAGTGATGGTATATCGCCAAGTATAGTGATGCTATGTGGTAGAGAAAATGGTAGTTCTGGTGTTGACGAGGGATCAGGCTCGGACTCTGTAGCCGGGCAGCTTGATGATCAGATGAGGGAGTTCATTCCATCTGAGATTATGCGCGGTATCATTAAAAGACTCATGTGATCCTCAGTATGATCAAGGAGTGCATTATAGAGATTTGTGATGAGAGGCCAAGTGTATTCTGCACTAAAATTACAGTCATGGTAGGGACTCGTACGTTGATGTTTCGGGAATTCAGAGCTTGTGAAGCTTCAGGTTGTCATGGGGGTTAGGGCCCTTATTCTTAGCAGTAGATGGTTGTTAGATGTCACCAACACTTTTTGTACCAGACATTTTCTCGAAAGGAGACAAGATCTGACTTACTTCCTGTCTCTTGAGGGATAGAGCACAAGATTCATAGGAAGAATTTGGTAGTGAGTCGAGTGATGAAGCAGTTGATGCTATGTCGTCGGATGACTTTTAAACCAGATATGGGCAGAGTGTGCCCAGGCGATTGAGACGCAGTAGTTGGCGTAAGATTTGTTAGATCTCCACCAAAGGACTGACATTGTGGCAGAGATCACTGCCAAGTTTCGAGAAAGAGCTTATTTGGTACCACAGTATGCAGCAGATGAGGAAATGAAGAAGGTAAGGTATCAGAACATACTGTAGGATGATAACAGGGAGATCGTGAGTATCTTAGGGTGCAAGACCCTAAATGATATGACTTCTAGAGCACGAGAACGGGAAATTGACTTGGAGCACATTGGTAAGAGGGAATCAGATCAGTTGCATATGCTGAAGGGTCTCGGGAGGAGACCCAAGATTTAGGATTAGCTTTAAGAGGCCAACAGGGCCAGATTCGGTGCAACACTTACGGGAAACTGCACGAGGGAGCCTTTCGTTCCAAGGGTTTGAGTAAGTGTAACTCTGGGTTATCCTCAGTTTGTGTTTGAATTATATTTTCAAGAGATTTTGTATACCAATTGCATAAAGAGAATTATTAGTGGATATCGATAGATCATTTACCAAATTGCGGGATTGTGAAAGTACAACTTCATCTTGGTTTATTCCAAGACTGAGAAGCACCACGAGAAGCACTTGAGGGAGGTGCTAGAGACTTTGAGAAGGGAGAGACTTTTTGCAAGGCTCTCCAAATGTGAGTTCTGGTTGTGCGAGGTGCAATTTCTTGGGCACCTTGTTAACCATAAGGGTATTCTAGTCGATACAACCAAGATAGAGGCCGTGATGCAGTGGGAGATTCTGAGGTCTCCAACTGAGATTTGGAGCTTCCTAGGTCTAGCAGGTTACTACCATAGATTTATTTGGGACTTCTCCAAGATTGTAGTTATGTTGACTTGACTGACCAATAAGCCGGTGGCTTTTTGTGGGAGCCCAAGCAGCAGGCAACCTTCGAGACTCTCAAACAACGGTTGTGCGAGGCACCGATTCTCACCCTGTCATAGGGTGTAAATGATTGCGTAGTTTATTGTGACGCTTCAATCACGATCATGGGTGTAGTAATGATGCAGTGGGTTCGTGTGATAGCAGGCCTTAGGGAATCAGGTTGGGGATTCCAGTTAGGACATGAGTTCAGTAGAGAGTTGGGTCAAATGCGTGATCGACCCAGATAGTGTTAGAGTGTTGTAAGTCTGCGGGGGTAGCCATAACATTCATTAGCAGCCAGATAGTGTTAGAGTGTTGTAAGTCTGTGGGTGTAGCCGTAGCATTCACTAGCATCCAGGTAGTGATAGAGTGTTGTAAGTCTACGGGTGTAGCCGTAGCATTCACTAGTAGCTAGATAGTGTTAGAGTGATGTAAGTCTGCGGGTGTAGTCGTAGCATTCACAAGGTTGTCAAATAGTGTTAGAAGTGTTGTAAGTTTGCGGGCATAGTCGTCGCATTCACAAGTTCATTCAGATGATTTAGGCTCGGGTGGGTAAGTTCCTAGGATCGTGGGAAGGACACAACATGATCAGAAACAACAAAGGGTATGTCGAGCACCCAGATATGCTCGGCAATGCCAGGTCTGGTTAGACCAAACGGGGTAGGTCAATCACCCAGATATGCTCGGCATTAGCCGATTGAATCAGATCGAAAGGGAGGCCATAACCCAGATATGCTTGGAAGTACTAATGTCTTAGGATGTTATGTGACAGTGATCTAGTTTGGGTGGGACCTGAGGGAGAGGCCTGTATGATTATAGTTATGCAGGTGGGTAGAGACCGTTGGGCCAAGGCATGGGATTGGGGATCCCATAATTTATAGATCCACAGTGGCAAGATAACTAGTGGCAACTATTGACAAACAAGGACTTCGATCAGAATTTGTGTAGAGCGGCTACGTGGGAGTCCTTTGGACTCCGCAACCGGGCCGGAACCTGTTATTTTAGACGACTGGTGAATGAATTGAGACCCAGAAGTTCTCAGTAGATTTTGGAAAGCAGCCATGTGGCAGCATACTGCCTCAGGCAATTCAGGGTTCGGGCAGTTTCAACGTTTGGGTAGTGTTAGTATTTGTATTTTAGGTTGCAAGTACGGACAAAATAACTGGTTGATTGGGAAGTGACAAATCACTCACAGCGGGATTAGATGAGCCTTGGCCAAGTATAAGTGATATGCAGGTATAATTAGGTCTGTGATCCTATTTTATAGTGAGAACCCCGAGTTATCAGAAGTTGAGTAGATAGTTGAGGGATAAGTGGACTGGATTCAACAATAATGATTTTGTATGAGCAGTCTGTCGGAGAGTCAGACTACCTCAAGACTGCAAATTTCAGACGGTATAGATGTGATCTCGTTGCAAGGAATCCATTCATCTATGGATTTTAGGGCCTTATGAAGGTTGGTCACGGTTACCCTCGGGAAGGCTAGGGTGTGCCCGAGATTATGGCCATGTTACTTGAGTAGTTAGCATGTAAGGAACGGTAAGGAATGATTTCGAGGACAAAATCTAATTTAAGTGGGGGGAGAATTTTAACACCCAGTTTAATAGATAAATAAATTGATAAAGATTTATAAAAAAAAAATAATAGCCCTAAATATGAAATAGTGCAACAAGGATTTAGTTTTGGGGGTTAGGTATAAATTCGAGATTTAAATCAAAAAGATTTTATGGAATCAGGGTCTAAAGTATAAGTTTCGGGACATAAGTTGAAAACAATGAAATGAGGAAGGACTAAAAAGGTTAACATGACTGAAGTTTGATAATTGGGCTTGAATTGAAAGGAATTTAGAAGGGCGAGGGCTAAAAGGATAAAATATGGATTGGATTCAAAAGAAATTGGAGTAAGAGGAGCCAATTGCATCATTATGGAAAAGATATGAAAAGGGACGGGTATTTATGCCAAAGAGAACCCTAACCCTAGCAAAAACCCTCCAGCCATCACCCCCCGTATGTTTTCCTGGTCGCCACCCCTTTCTTCACCTCCGGTCATCGCCTCCATTGTTGACGACGACAAACTCGGCTGTCGCTGCAACTGTCGTGGTTTGAGGAAGCAAACCCCATCACCATGTGTGAGCATCCCAGTAGCTGTCACCATTGTTGCGTTTTTCCGACCGATCGAGCCACCGAGTGTGGCAACCTCTATCTCTGTCCAAGTGCAAATAATTACGTGACTGTCAGATGTGTGTGCATCACTATTTTCCGACCGCCCTTCGCCATCTGCCAGTAGGCATTGTGGTCGCCGCCACTCCAGCAGCTGAGGTGTGATGCTGTTGTCACTCCGACTACCTTGTGCCACCGCAAGGGTGGTGGTGTTTATATGTATTTCCGGTGACATCTAGCATATGTTGACGTTTTTACGGGCAACGAATCATAAGAAAGCATCGCCACCATCGTGAGGTGGTGGATGGCGACGCCACCTGCCGCTGCCACCTCTCCAGGGTCCTGCCATCACCGTGTACCACCAGGTGGGTAGCTAGGGTTGTTTTGTAATCAGATAGGGCGTACATGTGTTATTTCAGTGATGTATGATTGGGTTTGTTGGTCGGATAGATCATGAAAGCCACCGCCACCACCGTGAGGTGGTGGCTACCGCCATGAGCCACCGCCGTCCACCACTAGGGTGGTTGTATGTGCGTGTGTTAGAGTAGTTAGTGTGTGTGTTTATTTGTGGATTAAAAGCTTGTAATTGTAATTAGCAAAAGATGTAATGAACAGAACCTTAACCACCACTGTAAGGTGGCCGCCGCCACCGTGAACCGCCATTGACCACCACTACCCGAGGTGGTAGTGGGTGGTGCCCCACTAGCAAAACCCTAGTGGGCTTAAAGATTGATTTTGGGCCTATTGGGCCATATTTGGGTGTAAACCCTAATTAGGGTTTAGAAAACCGTAATTATGAGTATTTGGGCCTTGAACTTATTGGAACCCACCTTTGGGCCATTGGTATTGGATTGTGTATTAAGCCCAAACTATTCCATATCATTTATCTAGTAGAGTAAAGGACTTAATGGATTAAGTCCTTAACAGGTTAAGTGAAAAACACTTAACCTTAATTGTCATTTTATGTGAAACCCTAATTTCACTTGGACTTTGAGTTGGGTATTCCTATTGGGCCTTGGTGATTGGGATGATAATGGTGTTGGATAAGGTGTCTAAGTCCATAACTTATTTGGTATATACTTGAACCGACCCGGCATGGTCCATTTGGGTTGCATTTCATCCGAACTATTTATGGATAATTTTATGAGAGTTATACACATATGTCTATTAATATATTGTAAGTTATAATATATTAATATGAAGTTATTTAATTAGTCTTAGTCTTAAATTAATTATGAATTAATTTAGAGATTAAAAGGAAGACTAATTAAATTGTGGGCTATTGTTTTTATATGGTGTGGGCTAACACTCATTAGTTAATGGGCTAGGCTTATATGGAAGTCCATGGATGATCCATGGAGCTTTTAACCCATGGATCCTTGGAAAAGGAAAGGTCATGGGTTATTAGGGTTTCACCCTAACCATGCAAACTATATAAACATGCTTATGTTGCATGAAATGGCTAACTAGCTACTAGCTAGTGTGTGTGTTTGTGTGTGGCCGAAATTATAAGTGTGTATACACTCTCTCAAAGTTTTCCAAGTGTTTGTGGTGATTTGTGATTTCCATTTGTGGCATTCACATTATTGGTGCTTGGCTCTCAAACTCCTTAGGAATCAAACTCATCAAAAGGTATGTAATCTCAACTAATTCTTTTATGTTTAAAAGTTCCCCATGCCATGCTAGATAGGTTATGAACCTTGGAAAATTATTATTTTGCATGTATTTAGACAAACATAGATCCAAGGTTTATTAGGGTTGCATGCACACTTAGGAAGTGTTAGATTGCTCAAAACCCAATAGTAGTATCAGAGCCTAGGCTTGCTTGTTTGATACTTGATGCAAAATAGTGAAAAAGGTCAAAAATTTTGTTGTCTGCATGATGGACTCATCGAGTCCAAGGCAAAATTCATCCTACTCGCCGAGTAGGTTCGTGCACTCGGCGTGTAGAAGGTTCAGAATGCAGATTTTCGACTTTTGCTGCTGGAAATGGACTAGAAACTTTACCCTAAACTATTTTGATGTTTTAAAACTTATTTTAGTTGGTGTAATGGTTGTTCTAATCCATTTACAATGGCTTATATCAAAATTTCATGTCTTATATGTGTTCATGTTTTCTTGAAATTTTGATGTTCATGTTCTTATGAATTTAGAAGATGATAGGAATTATTTGCTTAATTGTTTAGGATTAATTCTTGATCATTTATGTTTTTTAATGGAGTCCATAATTTGTCCTCAAGTTATGGATATCAAAAGGTCACTTTTCTTTAACACACATTAAAAACACATAAGTTACATAAAATGAAGAGTCTTCATTTTATGAACCTTTAATTCATAAGTTATGAAATGAAAAGTTTTGAAGAGTTACAAAACTTGTCCTCAAGTTTTGAAATTTGGAAAAGTTTCACACACTTTAATAAACTTTAATTCCAACACTTAGAATTTTAAAAGTTAAAATTCAACACTTATACTATTTATAACATTAATGGTTAATTATATATATATATATATATATATATATATATATATATATATATATATATATATATATATATATATATATATATATATATATAAGAACAAGTCGTTTTACCGTTAGTAGGCCTCATTCACGAAGCCGGACTATAAGGTGGGTATAAGTTTGTTGCCTATAAAATGGCGACTTAATGGGTGTACACTCTCACCCACCACTTGCTTGACTGGTGGAGGGTCGTTAGCCGAACGGGTAAGACAAGGACTTATGAATTCTCATTAAGTATGATGAATATTATAAAGTAACTAAATGTTTTATTTAATTCCCAATCTTAGTTACTTTAGGAAAAATGTGAACATGGTGCTAGTCCATGGAATTCACACTTTGTACATTACCAAGTCGTTGGTGGAGTGTGTGTGGTTAACCGGCACACTAACTTGGACTAGTAAGGATCACGAAGGGTGACTTAATGTTTGTCATAGATCAATGGAGCGTGTGTGGTTAACCGGCACATTGATTAGGTGATAATATTAAGGGTACCAAGTGAATTAGCATGGTTATTCACACCTTGTTTTGTGATCCTAGGCATCCCAGTCACAAAACTTGAAGGCCACAATCGAGATTGAAACATGCCATTGAAAAGTTCAATGAATCTCAAAAGAATCTAGGAATTTCAAATCCAATTAAAACCTAATAATTCATTTTGTTTTTCATGGTGGAAATTGGTGAATCGTCATTTACCTACCTTTCAAATATATTATTACTTAGATTACGGCATCCCTCTTCTAAGTATAATATATTGTGATTGGATCCTAGCCTTAATATTACATTTGGGTGTCTTATTAAGGACTCTATATATCTAATCTAAACTTGCTTTCTTTTTCCAGATGTCTTCCAACACTAATGCTTCGGGCTCTAACCCAACTGGTTCTTTCTCTCTCATGAATCTTTGTGGGAGAGTCATCTTTGATGGTTCCAACTTCATGGACTGGATCAGGAACATCGGAATGGTAACTCGTTATGAGGACAAGGAATATGTCCTCGATAAGGAGTTAAAAGAGCTTGATGAGTCTACTGCTACTCCTGAGGAGATCGCTGAATTCAGGACACATGAGAGAGATGCTACTAAGGTGGCATGCATCATGATGGCCACGATGACAGCTGAGCTCCAAAAGTCCTATGAGGACTTCTACCCTTTTGAGATGCACCAAGACCTGATGGAAAGGTACCATCAGAGTGCTCGTCAGGAGCGGTATGAAATAATCTCCTCCATAATAACAACCCGCATGAAGGACGGTGAATCCGTCATGGGCCACATGCAAAAGATGCAAAGGTATGTGGACCGTTTGCTGAAGCTGAATGTGAACTTCCCTGAGGAGTTGGCAATTGACATCATTTTGCACTCCTTACCTTCTTGTTATGACCATTTTTGTATGACATATCATATGAATAAGGAGGAAGTTACCCTTAGCAAACTTCAAGAACTCTTGAGGACCGCTGAAACCGTTCTTAAGGGCAAGTCGGTTGTTACCTCTACTACTCCTACTCCAACATCTACCCCTGTTTTGTCAATCGGGCAAGGCAAAGGGAAGAAGAGGAAGACCCCTTCGAAGGGTACCAAGGGAAAGTCCCTTGAAGGCTCCTCATCAAGGACCAAGAGCGGTTCTGTCACTCCTTCTGCCATTCCCAAGGATGCTGATTGCTCCTATTGCCAGGACAAGGGGCACTGGAAGCGAAACTGCCCTAAATACTTGCAGGATCTAAAGGATGGGAAAGTGAAACCCGCCCATGCAGGTATTTACACAATATTGTCTAATAACTCACCATATTCTAACTCTTGGGTGCTTGATACAGGATGTGGTATTCACATATTTTATGATTTGCAGGGCCTAAGAAGAAGTGAGGATGTGGAGCATGGGAAGATAAACTTGATCATGGGGAATAGGAAGGCTTCACCTGTTTCCAAGGTTGGAGTTTATACTTTATTGCTGAATAATGGGTTAAAATTAGATTTGAATAAATGTGTGTACTCGTCTGAAATGGCAAGGAATATTATTTCCTTTCATGCTTTGTACAAACAAGGTTTTACCTTTTCATTTGATAATGAATGTGGTGGTATTAATGCTTTCTTTAATAATGTGTTTTTTTTAAAGCATTACCTTGTGATGGTGTGTATGAAACTGTGTCGATTGTAGACAACTTTGGAAATAATGTGTTATATATTGATTCTTTTACTAGCCTAGATAAATCATCATTGTGTCATTGCCGTCTTGGACATGTAAACAAGAAACACATAGGCCAACTCCAAAAGAGTGGAGTCTTGGAGTCATTCGACCTTAAATTGGATGATAGTTGTGAATCTTATCTACTTGGAAAGATGACAAAATCGCCTTTCACTGGAACTTGTGAAAGGGATGAGGGTTTGTTGGACCTAATACACACTGATGTATGTGGGCCATTCAAAACCGCCACAAGGGATGCTAATCGGTATTATGTGACTTTTATTGATGATTTTAGTAGATATGGTTATGTCTACTTGATCAAACATAAGTCAGAAACCTTTGAAAGGTTTAAGGAATTCAAATAGGAAGTAGAAAATCAATTGGGCAGGAACATTAAGATGCTTTGATCCGATCGAGGTGGTGAGTATCTTAGTACCGAGTTCCTTGACTATCTTAAGGAGTGTGGGATTATCTCACAATTGACTCCTCCCAGGACACCACAGCTAAATGGTGTAGCTGAGAGGCGTAATCGAACCTTGTTAGACATGGTTCCCTCTATGATGAGTCAAGCTTCACTACCAATCTCTTTTTGGGGGTATGCCTTAGAGACTGCCGCCCATATCCTTAATTTAGTCCCTACAAAGAAGGTTACCAAAACACCTCATGAGATGTGGACTGGGAAGGTTCCCAATTTAGGCCACATCAAGATTTGGGGTTGCGAAGCTTTCGTGAGGTGTGAAACTCATGATAAGCTCTAACCCCGAAGTGAAAGGTGTATTTTCATCGGCTACCCACAGAAATCCTTCGGCTACCTCTTCTACAGACCCAGTGAGAATGTGGTCTTTGTAGCGAGAAGAGCGGTCTTTCGTGAGAGAGAATTTATAAGTGAAGGAGATAGTGGGAGGCAAATTGATCTTGAAGAAATACAAGAATCAATTGGTGAAGGAACCTCAGAAACTAGCAATCAACCTGAGGAGGAAACTCCTGTTGAGCCAGCTGACGAGTCTGTACCTCCGAGGCGTTCCACACGGGTTAGGAGCACACCTGCGTTTTATTATGGCTTTCATATTACTACGGAAGGTGATACATTTATCAGCGATAGTACACTGGTAAATTTGGATGAACCTAGCAGTGTTAAGGAAGCCATGGCAGACCCGGAGTCTGCTAAGTGGAAGGAAGCTATGGACAGCGAGATACAGTCCATGTATGACAATCAAATTTGGAACTTGGTTGACAATGTACCAGGCCGTAAAATAGTCGGGTGCAAATGGATCTTCAAGAAGAAGACCGACATGGAAGGAAAAGTGCATACTTATAAAGCTCGACTGGTTGCGAAGGGTTTTACTTAGACTCAAGGTATTGATTATGATGAAACCTTCTCGCTGGTAGCAAAGATTAAGTCTATTAGGGCTAGCCATTGCTGCATTTCATGATTATGAAATATGGAAAATGGATGTCAAAATCACTTTTCTTAATGGAAAATTGGCTGAGGATGTGTACATGAATCAGCCATAGGGTTTTGTCAGTTCAGAGTATCCTAATAGAGTATGCAAGCTTGAGAAATCCATTTATGGATTAAAACAAGCATCTCGTAGCTGGAATCTTTGTTTCGATGAAAAGGTCAAAGAGTTTGGCTTCTCGAGAAGTGAAGATGAGTCTTGCGTGTATGTCAGAGCTAGTGGGAGTATAGTTAGCTTCTTGGTATTGTATGTAGATGACATACTACTTATAGGAAATGACATCCCAACCTTGCAGGAGGTTAAGTCCTGGCTTGGGAAGTGCTTTGCTATGAAGGACCTAGGGGAAGCTACCTATATCCTAGGGATAAGGATATTAAGAGAAAGGAGTAAAAGACTAATTGGACTTAGTCAGAGTAACTACTTGGATAAGGTGTTGAAAAGGTTCAACATGCAGAATTCCAAGAAAGGAGATTTACCGATCCAAAGCAATACCAAGCTGAGTAAGACTCAGAGTCCGAGTACAAAGGCAGAGATAGCTGAGATGAGCCAATTACCGTATGCTTCCGCTGTTGGCTCAATCATGTATGCTATGACTTGTACCTGCCCTGATGTGCCCTTTGCTTTGAGCATGGTCAGCAGGTATCAGGGGAACCCTGGCAAGGCTCATTGGACTGCGGTAAAGAACATTCTCAAGTACCTGTGGATGACTAAGGATTGGATCCTTACCCTTGGTGGGAGTGATGACTTGAGAGTATTAGGGTATAGTGATGCTAGTTTTCAGACTGATAGGGATAACTTTCGCTCTTAGTCGGGCTGGGTCTTTACCTTAAATGGAGGGGCAATCTCTTGGAAGAGTTCCAAGCAGGAGACGGTGGCTGATTCGACTTGTGAATCAGAGTATATAGCAGCGAGTGAAGCAGCGAAGGAGGCGATATGGCTGAATAACTTCATCGGAGACCTTGGAGTTGTGCCAACTATTAAGGAGCCTATGGAAATTTTCTGTGACAACAGTAGTGCGGTTGCTTTAGCTAAAGAACTGAGAGATCATGGGAGATCCTGACACATTGACATAAAATATCACTTCATAAGACACAAGATAGAAGAAGGACTCCTCGTGGCAAAGAGGATATCGTCATATGAGAACCCTGCGGATCCCCTTACAAAGGGACTGACGAGGGCTAAGCATTTTCAGCATGTGAGGTGCATTGGTCTGAGGGACGATATTAGTTTTACAGATTATATAGTTTCTCTGAAACTTGTAAAATGTAATCGACATTTGATGATGAATAAAATTGTGATTTATTTATGAGTAAGGTGTTGCTATCATTGTCAATTATTTACAATTGTTTCAGCTTTGCATGTTTTGACTTCCAGAATAATTAATTTATTCAAACCTCCACAATCGGTCATACGTCGGAAGTAGGTATGAATCAAGATTGTCATGAATTGAGTTTGTAGATGGCTAAAAGTGTTTAGACAAGGCAATGGTTGCTACAACGTTCATGAGTGCTCATAAGTTATGAGTATTGGAATAAACCCACGCTCACTTGTATCACTTCATGGAATTTATCTCAAGTGATCGTGAGACGATAATATCATATAAGTCTTCAAACCTAGAGATATGAGTTGTTACCTATGAGTTGGTTGTGCATTGATTGCACGTAAACGCATCAGTAACTTGATGTTATAAAACGTGCCTTTGTGTACAATTCAACAAGTAGTAGAACAAGCATATGAGTCGAAGTTTATCTGTTCCTTCTAGAAATAGAAGCGATATCTGGGCCCCTCGATGATTTTGTGTTGACCCATGTACCGGGCCCGGTCAGAACTAAATTGATGTGTTCAGTTGAGTTCTTTGTCAAACAAATCGGAAATCGAGAAACAACTACCAGACAATAAGCAAGACATAGTTCCATGTGTTTGTTTGGCTGATATCATGAGAATAGAGGATTATATGATCACTTATCTAAAATGGTGCTTCATAGTTCAACAGAATTTTCGAGAGCTACGATTGCTGGTTGGTTCCTGAAGTAATATAGGCAAATACAGTTATTAGACTTATCCAAGTGGGAGTCTGTTGGATAAGGTGTCTAAGTCCATAACTTATTTGGTATATACTTGACCCGACCCGGCATGGTCCATTTGGGTTGCATTTCATCCGAACTATTTGTGGATAATTTTATGAGAGTTATACACATATGTCTATTAATATATTGTAAGTTATAATATATTAATATGAAGTTATTTAATTAGTCTTAGTCTTAAATTAATTATGAATTAATTTAGAGATTAAAAGGAAGATTAATTAAATTGTGGGCTATTGTTTTTATATGGTGTGGGCTAACACTCATTAGTTAATGGGCTAGGCTTATATGGAAGTCCATGGATGATCCATGGAGCTTTTAACCCATGGATCCTTGGAAAAGGAAAGGTCATGGGTTATTAGGGTTTCACCCTAACCATGCACACTATATAAACATGCTTATGTTGCATGAAATGGCTAACTAGCTACTAGCTAGTGTGTGTGTTTGTGTGTGGCCGAAATTATAAGTGTGTATACACTCTCTCAAAGTTTTCCAAGTGTTTGTGATTTCCATTTGAGACATTCACACTATTGGTGCTTGGCTCTCAAACTCCTTAGGAATCAAACTCATCAAAAGGTATGTAATCTCATCTAATTCTTTTATGTTTAAAAGTTCCCCATGCCATGCTAGATAGGTTATGAACCTTGGAAAATTATTATTTTGCATGTATTTAGACAAACATAGATCCAAGGTTTATTAGGGTTGCATGCACACTTAGGAAGTGTTAGATTGCTCAAAACCCAACAAATGGACCATTCAAGAGCAAGCAAATGGAGTAGAACATTTACATGGGCTTTAGGGAAAGGCCCACATGTGAGGGTTGTGCCTAATTTGGAAAATTGGGCCATAGTTTGGGCCTTAATGGTTATGTGATATTGGGCCATTAGAAATACCAAATGTTTAGACTGGACTAAGTAGTTGGGCCTTTAATTATAACCATGAAAAGGTTTGGGCCCAATTTAGAATATTAGGCCATATATTGGGCTTTGACTCTTAGTTGACTGCTAGGCCTTTGGATTGGGCCTTAGGATTGGATCAAGTTAAGATTAGGGTAAAGCAGTCTTTTACCCTAAGCATAGACTGATGAGTATATGTGATGGAACCTAATTATTAATTGGGTGTTATTTTGATGTTTACAGATTCAAGAATTTGGCATCTAGCAGCTAGGGTTTTGTTTGCGGGACTTCAACAGTGTGAGGTGAGTTTTCCTCCGGTAGGAACGAGTCTAAGGCACAAAGGCCAGCTCGTTTAAATAGTAGAGTATGTCGGGGTAAGCCCGATGCAATTTATATGTTTCTGGACTTCGGTCTGATACCGGGGCGGTCCCGAGAAGTAGTTATGTATGTTTGATGTCTTCGTGATTTGTGCATGTTTATGTGTTATGTGTTATGTGTTACGGACTTCGTCCGATGTCGGGCAAGCCCGATGCAATATATGTGATTATGTTATATGTTATGTGTTCCGGGGTAAGCCTAATGTAAGTTAGTCATTATGCCATGTATTATGTATTTCAGGGCAAGCCCGTTGAATGCTAGTCTATGTGTTATATGTTGTTGTTCTGGACTTCGGTCCGATGCCGGGGAAAGCCTGATTCAGATTATGTGATTATGTTATGTATGTCCCAGAGTAAGCCTGATGCCAGGGAAAGCTCGATGTCAGGGTGAGCCCGATACCTGATGCCGTGGGATGCTGGGGTGAGCCCAATGCTGTACAGGAGTCCAATGTCAGGTAAGCCGATGTCGGGATTTGTCCCAATGCAATAGGAGTAGTCCCATAGTTATGTTGTTTGTTATATGTACTTTGTATGATATGTGGTAGTTTGGGGGAGTTCACTAAGCTTCGCACTTATAATTTCAGTTTTGGTTTCAGGTGCTTAAGTTTTCAAAAGAGGAGCTCGGGAAGATTGCAATGCACACACCATTTGTTCAGCCTAGGTTGTTTATACTCTGATATATTTGATAGATGTTATTATGTTCTTGAGATATACAATTTATGATTTTATATGTTGAAAGATAAGTATGGTTTTATTAATGATTTAAAACGAAAATTTTGGACCGTGTTTTTGGGATGTACAATAAGGAAGGATAGGAACTCACACCATACCATCGAGACATAAAACATTAACCAACTAAGCTAGTATCATAGTACTAAATTGTCACCAGTTAGACCATCTCCAATCCACTTCCATTTTTTCCTCCAAAAATGGAATAAAAAATGGGGTAAATAGTGTTTCATCTCTAACTCTACTTTATTTTTACCCCACTTTTACTCCCAAAAATTATATTTCATTCTTTTAAGTTATATAGATTATCAAATACACTCCTTCTATTAATTTGGTTTTAACAAATATATAATCTATATTTTTTTTCATTACAATAATATTAAATAAATAAGATTATATTTATAATACGAAATTATAAACTTTTATTAAATACGTTATTGTGTTTTGAAATTTCAATATGTATTTGAATTATAATATGAATTTGATAAACAATATATATATATATATATATATATATATATATATATATATATATATATATATATATATATATATATATATATATATATATATATATATATATATAGCACAATATTATAAGTATTAAATATTAAATTTAAATAATAATTAGTAGATAAAAAAACTAAAAATGTATAAATATATAAAACGAGAGATTAAAACCGACAATTCAAAGTTCATCCCCATTTTTAAGAAAATAAATAGTATAACACCATATTTGGTGTTATGCTATTTATTTCCCCCAAATTGGGGTAATAAATGGGGTAAGGTGGGAGAGAAATATAAAAAAAAATGAAGAAAATAATAAAAAATAAGTGTGAGTTGTAGATGTTCTTAATACTTTCTTGCACAAAAGGCAAAAAATAAAAATAGAAATAAAAAATTTCCAAGTTAGTTTTTGCCTCAAATTAGGGAAATTTGAGAATGCATCTAAATTAGTTAACCATTGGCGGGCACCATATAATTTTGTCAAGTTAAAAGAAAAGAAAGAATAACACAAATATATATTTTATATAGTAAAATTAAAAAAACTCAAGCTCCAAGTTGTATGGCTAAGATAAATTTACTAAAAACAAAAATAAAAGAATATGTGCTTAATATGGTTAACTTGTATGGTTAAGATAAATTTACTAAAAACAAAAATAAAAGAATATTTGCTTATATAATATGGTTAAGTTGTATGGTTATACTTAAGATATAGGTTCATGTCCCAATAAAGAAACAAAAAATCATAATTATTTTTTGGGATAATAACTTAAAAGGGTAATATATTTTCTGATTTGTACACATTTAGTTACTGATTTTTTTCGTCCACATTTACCCCTTCAACTTGTTAAATTGTACACATTTAATCTTTATGAATGACTACTCCAGGTTAGCTGGTAAAAAGGACTTAATAGGGTAATATAGTTCTCACTTTGTACACATTTAGTCCTTAATATTTTTTTACACATTTAGTCCTTAATATTTTTTTTGTTGTGAAATAAGTAATTTTTGTTTTTGTACTCATTTAACACTTATAAATGATTTCGTTAGGTTTTTCTCACATCTTAAGTGGGATAGCCATATGGTGGCAAGATAGGTTAAGGTGGTCTTGCTATATGTTGTAGGCCAAGATACCTAATGCAGATCGGCTGTAAGCTGTAGGCACGGAGGCTCGAGAAGAGCGGTTGGGTTAAGGCTACATGCCGACAAACCCTAGGTATTCCAGTCCGATGACTGATTGGACATGTTATGTGTTGACATTTCAGTCGGATGACTGATTGGGCCAAGGTATTCCAATATGATGAGTATGGGTCTATTATGCATGATAATATGTTTCTTGTATCAGGTATTTTGGGGGAAACTCACTTAACTTTATGTTAACCCAGTTGTTTATGTTTTCAGGTTTTATGGTTGATCGTGGGAAGGCGGAGACATGACTGTCCACACTCATCAACAGTATTGAGGATTCCATGTTTCTTATACTACTCTAATTTTCGATAAATTTTGGAATAAACGTTTTTTTCTTAATAATGGATTTATAATTAGGGAGTTTTGCGTTATTTAAAAATAAAATTTTTTGGTTTTGAAAATGAGACGTTACATATAAACATCAACAGCTGCACGCACTTCATCAATGTGTCCCACGTAAGATGCCGTGAGAAAAACCTAAAGAAATTATTCATAAGTATTGAATGAGTACAAAAACAAAAATGACTTATTTTGAAACAAAAAAATATTAAGGACTAATTGTGTACAAAAATATTAATGACTAAATGTGTACAAAATGAGAAATATATTACCCTATTAAGTCATTTTCCCGGCTAACCTGGAGTAACCGGTTATAATGACTGAATGTGGACAGTTTAACAAGTTGAAGGGGTAAATGTGGACGGAAAAAAAAGTCAGTGACTAAATGTGTACAAATCAAAAAATATATTACCCTTTTAAGTCATTATCCCTTATTTTTTAATGAGATTTAATTCCAAAACCTCTACTTAACAACTAATAAGACATGCATTGATGCACATTAACTGTTCTAACTAAAGTATCTGTGTTTTAATTTTGTTGATTGCGGAAAGGGATAATGACTTGAAAGGGTAACAAACTTTCGAATTTATTCACATTTAGTCACTAAACTTTTTTTTTTATTATCTATTTGTCACTGAACAATTGAAATTGTTCAGTAGCAAATAGATAATGAAAAAAAAAAATTAGTGACTAAATATGAACAAAGTTGAAAATTCGTTTCCCTCCCAAAAAAGTTCAATTACTAAATGTGAACAAACTTTCCTCTTGTATTATGGTTTAGCAAATTATGTATTTTTGTTAAATTTTAACAACATTTGTTGATGAATAAATCTTTGAATAACCCCCCCCCCCCCCCCCCCCCCCCCCCGAAAAAGGTATAAAAAACGAATAACAAAACCAACATTATATATATAAATTTTATGTTATAAAACTATGCAATATTATATGTCTAAAAATTATCCTAATATTATATGTATGAATTTTGTGTTATAAAATTATGCAATATATAAATTGACATACATTAAACCATATATATTGTTTATAAAAAAATACATATGTACATTGAAACATTATATATATATATATATATATATATATATATATATATATATTATTATACTACATTTATTGACATACATCATATTAATATATTTACTATTAAAAAGGATATTATGAAAGTCAAATTGTTTAGAATTTAGACATTTTTAATTTACCCGGACAATTGATTTATATTTGAGATTGTATTTTCTTAAAAAAGTTTGAATAATTATTGAAATTTATGATTGTTTAACTAGACATATAGAGTTAAATAAAACCGTTAACATGTTTTATGAAGTGTTGTGCCCAAACCATCCATCCATATTACCTTTATAAAAATATTATTTTTAGAAAAAAATAGCTATACATGCAACAATTAAAAAAAGTCACTCATAATTTTAAAATGTTTTAGAAAAAAAAACAAATCATATTTAAATAACTATTTTAAAAA
The DNA here is from genome assembly GCF_052625555.1 of Lactuca saligna. Classification (NCBI taxonomy): domain Eukaryota; kingdom Viridiplantae; phylum Streptophyta; class Magnoliopsida; order Asterales; family Asteraceae; genus Lactuca; species Lactuca saligna. The sequence goes on from NC_136417.1 coordinate 144,443,980, forward strand.
ATAATGTATTTAATTTTTTTCTTCAAAATACATTGTAATTTCTTATCATGAAACACAATTTCTTAATAGCTATGGGTGAGAATGGTTTTTTTTTTTTTTTTTTGTTGAGCCAAAATTAGATTGAAAATTTTGAATTTTTATTTTGGAAAATACCAAACAATAGGTTTTTTATTTTGGTTTCTGTTTTTCGTTTTTTTAATATAGTTTTTTGGGTTTTGTTTTTTTTTATTTAATAGATTTCTTCATTAACAAATGTTGCTAAAATTTAACAAAAATAAACAATTTGCTAAAACATAATACAAGAGGAAGTTTGTTCACATTTAGTCATTGAATATTTTTAGAGGGAAACGAATTTTCGATTTTATTCACATTTATTTAGGGGTGTAAATGAGCCGAGTCGAGCCTGAGCCTTACCAAGCTCGAGCTCGGCTCGTTTAATTTTGAGGAACCTCGAGCTCGGCTCGTGAACAATTTAGTGGGCTTGGGAGCCTAATCGAGCCTAAACGGGCCTATATATATATATATATATATATATATATATATATATATATATATATATATATATATATATATATATGTTCAGGTTCATTTGAGATCATGCTAATTTTTTGAGACCGTGAAACCAAATTTAAAAATAATTTTAAATTGCAAAATAAAATGAAAAATCCAAAATTTCTTTTTTTAATTATTATTTTTGGAACTTTATTTAACTAAAAAATTACCGTTTTTTTAAATACGTGAAATATTCTAATAGAATATTACACTGTACATATTCTAATATGATTTTTAGAATGTTTAGAATATTCTACTAGATTTCCCAGATATGTAGAATATTCTAAATATTCAACTAAAATATGTAAAAAAAATGTATTTTTTGTATTTATTTATTTATTTATTTTGGTATTTTTTTATTTGTTTTGGAAAATATATATTCCGAATATAATACTGTTTAATTTGTTCATTTTTACACTTGTAGCCGATTTCCAGATAACCTACCGGTTACCTAATGCGAGTAAAGCCCTTGAATTTTCAAAAATATTCGGATTTACCTTTACCTTGATTTTTATTATGATTATTATTATTATTATTATTATTATTATTATTATTATTATTATTATTAAGTATTTTTAATACATTGTAATGTATAAAAATATTTTATACATACAATTGTAAGTGTATACAAATATTTTTATTAATATAAATATATTTTTATATATATATATATATATATATATATATATATATATATATATATATATATATATATTTGTATTTAGTATTTATATACAAATGAATTCTCATCTATTCCATTAAAAACATATATATATATATTAAAAAAGTATTTATTTGTGTGTATATATATATATATATATATATATATATATATATATATATATATATTTATTTATTTATTTATTTATTTATTTATTTATTTCATATAAAAATTTATTATATACATATAAATATAAAATACATATTTATATGGATTATATTGTATAATAGATATATTTATCTGTATTTGTACATATTACTAACTACAAATATGTATTTTTTCCATACCTATTTGCATAAGATAGTTTTTATACAAATGAAACACATATTTATATCTATTAAATACAAATGAAAATGTATTTATACATTTCCAAACATATTTATATGTATTAAATACAAATAAAAAGTGTATTTATACATTTAAAGACATATTTATACATTTAAAAATATTTTTATTTGTATTTAATAGATATAAATATGTATTTCCTCTATATAAAAACTATAGTATGCATATAATTATGAAATAAATACATATTTATACTTGGTTATATGTACAAATACATCTAATTATATCTTTTATATAATATAAACCATATAAATATGCGTTTTTATATTTATATGTATATAATATATTTTTATATGAAATAAAAATATATTTATACCTACTAAATACAAATAAATACATTTTTAACATATAAATACGTTACTACAGTAATACATGGGGTTTCAAATGTATATAAATACTAAATACAAGTACATATATTTTTAAAAATATATTTATATTAGTAAAAATATTTTTATATATAAATATGCATTTTTATATTTATATTTATATAATATACTTTAATATGAAATAAATATATATTTATAACTACTAAATACAAATAAATACATTTTTAACATATAAATATGTTGCTACAGGAATACATGGGGTTTCAAATGTATATAAATATTAAATACAAGTATGTATATATATATATATATATATATATATATATATATATATATATATATATATATATATATATATATATATTAGTAAAAATATTTTTATACATTTAAAAATGTATTAAAATTAATAATAATAATAATAATAATAATAACAATAAAAATAATAATAATAATAATAATAATAATAATAATAATAATAATAATAATAAAAGTAAAAATCAATGTAAGGGTATATTCAAACATTTTTAAAAAACTTAAGGGTAAATCTGAACATTTTTTAAAATTCAAGGGATTTACTGGTATTAAGTAACCGGTAGGTTACATGGAAACCGGCTATAAGGGTAAAAATGAACAAATTAAACAAAACTTCGGATTTTTTACTGGACCTAAAACACGTCAAAAGGTAAAACCGATATTTTTGTGAAAACTTAAGGGTTTTTATATCATTTTCTGAAAAAACAATTTGTAACATTGAATTAAAAAAACAAAAACTAGAACAAAAAAATCAAAAAAATTAAAATTAAAACAGAAACCAATGTAAATATTGACTATTTAATTGTTTTTTTTATCACTTTTGTAATTTGATGCCAAAATCACTCCGTCTAATTATTTGATTATTTTTATATAATAGAACTTTTGCACAAAATTTGTAATTGTTTTGCAAAAATAATTTATTATTATGGTAGAATTTATAAAATACAAATACTAAGTACTTTTGTATGTAACTAATTAAGCTGATTCACCTATGAACTTCATATGTATGTTTTCTTGTGTGTTGTATTTTGGTTGCATATTATCTATCTTTGTACATATAGATGAGTGTGAGTTTATATATTTATTTTCATTGCCATATTGAAACATTAATATTAATATATTTTTATCATTTTTCTTAATTCTCAAATTGATGTTTTATCATTCAAAAGAATCAATGTGAGAATAATAATAATGTTTAACTTAAATGACAAAGGTTGACAAAACATATTTTCTTTAGTTCCCGGTTGGACTACTCGTTTACTAATTGCTACAAATAGTTATCACAATTAAGCTCACATTTTATTTGGTGATTGAATTCATTATATATACATAAATATGAATAATATATATTATTTTATTGATCAAATGTGTAGGTAGAAGAAAATGAAAATACATGCTCATGACTACATCTATAGTTTTAAGTTTTTCGGTTTTAAGCATGATGTAAACGAAAAACCTAACCTAACTATTTTGTTTTTAACCTTGAACCAAAATGAAACAAATTGAACCATATAGAAAATTAAAAAACAAATCATAGTGAAGAACCAACTTTAAAAACAAAACAAAAACCAAGCTCTACAGTTCGTTTTGATCAAAAACGAAACTTAAACGTTGTAAGCTCATTCTTAGCAATATGTGTCCCGCTGCAATGCGTGGGTACACAACTAGTGTGTGTGTGTATATATATATATATATATATATATATATATATATATATATATATATAGAGAGAGAGAGAGAGAGAGAGAGAGAGAGGCTCCTTTAAGCTCGTTTAGGCTCACGAGCCCATTAACTGAAACTCGGCTCCAGCTCGGATCATGCTCATTTAACTCGATCTTGTGTCGAGCTTTTAACGAGTAGCTCGGCTTACTTACACCCCTACATTTAGTTACTAATTTTTTTTTTCATTATCTATTTGTCACCGAACTATTAAAACTATTAACATTTTACCCTTATGACCGGTTGTTACCGGTTATAAATGTAAAATGTGAACAGTTCCAATAGTTCAGTGGCAAATAAAGAATGAAAATAAGTTTAGTAACTAAATGTGAACAAAGACCAAAGTTTGTTACCATTTCAAGTCATTATCCGTTGTAGAAAATATGTATTACTTGTAAAGGGTTTGCATATTTCAATGTATTCATTAGTTCGAGAGCTTTTTATTTGTAATAAAATGCTTTTATGTACACAAAAAGTAATTTTACGGATTCACTAATTTTTGTTAGCAACTTAACTGGTCTATGAGAGATAGCCAAAAAATAGGCCTCAACCAAAAATAGCCAAGGAATACGTAGACGTGAAAAATCGTCCATAGTTTTTCGGGGGTGGGCTACGGGTTCGAGGTATTCTATAAAAAAATTCATTTTTTTAACGAAGCCATATGTGAGTTAGTCACTTACGATATATGTATCCCAGATCGTAGGTACAAACTATATACTATATCCTTAAAAAAAAGTAAGGGTGCATTTAGTTGCCGAAAAATGAACTGTTTTCCGATAAAAATTTCCAAGAAAAATGAAAATTTTGAAAACGCGTTTAGTTCGTCTATTTTTCTAAAATTTTCATGAAAAATGAAAATTTTCGGTTTTCTAAAATTACAAAGTTTGAAAATTTTTGGAAAACTGATAATCATTGTTTTCAATATTTTTCTAATTCCAAAATTTTTCTAAAATATAAACACACACCCACTCCCACCCCATCCACCTCTACCTACCCCCACATTAACATCTCCCACCCACACAGACACACACACACACACATACATACCCACCCCCACCCCCACACACACATACACATACACACCCACACACACACACACAAATACATATCCACCCCCCATACACACACACACAAACACACACACACACATACACATACATACCCACCCACCCACACAAACACATTTACACACATACCCACCCACACCCCAACAAACACACACTCACACACACACAAACCCACACCTACCCCACCCCCACCCTCACAGACACCCCCCCCCACACACACACACACAAACTCACACCTACCCCCACCCCCACCCTCACAGCCACCCCCCCCCCCCCATACACACAAACCTACACCTACCCCCACAAACACACACTTGCACCCCCACCCACCCAACACCACCAAGACAATCACCGACCTACCATGACCATCACCACCACCACCACCACTAACCCGTCACTACCACCACCACCACCGCTGCCGCCACCATCACCACCACCGACACAATTGCCGCCGCCACCACCATCGCCTATCATCACCACCACTGCCGTCGACCTGCTATCGTCACTGCCCCCACCCACACCCTACCATCGCTACCGTTTTCTAAAAATGAAAACCGATAGAAAAATACATATCTAAACACATTTTCTAATTTTCTAAAACTGAAAATGAATAAGTTTAACTAAACGCGTTTTCGAAAATTTTCAATGAAAAATGAAAAGGAAAACCGAAAATCGAAAAAGGAAAAAAAAAACGGAAAATGAAAATTGTTTTTCCGCAACTAAACGCAATCTAACTTTTCCTAAGAATAACTATTGATCCATTCACTTAACTACTATTTCCTTCGAATTTCTATTATTCCGTTCATGGCATTCAACTACTTTTTTTTTTACCTAACTACGAAACCAAATTCAAATAACCTATATTTACATACAACTATATCAATATACAAGGCTGAAAAAAAAAACAAAAAAGGATTATACAAAAACCGTAGTTGATGTGGCCACCTATAGTGTACAAACCGTTGATGCACAATTTGTGCATTAAAAGCTTGTACACCGTAGGTGGCATACATCACCTACGGTTTCTGTAACTTTTTTTCGATTTTAGCAAAAAAATTATATACTTAATGTTAACAGTTTTCATAGTAAGCAACAAAAAAAAACAATACGAGCATTACTTGATTGTTGTTCGGAGCTGCCATTGAGAGTGTTTTCTCTAACTTCAAACAAAAGAAAATGATTTAAATGAAAATTTTTCAATTTTATATATTTTGGGCTAGTGAGCATGAAACAGTAGCCGGTCCTCCAAACCAAAGCCCAAAGGCCTTAAGTTGTAGTTCTTTAAATTCGGTTAGGCCGAAACCGTAGTTTTCTTACCAAGAGCCATAGTTCTCTTAATAACCTACTATTTCGTCGATTATTTTTAACTAAAGGCTATCTTTTAACTATTTAATGAAAAGTCATTAATGATAGCGGTTATTTTTATCATTTCTCTTAGGCCGTCCGGTATACACTACACGAACAGTCTGTCTCTTGGTCTACGTGACCACGGGAAAACATCTGTGCACACTACCCCGGACATTTGTGGTTGAGTGTGTTTGTGGTGGGCAGCACGAAGGACTACGAGTTTCTTCTTCTTCTTCTTCTCTCTCTCTCACTCTCTCTCTCTCTCTCTCTCTCTCTCTCTTGGTTGTCACGGGTACACCAACAATTAATGTTCGTGGTTAGTGATGATCTCGTAGTTTCATTGTTTGTGATACGTACGGGGGAATGTCTTAATCTATATAGAAAGTCAAATTTTGGGTTAATGTATGTATAATCTGTGTTTGGGACATATCTTATCTGTACAGATTGTCAGACTCAAATTTGGGAGAAGGACTACTCCTCAGTCCTCAACCACCCATTCATGGTTGGTAGTTAGTCACAGCTGGCTGATCTCTCTATCTATCTTCATGCCATGTTAAAATCATGATCCTATTCAATCAAGCTTCTTAAAAGTAAAAATAGAAAATTAAAATGAAAAAAGTTGGATAAGAGGTTTATTTTAGTTTTTGACACAATGATTTCGAAACTGTTTTGAAATTATTACTTTTTATCTATATTTTAAATTTCTTATAAGGGTATAACTTGTGGTTTTGCTTTTTTGTAATTTTGTATCTCAATTTAAAATGGTTTGAAAAAGGTAATGTGAATCTTGGTTTTGATGATCACTCGGTGGAATTTAGTCGGATAGTAGAAAATGAATTATTAGGACAATTAACTGTTATTTTTGTTTACATTTGTTTAATTCCTTTTACTCGTTTGAGTTTTGACCATTAAACTTAGCTTAATCGCAATAAAATAAAATAATAATAATAAAAGAAAAAAAAAAAAAAAGAATGTGGAACTTGGCTAACTTTCCTCATTAATTCTAGATAAAACATTTTGACAACTCGGTTATCCTTTTCCGATTTGTAAATAACAGATAAATGGAAACCCAAACTTTTTTTAGAAATTTTCGTTTACAAATAAGTATTTTTTTTTTGGGTACAATTTTGTAAAAGTGAAGTAGATAAAAGAAAATGCGTTTTAATAATTTTAAATACATGAAAACGAATTTGTAAAAACAAATTAAATAATTTGTGAAAGCGAAAAGATATTAAAAAAGTAAATAAAAAATGCATATGAGGACATTGGAAAAAATATGTAATAGGACATTGAGAAAAAAAAAAAAAAGAGTAATAGGACATTGGGTGCATTAATAACTTAAAAAATAGACAAAAAAAATCGAGGGTGACAAAAACTTAGGAACCAGTAATTTAGTCAAATTTTTAACAAAAGGTATTTCGTTATAAATCATATTTATTATTTAAAATAAAAAATACACAGAAAAAGGACGATTATTAGTATCTTATAAACTTTATAAATAAAAAATAAAAATAACAGAACAAAAATTTATATTTTATACACGTTCTTGAAAGAAGTAATTTTTTTTTTCAGAAATAACATTGAAAAAAGTAAAATGTTTAATTGAATTGGTTACTAACAAATTAACAAAATTGAGATTATATTGTGCACAGAAGAAAAAAAAAAAAAAAAAAAAAAAAAAAAAAAAAAAAAAAAAAAAAACTCCAGAATTTTAATATAAAACTAGTAATGTTGATCTAGGTTTGTTAATACCCATTGCCATAATCTCCATATGGTTTTATATAATAACTTTACAAAACAAGTCACTTATATAAACAATAATTGCCAAAGCATGTGCAAGAAGCATTCAGACAATCAAAGAATGCGAATTAACTTAAAGTCGATGGCATAATATAAAATGGCGTACCATATGTTGTCCCGTTTCATCTCGAATTCCAGCTCCCCCAGATGCATAGTTTACGCCGTTTACGATTTCTTCAACTTTTGCAGTCGCAAAAGGCGGAATGAAACTCTTGAACCCAAGTAATTGAGCTATTTATCACATAAGCAAATCCAAGTTAGAAGGACCTTTGCATCACAACTAAAGTTACACACACACATACTTTTATATATATATATATATATATATATATATATATATATATATATATATATATATATATATATATAGGTAAAGTGAATATACCTAACAACCTATATATATATATATATATATATATATATATATATATATATATATATATATATATATATATATATATAGAGAGAGAGAGAGAGAGAGAGAGAGAGAGAGAGAGAGAGAGAGAGAGAGAGAGAGAGAGAGAGAGAGAGAGAGAGAGAGAGAGAGAGAGAGAGAGAGAGAGAGAGAGAGAGAGAGAGAGAGAGACCAATGACATCGGCGATATTCCGGCCATTGGAGAACCGGCCAGTAGGGCCGTCGGGGAAGTCAATGCCATATGGTGGAAAGTTAGCTTTTGCTTGAGTACGATGGTGGTTGTTGTTGCCGTTGTCCATTAAGGAATCGCCAAATATGAAGTAACAAGGGACCTGAGGCGGAGGGTCGCCATTGGTGAGTAATAATGTTGCTGTTGACACCAAGAAGACAAAGAGGGCGAGTGTCAGCATTGGAGGTAAAGTGGTAGAATGATGCTCAAAAGGGTGGTTCTACGTTTACACTACATATATCACCTACCCTTCCCCATAAATTTAATACACATTCAACAATCACAACTACACATATAAACACGTGTTACTCACTAGTAATTACAAAATAGCAAAGTGTTATTAATTATTTGCTTTTACATTTTTCTTACAATACAGGTTTTATAATATTTACTCCATGTAAAACTTTTGAAATGTTATAACATGCAATAAAGTTGTACATCCTCCGGTTTTAAAATTGAGTAAATTATAGGAATGGTCCTTATGGTTTGAGTTAATTGTCACACCCCCAAACCTGAAAGGCTGAAACGTTCGGGAGATAAGAACGTCATGTATAATATCACTATCACAACAATTGTATAATAGTAATCAAAGCAACAACAACTATTATATTAATAATAAAATGTTTACATTATATTCGAATCACAACTGGATTGACTCCTAAAAGTAAATAACAGAACAAAGACTTGAAGCTACTATGCTCCATCTTCTCAAATCTGTACGTATACCTGTCTACTAGATAGCTAAGAATACAAGTAATTTTGAATGTGTATCAACATTTAAATTAGTGAGCTTATAAGTGCTTTCATTGTAAAAAGTATATACTTTATTCTTTAGAAAATGTTACAGTGTTCTTCCAGAAAATCTGATATTTTCTTATTAGTTAAATGGAATGTAGCCTTAGTACCTTACGATAAAAGTTGTATAAGTTTCTTGCACTTAAAGATTAATTCTTTGAAATAAGTAATCGTATTTGTTTCTAGAAAATACTATATTTTCTATATAGATGATTTATGATCTTTAATGTTGCAAGATCGAAAGATGTAAGTATAAATGGCATACTTAGTTTAATAATGTGTAGTTTTATTATTAAATAAAACTAGTTGAATATGCGTTTGTCCTGTAAACTTGTTTGCTTGAAAAGGATTGATGTTTATCCCCTAAAATCCTATATTTTCTATAAAAATCAGTTGTAGTCTTTAATGCACCAAGGCCGAAAAAGTATAAGTATAAATGTCATACCTAAAGTTGGATTGTAGTCTTAATTACTCTAAGACCAAAAAGTATAAGTATAAATGTCATACTTAAAGTTGGATTGTCGTCTTAATTACTCTAAGACCAAAACATGTTCAAGTAATTCACCATACTTGAATTAATGATACGTAGTTTTATTCGAAAACAAAACTATTTGAAGAGATGTGTTCATATGTAAAAATAACGTATCTTTGTTTTCCCTATGTGAGTTTTTATAACCGTACTAACAAATGATTTGCCTGCCTCGATGTTCTTCAGGCGTCGTACTGCTTGATATTTATCACTCGGGGACTGTAGCTAACAGTCAGGGTGCGGGGTCATCAATCATGTATAGATCTATACACAAGTATCACGCTCTCCGGGGGGAGACTCGAGTTATAAAACAAGACTTACTGGTATACCTTAATAGGTACCATGAAGACAAATGACTCACAATTTCTCAACGAAATACATATTTGTATATAAGAATATTCATATATAAAGTTGTTACTCTTTTCCTAATGTTTATGACATAAAAATAATCATATTTTTAATTAACTGATGTATTTGTCCTGAAAGAGTATAATATAATGAGAATGTAACTCAAACTATATCTATTATAGCTTACAATATATGTTTCAATTAAATTGATAATTGATGTGTCATAAGATGTTTTATATGTATATGTTTTCATGTAATAGTTATAAAAACTGAAAGAAAACATAAACAACGATTTATATTTAAACACTAGTATTCTAGTGTTTTACTTGTAATTTCCCCCTTAAAAACCAATAAAAAGTTATAAAAAGTGTAGGGGTATGAACTCACTTGATAAGTAGTGAATTCGGCATCACTTTGTTGCTAGAAAAAGGCTTTAATGTTGAAAACCGTGCTTTGCGAGGGTCGGGTTTAGAAACCGAAAGACTCTTTTCTTGCGGACTTCTAGCGCCTCGGGATGTTATTCGGGTGTTGGATATGATATTGGGGCTTCGGGGGTTTTAAGGAGGTTTGTAGAGGTGAAAAGTGTGAAAAATATGAGAAAGTGGTGTAAAATTAGAAATGGAACCAGGACATCTCGCAGGTATTTATAAGGCCGAAGCCTCGGATTCGAAGGGGAAGGGGGAGGCTCGCATTGGACAGGTGGCGAGGAGGGGGCACACATCGGATGGAGAGGATACGCACGTGTCTTAGTTCGGACGCCTCCATTGCGACGACACGTGTCAGATTTTGCTTGGGTCGCACATCGGATGACTCAGCAGCTCATACACAGGGCAACTCGCATGCGAGGGTGACGTGGCTGAAGCTTGGTCTAGCATTATGCGAAAATTCTCGGTTTGTGTGCCCCGAACTTCAAAAATTCATAACTTTCGCATACGATCTCTACTTTCGACGTTCTTTATATGCACATGTAGGTGAGATACTCTACAACTTTCGTTTTGACTCTATCGGCTAATTTTGACTTTATTTTTAATATTATTATTTTTAACAGACCAGGTCAGGAAAATTCGTTAAAAGTTCATAACTTCTTCATCCGACGTCCGTTTCGTCTGTCTTTTTACCGTTGTATTACTATTGATGAGACCTTCAATTCTCGTTTAGGTTGTGTCGGCTTAAAATCACCCAATCTTTATTTCGAGTTTTTAACAGTATACTGCTACTCTAAATATTAGAAAAATCATAACTTCCTCCTACGAAGTCAGATTTTGACATTCTTTTTATGAAAGTTCTCGATTTAATGTATTCTACAACTTTCACTTAGATTTTTAAGGCTAAAAAGCGTTTTATTGCAAACTCACTTTTTATGACACACAATGTTTTGTCGGTTTTGTTGCGGATCTTCGATTGGTCATAACTTCTTCATTGTAACTCGGATTTAGTGTTCTTTATATTTTTGGAAACCTTGTTAAATTTCTACCACTTTATTCATCACAATCAAGATTATTTAACACTTCATTTTTTACGCTACTTTTCATTTCAATTAATTTCTATTTTTATTATTTCAAAATAATTTACAATTTGACCTAGTCTATGACAACCCAAAATTTATTTTTGTACAAGCCGTTTAAAATCATTCAATTCAGAATTATTTCTGCCATCGTTTAACATTTTTTGGGGTCCAATTGAATATTCTAAGCTCAGTACAATCAAGGTTTGGGTCAAAGAACGAGTTTTTCTAAATCGTATCATAGCATCCGGGCCAAACACCCCTTCGAGAGGAGTGTACAGCCGCAAACTCGAGTTTACGGCCGCACACCCCCACCCACCCCTTGGCCGAAAAATCATCCCTATATAAGGGATGCTTGGCCTTCATTTACCACTTTACTCACTTCAAAAGCTTTTTTTTTTTCTCTCTCTCTCTCTCTACATCCATCGAATTTTCTTCAAGATCTTGAAGGTGTAAGTGTTTCTCCACATTGAATTGTGTTTCCTTCCTCTATCTAGTGGTGAATCAAGGTTCCTGTCTCATAAATTTCATCATTTGCTAGATATTCATCTTTCACCAAGAACACACACTAGTTCTTGGTCGCTAAAAACCCCATTTCAAGCTTCCTAATAGTAAGTAACTACTTCCTATGTTTGTTATCTACTAGAAATGATTGTTTTTCACTTTAAAATCGACCCAAAAGACATAATCATGGGGGTTTTACGGCCGTAAACCCATGTGTACGGCCGTACACCCCTCATTAGCCGCAAACCCTAGTTTTGGTCAAAGATTGGGCCTTAAAATCATCCTAAAGCTAAGTACGGCACTTTGAACACTCCCAACGGGCTAGAAAGGACCTTAAAACACCTCAAATGCACACTTTATCAAGAGTGTACGGCCACAAACTCCTTGGCCGTACACCCATTGGGCCGTAAACCAATGGGCTGCAAACCTCTTGGGCCGTAAACACATTGGGCCGAAAACCCATGACCGTACACCCCTTTGTGCAGCCGTAAACTCCCCTCTTTCAATCACATGTGATTCTAAAACTTAGTTTCAAGTGTTTCCTAGTCCCTAAGGTGGTTCCCTTCCATATCTACTAGTGTTACACCCTAATCTAATACATATATGTGCTATTATATGTTAAATAGGATCCGGTTGTGTCTGAGGCTTCACTTGACACCCAACATTCCTATCGATCTTACATTTAAATCACAACAAATAGTGAGTTCATACCCCTACGCTTTTAAGGTTTTTAAATGTTTTCAGGGGGGGGGGGGTATATAAGCCAAACACAAAAGGATTTTTGTGAACAAAAATGTTTTCAACAAGTTAAAACTTATGAATATGATACAACCCAATGCGTTTCATAAAACATATAGACATTTATTCCCTTTTGTAATATGCGGAGCATAAGGGACGTTTCCTAAACATAATTTCATAGTTTTAAGAACAATACACGAACATAATATATCAGTCAAACTATAATAGGTATAGTTTGGGGAATTCATTACCAGTTTTACAGATAAAAACTACGTACAAGGTTGAACATATAAGCTATGATAGATTTAGTTTATCCGTTACCACATACAAATAACAAGAGTATCATACTAAATAATTATTTATACTCTACACAATAAACAAATGATTTCAAACATGAGAACAACAAAACATCACGTAAACTAGTTAATACAGGATTGTAAGACATCTTTTCATTGTACCCTTCGGGGTTTTGGTAAATCCTCTACATTTAGTATAACCAGAGTCTCTTAGAGGGAGAGCGTGAGATTTGTGAATAGATCTATTCGGGACTGACAATCCCACACCCGAGTTGTTAGCTACAGTTAGGAAGGCATGCCTGGGGTGAAAATTTTGTAACATACGATGCCTGAAGAGACGTCACTGAGGTCATCAGTCATATTAGCACGGTTATACAAACTCACAATAGTATAAACTAACATTTGTTTACGGGATTTTCATTCTTCAATAGTTTGTTTTTAATTAACAAGACTACTTACATACTACACTGGAGGGTATTCTAGGGATACAACATTTGGTTTTATTTTAAGTAATAAGACTACTCTACATACTGGTGGTAGCCAAGGTTTTCAAACAAGAGCAATCATACTGGTGGTAGCCAGGGTTTTTCAAAGAGATCATGCTATTCATACTGTAATCAACGAACATGTTATAAAATACTGGATTTTCTTGGAAAGCATGCATACTTATTTTCAGAACTTGATAACAATGGTTTTTACTACCAAAACAATCTTATGAACTTACCAGCTTTATGCTGATATATTTTCAAAACCGCTTGTATTCTCAGGACATTAGTAGACCGGTACACTAGCTGGCTTTTGGAGAAGATGGAGCATTTTGGATTCTCGTCTTTATCTTTTGCTACTTTTGATGTATACGAACCTCTTATCAAACAAATGTAAATATTCATATTATAATGTAATAGTTGTGTTTACTTTGATTACTATGATGCAATTGTTGTGATACTACATATGACGTCCTCCACCCCCAGACGTTTCCGCCGTTTGTTTTTACGATTTGGGGGTGTGACATAGACTATTACATTGAGTAGAAATACCGAGTTGTTACATTATTCCCCCGTTAGAGGTAATTTCGTCCCAAAATTGTTTCTAAAATGTTACTCATGGTCTGGGGAAAAGGTATGAATGGTTTTGCTTCATCTGATTTTCCCGTTCCCAAGTGAATTTAGGTCCCCGCTTGGCATTCCAACGAACCTTCATTATTGGTATACAACTTTGTTTTGTTTGTTTAACTTCCCTATCCATGATTTCTACTAGTTCCTCCATGATATGTAGGCTTCTCATTCAACTCGATTTCATCAAGTGAAATCACAAGAGTCTAGTTAGATAGGCACTTCTTTAGATTAGATACATGGAAGATAGGATGTATGTTACTAAGTTCTTGCGGTGGTTCGAGTTTATAAGCTACAGGACCAATCCTTGCGAGGATTTTAAATGGTCTGATATACCTTGGATTAAGTTTTCGACGCTTTACGAAGCGTATCATGCCTTTCCATTGTGAGACCTTTAACAGAACATGATCACCAACCTGAAATTTCCAACAATTTTTGTCTTTTGTCGGCCTAGCTCTTTTGTCTATGTCTCGAGACTTTTATTCGTTCCTGGATTTGTACAATTCTTTCTGTGGTTTCACGAATGATTTCCGGGCTAGTGAGAGTGCTGTCTGGAACTTGACCTCTAGCTAGTTGTGTGTCACCCATCTCATCCTAACACAGAGGGGATTTGAACTTACAACCATAATATTGTTGTAAGAGAACTCGACCAGTGGCAAATGAGTATCTTAGGACTTGTCGAAGTCGATAAGACATGCTCACAGCATGTCTTCTTGTGTTTGAGTAGTTCTCTCACTATGCTCATCGGTTTGTGAATGATAAGCTATACTCATGTTCAGCTTAGTTCCAAGAGCCTTCTGAAGTGATTGCCAGAATCGAGAGGTAAACCTACTATCTCTATTCGAGATAATGGATCTAGTTACACCGTGTAGTTGTACTATCTCTTGGATGTGGGTTCTAGTCAGTCTCTCCATCTTGTATGTTTCATTGATTGGTAGGAAGTGGGTGGACTTGGTCAATCTGTCAACGATCACCCAAATAGTGTCATGGCCACTTGGGGTTTAAGGCAATTTGGTAATGAAATCCATTGTAATTCGTTCCCACTTCCACTCAGGTATTTCTAGCTGTTGGAGTATACCTGAGGGCTTCTGATATTCCACCTTCACTTTGGTGCAAGTTAGACACTTGCCCACATAGGTAGCAATTTTAGCTTTCATATTCGGCCACCAATATAATTTCTTAAGGTTGAAATACATTTCATCTGAACTAGGATGAATAGAGTATCGAGTCTTGTGTTCTTCATTCATGATAAATTCTCTGAGTCCACCAAACTTCGGTGTCCAGATTTGATTCATGAAATAACAGACTCCATCATCCTTTGATTTCTAAATTCCTTTCCATTCTCGTTAAGGCTTTACCTGCCATGTTCTTAGGTTTCATGGCTTCCAGAATAGTCTCCTTGATTTATGTGGTTAGGTGGGGATGGATGATCATCGTCAAAGATTTTATTCGGCGGCGTAAATATTCTTTCCGACTGAGGGCATATGCTACTACATTGGCTCTGCTGGGATGATAACGAATTTTCGTATTCGTAATCATTAATTACTTCAATCCATTGTCGTTATACATTGAAAGAGTTAGTAAGATGGTTGGTTAAAGCGAAGAGTCTTTCCATAGCACATGGATTTGGTATAGTGAGGACCAAGTCAATCTATTTCTAATAGTTACCTAGGAAACTTTTATTGTAACGGGTGTTAAGTTAATTAGGAAGAAGTGTCTGTTTAAAGCGATGATGTCTTCTATGTATATGTCTTTAGTGCCTTCTGTTTTATTCTTGTTATTACTGTTGCAAATATTTGCACTTCATTTAGCTAGTATAGGTAGTAAGAGTACTTTGATAATTGCTGGTGAAATCTCGTAATATGATCCTAAAAGTCCCTCTATAATCGCTTAATGTATACAAATCGTATATAGTTAAGATTGAGAAGACAGTCGACTGAGCAATATTTCCCTAAATCCACAATCAATAGTTTAAACGCCTTCAAAGCGTTTGTTTCAGACCATCCAGTCATAGTATGGTCATAATCAGCTCACCTGTAAGGATCCTTAGTTATGATGTATTTCATTTGAATGAGAAGGCATGATTTTTGATTTTTTTTACTGTTAAAAACTTTTGTGAAAATTCAATGTTATTTTTATTTGGAAAACATACCAAAATTCCAGTAGGGTTCCTTGTTGTTTCATCATGTTTTGTTACTAAACTCCTCCTGCTTCTCCGTCATTCCTCTATGTTGGACAATCTCTTTTGAAGTGTCCCGTTTCACCACATAAATAACATATTGGCCTTATTCCATCATTGGAGCTTGAAGTGGTGTATTAGGTTGGAGTCATACAGTGGGCGTCGATGTATCCTCTCTTCTTGCACCTATTGCACTACATCTCTCGATAGGATTCGTAATGGTGGTAGTTACACTTGTTGCAGTGTGGGAGGTTTCCTAAATATGGTGTTATTGGTGTTGAGATAGTAGGGTTAGTGGGGGTTTGGACTGCTATTGTTGGTTGCCTTTCTTGAGTTGAGTCGCCCCTTCTCTTGTTCCAGGGCCTTTGTTTCATGTTCTTAGATTTGTGGATTGGAATGTTCTTGCAGGCAGACACTCAATGTTGCCTTTTATTGTTACTATGGTTTGAATTGTTGACACTATTTCCATTTTTTTTTGGGTTGTTAGCATCGAGATGCGTCATGACAGTTGTCACATCAGCTGTTACGGTAGCTGTGATAGCGGCCTGAAAAGTGGCAGAGTCTATTTGTAGAATTGGTGTTTTGTCGGCTGGCTGGTTATTTCCATGTGAAGGCATGATTCTATTACAAGGTGTGAAAAAAGTTCATAAGCAACAGTGCTTGTTTCTTGTTGAGTGTTATCTATTTATATATACATATAAATTTCATGTTCTTCTGTACAATTCTTAAGGGTTCGACCAACATATCTATGATGTTTTTATGGTAGAGAGTAGAAAAGGATAAGTTCATTCATCTTAGTACTTCTCTCGTCCAAGTATGCACCACTGTGGAGTTCTGATGGGATCCGATGCATTAGTAAGGATTTGATAACGTTGTTTTATAGTACCTAAAATACTCCTGTAGTATTTTAATTGCATGTTTGATTCTAGAGCTTCTTGGTATTTGATAAGCTTTTAGACGTGTTGTTTTTGTATAGTATCATAAAATACTCCTATAGTATTTTAAACTTCATGTTTGGTTCTAGTATTCCTTTGTGTAAAGAGTTGGTAAGTTTTATACTTGTTGCAACACCACTATCACTCATAAACAGATGTTAGTCGTATCTCAAATAAATATAGTTGATCAGGCTATATTTATCCCAGATACGATTACATAACTGTCTACGTCTGACTGTAATGTCCAACATCTAAATACTTATGTTTTTTCTTCTTGTGATACTTTCTCTAGCATGTATGCATACTTTTATATTGCTATACTTTAAAAGTATACTTATAGTCAGAGCATTTCGGACCCATTGTATTTATAGTTGTATATCTTTTATGGGTTGATATACTTAGTTCGCTATAAACAAAGCTCTGATACCAATCTATCACACCCCTAACCTGAACGGGTGAAACATTCGGGGGAGGAGGACGTCATATAAGATATCACAACAATTGTATAATAGTAATCAAAGCAATAACAACCATTGTATTGATAATAACTTGTTTACATTGTATTCAAATCACAACTGGATTGACTGCTAAAAGTAAATAACATAAAAAAGACTTGAAGCTACAATGCTCTATCTTCTCAAATCTTTGTGTGTATGTAACATCCCAAAAATACAGTCTGAAAATTTCTTTTTAATTTAATACAAAAACCATAGTCATCAAACAATCATATAAACTTCATAAACAATGTATCTCAAAAGTACAATAACATCGATTAAACATATCATAGTATAAACATCCCAGGCTAAACAAATGGTGGTGCACTGCAATCTTCCCGAGCTCCTCTTTTGAAAACTGAGTATTTGAAACCAAAACTGAAAACTGTAAGCACGAAGCTTAGTAAGTCTCCCCAAGATACCACATACCATACACAGAATCACATACTGAGCCTAGCCTACTGCATCGGGCCCCACCCGATATTAGACCAAAGTCCGACATACTTGGGCCCTGCCCACTGCATCGGGCCCCACTCGGCATCAGACTGAACTCCGACATAACTTGGGCCCTACCCACTGCATCGGGCCCAGGTCGGCATCAGACCGAAGTTCAGTATAACTTGGGCCCTGCCTACTACATCTGGCCCCGCCCGACATCAGACCGAAGTCCAGTATAACATGGGCCCCGCCCGTGATCAGACCGAAGTTCGGTATAGACTGAACATAACATAAACATAACCATATAACATAATCACATATACTACATTGGGCTTGCCCGACATCAGACCCAAGCCCGGAACATATAACACATAACATAAACATGCATGAATCACAAAGACATCAAGCATACATAACTACTTCTCGGGATTGCTCCGGCATCGGACCGAAGTCTAGAAAACATAATATATAACATGTAAGCTAAACTAATACATCGGGCCCCGCCCGACATCGGACCGAAGTCTGGAACACATAACATATAACGTGTAAGCTAAACCACTACATCGGGCCCTTCCTGATACTACTAACATCTAAACGGGCCGGCATTGTTGCCTTTGACCCATTCCTACTGGAAGATGACTCACCTCGCACTGCTAAAGTCCTGTGAATAAATCCTGGCCTACTGGTTTACAGATCATTGAGCTGTCAACATCCAAATAGACCCAAATTAATAATTGGATCCCAAATACAAGCCCAATTCCCAATCTAAAGGCCCCATAGTCTAATAATCAACTAAAGCCCAACTATGGCCCTATTTTCTAAATTGGGCCCAAATCCTTCACACGGTCTTACTTAAAAGGCTCAACCATTTATTTGATCCAAACACTTGGCCATACAATAGTCCAATGCCCCATAATCTTCAAGGCCCAACTATGGCCCATCTATGGACCAATTTTCCAAATTGGACCCAAACATGTCTAATGGGCCTTATCCTATAGTACAATCCAATACTCTAGTCCTTATACTTGCTCCTGGATGGTCCATCAATAGCCCAAAACGTCTAGGCCCAACACGAGGCCCAACTCCAAACCCAAAAAATTAGGGTTTTCACATGAAATGATGATTATGGTTAAGTGCTCTCACTTAACCCATTAAGTCCATTATTCCACTAAGTAAATGATATAGGGTAATTTGGGCTTAAAACATAATCCAATTCCAATGGCCGAAAAGTGGGACCCAATAATCCCAATCCAATAAATTCACAATCAGGGTTTTCTAAACCCTAATTTGGGTTTCTAGACCAATAACGAACCAACCAAGTCCAACATTAAGATTTTAGGTCCATTAGGGTCCTACTAGGCTGGGCACCACCCACTGCCACCTCGGGCGGTGGTGACCGGCAGCAGCTCAAGGCGGCAACCACCACCTCATGGTTGTGGTGGTTGTTTTCCTTGACTTTTCTCCGACCAAAACACCCAATCAGCAACCCATCAATAAGGAAACGTACTCACACAAACTAAATGACACACATACGGGCACCCATATGGCGGCAGGCGGCAACAAACGATGGCAGCCACCACCTCATGGTGGTGAGTGTGGATTTCCGGCCATAAAATCACGCATGCCACACACCAATTATTGAAAGAAACTAGCATGCTCGAATACACATCCATACAACCACCTCCTAGGCGGCAGATGTCGCCGGAAAGGATGAAAATTGTGGCCCAAGGGCCACCGATGGAAGTAACGGCGATCCCAACATCGCATTGACGACAAAGAACGAGAAAGAGAGGAAGGTAGGGTGTGGTGGACTTACTGTGCAGTTTCGACAACTCATGACCCTCAAACATCGACAACCCTCCTTCATTCATCGGTGATCTCCCAGAAGTTCTCGACGTCACTTGCGGCAGCGAGAGACGTGATTGTGGCATTAAACGACATGGCAGTAGGTGAAGAGGGTGACTATCGAACCAGTGATGTGATCGAGGATGAGGTGCTCCAAGAACAGTGGTGGCGGATGAATCCCATATAGGTTTATGGGTTGCATTAAGTAATGAGCGGGGGAAGGGACACCAACTTAACCCGTGTTCTATTTCAAACTTATTAGCATTTGTACAAGTTCAACCCCTCCTCATAAGATTTGTTTTCCGTTTAGATCCAAAATTTACCATTTAGCCCCCCAACTTCCAAAAATCTTATAATTCAAATATTAAATTTCCCCTTTAGCCCTTGTTTCCATAATTCCTTTCATATTAAGTCCTAATAAGTACCAAGCGGCCCCTATCTTCAAAATTCCTTTCAAATTAAACCAATGATTTATTAAACAGTCCCCAACCTTCAAAATTCTTTACAATTTAATCCGAAAATTACATTTTAACCCCCAACTTCTATAATTGTGACTTTTAACTCTCTGAAACCAAGGCTTCAATACATTTATTTAGTTATTTTTTAAACGGGGCGTTACAGTGTACATGTCTACTAGATACATGATAATACAAATAATTTTGAAAGTGTATCAACATTTAAGTTGGTGAGTTCATAAGTGTTTTCATTGTAAAAAGTATATCATTTATTCTTTAGAAAATGTTACGGTGTTCTTCTAGAAAATCCGATATTTTCTTATTAGTTAAATGGAATGCAGTCTTAGTACCTTAAGAAAAATGTTGTATAAGTTTCTTACACTTAAAGATCGATTCTTTGAAACAAGTAATCATATTTGTTTTTAGAAAATACTATATTTTCTATATAGATGAGTTATGATCTTTAATGTTCAAAGATCGAAAGATGTAAGTATAAATAACATACTTAGTTTAATAACGTGTAGTTTTATTACTAAGTAAAACTAGTTGAATACATGTTTGTCCTGTAAACTTGTTTGCGTGAAAAATATTGATGTTTATCCCAAATCCTATAATTCCTATAAAGATGAGTTGTAGTATTTAATGCACCAAGGCTGAAAAAGTATATGTATACATGCCATACATAAAATTGGATTGTAGTCTTAATTACTCTTAGAACAAAAAGTATAAGTATAAATGTCATACTTAAAGTTGGATTGTAGTCTTAATTACTCTAAGACCAAAACATGTTCAAGTAATTCACCATACTTGAATTAATGATACCTAGTTTTATTCGAAAACAAAACTATTTGAAGAGATGTGTTTATATGTAAAAATAACGTATCTTTGTTTTCCCTATGTGAGTTTTTATAACCGTACTAACAATTGATTTGCCTACCTCGATGTTCTTCAGGCGTCGTACTGCTTGATATTTCTCACCCGGGGACTGTAGCTAACAGTCAGGGGGCGGGGTCATCAATCCTGTATAGATCTATACACAAGTATCACGCTCTCCGGAGGGAGACTCGGGTTATAAAACAAGACTTGCTGGTATACCTTAATAGGTACCATGAAGACGAATGACTCACAATTTCCCAACGAAATACATATTTGTATATGAGAATATTCATATATAAAGTTGGTACTCTTTTCCTAATGTTTATGACATAAAAATAATCATATTTTTAATTAACTGTTGTATTTGTCCTGAAAGAGTATAATATAATGAGAATGTAACCCAAACTATATCTATTATAGCTTACAATATATGTTTCAATTAAATTGATAATTGATGTGTCATAAGATGTTTTATATGTATATGTTTTCATGTAAAAGTTATAAAAAGTGAAAGAAAACATAAACAACAATTTATATTTAAGCACTAGTATTCTAGTGTTTTACTTGTATTTTCCCCCTTAAAAACCAATAAAAAGTTATAAAAAGTGTAGGGGTATGAACTCACTTGATAAGTGGTGAATTCAACATCACTTTGTTGCTAGAAAAAGGCTTTACTGTTGAAAACCGTGCTTTGCGAGGGTCGGGTTTAAAAACGAAAGACTCTTTTTCTTGCGGACTTCTAGCGCCTCGGGATGTTATTCGGGTGTTGGATATGATATCGGGGCTTCGGGGGGTCGTAAGGAGGTTTGTGGAGGTGAAAAGTGTGAAAAATATGAGAAAGTGGTGTAAAATTGGAATTCGAACTGGGAGATCTTGCAGGTATTTATAAGCCCGAAGCCTCGAATCCGAAAGGGAGGGGGGAGGCTCGCATCACACAAGTGGCGAGGAGGGGCACGCATTGGAAGGAGAGGCTGAGGAAGTGTCTCGGTTCGGACGCCTCCACCGCGACGACACACATCGGATTTCACTTGGACCGTGCATCGGATGACTCAGCAGCTCGGAAGCTTGCATGCGAGGGTGACATGGCTGAAGCCTGGCCTAGCTTTATGCAAAAATTCTCGATTTTTGTGCCCCGAACTTCAAAATTCATAACTTTCGCATATGAGTTCCGTATTCGACGTTCTTTATATGCACGTGTAGGTGAGATTATACTCTAAAACTTTCGTTTTCACTCTGCCAGGTAATTTTCAATTTATTTTTAATATTATTATTTTTAACGAATCGGGACAGGAAAATTTATTAAAAATTAATAACTTCTTCCTCCGATGTCCGTTTTCGTCTGTCTTTTTACCGTTATGCTACTATTGATGAGACCTTAAATTCTCGTTTAGGTTGTGTCAGCTTAAAATCACCCGAGCTTTATTTCGAGTTCTTAGTTATATACTGCTATACTGAATCTTAGAAAAATCATAACTTACTCATACGAAGTCAGATATTCACATTCTTTTTATGAGAGTTAACGATTTAACGTATTCTACAACTTTCATTTTAGATTTTTAAGGATAAAATGAGTTAATTGCAAACTCACTTTTTATGACACACAGTGTTTTGCCTGTTTTGTCGCGGATCTTCGATTGGTCATAACTTCTTCGTTATAACTCAGATTTCAATGTTCTTTATATTTTTGGAAACCTTGTTACATTCTCTACCACCTTATTCATCCCAATCAATATTATTTAATACTTCATTTCTTACGCTACTTTTCATTTCAATTAATTTCTATTTTTATTATTTCAAAATAAGTTACAATTTTGACCTAGACTATTACATTGACCTGAAATATCGGGTTGTTACAATAATTTGCATGTTTGGTTCCTAATTTATTTTTTTAACTCGAAAGGTTTCTACTATTTGTTTTGTTGCACGCTTGGTCCATGTCTTACCTAAAAAGACTATTTTGCCCGTGATTTTTTTAATTTATTTAAATAAACACACCTTCAACCCCACTTCTGCATCACATTACCTTACCGTACCTACATCACCTTATTTAAATTAATAAAAAAATCAACGGCAAAATATTCTATTTAGGTAAGATAGGGATGAAGAGCGCAATGAAAACAAACACTTGGGACCTTCCAAGTTAAAAAATTAGTTAGGAACCAAATGTGCAAATTACCCCAAACCATAGGGACCATTCATGTAATTTACTCTTTAAAATTTAAAAGATTTACTCTCTCTTAATTTTTAATTTACAGAAAATGTCCCTGTAAGGTTTTTTTTTTCAAAAACAGTCTATATGTGTAACATTTTTGTATTTTGGCAGGTTTCACCCTTGTGTACAAATCTAATTAAAAAAATTGTCTTCATAATTTACAGAAAATGTCTACGTCCTTTACAATTCTGCCACTATATTTTGTGGAGTTGTCGCTTCTACTCCCTGGCTTTAACAATAAAAATTAACAATAAAAATTATATTTTTCTAAAACAAAAACAAAATTCATATATATTGATGGGTTTTGATACAAAATATACGTTTATTTTTCAAAAAAAAAAAAAAAAAAAACAGTATCGGAAGTCTTTAAAAATATGAAGTTTATTTTTAGTTTATAACAAAACTAAACAATCAATGATCCATTTATAGAGGTTAGAATGAAATAAAATAGTCAGAGAGCTTTTAAAATGATATCATTTGAAGCCTTTGAACCAATTTGGTTTTGGGGTGTTGATGAATATAGCAAAAATCAAAGAATATGATTTCTCTATGTGTATCCACCATCAAGGGAAAGACATTGGAATGCTAGTTCCTTCTTGTATTCTTGAGTGTCTTAAGCCTTTAAGTGCTTAACTCAAATAAGCACTAAAGGAGACAACTCAACGAAGCTTTAAACTGCCAAACTAACTTCAAATGAGAGAGAAAGGAGGATGGTCTAGAGAGATTTTGGCCATAAGCTTTAAGAGAAGGATTAAGACCAAAAACTAGCCAAAAAAACATGCAAGACGCATCCTTTATATACCTCATGAAAATAAGGGTCTTATAATAAAATACTCTGAAGTATTTTTAGCCTTTAGAAGCATGGGGAGACAAAGCATGGACATTGAAAAGCAACATCCATATTATTTTATTAGTTTTGTCCATACCTCTCAAAAGAGGACAAATTCTTTAATTTTTATAAACTCTAAGTTAATAAAATATAAAGTTTGTCTCTAGGTAAAAGACAAAAGAATCCAACTAGTCCAATAGGTTGTACATGGCTTATTAATTCATACCATATAAAATAATAACTAGTTATAGTCTCTTATAGTTATTATTTTCATAAAACAATAACTATTCCCTAATTAAATTACAAGAATTGATATTATTTATTAATAATCATATTAGTAATAAATGTAGAAAATTTGCCAACTTGATAAAAGTGTGACCCTATAGGATCATGTATTATTAGCAATGTCACTCAATAATGATTCGTGGGCATATAGATTTAACAATCTCCCACTTGCACAAGATTCATTATAGACTGACATAGACAGTAGTTGACATCTAGCAATACATTATTTCCCCTAACAACATATGAAGGGTGCCATCCCATCAACAACCAATTTTGGGATCTCTAAGTTACAATTGTTACTAAAGGTGTGGTATCAATTATTCATTTGTCTCAAACATCATGTTGAACATGAGATATGGATCACAATTAATCTCATTTAGTGTTCAATTTTGATTAAGGCCTTACATGTCTAACTCTCAACAAATAAGGAGGACAAATCCCATCTCACCTATATATGCCCATCAATGTAGTTCTTGTCATACCCATCGATGGCCCATATATCTGCCTTTTACGGAACAACGTTAAACCATGTTAAAGCACAATTCCTACACTTTAAGCCCTAAATATGTATCTTACATTTAAGAATACAAAGATACAACCCTGATTAAAACATCACTCTTGACTATGATCCCTAAAGTAATTTAGATTCGGGTCAGGTCCAATACTTATTCTCCTAATCAATTACCTATGATGTTAGTAGAAGCTCTTGATATTCCCATTTCTTTGAGAATCGACCAATCCACTTATATTATTCATACTCCATAGATTCTCCCACAACTATGAATGACTATGGAGATTTAGAATAACCTAGTTATTCAAGGATTGAAACATACTGTTAAATGTGACTCGAGCATTTGGTGCGTTTGGATCATGTTCATGAAGCATTTGAACCTCAATGGCGCACTTGGGGTTCATGGAGCATGTGACAAAGGAATGGATCTTCTAAGAGAGGAATGACTCATCAGAAAAACGAACTGATCAAGTGCCAAAGGAATGGATTGTGTACAAGGGGGTTTTAGAGCACCTGGAAGGAGTTTGAAGCACTTGGAAGAGGTTTGGAGAACTTAGAAGGGATATGGAACAACAAGGGGTCCTTGTTGCCCCACATGATGAAGAGATGGGTCAAGAGGGATGCTCTTGAGCCATCTTGTTCTTCTCTTGATTCATCATGTTTTCTTGGTGAGCCATGCACGACCTTGTTGAGCCATGCATGTGCCGGTTTCTCATGGTGATGTTGTTGCTCCAAGATTGATGTTGTGTGACATACTTTATGCTCTTCTACCATTTTGATTATTGTTGTGGCAAATAGGGTTATTCTTGAGCCATGAAGAAGTTGTTTCGCCATGTTGATCCAAGTATTCCTAGAAGATGATAATGCTCAATAATGTTACAAAAGATGATGCATGAAGAATTATGATTGGTTGGTAACCTTCATAGGCCTATGGGTCAATGGGCTTGGTCCATTATGGTTTTAGATCTAATCTCTCAAGTATAAATATAGATGCATGCTAGGTTATTTTGTATCTTGATTTCAAGAGTGATAGGCAAATCTCTGTGTAATTGTACTTGTAACTTGTGTGTTGAGATCTTTGAGTTAAAGAATACTTACCTCCTACCTATGGACATAGATCACCTTGACCGAACCATGTAAATATTGTGTCTTGTATGCTTGTGGTTTTGTTAGTTATCCGCTTTACTTCCTAACAAGTGGTATCAGACTTGCAGATTGTTTTCATGTGATTGAGGATGTCTACTCATAAGTTTGATTTGGAGAAGTTTAATGGCTCAAATTACTTCACTTTGTGGAAGGTGAAGATAAGGGCTCTTTTGGTTCAACAAGGATGTGTGGCGGCTCTGGAAGGAGAGGCAAAACTGCCAAAGGATATGTCGGCTGATAAGAAGGTGGATATTTTGACGAATGCACATAGTGTCATTCTATTGAGCTTGACAGATGAAGTACTGAGGGAGGTTGCGGATCAAACAACTGATTTTGGGCTTTGGGATAAACTTTGTGACAAGTACTAGAACAAATCACTGATGAACAATTTGTATTAGAAGCAAAGGTTGTACACTGAGAATGTCTGAAAGTACCCAAGTGAAAGATCATCTGGATAACTTCAATCGTATCATACTGGATCTACAAGGTATTGATGTGAAGATTGAAGATGAAGATCAAGTGCTCATTCTCTTATGTTCACTTCCTAACTCATATGATAATTTCATTGATACCATGCTTTTTGGTAGGACAACGATCACTGGGAATGATGTGAATGACTCTTTGATGTCCAAGGAACTGAAAAGAAAAGTTTCAGGTGGATAGGAGGTGTCCAGTTCTAGTTTGTTTGCAAGGAGAGGGAGGATGATAGTGAGGAAAGAGGGAAACAGAGGGAGATCATGTTCAAATCAAAGTCTAAAGGTTCATCAAACATGAAATGCTATAATTGGAAGGAGAAGGGGTAGTTCAAGCGAAATTGTCCACACCTGAAGAATGGGAAGTCCAAGAGTGAATCAAGCTCCAAAAATATTGTTGCTGTAGTTCAGGAAAATTCAGATGAAGGTGACATAGTGATGTACTGACTGTGTGTACATCACGTTCTTCTAATGCTTGGGTCTTGGATTCTGGAGCATCCTATCACATGACATATAATCGTGACTGGTTCGACTCCTTCAAAGAGTGGGATGGAAAAATCAAGATGGGTGATGATTGAATGAGCAGTATCAAAGGTAGTGGCACGGTACATATCAAGATGACTATGACATGGTCAGGAAGTTAGTTTGCTGGTACGTTCCAAAACTTCGAAATAATATAATTTATCTTGCCACATTGGCTAAGAATGGGATGAGGTACGCTGGTGAAGGTGAATGTGCCAAAGTGACCAAAGGCTCTCTGGTTATAATGAAATGGAAGATGAATCATGGAGGGATGTATATCCTAGAAGGCAGTACTGTTATAGGAATGGTGGTTATCTCCCAATCCTTGAATAAAGGTGACGCCAAGACAGAGTTGTGGCATCATAGGTTAGGGCACATGAGTGAGAAGGGCATGTCAATTCTAAGTAAACAAGGACTGCTTAGTGGAGAGGCTACTAGAAAGATAAAGTTTTGTGAAGCTTGCGTCAAGGGAAAGCAACAGAAAGTGAATTTAGGTACCGTTCAACACACAAGCAATGAAATCTTGGAGTATGTTCACTCAAATATATGGGGTCCTACACCAGTGAAGTCTCAAGGAGGATGCTCATACTCCATGACGTTCATTGATGACTATTCTAGAAAGGTTTGGTTGTACTTTTTGAAGACAATGAATGAGGTGTTTGGGAAGTTCAAGGAGTGGAAGACCATGGTTGAGAAAAGGACTATAAAACAGGTCAAGACTTTAAGGACAAATAATGGGTTGGAGTTCTGCAATGCTCCATTTGACAATTTCTACAAGGCAAAAGGTACAGTAAGTCACCGCACTGTATGACACACAACACAAAAAATGGAGTGGCGGAACATATGAACCAAACACTCATGCAGCGTGCAAGGTGCATGTGGATATTTGCTAACTTATCCAAGCAATTATAGGTGGAAGCAGTTAACACTGCATGCTATCTGGTGACCAGATCACCATCAACTGCAATAGACTTAAAGATTCCCCATGAGGTATTGTCCGGAAAATCCTCTAACGATTCTGGTTTGCGTATATTTGGGTGCCTTGCATATGCTCATGTGAATGATGGTAAACTTGAGCCAAGGGAAATGAAGTGCATATTTCTAGGTTATGCGATAGAAGTAAAAGGTTATTGACTGTGGTGTATAGAAGAAGGAAGAACTCATAAATTTATCATGAGTACAGATGTGAACTTTGATGAATCTGCCATGGGTAACTAATGATGAGGTGAAACAAGTCAAGAAAGGATCAAAGATCAGGGTGCTAGCCAGAAGGTGGAGTTTGAATCTCAAACTCCAGATAGAGTTGTGATAAATGACAAATAGAAAGGTGGTAGTGAATAGCCAGGACAAGATGAAAACCCATGAACAACACATGTGATCTTCGCCTAGTGGTGCTGATGTCGAGAAAGATGATGGGTCTGAATCTATAGCAAGGAGAAGATCGAAGAGGGTTATTCGACAACCTAACAGATATGTGGGATGTGTAAATTTAGGTGAGCTTGACTCCATTGCGTTCGCCTTAGCAACTGGAGAATACATTGACATCGATGAGCCTCAATTGTATAAAGAGGTTGTCGCGAGTAAAGAAGAAAATGAATGGTTGATGGCCATGAATGAAGAAATGCAATCGTTAGAGAAGAATGAAACATCGTATCTTGTTCCACTACCAAAGGGAACAAAGCCAGTAGGATGCAAGTGGGTCTTTAAGAAGAAATATGGGATACCAGGAGTTGAACCAGCTAGGTTCAAGGGAAGGTTGGTGGAAAACAGGTTCTCTTAGAAAGAAGTAATTGATTATCACGAGGTGTTCTCACCGGTCCTGAAGCACAAGACAATTTAGGTTCTTTTGGCCATGATGAGTGCGTTTGATCTGGAGCTTGAACAACTTGATGTGAAAACTACATTTCTTCATGGAAATTTAGAAGAGAATATTTATATCTCCCAACCAGAAGGGTTCCTTGATGATAAGAAGGACCATGTATGTTTGCCGAAGAAATCCCTATATGGTTTGAAGTAGTCTCTACAACAATGGTACAAGATATTTGATTTATTCATGATCTCAAATGCCTACACTCAGAATCACTTTGACAATTGTGTTTACTCAAAGGAATTGTCACCGGATTCCTACATATATTTGTTTATATATGTTGATGATATGCTCATAGCAGCCAAATACATGTTTGGAATAAATGACTTGAAGGAAACCCTGAAGAGTGAGTTTGAGATGAATGATTTGGGAGTAGCAAAGAAGATACTGGGGATGGAGATACAAAGGGATAGAAAAGAACAGAGGTTGTGTATTTCTCAATAGAAGTACGCTGAGAACATTTTGCATTCCTTCAACTGTGATCAGTCCAAGCTAGGTGGAACTCCTTTGGCAGCTCATTTTAAACATGGTCCAAGCACTATACCCACTACTAATAAAGAAAGGAAGTACATGAGACGGGTTCCTTGGTCTAGTGTTGTTGGAAGTCTCATGTGTGCTATGGTTTGTACCATAGCTAATTTGGCTCATGTAGTTAGTGTGGTTAGCAGGTTTATGAGTAATCTAGGGAAGACTCATTGGGAAGCTATAAAGTGGATCTTTCGATACTTGAAGGGAATGATGGATGTTTTCCTGGTGTATGGAGCAAATACGAAGAGTGACTTGGTGGGATATGCTAACTCTGATTATGGTGGTGACTTGTTGAAGTGCAGGTCGCAAACGTGATACATATTCACTTTATTCAGATGTGTCATCAGTTGGAAGTCAACGTTACAAGATAACGTTGCTCTGTCTGTAACTGAATCCGAGTACATGTCCATGACAGAAGGAATAAAGGAGGAAATATTGTTCCAAGGGCTTATTTAGAGTCTTGGTCTGAAGGTGGAGAAAACTGTCTTGTATTGCGATAGTCAAAGTGCTTTGAGTCTTGCCAAGAATCTTGTGTATCATGAGAAGATGAAGCACAATGATGTCTGGCTGAATTTTCATTCGGGATATTCTGGAAGGAGACAAGTTTTTAATACTGCAGATTTATACCAAGGTCAACCCATTAGATATGTTGAGAAAGTCGTTGCCTACGGTGAAGTTAAAGGTTTGCTTGGACTTGGTTGGTGTTTGTAGGAGATACGTCCCTACGGGGACGAATGGCAGGAAGGGAGAGGAAGTTCTTGTTCGAGGTGGAGTTCAGAGGATGCTCAAGTCAAGGTGGAGATTTTTAAATATGACTCGAGCATTTGGAGTATTTTCATCATGTTCATGAAACATTTGGAGAACTTGGATCTCAATGGAGCACTTAGGGTTCATGGAGCATGTGACAAAGGAACGAATATTTTGAGAGAGGAATGGATCATCATACAAAGGAACTGATCAAGTGCCAAAGGAACAGGTCATGTACAATGGGGTTTGGAGCACCTGGAAGGAGTTTGAAGTACGTGGAAGATGTTTGGAGCACTTTGAAGGGATATGGAGCAACAAGGGTTCCTTGTTGTGCCACATGATGAAGAGATGGGTCAATGGGACACTCTTGAGTCATTTTTTTCTCCTCTTGAGCCATCTTGTTTTCTTGTTGAGCCATGCATGGCCTTGTTGAGCCATACATGTGCCTATTGCTCATGGTGATGTTGTTGCTCCAAGATTGATGTTGTGTGCCATACTTGATGCTCTTGTACTATTTAGATCCCTGTTGCACCAACTAGAGTTGCTGCTGAGCCATGAAGAAGTTGTTGCGCCATCATGGACCATCTTGGAACATGATGCGCCATATTGATTCCTTTGTTGTGTCATGTTGATCCAAGTAGGCCTAGAAGATGATAATGCTCAAGAATGTTCCAGAAGATGCTGCATGATAGGTTGTGATTGGTTGACAACCTTCACGGGCGTATGGGACAATGGGCTTGGCCCATTAGGATTTTAGATGTGATCCCTCAAGTCTAAATAGGGATGCATGCTATGTTATTTTGTATCTTGAATTCTAGAGTGATAGGAGAATCTCTATGAAATATACTTGTAACCTCTGTTTTGAGAGCTCTAAAATAAAGAATACTCCCTTCTTGCAAATGGATGTAGGTCTCTTTGACTGAACCATGTAAATATTGTGTCTTGTGTGCTTTTGGTTTTTCTAGTTACCCGCTTTTTTCCTAACACATACTAATATAGAACATAACAATTATTCAATGAAGCAGTCATATCCAATATATCAATTCATTACAATATATGTTTCTTGAACTGTTCCAATATCTAAATACTAAATTTCAATCAAATACATCTACTTATATCAACAAGGACCTATAGCACCAACTTGACTTTCATGCTTTACTTAATGAACGAGCTCTGTCGAATAGATTTGTCAAACTTGATTTGCATAAACTTTGTGAATACACACACACACACACACACATATATATATATATATATATATATGTATATGTATATATAACTCACATATAAAGAAAACTATTGAGAATGTATTAGATGCTTAAATATGACTTAGATAACAATACTTTCATAATGGGATTACTCATAGTCATAATGAACTATACATTAAGCATGTTTATATGTGGTTCTCCAAACCACAATGTACTCTAACTCTGATGTGTAACTATAATTAAAATCTACATGGAAACACTATCCATGCAACTTTATCTTCATTCATAATGAGGATACGTCCGATTGTGACTGAGAGTCATTTCAATATATTTGAAAGTCTAGCACATTTGTAATAGCTTTAAACATAGCTTTGTTTCATATACTCCACAGATTAGCAATATTTCTCTATTTCTCGCAAGTACCTTTGAATGTTCCTACAAGTCACAGAATGACTTGTTCTCAGATTATAAGGGTATCAATCGACATGCTCTAAGAATATGATTTATTTGTCCTTTATACATAATCATGACATATATAATTAATTCCAATTGCAACAACATATGGAATACAATAATATAATCTAGTTCAAAACATTTACACTAGGATTTTGCTCAAAATCATTTCATGTGGTATTAGACAACATGACTCCTCAGAGTCCTTTATCTTACTCTTTAAGATCATTGATAATTAATGCAATTTTACTTAATCCTTGAAGTTGCCATGATCTATCTATATAGATCCTTATTCCAAGAATTAGTATGTCGACTACTGTAACAACCCATTATTTCAAGTCAATAAAGTCGTACTTGTTCAGATAAAAGTCAAAATCTTAATCATGTATAAGTGAAACCACAATTGCAACCTTGTTGCATTGTATCATCTATAGCCATGAGGACATATTTATGAGTTAATAACTTGGTGTAGATTAAAACCCATGATTTATTTATGTTATAATAAGTCAAAACAAGTCAACATGTTAAAGCTAAAACCATAAAATAACACTACCTTTAAGATTTTGGTTTTAGGAATCTTTGATAAAGGAGATTTCGGTTTAGGGAATCAAACGTAAAAGGAGTTTCGGTCGGCAATTAAGGAATATTGAGTTTTTGGTCATGTATGACCGAAAACACCCCTTAAAGGTTTGAAAACTGAAGTCTGAGGCCCATTAAGGATGAAATCTACCCCTTGTATATAAAGGTTTTGCTGCAAACACTTCTCATTTCTCACTTACAAGGCCGAAATCGTCCCCATTTTACTCTTAAAACTCATCCGTAAACCACATATCTTCATAAGATTTTACCCATATTCCCTTCAAATCTTCACAAAGTCCTCAAGAACATTGATACCATCATCAAATCTCCTTATTTTCACCAAGAACACCAAGAAGACCTTCAAATGATTCATAATGCTTTTTGTAAGTATTTCTTACATAATTTAGTGTTTTCTAACACTTTAAATTATTATTAAAATTAATACTTCATTAATTTAAATACGATATCGTGTATAATTATTATTAGGATACGACTAATCACACACATTCTAACCCGAGGATCATCGCTACCACTTCGTATCAAAACAAGAACGCACATTTGAGTTGAGTTCATACCCCTACGTTTTCACTATTTTTTAATGTTTTTAGTGGGATACAAGTAAAACACATGGTATCTTGGGTTAACATACAAACGATTTCAAACTATTTTAACGGTTTCAAGTTATTCCAAATTATTTCAGCTATTTCAACTATTTTTATTACCGAATTATATTTATGTGTGTGTGTGTGTGTGTATATATATATATATATATATATATATATATATATATATATATATATATATATAAGATTCAAAAGGCTTAGAACAAGTGTTTTCACCTTAACTCATGTTCCTTGTTTGGTTGTGGGCTTAAGGTAGAACCACTTGTCCGACTGCCTTTTTAATCTCTCTCTCTCTCTCTCTCTCTATATATATATATATATATATATATGAGTATAAAACTTATTTAAATAAAACTTTAACCTCTTTGTAAAATGCCGAGCCATGGGGTATTTCCATAAATATTTTTAGTACGTACAGAACGTACATATAAACTATAATACGTATAGTTTAAGAAACATACGTACTACTTTACTAGTTCAAGGAACAATACAGTAACATACGTGATAAATTCTAATAGGTATAATTTATGAAACACTTACACTATTTTATTAAGTTTCAAAGTTACAGTACATAAATAATTATTTAAGTAGATTTATTTTACACTACGAGTACATTATAAAAGGGAAATACATACATTTACAAGAACAAGAGAAACTTTACAGGATTGAAGTCCTAAATTATAACCAGAGTCTCCTGGAGGGAGAGCGTGAATTTGAGTATAGATCAATACATGACTGATACTTCCACTCCTAAATTGTTAGCTACAGTTAGACCGGCAGGTATGGGGTGACAAATGCCATAACATTCCGACACTTGAAGAATGTCGCGCAAGCCACTAGTCATTTTAGCATGGCTATAATATCACTCACGATAAGCATTAACTAAACATTTTGGTTTACGGGACAAACATAACTTCAATGCTTTTATTTTAATAATAGAACTATATTACAATACACTACTATACTATACAGCTGGTGGATTCTAGACACACACATATAAAGGGTTTTAATACATATACAATACAATACACTATTTTCCTAATACAATACACTATTTTTCTAATACAAGACAACATACCTTTCTGCGAAACATGCATTTATATGGTTTTATTTAATAATAAGACTATAGTATACTATTTCATAATACAATAACACACATACATTTTGGTCTTAAGGCCTAAGACTACAATTCATTTACAAAAGAAAATATTGGATTTTCTGAAGCAACACACTAACATTTTTAAAGAACAAAGACAGATTACTAAAAAAAATGATTATGAACTCACTAACTTAAATGTTGATACACTTTCAAATCACTTATACTCTCAGGAAGCCAATAGGAAGGTACAATTATAGGTTTTTGAGAAGATGGAGCATCGTAGCGTCACGTCTTATGGTTTTTGCTATACACTTTTGGTGTTATACAAACAATGTTACGAACACAATGTTAACTCTATACTATCAATACAATGGTTGTTGTTACTTTGATTACAATTATTTAATTGTTGTGATACTATACATGACATCCTCTGCCCCCAAACATTTACGCCGTTCCGGTTTGGGAGTGTGACAGATTGGTATCAGAGCATTGTTTATAGTTAACTAAGTATATCAAACCATGTAAGATACACAACTATAAACATAATGGGATAAAAACAAACTAACCAAGAGTAATACTTTTGAAATATATTAATATTTTTTTAAAAGTATACATACATGTATACATACGAGAAACAGTATCACAGTAGGAATTACAAAATTTATTTAGATGAGTTGGATACTACAGTTAAGCCTGGATAGTTATGTAATCATATATGACATAAATATGAAGGGTTTTGAGCACTATAACAACCTTAAGGTCCACATACAACCCTAATGCTTTGGATCTAAGTTTTCTCTAGTTATACATGCAAAATTATTTTCCAAAGCATGAAGCCTAAACTAGCATACATATGACAACCCTATATTTTTCCAAAAGCAGTGTAACGCTCAAAAGTCAAATACAACGAAAACTATTTGGAATCAACTAAATTAAAATAAAAAATAAAGTGTTCAAATATCTAAGATGGGATGCATCAAATATTAGATATCGTGCCAAGGTTTCCAAAAACATAAAGAACGTTCAAAACAGAGTTATATTTAAGAAACTATAAACACTCGTATATTTATGATACACCGTTAAAACGCTATTTAACGTAAAAAGTGAAATTTCATTAAAATACATTTTAGCCTTAAGTATCTAAAAAAAAGATGTAGAGTTGGTTAGACTGTAAACATACATAAAAAGATCGCCCAAATTGGACCTCGTATGAAGAAGTTACGAATTTCCGAAGTTTCGTAACAGTAGTAGAGGGCTAAAAACTCGAATTGAAGATCGAGTGTTATTTAGCTATCGCCACCTAAACGAAAGTTGAAGGCCTCTACAATAGGAGTAAAATGATAAAAAGACAAAACAAAACCGACGTCGAATAAAGAAACTATAAATTTTTAACGGACTTTAGCAGTCCCGGCCTATTATAAACATATCATTAAAAATGAAATCAAAACCAGCCAACGGAGTGTAAATGAAAGTTGTAGAACATAATCTCACCTACGTGTGGATATAAACAACGCGAAAAACGGAGTCCATACGCGAAAGTTACGGAATTTAGAAGATGAGAGACTCGATTACGCCCAGCGTACTAGGCCCAGTGTCAAGTCCCATCGGCTCGAGTGCTCCACGCTATCTAGACCGGAGTCGTAAGCCATGATGCATTTTTATGCCCAGCGTAACCGAAGTACGCCCTGCGTAACGCGTACGCCCGCGTACTCCGGTGGTACGCCCCGCGTACGCGATCATCCAGCACTATAAATAGAGGGTTTGAGCTACGGGTTTTGACACATATCTCTCATATCCTCTCTCACTTTCACACACCCTAGAGCTCCAGAGACCATCCCGACACTCTCGGTTTCCGTACTCGAGCCCCCGACGAAGGTTCTACGCTACCGAGATCCCCGAAGAGCTCGAAGACGCAACTTTCCACGGTTGAAGTTCTGCTCGACTCTAGCCCTACACTCTCCAACCCGAACAAGTGAGTTCATACCCCTACCATTCAATTCTTTTCATGTTTTAGGGGGGAAATACAAGTACATTACAAGTCAAAGTATCATTTTATAAACATAAATGTAATATGTATCTTATAGAGTATCGATACAAACATCTTTATGTATAAAGGGCTAGTACATCACCAAATTATTTTCACTAGATAGAACATACTTTCTGAAAAACTATAATGGGTATAGTTAGTAGGTCAATCGTACATTTTACATATACATCTTGAAAAAAAAAACGAAATGCTTTCAAAAGAAGTAAAGTCAGTCTTATTGTAAATCCATTTATACTAAGCAATGTGAGATATTCAAACTTCAACGTACTCTTATGTTGTATTATATACTATAATGTCTTGGAGGGAGAGCGTGATACTTGTGTATAGATCTATACGAGATTGAAAACCCCGCACCTAAATTGTTAGCTACAGTTAGACCGGCAGGTCTGGGGTGACAAATGTCATAACACTACAACACCTGAAGAATGTTGTTATAGGCATTCAGTGTCAATAGCATGGTTATAAAACTCACATGAAAGTATAAAAACAAGCTTGATTTACGAGATTCATATATGCATTCAGTTTTCTACATTATTTTGAGCACAAAGATTATCTTTATCATTCAAGAATGAAAAATACTAACGCACTCCAACTTTGAGAACTCATCAAACTATTTATAGAAAATATTGGATTTTCTGAAAACTTCGTTCATTGATTTGCTACCAAAAGGACATACTTTTTCCATACAAAACACTCATGAACTCACCAACTTAATTGTTGACACTTTTTCGAAACCACTTGTATTTCTCAGGGAATCAGTAATACAGGTACCACCAGCTTTTGAAGAAGGAACGCTGAGGACGTTTATTATTAAACATTTACATCATCATATTGTAATATATTCTTTTGGAAATATGTATAACGGAACAATATACGTTTTTATTATATATATGATGGTTGTCTACTTTCTTTACGATATTCAATTGTTATGGTACTACATGAAGTCATCCACCCCGAATGTTTCCACCATTCTGGTTTGGGGGTGTGATCAGAGCCAGGTTTATAGTGAACTAAGTTTATCGAACCACATAAGATATACAAACTATAAATGCAACGGGAACCAAAAACCCTCTGACAAAACATTTTCATAAAAATAGATTTTCTTTTAAATATATACATTCTTACTCGCATGTATCAGTCTCGTATCATGACAAGTTTTCTAAAAAGTATTAGGGCAAGTTGCGACACTACAATTGGGCCTCGGGGTATGTAATCAAATCAAGAATAAATATAGCCTGATCAACTATATTTATCCTGGATTTGACCAATGTACGTTGAGGAATGGTCGTAGTGGACAACAAGCCAAAAACTTATAAAATTATTTTAGATTCTCTAATTTGAAATACTAAAGGACTATTGTTATAAATAATTGTACAATGAAAAACTTTCACTCCGTAAGATATAGTTAAACGTAGGATGTCGTTAAATAGAAATTTGTTTTCTTATAAAATTCTCATACCTCTATCCTAGTACAGACAAATGGCCGGATTCCCTTTACTGGGAGACCCCTACTACCCAAACCAAGGCAACGACGGCTGGATAGAAGAAGAGCCGGAGGAAGACCCGGATAAAATCGAGGAGGAAGTCGAAGAAGAATTCGAAGTCGAAGAGGAATTCGAAGTCGACGAGGAGGTTGACGAAATTACTAGTGGGACAGACTCCGAACCTGAAGTGATCGACCCTCATGCTCCTCATCCTCCCGAAGTCCGACCATATCACCCAGGACCCATATCTGGGGAAGCCATCTCTACTACTGGAGCCGCCAACTATCTGGGGAAGCCATCTCTACTACTGGAGCCGCCAACTAGGTGTACGCCCTCCTTTCGACATGTGTCAAGATTTTTACAATGTCAGTGGGGGAGGCTCAACTGATCGAGCACTTCCTATTATTGTGGGCACTATCACTACCCAGAACTACCATGCGGACCAACAAGCAGCCAGAGTTCGCGAGATCAATGCTGCTACTCAGGGTAACACCGCAGACATCCGTCGTCTGGAAGGACTACACGAAAATACCCAAATCTACACAGGGACGCTTCAGAATCAAATGGTGAACGCACTAGCAGAAATAAGAGAGATGAAGGAACAACAAGCAGACCTTGAAAGGCGCCTGATGGGAGTCAAGCAGTCGGATGCCTAATGTAGCTCCAAACGTGCAACACGCCGCAAGTAGAACTTGCTCAACTCCAACAATTTTGATATAGAATAGGACCTCGGATAAAGTTTTTCCCTTATTTCCTTTGTATCTGTAAACGGAGACCTTTAGATAGGTCGAATTTTCCTAAAACTAGAAGCATAATGTAACACACCTTAGGTGTGACATGTATATAAATATGAAGTACTTCTTTATATACATCTCGAAACTTATGGGATTAACTAAATTGTTGTACCTACTTTGAAAACAAAAACTAAAGTCAAAACAAATTACAAGATACAACTAACCCTCGAGTACGTGATTGTCAAAACATTAGCAACTTATAGTATTCATTCTTATTTTCTCTACCAGAACATGCCTCCTCGTAGATCAGCACGCAGAAACTCAACTCCAGCACCACCTCCACCACCCCCTCCAACTATGGATGCAACTATGTTCCAAACTGCTGTAACAGCCGCTGTAACCGCGGCAATGGCTAAAATGAGCAACAATGGCTTAGGAGGAGGAATAAACAACTTTACAAATGGTCCAAGCCAAGGCCGTTCCGGGGTATGCACTTACAAAGACTTCACCAACGGGAAACCTATTCCCTTTTATGGGACTGGGGGAGTATTGGCTCTATCCCAATGGATAGAGAAAACGGAAGTCGTATTCGAAATTTGGGCATGCCATGAAGAAAGAAAAGTAAAATTTGCTGCTTTTACTTTCGCTGAACGCGCACTGACGTGGTGGAACGGCCACGTCAAGACACTAACCCTAGTGGTGGCGAACTCCATGGGTTGGGAAAACCTGAAACGAATGTTCCTACGATAATACTGCCCAAGAGGCGAGATTCAGAAGCTTGAACAGGAACTGTGGGGCCTTTTGATGGTAGGCTCGGACATCGTAGGCTACACCAGCAGATTCAGTGATTTGATAACACTTTGTCCAGGAATGTTGATTCTGGAAAGCGAAAAAGTGGAGAGGTACATCTGGAGACTATCACCCCAACTTCGAGGAAGTGTGTTAGCTTCCAAACCCAAGACCTTCGACAACACCAACGAACTGGCACAATCTGTCGTTGATCATGGCATCTGCCAAGGAGTCACGACTATCGTAGCTGAACCAACCAAAGGGAACAACAACAACGATAACAATGCCAACAACAACAACAAGAAGAAATTATGGAACAAGAGAAAGGGGCAAACCTTGCAAGAACCTTCAAAGAAACAAATGGTAGCGGTACATGCTGCTACTGCTCCCGCCACAACTCCTGCTACCCCGACACCAACAAAACAATATGCAGGGAACCTGCCCAAGTGCAGCAAATGCAACTACCATCACCACGGTAATTGCCGCGAGATGCATTGTAAGAACTGCGACAGGAAAGGGCACACTGCCCGTTTCTGTAAAGCACCAGCGCGACCAGTCACTCAAGTTCCTGGTACTGGGATAAGCCAAGCATGTTATGGGTGTGGAGAAACTGGGCACTTCAAGAGGGACTGCCCCAAGACAAGAAATGTTGGCGGTGTAGGGAGAGTGCTGGCGATAGGTCAAAATGAAGCAATAACTGATCCAACTGTGGTTACGGGTACGTTTCTCCTCGACAACGTTTATGCATGCATACTCTTTGACTGCGGTGTGAAGAGAAGTTTTGTGAGTCATAAATTCAAACACCTACTTAACCAAACACCCCAATCACTCAATAAAATATTCACTATAGAAATGGATAATGGTAAAATGGAAAGCACAAGTGATATGTATGTAGGGTGCACATTAAATTTAAATGAACACGTATTTCAAATCGACCTTATGCCCATTTCGATAAGAAGTTTTGATGTAATCATCAGTATGGACTGGTTGAGTCTTCACCATGCCGATATTCTTTGTCACAAAAAGGCCGTTCGTCTCAATCTGCCCAACAGTGAAACTCTTATCATATATGGAGACAACCCTAGTTCAAATTTGCAAATCATCTCTTGTGTTAAAGCACGAAAATATCTTTTCAAGGAATACCATGCCTTTCTAGCCCACGTAGTAGACAAGAAACAAGAACCAAAGAACGTTAAAGACATTCCGGAAGTCTGCAACTTCCCAGACATTTTCCCAAAAGATCTTCCAGGAATTCCACCAGAACGCCAAGTCGAGTTCAGAATCGACTTAAGCCCCGGAGCTACTCCAGTAGCAAAGTCGCCTTACCGTTTAGCCCCAGCCGAGATGCAGAAACTGTCCAATCAATTAAACGAGCTGCTAAGCAAGGGCTTCATCAGACCGAGCTTCTCACCATGGGGAGCACCGGTCCTATTCGTGAAAAAGAAGGATGGATCTTTTTGCATGTGCATCGATTACCGGGAGCTGAACAAACTCACAATCAAGAACCAATATCCCCTTCCATGCATAGACGATCTGTTCGACCAAATACAGGGAGTGAGCTACTTCTCAAAGATCGACCTAAGATCTGGTTATCACCAACTGCGAGTACTGGAAGGAGACATCCCCAAAACGGCTTTCCGAACACGCTATGGTCACTACGAGTTTGTAATAATGCCCTTCGGATTGACAAATGCTCCAGTTGTCTTCATGGACTTGATGAATCGAGTATGTCGTCCCTTCCTGGATAAATTCATGATCATGTTCATAGATGATAAACTCATCTATTCTAGAAGCCAAGAAGAACACAACCAACACCTCCGCCAAGTTTTGGAAACACTGAGGGCAGAGAAGCTGTAAGCAAAATTTTCAAAGTGCGAATTTTGGATTCGGGAGGTGGATTTCCTAGGACACGTAGTAAGCGAGGAGGGGATACACGTGGATCCTTCGAAGATCAAGGAAATAGAAAGTTGTACGACTCCAAGAACCCCTACAGAAATCCAGCAATTTTTGGGACTCGCCGGGTATTATCGAAGGTTCATACAAAATTTCTCCAAGATTGCCAAGCCACTCACCACCCTAACTCAGAAGAGTGTGACCTTCGACTGGGGAGGAAAACAAGACACCACATTTCAAATGCTAAAGTGAGCATTATGTAGTGCGCCCATCCTAACCTTTACAGAAGGAACAGAGGACTTCGTGGTCTATTGCGATGCATCAAAACCAATTACTCGGGTGTGTCCTGATGCCACGAGGGAAGGTCATCGCCTACGCCTCAAGGTAGCTAAATAAGCACGAAGTGAACTACACAACGCACGATCTTGAGCTAGGAGCAGTCGTCTTCGCTCTAAAGATATGGAGACACTACCTCTACGGCACGAAATGTACGATCTTCACCGACCATAAAAGCCTCCAACATATCCTCAACCAGAAAGAACTCAACATGAGACAATGACGGTGGGTAGAACTACTAAATGATTATGAATGCAAGATTCGATATCATCCCGGAAAGGCTAACGTGGTGGCCGATGCGCTCAACCGGAAGGAATACTCGGGCCGCAGAGTGAAGTCTTTAACCATGACAATCCATTCACACCTGTCCACACAAATCAAGGAAGCTCAAATAGAAGCCTTAACATCTAAAAATGTGGCAGGGGAAGCCTTAAGGGGAATGGATAAGAAGTTTGAAGTTAAGAATGATGGAGTTCATTACTTTATGGATCGGATTTGGACACCGAAGTTTGGAGGATTTAGAGAAGTCGTCATGAACGAAGCCCATAAGACACAATACTCCATACACCCTGGCTCCGATAAAATGTATCTCGACCTCAAGAAGCTGTATTGGTGGCCAAACATGAAAGCCGAAATTGCTACCTACATAAGTAAATGTCTGACGTGCGCCAAGGTCAAGGTAGAATACCAAAAGCCCTCAGGATTGTTGCAACAACCAGAAATAACCGAATGGAAGTGGGAACGTATAACCATGGATTTCGTAACCAAACTACCCAGGACGGCAAGCGGACTCGACACCATCTAGGTGATCGTCGACAGATTAAGTAAATCAGCGCACATCCTACCGATCAAGGAGACAGATAAGTTGGAGAAGCTAACTAGGACATACCTCAGAGAAATTGTACGACTACATGATGTGCCCATATCCATTATCTTGGACCGAGATAGTAGATTCACCTCAAGGTTCTGGCAATCACTACAAAAAGCTCTAGGAACAAGACTAGACATGAGTACCGCTTATCACCCACAAACCGACGGCCAGAGTGAGAGAACCATACAAACCCTAGAAGATATGTTGAGATCTTGCGTAATCGATTTTGGCAAAGCGTGGGACACCCATCTTCCCTTGGTCGAGTTCTTGTACAACAATAGCTACCACCCTAGTATCAAGGCTGCCCCATTCGAAGCCCTCTATGATCGTAAATGCAGATCACCTATGTGCTGGGCCGAAGTAGGGGACACACAACTAGCAAGAGGACAAGCAACAGACCACACGCTCACTAGACTAGAAATCATAAGGGAAACTACAGAGAAGATTTTTCAGATCCGGGAACGTCTGAAAAGAGTTACGCGGATGAAAGACGTAAACCCTTGGAATTCCAGGTTGGAGATCGAGTCCTACTAAAAGTATCGCCCTGGAAGGGGTTAATACGCTTCGGAAAGCGTGGGAAACTAAACCCAAGATACATCGGACCATTCGAGATCCTTTCCAGGATCGGTCCAGTGGCGTACAAACTTCGATTACCTCAAGATCTCCACAACGTACACCCTACCTTTCACGTATCAAACCTAAAGAAGTGCTTGTCCGATGAGACCCTTGTCATCCTGCTAGACGAAATTGCAATAAATGATAATCTCCAATTCGTGGAAGAACCAGTAGAGATCATGGACCGGGAAATAAAAAGGACTAAACAAAGCCGCATACCTATTGTAAAGGTCCGCTGGAACGCCAAGCGAGGACCCGAATACACCTGGGAACGCGAGCATTAGATAAAACAAAAGTATCTGCATCTTTTTCCTAACCTGTAAACTCTATTTAGATTAAATTTCGGGACGAAATTTCCCTAACGGGGGGATGATGTGACAACCCTATATTTTTCCAAAAGCAGTGTAACGCTCAAAAGTCAAATACAACGACAACTATTTGGAATCAACAAAATTAACCTCAAAAATAAAGTGTTCAAATATCCAAGACGGGATGCATCAAATATTAGATATCGTGCCAAGGTTTCCAAAAACATAAAGAACGTTCAAAACCGAGTTATATTGAAGAAACTATAAACACTCGTAT
Organism: Lactuca saligna; assembly: GCF_052625555.1. Taxonomy (NCBI): domain Eukaryota; kingdom Viridiplantae; phylum Streptophyta; class Magnoliopsida; order Asterales; family Asteraceae; genus Lactuca; species Lactuca saligna. The sequence goes on from NC_136417.1 coordinate 144,488,018, forward strand.
ATTTACGATACACCGTTAAAACGCTATTTAACGTAAAAAGTGAAATGTCAATAAACTCCATTTTAGCCTTAAGTATCTAAACAAAAGATGTAGAGTTCGTTAGACTGTAAACATACATAAAAAGATCGCCCAAATTGGACCTCGTATGAAGAAGTTATGAATTTCCTAAGTTTCATAATAGTAGTAGAGGTCTAAAAACTTGAATTGAAGATCGAGTGTTATTTAGCTATCGCCACCTGAACAAAAGTTGAAGGCCTCCACAATAGGAGTAAAATGATAAAAAGACAAACGAAAACCGACGTTGAATAAAGAAACTATAAATTTTTTACGGACTTTAGCAGTCGCGGCCTATTAAAAACATATCATTAAAAGTGAAGTGAAAACCAGCTGACGGTGTCTAAATGAAAGTTGTAGAGCATAATCTCACCTACGCGTGGATATAAAGAACGCGAAAAACGGAGTCCGTACGCGAAAGTTATGGAATTTAGAAGATGAGAGACTGGATTACGCCCAGCGTACTAGGCCCAGTGTCAAGTCCCATCGGCTCGAGTTCTATACGCTAGCTAGACCGGAGTCGTAAGCCATGATGCATTTTTACGCCCAGCGTAACCGAAGTACGCCCAGCGTACTCCGGTGGTATGCCCCGCGTACACGATCATCCAGCACTATAAATAGAGGGTTTGAGCTACGGGTTTTGACACATATCTCTCATATCCTCTCTCACTTTCACACACCCTAGAGCTCCAGAGACCATCCCGACACTCTCGGTTTCCGTACTCGAGCCCCCGACGAAGGTTCTACGCTACCGAGATCCCCGAAGAGCTCGAAGACGCAACTTTCCGCGGTTGAAGTTCTGCTCGACTCTAGCCCCACTCTCTCCAACCCGAACAAGTGAGTTCATACCCCTACCTTTCAATTCTTTTCATGTTTTAGGGGGAAATACAAGTACATTACAAGTCAAAGTATCATTTTATAAACATAAATGCAATATCTACCTTCTAGAGTATCGATACAAACATCTTTATGTATAAAGGGCTAGTACATCACCAAGTTATTTTCACCAAATAGAACATACTTTCTGAAAAACTATAATGGGTATAGTTATTAGGTTAATCGTACATTTTACATATACATCTTGAAAAAAAAAACGAAATACTTTCAAAAGAAGTAAAGTCAGTCTTATTGTAAATCTATTTATACCAAGTAATGTGAGATATTCAAACTTCAACATACTCTTATGTATGCATTTCAAGCCCTGTATTATATACTATAATCTCTTGGAGGGAGAGCGTGATACTTGTGTATAGATCTATACGGGATTGACAACCCCGCACCTAAACGGTTAGCTACAGTTAGACCGGCAGGTCTGGGGTGACAAATGTCACAACACTACAACACCTGAAGAATGTTGTTACAGGCAGTTAGTGTCAATAACATGGTTATAAAACTCACATGAAAGTATAAAAACAAGCTTGATTTACGAGATTCATATATGCATTCAGTTTTCTACATTATTTTGAGCACAAAGATTATCTTTATCATTCAAGAATGAAAAATACTAACGCACTCCAACTTTGAGAACTCATCAAACTATTTATAGAAAATATTGGATTTTCTGAAAACTTCGTTCATTGATTTGCTACCAAAAGGACATACTTTTTCCATACAAAACACTCATGAACTCACCAATTTAATTGTTGACACTTTTTCGAAACCACTTGTATTTCTCAGGGAATCAGTAATACAGGTAACCACCAGCTTTTGAAGAAGGAACGCTAAGGACGTTTATTATTAAACATTTACATCATCATATTGTAATATTCTTTTGGAAATATGTATAACGCAACAATATACGTTTTTATTATATATATGATGGTTGTGTAATTTCTTTACGATATTCAATTGTTATGGTACTACGTGAAGTCATCCACCCTCGAATGTTTCCGCCATTCTGGTTTGGGGGTGTGACAATGCACAATTTAAGAATTGAATCATAAAACTAGTTAGATAGTTTACCTCTTCCTTGTAGATTATTGTCTTTGGCGTTTAAGAACTTAGCACCACAAATGTGATGCCTCTAATAAGTCAAAAACACCACCAACAATTAGAGGAATTGAGAGAGAGGTTTCTAGGCACTAAAATCAGCTATAGTTTTTCTAAGATGACTAGTGTGTGCAATTTTAGGCTAAGGGGTGTCTCATATATAGTGTAGGAATCCAAGATTCATGGGTAAACCCTAATCCATACACTTAGGTTATGATCCATATCTCATGTGGGATAACACTTCATGGACACTTACGTAGACTTAGCCCATCACGGATCAATAGCCAAACCATAAATATGTATATATATATATATATATATATCACTGATTTACATAATCTGTCCCCTTTAATTTAAGTAGTCTCTTTTGATTACTAAATTAATTCCAAATTGATTTTTGATCAATACTAATTAAATAATATGATTTCATATTAATATATTATACATATAATATATTAAGAAATCACAAGTAACCTCTTTCTCAAATATCCATCCTATCAGATTGTTCTGGTGAAGGCAACCAAAAAGGCCATGCTACTCTTTGGTCAAGTACATACCAATTATAGTTATGGTCTTAGACACTTAGTCCAATAGTCTCCCACTTGGATAAGTCTAATAACAATAACTGCAAGCATGACTCAAAACCCGACTAGGAATCGTAGCTCTTAAAAGCTGCAATCGAACACTAATGCGTCCTTTAGATAAGGGATCATATAATCCTCTGTTCTTCAAGATATCAGCTGGACAAATACATGGAACATAGTCATACTTCTTGTCCATCAGTTTCTTTCTCGATTTCCAATTTGTTTGACATAGAACTTAATTGAACACATTAATTGAGTCCTCACCGGGCTCGACACATAAGTCAAAACAAAATCATTGAGGGGCCCACGATATCGCTTTTAATTCTCCAAGAATTAAAAGGAACAGATAAAATTCTACATTACATGCTTGTACTAACTACTTGTTAAATCATACACAACAATGTGTTTTATAACATCAGGTTACTGATGTGTTTTCACACTATCAATGTACAAACAACTCATAGTCAACAACTTACATGTCTTGGTTTGAAGACTATGTTATATATATATATATATATATATATATATATATATATATATATATTTGAGCACTGTCACACTCCTGTGGTGCACATGCAACCCTAAATGCTTTGGATCTATGTTTTCTCTAATTATACATGCATATTTTCAATTTTGCAAAGCATATATCCTAACTAGCAGACAAATTGTCAAATAAACAATACAACTAGTTAGATGACTTACCTCTTAGAAGGACTTGTAGTTCTTGACCTGTGAAAGCTTGAGAACCTCAAGTGTGATGCCTCAAATGGTTCACAAACACCAATATGCAAGAGGACGCTTGAGAGAATAAGTTACTTAGCACAAAATCAACACACATTCTCCAAGAATGTTGTGGCAACCGATTTTGGCTGTAGGGGGTTTATTTATAGTGTTGTAAGTGCTTGGGTTACACCTTGTAAACCCTAATGACCTTTCATATTACTTAGGCTCCATGGGTTAATACCTCCATGGATTATCTCATTCGTTTAGCCCATCCTAAATAACCATGGATTATTAACTCACACTATTAGAATCATTGATTTACACAATCAATCCCCATATATTTAATTAGTCTCTTTTGATCACAAAATTAATTCCAAATTAATTATTCATCAATACTAATTAAATAATATGAATTCATATTTATATATTATACTTGTAATATATTAATAAATCATAAATAACCTTATTCTCAAAAGTCCATCCTATCAAATTGCACTGGTGAAGGCACCCTAAAAGGACCATGCTACAATCGGGTCAAATACATCCCCGTTATAGTTTGTGGCTTAGACACCAAATCCAAGAGTCTCCCACTTGGATAATTCTAATAACTATAGCTTTCAATGCTACTATAGGATCCGACTTAGTAATCGTAAGCTTTCAAAAGCCAATATCAAACGCTAACCTACTCAGTGACACATCCTTCATATAAGGGATCACATATTCCTCTGTGCTCAAGATATCTATGCGAACAAATACATGGAACACATTCATACTTATTGTCCTGAATTTGGTTTCCCGATTTCCAATTCGTCTGACATAGAACATAACTGAACACATCAATTTAGTTCTGACAGGGCCTGACATATAGCCAAAACAAAATCATCGAGGGGACCAAGATATCGCTTTTAATCATCTTAGGTTAAAAGGAACAGATAAACTTCGAAATTATATGCTTGTACTAACTACTCATGAAATCATGCCATCAATGTACAACAAACTCGTAGTCAACAACTCATATATCTTGGTTTGAAGACTCTATGATATTATCGTCTCACAATTACTCGTGATAAATTCCATGCACTAATTCAAGTGAGTGCAGTTTGAATCCAATACTCAAATATTATTTCAGGACTACTCATTAATGGTGTAGCAAACTTTTTCTTTGTCTAACGCCTTAGATAATCTACAAGCCAACTCATGACAGTCTACTCTCATTACCTACTTCGAATGTATGATCGACTGTGGATGGTTTGAATAATCTTATTATTCTCGAAGTCAAAACATGCAAAATGAAACAATAGTAAATAGTTGACACAAGACAGTAACTTTACTTATAAATAAAACTACTTTTATTTAATCATCAAATTTCAATTACAATTTAGCTATTAAAAGTTTCTATTTATCTAACCACTAAAACTAATATCATCCGTTAGCTCAATGCTCATTGCATGCTGCAAGTGCTTAACCCTAGTTAGTCCTTTGTAAGGGGATCCGATGGGTTGTCCTCTGACGATATCCCCTTTATGATGATGTGTCCTTTTTCTACTTGATGCCTTGTGAAGTGGTACTTTCTATCGATATGCATGGATTTACCAGGATATCTCGGTTCCTTGGTTAAGGCAACCACACCTTCATTATCACAGAAAACCTCTACATGCTCCTTTATGGATGGTATGACTCCAAGGTCTCCGATGAAGTTTTTCAACCATATCTCCTTCTTTGATGCTTCGCTTCCTGCTATGTACTCTGACTCGCACGTTGAAACAACTATAGTCTCCTGCATGGAACTTTTCCATGTTATTTCTCCTCCATTCAAGGTAAACACCCAGCCTAACTGAGAGCGGAAATTAGCTTTCACATTTACTCAAGACTCATCCTCGCTTCTCGAAAAACCAAACTCTTTGACTTTCTCATCAAACCAAAGATTCCATCTGCGAGATGCTTGTTTTAATCCATAAATGGATTTCTCAAGCTTACATAGTCTATTAGGACACTTTGCATTGACAAAACCCTCTGGTTAACTCATGTAAACATCTTCAGCAAACTTTCCATTAAGTAAATCGGTTTTGACTTCCATTTGCTATATTTCATAGTCATGAAATGCATCTATAGCTAGCATAACCCTTATATATTTAATCTTCGCAATTGGTGAGAAGGTCTTATCATATTCAACTCCATGAGTTTGAGTAAAGCCCTTCACAACCTGTCATTCCTTATATGCGTGTACTTTCCCATCCATGTCAGTCTTGTTCTTGAAGATCCATTTACACTCGTCTGTCAAAACCCTCTGGTTAACTCATGTAAACATCTTTGGCCAACTTTCCATTAAGTAAATCGGTTTTGACGTCCATTTGCTATATTTCATAGTCATGAAATGCATCTATAGCTAGCATAACCCTTACATATTTAATCTTCGCAATTGGTTAGAAGGTCTCATCATATTCAACTCCATGAGTTTGAGTAAAGCCCTTCACAACCTATCATTCCTTATATGTGTGTACTTTCCCATCCATGTTAGTCTTTTTCTTGAAGATCCATTTACACTCGTCTGTCTTACGACGCGGTAGATTGTCAACCAAGTTCCAATCTTGATTGTCATACATGGACTGTATCTCACTGTCCATAGCCTCTTTCCACTTTGCAAACTCGGGGCCTCCCATGGCTTCCTTTTAGTTATTAGGTTCATCCATATTTACCAGTGTGCTATCACTGATAAATGTACCACCTTCAGCTGTTATATTAAAACCATATAGCATAGGTGGAATAGTAACTCTACTGGAACGCCTCAGAGGTAGGGATTCATCGATTGTCTCAACCGAAGTTTCCTCCTCAGGTTGAGTGCTAGTGTTTAAGGTTCCTTCACCGCTTGACTCTTGAAGCTCTTCAAGGTCCATTTGCCTCTCACTGTCCCCTTGTCATATGATTCCTCACATAGAAAAGTGCTACAAAGAAAATAGACAGGAACACAGTTAAAAACAAAGAAGGAAAGTACAACATCTCCTACTGGCGATGGTCACCCCTATGGTGAACCCTTAGTTCAGCTAGTTGACGTTCCATATCAAGCAGGTATCTCTCGTACACTCTCTGGCGTACTCGGAGCTCTATGACTTCGGCTCGAGTTTTAGCTAGTACTTGCAGCAGGGTCTCATGGTTTCTCTCAGATCTTTCACGGGTGTTTTCAAGATGATTGGTGCGGATGGTATGCATTCTTGCATTGGCCTTAACCTCTTCGATACGATGGAGAGCCGTATTGCCCTGATTTTCATTTCGAGCAACTCTACGGACTAGGATTGGTAGGAACTCTGTCTGCTGAGCCCCTTTCGCTTAAGTTGTAGAAGCTTCAGTCTCCATTAAACGTCATATGTTAAGCCGGACGAGGGTTAGGATTTGGAATGGGAGATACCGGGGGTAGGTTCTCAACCTCGGGCTTGGAGTTATCATTATCCGAAAGGTTTTCAACATGGTGATCATTCAAGGGATTGGATGATCATTCTCGGGTTCTTCTCTAAACCATCCAGCATTGTCTTCGTTCGGATGCTACGGATTTCCGTGGGGATGGAGTCTAGCCATGTTATCTACGCGAGAACGGGGGTAAGAAAATAATTATTAGACGAACTATCTAGATAATTATTAGATAATCTTCATTAGTTACATCACTATTTGTAAGGTGCATACCATTTATATGTAATCAAAATAGGATAGGCCTTCGAATAAGTGACCTTAACTCCAAATTCACAAGGAATAGGGGTAAAGCACAAAATTTCACAGATTCTAAGTCTATGAAATCCTAGTTACATATAACCTTAGTGTATCCACTTAGCAACTATTAACCTAGTAATAAAGATCTTTTAGTTCCCAAGTAAGTAGTTATAGTAACACAAATACTCATATAGTATTTTAGACTTGTGTTCTGCTCTAATGTTCTCATTATGGTAGTGTTGGTAAGTTTTTAGACTTTTTGTTATATCACAACCATTATTGGGCATGTGCTAATCACTCCTCGGACCAGCATAGTTGATTAGGCTATGCCACTCCCAAGACTGACCATACATCCCCCAACTTACTTGTGATATTCAACAATCGTAATACTTTTGTTTTTGTCATTATGACATAGATATTAGTATGAATGTAGGTATGTATACTTAGTTAAATATTTTATTATTTAAAAGTATAAACTCTTGGTCAGAGTATTTTTAATCCCATTGTATTTATAGTTAGTATATCTTTTATGGGTTGATATACTCAATTCACTATAAACAATGCTCTAATACCAATTTGTCACACCCCAAAACCAAGAACGACGGAAATGTTCTGGGGCGGAGGATGTCATGTAATGTATCACAACAATGTAAACTAGTAAACAAGCAACAACATCATCCATTGCATTCATAGTATAATTTTAATTACAAGTTTGTTCTTTCATAGTATAAAACAACATAATGAATAATCAAAATAAAAGATGAGTCTTGACTGCTCTGTCTTCACAAAACCTAGTCGTCGTACCTGTCTATTTGTGACCTGAGAATACAAGTTATTTTGAAAGCGAGTATCAGCAATAAAGCTGGTGAATTCATAAGTATTTATGTGTCTTTGATTTGTAAAACTATAAAGAAAATACTTGTAAATGTGTGAAGAAAAGTTTGTATCAATGAACATGTATGTAAGTAATTGTAAACGTTTGAAAATCCTAGAAAATCTCATATTTCCTACTAGTATAAAAATTAGTCTTCTACCAAGACCCAACTGTTTTGAAAGTGTGCATCACTGTAAATGTGATGGTTTTTCCCTCGTATAACTATTATTATTTATAAAACTATCGTCTACCTCATCGTTTATGTGTATGTGTCACAATGTAAAGGTAATAAGGAAAATAGTCTATCTATATCAAATATATTCTACCTCGTCGTTCATGTGAATGTTTCACAAAGTAAAGGTAAGAAGGAAAATAATATAATAACTAAAATCGTATCGTTTTATACTAGGATATTCACGGCGTGGTAACTCGCCGAACAGTACAACCGTAGACACCCTTCGATGAGCATTTTCCCTACTGTAGCTAACAACCTTAGGTGTGGAATGGTAAGTCCTGAAATGTATGTAGTAGATTCTATGTAATAGTATCTATGTAAACGTATCTATGTGAACGTATCTCCTGTAATTGTATGTCTTGTAATTGTATGTCTTGTAACTGTATGTAACCGTATCTCTCCATATAGTATGTAATTTATTAGTATAGACTCATTAATGAACTGACTCTTGTGTGATTCCTTGTACTTGGAATAGTAAGTAGTATTTCCTAACTATACCTATTATAGTTACTATTAATGTACGTGTATAACCGAAAGTATGCCTTTGCTACCCAAAGGTACTGAAGTGACTGATGAAATTTTTATACCTATATATGTATGCATGATATATAACTAATATTTAGACGACATTCGGATGAATAACAAATTCCCTAAGGCTACATCCCAACGAGGAAAAGGAAATAAAGCGAGCTAGTCGTCCTAAGTCCTTTAAACATTACTTATATAACTATACATATATAGGCATTCATTTGACAATATAAAAGTATAAAAGAAGTTTTTTAAAACCTCTAAAAAGTTTAATAACTAAGAAATGATGACTTGATGTCAGTTTATAAAATGATTTGAAAGTAGTTTGTTTGATAAGACAGTTTGATAAAGATTTTTAACATGTAAAAACATTTGAGAAAGTCATTTGAAGTAATATATTTGGTAAAACAACTAAACGTGTAGTAAATCCATTTGTATGCTAGTTATGAATCACATGTGATTGATATAATTACTAGCATGATTCAGCTTGTATTCCCCTCCCCCATAAAAGCATTTATAAACATTTAAAAGCATTTAAAAGGTTAATTAAGGGGTATGAAGTCACCTGTAGTGAGTGGATCATATGAAAGTGTCGGACAAGTGCTTAGTGTCAAGTGAAGACTTAAACACACACAATGATCCTAATAAGATATAAAGACATATGTATATATACAATTAGTGGTTATCAAACTAATTAGACAAGTATAAACATTCTAAGGCGTGGAAAACACTTTGGTCAAAGTGTTAGGAGGCCATTGGGTTACAACAAAGGAGGGCAAGGCATCGTAGTGCGTTTATGGTCCATGGACCATACTTAATTGAGTTTATAGACCAGGGGAGTTTAGTCTTGGTCGTAAACTCTCTAATGGGTCTCCATTTAAGGCTTAAAGGTAATGTGTCTTTAGTAGTTAAGTGTTCCAAGGCTTAAACAAGAGGCTAGGTGAGTTTAAGGTCCAAGAATGACCTTATCTTGAGTTTACCACATAGGGACCACTTCCCCATGAGTTTACGGTTGTAAACTCATGGTATAAAGTACCATTTTGTTGCTCGAAGTCCCTAGTTCAATGGGGTATGGTTTTAGACTAAGTTCCAAGGCTTGGTAAGGGACTAGGGTGCAATTTTCCCCACTTATAGGGGTTTACGGCCCAAGAACATGTCTTGGACATAAAATCCTTGGATCTTGTGTTTCTTTGTGATTTATAGGCTCTAAACATGTGAAACCTAGTATACATTGAGTTAGAACAAGAGTACTTACGATCTCAAAGCTTGAATGGTTGGTTTTAGCCAAGAACACTAGTGTGTGTTCTTGGTGAAACTTGAAGATCTACAAAAATGGAATGATTTCACGGATGAAATCGTGTAATTTCACTAGTTCATGTAAGGTATCAACTAGTTAGGGCAAGAAACTTACGAGATTTGAAGATCGGGATGATACCTGAGAGGATTTGGGAGGAAATCAGCCAAGGAAGTGAAAGAATGAAACAGATGGCCAAAACTTGACCATATAGGGGGAGTTTATGGTCAACATGGAGTTTACGGCCGTAAACTCCATGTTGTGGCCGTGAACTCCTTGTGAAGTTGATTATGGCTCATTCCTTATGCTATAGCTTCAGCAGATAAACCCCGCCACTTATCCCTTAAGTGTACAAGGCTTAGAATGCTGAAATAAACTCCTAATTGTGCTAAAAGATAATAGAAATGAGTTTGACTTTCAATGAAGTGTTTGACTGTACAGGATAGAAAATTTCAGGTTGTCACATCTAGTAGCATCATTTGTAAAAAAACGCTCCACATTCCTTAAGATAGTCTAGGAACTCGATACTAAGATACTCTCCTCCTCGATTGGATCAGAGCATCTTTATCTTCATGCCCAATTGATCTCCACTTCTAGCTTAAACTCTTTGAACTTTTCAAAGATTTGTGACTTATGCTTGATTAAGTAGATATAGCCATATCTGTTGTAATCATCACTAAAAGTCACATAGAAGCGGTTAGCATCCCTTGTGGCAGTTTTGAATGGTCTACACACATCAGTACGTATGATATCTAACATACCTTCTCCCTTTCACAAGAACCAGTGAAAGGTTACATGGTCATCTTTCCAAGTAAACAAGATTCACGAGTTTCATCCAACTTCAAGTTGAACGACTCCAAGACTCCATCCTTTTGGAGTTGGGCTATGCGCTTCTTGTTGACATGTCCAAGATGACAATGCCACAAGCATGTCTTATCCAAATCATTGGAAGAATCAATGCGCAACACATTATTTCCTAAGTTATCTACAACCATCATAGTTTAATATATACCATTTCAAGGTAATGCTTTAAATAAAATACACCATTGTAATAAGCATTAATAACACCAATTTCATTATTAAAAGAAAAGGTAAAACCTTGTTTATACAAACTGTGAAAGGAAATAATATTTCTCTCCATATCGACCGAGTAACAAAAATTATTCAAATCTACATTTAAACCATTACTAACAAATAAAGAATAAACTCCAACCTTGGTTATAGGCGACACTTTTCTATTTCCCATGATTAAGTTTATCTTCCCGTGCTCCACATCCCTACTTCTTTTTAGTCCCTGTAAATCAGAACAAATGTGAAATCCACAACCTATAATAAGGAATCAAGAATTAGCATGTGATGAGTTATTAGATTGAATAGTGTAAATACTTGCAAAGGAGGGCTTGATCTTGCCATCCTTTATATCTTGCAAGTAGTTGGGGCAGCTTCATTTCCGGTACCTTTTTTCATGATAGTGAAAGCACTCTGTATCCTTTGTATTGGAAGACAAATTAGCAGAACCAGCCTTGGTCCCACTGGAAGAGGATCCATCAATAAACTTTCCCTTGCGGCTCTTGTAAGGAGCCTTCCTCTTCTTTCCCTTCCCACGTACGATTTCCAGGACATGGGCAAAAGTAGTAGTAATAGTAGGAGTAGAGACAACTTACTTGCCTTTCAATTTTCGTTCTGCAGTTCTTAGAAGGCCTTGAATCTTGATAAGAGTGACCTCCTCCTTGTTCATATGATAGGTCATATGAAACTGATCGTAATAAGAAGGTAAAGAGTGTAGAATAATATCTATGGCCAACTCTTCATCAAAAGTGACATTCAATTTAAGCAAGCGGTCCACATACATCTGCATCTTTTGCAAGTGGGTCATGATGGGTTCACCATCCTTCATCTTGGTTGTAATCATGGAGGCAATAATCTCATAACTCTCCTGCCAAGCACTTTGGTAATATCTTTCCAACAAATCTTGATACATTTCAAAAGGATAGTAGTCCTTATAGGATGTACTTCTGCATCTCAGCAGTCATGGTGGCAATCATTAGATGCAACACCTTTGTCGGATCCTTCTCATGAGTAATTTGTTCAATGATTTGTCCGGGAGTAGCAATGGTGACATCAATCTACTTAAGCTATTTATCTAGGACATATTCTTTGTCCTCATAACGAATAGCCATTCGGATGTTTCGAATCCAGTCATTGAAATTCGAGCCATTGAAAATGACCCTCCCACATAGGTTCATGAGGGAGAAAGAGCCTGCATAGATTGGGTTGGGAACATTGTTTAGGATAGAGATCTGAAAAAGAAGAAGAACAAAGTTTAGATTACATGATAATCCTTAATATTACACTCAAATGAAATATTAAGGCTAGGACCCAACACAATATTCTACAATTGCGAAGAGGGATGCCGTAATCCAATTGTAAAATATTTGAAGGCAGGTAAATGATGATTTACCAATTTCCAAAAAGAAAAACAAAATAGATTATTAAGTTTTAATTGAATTGAAATTCCTAGATCCATTGAGATTTTCAATGGTATGTTTAAATCTTGATTGTGCCCTTCAAGTTTGTGACTGGGATGTCGAGGATCACAAACAAGGTGTGAATAACCATGTAAACTAGCTTGGTACACTAAATGTTACAAATCACCTAATCAATGTAACGGTTAACCACACACGCTCCATCGATCTATGATTAACATTAAGCTACCATTTTCCACACATTGTCAGTCCTAATTAGTGTGCTGGTTAACAGCACATGTTCCACTAACGACTTAACAAGGTAGCAAAGTGTAATTTCATGGATTAGCACCATTTTCACATTTTCCTAAAGTAACTAAGATTGGAAATTTAATAAAAGTTTAGTTACTTTATATTTATCATTAAACTTTTAACGAGACTTAATATCATATCCTACCATTCGGCTAATGACCCTCCACTAGTCAAGGAAGCGGTGGGTGAGAGTAGACACCCATTAAACCACCATTTTACAGGTAGTAACCATATAGGCCGGCTTCGTGAATGAGGCCTACTAACGGTAAGACTAACTTGTCTTTTATATATATATATATATATATATATATATATATATATATATATATATATTATATATATATATATATATATATATATATATATATATATATATATATATATATATATATATATATATTAAATTTATAATATTATAAAGTGTAAGGGTTGAATAATAAATTTTAAAACTCTAGGGTTTAGAATTAAAGTTTCATTAATGAGACTTTTACAAATTCCAAAACTTGAGGGAAAGTTTTAAAACTTGTCAAAGCTCTTCATTTCTATAACTTATGAGTTTAATGCATTTTTAAAGATGAGACTTTTCATTTTCCATAACTTGAGGACAAGTTATGGATGTCATTAAAATTCATTTAGATCAATTTATCAACAACTAAAATTATCATATAGTTCAAGATTGATCTAGCTAAACAGATAAACAAGATAATATCAAGTCAACAATTTGCAAGCAACTTTGTATATCATATAAATCAACAATTATCTTAAAACTTTGACAATTATTTTGTGATTAGATGTGCATAATCACTACCATATCATAAAAGAATTTAATGATGTAAAGCAATTTATAGTAGTGATTCCAATCCAATCTAGGCCAAGAAAACTCGAAATTCTACAACCAAAACCACAGACTCGACGAGTGGTTGAACTGACTTGTCGAGTTTCCCATGTTACTGAGTGGACTCGCCGAATCAGCCAATGGACTCAGCTAGTTCATCAGTAAGAGGCCAGAAAATCAATTTTTTTCAACTTTGAAAAACAACAAGCATCAAATATAACAGAAAACAATACTAGGCTTTGATTCCACTATTAGATTTTGAGCACTATAACACTCCTATGGTGCAACCCTAAATGCTTTGGATCTATTTTTTCTCTAATTATACATGCATATTTACAATTTTCCAATGCATATATCCTAATTACAATACAAATGGTCAAATGAACAATACAACTAGTTAGATGGCTTACCTCTTAGAAAGACTTGTAGTTCTTAACCTTTGAAAGCTTGAGTACCTCAAGTGTGATGCCTATAATGGTTCAAAAACATCAATATGTTAGAGGAGGCTTGAGAGAATAAGTTACATAGCACAAAATCAATACACACTCTCCAAGAATTTTATGGCAAATGATTTTGGCTATAGGTGGGTTTATTTATAGTGTGGCGAGTGTTAGAGTTACACCTTGTAAATCCTAATGACCTTTCATATTACTTAGGATCCATGGGTTAAAACCTCCATGGATTATCTCATTGGTTTAGCCCATCCTAAATAACCATGGATTATTAGCCCACACTATTAGAATCATTGATTTACACAATTAATCCTCATATATTTAATTAGTCTCTTTTGATCACAAAATTAATTCTTGATCAATACTAATTAAATAATATGATTTCATATTAATATAGTATACTTACAATATGTTAATAAATCATAAATAACCTTATTCTAAAAAGTCCATCCTATCAAATTGCGTTGGTGAAGGCAACCGAAAAGTACCATGCTACAAATGGGTCAAGTACATTCCAGTTATAGTTATGGGCTTAGACACCAAATCCAACGATTATCGTCTCACAATCACTTGTGATAAATTCAATGAAATGATTCATGTGATCATGGGTTTAATCCAATACTCAGACCTTATGAGCGCTCATGAATGTTGTAGCAATCTTTTGCTATGTCTAAACACTTCAGACAATTTACAAGGCAAATTTATGACAGTCTTGTCTCAATACCTACTTCTAAAGTATGATTGACTGTGGATAGTTTGAATAATCTTATTATTCTAGAAGTCAAAACATGCAAAATGAAATAATAGTAAAAAATTGACACAATATAGTAACTTTACTCATAAATAAATACACCTTTTATTTAATCATCAAATGTCAATTACATTTTATATATTACAAGTTTCAAAACGGCTATCTAATCATTAAAACTAATATTGTCCTTGAGCACAATGCTCCTTTCATGTTGCAAATGCTTAACCATACTCAGTCCCTTCGTCAGAGGATCTGCAGGGTTCCAATATGACAATACCCTCTTTACTACGAGGAGGCCTTCTTCCACCCGATGTCTTATGAAGTGATATTTTTTGTCGATGTGCCTTGATTTGCCATGATCCATTGGTTCCTTGTTTAAGGCGAACGCACCCTCATTGTCACAAAAAATCTCCATAGGCTCCTTTATAGCTGGTACAAATCCAAGGTCTCGAATGAAGTTATTCAGCCATATTTCCTCCTTCGACGCTTCACTTGCTGCTATGTACTCTCATTCGCACGTTGAATCAGCTAGAATCTTGTGTTTGGAACTTTTCCAAGTTATTTCTCCTCCATTCAAGGTAAATACCCAGCCAAACTGAGAATGGAAATTATCTCTGTCGATCTAAAAGCTGGCATCACTATACCTTGTCACTCTTAAGCCATCACTCGCACCGAGGGTAAGGACCCGATCCTTAGTCCTCTGCTGGTACTTAAGAATGTTCTTTACAACAGTCAAGTGAAGTTTACCAGGATTCCCTTGAAATCTGCTGACCATGCTCAAGGAAAAGGCCACATCTGGGTGAGTACAAGTCATAGCATACATGCTCGAGCGTACCGTGGAAGCATATGGTAATCGACTAATTTTAGCTATCTCAGCCTCTGTACTTGGACTCTGAGTCTTACTTGGTTCGGTATTACTTTGGATGGGTAAGTCACCTTTCTTGGGATTCTCCATGTTGAGCCTTTTCAAAACCTTGTCCAAGTAGGTACTTTGACTAAGTCCAATTAGTCTTTTACTTCTCTTTGTCAATATCTTTATCCTTAGAATATAGGTAACTTCTATATGGTCCTTCATAGGGAAACACTTCCCAAGATAGGACTTAACCTCCTGCAAGGTTAGGATGTCATTTCCTATGAGAAGTATGACATCCACATATAACACCAGAAATCTCATTATACTCCCACTAGCTTTGACATATACAGAGGACTCATCATTGCTTCTCGAAAATCTAAACTCTTTGACTTTCAAATTGAAACGCAGATTCCATCTGTGAGATGCTTGTTTCAATCCATAAATGGATTTCTCAAGCTTACACACTCTATTAGGGTACTTTGCAATGACAAAGCCCTCTGGCTGACTTATGTAAACATTTTCAGCCAACTTCTAATTAAAGAAAGTGGTTTTGACATCCATTTGCCATATTTCATAATCATGAAATGCAGCTATGGCTAGAATAACCCTAATAGATTTAATCTTCACTACTGGTGAGAATGTCTCCTCATAATCAACTCCATGAGTTTGAGTAAATCCCTTTGCAACCAGTTGCAACCTATATGTATGTACTTTCCCATCCATGCCGATCTTCTTTTTGAACATCCATTTGCACCCAACTGTCTTAGGACTCGGTACATTGTCAAACAAGTTCCAAACTTGATTGTCATACATGGACTGAATCTCGCTGTCCATCGCTTCTTTCCATTTAGCATACTCGGGGCCTACAATGGCTCCCTTGTAGTTGTTAGGTTCATCCAAATTTGCCAATGTGCTATCACTAATAAATGTATCACCCACAAATGTTATATGGAAAACATATAACACAGGTGGAACAATAACTCTATCAGAACGCCTCAGAGATACGGACTCATCAATTGGTTCAACAGGAGTTTCCACCTCTAGTTGATCGCTAGTGTTTGAGGTTCCTTCATCGGTTAACTCTTGAAGTTATTCAATGTCAATTTTCCTCCCACTGTCCTCTTGGCATAAGAGTTGTCTCTCGCGAAAGACTCGTCTCCTTGAAATGAAGACGACATTGTCAATCGGTCTATAGAAGAGATATCCAAAAGATTTTTGTGGGTAGCCGATGAAAATATAACACTCACTATGAGGTTGGAGCTTTTCATGAGTCTAGCGTATCACGAAATTCTCACAACCCTAAACCTTGATGTGCGCTAACAAGGGAACCTTCCCTTTCCACATCTCGTGAGGTGTTTTGGCAAAAAATTTAGTTGGGACTATATTAAGGACATAGGCAGTAGTCTCTAAGGCATACCTCCATAATGAGATAGGTAACGTAGCTCGATTCATCATGGAACGAACCATGTCTAACAAGGTTTGATTGCGCCTCTTAGCCACACCATTAAGCTATGGTGTCCTAGGTGGCGTCAATTGTGAAATTATTCCACATTCCTTAAGATAGTCTTAGACTTCATTACTAAGATAGTCACCACCCTGATTGGATCAGAGCATCTTTATCTTCCTGCCCAGCTAATTTTATACTTCTTGTTTAAACTCTTTGAACTTTTCAAAGGTTACTGAATTATGCTTGATTAAGTAGATATAGCTATATCTGTTGTAATCATCAATAAAAGTCACATAGAAGCGGTTAGCATCCCTTATGGTGGTTATAAAGGGTCCACACATATCGTTGTGTATGAGATCCAACAAACCTTCACCCCTTTCACAAGTACCAGTGTAGGGTGACTTGGTCATCTTTCCTAGAAAACAAGATTTTCAAGTGTCATCCGACTTTAAGTCAAATTACTCCTAGACTCTAGCCTTTTGGAGTTGGCCTATGCGCTTCTTGTTGACATGTCCAAGAGGACATGCCACAAGCCTGCATTGTCCAACCTATTGGATGAATGAATATGCAATACATTATTTCCTAAGTTTTCTACAACCATCACAGTTTCATATACACCATTAGAAGGCAATGTTGTAAAATAAAATACATAATTGTAAAAAGCATTAATGAAACCAGTTTCATTATCTAATGAAAATCTAAAAGCTTTTTTGCACAAACCATGAAAGGAAATAATGTTTCTTGCCAATCAGAGGAGTAGCAACAGTTATTCAAATCTAATTCTAACCCATTACTATGTAATAAAGAATAAACTCTAGTTTTAGTGACAGGTGACACTTTCCTATTCCCCATGTTCAAGTTCATCTTCCCATGCTCCACATCTGTACTTCTTTTTATTCCCTACAAATCAGACGAAATGTGGAAACCACAACCTATATCAAGGACCCAAGAACATGAAAGTGATGAGTTATTAGATAACATAGTGTAATACCATCATGGGTGGGCTTAACCTTCCCTTCCTTGACATCTTACAAGTATTTGGTGTAGCTTCGCTTCCATTTCCCTTTGTCATGGTAATAGAAGAACTCTTCTTCTTTTGGATTGGTTGAAGGAGTAAGTAGAGCCACCTTTGGTTCCAGTATAATAGGATCCATCAAGGGACATTCCCTTATGGCTCTTGGAATTAGCCTTCCTCTTCTTCCCTTTCCCATGTCCAATTTCCAAGACTAGGGAAATAGCAGTAACAGTAGTAACAATAGATTTACCTTTGAGACTAATGGGTTTTGAGCATTCTAAGACTCTTATTGTTTTACATGCAATCCTAGAAACCTTGGATCTATGTTTTTCTCTATTATACATGCAAACATTCATTTTCCAATGCTTTCATCCTAACTAGCATATAATGGGGTATATGCATTACAAAAAAAAATAGTATAATGACATACCTTTCTTGTAGTTTGGATTCCTTAAGACCTTGTGAGGCTAGCACCCCAAATGTGATGCCTCAAATACTTCACACAACACCACAACTCTTGGAATAACTTGAGGGAAGAACACTTGTGGACAAACTTCGGCTAGCCCTCACCCTTATGTATTAGTGTTGATTTTGCTTGCCATTGTGCTCTTTATATACTGTGTCACATGTAGGGTTACACCATGTAAACCATAATGTGCACGAATTTACATTTCCTCATAAGCTCACTATATACGGATGAATGATTTACCAAATCAACCCCCATTTATTTAATTAGTCTCTTTTGATCACAAAATAAATTCCAAATTAATTCTTGATCAATATTAATTAAATAATACGATCTCATATTAATATATTAGAGCTTTATAATATATTAACAAATCATAAGTGTCCATTTTCTCATTTTGTCTATCCAATTGTTACGATGCCATGCAACCCAAACGGACCATGCTAAATCGGGTCAAGTACACACCAAATATAGTTATGGAGTTAGACACCTTACCCAATTGTCTTCCACTTGGATAATTCTACTAACTGTAGCTGCAAGTATGACTTTAGGATCCGACCAGCAATCATAGCTCTTTCAAAGTCTTGCGGAACTAAGATGATGCGCCACTTAAGATAAGTGACCATATAATCCTCTATTCGAGATATCAGCCGGAAAATACATGGAACAACGTCGTACTTATTGTCCAGTAGTTTGTTTCCCGATTTCCGATTTGTTTGACATATAACTTAATTGAACACATCAATTGAGTTCAGACCGGGCTCAGTACATATGTCAAAACAAATCATCGAGGGGCCCAAGATATCGCTTTTAATCCTCCAAGGACTAAAAGGAATATATAAACTTTGACTTATATGCTTATACTAACTAATCATCAAATTATACACAATAACACGTTTTATAACATCAAGTCACTGATGCGTTTTCGTACTATCAATGTACAACCAACTCATAGTCAACAAATCACATCTCTTGGTTTGAAGAGTTATATGATATTACCGTCTCATGATCACTAGAGATAAATTCCATGAAATGATACAAGTGAGTGTGGGTTGATTCCAATACTCAGAAGTTATGACCACTCATGAATGTTGCAACAACAATTGCTATGTCTAATACAATTCGGACAAATTTACAAAGCCAATTCATGACAATCTTATTTCAATACCTACTTCCAAAGTACGATCGACTGTGGATAGTTATGAATAGTATGATATACCAGAACATAATTATTCTGGAAGTCAAAATATGCAAAATGAAACAATAATAAATGATTGACACAAGACAGTACCAGACTAGTAAATAAAAAACACCTTTTATTTAAACATCAAATGTTAATTACATTTCAACTATTACAAGTTTTGAAAGTTATCTATTACTAAAACTAATATCATCCTTCAGCCCAATGCACCTCACATGCTATAAATTCTTAACCCTATGTAGTCCCTTCGTGAGGGGATCTTCTGGTTTCTCATCCGATGATACCCTCTTTGCCACGAGGAGTCCTTCTTTGATTCGATGTCTAATAAAGTGGTATTTTCTGTCGATGCGCCTTGATCTGCAGTGATCACTTAGTTCCTTGGCTAAGGCAATTGCACTATCGTTATCGCAAATAATCTTCATAGGATCCTTTATAGCTAGTACAACTCCATGGTATCCAATGAAGTTCTTCTTCCATATTGCCTCCTTTGCCACCTCACTTGCTACTATATACTCTGATTCGCAAGTTGAATCAACTACTGTCTCCTACTTGGAACTTTTCCATGTAATGGCTGCTCCATTTAGGGTAAAGACCCAGGCCGACATAGAGCAAAACTTATCGCTATCAGTCTAAAAACTAGTGTCACTATAACCCACTAGTCTCAAGTCATCACTCCCACCAAGGGTAAGTACCCAGTCATTAGTCCTTTGTAGGTACTTGCGAATGTTCTTTACCACAATCTAGTGAGCCTTACCTGGATTTCCTTAATATATGCTGACCATGCTCACAGAAAATGCCACATCAGGGCGAGTACAAGTCATAGAATACATGATCGAGCCTACAGCGAAAACGTAGGGTATGCGAATTAGCTCAGCTATCTTAGTATTTGTACTTGGGCTCCGAGTCTTACTTAGTTTGGCGTTACTCTAGATTGGTAACTCACTTTTCTTGGAATCTTGCATGCTGAACCAATTCAGTACCTTATCCAAGTAGGTACTTTGACTAAGTCCAATTAGTTTCTTACTCATGTCACTCAATATCCTTATGTCACACCCCAAACCAGAACGGCGGAAACGTTCGGGGGCGGAGGACGTCATATTCAGTATCATAACAGTTCATAGAAAGGAAAGTACACACCACCATATATATATATATAAGTTTCCAAGATGTTTACATAATTGTATTCATTACATGTTCAAAAGATTCAAAAGAAGTAATTAACGCCAGCGCGTTAATCCCACAAGTTGATTTCCAAACCTGCTTAGCGGTTCCCTGAGAATACAAGTTATTTCAAAGAAAAAGTGTCAACAATTAAGTTGGTGAGTTCATAAGTAGTTTAGAAAAATTGGATGCCATTCCAAAATGGGTGTATGTTTTCCAGAAAACGCAGCATTTCAAATGTAAAGAGTTGTGATTTGTTGTGTTGAAAGTGAATGTATTAGATCTAGAAAATCCCATATTTTCCCTAATGGTTGAGATACGAGTTATTGTGTTTTCCAAGAAAAACCCTTATTTTCTTATAAAAGTATGAAATGCATATGAATGTTCGTGCTATAAGTTGTAAATAATTGCACCAGGAAAATCCCTTATTTTCCTATTAGTTGTTTGGTTTGGACGCAGGAAAAACCCTTATTTTCCTATTAGTTGCTTGGTTTGTATGCAAGAAAAACCCTTATTTTCCTAACATAAATGACAGTCTCTAAGACCGAAAATCGCAAGAAACCGACGTTCTCAAAAGTTGTGTCATAGTTTTATATAATAAAGCTATACGAAGATCGCATTTGTTAGATGAAGAATAGTTTTAATAGCTACTCGTTCATAAAAGCATAATACCATAATAATTGTATATCCGATGAGTTTTATGACCATACTAAACATAATATGCCTGTAACGACGTTCTTCAGACGTCGCAGCGTTATGACAACTGTCACCCCAAAAGACGGACTGTAGCTAACAGTCAGGGTGCGGGATCATGACTTCCCGTATAGATCTATACACATCTGACACGTTCTCCGAACGGGAGACTCTGGTTATAGACAGGACTTGCAGCATTACTTTCTAATAAAGAAAAGTAACGTTTGAAGATGTACACGTCTCATGGATTCTCAATTAAGTTTATATTAAAGTGATAGTTTTGTATGCAAAGTTTATCCTTTTTTTTTTCACAATGTTTGACAAAGCAAAATCATAAGTTTTTCGAATGTATAAAACGACTTAAACATGAAAGATCATTATATACTTCGTATATGTCTATGGTACGCAAAGTATGACAAGAGTTTTCCATAGTAGTAATGAGTTCCAAGTGATTTATTCGATAAAACAAGTGAAGTGAAACTTTATAAAATACACGATAATAACTGTATGTTTACTTGTATTCCCCCTTAAAAGAGTATAAAAGCATTTAAAATGTATTTAAAGTGTGTTTGAAATGGGTATAAACTCACTTGAAAGCTTGAAGATAGCAAGATAGAAAACCGGGCAGAGTTTCATCTCGGGAAATGGATTTTTCTCGGAAATCTCGGGATTCCTCAGGAGTAAAATCGACCTTCGGGACTTGCACAAAATGACCAGGGCTTCGGGGTAGTGCGAGCACGGAAAACGAGGTAAAACGCAAGAAAAAGGAGAGAGAATGGGCCATTTTCCCGGGAACCCTCACATGCTATTTATAGGGGGGCCTGAGAGGCCTTGTACGCGGGGCGTACGCTCGTACGCAGCGCGTACGCGTACGTCATGCGTGACCGAAGCCTCAATTGCCTCGGCCTCGGATGGGACGGCTCAGGCAGTCGGGTCGGATGGGACAGCGGGTCGGACGGGCGGGTCGGATGCCTCGCATAGGGCGACGTGGACGGTTTGAGGCCAAGTTCCTTGGGTACGCGGGGCGTACTGGAGTACGCGGCGCGTACCTCGGATGAGGACGCTGACTACCCCTTCGGATAATACCGAAGTTGTAATAAAAATTATATATAAATTAATTATCAAACTTCAAAAATTCATATCTCCTTCATACAAACTCCGTTTTTGACGTTCTTTATATCCCCGTGAAGGTAAGACTACGATCTACAACTTTCATTTAGATTCCGTTGGCAAATTCCGGAATTATATTTATTATTTATTTATTAAAATGACGTGATTAAGGAATTTCTTTAAAAATTCATAACTTATTCATACTATGTCCGATTTGAGCATTCTTTTTATGCATGTTTGTAGTTTAACGATATCTACGACTTTCATTTAGACACCTAAGGTCGGAAAGTGTTTTATTGAAACTTTGCGTTTTTACGCAACTTCGTATTGCTGGTTTTTGTCGGAAAACTTAGAATGATCATAACTTCTTCGTTATAACTCGGATTTTTGTGTTATTTATATGTTTGGAAACCTTAAGACGATAACTACCACATAGTGTACTCCAAATAGAGTTTTTGAATACTTCATTTTTCGATGATATTCTAATTCCTTTCTCAAAGAGGTTACAGGACTCGATTTTTACTGAGTTGAAATAACGGGTTGTTACATCATCCCCCCGTTAGAGGGAATTTCGTCTCAAAATTTTAATACAAAAGAAGAGTCTTAGGGGCTGGGGAAGAGATGTGGAGACTTCTATTACATTTGATCTTCTCGTTCCCACGTGAACTCAGGTCCCCTCTTAGCATTCCATCGGACCTTTACTATTGGAATGCGGCTCTGTTTAGTTCGTTTAACTTCCCTATCCATGATCTCGACGGGTTCTTCCAAAAAGTTAAGATTTTCATTTAGTTCGATCTCATCGAGTGGAATTACAAGTGTTTCGTCGGACAAACACTTCTTCAGGTTTGATACGTGGAATATTGGATGTACTTTGTTAAGCTCTATTGGAAGTCGGAGTTTGTAGGCTACTGGACCAACCCTTGAAATGATTTCGAAGGGTCCAATGTACCTAGGATTTAGCTTCCCACGCTTTCCAAAGCATATAATTCCCTTCCAGGGTGAGACTTTCAGTAGTACCCGATCGCCAATATGAAATTCCAAGGGTTTACGTCTTTTGTCGGCATAGCTCTTTTGCCTATCCCTCGAGGATTTCAGTCGTTCTCGTATTTGCACGATCTTTTCAGTAGTTTCTCTGATGATCTCTGGACCAGTAAGGGTGCTATCAGGGACTAGACCTTTTGCTAGTTGTGTGTCGCCCACTTCCGTGCAACACAGAGGTGATCTGCACTTACGGCCATAAAGGGCTTCAAATGGAGCAGTATTGATACTAGCATGATAACTATTGTTATAAGAGAACTCAACCAAAGGTAAGTGAACATCCCATGCTTTACCAAAGTCGATTACACATGCTCGTAACATGTCTTCCAATGTTTGGATCGTTCTTTCGCTCTGTCCGTCAGTTTGGGGGTGATAGGCTGTACTCATGTCTAATCTTGTTCCCATGGATTTTTGCAATGATTGCCAGAACCTAGACGTGAATCTGCTGTCTCTATCCGAGATGATAGACATTGGCACTCCATGGAGTCATACGATCTCTCGGATGTAGATTCTCGATAGCTTTTCCATTTTATCAGTTTCCTTGATCGGTAGGAAATGAGCGGACTTGGTTAATCTATCGACGATTACCCAAATAGTATCTTGGCCACCCTGAGTTTTGGGCAGTTTCATTATGAAGTCCATGGAAATCTGCTCCCATTTCCACTCAGGAATTTCAGGTTGTTGGAGTAGTCCTGAGGGTTTCTGGTGTTCTATTTTGATCTTGGCGCAAGTCAAACACTTGCTCACATATGTAGCGATCTCTGCTTTCATGTTTGGCCACCAGTAGAGTTGTTTGAGATCTTGATACATCTTGTCTAACCCGGGGTGTACGGAGTATGGAGTCTTGTGTGCCTCGCTCATAACTACCTCTCTATGTCCACCAAACTTGGGCGTCCATATTCGGTTCATGAGGTAGCGTGCTCCGTCACTCTTGATTTCTAAATTCTTGTCCATTCCCCTAAGGGTCTCACCTGTCACGTTTTCGGGTTTCAGGGACTCTATTTGAGCTTCCTTGACTTGTGTCGACAGGTGCGAATGGATTGACATGGCTAATTACTTCACTCTTCGGCTAGAGTACTCCTTACGACTAAGGGCATCTGCCACGACGTTAGCCTTTCCTGGATGATAGCGAATCTCACATTCGTAGTCGTTGAGCAATTCGACCCAACGTCGCTGTCTCATGTTCAACTCCTTCTGGTCGAAGATGTGTTGTAGGCTCTTGTGGTCTGTAAAGATAGTGCATTTGGTACCATATAGGTAGTGTCTCCAGATTTTAAGAGCGAAGACCACCGCCCCAAGCTCTAAATCATGAGTGGTGTAATTGACTTCATGCGTTTTCAGTTGTCGTGAGGCATATGCAATAACCTTTCCCCTCTGCATTAGTACACAGCCCAGCCCTTGCTTCGAAGCGTCGCAATACACCACAAAATCTTCGGTCCCTTCTGGGAGAGAAAGGATGGGCGCACTGCAAAGGGCCTGTTTCAAAGTCTGAAATGCAGCATCTTGCTTTTCTCCCCAATTGTAGGTCACACCTTTCTGGGTTAAGGAGGTAAGAGGCTTTGCGATGCTGGAGAAATTCTGGATGAACCTTCGGTAATAACCAGCAAGACCTAGAAATTGGCGAATTTCTGTTGGTATAGTTGGCGCAGACCAGTTTTTGATAGCCTTGATTTTTGATGGATCCACGTGGATTCCTTCCTTGCTGACCACGTGACCGAGGAAGTCCACCTTTCTAATCCAAAATTCACATTTTGAGAATTTTGCATACAATCTCTCAGTTCGTAACATCTCTAAAACTTGCCTCAGATGTTGACCATGCTCTTCTTTATTCTTTGAATAAATGAGTATGTCGTCTATGAATACTATCACGAATTTATCCAAGAATGGACGACATACCCGATTCATTAGATCCATGAATACGGCCGGTGCATTGGTTAGTCCGAACGGCATCACTACGAACTCGTAATGTCCGTATCGTGTTCGGAAGGCCGTCTTGGGAATATCACTCTCCAAGACTCGCAGCTGGTGATATCCCGACCTCAGATCGATCATGGAGAAGTAGTTGGCTCCTTGGAGTTGGTCGAATAAGTCATCGATTCGGGGTAGGGGGTATATGTTCTTGATGGTAAGTTTGTTGAGTTCTCGGTAGTCGATGCACATTCTGAATGATCATTCCTTCTTTTTCACGAACAGTATGGGTGCTCCCCATGGCGAGAAGCTTGGCCTGATGAATCCTTTTCCAAGTAGTTCATTTAGTTGGCTGGATAGCTCTTGCATCTCTTCCGGGGCTAATCGATAGGGTGCTTTGGCTACTGGGGTAGCTCCGGGAACCAGATCGATTCGGAACTCAACTTGTCTCGCGGGTGGTATTCCCGGAAGGTCCTTGGGAAAAACGTCGGGAAAAGCGCGTACGTCGGGCACACTCTTGATGTCTTGGACTTCGCATTTCACATCTACAACGTGTGCCAAGAACGCGTGACACTCCTTGCGTAGGCATTTCCGAGCTTGGATACTTGAGATGATACGAAGAGTGGTACTTGGTTTGTCGCCCAAGACAATGAAAGTTTCACCGGTTGGCAGATTAAGGCGAACGGCGTTATCGTAACATAGAATGTCCGCATGATGAGAACTCAGCCAATCCATGCCAATGATGACATCGAAACTCTTAATCGAGACTGGCATGAGGTTGATTGAAAAGGGATTATCGTTTAAAGTTAGGGTGCAGTTTAAGTATATCTCCTTAGTGCCTTCGGTTTTCCCGTTGGCCATTTCTACTATGAATGGTTCACTTAATGATTGTGGTATTGATTTTAGCAGGCTTTTCAAGTCGTGACTCACAAAACTCCTTTCCGCTCCACTATCAAACAAAATGCATGCATACGAGTTATCGAGAAGAAACGTACCCGTAACAACAGTAGGGTCCGCAATGGCTTCATCTTGTCCCATTGCGAAAACTCGGCCTCTTCCGCCGGTATTCCGGTTGTTTGCCTTTGGGCAGTCCCTGCGGTAGTGCCCCGTGTCTCCGCACTCAAAGCAGGTGCGGCTTACCCCGGTATTAGTAGTGGGGACGGATGGTTGGGTTGGACCTTTGCAATAGCGGGCTGTATGTCCCTTCTTATTACACTTGGTACATTGAAGATCAGGGCAAGGACCGTGGTGGTGGAGGCTGCATCGGTTGCATTTAGGAAGTTTCCCATTATATGAGCTTGTGGGGGCAGGGTTCACAGGTACAGTCATAGCGTGGGTCGCTATTACTTGTTGTTTCTTGGGGTTTTCTTGGAGAGTTTGTCCCCTCCTTTTGTTCCAAGGCCTACTCTGGCCCTGAACCTCCCTAGGTGGATTTGCGGTTGTTGAAATGATACTGGGTTTTACTCCATGGTCGATGAGTCGTTGAGCCAGGCGTTAAGCGCTGTTGTAGGTAACAGGGCCGGAAGCTAGGACATGCCCTTGAATCTAGGGTGACAACCCCCAAATGTACCTTTCAACCTTCTTTGATTCTGGGTTGACCATGGTAGGGCACAGTGCAGCGAGGTCGTTGAACCTAGCTGTGTAGGTGAGTAGGTCAGACCCAGTCATTTTCAGATTCCAGAGCTCCTACTCAAGCATTTGCACTTCGCCCCTTGGGCAGTATTCTTCCAGTAGTAGAACCTTTAGATCGTCCCAACTCATGGCGTTGGCGACAGTGAGCGTCATTGAATTCACATGGCTTTTCCACCAAGTGAGGGCTCGATCTATGAAAGTGCAAGCAGCGAACTTGACTTTGCTTGCTTCTAGGCATGAGCAGATCTCGAAGACCGTTTCGGTCTTCTCGAACCATTGTATTAGTGCAATGACTCCCCCAGTTCCATTAAAAGTTTTTGGCTTAGCGTTAGAGAACTCCTTGTAAGTACATTCTCTTCCTTGGCCATGACCAGTGCCATGATTTGGATGATTCGTGCTGCTTCCCGCCCGTCCATTTCCGTGGGAGTTTATTTGCGAGAGGGCTGCAGTTACTGCTGCTGTGATAGCAGCCTGGACCATGGCTGGATCATCAGCTGGTGGTGGAGGTGGTGGTGGTGCCGTGCCCGGCCTGGGCCTTAGGTTTGGACGAGGAGGCATCGTGCTGCAAAAAAAAAAAATGGAAAAATTTATAAGTTTTGGCAGTTCAGAGTTGAATGATATTGAGTTAACTTCTAATAGTTCTAAGAAGTTGGGTTTGATTGACACAATGTTTTGAGCTTGAAAGTAAAGTTTGAATAGATGTACCAATGAATTGAACAAATTGCGCATGATTAACAACAACAAGAAAAGGGGTATACCCTTATATATATTAAACATATAGTTGTGTTCCAGCGGGGTTTAGACAAAAGTTCTTGGCCTTTCTAAAGGCCTCCGATTACAGAACAATTTAAAGAAAATAACACTTTTATCCGAAGTCCTAATTTATAACAAAATTTGAGAGTTGGGCAAGTACTACTTGCGGTGCGCTTTGCGTTTGGAGCTCGACTCCGTGTCGGACTGCTTCGACTCCATGAGGCGTCCATCAAACGCAGCTTGTTGTTCTCTTAATTCTGCGAAGGCCGCATTTGCTTGTGCTTGAAATTCTTCGGCGCGGATGTGGATGTCGTTCTGCAACAACTCTAGGCGGTTGATATCGGCCATGTGGATTTGTACTTCCACATTGACCTCTCGGATTCGGTTGGCTTGCACTCCGGATTGATAGCACTGGTTGGCGAGTTTGCCAACCATGACCGGAAGTGCTCGGTCGGCTGATCCCCCGCCTCTCACATCATAGAAGTCTCGGCACATGACGTAAGGAGGGCGTAAGCTTTGTTGTTGGCTCCAATGATGGAGGTGACTTACCCACACTGGAGTGGGTCCTTGGAAATTCCTCATGTGGACTGGAGATTGTGGGATTGGTGGATTTATAATTTCTGGCTCCGAATCTGTGCCAGAGTCATCCCCTCCCTCCAACTCTATAGGCTCTTCGTCTTCTTCAGGATCTTCTTCGATCCACCCTCCATTACCTTGGTTGGGGTAGTAGGGGTCATTGGGGTGATGGAATCCTGCCATTTTGACTGTACGAGAATAGAGTTAAAAGTTTACTATAAGCTAGAGCACATGAAACTTACCCTTAAGTGTAATGGTTGACGGCACTCGAATACTCCCTCAATATTCTTTAGCGATATGCTTTTGGTAAGTTTTAAATTTGTTGTCCATTACAGACACTCCTTGGCATATGTTAGTTGGCTCTTGGACAAATATAGTTGATCAGGCTATATTCTTCCCAGTTCCGATTACATGTCCCAAGGCGTACCTGTACTGCACAACTTATTTACAATACTTCTAAAGTTATTTACTATGAAACTGTTATTAGTATAAAATGAGTGTATGCTTACCTTAAAACTAATTAGATTTACTTTCAAAAGTATGAATTTTTCTCAGAGTGTTTTTGCCCAGTTGAGTTTATAGTTGTATATCAAAAAGGAATGGTTTTGATATACTTAATTCCCTATAAACAAAGCTCTGATACCAATCTGTCACACCCCCAAACCAGAACTGCGGAAACGTTCGGGGGTGGAGGACGTCATATTCAATATCATAACAGTTCATAGAAAGGAAAGTACACACTACCATATATATATATATATATATATATATATATATATATATATATATATATATATATATATATAAGTTTCCAAGATGTTTACATAATTGTATTCATTACATGTTCAAAAGATAAATACATAAACATCATTCAAAAGAAGTAATTAACGCCAGCGCGTTAATCCCACAAGTTGATTTCCAAACCTGCTTAGCGGTTCCCTGAGAATACAAGTTATTTCAAAGAAAAAGTGTCAACAATTAAGTTGGTGAGTACATAAGTAGTTTAGAAAAATTGGATGCCATTCCAAAATGGGTGTATGTTTTCCAGAAAACGCTGCATTTCAAATGTAAAGAGTTGTGATTTGTTGTGTTGAAAGTGAATGTATTAGATCCAGAAAATCC
This sequence comes from Lactuca saligna, assembly GCF_052625555.1. Taxonomy (NCBI): domain Eukaryota; kingdom Viridiplantae; phylum Streptophyta; class Magnoliopsida; order Asterales; family Asteraceae; genus Lactuca; species Lactuca saligna. The sequence goes on from NC_136417.1 coordinate 144,517,788, forward strand.
CATATTTTCCCTAATGGTTGAGATACGAGTTGTTGTGTTTTCCAAGAAAAACCCTTATTTTCTTATAAAAGTATGAAATGCATATGAATGTTCGTGCTATAAGTTGTAAATAATTGCACCAGGAAAATCCCTTATTTTCCTATTAGTTGTTTGGTTTGTATGCAGGAAAAACCCTTATTTTCCAATTAGTTGCTTGGTTTGTATGCAGGAAAAACCCTTATTTTCCTAACATAAATGGCAGTCTCTAAGACCGAAAATCGCAAGAAACCGACATTCTCAAAAGTTGTGTCATAGTTTTATATAATAAAGCTATACGAAGATCGCATTTGTTAGATGAAGAATAGTTTTAATAGCTACTCGTTCATAAAAGCATAATACCATAATAATTGTATATCCGATGATTTTTATAACCATACTAAACATAATATGCCTGTAACGACGTTCTTCAGACGTCGCAGCGTTATGACAACTGTCACCCCAAAAGACGGACTGTAGCTAACAGTCAGGGTGCGGGATCATGACTTCCCGTATAGATCTATACACATCTGACACGTTCTCCGAACGGGAGACTCTGGTTATAGACAGGACTTGCAGCATTACTTTCTAATAAAGAAAAGTAACGTGTGAAGATGTACACGTCTCATGGATTCTCAATTAAGTTTATATTAAAGTGATAGTTTTGTATGCAAAGTTTATCCTTTTTTTTTTCACAATGTTTGACGAAGCAAAATCATAAGTTTTTCGAATGTATAAAACGACTTAAACATGAAAGATCATTATATACTTTGTATAAGTCTAATGCACGTAAAGTATGACAAGAGTTTTCCATAGTAGTAATGAGTTCCAAGTGACTTATTCGATAAAACAAGTGAAGTGAAACTTTATAAAATACACGATAATAACCGTATGTTTACTTGTATTCCCCCTTAAAAGAGTATAAAAGCATTTAAAATGTATTTAAAGTGTGTTTGAAAGGGGTATAAACTCACTTGAAAGCTTGAAGATAGCAAGATGGAAAACCGGGCAGAGTTTCGTCTCGGGAAATGGATTTTTCTCGGAAATCTCGGGATTCCTCGGGAGTAAAATCGACCTTCGGGACTTGCACAAAATGACCAGGGCTTCGGGGTAGTGCGAACACGGAAAACGAGGTAAAACGCAAGAAAAAGGAGAGAGAATGGGCCATTTCCCGGGAACCCTCGCATGCTATTTATAGGGGGGCCTGAGAGGCCTCGTACGCGGAGCGTACGCTCGCACGCAGCGCGTACGCGTACGTCATGTGTGACCGAAGCCTCGACTGCCTCGGCCTCGGATGGGACGGATCAGGCAGTCGGGTCGGATGGGACAGCGGGTCGGACGGGCGAGTCGGATGCCTCGCATAGGGCGACGTGGACGGTTTGAGGCCAAGTTCCTCGGGTACGCGGGGCGTACAGGAGTACGCGGCGCGTACCTCGGATGAGGACGCTGACTACCCCTTCGGATAATGCCGAAGTTTTAATAAAAATTATATATAAATTAATTATCAAACTTCAAAAATTCATATCTCCTTCATACGAACTCCGTTTTTGACGTTCTTTATATCCCCGCGAAGGTGAGACTACGATCTACAACTTTCATTTAGATTCCGTTGGCAAATTCCGGAATTATTTTTATTATTTATTTATTAAAATGACGTGATTAAGGAATTTCTTTAAAAATTCATTACTTATTCATACTATGTCCGATTTGAGCGTTCTTTTTATGCATGTTTGTAGTTTAACGATATCTACGACTTTCATTTAGACACCTAAGGTCGGAAAGTGTTTTATTGAAACTTTGCGTTTTTACGCAACTTCGTATTGCCGGTTTTTGTCGGAAAACTTAGAATGATCATAACTTCTTCGTTACAACTCGGATATTTGTGTTATTTATATGTTTGGAAACCTTAAGACGATAACTACCACATAGTGTACTCCAAATAGAGTTTTTGAATACTTCATTTTTTGATGATATTCTAATTCCTTTCTCAAAGAGGTTACAAGACTCAATTTTTACTGATTTGAAATAACGGGTTGTTACATCATCCCCCCGTTAGAGGGAATTTCGTCCCGAAATTTTAATACAAAAGAAGAGTCTTAGGGGCTGGGGAAGAGATGTCGATACTTCTATTCCATTTGATCTTCTCGTTCCCACGTGAACTCAGGTCCCCTCTTAGCATTCCATCGGACCTTTACTATTGGAATGCGGCTCTGTTTAGTTCGTTTAACTTCCCTATCCATGATCTCGACGGGTTCTTCCAAAAAGTTAAGATTTTCATTTAGTTTGATCTCATCGAGTGGAATTACAAGTGTTTCGTCGGACAAACACTTCTTCAGGTTTGATACATGGAATACTGGATGTACTTTGTTAAGCTCTATTGGAAGTCGGAGTTTGTAGGCTACTGGACCAACCCTTGAAATGATTTCGAAGGGTCCAATGTACCTAGGATTTAGCTTCCCACGCTTTCCAAAGCGTATCATTCCCTTCCACGGTGAGACTTTCAGTAGTACCTGATCGCCAATCTGAAATTCCAAGGGTTTATGTCTTTTGTCGGCATAGCTCTTTTGCCTATCCCTCGAGGATTTCAGTCGTTCTCGTATTTGCACGATCTTTTCAGTAGTTTCTCTGATGATCTCTGGACTAGTGAGGGTGCTATCAGGGACTAGACCTTTTGCTAGTTGTGTGTCGCCCACTTCCGTGCAACACAGAGGTGATCTGCACTTACGGCCGTAAAGGGCTTCAAATGGAGCAGTATTGATACTAGCATGATAACTATTGTTATAAGAGAACTCAACCAAAGGTAAGTGAACATCCCATGCTTTACCAAAGTCAATTACACATGCTCGTAACATGTCTTCCAAGGTTTGGATCGTTCTTTCGCTCTTTCCATCAGTTTGGAGGTGATAGGCTGTACTCATGTCTAATCTTGTTCCCATGGATTTTTGCAATGATTGCCAGAACCTAGACGTGAATCTGCTGTCTCTATCCGAGATGATAGACATTGGCACTCCATGGAGTCGTACGATCTCTCGGATGTAGATTCTCGATAGCTTTTCCATTTTATCAGTTTCCTTGATCGGTAGGAAATGAGCGAACTTGGTTAATCTATCGAAGATTACCCAAATAGTATCTTGGCCACCCTGAGTTTTGGGAAGTTTCGTTATGAAGTCCATGGAAATCTGCTCCCATTTCCACTCAGGAATTTCAGGTTGTTGGAGTAGTCCTGAGGGTTTCTGGTGTTCTATTTTGATCTTGGCGCAAGTCAAACACTTGCTCACATATGTAGCGATCTCTGCTTTGATGTTTGGCCACCAGTAGAGTTGTTTGAGATCTTGATACATCTTGTCTGACCCGGGGTGTACGGAGTATGGAGTCTTGTGTGCCTCGCTCATAACTACCTCTCTAAGTCCACCAAACTTGGGCGTCCATATTCGGTTCATGAGGTAGCGTGCTCCGTCACTCTTGATTTCTAAATTCTTGTCCATTCCCCTAAGGGTCTCACCTGTCACGTTTTCGGGTTTCAGGGACTCTATTTGAGCTTCCTTGACTTGTGTCGACAGGTGCGAATGGATTGACATGGCTAATTACTTCACTCTTCGGCCAGAGTACTCCTTACGACTAAGGGCATCTGCCACGACGTTAGCCTTTCCTGGATGATAGCGAATCTCACATTCGTAGTCGTTGAGCAATTCGACCCAACGTCGCTGTCTCATGTTCAACTCCTTCTGGTCGAAGATGTGTTGTAGGCTCTTGTGGTCTGTAAAGATAGTGCATTTGGTACCATATAGGTAGTGTCTCCAGATTTTAAGAGCGAAGACCACCGCCCTAAGCTCTAAATCATGAGTGGTGTAATTGACTTCATGCGTTTTCAGTTGTCGTGAGGCATATGCATTAACCTTTCCCCTCTGCATTAGTACACAGCCCAGCCCTTGCTTCGAAGCGTCGCAATACACCACAAAATCTTCGGTCCCTTCTGGGAGAGAAAGGATGGGCGCACTGCAAAGGGCCTGTTTCAAAGTCTGAAATGCAGCATCTTGCTTTTCTCCCCAATTGTAGGTCACACCTTTCTGGGTTAAGGAGGTAAGAGGCTTTGCGATGCTGGAGAAATTCTGGATGAACCTTCGGTAATAACCAGCAAGACCTAGAAATTGGCGAATTTCTGTTGGTGTAGTTGGCGCAGACCAGTTTTTGATAGCCTTGATTTTTGATGGATCCACGTGGATTCCTTCCTTGCTGACCACGTGACCGAGGAAGTCCACCTTTCTAATCCAAAATTCACATTTTGAGAATTTTGCATACAATCTCTCAGTTCGTAACATCTCTAAAACTTGCCTCAGATGTTGACCATGCTCTTCTTTATTCTTTGAATAAATGAGTATGTCGTCTATGAATACTATCACGAATTTATCCAAGAATGGACGACATACCCGATTCATTAGATCCATGAATACGGCCGGTGCATTGGTTAGTCCGAACGGCATCACTACGAACTCGTAATGTCCGTATCATGTTCGGAAGGCCGTCTTGGGAATATCACTCTCCAAGACTCGCAGCTGGTGATATCCCGACCTCAGATCGATCATGGAGAAGTAGTTGGCTCCTTGGAGTTGGTCGAATAAGTCATCGATTCCGGGTAGGGGGTATATGTTCTTGATGGTAAGTTTGTTGAGTTCTCGGTAGTCGATGCACATTCTGAATGATCATTCCTTCTTTTTCACGAACAGTATGGGTGCTCCCCATGGCGAGAAGCTTGGCCTGATGAATCCTTTTCCAAGTAGTTCATTTAGTTGGCTGGATAGCTCTTGCATCTCTGTCGGGGCTAATCGATAGGGTGCTTTGGCTACTGGGGTAGCTCCGGGAACCAGATCGATTCGGAACTCAACTTGTCTCGCAGGTGGTATTCCCGGAAGGTCCTTGGGAAAAACGTCAGGAAAATCACGTACGTCGGGCACACTCTTGATGTCTTGGACTTCGCGTTTCACATCTACAACGTGTGCCAAGAACGCGTGACACTCCTTGTGTAGGCATTTCCGAGCTTTGATACTTGAAATGATACGAAGAGTGGTACTTGGTTTGTCGCCCAAGACAATGAAAGTTTCGCCGGTTGGCAGATTAAGGCGAACGGCCTTATCATAACATAGAATGTCCGCATGATGAGAACTCAACCAATCCATGCCAATGATGACATCGAAACTCTTAATCGAGACTGGCATGAGGTTGATTGAAAAGGGATTATCGTTTAAAGTTAGGGTGCAGTTCAAGTATATCTCCTTAGTGCCTTCGGTTTTCCCGTTGGCCATTTCTACTATGAATGGTTCACTTAATGATTGTGGTATTGATTTTAGCAGGCTTTTAAAGTCGTGACTCACAAAACTCCTTTCCGCTCCACTATCAAACAAAATGCATGCATACGAGTTATCGAGAAGAAACGTACCCGTAACAACAGTAGGGTCCGCAATGGCTTCATCTTGTCCCATTGCGAAAACTCGGCCTCTTCCGCCGGTATTCCGGTTGTTTGCCTTTGGGCAGTCCCTGTGGTAGTGCCCCGTGTCTCCGCACTCAAAGCAGGCGCGACTTACCCCGGTATTAGTAGTGGGGACGGATGGTTGGGTTGGACCTTTGCAATAGCGGGCTGTATGTCCCTTCTTATTACACCTGGTACATTGAAGATCAGGGCAAGGACCGTGGTGGTTGAAGCTGCATCGGTTGCATTTAGGAAGTTTCCCATTATATGAGCTTGTGGGGGCAGGGTTCACAGGTACAGTCATAGCGTGGGTCGCTATTACTTGTTGCTTCTTGGGGTTTTACTGGAGAGTTTGTCCCCTCCTTTTGTTCCAATGCCTACTCTGGCCCTGAACCTCCCTAGGTGGATTTGCGGTTGTTGAAATGATACTGGGTTTTACTCCGTGGTCGATGAGTCGCTGAGCCAGGCGTTTAGCGCTGTTGTAGGTAACAGGGCCGGAAGCTAGGACATGCCCTTGAATCTGGGGTGACAACCCCCAAATTTACCTTTCAACCTTCTTTGATTCTGGGTTGACCATGGTAGGGCACAGTGCAGCGAGGTCGTTGAACCTAGCTGTGTAGGTGACTAGGTCAGACCCAGTCATTTTCACATTCCAGAGCTCCTGCTCAAGCTTTTGCACTTCGCCCCTTAGGCAGTATTCTTCCAGTAGTAGAACCTTTAGATCGTCCCAACTCATGGCGTTGGCGACAGTGAGCGTCACTGAATTCACATGGCTTTTCCACCAAGTGAGGGCTCGATCTACGAAAGTGCAAGTAGCGAACTTGACTTTGCTTGCTTCTAGGCATGAGCAGATCTCGAAGACCGTTTCGGTCTTCTCGAACCATTGCATTAGTGGAATGACTCCCCCATTTCCATTAAAAGTTTTTGGCTTAGCGTTAGAGAACTCCTTGTAAGTACATTCTCTTCCTTAGCCATGACCAGTGCCATGATTTGGATGATTCGTTAGAGAACTCCTTGTTAGTACAAACACCAAGTGAGGGCTCGATCTACTTTGTTAAAAGTTTTTGGCTTAGCGTTAGAGAACTCCTTGTAAGTAAAAACACTTCTTCAGGGGTTTACTAAACTTTGTTAAGCTCTATCATTTCATCAGACATCAAATATGAGGACTCCTCTTCGCAAAGAGGGTGTCATCGGATGAGAACCCAACAGAACCCCTCACGAAGGGATTAGGTAGGGTTAAGCATCTCCAGAATGCGAGGCACATAGGGCTGAAGGATGATATTAGTTTCAGTAGTTAGATATCTTTGAAATTTGTAATGTGTAATTGACATTTGATGATGAATAAAAGTTGTTGTTTATTTATAACTAAAGTGTTACTATCTTTTGTCAATCGTTTACTATAATTTCATTTTGCATGTTTTGACTTCCAGAATAATTATGTTATGGTATATCATAGTATTCAAATTCTCCACAATCATTCATATGTTGGAAGTAGATATGAATCAAGACTGTCATGAGTTGGCTTGTTGATGTCTAAGCTATTGGACATAGCAAAGAGGTTCTACAACACTCATGAGTGCTCATAAGTTATGAGTATTGGATTCAACCCATGCTCACTTGTATTACTTCATGCAATTTATCTCGTGTGATTGTGAGACGATAATATCATATAAGTCTGCAAACGTAGATATATGACTTGTTGCCTATGAGTTGGTTATGCATTGATTATAGGAAAACACATTGGTAACTCGATGTTATAAAACATGCCTTTGTGTATAATTCAACAACTAGTAGAACAAGCATATGAGTCGAAGGTTATCTGTTCCATCTTGGATTAGAAGCGATATATGGGCCACTCGATGATTGTGTTTTGACCTATGTACCGAGCCCAGTCAGAACTAAATTGATGTGTTTAATTAAGTTCTTTGTCAAACAAATCGGAAATCGGGAAACAACTACAAGACAAAAAGTAAGACATTGTTCCATTTATTTGTCCAGTTGATTTCTAGAACAAAGGATTATATGATCGCTTATCTTAAATGGCGCTTCATCATCTCAGTTCTGAGAGACCTTGAAAGAGCTACGGTTGCTAATTGGTTCCTGAAGCCATACTTGCAATTATAGTTATTAGACTCATCCAAGTGGGAGACTGTTGGATAAGGTATCTAAGTCCATAACTATTTTTGGTATGTACTTGACTCGATTTGACATTGTCCATTTGGGTTGCATGACATCATGCATTTGGATAAACTAAAATGAGAGAAATAACACTTCAGGTTTATTAATATATTATAAGTTTTAATATATTAATAATATTATTACTTAGTATTGATCAATAATTAATTTGGAATTAATTAAGTGATCAAAAGTAGACTAATAAAATATATGGGTTGATTGTGTAAATCATCCATACTTATATAGCGGGCTAATGCTTCATCGATTATCAAGTTGGGCTAAAACCCATAGGATGCTCCATGGTGTTTATAGATTTTTTGGGTTATGGAAATGAAAAGCCATGACAATTAGGGTTTGCATGGGGTAATCCTAATTTTAACACACTATATAAGCATCACTTTGCTCACCAAAATCGGCAACTAATATATACAAGTGAGGGATAGCCAATTTCTAAGTGTGCTTCATTTATCTATAAGTTGTTCCAAGTGCATTTGGTGTTGTGTGACACATTTGAGGCATCACACTTGAGAAGCTAGGCTCAAAAGGTTTTCAAGGAATCCAAACTACTACATGGTATGTTTTCTTGCTTACTTTTATGTTTAAAAGTTCCCCGTGTATGCTAGATAGGATATAAACCTTGGAAATCAAATTTGCATGTATCATAGTAAAACATAGATCCAAGGTTTTTAGGGTTGCATGTACACCTTAGGAGTGTTAGAATGCTCAAAACCCTACAAGACTCTCCATCCTTCATTTTTGTTGTTATCATGGAGGTGATGATTTCATACCCTTCCTGACGAGTACTCTGATGGTATCTTTCCATCTGTTCAAGGTGCATCTCATAAGCGTAGAAATCTTCATAGGATTTCTGGAGTTCTGCTGTCATGGTAGCCAACATGATACAAGCCACCTTAGTGGCATCCTTCTCATGGCTAGTATACTAAGCAATCTCCTCGGGAGTAGAAGACGACTCATCGATGACCTTAAGCTCCTTGTTGAGGACATATTCCTTGTCCACATAATGAGTGACCATCTATGTTCCTAATCCAATCATTAAAATTAGTTCCATCAAAGATGACTCTCCCACAAAGGTTCATGAGAGAGAAGGAGTCTGTAGGGTTTGAGCCGGAAGCAACATTGTTAGAAGACATTTGAAAAAGGAAGAAAGACAAATTTAGATTAGATATAGAATCCTTAATAGGACACCCAAATGAAATAATAAGGCTAGGAACCAACACAATATTTTATAACTTGGAAGGGGGATGCTGTAATCCAAGCTACAAAATATTTGAAGATAGGTAAATGACGATTTACCAGTTTCCACCATGAAAAACGAAATATATTATTAGGTTTTAATTGGATTAAAACTCCTAGATCTTTTGAGAATCATTGAACAATTCAATGGCATGTTTAAATCTCGATGATGCCCTTCAAGTTTGTGACTAGGATACCGAGGATCACAAGCAAGGTGTGAATAACCATGCAAATTAGCTTGGTACTCTTAATTTTATCACCTAATCGATGTATCGGTTCACCACACACGCTCATCCGAACTATGATAAACCAGAAGCCACCCTTTTCCATCCTTGTTAAGTCCAAGTTAGTCTGCCAGTTAACCACACACACTCCACTAACGAATTAAGCAAGGTGCAAAGTGTAATTTCATGGGTTAGCATCAATTTCACATTTTCCTAAAAGACTTAGTTACTTTATATTTATCATTATACTTTTAATGAGAATTATAGTCTTTGTCCTACCCATTCGGCTAACGAACCTCCACCAGTCAAGGAAGCGGTGGGTGACAACGAACACCCATTAAGCTGTCATTTTATATGCAACAAACTTATCCCCCCCCTTATAGACCGACTTCATGAATGAGGCCAACTAACAGTAAGACTCACTTGATCTTATACATACATATATATATATATATATATATATATATATATATATATATAATTAACTTATAATACTATAATAGTATAAGGGTTGAATTTTAAACTTTTAAAATTCTAGGGCTTGGAATTAAAGTTTTCTAAACTGACTTAACAAATTTCAAAACTTGAGGGAAAGTTTTGAAACTATTCAAAACCTTTCATTTCTATAAGTTATGAGTTTTAATGATTTTAATGGAAAATAATTTTGGAATTCCATAACTTGAGGACAAGTTATGGAGTCCATTAAAAAGCATTTAGATCAACAATTACACTAACAAGCATGTCAAATAATTTCTATGATCTAACAAACTCATAAGCATGCATAATTCAAACCAACAATTTTCAAGTATCATATGAACTTAATATAAAACTTCCAACTTTGACAACTATCATTAAAATTGGATAAGAAAAATCATTACACATCAAAAATAGGTTTAACAATTTTCAAAAATAATCCAATTTCAACAATAAAACTCCAAATTCTACACTTAGGCCTCCAACTCGTCGAGTGCATGAACCAGCTCGATGAGTTGGATGAGATTTCATATGGACTCGTCGAGTTCCCCCATGGACTCGACGAGTTCATTGAATAGTGAGCAGAAGTATCGATTTTTTAAGCAATTTGCATCAATTATAATTAAAAACAAGCCTATCTATGATACCAATGATAGGTTTTGAGCATTCTAACACTCCTATGGTGTACATGCAACCCTAGAAACCTTGGATCTATGTTTTCTCTATTATTCATGCAAATTTTCATTTTCCAAGGCTTTCATCCTAACTATCATATAATGGGATATATGTATTACAAAAAAACTAGTAGAATGACATACCTTTCTTCTAGCTTGGATTCCTTAAGACCATGTGAGCCTAGCACCCCAAATGTGATGCCTCAAATGCTTCACACAACACCACAACTCTTGGAATAACTTGAGAGAAGAACAATTGTGCACAAAATTCAGCTAGCCCTCACCCTTATGTCTTAGTGTCAATTTTGTTTGCCATGGGGCTCTTTATATAGTGTGCCACATGTAGGGTTACACCATGTAAACCCTAATGTTCATGAATTTTCATTTCCTCCATGATCCATGGGGTTTTAACCTCTATGGAGCATCCATGGAGCACCCTATGGCTTTTAGCCCAATCTAATGAACCATGGATCATAAGCCCGCTATATAAGAATGAATGATTTACCAAATCAATCCCCATATATTTAATTAGTCTCTTTTGATCACAAAGTTAATTCCAAATTAATTCTTAATCAATATTAATTAAATAATATGATTTCATATTAATATATTAGAGCTTATAATATATTAACAAATCATAAGTGTCCCTTTTCTCATTTTGTCGATCCAATTTTTACGATGCCATGGAACCTAAATGGACCATGCTAAATCGGCTCAAGTACACACCAAATATAGTTTTGCACTTAGACACCCTATCCAATAGATACTACTTTCAGTAGTCCTCAAAAGGCCTTGAAGCTTTCTAAGAGTGACCTCCTCCTTGTTCACATGATAGGTCATACGAAACTGATCATAACAAGGAAGCAAAGAGTGTAGAATGATATATATGGCCAAATCTTCATCGAAGTTCACATTCCACTTCAGCAAGTAGTCCACAAACCTTTGCATTTTCTACAAGTAGGCGGTGATGGACTCTTCGTCATTCATATTTGTGGTAATCATGGAGGCAATGATTTCATATCTTTCTTGATGAGAACTTTGATGGTATCTTTCCATCAAGTGTTGGTGCATCTCAAAAGGATAGTAGTCCTCATAGTACTTTTGAATTTCAGTTGACATAGTGACAAACATGATGTGTGACACCTTCGTGGCGTCCTTTTCATGTGTCCTATACTCAACAATCTCTTTAGGTGTAGCAGTTGCTTCATCCACTTGCTTGAGCTCTTTTTCGAGGGCATATTCCTTGTCCTCATAGCGAGTAGCCATCCTAATGTTTCAAATCCAATCATTAAAATTAGAACCGTCAAAGATGACCCTCACACATAAGTTCATTACGGAGAAAGATCCTGAAGGGTTAGGGGTAGACATCTGAAAATAAAGACAAAGTTTAGATTAGATAAGAATCCTTGATATAACATCTAATTGAAATATTAAGGCTAGGACCCAACACAATATTTCACAATTCGGTTTGTCATCTTTCCAAGTAAACAAGACTCACACATGTCATCGTCCCTAAGGTCAAATGCATCCAACACTCCATCCTTTTGGAGTTGGTCTATGTGTTTCTTATTGGCATGTCCAAGACCAAAATGCCACAAGCATGCTTTATCCAAACAATTGGAATAATTTATACATAACACATAATTTCCTAAATTATCTACAGTCATCACAGTTTCATATATTCCATTACAAGGCAATGCTTCAAAATAGAAAACACCATTAAGATAAGCATTAATAGAAACCTTTTCATTATCAAATGAATATCTAAATCCTTGTCTATATAAACCATGAAAAGAAATGATGATTCTTGCCATATCTAGCGAATAGCAATAATTATTTAAATCTAATCTTAATCCATTACTAAGCACTAAAGAGTAAGCTCCAATATTGGTGACAAGCGACGATCTTCTGTTCCCCATGATCAAGTTTATCTTCCCATGCTCCACATCCTTATTTCTTCTTAGGCCCTCTAAATCAGAACAAATGTGAAAACTACACCCTGTATCAAGTACCCAAGAAATAGCATGCGATGAATCATTAGATTTAATAGTGTAAATACCTGCGAAGGACGGATTGATCTTTCCATCCTTGATATCTTGCAGATACTTCAGGTAGCTTCATTTCTAATGCATTATTTCATGGTAGTAGTGCCACTCTGCCTCCTTGGGGTTAAATTTGGGTTGAGCAGGACCAGCCTAGTTTCCACTAGAAGAGTTACCATCATGGGACTTTCCCTTACAGTTACTCTTTCAAGGAGCCTTCCTCTTCTTACCCTTTCCTTTCCCAATTTCCAAGACTGGGGCAGCAACGGGAGTGGGAGTTGATGCAATAGATTTGATTTTGAGGTTACTCTCAGCAGTCCTCAGCAAGCCTTGAAGATTTCTCAAAGTGACTTCCTCCTTATTCATGTGGTAGGTCATGCGGAATTGGTCGTAGCAGGGAGGAAAGGAGTGAAGGATGATGTCAATTTCCAACTCTTCATCAAAGTTAACATTTAACTTTAGCAGAAGATCAACATATCTCTGCATCCTTGACAGATGAGCAGTAAGGGACTCTCCATTACCCATTTTTGCGGTGATCATCGAAGTGATGATCTCGTACCTTTCCTAACTAGCACTTCGGTGGTACCAGCCCAGCAGATCTTGATGCATCTCATAGGGATACATGTCCTCATAGGAATTCTGGAGTTCTGTAATCATAGTTGCTAGCATGATGCAATGGACTTTCATAGAATCACGCTCATGGGCCTCAAAAGCAGCGATCTCTTCAGAAGTAGCAGTGTTGAGGTTGATTTCCTTCAGATTCTCATCGAGGAAATACTCCTTGTCCTCGTAACGAGTGACCATTCGGATGTTGCAGATCCAATCATTGAAATTGGAACCGTCAAAGATCACGTTAGACATCTGAAATAGAAAAGAGACAAGGTTGATTAGAAAAGAGACAAGGTTGATTAGACATCTGAAATAGAAAAGAGACAATGTTGATTAGAAATGAATCCCTAATTAAACACCAAGAGAAATTAGGGCTAGGATCCAACAACGTTATTTACAAATTAGAAGAGGGATGTCGTAATCTAACATGCAAATAATTTGAAGGTAAGTGAATGACGATTCACTAATTTTCCAGCATGAAAAAAATGAAAAAGAGATTAAGTTTTAAATGTACTAAAAACTCCAAGATATTTTTGATATTCATTGAACTTTTCAATGGCATGTTTAAATCTCGATAGACCCCCTCGTTTGTGACTGGGATACCGAGAATCACAAACAGGGTGTGAATAACCATGCAAATATATATGGTGCTCCCAATGTTACAGTCAGCTAATCGATGTCTCGATTAGCCACACATGCTCCATCGATCTATGATAAACATCGAGTCACCCTTTTCCACCTTTGCTTAGAGCCCAATTATTGTGTCGGTTAACCACACACGCTCCACTAATATCTTAGCAAGGGTACAAAGTGTAATTTCATGGAATTGCATCAAATTCACTTTTTCCTAAAGTAACTAAGATTGAGAATTTTTTAAAATCATTTAGTTACTTTACAACTCAGTATACTTTTAATGAGGAAATGGTTTGCCCTATCCTACCCGTTCGGATAACTACCCTCCGGTAATCAAGGAAGCGGTGGGTGAGAGTGGACACCCATTAAACAACCATTTTATAGGCCATAACCTTATACCCTCCTTATAGATCGGCTTCGTGAATGAGGTCTACTAACGGTAAGATTAGCATTTCAGTTATACATATATATAATAATTATTCTTATAATATTATAATAATATAGGATGCATTTTAAACTTGTAAAATTCTAGGGTTTGGAATTTAATAATTTCAAATTAAACTTTCAATTAATGTTTTAAATTTCAAAACTTGAGGGCATGTTTTGAACTTTTCAAAACACATAGGATCAAACAGCAAATAATTTAAATCAAACATTTAATTTAATGATTATCTAAAGTTGAGATATTCCATTTTTTATTCACAAGATAATACATCAAATACTTCAAATAATCAAATTTTATTATATAAGGAATTTATTATTCAATTAATTGACAATTATCTTTTGTTTTGGTAAGGATAATCACATAACAGTAGTAAAATTCGGATTTTATAGTCAAAAACAATTTTGGTAATTCTTTTTCAGCAAAAAAGCAAGAAATCCCGATTTTCCCTCTATCTGACTCCCCGACTTGCCGAGTCACTAACTGAACTCGCTGAGTTGGGCCAACTTGCCGAGGGCAGCAAGTGACTCGCCGAGTCAGGGCGGGAAGAGGGTAGAAAATCGATTTTCAGCAAGATGAAAATGCAAGGCATCAATACCATGGAAACCAATCAAGGCTCTGATACCACTGATGGGTTTTACACAAAAGAACATCGTATGTGCTCATGCAAACCCTAAATCTTGGATCTAGGTTTCTCTGATGTACATGCAATTCATCCAAGACTTATGAACCCTAGATATAGCATACATTTTTTGAATTTATCACATAAGAACAGATCTAGATGATTACCTCTTCAAGAATGGCTTGAATCTTCTTGTTCTAGAGCTTAGAGTCACAAATGTCACTCCTCTAATGGCTTACAAACACCACAAGCAAGAGGATGATATTAGAGAGAAGGGAAGAGGCACAATTTCGGTTATGAATTCTTCTAGGGTTTCCAGTGGCCGAAAACGGATGCCCTAGGGGTCTATTTATACTTGTACTTCTAGGGTTTCATTCAAAACCCTAATGGATAGCTTAGGCCTTAAGCAGTCCAAGGAACCTTCTTGAATAAGGTCTTCGTGGACGAATTCAAGATGGACTTCATCTCAATTCCATCCAAGGCTTAGTCCATAAGGATTTTCAACCCAAAACTCAATTATCTTATAATTGCAGTCCAGTCCCCTATATTCAATTAATCTCTTTTAGCCACCAAATTAATTTTCAATTAATTTATGACTAATATTAATTAAATAATATGATTTCTCTTTTGATATATTATTCTCATAATATATTAATAAACCATAATATACTCTCTCTCTCTCCATAAATCACCCTATCAAGTTTCTTTGGTGAAGGCCACCTAAAAGGACCATGTACAACTAGGTCAAGTACTTACCTAATATAGTTACGGGCTTAGACACTAATCCAACACTCAGCTCACTGACTCAAATAGATGTGCTGAATTTTGAAAGAAGCACAACTATGTAATGAATAAAGACCGAAAATAGTATTTAATCAAGTCAAATCCTAGCAAGAAAATGTACCCACTCAACATCAACATTATTATTGGAAAACCGCAACTTTGCCTTCTCTCCAAGGTCGTTCCTGACATCAGTTGGTTATGGTACCGAAGGCCTACTCATCTGAACTTTTGATACATGAATGATATTGTATCTGGTGAAATGGTGACAGGTTTACCTCTTCTCAAATTGGAAAATGATCATTTATGTGCTGCATGTGAGTGTGGAAAGCAATCGAAGAAGGGTTATCCTGTTATCATCAAAAAATCAATCTCGAAACCATTGGAGTTTCTACACATTGCTCTGTGTGGAGCATCTACTGTAGAGAGTCCTCATCATAAGAAATATATTCTTGTGATTGATGATGACTTTAAAAAGTTCACTTTGGTTTTCTTTCTTAGATTGAAGTCCGAAACAGCCTCTGAACTCATGAACTTCTTTAAAGGAATGGAACTCCTAATCAAACTCCCTGTTAGGCGCATCCGAAGTGATAATGGATTGGAATTCACCATTAGAACCATTTAGAAATTCCTCACCGAGAAGGGAATTGAACACAACTTCTCAGCTCCTTACACTCCACAACAGAACGATGTAGTTGAAAGACGCAATAGAACTCTTGTTGAAGCTGCTCGATCCATGCTTAACTTCGGAAATCTACCGCTATACCTCTAGGCTAAAGTCGTATCAACTGCATGCTTCACTCAAAATCGGAGTATCATCAATCAACGCCTCAACATGACACCATATGAAGCAATGAATGGTCGGAGGCCAAGTATTTCATTTCTCCATGTCTTCGAATGATGATATTTCATCAAAAATAATCGTGATCACCTTACAAAGTTCTAACTCAAAGCTAATGAAGTAATGTTTCTTGGGTACTCTTCAAAGTCAAAAGCGTGTCAAGTACTCAACTGTCGACCTCGAGTTATTGAAGAAAGTTTTGATG
The DNA here is from genome assembly GCF_052625555.1 of Lactuca saligna. Classification (NCBI taxonomy): domain Eukaryota; kingdom Viridiplantae; phylum Streptophyta; class Magnoliopsida; order Asterales; family Asteraceae; genus Lactuca; species Lactuca saligna. Next base: position 144,534,242 of record NC_136417.1, read on the forward strand.
TCACCTTTTAATTCGTGAAGGCAATTTTGAAATTCTTCTGCTCCCACGCATGTTACAACTTACATTATGGAGTTTGATGCTCCACCTCCAGAATGTCTGAATATTCAGATAATTCGTGAAGGCAATTTTGAAATTCTTTTTGGACCTTTTAAAATAGTACTTGATTCGGAATCTCGATCATGTTAACCTTCATCATCCCCTCCTACTTTACAAACTGTTTCCAGTCCTCTACCCTCTCTTTCTCCATTTGATTCCGAACCATTTCAACCTTCTCAGGTTGGGGGGGAGAATGGTCAACCCTATCTTGAATCAAATGTAGATGGATTTCTTAATGCAACTGCTGATATTGACTCCAATCCAATCAACAGTGATGGCAAAGTCAACTTCTTTATATTCCCTCCTGAGGATGATGTCAACATGTTCGGTTTCGAAGTTTAGGGGAGCATCACCCACAAGTTCAAATCATTCAAGGGGAGCAACACAACCATATTGTTGATGTTGAATCTCCTGCTGATCATGAACTATCAAGACTTCACATCTAGACTCGAGATCACCCCCAAACCAAGTTATTGGGAACCCTAATGTTGGTGTTCAAACTCGCTCTGCCCCAAGTGTTCAAAATGAATGTCATTTTTCATCATTTATCTCCATGGTTGAACCCAAATCTATCAAGGAAGCATTAGAACATGTTGACTGGATTACAACCATGCAAGAAGAATTGGCAGAATTCAATAGAAATGAAGTGTGGACTCTCGTGCCTCCTCCTCCAGATCACCCTACAATATGGGTATTCCGCAGCAAACTTGACGACACTTGAGTTATCATTAAAAATAAATCAAGATTTGTGGCCAAAGGATTCACTCTGATCGAAGGCCTTGACTATGATGCGACTTTTGCACCGGTTGCACATCTTAAAGTAATCAGAATCTTGCTTGCTTATGCTGCTCAGAAAGGCTTCAAAGTTTATCAAATTGATGTTAAGAGTGCTTTTCTAAAAGGTGAACTTGATACTGAAGTATATCTTCAATAGCCTCCCGGTTTTGTCAATCTCTCATTTCCAAATTATTGTTACAAGCTCCGGAAAGTTGTTTATGGCCTCAAGCAAGCTCCTCATGCATGGTACAAAACTCTCATAGATTTTCTTAAGCGTTCCAGTTTTCAACGTGGTGTTATTGACCGCACCCTGTTCCAAATATAAAATGGTAAACATCTGATGCTTTTCCAAGTATACGTTGATGATATCATTTTTGGGTCCACAGACTCATCTATGGTAAACGACTTTGCTAAATTGATGGTCAATAATTTCAAAATGAGCATGAATCGTGAATTGAATTTTTTTTCCTTGGTCTCCAAGTCAAACAAAACAATCAAGGAATCTTTATTCATTAAGAGAAGTATGTTTTAGAACTTCTCAAAAAGTACTTAATGGACACATGTGCCTCAGGTAAGGTACCCATGGGCTTCATACATAAAATCTTTTCAGACCCATCTGCAAGTCGTTCGGACATCATGTTTGCAACGTGCCTTTGTGCCATATTTCAAGTCAACCCAAAGATGTCTCATCTTTTGGCGGTTAAGAAAATTTCAGATACCTTTAAGGTACTAAGAACCACGAAATCTGGCACCCAGCAAATGAGAGCTTCCTACTTCAAGCATATTTAGGTTCAAACTATGGTAGTTTACAACTTGATAGCAAAAGTACATAAGGAGATTGTCAATTTTAGGTGGTCGATTGGTTAGGTGGTCATCCAAGAAATAGAACTGCATTGCGCTCTCTACAGCCGAAGTTGAATACATTATTACTGCCAGCTGTACCTCTCAAGTTCTATGGATGAAGTCTCAACTCCTAGATTACGGTTACTGCTTTCAACAGATTCCAATCTATTGTGATTCTCAAAGTGTAATTTCCATTTTGCACAATCCAATTCAGCACTCCATGATGAAGCACATCGATATACTGTACCATTTCATAAAAGATCATGTTTTAAATGGAAATATTGAAATTATTTTTGTTCCATCTAACGATGAAATGACAGATGTATTTACCACGATATTAAACGAAACCAAATTCAATGGTTTTCTGAACAAAATGTGTATGATGAAGCCGATCCTCAATTCTTTCAAGAGAAATGTACTCTTCGATGGAAAAATCAAAAAGTATAAGTTAATTTCAGAACAAAATCCTTTTATTCTTCGGAATCATTTCCTCTTGGAACAATCAGGATCATTTTATGTGTCTTTTAATCTAACCTCCCACCTAAGTGTTACGTTTTATAGTTTCTGAACTTTCTGAAGTCAAAGGACCAATATATAGTTTCTGAACTTTCTGAAGTCCAAGGACCAATATAGTTACATTGGTGACAATTTTGTCTCAGAATATAATTCATAATGTCATCCCGGAATTCAAATCCTGAAAGGTATGTAACTACTCTTTTGTCTCACTACGGAATTTTTCACTGGAATGCAACTTATTTTCACTCCATCACTTTTTCAAAATTTCACTCCGGGAATATTTTTCAAAACTAGTTCAGAACTTCTTTTCTAAATCAATTTTCGGATCACAATCTCATATTTGACTCCAGAATTTCTAAAATTTCTTCTCCGGAACTTTTAAAAAAAAAAATTGGCTCCGGAACTTTACTTCAACTTTGAACTCCGGAATTTTCAAACTTTAATCCGGATAACTTTTAGCTCACATGCTTCATTCCGAAACAAATCAAAAGTTTTCACTGTGGACCTCTCTTTTCAAGAAATCGTTTTCATAATTCCGAAATGTCTTCGTTCTAGAATCAAACAGTCAGAAGTCCAAAGGTTTATAATGTGAAACGTTTTATAATGGTTACTTTTTGAGGAACCTTATCCAATCTTCCTAGAAAGTCGCACCTCGATTGCACGTTCTCAAAAGCACCCATCACATCGCTGTCCAAAGCTTCCATTTTTAGGCTATTCTAAAACCTAGCGTTTCACCATCTCTAGCCTATTCCATCCTTTTAACCACTAAACATTAAATGCAACCCATCAATGTTTAGGATCCTCATCATTACTGTACCTGACCCGACCAGTTCCCATCACCTATATATACCTATCCAAACCCTTATTTGACTCTTTACATGCTCAATACTCTCACAAACTCCCAAAGTCTTCTCTGTGATTTTCGTGTTCTTGAAGCTCTCAAACAGCTTCAATAATGGCGTCACAAACATCTTCACAAAAATTCACTCAAACCCCTTCAACTCCAAAGAAATCTATCGCCAAGAAGAAATCACCCAAGGCATCTTCATCCTCTAATTCGCTTGAACCCTTTCTCAGGGATAAAACACAAACTCTTCTCACTGAATCCTATGGATTATGATGAATCCATCAAAGTAATGATCGAATTCATGGCGTAACCAAAATGCTTGAACCTAAACTTCCACTTTGTCTTCTTCACAAAGCATTCACTTGAGTGAAAATCCATGACAATGTGTTGGAAACCAAGATCACAGGCGATAGGATTGTGCCCATTCTTAAATCAACATTTGTTAGGGCTATCGGTGTGAAAGAAAACCCCAAGGGTTTCAAGGTACAAGAACCCATTGCAGAATAGTTTCAACTATTATTGAACCACATTTGGTACAACTAGGATTACATGGCCAATGATTTCAAAAAATCAGCCGTTTCCGGACTATGGACCGTGCTGATGCACTTCATCATACGTGGGTTGTCCGACTAGCATGGTGGCATGGACAATCTGAGCAAAGACTGGTTGCACATCGTCTACAACATATACTCCATACGCAACAATGATGTCAATCTTCTGGAGGTGATATGGCAAGACTTCTGCAAATTTTCCATCAAGAGGAAAGCCAATGAGATTTCAACCCCTAGGTTTTGGGCTTTGACAATTCAGGAACTCTATAAAGAAAGGTTCAAACCCATTCATGTTTCCATGATTCCACAGGAGGTATATCTTTTCTTTAAAGTAGTTAAAAGTTATAGAATTCTGGACCAATCTTCATTTGGTATTGTCCGAAGACTGCCTCAACATATGTTGGACCTCATCCCTTCCAGATCTATTCATTTGAAGAAGCATCTGGAGACTTCGACTATGTACATCCCAACACAGTCTACCCAAGTCCCCATTGAGCCCACTCTGGAAGTGGCCATGCCAACATCATCTGGACCAAATAAGACAAAGAAGTCCGCTCAACGGAAATCTTCTCCCACCAAGTCAAAGCCGAAAAATAGAACCAAATTTGGCTCTTCCTCTCAACAGGAAGGCGCTCATGACATTCCGACTAACTCTAGCCGTCCAAACACCCCACCTGCCCACTCATCTGAGGTACCCATCGGTGTTTCAAAACCACTTGCACACACTCACGGGGAGTTTGCTAATAAACCACCTACACTTTCCCAACAAGGTGATGTTAGTGTTGAAAAAAGTTCCTTTCTCCTTGCAGCAAACCCACGAGTCACTTTTGATATCACATTTTCTTCTACACGCACACACTCCGAAACCCTTTCTCCGGACCCCAAGCATTCCAAAGTTGGAGTTATCCGTCCAATTTCGGATGCTACAACTGATCTGATACCCGGAAGGAGTACAAGACGACCAGGGGTTAACGATCCTGCATGTGATGATTTTGTTGACATGGCTATGAGGAGGCATTCCGAACTTACAAGGTCTAAAGTTGAAGCTACTCTGATCTCGATGCAAAACAGTGCTCTCCAAATCAATCAACATTTTGTTTCCCCCCATTGATGAAGAAGCAGACGAAGATCTCACCACGGGAGGAAATCCATCATCTCCTAACAACCTTCAAGAAGTTGATACGTACAAAGAGCATTCGGAGGAAGTTATCTTTGATGAAGAAGGAGCAAAAATTGCCACCATTCCAATCCAGCCCTCCCACAAGTTTCAGTCTAAAGCTTCCTTAGTCAATTCAACGTTTGATTTCGGATCCTCATCTTAAACTCCAGAAATAGATTCATCTCTCAAACTCCGTTATGATGCTGCCACTAAGCTTGGTCCTTCTGTTTACCCCCTTAATCCAGACCACAATCAATCCAATGACTCTACTGGATCCTCAGCTAGCAAGCATATCGATCCATTTTCCCTCTTGAAAATTTAGGAAAATGTGTTCGGAACCATGAAAAGACGGAAACAATCGAAGCCTCCATCTCCAACCTCAACTCCAAAATTGACGAAAAGGTTTCCGGACTGGACTCCAAGCTAGATGAAATTCTCAAGTCCTTATCAAGTCCGTCTGAACCTTCGGTAGCTGAACGAGAAGCCCAACTAGATAAACTGATCTCACTCTGGATTAAACATTCAATTGAAGATTTTGAAGCGAATTATGATGCCTTAGTTGATCACTATCTCGATAGAATCACTTAGATGCTCAAAGTCCATGACGACTTGTTGCTACTACCAATGATCTCACTATGAAGACCCATGTCTGTCATGAGAAGCAAATTCAAAGGCCGGAAAAGGAGATTAAGAAGAAGGGCGAGATGAACTTGATTATACAGCAAGTTCTCATCAAATTGCTCCAATCCACTTGGAACATTGTTGATGTTCCGAATCACAAGTTTGATGAGATGCTTGCCATCCTTGGACACTTATTTGATCATCTATCATCTTAGGCGCCTACTGTTGAAGCCTATGATGCTCTCACCCTTCAAGTCAGCAAAGGTCTTCAAAATGTGTCCAACAAGTTTTCTGATTTAAAAGACTTGATGCTTCCACCGATTTCCAAGGCCACTGATGCAAGAAAGGGAGAAGGCCCAAGCACTGTATGGAAACCTACCTCGGAGTTTACACTCCGGGATGAAAATGAAAGTGATGATGATGATCTAAAAATTCTTTTCGATTTCCTCCCAATGGAGTTATTAGTCTTGAAGCTCCAAGGAAGCTTTTCCCAAAGGTGATGACTGAAGAAGAAAAGCGGATGTAGTCTGTAGTTTCTTGGACATCCTCTTTACCTGATGTTCTTCAAAGGGGAATCAAAATGGCAAAGGCAAAAACCTTTCTCACAGCTCAAGCCTTCTGAGCCACCCCTTCAATGTTACCACCAATTCCAGCCCCAAGAATTGATCATATTAACCTGGGTTCCCCACTCCGAATCCCTGACGACATTCCAGAAGAACCTCTTCTGACACCCACTTCAAAACTTATTGTTGATAAGAATATGAAGCTAGTGTTTGCAGATCTGAATAAAGATAAGGGCAAAGAACCTATCATTAAAAGTCGTCAAGCTCATCCATCCCGACATCCTTCAAAGCAAAAATTTAGATGGTCTCAGGAGGAAATCAACAAAGCTCTAGAGGAAAATATCCAGATCCAAGCACTTAAAGACAATCCTAATCCGATGCATGGTATCTCTCCTCTCTATCATGAAGGTATTCTTAAGGATGTTGACATAGTACCCGCCATGTACTATGAAATTCCTTCAAATGATTCGAAACAAATTGAGCTCCTCTCTCACCCTTCAGCATATTTTACATTAAATTTTCTCCTCTCCATCCTATTGACAGTTTGGAGGTCACCATCCGGACTGAGCGTGAAAGGTTAAAAACATTATATACCAAGAATGAACTTCCTCTAAAGGAAGTATGGACGAGGAAGAAGATTACAAAGATCTCTGGGTACGGAAGGAAGATCCTCACCAATTTCGATAAATGTCCACTATTCTGGTACCATGTTGCCAGAAATAAACCAACATACAAAACCATCACTAAGGTTGATTTTCCCGCAATAAATTCGAATGATATCCTAACTATAGTTGATCACTTTCGGACCCTTCAAAATGATGATATCAGTATGGGTGCTTATCATGCTGCCATAAACTTTCTCAAGGACTATCTCACAGAATTTTGTCTATGCAACTATGAGTTAGCAAGCTTGTACAGAACCCAAGATTTCATTGGCAAAATTGAATATGTGTTGCGCAAAGCCGAACTGGTAGAAGAAGGTCCCATTGATGAACCGGTTCTAGGTTTTGTTTACAAAACCAAAAAGATAAACAAGAAGGACTTCTTCCGAGTCCTTGATAAACACCTAGTTCCGACAAGATCCCACAACAAGTTAATCATTCAAGCATCCAGATCCGAAGCCCCTAAGCCTGTCAAGGAAAAGTTTATAAGGGAATTGAGATGGTATATCGAAGTCAGAGATTGGTTATATCGTGCTTACACTTTCATAAAGGAAGAATTAAATTGAAGCTGACAAGATTGCTAAGCTCACTTAGGGGGAGATTGTTGGAACCTGAAAGTGAACCTCTAGCAATCTCAATCCTTATTGAAGATCCTAAGTCGATAAAAAGTGGTAAGTTGGTGTAGAATAAGTTGGAGTCCTGAATTCAAGTCATGTCCAGAGTAGATGAATAGAAGGCATTCTGGAATGGATGTCAAACAGAATGTTTGTGTTTTCGAATCAATATATTTTTTATCCGGTCCTATGTATGTATCCTTGTCTATACCATGTATCAGGGTCTCCTATTTATAGGATCTTTTAATGAAAATCTAAGGGATGGTTTGTTTAAACTTTTTAGCAATATTTCATTTACTTCACTCTCGTGTTCATTACAACATTCTCTTTGTTCTTCATTTATTAACTTTACTTTGATCTTAATTCTCATTCTTCATTTATGGCTTGAATATTTCTTGAGTATATTAACTCAGACTTGACTGGAATTTTCATTACCAAGTAGACATTGATTTTAAGAATTAACTCAAGGTTTGAGTTTTCAAACCTTGTCCCTGCGTATCAGATCAATTTGTTCTCTCAATTGGTATTTGAGCTCGAGTGGTTGTCCTTTGAATCCATAACATCAAATTATAATTGGTTTGAAATTACCTTGGTATTTCAACCATTTCTGTGTTACGGATAAAAGTTCTTCTATATACCACTTTTGCTTGAAGATACCTTAACTTCAATGGTTGCTTCTAACACTCAATAAATGATTTCAACGCAAATCACAAATAGCGTGAGTGGCCCTACACGTGCCCCGCTGCTAGTTTTGGAACAATATGATCACTAGAAAGTTAAAATGGAAATATTTTTACTTGATAAAGAGAAACATGAAGCTATTTAGAGATCCGTCAAAGAAGGTCCTCATGTTCCTGTAAGAACAGTTCTGAGAGATGTTGCTGCTCAGCTTATGGGTTAAGATGAGACTCGTCCAACTCCTCTAACTGCAGATGATATTGAGAAGCTACATGTTGATCAAGTTGGTTTCTTGAAAATGGTGTTTAGTGTTCCTCCCTCACTCTTTGAACACATTAAGTTGTGTAAATCAGCAAAAGAGATTTGGGATGGTTTGTTCAAACTTTAGCAAATCTAAGGGACGGGTTTTTCAAACTTTTTAGCAATATTTCATTTACTTCACTCTCTTGTTCTTTACAAAATTATCTATGTTCTTCACTTATTAACTTTACTTTGATCTTAATTCTCATTCTTCATTTATGGCTTGAAGATTTGTTGAGCACATTAACTCAGACTTGACTGGTCTATCCATACTTGACTGAAATTTTTGTTAGCAAGCAGACATTGATTTTAAAGCATTAACTTTAAGGTTTGAGTTTTGAAACCTTGTCCCTACGCATTAGATCAATTTTTTCTATCAAGATCCCCCAAGGGCTCAGGGCTGTGATTTTCATCTCACTGCCAAAGGCCAGAGCAGCACCGGATGTTGTGACTGATATGTTTCTATTTGTTATTTTGTTGATTATATTTTAAGGTATGTATATGTTTATGCTTCTGATAGCTACATTCTTAGTGAACTCTTTTACTACTCTTGTGTTATTTGATTCGGGCGCGAGTCGGTATTTTGTGTCTCGATATTTTAGTAGGCATTTTGGTATGCCCTTATTGACGTATCCCACTGGGAATCTGTTAAAAATAACAGAACCACTAGGTCAAATAACGTCGGGCCTTCGCCCTCGCCTTCGAGACCCCGTATCTGTTCCTTGGTGCCCAAGCGCTAAGGCCAACATTGAAGACAAAACAGTACCAAGAGTTCCTAAGAGCGATAGGTGTAGTGTTCCGGATGCCCCTTCTAGCATAATATGCACAAACAGCAAACAAGCACCCATGGAACATGATCATCCAATTAATATCCATCACCCCCTATCAAACCGCAAAAGGTAGAAGATAGTGTCGCGGATCTGTTACCCCTTAATGATGGGTTTTGAGCATTCTAACACTCCTATGGCATACATGCAACCCTACAAACCGTGGATCTATGTTTTCTCTAATATATATGCAAATTTGATTTTTTTTCAAGGTTTTCCTCCTAACTATCATGTCATGGGGATCTTTCAATATAAAAACAACTAGAATAACATATCTTAGTGTGTTACTTGATTCCTTAAGACCTTGTGAGCCTAGCACACCAAGTGATGCCTCAAATGTTTCATACAACACCAAGAACCCTTGTAATAACTTGAGAGAAGAACACTTCACCACAAAATCGGCTAGCCCTCCTTGTTCTTGTCTATGTGCCGATTTTTGCTAGCCTATGGGGTGCTTTTATAATGTGCCACATGTAAGGTTACACCATGTAAACCCTAATGTGCATGGTTTTTCATTGCCCCTATGATCCATGGGTTTTAACCTCCATGGAGCACCCAATGCTTCCTAGCCTAATCTAGTGAATCATGGACCTTAAGCCGACTATATACGAATGAAAGATTTACATAATCAATCCCCATATATTTAATTAGTCTCTTTTGATCACAAAATTAATTCCAACTTAATTCTTAATCAATACTAATTAAATAACATGATTTCATATTAATATATTAGAACTTATAATATATTAACAAATCATAAGTATTTTTTTCTCAAAAGGGTAAAAGTCCTCATAGGACTTTTGGAGTTCAGCTATCATTGTGTCCAACATGATACATGCCACTTTGGTAGCATCTCTTTAATGTGCCCTAAAGTTAGCGATCTCCTCCGGAGTAACAGTAGACTCATCAATCTCTTTCAGCTCCTTGTTGAGTACATATTCCTTATCCTCATAAGGAGTGACTATCCTGATGTTCCCGGTCCAATCATTAAAGTTTGAACCATCAAATATGAATCTAATACAAAACTTCATCAGAGAAAAGGATCCAGTAGGGTTTGAGCTAGAAGTAGCATTGTTGGAAGACATGTGAAATGAAGAAGGACAACTTTAGATTAGATATCGAATCCTTAATAAGACACCCAAATATAATATTAAGGCTAGGATCCAACACAATACTTTATACCTTGGAAGAGGGATTGATAGTTTCATTTTATTTACTTCTTTACATAGTTTATTTTTAGTTAAAACCATCTCATTTTAGTTAATCTACATGCATATTTTCTCGTTTTGTTATTTTTCTCATTTATCGGGTGCTTTCAAGTCTTTTGAGCTTAATTGTAGGATTTATCGAAGACTATTTTTCATTGGAGATATGGAAGGAGTGCGGGACTTTTGGAGGCTTGCTGTTTTCTTGTGGACTTGAAGTGGTGAAAATGGGATAGGTGTCAACATAATCAAGAAAGCACATCAGACTTAATTTTCGGGCCAGACAACGAGAATTCGAGTTATAGAAGACTAAAGGAGCATTGGAGCATCTTCGAAAAGCTTTGGATTTACACACTTGGGCTATCAAGAATTTGCACAAATGGGTTGGAGCATAAATTAGAAGATTGGGTTGGATGGTACTTACAAATGGGCCAAAGGATGATTGCAGCATCACCCACGCGGTCCACATGGATCCACACGCGGTCCGCGTGAAGAATCGAGAATTGAATCCTGGTTTGACTTGTTGATTCTATTTGTGGAAGGTTGGTGGATGGCTTTTGGCACCTTTTTGAATCTAGAAATGAGCCCCTTTTTGCTTGAGATTGGAGGCATTATTCTCATCCAAGACTTGAAGGGACAACACTTTTTGCTCTCTAGAAGATTTGAAGATTTAGAAGCTTGAAGCAATTTTTCTTCCAACTTGCCTCTTGAACAATGTTTGGTATCACTAATCTACTTTGCATTTCTTTCATTTTGGCCATGCTTGGCTAGACTCATCTTTGGTTGACTTGGATGTAATTGCTTGAATGTTTTGGTTATTTTGAAGAACTCCATAAACTTGTGTTGAATATGTATGATTATATTTTCTATGAAAACTTCCTTCATGTTTATCTATCTTTAGTCATGAATATTGCTATGTGAATTTTATTTTTTTTGGTTAAATTATTGGCTAAGTAATAGATCTTCAATTTAACAAGCAACAATTGGTTTAAATGTTTCTTTTCATTTCATTTAGACTAAGGAGATATTTTCTCCATAGTGGTAATGAAAGCGATAAATTACTCTTTGGATTTGGTGACTCTTAAAACCTAATGCTAATTGATTTTCACAAAATTACTTTCTTCATTAGTTTTGTGACTTTGATTTAGGAAATGTGTTATGAGCTTCTCTAGTCATTTTGACACAAATAAAGAGTTGAGGAAAGTTATGCTTATAAATTGCTATAACCAAGTTAGATTATAAACACAAGTATTGCACCTTGGTATTCTCATGATAATTTAACCAAATGTTCAAGTGATGAAAATCCAAAGTCAACCATGTTTCTCCTATTGTTTTTACATCAAACTCTTATTTTTGTTGAAATTGTTTATTTAAATCTTAGTTTAATTCTAGTTTATTTCAAGTATTTCAAAAGACCAATCCCCCCCCCCCCCCCCGCCCCATTTTTTATTTATTGTCATTTTACAAGTATTTTACAAAGAGATTTTTCATAGAGTTATAAAATTGAACCAATCTCTGTGGATACGATCCCTTTACTACGATACAGTATTTTAGTGTGTAATATTTACGGTATTTATTTTGTTGGCCTCCACAACCACCAAATTTTGGCATCGTTGTCAGGGATGGGTTTATATTTAATCATTTTGTTTCTCTATACCTAGATCTCATTGTTCAGGTACTCAAGTTTAAAATGAAAAAAAAAATGAAAAAAAAGTATGGTTTGGAAATGAACACTCCTTGCATTGAAGATAAATTTTCTGAGCTAGCTCAGTTAGTTATGGTGATTGAAAGTGACCAAAGTTTGCAACCCATGCCTCTTATTTGTGATTTTTGCACCCAAAACGGACATCATTCCAACATGTGTCCATATTTAAAAGGAAGATGGGAAGACGTACAAGAAAAGGGAAGCTACTAATGGTCAAACCAACGAAGTTATGGTCAACCTCAACATGATCAATGGTGGGACAACAAGCAAGCTTGGGGATACAACCAATATAAAAGCCCATAAAAAGATTGGAAAAGTGACCAATACCAACCAACTCCACAATTTGAACATCCATATCCTCCACCTCCTCAACAACCTGAAATGCCAAGCATGTCCTTCGAGGAGATTGTGAAGAGCATTGCCACTTCTACCCAACATTAACGCAAGCTAGCGTCAAAAGCTTGGAACAACAAATAACACAACTTGCTCAAACAATACGTATAATGGAAGCTCAAGAAAAACTATCATATGAAGAGAGCCCATGACATAGCACATGTGTCATTCCTTTAAAATATGAGAAAAGTTTTAATGGGCCTAGATTGTTATTTGAAGAAGAGGAAGAAGAAGTAGAAGTGGAAGAAGTTGTCAAGGAGGAAGAAGACATTAAAAAAGTTGACAATGAAGCTATAGAGGAAGTGTTGGGTGTTAACGAAAGAGAGGTTGAGCCACCTGGTACCATTGAGAAACTAACTCCAGTGGTAGAACAACCAAAAGAGCTGGAAAAGCTAAATCTGTCGGACCCTTCAAAGGATATGTATCCCGTGAAAAAAGACGCCGAACCGGTCACCTACTCAACCACCATGTCAAAGAGGGAAGAGTTAGTCACCTTACGGAACAAATACAAGAAATAATATGGTTGGTTAATTGCTATTATCAAAGCTCTAAGTCCGATATGGTTTTCTCATAAAAAGAAAGTCAAATACAAGAAAGGAGCCCTAATGAAGATGTGGAAATTAAAAAATGTCGACATGGGGCAGATCTTTAAAGTCAATGGGCATCATTTGAAAGCTTTCTATGAAGTTTTTAATGCAAATGTCTTGGATATCATCCAATTGGATGCTCCGTTATACTGAAATCGAAAGGGAAGGACATCTCGCCAAAGACATTAAAGAAGGACATTTTTGGAAAACTTAAAGTTTTTATCTTTTCTAATTCTGAATAAATGTCTTAGATAAATCCTTTTTGCATTTCACATTTCTTCTTCTTCATTCTTGCAATAAAAGAGTGTTAGATTTTAAGCCCCGATATTCGTTTTGGTCAAAGGGTGAAATTGAGAAGTCGCAGCATGACACAAGCAGTCCGCGTGTACTCGGGGATGAGTCTGTGTTAATAAACAAATGGTCTGCATGTGGTCCTCAAACATATCCGCATCAATCTTCAAATTTAGGGGTTACAGAACATTTTACGCGGTCCGCGTGTACTCGAGGGGTCGTCCGCGTGGGTTATACAAACAGACCGTGTGTACTCGATGCCTTGTCCGCGTGTAACACAAATGGTTCGCGTGTACTCCAGAAACTGTCCGCGTGTATTCTTCGACCAACTTTGACCAACTTTGACCTCCATTAACTTTTAACCAAATAACTTAAGTGGCAGGCAACCCTTCTTCTTCATTAACATGCCAGTTGTTTCTCTCTCTATGCATTCTTTCTCCCTCAGGAAACCATTAACCCATACCCATATCTTCCTCCCGATCCCCCGGTTTAGGTATTTTCGCCTCGACCCGAGCATTGAGGCAATGCTTATTTCTAAGCTTGGGGTGGGGCATTCACTTTTCTCTTTGCTTTCTCATGCATTTTAATTAGGTTGCATAGCATTTTAGCCTTAAATGGCATTCATTTTTCTAATAAAATTCCAAAAAAAAAAGATTTTATTTTCTTCTTTTCTTCTTTTTATTTTAGCATAACATTTAGCTTAGGGCATTAGCATTCACGCAGTTTTGTTTTCTATTCATTCTCACCCCCATTGGATGCCATGGAACAGGTTTATAGTTATTGTATCATTATTGGTACAGGATCTTGTCGCTATCTCACCCATTGAACCGGGACCATTAGCTGCAGCTTAGGATTTCATACTTTGGATTGATTCTGGAAGCTTAAAGGGGTAATTGATCATGGCCAAGCAGTTTTCATGCAGAATTATGTATGAAATACTAACAACTGTAGGATATACTACAACAATGGATGTTTTTATCCCTGCGGTCCATGCCGCTGAGAGGATCACACTTGATCATGTTTGAATCGTTAGGATGAAGCACTGGTGCTTGTTCCTGAGTAGAATCCATATCCGGTCTCTCTATATCACCATTTTTTGCAATTTCCTTAGGTTTTTAGAGAGTCTTTTAGCCCACATTTGGGCACTTTAATTATATTTGGAAAATCTCAAGTTTGAAAAGGAGCTTGCATATTTACGCTCCCCACATGGTCATTTTCACACTTAGACCATTCAGGTTATTATTGTTACTCCCTCTGTTCCACTTACATAATTTTGGGATCCAAATCTTGAGTCAAAAAGTTTTCTTGATAAAAGCAAAAATTCAATATGTTAGTGCATTACATTCAAGCTCTAGTTAAACAAAAAAAACTGCAATAATCTTAGATAGGTGACCGGTTCAATTATTGAACAAATTTTCCTACATTTTGCTCGTCCGGCGTTTGTTATTCATTTATTTAGGTTTTTCTTATTGTATATAGATCGAGTTATTTATTTTCGCAAATTGGAGATGTTAGAGAGACTGTTGAGTCGGATACTACGGGAGGTTGGGTCAACACTAAGGTGCTGTTTGTTTTTTCTGAGGCAAAATGTATGCAGTCTGCGGACCACATTTGTAGACCTCTGCAGTAGAAGAGGTGGACCAAATGCCTGCAGTCTGAAAAAAGAAGACTGTTTGTTTTTTTAACATCTGTGGGCTACTAAAATAAACTGAAATCTAAATAAGCAGATTTTTTTAAACTGCAAAGTGATTTTTTAATATTTTTATAACTTTGTTATAAATAATTAACGAATTTAGATCAACTGTTATGTATTATTGTATTAAAAATAAAAATAAAAATGGTGTGAATTAACATATATATTTGATAAAACCCAACAACTTTGGTTGCAAAGTTATAACTAAACATTATAATTAGTCATCAAAGAATTTAATATATAAATGGATAAAAATAAACTTCAATTTTTTCAATTAAATCTATTAAAAACGTAACGTGTATATTTTCTCGAGAAATTGAAGATACTGTATTAAATAATGTTTTACAAAATTTGGTAAAAATATATAAGAATATATTATGATTTTTTTTTTCATATTTATATAAACAACTTCAACGACTATTATTGTAATAAATTTTTATTTATAAATTTTCCAAAAATATCATGTTTGTATCGTCAAACTTTTCTTTTAGAGTTTTGTATTTTTTTTTTCAAATTGTTTATCATTCATAAAGTTGGAAAAAATATAAATTAAAAAAAATAAAGATATATATGTTTTTTTAGGGTAGAAGATATCTGAAGATGTTAGAAGAGTTTGGTCCACATCTGCACCAAGAAGAGGGCGTGCAGACATTTTTAGGTCTGCAGTCTTCAAAAAAAACAAACAGTTTGCGAAGACTAATGTCTGTGCGTGGTCCGCGCGGCGCAGTGAGAAGAGGCCACGCATATCTGCAGACAAAAAACAAACACTACCTAAGTGAACTGATTCCTACAACGGTGCCCAAGCGATAAAACCCAATCACACTTGAGAGTGGCCGACAAACGTGAGATCATGCAACTTTCGTGATAAGAGTATACACTTAAAGAAGAGCTCCACAAGATCCCATCCAACTACTTTCTCCCTACTACAGATGTTCTTCATTATATGCATGTTCCGTTATGGCTGTAACTAACCATCCCTCCTTACTCACCTAGAGGAGTTGTCCTAGCTATGGTTTATGGTCCCATTGTTATCGGATGAAAAACTTATGAGATAATAGTAAGATCAATTATGACTATGTTGACTAACGGTGATCAGGTTTCATTGTTCTATTCATGCTTGGCTAGACTGATATTTGGCTGACTTGGATGTAATTGCTTGAATGTTTTGGTTATTTTGAAGAACACCATGAACTTGTGTTGAATATCTATGATTAGATTTTCTATGAAAACTTCCTTCATGTTTATATATCTTTAGTCATGAATATTGATATGTGAATGTTATTTTTTGTCACACCCCAAACCCCACAACGGCGTAAACGTTCTGGGGCGGAGGACGTCATGTAATGTATCACAACAATGTAAAGTAGTAAACAAGCAACAACATCATCCCTTGCATTAATAGCATAATTTTAATTACAAGTGTGTTCTTTCATAATATACAACAATAAAATGAATAAGCAGAAAATAAGACGAGTCTGGACTGCTCCGTCTTCACAAAACCTGGTCGTCGTACTTGTCTATTTATGACCTGAGAATACAAGTTATTTTGAAAGCGAGTATCAGCAAAAAAACTGGTGAATTCATAAGTATTAATGTGTTTTTGACTTGTAAAACTTATAATGAAAGACTTGATATTGTTATGAAAGAAAGTTCGTATAAGTGTGGAAATGTTTGTAAGTAATCGAAACCGTTTGGTAAACCCTAGAAATCCCTATGATTCCTATTCGTATAGATGAAATCTTTTACCAAGACCTAGTTGTTTTGAAAGTAGTCTTCTACCAAGACCCGACTGTTTTGAAAGTAGTCTTCTACCAAGACCCGACTGTTTTGAAAGTAGTCTTCTACCAAGACCCGACTATTCGACAATTATTATTAATATAAGAAATTGTATCCTTTGGTACTAGGATACTCAAATACAATTCACCTCATTGGTTATGTGGATTAGTCACAAGATAATGGTAATAATATAACTAACTTACGTATTATCCCTTTATACTAGGATAACTAACAGTGTTAACTTTAGACATCCGTAGATGTACATTTACCTCTGTTGCTAACAGCTGGGTGTAGGAATAGTTAATCCCTTAAAGTATACCTGTAATGGTATCAACCGAAGACATCCGTGGATGTGCATTTACCTCTATAGCTAACAGAGATTCTAGGAATGGTTAATCTCGTAAAGTATCCTTTGGTACTAGGATATAAAGTCCAATCTGTCTCGTCGATGATGTGATTGTATCACAAGGTAAAGACAGAAAGGAGAACTATATAACAGTATCTAGACATATAATATGTAATAGTAATTTGCCATATAATATCTATGTAAAAGTATTCATGTGTAAGTATTCATGTAAACGTACTCATGTAAGCGTATCTATGTAAGAGTGTTCATGTATAAGTATTCATGTAAAAGTATTCATGTAAAAGTATTCATGTAAACGTACTCATGTAAGCGTATCTATGTAAGAGTATTCATGTATACGTATTCATGTAACAGTATTCATGTAAAAGTTTCCCTATAAATATATCCATGTAAGAGGAATCTTTGTAAGAGTATCCCTTCATATATCATGTAGTCTAGACTCATGAATGAACTGACTCTGGTGTAATTTCTTGTAATAGGAATAATGTTTTGTATCCCATAAACTATTTCTATAATAGTTTACTAGAATGTAATTGATGAGTGTCCAAGTAGATTTATACACCCTTGCTACCCTAGAGCGTCAGAACAGAATTAACTGATCGAATATTTATGACTATAAATGTACACATGATATATAACTAATATTTAAACGACCTTCGGACGGGTACCCGATATCCCACCAGACCACATCCAAAGCGAGGAAAAGGAAATAGGGTGGATAGCCTTCCTAAGTCTTTTAAACATTTCATATATAACTATACATATAGAGGCATGAAATTTATAATATAAAGGCATAAAAGAAGTTTTGTAAAACCGTTGAAAAGTCTAATAAAGAATTTGTGACTTGATGTCAGTTTATAAAACGATTGAAAGTATTTTGTTTGATAAGACAGTTTAAGTAGATGGAAAACCACTGTTTGAAAACACTTTTGTAACCGAGTTTGAAAGGAAGCTTACAGTGTGTAAGACAGTTTGATATAGAGCTTTAATCATGTAAAAACGTTTAAGAAAGTCATTTGAAGTAATATGTTTAGTAAAAACTGCTAGACCTGTAGTAAATCCATTTGTATACTAGTTATAAATCCCATATTATTGATTTATTAACAGCAAGTATCACAAAAGATTGATGTTTTTCGTGCCAAAATAATCGTATGTTTGTAGTACCAACGATGGACACATATACATACCGTATAAGCAAAGTGTTTGATATATATATATATATATATATATATATATATATATATATATATATATATATATATATATATAACAACACTTTTCATCTTATGATGTTATCGTGATATATTTTTCATATGAAAGTTTCCCTATGATTGTTATAAATCACATATTATTCCGTTGATAAAAAGCGTATAATGAAACTTTATTATATAACACACGATAATAATCGAGTATTTTACTTGTATTCCCCCCCTTAAAAGCATATAAAAGTATTTATAAAATATTTAAAAGTGTAGTTTATAGGGGTATGAACTCACTTGATTGATTGAAGAAAGCGTGACGAAAACCGAGCAGAACTTCTACTCGAGAAAGCGGATCTCTCGAGATTCTCGGGAAATCTCGGGAGTCTCGGGAGTGTAAAACTTTCTTCCCACCTTGTATATGAAAACCGGGCCTTTGGGATGACTCCGAGGGTTGAAACGCAGAGCTTCGGTGCGAGAAAGGAAGGAAATTAGCAAATATGGCCGGCACCCTCGCACCCTTTATATCGGGGCTGGAGGACCTCGGTACGCGGGGCGTACGAGAGTACGCGGTGTGTACTCATGCATCATGCATGAGCGCATCCTCGGTCGAAACATCGGAGCGACGTGGACGAACCGGAGCCTAGCATCCGAGTACGCTGGGAGTACGACGGTATGCTGGGCGTACGAGGGATCGGACCGCTGACTCATTCTTCGGATGATACAGGGTTTTAATTAAATTAAATTTTAATTAATTAGTAAACTTCAAAAATTCATATCTTGTTGATACGAACTCTGTATTCGACGTTCTTTATATCCACGCGTAGGTGAGACTATGATCTACAACTTTCGTTTAGACTCCGTCGGCTAGTTTTGACATTATTTTTAATATTATATTTTTAATAGGCCGGGACATGAAAAGTCCGTTAAAATTTTATAACTCCTTCATCCGCTGTCTGTTTACGCTAGACTTTTTACCGTTGTAATACCATTGATGAGATCTTCGATTCTCGTTTAGGTCATGTTGGCAAAAATCCGCTCGATCTCGATATTGAGTTTTTAGCTGTCTACTGTTATGTCTGAAACTTCGAAAAATCATAACTTCCTCATATGAAGTCAGATTTGGGCATTCTTTTTAGGTATGCTTACGGTTTTGGGATATCTAAAACTTTAATTTAGATACCTAAGGCTAAAAATTATTGTATTGAAACATCGCGTTTTACATCTATCAGTGTTGTCGATTTTCGCTGCGAATCTTAGATTGGTCATAACTTCTTCATTATAACTCAGATTTTAGTGTTCTTTATATGCACGAAAACCTTGATACGATTCCTACCACTTTATTTAACCTAAATAAGATTTTATGAAAGTGAAATTTTTACCTATATTTGACTGGTGTTACGTTTCATTATCTCGAAATATCGGGTTGTCACATTTTTGTTGGTTAATATTATTGGCTAAGTAATGGGTCTTCAATTTAACAAGCAACAATTAGTTTAAATGTTTGTTTTCATTTCATTTAGACTAAGGAAATATTTTCTCCATAGTGGTAATGAAAGCAATAGATTACTCTTTGGATTTGGTGATTCTTAAAACCTAATGCTAATTGATTTTCACAAAATTACTTGCTTCATTAGCTTTGTGACTTTGATTTAGAAAATTTTCTATGAGCTTCTCTATTCATTTTGATACAAAAGAAAAGTTGAGGCGAGTTATGCTTAGAAATTGCTATAGCCAAGTTAGATTATAAACACAAGTATTGCACCTTGGTATTCTAATGATTATTTAACCAAATGTTCAAGTGATGAAAATCCAAAGCCAACCATCTTTCTCCTATTTCTTTTACATCAAACTCTTATTTTTGTTGAAATTGTTTATTTAAATCTTAGTTTAATTCTAGTTTATTTCAAGTAATTCAAAGGACTTATCCCCCCCCCCCCCCCTTTTTAATTTATTGTTGTTTTACAAGTATTTTACAAAGAGAATTTTTCATAGAGTTATAAAATTGAACCAATATCCGTGGATACGAACCCTTACCACTATAAACTCTTTTAGTGTGTAATATTTGGGGTATTTATTTTGTTTGCCTTAACAACCACTAGGGATGCCATAATCCAAGCTATAAAATTTTTGAAGGTAGGCGAACGACGATTTACCAATTTCCACCATGAAAAACAAAATTAATTATAAGGTTTTAATTGGATTGAAACTCCTATATCTTTTCAGATTCATTGAACTTTTCAATGGAATTTAAATCTCGATTGTGCCCTCTCAAGTTTGTGACTGGGATGTCAAGGATCACAAACAAGGTGTGAATAACCATGAAAATTAACTTGGTACCCTTAATCTTTATCACCTAATCGATGTGTCCGTTATCCACACACGCTCCACCGATCTATGATAAACATCAAGTCACCCTTTTCCACTCTTACTAGTCTATGTTAGTGTGCCGGTTACCCACACACGCTCCACCAAAGACTTTGTAAGGTACAAAGTGTAATTTCATGGGATAACACCAAATTCACATTTTCCGAAGGTAACCAAGATTGGGAATTTATAAAAGGTTTAATTACTTTATATTTATCATTATACTTTTAATGAGAATTATAGTCCTTATTCTACCCATTCGGTTAACGACCCTCCACCAATCAAGAAAGCGGTGGGTGAGAGTGGACACCCATTAAGCTGCCATTTTATAGGCAACAACCTTATACCCACTTATAGATCCGCTCTGTGCATGAGGCCTACTAACGGTAAAACTGACTTGCTCTTATATATATATATATATATATATATATATATATATATATATATATATATATATATATATATATATATATATATATATTATTAACTTATAATACTATAAAGTATAAGGGTTGAGTTTTAACTTTTAAACTACTAGGGTTTGGAAATTTATGTCTTCTGAAGTGACTTTACAAATTCTAAAACTTGAGGGCAAGTTTTAAAACTATTCAAAACCTTTCGTATTCTGTAACTTATGATTTTAATAAATTTAAAGAAAAGACTCTTGGAATTGCATAACTTGAGGACAAGTTATGGAGTCCATTAATTGACATTAAGATCAAGAATTACACTAACAAACAATTTGCAAATAATTCTTATGATCTACTAAAACTCATAAGTATGAACATTCATATCGACAATTTCAAGAATCATACAAACATATATAAAACTTGAAAATTTGATAATAATCATTGAAATGGATTAGCATAATCATTATCACGTCAAAAAGAAGTTTTATAAGTCCAAAACAATTTAGGGTAATGATTCTAGTCCATTTCCAGCAGCAAAACTCGAAAATCTACACATAGTGCCTCCTACTCGTCGAGTGCAAGAACCTACTCAACGAGTAGGATGCATTTACACTTGGACTCGTCGAGTCCCCTCATGGACTCGGCGAGTTTACTGTGCAGTTAGCATAAATTCGACTTTTTCAAGCAGTTTGCATCAAGTATATCGAAAACAAGCCTAGGCTCTGATACCACTGATGGGTTTTGAGCAGTCTAACACTACTATGGTGTACATGCAACCCTATAAAACTTGGATCTATGTTTTCTCTAATATACATGCAAATTTGATTTTTTTCAAGGTTCTCATCCTAACTAGCATGTCATGGGGATCTTTCAATATAAAGCTAGTAGAATAACATACCTTAGTGTGTTCCTTGATTCCTTAAGACCTTGTGAGCCTAGCACCCCAAGTGTGATGCCTCAAATGTTTCACACAACACCAAGAACCCTTGGAATGACTTTAGAGAAGAATACTTCACCACAAAATCGGCTAGCCCTCCTTGTTCTTGTCTATGTGCCGATTTTGCTAGCCTATGGGGTCCTTTTATAGTGTGCCACATGTAGGGTTACATCATGTAAACCCTAATGTGCATGGCTTTCCATTTCCCCCATAATCCATAGGTTTTAACCTCCATGTAGCATCCATGGAGCACGCAATGGGTCCTTGCCCAATCTAGTGAATCATGGACCTTAAGCCCACTACATAAGAATGAAAGATTTACATAATCAATCCCCATGTATTTAATTAATCTCTTTTGATCACAAAATTAATTCCAAATTAATTGTTGATCAATAGTAATTAAATAATATGATTTCATATTAATATATTAGAACTTATAGTATATTAGCAAAATTAGTCCTTGCCTATCCAACTGTTATGATGTCATGCAACCCAAATGGGTCATGCTAAACCAGGTCAAGTACATACCAAATATAGTTATGGACTTAGACACCTTATCCAACACTTACCACATGTATAAAAGACACCTTTCTCCCCCTAAGAGAAAGGACTAATATCTAAAACCCTTTAACACTCTCTTTACACTTTCAACCCACTTTCTCTCAGACTCTTACTGACTTGATCGTCGGAGCCTTGTTCTGACAAAACCTCTCGGATGACGACTGATGGTCTTATCTTCTTTGTTGTAATCTATAGGCTTTTCATTTCCATCCTCGGAAAGACGGAGTTAAGCCGGTGACATATCATAACAGTTAGTGCCATCCGGGCTTACACTCAGTCCTGCAAAACCCACTCAACGACAATAGGTGCCAGCATTGACGAACAAAGGAACTCCGAGGCAAGAAGGTGACAACACTAACCCGGTTTGACCAATGCATCCCCTCGACAGAAGCAGCCAATCGACACTGGAAAGACAACCGCAAGCACAAACACCGACAATGCCGCCAGTCGGATCCGCGACCGAGTTCATCGCTAGTTTATGGTAACCAACGCCCACCGCAACGGCACATCCGGCCACGACGACCACCACGGCAGCCCAACGGGTACCGACCACACAATCACAATCAGCAACTTGCCAGCAACAACCATGCGGCAGGCAGGTACCAGTACCTGGTGCCCGAGCACTATCCTATCCTCTATACAACCAATGCCTACAGGCCACCTATCTTCCCTGATGGCCTCCATGTCGCACGTTTTGCTATTCGCATAACAAACAATGTTCAACCCATACTCCTACTACTACCAAGGCATCTACCCTCCTCCACAACCACAAAACAACAACATTCAAGGCACACCGGTGTAGGTGACTCACTCGTAGACCATGGGACCAATGGAATCAAGCTCACAGTCAAATCAATTGGTGTGTGCATACCCCACACAAGCAGTGTATGTGTTGCAAATGTCAGTGTACAACCACAGGTACCATTACGAATACGGTCAACGGAACGCAAGCCCCTATCACATGCAGCATGCAATAGCCAATAGAGCACCTACACATCCACACATGCTCGACTCCATATCAAGCATTAGCTCGGTATTTTTCCAGGAGCTCCTACAGTACGAAATACCACATTTCGCCATGATCCCAAATATCCCAAAATATATCCCGACGAACACATAGAATCTTACAAATGGACAATGACATCGCTCCGTATGGATAAGAGGTTCACCTGCACCTACTTCTCGGTCACATTGTTAGGAAACGCCAACAAGTGGTTCAAGGAGTTACGACCGTGAAGCATCTCCATCTATGAACAATTGAGACATATATTCCTCCATAACTTCATGCAGTTGAGAAAACTCAAAGGAGATGCCGACTCGATCATGGCATGCAAGCAAAAGGAGGGAGAGTCTAGTCGAGCGTATTACGACTGGTTCAACTTAGCGGCTTTAAGCGTCCCAGGGCATGAAGAATTCTTAGTCACAGGCACCTTCGCCCAGGGGCTACTCCTAGACCCCTTGTCAATAAAAAAGCAAGGCACGGTACCGAAATCTAGAGACGATCTTAAATACATGGTCGAGAAATACCTCTGACAGATCGAAGGAGAAGAACAAAAACAAGCAAATTTAAAGGCTGTAACAAATGCCTACCTCAAACAAGAATCAACTAACTCCTATTCCTACCATAACCATAAAGAGCACAACGATGGAAACCACGACAAACTGAGCAAACATTCGAGACATTCCTCCCGCAAAATCAGCCCGTTCATCAAAGACGAACTGAGGAGCCGCAGGTCGGAAGTACACGCCATAGAAAAAACCCCACATCGGATGGAGAAGGGAAAAAGGAAAAACTGCAAATACCACAAGAGCAAAACACACGACACTGGAGAATGCGCGATACTCAAAAAAGAAGCAGCGGACAAGCAATTGAATGGAGACCTAACAGAAATAGAAAGGACTGTACGATCAAAGTCCGAAGCTGACCAAAAAGATGGAAGAATATGCAAGGAAGAAAGCAAACAACCAATCAAAAAAGAGGAGAATTTCACAATAGCAAGACCCAAGCATAAAGACAAGTACCAATGGCCAGCCAAAGGCGATGCGATCCCACCCGGAGACACTCTAAACATTGGTTTCTTGCCATCAGATCCACGATTGCCCAACTGAGAGCTAACAGATGCAATCATAATCCAAGCCACTATTATACAGTAGAAGACCTGGCAAGCCTTATTCGATGAAGGTAGCAGCACCGATATCCTTTACAAACACTGTTTCAAGCAACTCCTTCCATGCTAGAGAATGAACCTGAAACCCCCAGCCCAACCACCACTCGTTGGTTTCACAAGACACAATTTGTGGCCAGTCGGCACCATAAACCTACCATTAACTATAATCAGCATCAATGGGAGGAACAAGTAACCAGGATAATCGAGTTATCGGTAGTCAACCAAAGATCCGATAACGATATAATCCTTGGGCGCCCGACTCTTTTTCAATTATAGGCTATCCTATCGACAATACATGGCACGGTTAATTTCATAACAACCAAAGGTTCAACAATGGTCACAACCATTAACACACGGGAAAGGCCAACCCAGGCAATCGCCGTGTAGGTCACCACGCACATCCCAAAAAGAAGACATACCATGATAGTTACATCCAAAATGGTCAAAGACGAAAAGAAAGACACCCACACTCCTGATGAGAAGAACAACCGCAAGCCCCAGGCATGTAGCCCACAGGGGAAGGGCACGATAGCAATAACATTACCACACCAGATACATCGCATATTTTCAGCATGAACACCAAGAAGGCTTGGGTATCGCTAAGCATACCCTCACACTTCGCGAAGTGAAAACACAAAGTACGAAGAAGAAGCCTGACAGAAAACAAAACCAATGGATAGCAAAAGCCTAGGAGGGAAATATAGGGAACCGCCATGCAAAAGAAGATATAGATAACAGGCTACCACAATGGCAAGAGTCAGCAGTTGGTAGAAGCTTTCCCCAGGATGGCACCTAGACCAAAATCCCACGAAAAACAAAATCAATAACAACAACACAACACCAGATAACTTGAAACCTCCCAAAGATACTAACCAAACAACTGGCATCAAAGAATGGAAATGATTAAATATCTTATTCCGAAGGATGATTCTCCAAGAAGCAGCTAATCACGCGAACACAAACATCAGAGAAATTTTAGGTACAGGAAAGGCATAGAGTAAGAAAGACCAAGAAGAACAAGAACACATCCTGATGACCTAGGAGCCCCAGGGCCCAAGCCAATGGCCCTAGCTTGGAAGGAATCAAGAGAAGGGGGTACGTGACCAAACTCCCACAGGATAATCACACCCCAACTAGCCAATACAAGACCTAGAAGTAGAATAGCATCAACTATTGAACCCCCGATACCTACCTAAATGATGTAGATGTCTCCAACACATCAAACCAAATATGTATGCACTGAAAATTTGGAACGAACAAGTATCAATATACTTTCGTACAAACGGCAAACAAAAATGCACTGATCGTCCGTGCCTCATAACAATAAAATCATGGAAGAAAACACAATTGTAACCCCCAAGGGCTCAAAATTCCCCCCAGACAAACATCTCAACTAGGTTAGTAGGGCTACAACTCTGATCATGACAAACAAGAGGCTTTAAAGGATCATAACCTTTCCCTCGAAACATATAAACTCCCAGACTACAAGGTGACGATCTTGGTATGGTTTAGATGAAAAGGGCCAAAGTGCAACTGTCCTTAGCCCGGGGCATAGAAAAGGCCCTAAAACAAAGTCCTTTAGTTAAAAAAAAGGATGTTCTAATGAAGCAGACGAGCTAAGACCGCACCTAAAAGCCAGCCAAATCCTCACACTACGAGGCCCGACCAAAGGATGAACGACAGGCTCGGATGCTATGGGTCACAAAAACTCGTCAAAACAAATAACATCCACCCCTAAAAGGGCGACACCAACCTCTGGGAAGAATGCAAGCCAAAGATGGCCAGCATAAACCATCAAACACAAGGACAACACAAAAAATTTGTGTAACAGACCAAAAGAAAGGGAATTTAACAAACACAAAATAAATTATCTACCCAGACAACCCCGCAGGATTTGGACAAATACCACACACGGCCAAATAAAAGTAGTGAAACATTGTTTAAGTACCAAACAAACATAAACATTGTCTTGAAATATTCAAAGAAGAAATAAAAGCCATCACTTACTAGTGGAAGCACCAGCATGAGAAGAAACACCTTTGACCTGACTATCATCAGCACCAGAATCATCACACAACTGGCCAAGGCCATCCCTGTCGAGCTCGCCCAGGCGGAGGTAGAAGAAAAAGTATGTCTCCATAAATGCTTTTACAGCAGGGTGCATCACCTAAGTATGCTCTATGGTAGCAACTTCCTCCCCATGGACAATCTTCTCAGTTACAACTTTTTCCTAGACCTCCTATTTTCCATTCTCTACACCGGCGGCCAGGCATGCCATCTTCATCTGCTTCACCCCATCGCAAACTCATAACTTTCAACCACCTTGTCTAGCATACATACAACTCCTTTTTGAAGCCGTCGCCCAAGATCATCCTCCACACTCTTCCTCCTCGCTAACTCTTCCTCGTATTTCCTATTAGCATGATCTATGTGGTCCTCAAACACCTTCTTCTATTCCAATAACACCTCGATACGCTGGAAAAATGCTCCAATAACTCATCCAAAGCAATGCCCTTGTCCTCCTGAGATAACTTCTCCCCTGACAAGAGACCATAGTGCTCCTCGAACGAACGCTTATCCTCTTATAATGATGGAAGCTTGGCTCTCAAATCATCTCTCCCAACTCTCATCTGAATGAGCTCGCCAAAATTAGAATCACCCTAGCGAAGGAGAGACGAAATCACAGCCATATATAAACCAACCTTGGCAGCCGCATATAAGAGACTGTTAGAAAGATGAGTGTTCAAGAGAAGCTATAAGGCTTAGATGGTAGAAAGGGAAAATTGTGACGACCCCAATCGTATGCCACCATGTGCTATGAAAGGCGAGACTCCCGAGTTATCCCCTATATGGGCATGTACACAATCAACATTGCCTGAGGAACATAAGTAGATCCCTCAGCAAGGTCTCCTCTAGCTAAAAGTAAAACTAGCGATCTGGGAGCACCTTCATGATCGGCTTTCTAGTCCACACCAAAAATGCTTTAAGTAGCAGTATCCACCAGTTCTTCATTGGGTTCACGTGTCAGGTTTTTCGTCCCTTCTTTCATCGCCTCCGACTATTTCAAAGTTTCATCATTGGGGATATCCAAAACTACTGTGTCTTCCCTAGAAGGAAGTCCACATTCCGCCTATTCAGAAGGCATTGTCTTGCGGAGCCGGTCTTGGTAGACTCTACCTGTAGCGAATCCAGCTAGGAAAGTCTCCACTTAGAGGCCGTGAGGGTCCTTTGCTGGACTAGCCCAATTGATGGCTCCTTCCCCTCAATATCAGAAGGCAGGGGTCTTCATGAAAAAACACCACTGAAAGGTGCGCCGATCAGCACCTGGCCAGAGGGTGAGTTGGACCCAGGAGAAGAGGTAACAGGAGGACTGGCGAGAGCCAAAGCACAGTCAAGACTGACCAACGGAGGAAGCGTCTAAAATAAGGGCACCTCCTGATATTCAAGGGTGGCCTAAAAATGGCCCCTTAATACCATCTCTAAGGGAAGAATCCTCTCATAATCTGCAAGCGAGGAAAAGTATGTAAGTCCCAAATCACTAAATCTTAACAATATCAATCTTAATTGCTTAAAGAAGGCAAAATATTAATCAAGCAATGATTCAAGAACACACAAATATAACTTTAAATGCACACGATTCTATTAAGTAAATCGTTTGGTACATACGAACTCAAAGTAGCTGAAAATTAATGAATAGAACAACTAGACTCCTAGTACAGCTAAACATATATATATATATATATATATATATATATATATATATATATATATATATATATACACGCCAAGTACAACGCCACAAAGGCCCAATCCCATCATGACCGAAAACACCAAAGTGATTTAGGTCCCCTAAACCAAAAACTCAATATGCCCACTAAAATAACATATCTAAGCCTAAATAAATTATAAGCCCCACATAAACCATTAATTATGACCCAACAATCTCCCCCTTGGTTTATTGATGGCTAGCTTTATGGTTTCTCTACAAGATGAACGTCAGAACCAGTTAATGCTCCTGCCCACAACTTCTGATCAATGATTTTCGCAATCATGCTTGTAAATTCCTTTGCAACAACTTCAAAAACTTCACACTCCACTATAAGCTGATGCATGGATGACGTGTGAATGTCATGCTTACCAAGTCTCAACAAATCCCTAGGATCAAAAAAGTGAAACTGATCCTTTTTCGTTTTGATCACCACAGTTATTGTTGCCTCATCATATACCCAGAATAGAATATCATTCAAAGAACCATCAGGTATAGGCTGAGAGAGGGATCTTTTTCGTTTTCTTTGTAGGCGGCCTCATAACATTTATCATGGTTTCATTGGTGCGGGATCGATAACATCCTTGACCTTTTTGATGAATATGGCGTTGTTGTCACGCCTTCAAAGTTATCCTTCGATTTGTCTTCTAGAAAAAAAATTAAATGCCCATGCATTGGGTTCATTTGTAGGATTGTGAAAATGAGTGTGGACCAACTCTACAAGATCAACTTTTGTCCAAGAAAAAAATCAACCTTCTTCTCATAGTATTCAATGTTTCCACTCCTCCGTTTCACAACCCACATTTTCTTGTCAGCTTCAAATCCCCACATGCGATACCGGAATGATCCTCATATCTATCAGCAAATTTTCTTTTTCCAACATCCTTGATAAACATCTGAGGTTGATCACTAGTTGCATTTTGATCAGAATTCTTCATCAGAAGCATTTTATCTTTCTTCAACACTTCCATTTTCTTCTGTTTATTCCTTCTCTCTTCAACTGTAACAGGGCCAGAAGATAAATATCGATCAATGTTGGAATCTGGAGTTGGACTAATCACCACCCATTCAAATGTCTCAGGAACCTTTCCATCATCAAAACCAGACATCTTGAATTCATCACCAAACTTTCTAAATAGTTTGTGTTTGAGATCAAAGTAAAAGGTTGTCAGTCTGCTAAGGTTGGCTTGAAGTTCAGAGATTTATTTATTATTCTTAGATTTCTCCTTTTCATGTTCTGAAACTCTCACATCCAACTTCCCAATTAACAGATCCATTTCAATGGATTCTTGTTTCAAAATTAGTATCTCTTGTCTAGGCTTAGAGATGGTTTGTTAAGAGTCTTCATCACCTCCTTTTTCTGAGCTAATATATATACCCTTTCCTCTTGACTGAGGAACAAAGTAGTGAAAAAGCAAGAAGTTTAGCTAGCTTAATAGATGTAGCATAGTGATCTGGAAGTGGTGGACCAGATTAACTTCCTGAGGAAAAAACTTCTTCATTAACCAAGAAGTCTTCATCAAAGATTGGCCTTTATTCATCTTGATTAGTCTGGGTTGGTTCAACAATAGCACTTTGAACATCTTCATGAACCTGGGCTAGTTCAACGATTGGGATTTGAACAACTTCACAAACCTAGGTTGGTTCAACTATAAATGCTGACTGTTGTATTGGCTCAGTGATAAGCACTCCCGACCTTGGATCTCTCTGTCTTCTCTTCTTTGGCACCAAGGAGGAATTTGGTTTGTCTTTATCACTCTCAGATGGAAATTCAACAGTAATAGAAACTATTTGGGGAGGCTTCCTTGTAGTTGACCGTAATTCTTTAATAAGCGCTTCCATCTATTTGGGCATTGGAATATTCGGTTGGTTGGAAATATTGATTATAGACTCTGTCTAAGTTGGAGTAATCACAACTTCATTGACTGGCTCCTTCGGTGGAACAAATAGACGAAAATTCACATCATCAATATCATTGAAATCATCATCATCATCAGAAACTTCAACCGAAAAGCTGAGATTTGACTTTGATGGTGTCACATGTTCTTTTGCCACTATAGAAATTAGAGTACTAGTAGCTTGGACACCTTTTGTCTCTGCAAATTTTCCAAATTTAACCAACTCCTTCAATCCTTGAAATACGACTTTGGCTGATTTTCTTGATTGCTTCATGAGCCGAAAGGTGTTGGGACCCAAGAATTTCATATCCAAATTGTTAGATGAGCTCTCAATTTGGGGATATTTTTCATTGAAGATCATTTGAAGGTACCTGGGATACATCAAGAACAGGTCCTTCTTCTTCCCCTAATGGTTGCTTTTCATTTCTTCAAATACAAACTTCATAAAGTTGTAATCCCAATCCATTACCAGAGATATAATGGTTGAGGTTGCAGTATGACTAATTTCATCAACTCTTCCCTTCCTTCTAGTAATGCAAATCACAAAGCCATGTGCCAAAAACCTCCAGAAAGGTGGCAGTAGTTTCTTGATGGTGGAAGGATAGGTTCCTTCATAACATATCTTCTCAAGGGCTCCCTTCACTTTATCAACAGTATACACAATTGGAAATGTAGAGGCATTAACAAACTCAAGTACATCTCAGATAATTTGCTCAGAAACAATTACTTGAGTTCCCTTCACCATTGATTCAATAGTACCAGCTCCATCTGCTCCATGCTTGTTGATTGAAGCATTCTTCCAAAACTCAGTAATTAGGTCCTTGTAGATGACTGGATTAGAATGCAAGGCATGGGAAATCCCGCAATTGTCAAACTCATGATCATGGATTTGAATTCATTATGCACGATGGGTGGATCCAAAAGATATCCTACGATATTGTGAGTAGCAACAAATTTTGACTGCTCCACTATTTATCTACACCAAACAAGTTAAGTGAGAACAATAAATTATAATTATAATTAAAATTAAAATTTATTTTTTCACTTGATTTAAAGTTTGATCGATTATTGTAGATTTCGTTCAAGGTCACTACTTTATGCATTTTTGGTCAAGGTCAAGGGTTTCATCATTTTCGTTCAACTCATATTTGACCAAACGTTTTTGGTCAACCATGTTGTTTTCGGTCAGATTAATTGGTTTTCAGTCATATGGAACATTTTCGGTCAAAGCAAAGTGGTTTTCTGTCAGATCCAAATCAAACCGAAAACCCGAGAAAACCACGTCGGAAACTACCGTCAACCACATCGAAAACTCCATTAAACACCTGCAAACACTTCGAAACAACATAAAACTAGAAGCATGATGTTTGAACACTGTATACCTAGAGAAGATTTCAAGAAATCAAGTGACATTTGATGATTTTAAACCGAAGATGAATGAGCTTTTGTTCGATGAACAGCAAGAGATTTCGCCGAGGGTTTTGAGAGAAAAACAAAATGATTTCAGTGTTGATGCGAAAAATGAAACGGAAAAATGCTTTTATAACCCAAAAATTGACTTATTGGCCTTTTGGGCCACCAAAATTGATGGGCTTCATTTATATGATTTTAATTCATTTCAGAGATAAACAAAATAGTAAAATTAAATTTGAAATAAAATAAAATAAGTGTCAAACAAAAATAAAATTTAAAATTTCAATAATTTAAAAATGAAGACAAATAAAATATGCCAAATAAAACTAAAAATAAATTGAAAATAAAATAAACACATCTTAATAAATAAATTCAACCATTTTGGGATTAAAAGTTGTCGTGCAATTTAATAACGTTTATCAGCACACACAAGTATAAATAACTCTGTTCAATCACTAATGTTATGGCCACTTAAACACAAAGTATATTGACAAATTAGACTGATTATAAATGACAAGACATTGTGATTATATTCCTAAATAGACCATTTTACTGATGACAACCAAAGGTAATGTTGTCCACCTAAATTCAGCAGCGACATCTACAGTCAACCTTTATTCATCAACCAATTAAATTTTAAGCTCACTAGAACGTGTTCCCCAGTTCACGACATACCCTAGCAATCAAGGAATTCCAAAGAACTCTTTACTTTTAGTTGAGTGCTTAAGTATTTGAGAGAGAAGATGGATATAAAGATGCATATGTTGTATCCCAGGTCGATCTCTTCCAATCACACAAAGGGAACGACATATGTTTAACATAGATAGAGGGTTAGAGAGATAGAAAGGTGCATATGTTGTGTCCCAGGTTGGATCTTCCAATCACACAGAGGGGACAACATATGACTGACATATAGATAGAGATGTATAGAAATAGAGGTGCATATATTGCGTCCCAGATCAGATCTTCCGATAAAGAAAATGGGGGCAACATATGACTGACAGAGAGGATAAGAAAGAAAAACAACTTCACACATAACTACTATATCAGATACCCCCATTTACCCTATCAGCACTAGAATTAAGGACATTAGTTCGTACATCGAATAAATGTTGACCCACAATTCTATATGATAAGTAACTTTAATGTATCTTGTAGGCTCCCTTGTTTATCTCACAACTCAATCTATCCAAGTGTCGTATGGTCAGTCCAAATGAGACTATCTAAGTCCAGATGAGTTAACATTGTCAAGTCCTTTTAATGTCAGCAGTTTCTAGTCCTTTTATTTTGAAACTTTTGTGCCTACCAGCACATTGAACACATAGTCTAAAGAATTTAGCTTCAGTGCATTATACGAATTTCAGAATGCCCTCAACACTAAACTTCATATCACTTCCCAAGAATACTTACGAAAGAAAGCATATTTTTGCATTTTTAATTTTGAGTTTTTTTTTCTTTTTGTATTTTGTATTTCTCCCCCTAAATTTGTGCATGGAGAAGAAGTTAAATAAATAAATGTTCAAATTTAAACACAAAGAAAATAATAAAAATAGAAATTTAATCTTCGAAACGAATCGTTTTTAGAAAACCAACAGGTACATCGAAACAAATCCGCCACGTTGTTATCAGTGTGAACATGTTCTAAACGAATGAGTTTGTACCCATAACAGTCTTGAATAAAATGAATTTTAATGTCAAGGTGCTTGGTTTTGGAATGTTGAACCAGATTTTTAGCAATTTGAATGGCCGCATCATTATCACAAAAAATGGAAGTGTCAAATAAGTTGGAACTGTAATCGAACAATTGGTATTAAATCCAGATAACCTGAAAGTAGCAAGCTGAGGCGATAACGTATTCAGCCTCAGTCGTTGAGATCGAAACCGTTTGCTATTTCTTGCATTTCCATGACACCAATCGATCCCCTAAAAACTGACATCCACCTAATGTAGATTTCTTGTCAAGATCATACCCTCCATAATTGCTGTCAGCAAAAGCATATAAATCGAAATCGCCATTTTTAGGATACCAAAGACCTATTTTAGGGATACCTTTAAGGTACCTAAAAATTCTCTTAACAATAATTAAATGGTAAAGTTTAGGATTAGCCTGATAATGAGTGCATTGACAGACGACAAACATGATGTCAGGTCCAATGGTAGTCAGATACATCAGAGATCCGATCATTGATCGGTATTTAGTTTGATCAACGGATTCCCCATCTGGATTTATAGTCAACAGTGGTCTATCTGCCATTGGAGTTGAAACGATTTTTGAATCTTTAAAACCAAACTTTTCTAGCATGTCTTCCACATTTTTGCCTTGATGCAATAAAATTCCAGTCGAATCCTATCGAACCTGTAACCCTAGGAACATTTTCATCTCAACTAGCAAGATCATCTCAAATCTTTTTTCATTACATCCTCGAACTCTTTGCATAGCTCTATGCTGGGCGACCCATAAATGATGTCATCTATGTGGATTT
The DNA here is from genome assembly GCF_052625555.1 of Lactuca saligna. Taxonomy (NCBI): domain Eukaryota; kingdom Viridiplantae; phylum Streptophyta; class Magnoliopsida; order Asterales; family Asteraceae; genus Lactuca; species Lactuca saligna. Next base: position 144,568,515 of record NC_136417.1, read on the forward strand.
GTACGTCAATCAAATCTATGTCCACTTTCTTAATGAATAATGTCTGATTGATCGTTCCCCTTGTGTGTCCATGCTCAAGCAGATGTTTAGTTAGAGTAGCATACCAAGATCTATGAGCCTGATGTAAACCATATAAAGCCTTATCTAGTTTATAGACATTATTTGGAAACTTTGGATTGATAAACCTTGGTGGTTGATCAACATAAATCTCCTCCTTCATGACTTCATACAAGAAGGTTGTCTTAACATCCATTTGATAAACTATAAATCCCATGTAGGAAGCACATGCTAGGAATATATGAATGGCTTCCAAACGTGCAATAGGAGCATACACTTCGGTGTATTGAAGACCCTCTATCTGCATAAATACGTGAATTCCAATGAGCTTTTTTGCGCATAATAACCCAACTATAATCTTGCTTATTTCTAAAAACCCAATGAGTGTCCAAAAACTTCTTGCCCTTTGGTAGCTCCACCAACTGCCATACTCTCAGCTTCTCAAATTGATTCAGTTCTTCATGCATTGCATCTACCCAAATGGGTTCATTTAATGTCATTTCCTTATTGTTTGGTTTAATTTGGGAAATGAAGCAAGAGTATAGACACTCATTGACATCTCCTCTTTGACTTTTGGTATGAACTCCGCTTTCTAGTGGACCAATAATGTTCTGAATAGGATGATCGTCTTGAACTCTGGTTGGGATAGGATGTTTGATATCATTTACTATGACTAGAAGATTTTGTTGGATATAGTGTCTAAGTCCATAACTATATTTGGTATGTACTTGACCCGACCCGGCATGGTTCATTTGGGTTGCACTTCATGTAACATACATATTTTAAAATAGTGTTTTGTAATGAATAAAATTGTGAAATATTATGTAAAATTGAGTGTTGAGTTTTAACAGATGGTTTTTTATAGAAATGAAGTAAAACTATGTTTAGAATCACTCAAAAAATATTGGAAGTCTTATGAGATTCCAATTAAAATCCAAATAGTGAAATTTAACAAAAATATGAAATTTTAAATAAGTAAAATTTTATTATTTGATGTTGTAGAGAATCTCGTTAGAAATTTGTGGGCGAAAACCTCATCAAAATCCGAGTTATAACGAAGAAGTTATGACCAACCGAAGATCAGCGACAAAACCGGCACGGCGCCGAATGACGTAATAAGTGAGTTTTTTTTGATAAACTACTTTTTAGCTTTAGTAATCTAAATGAAAGTCCTAGTATTTGTTAAACCAAGAAATTTGATAAAAAGAATGCCAAAATCTGACTTCGTATAAGGAAGTTATGATTTATCAAAGTTTCAACTTAGTAGTAGACAGCTAAAAACTCGAATTTTAGATCGAGCGATATTTTACCGATACATCCTAAATGAGAATCGAAGGTCTCGTCATATGTAGTACAACGGTAAAAAGTCTGATGAAAACAGATGTTGAATGAAGAAGTTATGAATTTTTAACGGATTTTCCTGTCCCGGTCTGTTAAAAATAATAATATTACAATTAATTCAAAATTAGCTAACGAAGTCTAAACGAAAGTTGTAGAGCATAATTTTAGCTACGCGTGCATATAAATAACGTCAAAACGGAGCTCGTATGCGAAAGTTATGGATTTTAGAAGTTCGGGGCTCAATTTCTGAGATTTTCGCATGAACAGTACCACCCACCGGAGTCCTCGCCGCTGCTACGTCACTTCGCACGAAGTGCTGCGTCACCGAGGTCGTGGCCCAATTAGATAAGCAACGCGTGTCGGACAGTGATAGTACCGAAGGGAGGTCCAACTGGAGCCTTCTGAGTGTCGCATATGTGGCGTGTACGAGGTGAGCCACGTCTCGCCTACGAGCTGCTGACGCTTCGCTCCTTGTCACGCCTCCGAACCTCGCACTTGTCCGCCTCGCGAGTGTGACATCTGGCCATCGAACCTCGCATCCGAGCCTCCTCTTCTCGCCACCTGCCCTTCGCTGCTTGCTTCGCTTCTTAGCTGACTTCCGAACCTCGGCCCTATATAAAGGAACCTGCGAGATCTTCCGACTAACTTTGAAAATTTGACACTTTTAGCCCCTCTTTCCATATTTTCTTCATATTAACCTTCCTCGAAGCCCTGAAATCAATTTTAGCACCCGAAACATGTCCCGAGACCCCCGAGAAGCCCGGAAATTTTATCTTTTCGGTTTTGAAGCCCTACCTTCGCAGAGCCCGGTTTTCAATCAAGCTCCCGGTTTTCAACATAGAAAGGCATATTTAAAGCCGAAGTGCTGTCCAAATTACTATTTTAACCCCCGGTTAACTTAAGGTGAGTTCAATATATAGGAAAAATTGTATGTTATGTGTTATATGTGCTATGTGCTTTTCAGTTTTATCATTCTGAGTTATTTTCTCGTGATATTCGCTATGTTTATAGCAATTGTAATACCTTTGACCATGTGATCAGTGAAACGACTTAGATTCACATTGGTATTGGTATGTAGCCATTGGCCATGTAGAGCATGTCTCCGTAAGAGAATGACTTCTATTATATGGCATTGGCAAAAGGTTAGACAGGACTATAAGCCTGAAATCTAACAAGATGTTAATAAGAAATTGCATGTCATCTATGCCATTTGGGCCAAAGCTTTATTAATATACATCAAGAATTGAAAAGAATATCTTTGAATAATGTCTTTGATTGATATGAACGCTTGTCACATGATCTCACATACATCTTGTTGTTCCTCTTTGCTTTTGCCACATTGAAGTATATATATGGCATAACATTATATTGTATCTATTTTTGAACTCACTAAGCGTCACCGCTTACCCTATCAACGTTTAACAATTGCAGGTGATAAATAACTTGTATGTTTACATACTATTGAAAGATATAGAATAGTTTGTAATAGTACTTTTGTACTACTTTTTTTTATGTTTGTATAAATTACAATATCCTGGGTAGTTATGTAATATATATATAAGACTTTGTAATAGAAGGTTTGTATCCAATAGTTTGTAAATCCTTTATATCAATGTAAAATATTGCTTTTATGAATATGCAAATAGCATGTTTTGGAGTAATGATAATGTGAAATATGAAAGTTTGGGTCTTTCAAAAATACGAAAGTTGGGGTCTTTCACTTCACCCGAACAATTTATGGATAATATTTGAGAATAGTACAAGTTATGATTTATTAATATATTATAAGTTCTAATATATTAATATAAGATCATATTATTTAATCAGTATTGATCTATAATTAATCTAGGATTAATTTAGAGATCAAAGATATTACTAATTAAATATGGGCTTCTATATTTATATAGTGTGGGCTAATGCTTATTTGGAATGGGCTAGGCTTGCATGGAAAAATCCATGGATACTCCATGGAGCTTTAACCCATGGATCTCATGGAAATGAAGAGACATGGGTATTAGGGTTTACATGGATGTAACCCTAACCCACCACACTATATAAAGGAGGCTTTGGTTCTTGAAATCATACTAGTTGACACTTGTTGAGGTGAGGGCCGATTTCAAGATAGTAGTGACTATTCTCTCAAAGTTCCAAGTTTGTGGTGATTTGTGATTTCCATTTATGGCATTCACACTATTGGTGCTAGGCTCTAAAACTCCAAGTAATCAACTACTACTACAAGGTAAGTATTTCTACTAGCTTTATTTGATTCATGTTCCCCATGCCATGCTAGTTAAGATGTGAACCATGGAAAAATAATTATTTGCATGTATCTTAGAAAAACATAGATCCAAGGTTTATTAGGGTTGCATGTACACTTAGGAAGTGTTAGAATGCTCAAAACCCTTTAGTGGTATCAGATCCTAGGCTTGTTTGTTTGATACTTGATGCAATATAGTTGAAAAAGTCGAAAAACTTGTTGTCTGCCAGTTGAACTCGCTGAGTCCAAGGGGGGACTCGCTGAGTTTATGTGTATCTTCAACCTACTCAGCGAGTAGGTTTATGCACTCGACGAGTAGGAGCGACAGAGTGCAGATTTTCGACTTTAGTTGCTGGAAATGGACTAGAAACATTACCCTAAACTGTTTTGGTACTTGAAAACTTGTTTTAGAAGGTGTAATGTCTTTGTTAATCCATTTACAACTTGTTATCAAAATTACAAAGTTTTATGTGTAATTTTTGATTCATGAAAATGTTCATATTCATGTTCTTGATCTTATGATGTTTAGATGATCATAGGAATTATTTGTAACCTATGTGGTAGTTTAATTCTTGATCATAATGTGTTTTAATGGAGTCCATAACTTGTCCTCAAGTTATGGAAAACCAAGAGTCACACTTGAATTAAAACCATTAAAAGAACACAAGAGTTAGAAAAATGAAGAGTCTTCATTTTATTACTCTATTTAACTCATAAGTTACAAGAAATGAAAAGTTTTGAAAGTTTACAAAACTTGCCCTCTAGTTTTGGAAAAAGTAAAATCATATTAAAACTTTAGTTCCAACCCTTAGAATTTTAAAAGTTAAAATTCAACCCTTATACTTATAATATTATAAGTTAGAGTAAATTACACGAATATCCCTATGGTTTAGGGTAATTTGCACGTTTGGTCCCTAACTTATTTTTTTAACTCGGAAGGTCCCTACTATTTGTTTTTGTTTCGCGCTTTGTCCCTGACTCACTTAAAAATATTATTTTTCCCTTGATTTTTTGATTTATTTAAATAAACACACCCCTAATCCCACCTCCTTCACCTTACGTTACTTACCCCATCATTTTTTCCTATTTAAATAATAGTCTTTTTAGATAACATAAGTACCAAACGTGTAACAAAAACAAACAATAGGGACCAAACGCGTAACAAAAACAAACAATAGGGACCTTCCGAGTTAAAAAAATAAATTAGGGACTAAAGGTGCCAATTACCCCAAACCATAGGGACCATTCATATAATTTACTCTAGTACGCCTCATTCACGAAGCTAGTCTATAAGGTGGGTATAAGTTTGTTGCCTATAAAATGACAACTTAATGGGTGTCCACTCTCACCCACCGCTTGCTTGACTAGTGGAGGGTCGTTAGCCGAACGGATAAGCCAAGGACTTATAAATTCTCATTAAAAGTATGATGAATATTATAAGGTAACTAAATGTTTTATTAAATTCCCAATCTTAGTTACTTTAGGAAAAATGTGAATAAGGTGCTAATCCATGAAATTACACTTTACACTTTGTCTAAGTCGTTAGTGGAGCGTGTGTGGTTAACCGGCACACTAACTTGGACTTAACAAGGTAGGTAAAGGGTGACTTAATATTTATGATAGTATCGATGGAGCGTGTGGTTAACCGGCACATCGATTGAGGGGTAATTTATTAAGGGTACCAAGTAATTTGCGTGGTTACTTCACACCTCGTTTTGTGATCCTCGGCATCCCAGTCACAAAACCTGGAGGGCACACTCGAGATTGAAACATTCCTTTGAAAAGTTCATTGAATCTCAAAAGAATCTAGGAGTTTCTAAGAACAAAATTAAATATTTTAATATTTCGACTTTGGTGGAAATTGGTGGATCGTCATTCACCTACCTTTCAAATATGTTATTACTTAGCTTACGGCATACCTCTTCTAAGTATAATATATTGTGATTGGGTCCTAGCCTTAATACTCCATTTGTGTGTTTTATTAAGGACTATTCCTATTTCTAAACTAAACGTTTCTTCTTCTCAGATGTCTGCAAACACTGCTGCTTCTGGCTCTAATCCTAATGGCTCCTTTTCTCTCATGAACTTGTGTGGGAAAGTCACTTTCGATGGATCCAAATTTAATGAATGGATCAGAAACATCAGAATGATTACTCGCTACGAGAACAAGGAATATGTCCTTGATAAGGAGCTTAAGGAGATTGATGAGACAGTTGCAACTCCTCAAGAGATCACTGAGTTTAGGGCACATGAAAGGGATGCCACGAAAGTGGCATGCATCATGATGGTCACTATGACCGCTGATCTCCAAAAATCCTATGAATATTTCTACCCCTATGAGATGCAACAAGACTTGATGGAAAGATACCATCAAAGTGCTCGTCAAGAGAGGTATGAAACCATCTCCTCCATGATAACAACTCGCATGAAGGATGGTGAACCCATCACGGGCCACATGTAGAAAATGCAAAGATTTGTGGACCGTTTGCTGAAGCTAAATGTGAACTTCCCTGAGGATCTTGCACTAGATATAATTTTGCACTCCTTACCTTCATGTTATGATCAATTCCGCATGACATACCACATGAACAAGGAAGAGGTCACACTCAGCAAACTTCAAGGACTCTTAAAGACCGCGGAATGTGGTCTTAAGGGTAAGGAGATTGTTACTCCTACTCCTACCAACTCTTCCCCTGTCTTGGCAATCGGGAAAGGATGAGGGAAGAAGAGAAAGAGTTCTTCGAAGGGTACCAAGGTTAGGACCCTTGATGGCTCTTCTTCAAAGGGAACCAAGAAAGGATTCATCACTCCTTCTTCTGACCCAAAAGAGGTTGAATGCTTCTATTGCCATGAAAAAACACATTGGAAGCGGACTGCCCAAAGTACCAGCAAGATGTGAAAGATGGGAAAGTTAAACCCAACCATGCAGGTATTTACACTATCATTTCTAATAACTCACCGCATTCTAATTCTTGGGTCCTTGATACCGGTTGCGGTATTCATATCTGTTCTGATTTACAGGGACTAAGAAGAAGTGAGAATGTGGAGCAAGGAAGGATAAACTTAATCATGGGGAATAGGAATGTTACACCTATCACCAAGATTGGAGTTTATACTTTGTCGCTAAGTAGTGGGTTAAATTTAGATTTGAATAAATATTGTTATTCACCAGAAATGGTAAGAAATATTATTTCCTTTCACGCATTGTATAAACAAGGGTTTACCTTTTCATTTAATAATGAAGTTGGTTCTATTGATGCTTTCTTTAATAATGTTATTTATTTTAAAGCATTACCTTGTGATGGCGTGTATGAAATAGTATTTGTGGTTGATTACTTAGGAAATAAAGTATTATGTATTTATTCTATTAATAATAATAACTTGGATAAAGCATCACTATGGCATTGTCGTCTTGGACATATAAGCAAGAAACGCATAGGCCAACTCCAAAAGGATGGAGTCTTGGAGTCGTTTGACCTAAAGTTAGATGATAGTTGCGAATCATGCTTACTTGGAAAAATGACAAAGTCACCCTTCACAGGTTCTTGTGAAAGGGGTGAAGGTTTGTTGGACCTTGTACACACGGATGTGTGTGGACCATTCAAACATGCCACAAGGGACGCTAATCGTTATTATTTGACTTTTACTGATGCTTACAGTAGATATGGATATGTATACTTAATCAAGCATAAGTCAGAGACTTTCGAAAGGTTTAAGGAATTTAAACAGGAAGTCAAGAATCAATTGGGCAGGAACATTAAGATGCTTCAATCCGATCGAGGTGGTGGGTATCTTAGTTCAGAGCTCCTCGACTATCTTAGGGAATGTGGGATTGTCTCACAATTGACACCTCCCAGGACACCACAGTTGAATGGTGTAGTTGAGAGGAGTAATCGAACCTTGTTGGACATAGTTCGTTCCATGATGAGTCGAGCTTCGCTACCAATCTCATTTTGGGGGCATGCCTTAGAGACTGCCACCCATATCCTTAATCTAGTCCCTACAAAGAAAGTTGCCAAAACTCCTCACGAGATGTGGACTGGTAAAGTACCTAAACTAGACCATATCAAGATTTAGGGTTGCGAGGCTTTTGTGAGAGGCGAGACTCATGATAAGCTAGAACCCCGAAGCGAGAGGTGTATTTTCATCGGCTACTGTCACACCCCGCTAAAGCGGAAACGCAAGGTATGACAACGATAACGGTTTCAATGCAAAAGATAAAGATACATCACCATAGCAGTATTTAAAAATTTACAACCCATAGCTTCAAAAGAAACAAAATACAAGTTTTTCAAAATAACATTGTTCAAAATATAGCTTCATAATAGCTTCAATACGATGCAGCATGCTCTATGATGATGAATCTTTACATCCACTTACTAATTACTTCCTGAAAAAGCATGTAAAACGAGCGTCAACTATGAAAATAGTTGGTGAGTATCACAAGTTTATAAATCGAGGGTACAATAATGCTTTTCGTAAGTATAAGTACATTGCTTTAATGATAAAACAAAGTTGATTGCTATTAAGGTATACAAGTTTATTGCTAGAACGAGAAACGCGTTTGTATGTGTATGAGCAAACAATGAGTCTCAACCAAACCTATGACTGAAGCCCTATCGAGATCTATGCTTATCGTTCCATAGATGAATATGGTATCATGCACTCCAGCGATTCGGGCGAGTGAGGAGTTGTCAATTCCTAATAGCGCTATCCATAATAACCATTGGGTCAAAGAGTTAATGGTTAGAGATAAGGGAAGGGCCTTAGTATGATAAGTTCTCATGTTCCGTGTTACATAGACATACATAAAGAAACATAGCAATACAATAGCAATCATGTTTGATAATAAACAATTTAAATACATCATGCAAACAATAGTTTTCTGGACATGCTTTTCCACCCCAAAACATAAAAACCGAAAATAGGGGAGTGCGTGAATACTCACAGTATGCTAAATATAGCAACCAAGTTTATACGAGTTAGATAAATACAACGGATATAAATAGTTTAGGACATGCTTTTCCACCCCAAAACATAAAAATCGAAAATAGGGGAGTGCGTGAATACTCACGATGTTTTGTATAGGCACAAGCGGTACTTCGGGATGCACCAACGTCTTACTACCGGGATCCTACGACATCAAACACACGCACTAGTGAGTTTCCATGTCGATATCTAATGCTAATATACTAAACTCTACATATAGGGAAATGCTAATTTATGTTTTAGTATTGGATTTTATATCAATTTGTTACACTTTTTCTGATGTATTGAAATTTTACAAGTCGTGCGATTAATTACAACCTTGGAAGGTTAATTTTCCAAATTTTAAGTCTCAATAACAACATAAATTCACGAAAAATAGCATTCGAGGGATACAAATTCCCAAACTTTTTATTTAACTGATATTACACAATACAAGGCTGGAAAAAATATAAAAATGGATATTCAAGCTGTTTAATTATATTTTATGATTTATGGGCATTCATTCCAATAAAAATTGAAATAAATAGAAAACAATTTCCAAAATTACCCAAACTTTTTATTTAATTGTTATTATACAGAACTAGGCTGGAAAAAAATATAAAAGATATTTTTCAGTGGGTATTTCTATTTTTCCTTGTTTTATTCCTTTAAATAGTCATTAATTAAAGAAATAATATTAAACAGTTAAAATAAATCACCATAAATTTTTGTAACATCATTTACAGTATAAATATCCTGGGAAAAATATCAAAAGTGGTTTTCATAATGTATAAACTGGTTTTGGGTATTTATGTGTATTTAAGTGCATTTTAATGAAATTAACTTTAGAAAATAAGAGGAAAATAGTTTACAGTAGAGAAAAATATTCAAAATTTTTATGTAACCTCCTACTCTATAATATTACATCCCGGTAAATTTTCATGAATTTTGGATAATCAAAACTATTTCTCCCATTTTTAGACTATTATAATTACCAAAAATTGGGAAAAATAGTAAACCATGATGGAAAATCTTGAAATTATTTTCTGGAGTCACCCATCATATGTAAGGTATGCGAAAATTCTTAGATACAATTTTCACATCCTATAAAGTGGTTTTGTAATTTATCATGTCCTAAATAAAAGAAAATTAGAAATCATATGAAACACTAACAAAAAATTGCTGAAATTTGGTGAGGGGTCATTATTCCCCATAAGGATCATCCATGAATTTATTTAGGATTTATTGACCTCTGGAAGTATTTTATATGATTTATGCCCTTGGTTTTACTAATAATTCTAATAAATCAAAGAAATAACAAAAGCTCTTGAAATTTTCCAAATTATCTCATGCATGCAAGGGCTTTCAAAAGGAAAAATGTAAAAAAATGTATTCTGAAGAGAAATGAGGGTAATGATTTCAAACAATTTAAGAAAAGTTGCATGCAATAATGCATGAAGTGTAAATGTGGCTGAAGTTCATGAATTTGTTTAGCCCATTCAGTGAGGTTTTAAGCCACGAAATTTCAACCATAATTCACTAGATATGTTAAGTTTCTAAGGTATTTTTCCTCAGATTTATGGTTGAGTTTAAGGCCATTGTTTAAGCAAGATAAAAATAGTGATCATAGAAAAAGAGCTGTATGCGCAACCTTTTTGTAAAATCTGCTAAAAATCGGATATTTAATATTTTACAGTGAGACCAGTTGGGTTTGAAAGTTAACTCGTGGAACTAACCAATACAAAAAGAATATCAAGATTTGGTTAATAAATGACTGATTTATGACTGTTCAAAGTCGAACAATGTAATCTGGCAGATTGCATGTTTGCTTGTGTGCATTATCAGGGTATTTCAACAAGAACATCATGCATGTCTTTGGTAAGCCCCGATTTCTAACACATGCATGGAATGAATGAGCATCCAAGATGTACTAGAAATGGTTTAAATGCTTTTGGTCATGCATGAACACAAAAGAAATGGAGAAGAACATGAAATATTATGTTTTGATGTCACATGATCATATGTGCATCTTTTCCACTCCTTGCATGGGTTTGATCCCGGATTTTCACCATCTTTAACACATGCATTGTGTTATGGTGAGAATCTACAAACCACAAGGGGAGAATAAAGATTTCTAGCCATGGAAAGGCATAGAATCCGAAAGGTAGAAAAGATTAAGAAGAAAAGAAGTTTAACCATGAAACTATGGAAGAAGGTGTTGTTGATTACCTTGGTTTTGACCTTGAGAGAAGTAAGAAAACTTCAAGGGCTTCACAATCTCGAAATTTTGCAGAGAAATGAGAGGATTTTCGTGAGTTTAGAGAGAGGGAAGAAGAGAGTGAAGTGTGTGAAGAGAGTGAAGTGAGAGAGTGAAGAGGGAAGAGGTGGAGTAAGGGTTTAAGCTTAATGATTGTGTTTTGGGGAAGAGAGAGGGCATGGGGAGAGGTGATGGCCGGTTTTTGCATGCATTTTGGCCTCCTCTCTCCTAAATTTTAAACTTTATAAACTTCCCTCCTATATTTTATATAAAAACATTCATTTTTATAAAATGTTTATTAAGCAATTTGATTTATTTAAAAATCTTGTTTTCAACAAATAATTTATGATTAATACTTGTAATTTATATTTCTAGTTCATTGGTATAATCCATAATTTGATTAATAAAATTTGATATTAGGAAGTTTATAGCCAAATTTTATAAAGTTTTTAAGCTTTGTAATTTATAACTTTGGATTTTTGGCTCTTTAGGGTTTTGGAATATTGTTTGATATTCAACAACATGTTGAAGTATAATTAGAATGTTTTAATTTATTTTTAGAGTTTCATACCCTATTTCAATTATAACAAAGCTTGAAGCTTTATTCTAATTATAGTATTGGCCTTTCCTATTGTAGCTAAGCAACTTACTAGAATTGTAAGTATCAAGTATATTAGTCCTAGACCGTAGTTGGATCCTAGTTTATGCAAGATTTTTGACCTAATCTATACTACTAGGTCATGGCATGTTGTGCATGAATGGTTTTTAGAAAGATGCATGAGTCCGAGAATGACCTGAATTGGCAGTTGTCACAGTATCCCCCATTTAAAAAGAATTTCGTCCCGAAATTCATTCTATGTCATCGCTTGTCATCGCAAGGGAAAAGTTGCGGATACTTTTCCTTTATTTAGTCCTCGCGCTCCCAGGTGTACTCCGGCCCGCGTTTTGAGTTCCATCGAACTTTCACAATCGGGATCTTACTCCGCTTAAGTTGTTTTACCTCCCTGTCAAGGATTTCTATCGGTTCCTCAACGAAGCTCAGCTTATCATTGATCTTAATTTCCTCCAGGGGTACTATCAATGTTTCGTCGGCTAGACATTTCTTAAGGTTGGAGACGTGGAATGTGTCGTGAATGGCGTTTAACTCTTAGGGCAATTGGAGTTTATACGCTACTGGACCAATCCTTTCAAGGATTTCAAAGGGTCCAACATATCTCGGGCTTAGTTTTCCTTTCTTACCAAAACGCACAAGCCCTTTCCAAGGCGACACTTTTAAAAGTACCTTGCCTCCTACTTGGAATTCTAATGGTTTTCGACGATTATCCGCATAACTTTTCTGACGATCTCTAGCAGCTTTAAGCTTATCCTTGATGATAGCAATCTTGTCGGATGTTTCCTGGATAAGTTTGACTCTAGTCAACTGTCTGTCTCCGATTTCTGTCCAGCATAAGGGCGAACGACACTTGCGTCCATACAATGCTTCATATGGAGCACATTGGATACTCGTGTGGTAACTGTTATTGTAGGAAAACTCAATTAGGGGTCAATGAGTATCCCAATTTCCTTTGAACTCAATGACACACGCTCGTAGCATGTCTTCCAATGTTTGTATTGTTCTCTCTGTTTGCCCATCTGTCTGAGGGTGGTAAGCTGTGCTCAAATCTATCTTGGTTCCTAGTGTCCTCTGTAACATCCACCAAAATCGAGATGTAAAACGACTATCTCTATCAGAAATGATAGATAAGGGTACACCATGCAGAGAAACAATTTTGTCGATGTAGATTTGGGCCAATTTTTCCATCTTGAAATCTTCTCGAATGGGGAGAAAGTGTGCAGATTTCGTCAGTCGATCCACTATGGCCCAAATTGAGTCATGACCTTTAGCAGTTCTAGGAAGTTTGGTAACAAGTCCATAGATATTTGCTCCCATTTCCATTGGGGAATTTCAGGTTGTTGCAACAACCCGGATGGTTTCTGATGTTCAGCTTTGACTATTGAGCATGTTAAACACTTCCCAACGTACAAGGCAATATCCTTTTTCATTCCAGGCCACCAATAGTACTCTTTAAGATCCTTGTACATCTTATCTGCTCCAGGGTGGATGGAGTATTTAGATCGATGAGACTCCTCTAGTACCATGTCTCTCAGGTTGTTAACCCTTGGAATCCAGACCCTGTCTTTAAAATAACGAACTCCATCAGGTTTGGTTTCAAATCTTTCTTCCAAACCATGTAAAGTTTTGCCTGGAAGATTTTCCTTGCATAACGCTTTCTCCTGGGCATTAATGATTTGAGATTTCAAGCTTGTCTGAATTACCATTCCCAAAGCTCTCACATGGGAAGGTTTCACTCTTTCTTTCCTACTAAGAGCATCGGCTACTACGTTAGCCTTCCCTGGGTGATATCGTATCTCACAATCATAATCACTAAACAACTCTACCCATCTTCTCTGCCGCATGTTTAACATTTTCTGATCCAGGATATGCTGAAGGCTTTTGTGATCGGTATAAATGGTGCACTTGGTTCCGTACAAATAATGCCTCCATATCTTAAGGGCGAAAACTATTGCTCCTATTTCTAGATCATGGGTGGTATAATTCTTCTCATGTGGTTTGAGTTGTCTGGAAGCATATGCAATGACCTTATCTTTTTGCATTAGCACACATCCTAATCCTTGATGAGACGCATCACAATACACCACAAAGTTCTCTAATCCTTCTGGTAAAGCCAGAATTGGTGCATTGCACAGCTTGTCTTTCAGGATTTGAAACGCCTCTTCGTGTTTCTCTTCCCAGAGAAATTTTCTATCCTTTTGGGTCAAAGATGTTAATGGTTGAGCAATCCTAGAGAAATTCTCAATGAAACGTCTGTAGTACCCAGCTAATACTAGGAATTTTCGTATTTCTGTCGGGGTTTTGGGGGCCTCCCATTTCTTGATTGCCTCTATCTTAGCTGGATCTACATGGATTCCTCTTTCGCCGATCACATGACCAAGAAAATGTACTTCCCGAATCCAAAATTCACACTTAGTGAACTTGGCATACAATTTCTGTTCCTTCAACAGCTCCAACACTAGCTTTAGATGTCTATTGTGATCTTCTTTGGTCCGCGAGTAAACAAGTATGTCATCGATAAATACAATTACAAACCTGTTTAGGTATGGTCTACAGACCCTATTCATCAAATCCATGAATACAGCGGGTGCGTTCGTTAGTCCAAAAGGCATGACTAAGAACTCATAATGTCCATAACGGGTTCTAAATGCTGTTTTGTGAATGTCCTCTTCGTGAATTCTTAGCTGATGATACCCTGACCGAAGGTCGATTTTTGAGAAGTAGGAAGCGCCCCGCAACTGATCGAACAAGTCATCTATTCTAGGGAGGGGATATTGATTCTTGATTGTCAACTTGTTCAATTCTCTGTAATCAATGCACATTCGGAACGAACCATCTTTCTTTTTGACGAATAACACTGGGGCTCCCCACGGTGAAGAACTTGGTCGAGTAAACCCTTTGTCTAGAAGTTCTTGAAGTTGTCCGGATAGTTCTTGCATCTCGGATGGTGCAAGGCGATATGGTGCTTTTGCTACTGGTGCCGCTCCGGGAATTAAGTCTATCCGAAATTCGACCTGTCTATAAGGGGGTAGACCGGGCAATTCCTCCGGAAATACTTCGGGATAGTTTTGAACCACTGGAATCTCCTTGAGTTGCTTAGCTTCAGGTTCTCTTTCTAGCACGTGGGCCATGAATGCAATACAATTCTTCTTCAGGTACTTGAGAACCTTCACGCTTGATACTATGTTTAAACTTCTTCCTGGCTTCTCACCGTGTATGATAAGGGTTTCTCCATTAGGGAGAGGCACTCTAATGACTTTCTCATAACAACCAATGTCCGCTCTATTTTTGGATAACCAATCCATCCCTACTATCACATCAAAACTACCTAGCTCTATAGGAATTAGGTCAATGCTAAAGAGTTTATCAGCTAAATTCAAAGTATAACCAGGAATTATATCACTAGCCCTAATTTCATACCCATCAGCAAGTTCAATAGCATAAGCATTCCTCATCTTTACCGATTTCAAGCCAATTAACGGTCTAAATGCTAAAGAAACAAAACTCCTATCTGCTCCCGCATCGAATATTACTGATGCAAAATGGTTGTTCAGGAGGAACGTACCTGTTATCACTTCAGGGTTCTGACGAGCTTCTTCTGCACCAATCACAAAGGCTACACCTCTTGGCTGTCCAACTTGATTTCCTTGAAAGTTTTGCCTGGCTTGGCCTTGTCCATTATTACCAGGTCCATTGTTCAGTTTAGGACATGCTCTACGGAGATGATCAGTACTCCCGCACTCATAACATGTCCTTTTTCCCTCCTTATTCACCTTACAATACTTCGAGTAATGGCCTGTTTGCTTACAGTTTTGGCACACCAGGCAAGCTCCCTTGTGATGGAAGTTACACTTATTGCACTTCGGAAGCGGCCCTGAGTACTGCTTTCGCTCCTGCACTTCTTGTCCTTGAGTTTTCACTGGTTCTTGCTCCTGGGCTCTTACCATGAAGTTTCTTGAGACTTTCTGCTTCCTCCCTGACTTGCCTCCATACTTCTTCTCTCCCTGATTTGTTGGCTTCCTCTTGCTACTAGAGCTTTCCTTTAATGATGCTCCCATCCTTATCACATCATTGGTTAGTCGATTTGCTAGGCTTACTGCACTTTGAATGGTAGCTGGGTTTGCTGAGGTAACCATTCCCCGAATCTCTGGTGCCAGACCCCAGATGTAACGATCTATCCGTTTCTCCTCAGGAGTAACCATGTGAGGTACTAGTTTTGCTAGTTCATGAAATCGGACTGTGTACTTCTCTATTTGTGTTCCAACCATAGAATGGTTCCAGAATTCATATTCAAGTTTCTGAAGTTCATCCTTGGGACAATACTCCTCTATCAGCAGCTTCTTTAGGTCTTCCCAAGTTAGCTGATATGCTGCTGTACGGCCTCGGGTTTGCACTAGAGTATTACACCAGGTTAATGCCCTATCTTGGAATAGGCAAGATGCATACTCAACTTTGTTGCGCTCGAGGCATTTGCTAATGTGAAGGACCGACTCCATGCTGTCAATCCATTTCAGTAACCCGACCGCACCTTCCTTTCCATGGAACTCCTTAGGTTTACAGGCCATAAAGGACTTGTAGTTGCATTCTCTTTCATTGTTTCCCCGGTTTCCTCCACTACTTCCTTGGTTAGCATTAAGTCCTGCAATTACTTGAGTAACAATGTTTGGGATTGCTTGCATGAGTTGTTGTGCTACCATTTGAGCAACATCAGGCGTTTCATTCTGTGGGCGCCCGCGATTAGGCCTTCCTGACATGGTTCTATGACACAGGAGAAGAAATACGTATAAATACATAAAATAATGTATAATATGTATTTCACTACCATTTTGAAAACCATAAGTGTTGTCAAATTAATGGGTTGCATTAATACTATGCATATAGATTTGAGAAAGGAAAGAAAAGAAAAATCTCTTTTATTCAACCATTTACCAAATAAATTTTAGGGTTTGACCTCATAGTAAAAGTTTTCAAACATAAAATAAAATTTCTCATTACCATTTGAAATAATCTTAAAACCAAACCAATACGTGAATCCCAAAATAAAGTTTTAAATATTTTTCCCAAAAGACACCCAACATGGGTTTTCATTTCAAAACAAAATAAAACAAAATACTGAAATCAGAACCAAAAGCCAATCGCTATCCCAACAAGAAGCATCAACACCACAATCAGGAACAGCCCACCAAACACATAATATGCTGTCATCGCATGACCTGCCTCTCGTCTAGCAGCACTAGCAGTGTCAGCAGTCTCCATCGAATGCTGATACAGGATTTCCATTCCTGCCAAGACTTCATCCAAAACTTCTCGATGCCCAGCTATCACAGCGAGACTGTGACGTAGGCCCGCTGCTATCGACTGCAATCTTCGGAACTCCTCCGGGGTCATACCTGGCTGTCTGACAGGTATCCCTATGACTTGCTGAGGTGAAGGTGCTCTCGGTCCTGCATCGCTGGGTTCTGCTCTGCTAGGTCCTGCCGTGCCATGTCCTGCTGTGCTGGCGGGTATCCTTCCTGGAATGGGAACACTCTTCCTCGCTATCCTCGGAATGCGAAGTCCATAGACCGGTGGCTGTGGCAACACCGATGTCGGTGATGCCTCGCGTCGTTGACTCGGGGCGTTGTCATTGCTGATCTCCACCGAGTTCCCAGTATCTTCCGTATCCTCTGATGGGTCTTCTTCTACCGAGGCGGGGGGATTACGTCGAGGGATAACAGTGACGTAGCCGGATTCATCGGCTGAGGCGGTAGCGCGGGAAGATGACGATGTTGACATAGTGGACTGTGACATAGTTTCAATGAGATATGAAATAAATGACAATGCATGCCTATAATATGCAATGCTTACACACACCAAAATTAACCTTTTGAAATTTTGAAATAAAGTTTTCTCAAATATTTTTGTTGAACATATTCCCATTATAATTAGCTCAAGCTTTGTATAAATCTTTTCTTAATTAAACATAGGTGATCAGGCTATGTTTAATCAAGGTCCAATAATACAACTCCCGACTTAATTATACTAGTAATATGTTTGATGTAAGAAGAATTTCTTTGTAACTTTTAGTTATAGGTTGTGTTTTGTTAAAGAAAAACCGATGTTCTCTATAACTTTAGCTCTGATACCACTTCTGTCACACCCCGCCAAAGCGGAAACGCAAGGTATGACAGCGATAACGGTTTGAATGCAAAAGATAAAGATACATCAACATAGCAGTATTTAAAAGTTTACAACCCATAGCTTCAAAAGAAACAAAATACAAGTTTTTCAAAATAACATTGTTCAAAATATAGCTTGATAATAGCTTCAACACGATGCAGCATGCTCTATGATGATGAATCTTTACATCCACTTACTAATTACTTCCTGAAAAAGCATGTAAAACGAGCGTCAACTATGAAAATAGTTGGTGAGTATCACAAGTTTATAAATCGAGGGTACAATAATGCTTTTCGTAAGTATAAGTATATTGCTTTAATGATAAAACAAAGTTGATTGCTATTAAGGTATACAAGTTTATTGCTAGAACGAGAAACGCGTTTGTATGTGTATGAGCAAACAATGAGTCTCAACCAAACCTATGACTGAAGCCCTATCGAGATCTATGCTTATCGTTCCATAGATGAATATGGTATCATGCACTCCAGCGATTCGGGCGAGTGAGGAGTTGTCAATTCCTAATAGCGCTATCCATAATAACCATTGGCTCAAAGAGTTAATGGTTAGAGATAAGGGAAGGGCCTTAGTATGATAAGTTCTCATGTTCCGTGTTGCATAGACATACATAAAGAAACATAGCAATACAATAGCAATCATGTTTGATAATAAACAATTTAAATACATCATGCAAACAATAGTTTTCTGGACATGCTTTTCCACCCCAAAACATAAAAACCGAAAATAGGGGAGTGCGTGAATACTCACAGTATGCTAAATATAGCAACCAAGTTTATACGAGTTAGATAAATACAACGGATATAAATAGTTTAGGACATGCTTTTCCACCCCAAAACATAAAAATCGAAAATAGGGGAGTGCGTGAATACTCACGATGTTTTGTATAGGCACAAGCGGTACTTCGGGATGCACCAACGTCTTACTACCGGGATCCTACGACATCAAACACACGCACTAGTGAGTTTCCATGTCGATATCTAATGCTAATATACTAAACTCTACATATAGGGAAATGCTAATTTATGTTTTAGTATTGGATTTTATATCAATTTGTTACACTTTTTCTGATGTATTGAAATTTTACAAGTCGTGCGATTAATTACAACCTTGGAAGGTTAATTTTCCAAATTTTAAGTCTCAATAACAACATAAATTCACGAAAAATAGCATTCGAGGGATAAAAATTCCCAAACTTTTTATTTAACTGATATTACACAATACAAGGCTGGAAAAAATATAAAAATGGATATTCAAGCTGTTTAATTATATTTTATGATTTATGGGCATTCATTCCAATAAAAATTGAAATAAATAGAAAACAATTTCCAAAATTACCCAAACTTTTTATTTAATTGTTATTATACAGAACTAGGCTGGAAAAAAATATAAAAGATATTTTTCAGTGGGTATTTCTATTTTTCCTTGTTTTATTCCTTTAAATAGTCATTAATTAAAGAAATAATATTAAACAGTTAAAATAAATCACCATAAATTTTTGTAACATCATTTACAGTATAAATATCCTGGGAAAAATATCAAAAGTGGTTTTCATAATGTATAAACTGGTTTTGGGTATTTATGTGTATTTAAGTGCATTTTAATGAAATTAACTTTATAAAATAAGAGAAAAATAGTTTACAGTAGAGAAAAATATTCAAAATTTTTATGTAACCTCCTACTCTATAATATTACATCCTGGTAAATTTTCATGAATTTTGGATAATCAGAACTATTTCTCCCATTTTTAGACCATTATAATTACCAAAAATTGGGAAAAATAGTAAAACATGATGGAAAATCTTGAAATTATTTTCTGGAGTCACCCATCACAGGTAAGGTATGCGAAAATTGTTAGATACAATTTTCACATCCTATAAAGTGGTTTTGTAATTTATCATGTCCTAAATAAAAGAAAATTAGAAATCATATGAAACAGTAACAAAAACTGCTCAAATTTGCTGAGGGGTCAGTATTCCCCATAAGGATCATCCATGAATTTATTTAGGATTTATTGACCTCTGGAAGTATTTTATATGATTTATGCCCTTGGTTTTAGCAATAATTCTAATAAATCAAAGAAATAACAAAAGCTCTTGAAATTTTCCAGATTATCTCATGCATACAAGGGCTTTCAAAAGGAAAAATGTAAAAAAATGTATTCAGAAGAGAAATGAGGGTAATGATTTCAAACAATTTAAGAAAAGTTGCATGCAATAATGCATGAAGTGTAAATGTGGCTGAAGTTCATGAATTTGTGTAGCCCATTCAGTGAGGTTTTAAGCCACGAAATTTCAACCATAATTCACTAGATATGTTAAGTTTCTAAGGTATTTTTCCTCAGATTTATGGTTGGCTTTAAGGCCATTTTTTAAGCAAGATAAAAATAGTGATCACAGAAAAAGAGCTGTATGCGCAACCTTTTTGTAAAATCTGCTAAAAATCGGATATTTAATATTTTACAGTGAGATCAGTTGGGTTTGAAAGTTAACTCGTGGAACTAACCAATACAAAAAGAATATCATGATTTAGTTAAGAAATGACTGAGTTATGACTGTTCAAAGTCGAACAAAGTAATCTGGCAGATTGCATGTTTGCTTGTGTGCATTATTAGGGTATTTCAACAAGAACATCATGCATGTCTTTGGTAAGGCCCGATTTCTAACACATGCGTGGAATGAATGAGCATCCAAGATGTACTAGAAATGGTTTAAATGCTTTTGGTCATGCATGAACACAAAAGAAATGGAGAAGAACATGAAATATTATGTTTTGATGTCACATGATCATATGTGCATCTTTTCCACTCCTTGCATGGGTTTGATCCCGGATTTTCACCATCTTTAACACATGCATTGTGTTATGGTGAGAATCTACAAACCACAAGGGGAGAATAAAGATTTCTAGCCATGGAAAGGCATAGAATTCGAAAGGTAGAGAAGATTAAGAAGAAAAGAAGTTTAACCATGAAACTATGGAAGAAGGTGTTGTTGATTACCTTGGTTTTGACCTTGAGAGAAGTAAGAACACTTCAAGGGCTTCACAATCTCGAAATTTTGCAGAGAAATGAGAGGATTTTCGTGAGTTTAGAGAGAGGGAAGAAGAGAGTGAAGTGTGTGAAGAGAGTGAAGTGAGAGAGTGAAGAGGGAAGAGGTGGAGTAAGGGTTTAAGCTTAATGATTGTGTTTTGGGGAAGAGAGAGGGCATGGGGAGAGGTGATGGCCGGTTTTTGCATGCATTTTGGCCTCCTCTCTCCTAAATTTTAAACTTTATAAACTTCCCTCGTATATTTTATATAAAAACATTCATTTTTATAAAATGTTTATTAAGCAATTTGATTTATTTAAAAATCTTGTTTTCAACAAATAATTTATGATTAATACTTGTAATTTATATTTCTAGTTCATTGGTATAATCCATAATTTGATTAATTAAATTTGATATTAGGAAGTTTATAGCCAAATTTTATAAAGTTTTTAAGCTTTATAATTTATAACTTTGGATTTTTGGCTCTTTAGGGTTTTGGAATATTGTTTGATATTCAACAACATGTTGAAGTATAATTAGAATGTTTTAATTTAGTTTTAGAGTTTCATACCCTATTTCAATTATAACAAAGCTTGAAGCTTTATTCTAATTATAGTATTGGCCTTTCCTATTGTAGCTAAGCAACTTACTAGAATTGTAAGTATCAAGTATATTAGTCCTAGACCGTAGTTGGATCCTAGTTTATGCAAGATTTTTGACCTAATTTATACTACTAGGTCATGGCATGTTGTGCATGAATGGTTTTTATAAAGATGCATGAGTCCGAGAATGACCTGAATTGGTAGTTGTCACAGCTACCCACAAAGATCCTTTGGTTACCTCTTCTACAGACCTAGTGATAATGTGGTCTTTGTAGTAAGAAGAGGAGTCTTGAGAGAGAGAGAGAGAGAGAGAGAGAGAGAGAGAGAGAGTTTATAAGCCAAGGAGACAGTGGGAGGAAAATTGATCTTGAAGAAATTAAAGAGTCAAGTGGTGAAGGAACTTCAAACGCTAGCCCTCAACTTGAGGAGGAAACTCCTGTTGAGCTAATTGACAAATTCGTACCTCTGAGGCGTTCCACGAGAGTTAGGAATACACCTGAGCATTACTATGGTTTCCATATTACTGCAGAAGGTGAGACACTTATTAGTGATGAGACACTAGTAGGTCTGGATGACCCTAACAGCTACGAGGAAGCCATGGCAGGCCTCGATTCTGCTAAATGGAAAGAGGCTATGGATAGCGAGATACAATCCATGTATGACAATCAAGTTTGGAACTTGGTTGAGAATGTACCAGGTTATAAGACTGTAGGGTGCAAATGGATCTTCAAGAAGAAGACCGACATGGATGGTAACGTACACACTTATAAGGCTCGACTGGTTGCAAAGGGCTTCTCTCAAATTCCTAGAGTGGATTATGATGAGACCATTTCTCCAATAGCCAAGATTAAGTCTATTAGGGTTATGTTAGCTATAGCTGCATTTCATGACTATGAAATTTGGCAGATGGATGTCAAAACCGCTTTCCTTAATGGAAAGTTGACTGAAGATGTTTACATGAGTCAGCCAGAAGGTTTTGTCAGCAACGAGTACCCTAATAGAGTGTGTAAGCTTGAGACATCCATTTATGGATTAAAGCAAGCACCTTGCAGATGGAATCTTTTCTTTGATGAAAAGGTCAAGGAATTTTGCTTTTCTAGGAGTGAAGATGAATCTTGTGTTTATGTCAAGGCTAGTGGGAGCATAGTCAGATTTTTGATATTGTATGTGGATGACATACTACTCATAGGAAATGATATCCCCACCCTACAGGAAGTAAAGTCCTGGCTTGGGAAGTGTTTCCCTATGAAGGACCTTGGTGAAGCTGCCTATATCCTAGGGATAAGGATTTTGAGAAACAGGAGTAAGAGACTAATTGGACTTAGTCAAAGAACCTATGTGGAGAAGGTGTTGAAAAGATTCAACATGCATAACTCCAAGAAAGGTGAGTTACCCATTCAGAGTAACGCCAGATTGAGTAAGACACAAAGCCCTAGTACTGAGGCTGAGATAGCAGAAATGAGTCGACTGCCTTATGCTCAGCTGTAGGATCGATCATGTATGCTATGACGTGTACTCGACCTGATGTAGCCTTCGCTTTGAGCATGGTTAGCAGGTATCAGGGGAACCCTGACAAGGAACACTGGACTGCGGTAAAGAATACCCTCAAGTACCTGTGAAGGACTAAGGACTAAGGACTGGGTCCTTACCTTCGGTGGGATTGATGACTTGAGAGTTGTAGGGTATAGTGATGCTAGCTTCCAGACTGACAGGGATAATTTCCGCTCTCAGTCGGGCTGGGCCTTTACCATAAACAGAGGAGCAATCACTTGGAAGACTTCCAAGCAGGAGATAGTGGCTGATTCCACTTGTGAATCAGAGTATATAGTAGCAAGCGAGGCAGCAAAGGAGGCTATATAGCTAAAGAACTTCATCGGAGACCTTGGAGTTGTATCAGCTATAAAGGAGCCAATGGAGATTTTTTGTGACAGCAATAGTGCGGTTGACTTAGCCAAGGAACCAAGAGATCATGGGAGATCCAGACACATTGATAGAAAATATCACTTCATCAAACATCGAATAGAAGAAGGAATCCTCGTGGCAAAGAGGGTATCATCGAATGAGAACCCAGCAGATCCCCTCACGAAGGGACTGAGTAGGGTTAAGAATCTCCAGCATGCTCAGAGCATAGGGCTGAAGCATGATATAGGTTTTAGTAGATAGATAAATTATGAAATTTGAAAAGTGTAATTAACATTAGATGATGAATAAAAGTTGTTTTATTTATGAGTAAAGTGCTGCTATCTCATGTCAATTGTTTACTATATTTCCTTTGCATGTTTTGACTTCCAGAATAATTATGTTTGGTATATCATATTATTCAAACCTCCACAGTCGGTCATATGTCGGAAGTAGGTATGAATCAAGACTGTCATGATTGGTTGCAGAGGTCTAAGGTGTTGGACATGGCTACAACAATCATGAGTGCTCATAAGTTCTGAGCATTGGACTCGACCCACACTCACTGGAATCACTTCATGGAGTTTTATCTCGAATGATCGTGAGACGGTAATATCATATAAGACTTCAAACCTAGAGATATGATTTGTTACTTACGAGTTGATTATGCATTGATTGTACGAAAACACATTGGTAACTTGATGTTATAAAACGTGCCTTTATGTATAATTCAATGAGTGGTAGAACAAACATATAAGTCGAAGTTTATATGTTCCTTCTAGGATTAGAAGCTGATATCTGGGTCCCTCGATGATTGTGTTTTGACCTATGTACCGGGCCGGTCAGAACTAAATTGATGTGTTCAGTTAAGTTCTATGTCAAAAAAATCGGAAATCGAGAAACAAATGTTGGACAATAAGTAAGACCATGTTCCATGTATTTGTCCGGCTGATATCTAGAATAGAGGATTATATGATCACTTATCTAAAATGGCGCATTGTAGTTCAACAGAGTTTAAAGAGCTATGATTGCTGATCGGTTCCTGAAGTCATACTTGCAACTATAGTTATTAGACTTATCCAAGTGAAAGACTCTTGGATATAGTGTCTAAGTCCATAACTATATTTGGTATGTACTTGACCCGACCCGGCATGGTCCATTTGGGTTGCACTTCACCCAAACAGTTTATGGATAATATTTGAGAATAGTACAGGTTATGATTTATTAATATATTATAAGTTCTAACATATTAATATAAGATCATATTATTTAATTAGTATTGATCTATAATTAATCTAAGATTAATTTAGAGATCAAAGATATTACTAATTAAATATGGGCTTCTATATTTATATAGTGTGGGCTAATGCTTATTTGGAATGGGCTAGGCTTGCATGGAAATGTCCATGGATACTCCATGGAGCTTTAACCCATGGATCTCATGGAAATGAAGAGACATGGATATTAGGGTTTACATGGATGTAACACTATATAAAGGAGGCTTTGGTTCTTGAAATCATACTAGTTGACACTTGTTGAGGTGAGGGCCGATGTCAAGATAGTAGTGATTATTCTCTCAAAGTTCCAAGTTTGTGGTGATTTATGATTTCCATTTGAGGCATTCACACTATTGGTGCTAGGCTCTAAAACTCCAAGCAATCAACTACTACTACAAGGTAAGTATTTCTACTAGCTTTATTTGATTCATATTCCCCATGCTATGCCAGTTAGGATATGAACCTTGAAAAAATAATTATTTGCATGTATCTTAGACAAACATAGATCCAAGGTTTATTAGGGTTGCATGTACACTTAGGAAGTGTTAGAATGCTCAAAACCCTTCAGATTTATCATGTTGTCAAATCTGCCTGTTACCGAATCAACTCCTTCAGATAGTTTCTGATCATGAGAAGTATCAGAGCCTAGGCTTGTTTTCTTGTTATACTTGCAATAGAAGCTGAAAAATCGAGTTTTGTTGCTGTCTACCCAGCAGACTCGCCGAGTCCATCAAGGGAGTCGACGAGTCCAAGGCAAAAAGCATCCAACTCGCCGAGTTGGTTAGTGCACTCGACGAGTTGGACCCCCAGACAGCATAAATTCGATCCTTTTGGCTGGAATTGGACTAGGAACATTACCCTAAGAGGTTTTTGAACTTATAAACTTGTTTTTGATGTGGTAATGTTCATGCTAATCCAATTTCAAAGATAATTGTCAATAGATTCATGTTTTGTATTCGTTTAAGGTTTAGACTAATTACATGAAAAAGTTTGATTTGAATTATCTTGTTCTTATGAGTTGCTTAGATTAGTAGAAAAGTTGAATGAAATAGTTGTTTTCAATCCAAATTAATCTAAGAGTTGATTCTAAAATGTGTTTTTGTAACTTGTCCTCAAGTTATATGAAAAGTCACATTTAAGTTTCATAAAACTCATAAAAGTTGGCAAAGGTTACAAAAATGAAGAGACTAGTTCTAATTAATTGGAGTTATGACTCCATAATTTGTCCTCAAGTTATGGAGGACCAAGAGTCTCATCATTAAATAAAAAAAATAAAAAAAATAATGTAACCTTAATTAATTCCATAAGTTATAAAATAAAGAAAAGTTAATTCTTTATTATTTTAAAGTCTTCCATAATTTGTCCTCAAGTTATGGAACTTGAAGAGTTTTTGGATTAAAACTACTTTAAATACATAAGTTATGGAATTAATTAGTTTTGAATAGTTTCAAAACTTGCCCTCAAGTTTTGGAATTTGTAAAGTTTTCTCATATGAATACTTTAATTCCAAGTTAGCCCTTAGAATTTTAAAAGTTAAAATTCAACCCTTATACTTTATAATATTATAAGTTAATAATATATATATATATATATATATATATATATATAGATGTATGTATAAGAGTAAAGTCGGTCTTACCGCTAGTACGCCTCATTCACGAAGCCGATCTATAAGGTGGGTATAAGGTTGTTGCCTGTAAAATGGCAACTTAATGGGTGTCCACTCTCACCCACCGTTTGCTTGACTGGTGGAAGGTCGTTAGCCGAACGGGTTTGACAGGACTATAATTCTCCCTTCATTAAAAGTATTAATGATAAATACTAAGTAACTAAACTCTTAATAATTCGCAATCTTAGTTACTTAGGAAAATGTGAATAAGGTGCTAATCCATGAAATTACACTTTGCACTTTGTTTAAGTCAGTTAGTGGAGCGTGTGTGGTTAATCGGAATACTAACTTGTATTTAACAAGGTAGGCAAAGGGTAACTTAATGTTTATCATAGTATCGATGGAGCGTGTGTGGTTAACCGGCACATCGATTGAGGGGAAACACTTAAGGGTACCAAGTAATTTGCATGGTTACTTCACACCTTGTTTAGTGATCCTCAGCATCCCAGTCACAAAACCTGAAGGGCACACTCGAGATTGAAACATGCGATTGAACAGTTCAATGAATCTCAAAAGATCTAGGAGTTTCAAAACCAATTAAAACCTAATAATACATTTCGTTTATCTTGGTGGAAATTGGTGAATCGTCATTCACCTACCTTCAATTTGTTTTATAGCTTGGATTACGGCATACCTCTTCTAAGTTATAAAATAGTTTGATGGGTCCTAGCCTTAATATTTCATATTGGGTGTCATATTAAGGACTTTAAGATCAACTATCTTGAATATCTCCCAAAAGATGTCTAGTTTAGACATTTATGATCTTCCCAAATCTCTTGAAACAAGGTATCCTAAATGAAGATGATGTCCCTTGGAAATCATACTTCTTTCACCTCCTCAAATTATTCTTCCTAACCCACAAGTTCTTGAAAAGCTTAAGGTCACTCAAGCCCTATTGGCAAGGCAAGGTCTAGGTGTGATCACATCTTGGAAATGTAGTCACATATTGACAAGCCGGGAGAGAAGGGTGTCAAAGTCTTGAGAAAGTTGGTGGTTCAATCACTTTCTAAGTCACATAGTGAGTTCTTTTGAAACA
Source organism: Lactuca saligna (assembly GCF_052625555.1). Classification (NCBI taxonomy): domain Eukaryota; kingdom Viridiplantae; phylum Streptophyta; class Magnoliopsida; order Asterales; family Asteraceae; genus Lactuca; species Lactuca saligna. The sequence continues at coordinate 144,595,691 of NC_136417.1, forward strand.
CCTATGAAACAGACTATGACAAGACCCTTAATGATCTTATCTATTTGTTAAGACCAGCTTCCTTGAAACTTGATGGACATTGACAATAGTAACACAGGAAATCCAGAAAAGCATTCTCTTCCCAATGGAAAGGGATCGGCCATAGTCAACTCGGTTGACCAAATGGTAAAGAGAAAAGGCTAAGTCTGTGATAGTCTCGTGTACCATTATCAAAGGGTCCATATGTTTATATTGCCAAAGGAAGGGCCATTGGTTGCGAAGCTACCAATTTTACCTAAGGATGTTAAAGTCAATAAGTTTGACTCTACTTCAGGTAAAGTCCACTATCTTACTCTGTTAAGTTTCTATTCTGAGATTCTTGATACATGATGAGACTGGGTCACATGGTGATGTTTAAGAATCAACGAAAAGTGAAGAAACTTAAAGAAAGAATATGCTGAATCTGATCACGTATATGGATTACTATCGCGTAGTTTGAAAATCGGATTCTTGAGCTACTTCTTAGGAGTTATGAGGTATTGCTTAGGAATAGATAACAACAAGTTTTCATATGGATTGTAAGGATAAGTTTTTCTGCATAGTTTTAAAATAAAAGAAAATTTTTGATTTTATTTATTTTAAAATATCCTTACAATGGCATTTGAGGAAAAATTGTTGCTTATATGATTCCATTAATAGCAAGAGTGGAAATATGAAGTTGATTCCTTCATTTGTGGTAATGTCTAAATTTACCAAATAAGGAAAGATTCTCATCACTCAAGTCTCAATTGGACCGGAATTTGGAATCATGCAAGTTGTATAGCATGATGAATGAGAACTTTCAAGTATTCGAAAATTAAGACTAACTACTTGTTCACATGGATGTGTGAGTCAAGTAAAGGACTAAGGGGTCGATTACACATTCTTATGCATTGGTCAAGTCCACCACAAAAGATCAATAAGATTATTCATCATAATTTACTAAAGTTCAGTAAATATGGTTATACTTACAAGCTTAAGTGTAATTCTGAGACATTGGAAAAAGGTTCCAATGTAAGGCAGAGTGAATAAGAAGAATCAAATTTAGGCAGAAGGATAAAAGTTTCTCAAATCTGAAAAGATGGGAGAGTACTTTAGTATCAGTTTTGTGATCATCTTAATGATTAAGAAACCATTTCAAAATTAGTTCTCTAAGGAAGTCTTAGTGCATTCTTATGACTAAGAAGAAGGGATCTTGAATTGTTGAAATGTTTAAATCAAGAAGATGAGTCATACTTCGTTCCCAATACAAGTCTTAGAGTCATACTCCAAGATTGTAATTTGAGTGACATGTCTTTAAGAAGGTTTAAAACACGTGTCAAATGTAAGAGTAAAAGTGTCCTACTCTTGTTCATTTGAAGTTGGTAAGTTGTGATTTTTGGATAAAACAAAGACCAACTTAGGCCAACTATGTGAAGTGTTGTCTTGGTTAAAATCCGCACTATCTCTTGGATGTTTGACAAGGGAGTCTCATAGGTCAAGAGGACAGTGGGAGTCTTAAAGGTCTTGAAAGTCTCAAGAACTAATCAAGAATAAAACCTAAAGTTCTTCACTAGCACACGACTTGAGGTTTATAACCTATCGTGTTGACATAGTTTGTGCCCATTCTAGTTAAAGTTGAGTTCTTAGAGTTCTCAATTGGTTGGACAACACCTTGGAAGCAATGGCAGGCCCTTGAGCTGCCAGGTGGCAAGAAGTTAAGATTGAGTTCAGTCCATATGAGTTTGGATTTGTCATTACCCTTGTCTTGTGACTATGGTTTTAACAATTCACATGGATAAGAACACATACACCATTAAATCTAAGTGACATAAGGTTTCTCTCTGATTCATGAAAAATGATGGTGAGGAAACACTTTCACTAATTAGAATTTAGCTAGATAGCAATTGTGATATTTTGCATTCTCAAAGTCGTTAGTGGAGCGTGTGTGGTTTACCGGCACACTAACCTGGACTTGTGAGAAGTAGCAAAAAGGTCTAACCATTATGATTACGACATCCCTCTTCATAATTGTTTAGACACACAAGTGTGCTATCTAAGGGAAGGTGTATGATTTTGATAAAGTCTTATAAAAACAATCTAGTATCAGAAATCTGAACTTTGGTAAGAAAGTCAACTGATTTCTGAGTACATGTCAAAGCTAGTGGAAGCATAAGTGTTATGCTAATAATCATCATGTTAGTGGGAGCATGATAATTATGATAAGTATTGCAAGTTAGCAATGTTAATTATAGAAAAAAAAAGGTTTCAATTAGGAAAAGTTGTTTTGCTATAATTAAGGGAGAGGAAATTATACTTCATCTCAAATCTATAAGCTTAGATCGTGAGGTTTTAATCATTTAGTCAAGGAAATATATATGAATTTCATGTTGGAATGGATCAACATAAGGAAATTATGTATATGGGTCCATTATTTGCATTCTAAAATTCGATTATGATTACGGCATCCCTTTTCATAATCTGAATTATGAGAACTTGGCAAATAGAAATGGAAATGTTATAGCAAAAGACTGGTTTAGTCTTTATGTGAGACATCATGAATCGTGTCCCATATGCTTCGGATATATGATCGATTACATGTGCTATATTCATCCTTTCTAAAAGTTTCCAATTGCCTGGGGCAATAAGAAAGGAAAAGGTTTAGAACTGGGTATGACTAAAAGGATTAAACAATTGTCAAGGACAATCTAAGGTTTACCAAAGATTGGTTGCTAAAGGACAATTGGAAGTATAGTGATAATTCTGGAAGGACCATATTGACATAATCTGTAAGGAGACAACTCTTGTTCAGAAGTGATAGTCAAAATGAATCTAGAAATGTTTCAAAGTCAGAAATTTCAATCTGTGTAAGATTAAGGAAACTTAATGCAAGAAGGATGTTTCCAAGGAGTTGATCTCCTTTGGAATGGTCTGTAATTGTTGTTGGCAAGTCCTTATGACTTTGTGCATAATCATTACAAGAGGACCAATGCATATAAGTTTAGAATCTAACAGATTTCAGTAAATGGCATGAATTTGGAATTCTTGCATTTGCAGTAAGGATTTGGGAGTGTGAAAAGAGAATCATTGAAGTTATGTTCAATTGATCTAGTTCACAAAGTAAAGATCATAGACAAACATAGTATGCATACTTGGTGTATGGCATGACTAGTGTTTAGAAAAACATAGTGTACATGCTTGGAGCATGGGACAACTATTGTTTTAAATTCAAGAATAAAGTTGATAGCTGAAACAGTATACAATGAATAATGTGTAATCATATGGTGATAAATAAAAGGTGTTTTATTTATGTTCATAGGTTTTGATACCATATTGGATTCAATTATTATTGTGTTTCACTTTGCATGTTTTGACTTCCCGAACAAACTAGGTTATTCTTCCGGAATGACTAAGTTATTCAAACCATCCACAGTCGGTCATATGTTGGAAGTAGATATGAATTAAGACTATCATGGGTTGGCTTGTAGAGGTCTAAGGTGTTGGACAAAGGGCTACAACACTCATGAGTGCTCATAAGTTCTTAGTATTGGATTCAACCCGCGCTCATTGGAATCACTTCATGGATTTTATCACGTGTGATCATGAGACGATAATATCTTATATTCTTCAAACCTAGAGATATGAGTTGTTACTATGAGTTGGTTGTACATTGATAGCACGAAACCGCATTTGGTAACTCGATGCTATAAAACGTGCCTTTTTGTATGATTCAACAAGTAGTAGAACAAGCCATATGAGTCGAAGTTTATCCATTCCTTTTAGCTTCGGGATAAAAGCGATATCTGTGGGCCCCTCGATGATTTGATGATGACAAATGGAAGTGCTCGGCCGGGCCAGGATTGATTTGATTTGTTCAAATTAGTCAGTCGTCATAAATCGGAAATCGGGAAACAACAAATGGACAGAGAGAATCATTATAATCCATGTCTCAATCCATACAATATCTAGAATGGAGGAATATATGATCCCTTATCTAATGGACAAGTCATTGACAAAGGTCAGCGTTTATCGACAAGGTCAGAGTTCGACAGAAGCTTTTGAGAGCTACGATTGCCAGTTGGTTCCTGAAGTCATACGCGATAATAGTTTTAGACTTATCCAAGTGGGAGACTGTTAGATTAATGTCTAAGTCCATAACTATAATTGGTAAGACTTGACCCGACCCGGCATGGTCCATTTGGGTTGCATGGCATCATGCACTTGGATAGACTATAATGAGAGAAATAAGACACTTATAGTTATTAATATATTATAAGTTCTAGTATATTAATAATAAGAATAATAAGATTATTTAATTAGTATTGATCAAGAATTAATCTAGGATTAATTAAGTGATCAAAAGAAGACTAATTAAATATATGGGTGGATTGTGTAAATCATCCATACTTATGTAGTGGGCTAATGCTCCATGGATTATCTAGTTGGGCCAAAACCCATATAATGCTCCATGGATGCTCCATGGTGTATTTGAATCCATGGATCCAAGGAAATGGAAAGTCATGACAATTAGAGTTTACCCTAATTGTATAACTATATAAGCATCTTATTCTTGAGGAAAATCGACCACTAGTATTATTCAAGAAAGGGCTAGCCGATTTTCATGAAGTGTAGATTTCTCTCAAGTTAATCCAAGTGTATTTGGTGTTGTGTGAACCATTTGAGGTGTCACACTTGGGGCACTAGGCACTCAAGCTTCATGAAGACATTCTACATCAAAGAGGTATGTTTTCTATCTTGTTATATTGATAGTTTTTGTATGCTAGATTAGGATAATACCTTGGATGTTCATATTTGCATGTATAATAGAGAAAACATAGATCCAAGGTATTTAGGGTTGCATGTACACTTAGGAGTGTTAGAATGCTCAAAACCCAACATTGGTAACCTAGTCCATAGTGACACTGGATTGACCATTTTCATTTACACACAAAACTTCTTTCCATACCATGTCCTTTGAATCAAATAATGTACTTGAAGATTTTAAAGGACAGTTGGTGATTGGGCGGCAGGACTTTTAGGCTCCCATCTGTAATCAATTTTAAGAATTTTTTTACTGACATAGATAGGGGCCTTGACATTTGATTTTGAAAACTTCTTGTCCTTTGTGTTTGACGTTTTGGTTGTCCATCTTTGGTTAGATAATGACCCATGAGATGACTTTTGTGACACTAATATTAGTTTGACCAATTTTGGTTTTGCCAAGCTATCTCTTGAATTTTGTTTCAAAATCTCTTTGTCTTTATTTTCTTTAACAACCTTATTTCTTTCCATATTTGCATTCCAATCACCATCATTGGAACGTGGCCTCGAGGAATTTCTTTTTAAATATCTTCCTCATGATACATTCTGCCTACCTTCTGCATAGTACGGAATATATGCACGATTTGGGAAGTTTCTGGCAATATGTCCCGGTGTTCCACAATGGAAACATGTATGTTTCTTCATGTAAAAGTTGTTACTGCTTGTCCCTGGTTGCATGTTCAGATTGTGTCCACAAGTACAGGTGTAGTTTGTAGTCTGTTTGACTTGTTTTGGTGGACTATATTCACTAACAGCATGTCCATTAGTATTAGAATTCACAATCACATCATCAGAAACATTTGAAACAAAACAAGTATCAGTTTTCAAAGTAATGTTGTGTGAACAATCAACTGAATTAACGAAAATAGCAGTATTAGCTTTCAAAGCATTAATTTTAAAAGTAGTGTTATTTTTCAAAACAAAAACACTTTCTCCATCCTCTTTCCTATCTTGCACTACGGATTCAACTGCATATGAGATAGAAACGTCAGTATCGTTCACCCTATCATTATTCACTGGCTCAACTACAGTAGGTTTGTCATACTATAGATGTGCTTCTCTTGATATTTCTTCCTCTGTCAGAGGAGTAAAAGTGTAGTTATCATTGAATGGAGGAGGAACACTATCATAACCAATACCTACATTCTTTTTACCGTGTCATTTAAGTTGTTTTTCAATCATTATCTCAACTTTCTTACTTGACACATCAATTTTTTTTTAAATTTAAATCTACATTTCTAATCCACCTTCTTCTACACGTTGATTCCCCAGTTGTTCTTCTCTGTGCACTGAGTAAACTTCTTTACCCTAAACATAGCCATAGCAAGTTTCCACGTGATGTCCATCTCTCCCACCTCCTCATGATGAATCTAATCCGGTTCTCCAACCATGATTGGAGTGGTCAAATCTACTACCGGGAGTACGTTATAACAATTCATAAACTCAACCATTAGAGCCATGTTTTCTTTAGATTCTTTCGGAATTGATGAAGGTTGAACTGTGGCTGTGATTTAAGAACATGAGCTGGAAGAACTTCAAGGTGCCAGATGTTGATGAGGCACAATGGGATGATCAGAATATGTTTGTTGAGAAGAGAAGACATTATTTGATGAGATTCCTAGATTGTTAGTGGAGTAGGAAGTGACATGGTTGATTTCAGGTTGCTTATCATCCATGTCACACACCTTGAATACGGCCATCATTTCAGCAAGGGTAAGCTTGCTTAGATCCCTAGTCTTCTTGATCACTACCACATTCATGTCCCAATTATGTGGAAGAGAATTTATCAATTTCTTGTTGATCTCAGTGCGTCGTAGATTTATCCCATCCGTACTCATCCATGTAGTGAGAGTAACAAATCTTTGCAATTGAGCTTAAAGAGACTCCCCTAAACCACGATTAAAGATGTTGAACCTCTATCACAGTAGGTCATGTCTACTTTGTTTTATGTCTTCATTCCCCTCATAAACCTCAATTAAATCCTCCCATAAATCCTTTACAAACTCATATTGCCTAAAGCCCTAGGCAATTTCAGGAGATAAGGCCATCGTACGAGTGGCAAGAGCTCTATCATGTTCTTCAACCTTTTCAGAATCCTCATTCGTGTAGCTCTCTATTTTCTTATCAACAATGGTTTCAGCTTCATCATTCAAAGTTGTTGTAATCCTGACTGGACCTCTGAGAATGCTCCTTCATATTTCGGTATCCTTCATTTTAATGTATTTCTCAATTCTGATTTTCCATTATGCAAATCCATCAGCAGACAAAAGTTGAGGAATACGAGTCGTAGTCCCCATACTAGAGTCCATTTCTAGATGCATTGAACTGGTGTATTCCATTTTTATTAATAAAGAATTGAGGATGTCAAAAACTTAAACTTTAACCGAAAACTAGAAAAGCAAAACAATGAGTTAACTGAAAAGTCCAAGAATTATAGACCGAAAACAGATGATTTCAGTCAAGAATCAATACCAAAAAGATTAGTTTCTCAAACAGATTTCGGTCTAAGCGTTGATCGAAAACTCAGGCTTTGACTAGATAACCACCGAAAACCCTTTAGAATGATGCAACCAAAAACCTTTATTTGTTATTTAATAGAATACTGAAATCCCTTAAATTTCATGATTTAAATGATAATAGTCCAAATATAATCCCGATAAATCAAAAAATATGCCCAAAAATCCCGATGAACACGAAGAACACCAAGAACAATTTCACGAAGAACACAGGAAGAATAATCAATGAAAATCTTAAATTTTTAACGTTTTTAGATTAAACCAATACTCCTAAAAGTAGCCAAAAAATGATTCCAAAGTCCTGAATGCAATTGATACATGTTCTTTCTCTAATAACAATTGTAAGTCCCAAATTAATGAATCTTAACAATATCAACCTTAATTGCTTAAAGAATGCGGAATATTGATCAAGAAATGATTCGAGAACACACAAATATAACTTCAAATGCACACGATTCTATTAAGTAAATCGTCTAGTACATATGAACTCAAAGAAGCCGAAAACTAATGAATGGAACAACTAGATGCAACAACCCGAAATATCTATATTGTACAACAATTCAACTAAATCAAAGTCACACTTGTTTCTGGTATCTTTTAGCATTGTTTAGGGTCTGTTTGAGTGTTCTAAGCCTAGTACATCCAAGGAATGAGTGTTAGGAAGTATTTTTCTGAAGTTCAAAACCACCAAACAAGCCATAAAATCCATCATGAGGAGTTTACGACCATATCACATGAGTTTACGGCCGTAAACTCAAGGTGGCCTTAAAGATGGTATTCCTACACTTTTTCCTCATTATTCACCATTTCAAGTCAAGAAACCCAAATTCTCTCTCAAGTATCATAAGGATCTCCATTTTGATCTTCAAAAATGTACGTGTTTCATCCTTTGATTTGTTGATACATCTCCTTAACTAGTATCACCCTGTGATTTCATCCATTAACTTCATCTTTTGGGTTAGATCTTCAAGAAAACACTAGTTCTTTGGATCGAAATCAACCCTTTTTGCTTCCATATTGTAAGTATCCTTTCCCTATACTTTCTATCTAGTAGAAGCCCTTGATTTAAATCCCTGAAAAAAACCAATTCCCAAGAACAATGACAATTTATGGCCAGGAGCATCTCCCTTGGCCGTAAACCCTTGTTAAGGCTACTAGTTTGGCCATAAACTCTTCTTAAGGCTAGGAATGGGTCTAGAACACTTCCTTGATGCTTGAAAGACCTTAAAAACACCTCTTTGGCACAAGACTTCATGAGTTTATGGCTATAAATACATAGGGCCGTAAACCTTATGGCCGTAAACACAATGGGCCGTGAACACCTTGGCCGTAAACACCATTGTGTGTGATTGTAACACTTCCATTCAAGTGTATCCTAGTCCCTAAGTTGTTTCCCGTCATGTTTAAGTTGTATAAACACTAATTATATACATATATGTGTCATTACATGCATATTAGGATCCGCTTGTGCCCGAGATTTCACTTAGCCGTCAACATCCTTTTCCGATCATTCAGTCAAACCACTCACTACAGGTGATTTCATACCCCTAATTAACCATTTAAATGATTTTAAATTCTTTTAGGGGTGGGGGGAATACAAGTTGAAACATTGATGTTATTATATCAATCACATGTGATTAATAACTATCAAACAAATAGATTTCTTATACTTCAAGTTGTGTTATCAAAACACACTATTTAAAAACCCTTTTATCAAACTCTTTTAAATGCTAAATTCTTTATCAAACTCTTTTTACCTTATGTATTGTCAAAATCATATCTATTAAGATATAGTTATATAAATAAGGTTGAAAGGACTTAGGACTGATAACTCGCTTTATTTCCTGTTCCTTGTTTGCTTGTGGACTTAGGGCATGGGTTGTTTGTCCGAAGGTCATTTGAATTTTAGATATATATTATGTATATTTGTATAGATATAAAGTTTTCTTACATCATTTCAATACCTTTGAGCATTCGAAGGTGTACAAATATACTCAGTTATTCACTCTATATTACTAGTAAACTATAATAGGTATAGTTTAGGAGAATTACTATTCTCTATTTCTAGTACAATGAAACATGAAAAAGTCAGTTCATACATGAGTCAATTCAAACATGCTATAACGAGAAACAAATAGAAGATACTATAATGAGAAACAAGGAGGAACATACTATATACTATAAAAAGAGAACATACTATACACTGTATAGACAGAACATACTATACATATACAAGAATACTATAACATTAATGGGAGCAACCACTTCGTGGCATGGCAACATTCAGTCGTGTCATGTTTTGTAACCAAGGTCTCCTTGAGGGAGAGCGTGAGTTTGTGTGTACATCTATACTGGATTGACCATCCTACACCTTTCTGCTAGCTACAGTAGGACTTGCAGGTCTACGGGTGACGAATGTCATAATGTTTTTGATGTATTACAACGCCGTGTTTTATAATAGTCGATCAAGTATGGTTACAGCTATATCACATTATACCTTAATTAACAATTGATTTAAGGTAGTTAGTACAACAGTAGTTACTATATATAATACTATAGTACTTTATTATTTTCCCATTGCCTTCACATTGTGATCTTCTCACATAAACGGTAATGTAAAACTATATGTTGGAAATGATAGTCACACTTGGGAAAAACAATCACTTTTATAAAGAAACAAACATTTAGAACATTTGGGTCTTGGTAGAAGACTACATTTTAGTAGAAAATATAGGAGTTTGTAGGAGATACAAACATTTACAAACATTTACAACTTTTACAATATCTACCAACATCTACGAACATTTACAAACACTTTTCTTCAAACTTATACATCATTGACATTAAATACTTATGAACTCACCAGCTTAAATGTTGATCCTCTCTTTCAAAATAACTTGTACTCTTAGTTCACTAGTAGATAGGTACAGATGACAGATTTTGAGAAGACAGAGCACTTTCAGACTCGTCTTTATTTTATATCATTCATTTTTGGTGTCTTACTATTTGTTGCACATAACACACTTAAATTGAATTATACTATTAATGCAATGGATGATGTTGTTTCTTGTTTACTATTATGCATTTTTATGATAGTGTACATGACGTCCTCCGCCCCCGAATGTTTCTGCCAATTCGGTTTGGGGGTGTGACAGATTGGTATCAGAGCATTTTTTTTATAGTAAATCGAGTATATCAACCCATAAAATATATACAAACTATAAAGACAACGGGATTAAAATACTCTGACCAAGAGTTTATACTTTTATATAATAAAATATTTAACTAAGTATACATACCTGCATTCATACTAAAATGAGTGTCACTAAGACAAAACAAAAAGTATTGCTTTTGTTGGACAACACAAGTAGGCTTAGAGACATATAACTAGATCTGGGAGTGATATAGCCTGATCAACTGTATTTTTCCGAGAAGTGATTAGCATGTGCCTAAAAATAGTCGTGGTGTTGCAACAAGTCTAAAAACCTACCAACACTACCACAATGAAAACTTTAGAATGGAACATAAACTTAAAATACTATAGGAGTATTTTGTGCTACTATAATTACTTATTTGAGAACTAAAAAGAGTCTTTACTAGTAGGTCGATAGTTGTTGAGTGGATACGCCAAGGTTATATGTGACTAAGGTGTCATAGACTTAGAATCTGTCATCTTTGCTTTATTTCTTGTTCCTTGTTTGGTTGTGGACTTGGAGTTAGGGTCACTTATTCGAAGGTCTATTCCGTTTTGGTTACATATGACTGGTATGCACTAAGCAATTATTGAAGTAACTGGTTAGGATGATTCTATAATTATCTTCCGTAGTACATCTATTAACTATTCTTTTATCCCTATTCTCACATAGATAAAATGGTTGGATTCCATCTCCCCGATGACCCGTACTTCCCAAATCAAGGTAATGCGGGATGGCTCGATGCAGAGCCCGAGGAAGAACCTGCAATCCCATTGGATGATGACTTTGCCGAGAACTTTTCGGAGGATTCTGACTCTAAGCCAGAAGTCAACAACTTGCCCCCAGTGGCTCTTGTCCCAAATCCTAACCCTCCGGAAGGATTTCAAGGCCCTACCCCTCTGTGGGCAACAAACTTGAATAGATGTAATCACGAGCAGGGTCAACCCTTACCCTACAATGGGGACCGAAGCTTTTACAACCTAAGCGAGACAGGCTCAGTGGACAGAGTCCTGCCCATCATGGTTCGTAGGATTGCTTGAAATGTGGAGCAGGGAAGGGCAAATGCTGACCGAGTCATCAAGGTTGATGTCGATGCGTGATTCAATACCATTCGCATCTGTCATCTGGAGGTTGCTCATGGAAGGGACCTGAACTAGAATGAGGCCCTGCAGAGAGAACTCGTTGAAACCCTAGATGAAGTTAGGGGACTACGAGCGCATCAGGCGACCAATGAAAGGCACATGCGAGATATGGAACGCCTCCTGGTAGACTCAAGGACTCGTCCGAGCAGCTCTCACCGCAGATAGACTTTAAGCTATGTAAAAACTTTAGCTTAATTTTCTGTCTATGATAAGACATTAAACTAGTTGGTCTATTATGTCTTAGTATTGTCAAAATTTTCCTTTTATGGTTTGATGTAAGACCTACTTCTTGGTCATTTTCCCGAACTTAATACATCATTAATACCAATATTGTTGACAGACATTCAATCTTTTGGGAAATCTTTATCCAAATGCTTTCATCTTACTATTGTTGGGTTCTATTTCAATTATACTCTCATTTGTGTTGTTGGACTATGGCGATTTAGTCCATGGACCACTTTCATTTTACTCTCATTTGACTCTTACTATCATCATCATCTTTATAAAATTTCAGATAAGCAATGCCTCCAAGAAGAATGAGGCGTAATCCTCCGATAACTCCACCACCACCACCTTCTACACAATATGATCCTGCAGCTCTCCAAGCTACAATATATGTGGCTGTTGCGACAGCCTTAGCACAATTCAGCGCTAGCAACACTAGCAGCGGTAGTGCTGCTACTTAATCTGCACAGGGTGATGCCCTCGTACGTGTTAGGGAGTGCTTGTAAAAAAGACTTCAGCAACTACAAGCCCAAGTCCTTTAACGGGACCGGTGGAATCATTTCCCTCTTGCAATGGTTCGAGAAGACATACTCGATCTTTGAGATCTGCTCCTGTCCGAAAGGGAGCAAGGTCAAATTTGCTTCCTGCACTTTCTCAAACAGAGCCCTCACATGGTGGAATAGCCATGTCAAGTCGCTAATGTTGATACTGGAAAATACTATGGGGTGGGAAGCTCTAAAGGAGCTCATGATCGAGGAATACTGCCCGAGGGGCAAGGTTCAGAAACTTGAACAGGAAATTTGGAGCCTAACCATGAAGGGCTCCGACATAGTTTCCCACACTCCCAGACTCGGCCATCTGGTGGCACTATGTCCGGGAATGGTCCCTGCTGAGGGAAAGAAGATCGAGAGGTACATATGGGGCTGATGCCTCCATTCCATGGGGAATGTCTTAGCTTCAAACCCCACTACCTTCGACAGTGCCAAACGACTGGCACATCGGCTCGTGGATCACGGGGTCCGCACCCCGACAACAACAACAATGCTGGCCATCCCAAAACCTTCCAAAGCCACTAATAACAAGCAAAATTTTGGGGCAACAAGAAGATCAAAGCAGCACAGAACCCTGCCAAAAAGCAGCAAGCCATGGTTGTTCATGCTGCGGTAACACCTACTGCCATTGCACCAACAAAGCAGTATGATGGGAATTTTCCCAAGTGCGACAAGTACAGATTCCATGACAATGGACCATACTAGGAAATGCAGTGCTCTAACTACAACAGGAAGGGACATACTGTCTGTTTCTACAAATCACCGGCAAAGCCAGTCAACCAAGTTCCCGACACTGGCGTGGGCCAGGCTTGCTACAGATGTGGTGAATTTAGCCATTACAAAAGAAACTGTGTAAAAGTAGGGAGCACGGGTGGCGTAGGAAGAGTCTTGGCTATAGGCCACGAAGAAGCGGTAGTCGACCCTACCGTGGTCACCGATACGTTTCTCCTCGATAACCCTTATGCATGCATACTATTTGATAGCGGAGCAAAGAGGAGTTTCGTGAATCAAAAGTTTTCTCACTTACTTAAACAACAGTCATGCGCCCTTAAGGAACCCTTCACTATAGAAATGGCTAAGGGGAAACTGAGAGCACTAGCAGTATGTACATAGGATGTACTCTAACTCAAGATAGCCATTCTTTTCCAATCGACCTCATACCACTCTCAGTTAAAAGCTTCGACGTCATAATCGGCATGGATTCGTTAAGTCTTCATCTCGCAGACATCGTGTGTTATGAGAAAGTCATTCGTATTAATCTTTCATCTAGCAAAATCCTTATTATCTACGACGACAAACCAGGAACGAACCTTCGCATCATCTCCAGTATTCAAGCTCAGAAGTTCCTGCGAAAGCAATGTCACACATTCCTTGCTCATGTTGTAGATACAACTTAAGAGACCAAAGACCTAAAAACTATCACAGAAGTACGCGATTTTCTTGATATCTTTCTAGAGGAACTACCGCGATTTCCACCACAATGTCAAGTCGAGTTCATAATAGACTTAGTTATAGGGGCTACCCCAGTAGCTAAATCACCATATTGTTTAGCACCAGCTGAAATGCAGGAGTTACCCGGTCAACAAAGTGACCTGCTTAGTAAGGGCTTTCTTAGGCCAAGCTTCTCAACTTAGGGAGCGCCGGTCTTATTCATGAAGAAAGATGGATCGTTCTGTATGTGCATTGACTATAGAGAGCTCAACAAACTTACCATAAAAATCATTACCGTGTGCCTCGCATAGACGATTTGTTCGACTAACTGCAAGGGGTGAATTACTTTTCAAAAATTGATCTAAGATCCAGGTATCACCAGTTGCGAGTACTAGAGGAAGATGTCTCGAAGACAGCCTTCCGAACTCGTTAGGGGCATTACGAGTTCGTATTGATGCCCTTCGGATTGACTAATGCGCCCACAGTCTTCATGGACTTGATGAATAAAGTGTGTCGTCCTTAATTGGATAAGTTCGTCATTGTTTTCATCGATGACATACTTATCTACTTTTGAAGTAAGGAGGAGCACAATAAACATCTACGAATGATCTTAGAAACTCTACGGTCAGAAAAGCTCTATGCGAAGTTCTCTAAATGCGAATTTTGGATCTGGAGAGTCGAATTCTTAGGACACGTGGTTAGCGAGGAAGGAATCCACATGGACCCTTCCAAAATTAAATCCATTGAGAACCGGTTGGCAACGAACACGCCAACAGAAATTCATCAATTTCTAGGCCTCGTTGGCTACTATCGTGGATTCAACCAGAACTTCTCCAAAATCGCAAAACCACTCACCACATTGACCCAGAAGGGCATAGCCTTTGACTGGGAAGAGAAACAAGAGAAAGCATTCCAAACGTTAAAGCGAGCCTTATGCACCGCACCAATATTATCTCTCCCAGAAAGGATAGAAGACTTTGTAGTTTATTGTGATACTTCCAACCAAGGGCTCGGTTGTGTCTTAATGCAACGAGGTAAGGTTATCATCTATGCCTCAAGATAGCTAAAGATGCACGAAGTCAATTACACCACACATGACCTCGAGTTAGGAGCAGTAGTATTTGCTCTGAAGATCTAGAGACACTACTTGTATGGTACAAAAATCACTATCTTTACAGATCACAAAAGCCTGCAACATATATTCAACTACAAGGAGCTCAATATGAGGCAAGCATGGACTTATGGATATGTATTGGAACCTAATTATTGATTGGGTATTATTTTGATGATTGACAGTTCGAGAACCTATCATCCATCAGCTAGAGTTTCGCCTATGGAACTTTAGCAGTGCGAGGTGAGTTACCTTCCAGTAGAGATAGGTCTAAGGCACCAATGCCAGCCCACCAGTAGGTGATTATGTTTGAGATGATTGTCTTTGTGATAATTTTCTAGTTTGCCACTATCTTTTATGCTTTATGTGCTAGTATGCTATGTTATTATCTGGTAGTAGTTGGGGTGAAATAGTCCCTGATTACCAGTTGAAATAGACTGAGGTGGTAAGCCAACACCCATATATGCTATACAGTATGTGATTATGTGTATAGGTTATGTTATTATGTGGTAGTAGTAGGGTGAAATAGTCCCCGATTACTGGTTGAAAGAGATCGATGGGGTAGGCCAGCACCCATATGTTATTTTGTGTATATGTTAGGATATTATGTGGTTGTGGTAGGGGTAAAATAGTCTCCGATTACCAGTTAAAAGAGATCAAAGGGGTAGGCCAACACCCAGATATGCTATGCAGTTACCAGTTGAAAGAGACCGAAGGTGTAGGCCAACACCCAGATATGCCAGGCGGTTACCGGTTGAACGAAATCGAAGGGGTAGGTCGGGCACCCAGATATGTTTGATAGTATGTTATTTGTATGGTATGTGGTATGATGGGGGAACTGACTAAGATTTGTGCTTACGATTTTCAGTCTTGGTGTCAAGAACTTCGTTTTCAAAGGAAAGGAGCCGGCGATCGCAGCGCATCACACTATGTTTTCTGCACATGAGATCTTTTGGATTATAGTATGATATTATTTTATGATAACATGCTTCGATTAGTGAAACATTGGTTTTGACATGGGATATTTTTATAATGTTGGTTTTGTAACAACCTAATTAAAAATGAATTTTTTGGTCTTGAATTTTGGGATGTTACACCATGATCGATTGCGAGGTCCAGCAAGTGCTAGTTCGAACCTCAAGTGGGGAGAACTCATTATCTACGGAGAGGTCTTAGCAGTATATTCAGCATGCGTGCACATATTATTTGGTTTATGTGGTTGTTGCTCAGGTACGGGAGCAGACCTCAGTTTCTGATGTGGCGGTTGTTAGAGAGTTTGGCGATAAATTTCCGATGGAGTTACCCGGACTACCTCCCGAGAGGTAGGTTGATTTTAGGATTGATCTAGTGCCAAGTGCGGCTCCGATTGCCAAGGTGTCATACCGCTTGGCACCACCTAAGATGCAAAAGTTGTCTTCTCAGCTTTAGGGTCTATTAGGAAAGCAGTTCATCGGACAGAGCAGTTCTCCTTAGGAAGCGTTAATACTATTTGGCAACAATAAGGATGGTTCACACCGGATGTGCATTGATTACTAGGATTTGAACAAGTTAACGGTTAAGAACCGTAATCCTATTCTGTGGATTCATGACCTCTTTTATCAGTTGCAGGGTGCATCTTGGTTCTTCAAGATCGACTTGAGATCCAGGTATCATCAGGTGAGAGTGAGATAGGATTACATGAAGAAGACCATGTTCCAAACTCGTTATGGGCATTACGAGTTCATGGTGATGCCATTTAGGCTCACCAATGCACTTGAGGTGTTTATACATTGGATGAATCAGGTATGCAGGTCGATGCTTCACAGATATATTATCATACTCATTGATGATATCTTGGTGTATTCCAAGACGATAGACCAACATGAGGAGCACCTTCAAAAGCTTCTAGGAGTATTGAAGTGGGAACAAATTAATGCCAAGTTCTCGAAGTGTCAATTTTGGTTCCGAGAGTTCCAATTCATGGGGCATCTTGTTAACCATGATGGGATTTTGGTTGATCCGGCCAAGATCGAGGCGATGATGCAGTGGGAGGTTCCCAAGTTTCCCACAAAGATCAGGAGTTTTGTCACACCCCGAAACATAGGAGGGAAATGTTCCGAGGCGGAGGACTTCATGTGAATATCATAACCAATGTACATAGTAAGCGAAGTAAACACAAAACAGTACATTACATAGATTTCATTACATCAGTTTGAAAGTAAAGTAATACAAGTTTCATAGATACATAAGTTTAAACAAAAGAAAGACGTGACTTCCATACGCTCCGTCTTCTGCAAAAGAACGCGGGATACCTGTCTATGGAGAACCTGAGAATACAAGCATTTTAAAAATCAGCATAAAGCTGGTGAGTTCATAAGCAGTTTGTTTTATGAAAATGATCAAGATTCCTTTTTTTTTTCTGAAAAAGTGGTTATCCAAGAAAATCTCATATTTTCTTAAACGTAATGCTTAGTTTTCTGACATGTTACACAATTCTGGTTATGAATAGTAATTACCCCAGGAAAATCCTATACTTTCCTAAAAGTTGGTTCCCAATCCGAAATGTAATGTAAAAGATGTATACTGAAACCCGATTATCCTTGTGAAGTGTATGTTAGTTTGCCAACCCAAAATGTAATGTAAAAGATGTTTAAAATTATCAACATAGTAAACTAATTCTTAAGGTTATTAATTTACTATATCCATTATTACTACCAAGTAAATCTCTGTTATCCAAATTGCAAGTTCTATAACCATACTATAGACGAGATATGGCAAAGGAAGGCCAATATCATTTATGACTTTTGTCACCCTTGAACCTTTTGGTTCAGGTGTAGCTAGCAGCCAGGTGCGGGGTATTCAGCCCCGTATAGATCTATACACTCAAGTCACGCTCCTTATCTAAGAGATTCTGGTTACAAGGGTGGTCCTCCACTCGCGTATATTTGTGGAGTGTTCTCCGAGGACGTATCTCCAATTTATAGGAATAGCAAATCTACAAGTAATAATGCGAAATATCCTGTTTAAGTTCTATCTACAAAGATGATCCTCCACTCACGTATCTCTGTGGAGTGTTACCAAGGACAAAGCAATTTATTAAGTTTCATGTTCAAAGTTCAAAGGTTATGTTTTTAACTATTATAATGTGGAAAACCATTTGTGAAAATATAAAATACGACAATTTATAACGTTTTTCACAAATAATATGATAATGTGATCTACAAGTTCAAACGGTTATCTGTTATGATTGTCAGCGTTAAAAGCATATGTAATATGAAACACAATACTTATAAAACAATTTTTGAGTACAAGTGTTCCTTGAACTTTGTATGGGTATGAACTCATCGGACGAGGAAGGTGTCAACTAGGATGCTAAACGTCAGATCGAGGCTTGAAAACGTGTGAGATTCCTATGTAATATTAAATGATACACAAATGTAACTAATTAGATTTTAAATCACTAATTAGTTGAGGATATACACTTCTAGTCGTGAAAACACTTCATTTCATGTGTTTGGAGTGACCCGGGTGACATTAATGGACATATATGGCTCAGATATGGAGTTTACTCTTCAAGAGTAAACTCTTAGAAGAGTTTTCGGCCCTAAACACCACATCCCCATGAGTTTACGGCCGTAAACTCATGGATGGTGTTTTTAGGTGCTAAATGGTCTTATATCATTTGAGGGATGATGCTAGGTTCGGTTCTAGGGCATTAGAAAGGGATTAAATCAATCATAAGGACCATTTGATGAGTTTACGGCAGTAAACTATGAGTTTATGGCTGTAAACTCTCACCCACTCAATTCTTATGTGCTTTGAAGGTCATAGGTTAATCACAAATGATTCTACTCATTTTTACAAGCCAAGGGGTGAATTTAGGGCACCATATAACCCATTTATAGGAGTTTACGGCCCAAGAACCCATTCTTGGAGGTTTTAAGGCTGTGAACACCTAAGGAAAGGGTTTTCATCAAGTTTAAGGCTTCTAATTCGTTTGTGGTTGCTTCTAGTTATTAGTTCAAGGCTTAGGAGGTGTGTAAATGGCATTTTAGCACCTAAACAGGAGTATACTACCCATGAAAGGGTGTTTACAGCCCAAGCATGTTCTTGGGCATTAAACTCATGTTTGCTCCCCAAATGTTGAGTTTAAGGTGTTCTAAGTCGAATCCAATAAGTCCTTAAGCCATATCTAAGCTCTAATGGTGGTTTGGAAGGGTTTTAAGGCTCAAAAACTTCCTTTATATGTGTTCACGGCCCAAGAGTGTTCCAGGGCCGTAAACACATGTTTATGGTCCTAAATAATGATTTGAACACGAAAATGAAGGCTAAGGATGTTATACTATAAGCTAGGATAGTTACATTGGTGATTTGAAGCTTTAAATGAGTGATTTTTTGACCTAAATCTTGAATTGAGGAGAGAGGTTAGAGAGAAAGTGAAAAGGATTCAAATGAGGCTTAAACCACTTTAAATATTTTTTGGATTTGAGACACGGTGGATATCTACCCGATACTGGCGTTAAGCGAGGCTTTTGGTCACACCCGATTAAGTTGTCGTCACCCGATATGGTCGAAACTAAAATTTTTCTAATTACTAGTTTGGGATGTTTTCATGTGTTTCTATCATGTTTGGATACTTAGAAGGTTAAAATAAAAGTCTTAACTTAATTTACCTAATCCAAAAATGAAATTGGAATAATTCGATTAAGACGAGTTTTACGGACGGAACGGGTTGCGGCGATGGAACAACTTCGAGTTGTCACATTATCCCCCCATTAGAGGGAATTTCATCCCGAAATTCAAAGATTAAGATACAAGTTATGGAAAAGGATGCAAATGAATCTGTTGTATCGGGTCTTCCGCTCCCTAGTGAATTTAGGTTCTCGCTTTGAATTCTAGCGAACCTTCACTATCGGGACGTGGCTTTGTTTCGTATGTTTGGTCTCTCGGTCTATGGTCTCGATTTGTTCAAGAGGGATTACTAGGGTTTCATTGGACAGGCAGTTCTAAATATTCGGGACGTGGAAGACAGGATGGATGTTTCTATGTTCTGAAGGTACTCGGAGTTTGAAGGCTACGGGGTTGATCCTAATGAGGATCTCGAAGGGTCTAATTTACCACGAGTTAAGTTTTCCATGCTTTCCATAGTGTATCCTATCTTTCCAGGGCGAGACCGTTAACAGGACAAGATCTCCAACCTAGAATTCTAGAGGTTTCCGTTGTATATTAGCGTAACTCTTATGTCGATCTCGTGAAGCTTTCAATCGTTCTCGGATCTGGATAATCTTCTCGATGATTTCGTGGATGATTTTAGAACCAGTGATGGTACTACCAGGGAATCGACTCTTGGTTAGTTGCGTGTCTCCTACCTTGACCTAATACAAGGAAATCTGTACCTTTGACTGTAGAGGGTTCCAAATGATGCAGTCTGGATACTGGTGCGATAATCGTTATTATACGAGGGCTCGATCAAAGGTAAAGGGGTATCCTAAGTCGCTCGGTAATTTATGAAACATGCTCCCAACATGTATTCCATGACCTGAATAACTCTCTCACTCTGTCCAATTGTCTGAGGATGATAAGTTGTACTCATGTCTAGCTTGGTTCCGTGAGTTTTCTGAAGGAATCTGCCTAAATCTTAAGGTAAACCTGTTATCTCAACCAAAGATAATGGATGCAGGTATACTATGAAGTCAGACTACTTCTTGGATGTAGGTTTGTGTGAGTCGTTCCATCTTGAATGATTCTCAAATCGGAAGGAAGTGAGATGATTTTATCAATGGATTGACCATTTCAAAATGGTATCGTACTCACTCGGGAAAACTGGGTAACTTGATGGTGAAATTCATGCTGGTTATTTACCATTCCCATTCGGGTATCTTGGCTGCTGGAATAGTCTCGAGGGTTTCTGACTAGGCTTCTCAGGTCTGAGTGAGTAAACGGGGACAGATAGTCATTGTCAATGTCTTAGTCTTGCTGTCTAAGCTTTCCTTTCGGCTGAGGGCGCCTCATGTTCATGACTTTCTGATCGAAGTTATGTTGTAGTCTCTAAAGATCAATGAAATTTGCGTACTTGGTTCCATTGAGATCATGTCTCTCATTCTTCAGTGCAGGGACTGCTGCTCCAAATTCCAATTCGTGAGTTGTATAGTTAACTTCATGTGCCTTTTGTTTGTCTCAAAGCGTGAATGACAACTTTTCCTTCTTTCCTAAGCACATAATCCAAACTCTGATTGGATGTACTGCAAAGGACAACGAAGTCCTCTGTTTCTTCTGGCAGGGACAGGTTAGGTGTGATGCATAAGTCTTACTTCAATGCTTGGAATGATGTATCTCACTTTTTACTCCAACAAAAATGATACACCATTCTATGTTGGAGTGGTTAGGGGGTTGATGATTCTGGAAGAATTTTATGAATGGGTCTACAATAATAGTCGGTGAAACCCAAAAATTGACAGGTTTTCTATGGGTGTCTTCGGTGCTGACAAATTCTCTATTGCTTCGACCTTAGAAGGATTCACGAGTATGTCTTCATTGCTCACTACATGACCAAGGGAAAATGGTTTGACCAAATGGAATCAATACGAACTCTTAGTGATCATATCGAGTCGTTAATATTGTCTTGGAAACATTATCCTCAAGAAATTGTAGCTGATGGTGTCTTGACCTAGGGTCTATCTTCGAGGAGTATCTAGCTCCCTGAATTTGATCGAAGAAGTCATCTAATTAAAGAAAGAGGATATCGGTTTTAACGGTCAACTCATTAAGCCGACTGGATAACTCCTACATTTCTGCTGGAGCAACACGGTATGAAGATTTGGCTACGGGGGTAGTTCCAGGGATTAAGTTGACACGAGACTTGACTTGATGTTCGGGAGGAATTCCTGGGAGCTCTTCGGGAAGATATCAGGAATATTTCAGTTTTCGGGGACGCTCTAGAGGTCTTTAAATTCTTGTTTATCGTTGATTGCATGGACTAGGAATACTTGACACTCCTTTTTGCATAAGTTTTCGAGCTTTGATATAGGAAATGATGCGAAGTTTTGAGTTAAGCTTGACACCATATATCATGAGGGTCCGGTCAGAGGGGAGATTGAGACGAATAACTTTTTCATCACAAAATGTATCGTCATGATCAGGACTCAACTGATAGATGCCAAAGATAACATCAAAGCTCTTTATTGAAACTGACATCAGGTCAATGAGGAAAGAATGATTACTCAAGGTGAGGATACAGCTTAGGGATAAGTCGTTAGTGCACTCATTCTCACCGGTAACCATCTTGACGGTAAATGTTTCAGTTATTAGACGAGGGCTATGTTTACGAAAATATTTGAATGAATGACTAATAAAACTTTCTTGACACTAGATTCGAAAAGGATGCGAGCATAAGAATTGTCGAGAAGAAATGTACCTGTGACAATGGTGGGATCAATGGTTGCCTCCTCTTGTTTCATAGCTAAAACCATCTCGGCGTTGTTGATGTTGTTGGTGGTTGCTTTTGGGAAATTTCGCTTGAAATGCCTGATTTCTCCACAACTAAAACAGGCCCTATCAGTACTCAATCCGGAAGCGTGATTGATTAGTTGAACTGGTTTTCTGCAGTTTCGAGTAAGGTGGCCCTTCTTGCCATAGTTGTTGCAGAGTCATCTGCGACATGGTCCTGGAGTATGATGATGGTAGTTGCATTTGTCGCACCAAGGAAGATTACCAGCATACCCAGTGATAGGTGCTTGAGCTATAGACACAACAACAGGAGTAGCGGTAGCTTGAACTGCCATAGGTTCATGCCTCTTGGAGGGTCCTTGGGAACTCTGACCCTTTCACTTTTTCCAGATAACCTTCTTACTCTTATCACACTCATTCTGATGCTCCTGAACATTTTCATGGTTTTGGGGGTAGGTGTTACTTCTTGGTCCACCAAACCTGTCAGGGTACAAATATGTCACTGCAGTCGTCACTACGGCAGAAACAGCCAACTGGAACATCATAGGGTCGAAATGAGAAGGAGGTGGTGATGGAAGGTTGTTGTTCCTTGAACTGGGTTCTTTCTTTGAAGACATTTCGATGTAAAATGATTAGGAAAAAGAGGATGGTAAGTCCTCTGCACTAAATCAAGAGATACGAAACAAGGGATATCTCTTTATGACAGACATATAATTCTATTAAGCGATAAACAGGAATGAATTATCAAGGCAGGAACATGTTGGTCGTGTCTCGAATGAATATAGTTGATCATGCTATATTGACCCTAGACACGACTACATAACAACCCAGGTTTAACCGCATCGTACAACACTCATTTACTTATGTTTTGTTCTACTTGAAGTTACGGATCTCGGCGGTTAGGTATACTTGTATGTTTTTTTGAAAATACTTATATTTTGAAGTATACTTTTAGTTCAGAGCACTTAGGCCCCTTAATGTTTATAGTCTTATTCCATGTAAGGTTTGGTATACTCAGTTCACTATAAACAAGGGCTTTGATACCAATCTGTCACACCCCGAAACCCAGGCATAAAGCTGGTGAGTTCATAAGCAGTTTGTTTTATGAAAATTATCAAGATTCCTTTTGCTTTCTGAAAAAGTGGTTATCCAAAAAAATCCCATATTTTCTTAAAATTCATGTTTAGTTTTCTGTCATGTTACTCAATTCTGGTTATGAATAGTTATTACACCAGAAAAATCCTATATTTTCCTAAAAGTTGGTTACCAATCTGAAATTTAATGTAAAAGATGTATACTGAAAACCTGATTATCCTTGTGAAATGTATGTTAGTTTACCAACCCAAAATGTAATGTAAAAGATGTTTAAAATAATCAACATAGTAAAAGAATTCTTAAGGTTATTAATTTACTATATCCATTATTACTACCAAGTAAATCTCTGTTATCCAAATTGCGAGTTCTATAACCATACTATAGACGATACATGGCAAAGGAAGGCCAATATCATTTATGACTTTTGTCACCCTTGAACCTTTTGGTTCGGCTGTAGCTAGCAGCCAGGTGCGGGGTAGTCAGCCCCGTATAGATCAATACACTCAAGTCACGCTCCCTATCTAATAGATTTTAGTTACAGGGGCAGTCCTCCACTCGCGTATATCTGTGGAGTGTTCTCCGAGGACGTGTCTCCAATTTATAGGAATAACAAATCTACAAGTAATAATGCGGAATATCCTGTTTAAGTTCTATCTACAAAGACGATCCTCCACTCGTCTATCTATGTAGAGTGTTACTGAGGACAAAAAAATATACTAAGTTTCATGTTCAAAGTTTAAAGGTTATGTTTTTAACTATTATAATATGGAAAACCATTTGTCAAAATATAAAATACGACAATTTGTAACGCTTTTCACAAATAATATGATAATGTGATCTGCAAGTTCAAACGGTTATCTGTTATGATTGTCAGCATTAAAAGCATATGTAATATGAAACACAATACTTATAAAACAAGTTTTGAGTACAAGTATTCCTTGTACTTTGCTTGTATTCCCCCCCCCCTTGAAAACCGTGAAAAACATTGAAGATAGGTAGGGGTATGAACTCACCGGACGAGGAAGGTGTCGACTAGGATGCTAAACGTCAGATCGAGGCTTGAAAACGTGCGAGGTTCCTATGTAATATTAAATGATAAACAAATGTATCTAATTAGATTTTAAATCACTAATTAGTTGAGGATATACACTTCTAGTCGCGAAAACACTTCATTTCAAGTGTTTGGAGTGACCCGGGTGGCATTTATTGACATATATGGCTCGGATATGGAGTTTAATCTTCAAGAGTAAACTCTTAGAAGAGTTTTCGGCCCTAAACACCACATCCCCATGAGTTTACAGCCGTAAACTCATGGATGGTGTTTTTAAGTGCTAAATTGTCTTATATCATTTGAGGGATGATGCTAGGTTTGGTTCTAGGGCATTAGAAAGGGATTAAATCAATCATAAGGACCATTTGATGAGTTTACGGTAGTAAACTATGAGTTTATGGAAGTAAACTCTCACCAACTCTATTCTTATGTGCTTTAAAGGTCATAGGTTAATCACAAGTGATTCTACTTATTTTTACAAGCCAAGGGGTGAATTTAGGGCACCATATAACCCATTTATAGGAGTTTACGGCCCAGGAACCCATTCTTGGAGGGATTACGGCCTTGAACCTGTAAGGAAAGGGTTTTCATCAAGTTTAAGGCTTGTAGTTCGTTTGTGGTTGCTTCTAGTTATTAGTTCAAGGCTTAGGAGGTGTGTAAATGGCATTTTAACACCTAAAAAGGAGTTTACTACCCATGAAAGGGTGTTTACATCCCAAGCATGTTCTTGGGCAGTAAAGTCATGTTTAATCCCCGAATTTTGAGTTTAAGTTGTTCTAAGTCGAATCCAATAAGTCCTTAAGCCATATCTAAGCTCCAATGGTGGTTTGGAAGGGTTTTAAGGCTCAAATACCCCTTTTATATGTGTTCACAGCCCAAGAGTGTTCCAGGGCCATAAACACATGTTTATGGTCCTAAATCATGATTTGAACATGAAAATGAAGGCGAAGGATCTTATACTAGAAGCTAGGATAGTTACCTTGGTGATTTGAAGCTTGAAATGAGTGATTTTTGGACCTAAATCTTACATTGAGGAGAGAGGTTAGAGAAAGAGTGAAAAGGCTTCAAATGAGGCTTAAACCTCTTATTGTTTGGATTTAATACATGGGGAATTCTACCCGATACTAATGTTAACCGAGGCTTTTGGTCACACCCGATTAAGTTGTAGTCACCCGATATGGTCGAAACTAAAAATTTTCTAATTACTAGTTTGGGACATTTTCATGTGTTTCTATCATGTTTGGATACTTACAAGGTCAAAATAAAAGTCTTAACTTAATTGACCTAATCCAAAAACGAAATAGAAATAATTCGATTAAGACGAGTTTTACGGACGGAACGGGTTGCGACGATGGAACAACTTCGGGTTGTCACAAGTTTCTTGGGTTTCACAGGATATTATCGTATATTTATTCAGGATTTCTTGAAGATTATGGTACCCCTCACGCATCTGACGAGGAATGGAGTGGATTTCCAATGGGGCCCTGAGCAGCAGTCAACGTTTGAGACTCTTCGATGAAGATTATGTGAGGCCCCGGTATTGACCCCTCCGGAGGGACTTGAGAATTCTGTAGTGTCCTATGATGCATCCATCACTGGTTTTGGGTGGTCATTACACAGAGAGGATGAGTGATCACTTATGCTTCATGGAAGCTGAAGGCACATGAGATGCAATATCACATGCATTATCTGGAGTTGGGGCAGTGGTCTTTTCCCTCAAGATTTGGAGACATTATATTTATGGGGTCCGTTGTACTTTCTACACTGATCACAAGAGTATGAGATATCTTATTGATCAACTGAACCTGAACATGAGGCGGCATAGGTGGGTGGCCGTAGTCAAGGATTATGACCGCGAGACCCTTTACCATCCATGTAAGGAAAATGTAGTAGTTCATGCATTGAGCTGCAAGTCGACCGGGTATTCAGTTGGGGAGATGTGTATGAGGAAATTCATTGATTCTCTTCTTTTAGTTTTGATTAGGGAGGCTCAGGCAGAGGGAGTTTGGAGGAGAACTTGAAAACAGGAAAGGATCAGGGGCGAGATCAACAAGTTTTCCACCAATTATACTGAATTGTTGACCCAATATGTTCAGGTTTGGGTTGCATTCTCCGGTGATATCAGAAAGATAGTGTTGTATGAGGCTCATAACTCTCACTTTTCTATACACTCGGGAGCCACCAAGATGTACCGGGATTTAAGATTGAGCTTGTAGCACCTGGTTCCTGGTACGTATTTTTAAATTAAGTATTTTGCATTTTGGCCTGGGACTCGGCGAGTTGGTGGCCCAACTCGTCAAGTAGAAGCGGATTGGACACGGGAGTTAAGTGGCTGACTCGGCGAGTTAGAGACCGGACTTGACGAGTCCGTGCTGTCTGGAAAAAAAACCCTAATATGAGGGTTTGCACCCTATATAAACACCTTAACTCATCCTTCCTTCTCCTTAACACTCTCCTAGACCTGCATATCGAAACCCTAGTCAATTGTGTGTGTGTGTGTGTTAAGGCCATTTTGGTGCTTTTGTTCACTTGTGAAGCTTGGAAGGAAGAAGAGGAGCTTAAGTATTCGAATTGGGGCTTGTGGATCCAGAAATCTCATTCCATCTTCAGCTTAATCAAGGTAAAATGCTCCTGCTTTGGTCTTCCATTTGGTTGTTCATCTTTACATTGTAGATCTTGGGTGCATTTAGGGCTTTCAAGCCATTTTTGGATTTAAGGAGTGTTATGTGGACTCTAGCATTCAGATCTGGACCTTAAGAGGGGCTTCATGGCATAAAGGTGCCAACTTTAGGGCCATGAGAGACCTATGCACATTGTAGGACACTTTATATGGATTTTTGAGCTAAAAACCCCATGCATGTGCATCAAGTTTGTAACTTTACGTATAACATGGGTATTAGGAGGCCAGATCTATGGTTTTGGTATGTTAGACTTCATTTAAATCGACTGTATGGAACTGGTCAAGGTTGAACTCGGCGATTTGTTCTTGGCACTCGACGAGTTAGTGACCATTGTGCACCCAAACCCTTTCGGTGAATGGGTAAGTGTTAGGAAGGAAGTCCTTTGTGGGTTTAGATGCGAAAAGGGACCTGGGAGCCATGGGACTCGGTGAGTGGTATGAGCAGACTCGGCGAGTCCATAGCAATCTCCCAATCTTTGAAGATGGACTCAACGAGTTGTTCATACAACTCGGCGAGTGATACACTGGACAAGTTCTTAACTTGGAGATGAACTCGATGCGTTCAAGAAGGAACTCGACGAGTCGGATGAAGATGGTCCCGATGTTATGATTGAAGGAGAACCCGTCGAGTTTTTGCTAGACTTGACGAGTGGAGTCGCGGTTTTTGTGTGGGATTAGAGAAGCATGGACTCGACGAGTTGGTAGGCCAACTCGGCGAGTCAGGTCAACTGAATGTTGACTTTGACCAATGTTGACATTTACTAAACTTGGGCTAACCTTGTTTAGGGTTGTATGTGATATGTGTTGACTTGAAGGTTGTCATGCAGGGATCAAGGAGTCATTGGGAGTCGACTTGTGCACCGAGGATAGTTCAGACACTGCACAACATTAAGGTGAATTACCTTCCAGTAGGGGTGGTTCTAAAGCCACAATGTCGGCCCACCAAAAAGGGGTATTTAGAAGATACTGGTCACTGTGATAATTATCTTGGTCTGGTTATGTGTTGGTTATGAGGTTTATCTGAGTAGTATGTTATGTGTATGGTAGGGATTAGTTTCCCTGACAGTGGTCCTTAGGAACAAAGGGTAGGTCAGTACCTGGATATGCCTGACTGTATGCTTATATTTGTTGACCGTATGCTAGTAGTAGGGGCGAAATAGTCTCCAGTTACCGGTTGAAAGATACTGATGCTGATTACCGGTTTAAAGATACTGATGAAGATTACCGGTTGAAAGATACCGATGATGGTTACCGGTTGAAAGATACCGATGAAGGTTACCGGTTTGAAGATACCGACGATATTGTATGGTATGTTGTATTATGCGGGAACTCACTAAGCTTCGTGCTTACAGTTTTGGTTTTGGTTTCAGGTACCTCTTAGTCGAAGGGGAAAGAGTCGGCGTTGTAGCAGCGCATCACACACACACACACACATGTTTCCGCAGGAAGTGTTTGGGACTGTACTCTGATTTTCAATACTTATGATGTTATGGTTTGAAATACAACATTATGATTTTGTAATGAATGTTTTATTAACAATGTTTTGGTAAAATGTTTGTTAAATGCGTTAATTCAAAGATGAAATTTTTGGCCTTGAAAATTGAGTCGTTACAGAGCTACTGGTGGTCATGTATGAAGAGGTGCTTGACCTGTAAGATGGTCAAGGCCGAGCATCAGAGGCCGCATGGTAAGTTGTAGCCTTTGGAGGTTCTCATGTGTAAGTGGAAACAAATTGTCATGGATTTTATCACCAAGTTATCGAAGACGACCAAGGGTTTTAATGTTATTTGGGTCATCATGGATCGATTGACCAAGAATGCCCACTTTTTGGCCATCCAAGAGATTTCTTCGGCCGAAAATTTGGTTGATATGTATTCCCGGGAGATTGTTGCTTGTCATGGGGTTCTAGTCTCCATTTTTTTAGACCGATATTTATAGTTCACTTCCCAGTTCTGGCAGAAGTTCCACGAGGAACTAGGCACGAGGTTACAATTCAGCACTGCTTATCATCCGCAGACTGACGGTTAGAGTTAGCAGACCATCGAGAACCTCGAGGATATGTTGCGGGTATGTGTCATTGATTCCGGTGGGAGTTGGGATTCCTTCCTACCTCTTGCAGAGTTCTTCTACTACAATAGTTATCACTCCAGCATTGGTGCCCTACCTTTTGAGCTCTTCTATGGCCAGAGATATCGTACCTCAATATATTGGAGGCTGAGATGAGGGAGCATTATCCCAAGTTATTCATTGCAGCAGACTTCGAGGACAAAATCTAAGTCAAGTGAGGGAGAATTGTAGCATCCAGTTTTAAGGTACTTTCATTATTAACCTTAAATTGAATTATATTGCATTTTGGTCTTTATGTTTAAGAAAGAGTGCAAAGAGGGTCCTAGTTGCATTTTCTTAATTTAGGTTTTAGAGGAGTACGTCATGCGTACGTGTGTACGTTGAGTGTACTAGGGCGTGTGTCACACCCCCAAACCAGAATGGCGGAAACGTTCGGGAGCGGATGACTTCATGTGGTAACGTAACAAATGAATACATAGTAGAGAAAGAAATACAACCATCATATATATAATTGAAAGTTTACATTGTTTAAAAGTGTACATGTTCAAAATCAATCACATAATGATGTCAAAATATGAAATTAAACTGGCACCGCAGCGTCCCTTCTTCAAAATCTGTTTGTTACCTGTAATTACTGAATCCCTGGGACATACAAGTAGTTTTGAAAGAGTAGATCAATATTTAAGCTGGTGAGTTTCATAAGTATTTAATGACAATGTTTGTATGAAATGAAATGTTTTTGTTCTTTGTTTGCATGTTCCTAGAAAATCCTATATTTTCTACTAGTATAATTGTAACCTTCTTTCACGACAATCGCTTGTTTCTAGTAAATGTATGTAAATATAAAGATTTCAATTTTTCCGAAAAACTCCGTAAATCATTGTATATTAATACCCCATGTGAGTTTTATAACCATGCTATTGACAAGGAATGCCTATACACAACGTTCTTCAGGCGTTGGAATGTTCTGACGTTTGTCACCCCAAAAGGTGGACTGTAGCTAACAGTCAGGGCGCGGGTTGTCAAGCCCATTTAGATCTATACACAAACACCATGCTCCCCCTCCAAGGGATTCTAGTATATAATACATGACTTGAAATGTGTACTTGAACTTACGTGAAGTTAATGTCTCACAAACTTAGCATAAAACAGATTTACGTGTGAAAATGTTCGTTAGTTATTGTATATGAAAGTAACTTATCGTAGTAGTATTTCCATGTATGTAAAGTTTGTAGTATTCTCGTGAAACTATACCTATTATAGTTTCCTAAAAGTGTGTTTCATTTGTTAAATAAACCTGTAGTGAAAATGTTCACTTGTTATGAAAAAGTGTAGTTTTTGTAGTGCCAAAACCGACACACCGAATGTAATATAAGTAAAGTATCCGATTTATATAAATACCTAAATCGTTTCTCATTTCAAAAGATAAAATGTTGTCGTTTTATACTTTGCATATAAAAGATTTCCTTTGATAGTTTCAAATCATATATGATTCCTTTGATAAAACGCGTAAAGTGAAAGTTTATATAACACCCGATAATAGTGGAGTGTTTTACTTGTATTTCCCCCCTTAAAAGCATGTAAAAGTACTCATAAAACATTTAAAACGTGAATTTTAGGGGTATGAACTCACTTGTAAGATCGGAGATTGCGAGATGAAAAACCGGACAGAGTTTCGGCTTTCGAAAGTGGATTTCCTCGGGATTCTCGGGAACCTCGGGGGCACGAACGACCTTCGGGACTCGAGCAAAGTGATCGGGGCTTCGGGGTAGTGCGGGCATGGAAATCGAGATAATATCGTGAGAGAAATGAGGGAGATAGGGTGAATTTCCCGGAACCCTCGCATCTCTATTTATAGGAGGCTGAGAGGCCTCGTTACGCGGGGCGTACACACGTACGCTGGGCGTACGCGTACGTCATGCGTGACCGAGTCCTCGACTGCCTCGGAGCTCGGATGGGACGGGACGCTGGTCCGCACAGGCACGACGTGGACGATCCGAGGCCAAGGCCTTCGCGTACGCGGGGCGTACGGGGTTACGCGGCGCGTAACTCGGATGTGTACGCTGACTCCCCCTTCGGATAATACCGGATTTTGATTTAAATAAATATATAATTTATTTAATAAACTTCAAAAATTCATATCTTCTTCATACGAACTCCGTTTTCGATGTTCCTTATATCCTCGCGAAGGTGAGACCATACTCTACAACTTTCATTTAGATTCCATCAGCAAATTCCAAAATTATTTTTATTATTTATTTTTAAAAGGTCGCGGTAAGAAAATTTCTTTAGAAATTCATAACTCCTTTATCCGACGTCGGTTTTTGCCAGACTTTTTACCGCTGAAATACCCTTGATGAGACCTTCGATTCTCGTTTAGGTCTTTCCGGCCAAAAGTCGCTCGATCTCTGATTCGAGTTTTTAGTCATCTGCCGTTAATCCGAACTTGAAAAATTCCTAACTTTCTTATACGAAGTCGGATTCGAGCGTTCTTTTTACGTACGATCATGGTTTAATGACATCTATCAAAAAGGTAATTTAATTGGTGATTTTTGGACATTTTATTTTCGAAGTAAATTTTATTACAACTAACGTGGTTACAATACTTGACTTTTTAGGTCGTTTACATGTAGTTGAAATATCGGGTTGTCACAGCGTGACCTAGTACGCTGTGTGTACACCTGTATGCAGGGTGTATGTGGCATACATGCCTGGAAAGTAAAAACAAATTGGAAGCATAGTACAAACTGTAATGCCTTGATAAATATAAAAAACATTTGAAGTATAATATCCATGTTCTAATTAAGGTTCCAAGTTGTCTTCCAGATTTTTCCATCTTTCTTTATTGTGTGTGTTTTTTTTAAAATAACATTTGAAGTATAATATCCTAATAAGAAATTGGAAGCACATTATAAACTGTAATGCCTTGATAAATATAAAAAAACTAAATTGTAATATCAATTTATATAAAATATTTCCTAATGATATTTATATAATCGTTAAAAGTTTTTTAAATAAGTAGTTTAAAATAATGAAGAATCAAAGAATCAAGTATGAAATGAAATATTAAGTTAATTCAAAGTAAGTATGCAAGATTTGAACACCGATGTAAATATGATCTGTTTGGCTCTATTACGCTTTATCAAAGTTTACAGATTACCAAGAATATTCTGTAAAGACTTCGTTACTAAGACACTAGTAACTACTCCTATTTATAGGAGAGGAAAGCGTACAAAAGATACACTAAGGACTAAAACATTAAACATCGAATATTATGCCTTAGTAAAATCAAATACAAAAAGATTCGAAGACTCTAAATACATACTTCGACTATTACAACACTTTGAGTCTAACAATCTCCCCCTTTGTAATAAAAGTCGAAGTCTTTAGTTTGTAAGTAGAGTGATGGAGTAAAGCAAAACTCTTCGAACTTTTGTGTACCACGAAATGATCTTCTTCATTTCCTTCTTATCGCCTTCATTATTCTTTTTACAGTGGTTCATACGAAAAATTAAGTTCGTATATTGAGATGTTGAATATCTCTCCACTTCACTAGCTTGAAACAAAAATCTTTTAGCTTTTGCAGCTTTATCCTTCCTAGCAAAAACAATTCCAAATGGCTTTTAACATATCTCTCCATCTGCATATTTCTTTAACTCAGCCTGAGTCAGTGAAGAAGCCATTGGAACTTTAACTTCCATCCCCTTCGCAGTTGCTAACTCCACATCAGTTAGTGCAAGGCACTCATAATAGTTTTCAATGAAAATCTTGATGTGAGCAACTCCAAGTTTGGATTCTTCAGGATCAGTATTTTGCAAAAAGGAGAAAGACTAGTCTTTGAGAAGCAATCCAACTTGTATAAGATCATACAAGTTCATTAGATGAAAGTCAGCAATAGTGAATTCGCATGTTTTCCCATTTGCCCTGGCCATAATATATTTAACATTTTGAACAAGATTTTCGAAGACCACATCTTTCTTCATGCTAATCACCTTTTTAACTTGATTAGTGACCAGCCTTCCTCAGGTGCTTTCCCCAGAACAACATGAAATCTAATCTTCATTTGAGTTCCTTCATCCTTTCCCTTGAAATTCCCTTTTGCTTTAAATTGGGGCATGATAAACATCATCTCAATGACAGGGAAATGCATCTAGCAAGCATTAGTGTTTGTAACCACATAACTATGTTTTGGCTTCGTTTCGAATGAGTACATGTGGTTAAAGGCAACCAAGGCTTCAATTGTTTCATAATTGTAATGCTTAGCTAGATCACCTTTCTTCATACCCTTCGGATCTCCAGCTCACTGAGTCATGATGCTTTGAACAAGACTCATTCTCTCGAGTTCAGCTTCAGCATCAGCCTTCTTTTCTTCCTTGGATTTTTCAATTAAGATTGATTTGCCTTTGTCTTTCGAAGCATATATTTCAGCTAAGTCTTTTGGCTTCAAACCACTCCCACCAGACTCCAAAGGTTTACCAATAATAATTCCTTTCAAAATTGTTCATGTAGTTGGCAATGTTGTAACAACAGTTGAAGTCATTGGTTGAGCAGACACAAACCTTGGCTTCGTCGAAGGAATGTTCGAAGAATATACCTTGCCCACAACTTTTGCTTCTTCTTCTATGGACTTCCTTTCTCCCCCTTGCACCCCTGTGAAAACAGGAGGGGCAGTTGTTATGGGAAGAAGACTGGAAATGCGAAGGAGTGGAGCAAGTTTCCTGTTAAGAATAGCTTCGAACTGCACAAACTTTTGGGACAAAAATTCAGGAGTAATCAATGGAGATGAAACTGGTTTTGTAGATATCTCCTTCAGCTCTTTCAACAGCTTCATCACTCCTTCAAAATTTTCAGCTTTAAATTTGGAGATTTGAGCAATTTGTGGACTCAAACCTTCATACATTTTAACAAATTTGGTGATGGCATCACATGTTATATCGACCTTATCATGTAAGGACACATAATCATGTTGAACAGATATAATTTCTTTGTTCATTTGTTCATGAAGCTCTTGAATTTTCTGTTGGAATAATGTCTAAGGCTGCAACTATATTAGGCAAGTATTTGACCCGATTGTGCATGGTCCTTTTAGGTTGCCTTCACCATAGCAACTTGGTAGGATGATTTATTATGAGAGAATAGATATTATTAATATATTATGAGAATAATATAAGGAATAATAATATAGTTATTTGATTAATATAATTCATAGATTAATTAGTATTAATTTGGTGACTTAAGGAGATCGATTAAATAAGAGGGTATAAACTGTCAATTGTTTGATAGTTGAACTTTAGACTGTAAAACCATATTGATATGCATTGGACGGATTCTAGAAGCTAAGGATTGCTTCAAATCGTCCAAGGGGTTATATAAGGAATGGATTTGGATAGCTTTAAGAGAAGATTATCCAATTAGGGTTTAGGTTGTGACCCTTAAGGAGTCTACAAGTATAAATAGACCCTATGACATAAGGAAATCGGCACTTCACCTAAAGTAGAGAAGCTCTGGCCGAATTCCTCCTCTCTCTTCTCTCTCAAATCATCCTCTTTGCTAGTTGGTGTTTGTAAGCCATTAGAGGAGTGACAATTGTGACTCTAAAGCTCCAAGAACAAGAAGATCAAACAAGTGTCTCAAGGTATGATTCTAACTCTGATTTTGTGTTGTTCTTACACCTAATTAGTCATTAGAAGTCTTGAATTCAAAGCATGTTTAATAGAGAAATAACAAGGTATGATAGAGAAATAACAATTGTCTCAAGGTATGATTCTAACTCTGATTTTGTGAGGGGTCATTATTCCCCATAAGGATCATCCATGAATTTATTTAGGATTTATTGACCTCTGGAAGTATTTTATATGATTTATGCCCTTGGTTTTAGCAATAATTCTAATAAATCAAAGAAATAACAAAAGCTCTTGAAATTTTCCAGATTATCTCATGCATACAAGGGCTTTCAAAAGGAAAAATGTAAAAAAATGTATTCAGAAGAGAAATGAGGGTAATGATTTCAAACAATTTAAGAAAAGTTGCATGCAATAATGCATGAAGTGTAAATGTGGCTGAAGTTCATGAATTTGTGTAGCCCATTCAGTGAGGTTTTAAGCCACGAAATTTCAACCATAATTCACTAGATATGTTAAGTTTCTAAGGTATTTTTCCTCAGATTTATGGTTGGCTTTAAGGCCATTTTTCAAGCAAGATAAAAATAGTGATCACAGAAAAAGAGCTGTATGCGCAACCTTTTTGTAAAATCTGCTAAAAATCGGATATTTAATATTTTACAGTGAGATCAGTTGGGTTTGAAAGTTAACTCGTGGAACTAACCAATACAAAAAGAATATCATGATTTAGTTAAGAAATGACTGAGTTATGACTGTTCAAAGTCGAACAAAGTAATCTGGCAGATTGCATGTTTGCTTGTGTGCATTATTAGGGTATTTCAACAAGAACATCATGCATGTCTTTGGTAAGGCCCGATTTCTAACACATGCGTGGAATGAATGAGCATCCAAGATGTACTAGAAATGGTTTAAATGCTTTTGGTCATGCATGAACACAAAAGAAATGGAGAAGAACATGAAATATTATGTTTTGATGTCACATGATCATATGTGCATCTTTTCCATTCCTTGCATGGGTTTGATCCTGGATTTTCACCATCTTTAACACATGCATTGTGTTATGGTGAGAATCTACAAACCACAAGGGGAGAATAAAGATTTCTAGCCATGGAAAGGCATAGTTACCGAAAGGTAGAGAAGATTAAGAAGAAAAGAAGTTTAACCATGAAACTATGGAAGAAGGTGTTGTTGATTACCTTGGTTTTGACCTTGAGAGAAGTAAGAACACTTCAAGGGCTTCACAATCTCGAAATTTTGCAGAGAAATGAGAGGATTTTCGTGATTTTAGAGAGAGGGAAGAAGAGAGTGAAGTGTGTGAAGAGAGTGAAGTGAGAGAGTGAAGAGGGAAGAGGTGGAGTAAGGGTTTAAGCTTAATGATTGTGTTTTGGGGAAGAGAGAGGGCATGGGGAGAGGTGATGGCCGGTTTTTGCATGCATTTTGGCCTCCTCTCTCCTAAATTTTAAACTTTATAAACTTCCCTCCTATATTTTATATAAAAACATTCATTTTTATAAAATGTTTATTAAGCAATTCGATTTATTTAAAAATCTTGTTTTCAACAAATAATTTATGATTAATACTTGTAATTTATATTTCTAGTTCATTGGTATAATCCATAATTTGATTAATAAAATTTGATATTAGGAAGTTTATAGCCAAATTTTATAAAGTTTTTAAGCTTTCTAATTTATAACTTTGGATTTTTGGCTCTTTAGGGTTTTGGAATATTGTTTGATATTCAACAACATGTTGAAGTATAATTAGAATGTTTTAATTTATTTTTAGAGTTTCATACCCTATTTCAATTATAACAAAGCTTCAAGCTTTATTCTAATTATAGTATTGGCCTTTCCTATTGTAGCTAAGCAACTTACTAGAATTGTAAGTATCAAGGATATTAGTCCTAGACCGTAGTTGGATCCTAGTTTATGCAAGATTTTTGACCTAATCTATACTACTAGGTCATGGCATGTTGTGCACGAATGGTTTTTATAAAGATGCATGAGTCCGAGAATGACCTGAATTGGCAGTTGTCACAGCTACCCACAAAGATCCTTTGGTTACCTCTTCTACAGACCTAGTGATAATGTGGTCTTTGTAGCAAGAAAAGGAGTCTTTCGAGAGAGAGAGAGAGAGAGAGAGAGAGAGAGAGAGAGAGTTTATAAGCCAAGGAGACAGTGGGAGGAAAATTGATCTTGAAGAAATTAAAGAGTCAAGTGGTGAAGGAACTTCAAACGCTAGCCCTCAACTTGAGGAGGAAACTCCTGTTGAGCTAATTGACAAATTCGTACCTCTAAGGCGTTCCACGAGAGTTAGGAATACACCTGAGCATTACTATGGTTTCCATATTACTGCAGAAGGTGAGACACTAGTAGGTCTGGATGACCCTAACAGCTACGAGGAAGCCATGGCAGGCCTCGAGTCTGCTAAATGGAAAGAGGCTATGGATAGCGAGATACAATCCATGTATGACAATCAAGTTTGGAACTTGGTTGAGAATGTACCAGGTTATAAGACTGTAGGGTGCAAATGGATCTTCAAGAAGAAGACCGACATGGATGGTAATGTACACACTTATAAGGCTCGACTGGTTGCAAAGGGCTTCTCTCAAATTCCTAGAGTGGATTATGATGAGACCATTTCTCCAATAGCCAAGATTAAGTCTATTAGGGTTATGTTAGCTATAGCTGCATTTCATGACTATGAAATTTGGCAGATGGATGTCAAAACCGCTTTCCTTAATGGAAAGTTGACTGAAGATGTTTACATGAGTCAGCCAGAAGGTTTTGTCAGCAACGAGTACCCTAATAGAGTGTGTAAGCTTGAGACATCCATTTATGGATTAAAGCAAGCACCTTGCAGATGGAATCTTTTCTTTGATGAAAAGGTCAAGGAATTTTGCTTATCTAGGAGTGAAGATGAATCTTGTGTTTATGTCAAGGCTAGTGGGAGCATAGTCAGATTTTTGGTATTGTATGTGGATGACATACTACTCATAGGAAATGATATCCCCACCCTACAGGAAGTAAAGTCCTGGCTTGGGAAGTGTTTCGCTATGAAGGACCTTGGTGAAGCTGCCTATATCCTAGGGATATGGATTTTGAGAAACAGGAGTAAGAGACTAATTGGACTTAGTCAAAGCACCTATGTGGAGAAGGTGTTGAAAAGATTCAACATGCATAACTCCAAGAAAGGTGAGTTACCCATTCAGAGTAACGCCAGATTGAGTAAGACACAAAGCCCTAGTACTGAGGCTGAGATAGCAGAAATGAGTCGACTACCTTATGCTCAGCTGTAGGATCGATCATGTATGCTATGACGTGTACTCGACCTGATGTAGCCTTCGCTTTGAGCATGGTTAGCAGGTATCAGGGGAACCCTGACAAGGAACACTGGACTGCGGTAAAGAATACCCTCAAGTACCTGCGAAGGACTAAGGACTGGGTCCTTACCTTCGGTGGAATTGATGACTTGAGAGTTGTAGGGTATAGTGATGCTAGCTTCCAGACTGACAGGGATAATTTCCGCTCTCAGTCGGGCTGGGCCTTTACCATAAACGGAGGAGCAATCACTTGGAAGACTTCCAAGCAGGAGATAGTGGCTGATTCCACTTGTGAATCAGAGTATATAGTAGCAAGCGAGGCATCAAAGGAGGCTATATAGCTAAAGAACTTCATCGGAGACCTTGGAGTTGTATCAGCTATAAAGGAGCCAATGGAGATTTTTTGTGACAGCAATAGTGCGGTTGACTTAGCCAAGGAACCAAGAGATCATGGGAGATCCAGACACATTGATAGAAAATATCACTTCATCAAACATCGAATAGAAGAAGGAATCCTCGTGGCAAAGAGGGTATCATCGAATGAGAACCCAGCAGATCCCCTCACGAAGGGACTGAGTAGGGTTAAGAATCTCCAGCATGCTCAGAGCATAGGGCTGAAGCATGATATAGGTTTTAGTAGATAGATAAATTATGAAATTTGTAAAGTGTAATTAACATTAGATGATGAATAAAAGTTGTTTTATTTATGAGTAAAGTGTTTCTATCTCTTGTCAATTGTTTACTATATTTCCTTTGCATGTTTTGACTTCCAGAATAATTATGTTTGGTATATCATATTATTGAAACCTCCACAGTCGGTCATATGTCGGAAGTAGGTATGAATCAAGACTGTCATGATTGGTTGCAGAGGTCTAAGGTGTTGGACATGGCTACAACAATCATGAGTGCTCATAAGTTCTGAGCATTGGACTCGACCCACACTCACTGGAATCACTTCATGGAGTTTTATCTCGAATGATCGTGAGACGGTAATATCATATAAGACTTCAAACCTAGAGATATGATTTGTTACTTACGAGTTGATTATGCATTGATTGTACGAAAACACATTGGTAACTTGATGTTATAAAACGTGTCTTTGTGTATAATTCAATGAGTGGTAGAACAAACATATAAGTCGAAGTTTATATGTTCCTTCTAGGATTAGAAGTTGATATCTGGGTCCCTCGATGATTGTGTTTTGACCTATGTACCGGGCCGGTCAGAACTAAATTGATGTGTTCAGTTAAGTTCTATGTCAAACAAATCGGAAATCGAGAAACAAATGTTGGACAATAAGTAAGACCATGTTCCATGTATTTGTCCGGCTGATATCTAGAACAGAGGATTATATGATCACTTATCTAAAATGGCGCATTGTAGTTCAACAGAGTTTAAAGAGCTATGATTGCTGATCGGTTCCTGAAGTCATACTTGCAACTATAGTTATTAGACTTATCCAAGTGAAAGACTCTTGGATATAGTGTCTAAGTCCATAACTATATTTGGTATGTACTTGACCCGACCCGGCATGGTCCATTTGGGTTGCACTTCACCTAAACAGTTTATGGATAATATTTGAGAATAGTACAGGTTATGATTTATTAATATATTATAAGTTCTAACATATTAATATAAGATCATATTATTTAATTAGTATTGATCTATAATTAATCTAGGATTAATTTAGAGATCAAAGATATTACTAATTAAATATGGGCTTCTATATTTATATAGTGTGGGCTAATGCTTATTTGGAATGGGCTAGGCTGCATGGAAATGTCCATGGATACTCCATGGAGCTTTAACCCATGGATCTCATGGAAATGAAGAGACATGGATATTAGGGTTTACATGGATGTAACACTATATAAAGGAGGCTTTGGTTCTTGAAATCATACTAGTTGACACTTGTTGAGGTGAGGGCCGATGTCAAGATAGTAGTGATTATTCTCTCAAAGTTCCAAGTTTGTGGTGATTTGTGATTTCCATTTGAGGCATTCACACTATTGGTGCTAGGCTCTAAAACTCCAAGCAATCAACTACTACTACAAGGTAAGTATTTCTACTAGCTTTATTTGATTCATATTCCCTATGCTATGCTAGTTAGGATATGAACCTTGAAAAAATAATTATTTGCATGTATCTTAGACAAACATAGATCCAAGGTTTATTAGGGTTGCATGTACACTTAGGAAGTGTTAGAATGCTCAAAACCCTTCAGATTTATCATGTTGTCAAATCTGCCTGTTACCGAATCAACTCCTTCAGATAGTTTCTGATCATGAGAAGTACTTGCCACAAATTCATTTGCGAATAGCTCTGGGAATAAATTCCATGAAAGTTTGTTTTCCCTTGCAATAACCTCAGCTTCTTTGGGAGTAAGATGAGTGGCTTCGATGTAAGAAATATACTTTTATACTGGTGAAGACGGAGGCGTATTTGGAGTAGCTACATCCACCGTAGTAGATGTATAAATCACCACAGATGGTTTGAATGTGAAACAACCCAAAAATACAGCCCAAAAATTTCATTTTTATGTCATTATTAAAACCATAAATACCATCATCATCACAATAAACTATGTATCTCAAAACATCATAACAACTGTCAAGTATCAAGTATCATATAAAATATCAGAGTGAAATATCCCAGGCTAGAAAAACTGTGGTCTGTGCCATGAGATCATCCCAAGCCCTTCCCTTTGCTAGTAGAAGTACCTTAAACCAAAACTGAAAATTGTAAGCATGAAGTTTAGTGAGCTCCCCCAAACTACCACATACCTTACAATAAACACATAATAGCATATATTGGACCTTGCCCACTGCATCGGGCCCCACCAGGCATCAGACAAATCCAGCATCGGGCCCTGCCCGACATAGGACTGAAGTTCGGTATGCATATATCAGAACAAAAACACATAACACATAAACATATAACATATAACATGTAAAGCTTCCTCAGGCTTGCCCCGACATCAGACCGAAGTCTGGAACACATAACGCATGACATATAAGCCAAATCTTCATCAGGCTTCCTCGATATCGGACCGAAGTCCATAATATACAACCAAGTACATGCAAGAATCACAAAGATATCATGCATATAACATTCCCCGGGCTTGTCCTGGCATCAGACTGAAGTATGGACATATAAGCTGCATCGGGATATCCCCGGCATTGGACCTACATCCATAATACGCTAACATACATGAACAAGCTAGCATTCATGCCTTCGACCCGTTCCTACTGAAGGAAAACTCACCTCTCAAACTGGATGCTGAACTCGTGCATGAGGAATCTAAATTGGCTGCTCCCACGACTCCCCGAATTACTGTATACAATAATACTTAGTCAAAAAACTAAAAATCTATCTAAGGGTAAAATGACCATTTTACCCCTGGTCAAAGTTAATATTCTGGTCAAAGTCAATATTCTGGTCAAAGTCAACATTATGAGTTGAACAACTCATCGAGCTCTGTTAACTCAGAAATCCTGAAATCGAGACTCAACTTGCCAAGTCGTTCCTCCAACTCGTCGAGTCCTATCGAGCTGCTTATAGTCGCAACTTGGCGAATCAACTCGTCCAGTTTTACCAAAAACTAGAACGGGACAACATGACCTGACTCGTTGAGTTCCCTTATGGACTCGACAAGTCCCTTTGAGTGATTTTTCCTCCTTCTCCTCCTATAAAGGAAACATACCCTCTATTAAAAGTTTGAATGTCATGTAGTTGAGAGATATCTCATGTCATGTGCCTAGAACAGCCACTATCAACATACCAAGGGTTGATGATATTCCTCCATAGTTGATCCTGCACAATATGCGAGATAAGTTAGATTTGGTTGTTGGATTAATGTCTAAGTCCATAACTATAATTGGTAAGACTTGACCCGACCCGGCATGGTCCATTTGGGTTGCATGGCATCATGCACTTGGATAGACTATAATGAGAGAAATAAGACACTTATGGTTATTAATATATTATAAGTTCTAGTATATTAATAATAAGAATAATAAGATTATTTAATTAGTATTGATCAAGAATTAATCTAGGATTAATTAACTGATCAAAAGAAGACTAATTAAATATATGGGTTGATTGTGTAAATCATCCATACTTATATAGTGGGCTAATGCTCCATGGATTATCTAGTTGGGCCAAAACCCATATGATGCTCCATGGTGTATTTGAACCCATGGATCCAAGGAAATGGAAAGTCATGACAATTAGAGTTTACCCTAATTGTATAACTATATAAGTATCTTATTCTTGAGGAAAATTGACCACTAGTATTATTCAAGAAAGGGCTCGCCGATTTTCATGAAGTGTAGATTTATCTCAAGTTAATCCAAGTGTATTTGGTGTTGTGTGAACCATTTGAGGTGTCACACTTGGGGCACTAGGCACTCAAGCTTCATGAAGACATTCTACATCAAAGAGGTATGTATTCTATCTTGTTATATTGATAGTTTTTGTATGCTAGATTAGGATAATACCTTGGATGTTCATATTTGCATGTATAATAGAGAAAAGATAGATCCAAGGTATTTAGGGTTGCATGTACACTTAGGAGTGTTAGAATGCTCAAAACCCAACAGTGGTATCAGAGCCTAGGCTTGTTTTCTTGTTATACTTGCAATAGAAGCTGAAAAATCGAGTTGTGTTGCTGTCTACCCAGCAGACTCGCCGAGTCCATCAAGGGAGTCGACGAGTCCAAGGCAAAAAGCATCCAACTCGCCGAGTTGGTTAGTGCACTCGACGAGTTGGACCCCCAGACAGCATAAATTCGATCCTTTTGGCTGGAATTGGACTAGGAACATTACCCTAAGAGGTTTTTGAACTTATAAACTTGTTTTTGATGTGGTAATGTTCATGCTAATCCAATTTCAAAGATAATTGTCAATAGATTCATGTTTTGTATTCGTTTAAGGTTTAGACTAATTACATGAAAAAGTTTGATTTGAATTATCTTGTTCTTATGAGTTGCTTAGATTAGTAGAAAAGTTGAATGAAATAGTTGTTTTCAATCCAAATTAATCTAAGAGTTGATTCTAAAATGTGTTTTTGTAACTTGTC
Source organism: Lactuca saligna (assembly GCF_052625555.1). Taxonomy (NCBI): domain Eukaryota; kingdom Viridiplantae; phylum Streptophyta; class Magnoliopsida; order Asterales; family Asteraceae; genus Lactuca; species Lactuca saligna. The sequence goes on from NC_136417.1 coordinate 144,639,019, forward strand.
CTCAAGTTATATGAAAAGTCACATTTAAGTTTCATAAAACTCATAAAAGTTGGCAAAGGTTACAAAAATGAAGAGTCTAGTTCTAATTAATTGGAGTTATGACTCCATAATTTGTCCTCAAGTTATGGAGGACCAAGAGTCTCATCATTAAATAAAAAAAATAAAAAAAATAATGTAACCTTAATTAATTCCATAAGTTATAAAATAAAGAAAAGTTAATTCTTTATTATTTTAAAGTCTTCCATAATTTGTCCTCAAGTTATGGAACTTGAAGAGTTTTTGGATTAAAACTACTTTAAATACATAAGTTATGGAATTAATTAGTTTTGAATAGTTTCAAAACTTGCCCTCAAGTTTTGGAATTTGTAAAGTTTTCTCATATGAATACTTTAATTCCAAGTTAGCCCTTAGAATTTTAAAAGTTAAAATTCAACCCTTATACTTTATAATATTATAAGTTAATTATATATATATATATATATATATATATATATATATATATATATATATATATATATGTATATATATATATGTATGTATGTATAAGAGTAAAGTCGGTCTTACCGCTAGTACGCCTCATTCACGAAGTCGGTCTATAAGGTGGGTATAAGGTTGTTGCCTGTAAAATGACAACTTAATGGGTGTCCACTCTCACCCACCGTTTGCTTGACTGGTGGAGGGTCGTTAGCCGAACGGGTTTTGACAGGACTATAATTCTCCCTTCATTAAAAGTATTAATGATAAATACTAAGTAACTAAACTCTTAATAATTCCCAATCTTAGTTACTTAGGAAAATGTGAATAAGGTGCTAATCCATGAAATTACACTTTGCACTTTGTTTAAGTCGGTTAGTGGAGCGTGTGTGGTTAACCGGCACACTAACTCGTATTTAACAAGGTAGGCAAAGGGTAACTTAATGTTTATCATAGTATCGATGGAGCGTGTGTGGTTAACCGGCACATCGATTGAGGGGTAAACACTTAAGGGTACCAAGTAATTTGCATGGTTACTTCACACCTTGTTTAGTGATCCTCAGCATCCCAGTCACAAAACCTAAAGGGCACACTCGAGATTGAAACATGCCATTGAACAGTTCAATGAATCTCAAAAGATCTAGGAGTTTCAAAACCAATTAAAACCTAATAATACATTTCGTTTATCTTGGTGGAAATTGGTGAATCGTCATTCACCTACCTTCAATTTGTTTTATAGCTTGGATTACGGCATACCTCTTCTAAGTTATAAAATAGTTTGATGGGTCCTAGCCTTAATATTTCATATTGGGTGTCATATTAACGACTTTAAGATCAACTATCTTGAATATCTCCCAAAAGATGTCTAGTTTAGACATTTATGATCTTCCCAAATCTCTTGAAACAAGGTTTCCTAAATGAAGATGATGTCCCTTGGAAATCATACTTCTTTCACCTCCTCAAATTATTCTTCCTAACCCACAAGTTCTTGAAAAGCTTAAGGTCACTCAAGCCCTATTGGAAAGGCAAGGTCTAGGTGTGATCACATCTTGGAAATGTAGTCACATATTGACAAGCCGGGAGAGAAGGGTGTCAAAGTCTTGAGAAAGTTGGTGGTTCAATCACTTTCTAAGTCACATAGTGAGTTCTTTTGGAACACCTATGAAACAGACTATGACAAGACCCTTAATGATCTTATCTATTTGTTAAGACCAGCTTCCTTGAAACTTGATGGAGATTGACAATAGTAACACAGGAAATCCAGAAAAGCATTCTCTTCCCAATGGAAAGGGATCGGCCATAGTCAACTCGGTTGACCAAATGGTAAAGAGAAAAGGCTAAGTCTGTGATAGTCTCGTGTACCATTATCAAAGGGTCCATATGTTTATATTGCCAAAGGAAGGGCCATTGGTTGCGAAGCTGCCAAGTTTACCTAAGGATGTTAAAGTCAATAAGTTTGACTCTACTTCAGGTAAAGTCCACTATCTTACTCTATTAAGTTTCTATTCTGAGATTCTTGATACATGATGAGACTGGGTCACATGGTGATGTTTAAGAATCAACGAAAAGTGAAGAAACTTAAAGAAAGAATATGCTGAATCTGATCATGTAGATGGATTACTATCGCGTAGTTTGAAAATCGGATTCTTGAGCTACTTCTTAGGAGTTATGAGGTATTGCTTAGGAATAGATAACAACAAGTTTTCATATGGATTGTAAGGATAAGTTTTTCCGCATAGTTTTAAAATAAAAGAAAATTTTTGATTTTATTTATTTTAAAATATCCTTACAATGGCATTTGAGGAAAAATTGTTGCTTATATGATTCCATTAATAGCAAGAGTGGAAATATGAAGTTGATTCCTTCATTTGTGGTAATGTCTAAATTTACCAAATAAGGAAAGATTCTCATCACCCAAGTCTCAATTGGACCGGAATTTGGAATCATGCAAGTTGTATAGCATGATGAATGAGAACTTTCAAGTATTCGAAAACTAAGACTAACTACTTGTTCACATGGATGTGTGAGTCAAGTAAAGGACTAAGGGGTCGATTACACATTCTTATGCATTGGTCAAGTCCACCACAAAAGATCAATAAGATTATTCATCATAATTTACTAAAGTTCAGTAAATATGGTTATACTTACAAGCTTAAGTGTAATTCTGAGACATTGGAAAAAGGTTCCAATGTAAGGCAGAGTGAATAAGAAGAATCAAATTTAGGCAGAAGGATAAAAGTTTCTCAAATCTGAAAAGATGGGAGAGTACTTTAGTATCAGTTTTGTGATCATCTTAATGATTAAGAAACCATTTCAAAATTAGTTCTCTAAGGAAGTCTTAGTGCATTCTTATGACTAAGAAGAAGGGATCTTGAATTGTTGAAATGTTTAAATCAAGAAGATGAGTCATACTTCGTTCCCAATACAAGTCTTAGAGTCATACTCCAAGATTGTAATTTGAGTGACATGTCTTTAAGAAGGTTTAAAACACGTGTCAATTGTAAGAGTAAAAGTGTCCTACTCTTGTTCATTTGAAGTTGGTAAGTTGTGATTTTTGGATAAAACAAAGACCAACTTAGGCCAACTATGTGAAGTGTTGTCTTGGTTAGAATCCGCACTATCTCTTGGATGTTTGACAAGGGAGTCTCATAGGTCAAGAGGACAGTGGGAGTCTTAAAGGTCTTGAAAGTCTCAAGAACTAATAAAGAATAAAACCTAAAGTTCTTCACTAGCACACGACTTGAGGTTTATAACCTATCGTGTTGACATAGTTTGTGCCCATTCCAGTTAAAGTTGAGTTCTTAGAGTTCTCAATTGGTTGCACAACACCTTGGAAGCAATGGCAGGCCCTTGAGCTGCCAGGTGGCAAGAAGTTAAGATTGAGTTCAGTCCATATGAGTTTGGATTTGTCATTACCCTTGTCTTGTGACTATGGTTTTGACAATTCACATGGATAAGAACACATACACTATTAAATCTAAGTGTCATAAAGTTTCTCTCCGATTCATGAAAAATGATGGTGAGGAAACACTTTCACTAATTAGAATTTAGCTAGATAGCAATTGTGATATTTTGCATTCTCAAAGTCGTTAGTGGAGCGTGTGTGGTTTACCGGCACACTAACCTGGACTTGTGAGAAGTAGCAAAAAGGTCTAACCATTATGATTACGACATCCCTCTTCATAATTGTTTAGACACACAAGTGTGCTATCTAAGGGAAGGTGTATGATTTTGATAAAGTCTTATCAAAACAATCTAGTATCAGAAATCTGAACTTTGGTAAGAAAGTCAACTGATTTTTGAGTACATGTCAAAGCTAGTGGGAGCATAAGTGTTATGCTAATAATCATCATGTTAGTGGGAGCATGATAATTATGATAAGTATTGCAAGTTAGCAATGTTAATTATAGAAAACAAAAGGTTTCAATTAGGAAAAGTTGTTTTGCTATAATTAAGGGAAAGGAAATTATACTTCATCTCAAATCTATAAGCTTAGATCGTGAGGTTTTAATCATTTAGTCAAGGAAATATATATGAATTTCATGTTGGAATGGATAAACATAAGGAAATTATGTATATGGGTCCATTATTTGCATTCTAAAATTCGATTATGATTACGGCATCCCTTTTCATAATCTGAATTATGAGAACTTGGCAAATAGAAATGGAAATGTTATAGCAAAAGACTGGTTTAGTCTTTATGTGAGACATCATGAATCGTGTCCCATATGCTTCGGATATATGATCGATTACATGTGCTATATTCATCCTTTCTAAAAGTTTCCAATTGCCTGGGGCAATAAGAAAGGAAAAGGTTTAGAACTGGATATGACTAAAAGGATTAAACAATTGTCAAGGACAATCTAAGGTTTACCAAAGATTGGTTGCTAAAGGAAAATTGGAAGTATAGTGATAATTCTGGAAGGACCATATTGACATAATCTGTAAGGAGACAACTCTTGTTCAGAAGTGATAGTCAAAATGAATCTAGAAATGTTTCAAAGTCAGAAATTTCAATCTGTGTAAGATTAAGGAAACTTAATGCAAGAAGGATGTTTCCAAGGAGTTGATCTCCTTTGGAATGGTCTGTAATGGTTGTTCTCAAGTCCTTATGACTTTGTGCATAATCATTACAAGAGGACCAATGCATATAAGTTTAGAATCTAACAGATTTCAGTAAATGGCATGAATTTGGAATTCTTGCATTTGCAGTAAGGATTTGGGAGTGTGAAAAGAGAATTATTGAAGTTATGTTCAATTGATCTAGTTCACAAAGTAAAGATCATAGACAAACATAGTATGCATACTTGGTGTATGGCATGACTAGTGTTTAGAAAAACATAGTGTACATGCTTGGAGCATGGGACAACTATTGTTTTAAATTCAAGAATAAAGTTGATAGCTGAAACAGTATACAATGAATAATGTGTAATCATATGGTGATAAATAAAAGGTGTTTTATTTATGTTCATAGGTTTTGATACCATATTGGATTCAATTATTATTGTGTTTCACTTTGCATGTTTTGACTTCCCGAACAAACTAGGTTATTCTTCCGGAATGACTAAGTTATTCAAACCATCCACAGTCGGTCATACGTTGGAAGTAGATATGAATTAAGACTATCATGGGTTGGCTTGTAGAGGTCTAAGGTATTGGACAAAGGGCTAAAACACTCATGAGTGCTCATAAGTTCTTAGTATTGGATTCAACCCGCGCTCATTGGAATCACTTCATGGACTTTATCACGTGTGATCATGAGACGATAATATCTTATATTCTTCAAACCTAGAGATATGAGTTGTTACTATGAGTTGGTTGTACATTGATTGCACGAAACCGCATTTGGTAACTCGGTGCTATAAAACGTGCCTTTGTGTATGATTCAACAAGTATTAGAACAAGCCATATGAGTCAAAGTTTATCCATTCCTTTTACCTTCGGGATAAAAGCGATATCTGTGGGCCCCTCGATGATTTGATGATGACAAATGGAAGTCCTCGGCCGGGCCAGGACTGATTTGATTTGTTAAAATTAGTCAGTCGTCATAAATCGGAAATCGGGAAACAACAAATGGACAGAGAGAATCATTATAATCCATGTCTCAATCCATACGATATCTAGAATGGAGGAATATATGATCCCTTATCTAATGGACAAGTCATTGACAAAGGTCAGCGTTTATCGACAAGGTCAGAGTTCGACAGAAGCTTTTGAGAGCTACGATTGCCAGTTGGTTCCTGAAGTCATACGTAATAATAGTTTTAGACTTATCCAAGTGGGAGACTGTTGGATTAATGTCTAAGTCCATAACTATAATTGGTAAGACTTGACCCGACCCGGCATGGTCCATTTGGGTTGCATGGCATCGTGCACTTGGATAGACTATAATGAGAGAAATAAGACACTTATAGTTATTAATATATTATAAGTTCTAGTATATTAATAATAATAATAATAAGATTATTTAATTAGTATTGATCAAGAATTAATCTAGGATTAATTAAGTGATCAAAAGAAGACTAATTAAATATATGGGTGGATTGTGTAAATCATCCATACTTATGTAGTGGGCTAATGCTCCATGGATTATCTAGTTGGGCCAAAACCCATATGATGCTCCATGGATGTTCCATGGTGTATTTGAATCCATGGATCCAAGGAAATGGAAAGTCATGACAATTAGAGTTTACCCTAATTGTAGAACTATATAAGCATCTTATTCTTGAGGAAAATCGACCACTAGTATTATTCAAGAAAGGGCTAGCCGATTTTCATGAAGTGTAGATTTCTCTCAAGTTAATCCAAGTGTATTTGGTGTTGTGTGAACCATTTGAGGTGTCACATATGGGGTACTAGGCACTCAAGCTTCATGAAGACATTCTACATCAAAGAGGTATGTATTCTATCTTGTTATATTGATAGTTTTTGTATGCTAGATTAGGATAATACCTTGGATGTTCATATTTGCATGTATAATAGAGAAAACATAGATCCAAGGTATTTAGGGTTGCATGTACACTTAGGAGTGTTAGAATGCTCAAAACCCAACATTGGTAACCTAGTCCATAGTGACACTGGATTGACCATTTTCATTTACACACAAAACTTCTTTCCATACCATGTCCTTTGAATCAAATAATGTACTTGAAGATTTTAAAGGACGGTAGGTGATTGGGCGGCAGGACTTTTAGGCTCCCATCTATAATTAGTTTTAAGAATTTTTTTAATGACATAGATAGGGGCCTTGACATTTGATTTTGAAAACTTCTTGTCCTTTGTGTTTGACGTTTTGGTTGTCCATCTTTGGTTAGATAATGACCCATGAGATGACTTTTGTGACACTAATATTAGTTTGACCAATTTCGGTTTTGCCAAGCTATCTCTTGAATTTTGTTTCAAAATCTCTTTGTCTTTATTTTCTTTAACAACCTTATTTCTTTCCATATTTGCATTCCAATCACCATCATTGGAACGTGGCCTCGAGGAATTTCTTTTTAAATATCTTCCTCATGATACATTCTGCTTACCTTCTGCATAGTATGGAATATATGCACGATTTGGGAAGTTTCTGGCAATATGTCCCGGTGTTCCACAATGGAAACATGTATGTTTCTTCATGTAAAAGTTGTTACTGCTTGTCCCTGGTTGCATGTTCAGATTGTGTCCACAAGTACAGGTGTAGTTTGTAGTCTGTTTGACTTGTTTTGGTGGACTATATTCACTAACAACATGTCCATTAGTATTAGAATTCACAATCACATCATCAGAAACATTTGAAACAAAACAAGTATCAGTTTTCAAAGTAATGTTGTGTGAACAATCAACCGAATTAACGAAAATAGCAGTATTAGCTTTCAAAGCATTAATTTTAAAAGTAGTGTTATTTTTCAAAACAAAAACACTTTCTCCATCCTCTTTCCTATCTTGCACTACGGATTCAACTGCATATGAGATAGAAACGTCAGTATCATTCACCCTATCATTATTCACTGGCTCAACTACAGTAGGTTTGTCATACTATAGATGTGCTTCTCTTGATATTTCTCCCTCTGTCAGAGGAGTAAAAGTGTAGTTATGATTGAATGGAGGAGGAACACTATCATAACCAATACCTACATTCTTTTTACCGTGTCATTTAAGTTGTTTTTCAATCATTATCTCAACTTTCTTACTTGACACATCAATTTTTTTTTAAATTTAAATCTACATTTCTAATCCACCTTCTTCTACACGTTGATTCCCCAGTTGTTCTTCTCTGTGCACTGAGTAAACTTCTTTACCCTAAACATAGCCATAGCAAGTTTCCACGTGATGTCCATCTCTCCCACCTCCTCATGATGAATCTGATCCGGTTCTCCAACCATGATTGGAGTGGTCAAATCTACTACCGGGAGTACGTTATAACAATTCATAAACTCAACCATTAGAGCCATGTTTTCTTCAGATTCTTTTGGAATTGATGAAGGCTGAACTGTGGCTGTGATTTAAGAACATGAGCTGGAAGAACTTCAAGGTGCCAGATGTTGATGAGGCACAATGGGATGATCAGAATATGTTTGTTGAGCAGAGAAGACATTATTTGATGAGATTCCTATATTGTTATTGGAGTAGGAAGTGACATGGTTGATTTCAGGTTGCTTATCATCCATGTCACACACCTTGAATACGGCCATCATTTCAGCAAGGGTAAGCTTGCTTAGATCCCTAGTCTTCTTGATCACTACCACATTCATCTCCCAATTATGTGGAAGAGAATTTATCAATTTCTTGTTGATCTCAGTGCGTCGTAGATTTATCCCATCCGTACTCATCCATGTAGTGAGAGTAACAAATCTTTGCAATTGAGCTTAAAGAGACTCCCCTAAACCACGATTAAAGATGTTGAACCTCTATCACAGTAGGTCATGTCTACTTTGTTTTATGTCTTCATTCCCCTCATAAACCTCAATTAAATCCTCCCATAAATCCTTTACAAACTCATATTGCCTAAAGCCCTAGGCAATTTCAGGAGATAAGGCCATCGTACGAGTGGCAAGAGCTCTATCATGTTCTTCAACCTTTTCAGAATCCTCATTCGTGTAGCTCTCTATTTTCTTATCAACAATGGTTTCAGCTTCATCATTCAAAGTTGTTGTAATCCTGACTGGACCTCTGAGAATGCTCCTTCATATTTCGGTATCCTTCATTTTAATGTATTTCTCAATTCTGATTTTCCATTATGGAAATCCATCAGCAGACAAAAGTTGAGGAATACGAGTCGTAGTCCCCATAATAGAGTCCATTTCTAGATGCATTGAACTGGTGTATTCCATTTTAATTAATAAAGAATTGAGGATGTCAAAAACTTAAACTTTAACCGAAAACTAGAAAAGCAAAACAATGAGTTAACTGAAAAGTCCAAGAATTATAGACCGAAAACAGATGATTTCGGTCAAGAATCAATACCAAAAAGATTAGTTTCTCAAACAGATTTCGGTCTAAGCGTTGATCGAAAACTCAGGCTTTGACTAGATAACCACCGAAAACCCTTTAGAATGATGCAACCAAAAACCTTTATTTGTTATTTAATAGAATACTGAAATCCCTTAAATTTCATGATTTAAATGATAATATTCCAAATATAATCCCGATAAATCAAAAAATATGCCCAAAAATCCCGATGAACACGAAGAACACCAAGAACAATTTCACGAAGAACACAGGAAGAATAATCAATGAAAATCTTAAATTTTTAACGTTTTTAGATTAAACCAATACTCCTAAAAGTAGCCAAAAAATGATTCCAAAGTCCTGAATGCAATTGATACATGTTCTTTCTCTAATAACAATTGTAAGTCCCAAATTAATGAATCTTAACAATATCAACCTTAATTGCTTAAAGAATGCAGAATATTGATCAAGAAATGATTCGAGAACACACAAATATAACTTCAAATGCACACGATTCTATTAAGTAAATCGTCTAGTACATATGAACTCAAAGAAGCCGAAAACTAATGAATGGAACAACTAGATGCAACAACCCGAAATATCTATATTGTACAACAATTCAACTAAATCAAAGTCACACTTGTTTCTGGTATCTTTTAGCATTGTTTAGGGTCTGTTTGAGTGTTCTGAGCCTAGTACATCCAAGGAATGAGTGTTAGGAAGTATTTTTCTGAAGTTCAAAACCACCAAACAAGCCATAAAATCCATCATGAGGAGTTTACGACCACATCACATGAGTTTACGGCCGTAAACTCAAGGTGGCCGTAAACTCAAGGTGGCCTTAAAGATAGTATTCCTACACTTTTTCCTCATTATTCACCATTTCAAGTCAAGAAACCCAAATTCTCTCTCAAGTATCATAAGGATCTCCATTTTGATCTTCAAAAATGTACGTGTTTCATCCTTTGATTTGTTGATACATCTCCTTAACTAGTATCACCCTTTGATTTCATCCATTAACTTCATCTTTTGGGTTAGATCTTCAAGAAAACACTAGTTCTTTGGATCGAAATCAACCCTTTTTGCTTCCATATTGTAAGTATCCTTTCCCTATACTTGCTATCTAGTAGAAGCCCTTGATTTAAATCCCTGAAAAAAACCAATTCCCAAGAACAATGACAATTTATGGCCAGGAGCATCTCCCTTGGCCGTAAACCCTTGTTAAGGCTACTAGTTTGGCCATAAACTCTTCTTAAGGCTAGGAATGGGTCTAGAACACTTCCTTGATGCTTGAAAGACCTTAAAAACACCTCTTTGGCACAAGACTTCATGAGTTTATGGCTATAAATACATAGGGCCGTAAACCTTATGGCCGTAAACACAATGGGCCGTGAACACCTTGGCTGTAAACACCATTGTGTGTGATTGTAACACTTCCATTCAAGTGTATCCTATTCCCTAAGTTGTTTCCCGTCATGGTTAAGTTGTATAAACACTAATTATATACATATATGTGTCATTACATGCATATTAGGATCCGCTTGTGCCCGAGATTTCACTTAGCCCTCAACATCCTTTTCCGATCATTCAGTCAAACCACTCACTACAGGTGATTTCATACCCCTAATTAACCTTTTAAATGATTTTAAATGCTTTTAGGGGTGGGGGGAATACAAGTTGAAACATTGAAGTTATTATATCAATCACATGTGATTAATAACTATCAAACAAATAGATTTCTTATACTTCAAGTTGTGTTATCAAAACACACTATTTAAAAACCCTTTTATCAAACTCTTTTAAATGCTAAATTCTTTATCAAACTCTTTTTACCTTATATATTGTCAAAATCATATCTATTAAGATATAGTTATATAAATAAGGTTGAAAGGACTTAGGACTGATAACTCGCTTTATTTCCTGTTCCTTGTTTGCTTGTGGACTTAGGGCATGGGTTGTTTGTCCGAAGGTCATTTGAATTTTAGATATATATTATGTATATTTGTATAGATATAAATTTTTCTTACATCATTTCAATACCTTTGAGCATTCGAAGGTGTACAAATATACTCAGTTATTCACTCTATATTACTAGTAAACTATAATAGGTATAGTTTAGGAGAATTACTATTCTCTATTTCTAGTACAATGAAACATGAAAAAGTCAGTTCATACATGAGTCAATTCAAACATGCTATAACGAGAAACAAATAGAAGATACTATAATGAGAAACAAGGAGGAACATACTATATACTATAAAAAGAGAACATACTATACACTGTATAGACAGAACATACTATACATATACAAGAATACTATAACATTAATGGGAGCAACCACTTCGTGGCATGGCAACATTCAGTCGTGTCATGTTTTGTAACCAAGGTCTCCTTGAGGGAGAGCGTGAGTTTGTGTGTACATCTATACTGGATTGACCATCCTACACCTTTCTGCTAGCTACAGTAGGACCTGCAGGTCTACGGGTGACGAATGTCATAATGTTTTCGATGTATTACAACGCCGTGTTTTATAATAGTCGATCAAGTATGGTTACAGCTATATCACATTATACCTTAATTAACAATTGAATTAAGGTAGTTAGTACAACAGTAGTTACTATATATAATACTATAGTACTTTATTATTTTCCCATTGCCTTCACATTGTGATCTTCTCACATAAACGGTAATGTAAAACTATATGTTGGAAATGATAGTCACACTTGGGAAAAACAATCACTTTTATAAAGAAACAAACATTTAGAACATTTGGGTCTTGGTAGAAGACTACATTTTAGTAGAAAATATAGGAGTTTGTAGGAGATACAAACATTTACAAACATTTACAACTTTTACAATATCTACCAACATCTACGAACATTTACAAACACTTTTCTTCAAACTTATACATCATTGACATTAAATACTTATGAACTCACCAGCTTAAATGTTGATCCTCTCTTTCAAAATAACTTGTACTCTTAGTTCACTAGTAGATAGGTACAGATGACAGATTTTGAGAAGACAGAGCACTTTCAGACTTGTCTTTATTTTATATCATTCATTTTTGGTGTCTTACTATTTGTTGCGCATAACACACTTAAATTGAATTATACTATTAATGCAATGGATGATGTTGTTTCTTGTTTACTATTATGCATTTTTATGATAGTGTACATGACGTCCTCCGCCCCCGAATGTTTCTGCCAATTCGGTTTGGGGGTGTGACAGATTGGTATCAGAGTATTTTTTATAGTAAATCGAGTATATCAACCCATAAAATATATACAAACTATAAAGACAACGGGATTAAAATACTCTGACCAAGAGTTTATACTTTTATATAATAAAATATTTAACTAAGTATACATACCTGCATTCATACTAAAATGAGTGTCACTAAGACAAAACAAAAAGTATTGCTTTTGTTGGACAACACAAGTAGGCTTAGAGACATATAACTAGATCTGGGAGTGATATAGCCTGATCAACTGTATTTTTCCGAGAAGTGATTAGCATGTGCCTAAAAATAGTCGTGGTGTTGCAACAAGTCTAAAAACCTACCAACACTACCACAATGAAAACTTTAGAATGGAACATAAACTTAAAATACTATAGGAGTATTTTGTGCTACTATAATTACTTATTTGAGAACTAAAAAGAGTCTTTACTAGTAGGTCGATAGTTGTTGAGTGGATACGCCAAGGTTATATGTGACTAAGGTGTCATAGACTTAGAATCTGTCATCTTTGCTTTATTTCTTGTTCCTTGTTTGGTTGTGGACTTGGAGTTAGGGTCACTTATTCGAAGGTCTATTCCGTTTTGGTTACATATGACTGGTATGCACTAAGCAATTATTGAAGTAACTGGTTAGGATGATTCTATAATTATCTTCCGTAGTACATCTATTAACTATTCTTTTATCCCTATTCTCACATAGATAACATGGTTGGATTCCATCTCCCCGATGACCCGTACTTCCCAAATCAAGGCAATGCGGGATGGCTCGATGCAGAGCCCGAGGAAGAACCTGCAATCCCATTGGATGATGACTTTGCCGAGAACTTTTCGGAGGATTCTGACTCTGAGCCAGAAGTCAACAACTTGCCATAGTGGCTCTTGTCCCAAATCCTAACCCTCCGGAAGGATTTCAAGGCCCTACCCCTCTGTGGGCAACAAACTTGAATAGATGTAATCACGAGCAGGGTCAATTCTTACCCTACAACGGGGACCGAAGCTTTTACAACCTAAGCGAGACAGGCTCAGTGGACAGAGTCCTGCCCATCATGGTTCGTAGGATTGCTTGAAATGTGGAGCAGGGAAGGGCAAATGCTGACTGAGTCATGAAGGTTGATGTCGATGCGTGATTCAATATCATTCGCATCTGTCATCTGGTGGTTGTTCATGGAAGGGACGTGAACTAGAATGAGGCCCTGCAGAGAGAACTCGTTGAAACCCTAGATGAAGTTAGGGGACTACGAGCGCATCAGGCGACCAATGAAAGGCACATGCGAGATATGGAACGCCTCCTGGTAGACTCAAGGACTCGTCCGAGCAACTCTCACCGCAGATAGAGCGTACTCTATCTTCTCTTTAGGATATAACTTTAAGCTATGTAAAAACTTTAGCTTAATTTTCTGTCTATGATAAGACATTAAACTAGTTGGTCTATTATGTCTTAGTATTGTCAAAATTTTCCTTTTATGGTTTGATGTAAGACCTACTTCTAGGTCATTTTCCCGAACTTAATACATCATTAATACCAATATTGTTGACAGACATTCAATCTTTTGGGAAATCTTTATCCAAATGCTTTCATCTTACTATTGTTGGGTTCTATTTCAATTATACTCTCATTTGTGTTGTTGGACTATGCGATTTAGTCCGTGGACCACTTTCATTTTACTCTCATTTGACTCTTACTATCATCATCATCTTTATAAAATTTCAGATAAGCAATGCCTCCAAGAAGAATGAGGCGTAATCCTCCGATAACTCCACGACCACCACCTTCTACACAATATGATCCTGCAGCTCTCCAAGCTACAATATATGTGGCTGTTGCGACAGCCTTAGCACAATTCAGCGCTAGCAACACTAGCAGCGGTGGTGCTGCTACTTAATCTGCACAGGGTGATGCCCTCGTACGTGTTAGGGAGTGCTTGTAAAAAAGACTTCAGCAACTACAAGCCCAAGTCCTTTAACGGGACCGGTGGAATCATTTCCCTCTTGCAATGGTTCGAGAAGACATACTCGTTCTTTGAGATCTGCTCCTGTCCGGAAGGGAGCAAGGTCAAATTTGCTTCCTGCACTTTCTCAAACAGAGCCCTCACATGGTGGAATAGCCATGTCAAGTCGCTAATGTTGATACTGGAAAATACTATGGGGTGGGAAGCTCTAAAGGAGCTCATGATCGAGGAATACTGCCCGAGGGGCAAGGTTCAGAAACTTGAACAGGAAATTTGGAGCCTAACCATGAAGGGCTCCGACATAGTTTCCCACACTCCCAAACTCGGCCATCTGGTGGCACTATGTCCGGGAATGGTCCCTGCTGAGGGAAAGAAGATCGAGAGGTACATATGGGGCTGATGCCTCCATTCCATGGGGAATGTCTTAGCTTCAAACCCCACTACCTTCGACAGTGCCAAACGACTGACACATCGGCTCGTGGATCACGGGGTCCGCACCCCGACAACAACAACAATGCTGGCCATCCCAAAACCTTCCAAAGCCACTAATAACAAGCAAAATTTTGGGGCAACAAGAAGAACAAAGCGGCACAGAACCCTGCCAAAAAGCAGCAAGCCATGGTTGTTCATGCTGCGGTAACACCTACTGCCATTGCACCGACAAAGCAGTATGATGCGAATTTGCCCAAGTGCGACAAGTACAGATTCCATGACAATGGACCATACTAGGAAATGCAGTGCTCTAACTACAACAGGAAGGGCCATACTGTCTGTTTCTACAAATCACCGGCAAGGCCAGTCAACCAAGTTCCCGACACTGGCGTGGGCCAGGCTTGCTACAGATGTGGTGAATTTGGCCATTACAAAAGAAACTGTGTAAAAGTAGGGAGCACGGGTGGCGTAGGAAGAGTCTTGGCTATAGGCCACGAAGAAGCGGTAGTCGACCCTACCGTGGTCACCGATACGTTTCTCCTCGATAACCCTTATGCATGCATACTATTTGATAGCGGAGCAAAGAGGAGTTTCGTGAATCAAAAGTTTTCTCACTTACTTAAACAACAGTCATGCGCCCTTAAGGAACCCTTCACTATAGAAATGGCTAAGGGGAAACTGAGAGCACTAGCAGTATGTACATAGGATGTACTCTAACTCAAGATAGCCATTCTTTTCCAATCGACCTCATACCACTCTCAGTTAAAAGCTTCGACGTCATAATCGGCATGGATTCGTTAAGTCTTCATCTCGCAGACATCGTGTTTTATGAGAAAGTCATTCGTATTAATCTTTCATCTAGCAAAATCCTTATTATCTACGACGACAAACTAGGAACGAACCTTCGCATCATCTCCAGTATTCAAGCTCAGAAGTTCCTGCGAAAGCAATGTCACACATTCCTTGCTCATGTTGTAGATACAACTTAAGAGACCAAAGACCTAAAAACTATCACAGAAGTACGCGATTTTCTTGATATCTTTCTAGAGGAACTACCGCGATTTCCACCACAATGTCAAGTCGAGTTCATAATAGACTTAGTTATAGGGGCTACCCCAGTAGCTAAATCACCATATTGTTTAGCACCAGCTGAAATGCAGGAGTTACCTGGTCAACAAAGTGACCTGCTCAGTAAGGGCTTTCTTAGGCCAAGCTTCTCAACTTAGGGAGCGCCAGTCTTATTCATGAAGAACGATGGATCGTTCTGTATGTGCATTGACTATAGAGAGCTCAACAAACTTACCATAAAAATCATTACCGTGTGCCTCGCATAGACGATTTGTTCGACCAACTGCAAGGGGTGAATTACTTTTCAAAAATTGATCTAAGATCCAGGTATCACCAGTTGCGAGTACTAGAGGAAGATGTCTCGAAGACAGCCTTCCGAACTCGTTAGGGGCATTACGAGTTCGTATTGATGCCCTTCGGATTGACTAATGCGCCCACAGTCTTCATGGACTTGATGAATAAAGTGTGTCGTCCTTAATTGGATAAGTTAGTCATTGTTTTCATCGATGACATACTTATCTACTTTTGAAGTAAAGAGGAGCACAATAAACATCTACGACTGATCTTAGAAACTCTACGGTCAGAAAAGCTCTATGCGAAGTTCTCTAAATGCGAATTTTGGATCTGGAGAGTCGAATTCTTAGGACACGTGGTTAGCGAGGAAGGAATCCACATGGACCCTTCCAAAATTAAATCCATTGAGAACCGGTCGGCAACGAACACGCCAACAGAAATTCATCAATTTCTAGGCCTCGTTGGCTACTATCGTGGATTCAACCAGAACTTCTCCAAAATCGCAAAACCACTCACCACATTGACCCAGAAGGGCATAGCCTTTGACTGGGAAGAGAAACAAGAGAAAGCATTCCAAACGTTAAAGCGAGCCTTATGCACCGCACCAATATTATCTCTCCCAGAAAGGATAGAAGACTTTGTAGTTTATTGTGATACTTCCAACCAAGGGCTCGGTTGTGTCTTAATGCAACGAGGTAAGGTTATCATCTATGCCTCAAGACAGCTAAAGATGCACGAAGTCAATTACACCACACATG
This sequence comes from Lactuca saligna, assembly GCF_052625555.1. Classification (NCBI taxonomy): domain Eukaryota; kingdom Viridiplantae; phylum Streptophyta; class Magnoliopsida; order Asterales; family Asteraceae; genus Lactuca; species Lactuca saligna. The sequence goes on from NC_136417.1 coordinate 144,655,667, forward strand.
ACCTCGAGTTAGGAGCAGTAGTATTTGCTCTGAAGATCTAGAGACACTACTTGTATGGTACAAAAATCACTATCTTTACAGATCACAAAAGCCTGCAACATATATTCAACTACAAGGAGCTCAATATGAGGCAAGCATGGACTTATGGATATGTATTGGAACCTAATTATTGATTGGGTATTATTTTGATGATTGACAGTTCGAGAACCTATCATCCATCAGCTAGAGTTTCGCCTATGGAACTTTAGCAGTGCGAGGTGAGTTACCTTCCAGTAGAGATAGGTCTAAGGCACCAATGCCAGCCCACCAGTAGGTGATTATGTTTGAGATGATTGTCTTTGTGATAATTTTCTAGTTTGCCACTATCTTTTATGCTTTATGTGCTAGTATGCTATGTTATTATCTGGTAGTAGTTGGGGTGAAATAGTCCCCGATTACCAGTTGGAATAGACTGAGGTGGTAAGCCAACACCCATATATGCTATACAGTATGTGATTATGTGTATAGGTTATGTTATTATGTGGTAGTAGTAGGGTGAAATAGTCCCCGATTACTGGTTGAAAGAGATCGATGGGGTAGGCTAGCACCCATATGTGATTTTGTGTATATGTTAGGATATTATGTGGTTGTGGTAGGGGTAAAATAGTCTCCGATTACCAGTTAAAAGAGATCAAAGGGGTAGGCCAACACCCAGATATGCTATGCAGTTACCAGTTGAAAGAGACCGAAGGTGTAGGCCAACACCCAGATATGCCAGGCGGTTACCGGTTGAACGAAATCGAAGGGGTAGGTCGGGCACCCAGATATGTTTGATAGTATGTTATTTGTATGGTATGTGGTATGATGGGGGAACTGACTAAGCTTTGTGCTTACGATTTTCAGTCTTGGTGTCAAGAACTTCGTTTTCAAAGGAAAGGAGCCGGCGATCGCAGCGCATCACACTATGTTTTCTGCACATGAGATCTTTTGGATTATAGTATGATATTATTTTATGATAACATGCTTCGATTAGTGAAACATTGGTTTTGACATGGGATATTTTTATAATGTTGGTTTTGTAACAACCTAATTAAAAATGAATTTTTTGGTCTTGAATTTTGGGATGTTACACCATGATCGATTGCGAGGTCCAGCAAGTGCTAGTTCGAACCTCAAGTGGGGAGAACTCATTATCTACGGAGAGGTCTTAGCAGTATATTCAACATGCGTGCACATATTATTTGGTTTATGTGGTTGTTGCTCAGGTACGGGAGCAGACCTCAGTTTCTGATGTGGCGGTTGTTAGAGAGTTTGGCGATAAATTTCCGATGGAGTTACCCGGACTACCTCCCGAGAGGTAGGTTGATTTTAGGATTGATCTAGTGCCAAGTGCGGCTCCGATTGCCAAGGTGTCATACCGCTTGGCACCACCTAAGATGCAAAAGTTGTCTTCTCAGCTTTAGGGTCTATTAGGAAAGCAGTTCATCGGACAGAGCAGTTCTCCTTAGGAAGCGTTAATACTATTTGGCAACAATAAGGATGGTTCACACCGGATGTGCATTGATTACTAGGATTTAAACAAGTTAACGGTTAAGAACCGTAATCCTATTCTGCGGATTCATGACCTCTTTTATCAGTTGCAGGGTGCATCTTGGTTCTTCAAGATCGACTTGAGATCCAGGTATCATCAGGTGAGAGTGAGATAGGATTACATGAAAAAGACCATGTTCCAAACTCGTTATGGGCATTACGAGTTCATGGTGATGCCATTTAGGCTCACCAATGCACTTGAGGTGTTTATACATTGGATGAATCAGGTATGCAGGTCGGTGCTTCACAGATATATTATCATACTCATTGATGATATCTTGGTGTATTCCAAGACGATAGACCAACATGAGGAGCACCTTCAAAAGCTTCTAGGAGTATTGAAGTGGGAACAAATTAATGCCAAGTTCTCGAAGTGTCAATTTTGGTTCCGAGAGTTCCAATTCATGGGGCATCTTGTTAACCATGATGGGATTTTGGTTGATCCGGCCAAGATCGAGGCGATGATGCAGTGGGAGGTTCCAAAGTCTCCCACAAAGATCAGGAGTTTTGTCACACCCCGAAACATAGGAGGGAAACGTTCCGAGGCGGAGGACTTCATGTGAATATCATAACCAATGTACATAGTAAGCGAACTAAACACAAAACAGTACATTACATAGATTTCATTACATCAGTTTGAAAGTAAAGTAATACAAGTTTCATAGATACATAAGTTTAAACAAAAGAAAGACGTGACTTCCATACGCTCCGTCTTCTGCAAAAGAACGCGGGATACCTGTCTATGGAGAACCTGAGAATACAAGCATTTTAAAAATCAGCATAAAGCTGGTGAGTTCATAAGCAGTTTGTTTTATGAAAATGATCAAGATTCCTTTTTTTTTCTGAAAAAGTGGTTATCCAAGAAAATCTCATATTTTCTTAAACGTAATGCTTAGTTTTCTGACATGTTACACAATTCTGGTTATGAATAGTAATTACCCCAGCAAAATCCTATACTTTCCTAAAAGTTGGTTCCCAATCCGAAATGTAATGTAAAAGATGTATACTGAAACCCGATTATCCTTGTGAAGTGTATGTTAGTTTGCCAACCCAAAATGTAATGTAAAAGATGTTTAAAATTATCAACATAGTAAACTAATTCTTAAGGTTATTAATTTACTATATCCATTATTACTACCAAGTAAATCTCTGTTATCCAAATTGCAAGTTCTATAACCATACTATAGACGAGATATGGCAAAGGAAGGCCAATATCATTTATGACTTTTGTCACCCTTGAACCTTTTGGTTCAGGTGTAGCTAGCAACCAGGTGCGGGGTATTCAGCCCCGTATAGATCTATACACTCAAGTCATGCTCCTTATCATTTATGACTTTTTCCTCCACTCGCGTATATTTGTGGAGTGTTCTCCGAGGACATATCTCCAATTTATAGGAATAGCAAATCTACAAGTAATAATGCGAAATATCCTGTTTAAGTTCTATCTACAAAGATGATCCTCCACTCACGTATCTCTGTGGACTGTTACCGAGGACAAAGCAAATTACTAAGTTTCATGTTCAAAGTTCAAAGGTTATGTTTTTAACTATTATAATGTGGAAAACCATTTGTGAAAATATAAAATACGACAATTTATAACGTTTTTCACAAATAATATGATAATGTGATCTGCAAGTTCAAACGGTTATCTGTTATGATTGTCAGCGTTAAAAGCATATGTAATATGAAACACAATACTTATAAAACAATTTTTTAGTACAAGTGTTCCTTGAACTTTGTATGGGTATGAACTCATCGGACGAGGAAGGTGTCAACTAGGATGCTAAACGTCAGATCGAGGCTTGAAAACGTGTGAGATTCCTATGTAATATTAAATGATACACAAATGTAACTAATTAGATTTTAAATCACTAATTAGTTGAGGATATACACTTCTAGTCGCGAAAACACTTCATTTCATGTGTTTGGAGTGACCCGGGTGACATTAATGGACATATATGGCTCAGATATGGAGTTTACTCTTCAAGAGTAAACTCTTAGAAGAGTTTTCGGCCCTAAACACCACATCCGCATGAGTTTACGGCCGTAAACTCATGGATGGTGTTTTAAGGTGCTAAATGGTCTTATATCATTTGAGGGATGATGCTTGGTTCGGTTCTAGGGCATTAGAAAGGGATTAAATCAATCATAAGGACCATTTGATGAGTTTACGGCAGTAAACTATGAGTTTATGGCTGTAAACTCTCACCCACTCAATTCTTATGTGCTTTGAAGGTCATAGGTTAATCACAAGTGATTCTACTCATTTTTACAAGCCAAAGGGTGAATTTAGGGCACCATATAACCCATTTATAGGAGTTTACGGCCCAAGAACCCATTCTTGGAGGGTTTAAGGCCGTGAACACCTAAGGAAAGGGTTTTCATCAAGTTTAAGGCTTCTAATTCGTTTGTGGTTGCTTCTAGATATTAGTTCAAGGCTTAGGAGGTGTGTAAATGGCATTTTAGCACCTAAAAAGGAGTATACTACCCATGAAAGGGTGTTTACAGCCCAAGCATGTTCTTGGGCAGTAAACTCATTTTTACTCCCCAAATGTTGAGTTTAAGGTGTTCTAAGTCGAATCCAATAAGTCCTTAAGCCATATCTAAGCTCTAATGGTGGTTTGGAAGGGATTTAAGGCTCAAAAACTTCCTTTATATGTGTTCACGGCCCAAGAGTGTTCCAGGGCCGTAAACACATGTTTATGGTCCTAAATAATGATTTGAACACGAAAATGAAGGCTAAGGATGTTATACTATAAGCTAGGATAGTTACATTGGTGATTTGAAGCTTGAAATGAGTGATTTTTTGACCTAAATCTTGAATTGAGGAGAGAGGTTAGAGAGAAAGTGAAAAGGATTCAAATGAAGCTTATACCACTTTAAATATTTTTTGTATTTGAGACACGGTGGAATTCTACCCGATACTGGCGTTAAGCGGGGCTTTTGGTCACACCCGATTAAGTTGTCGTCACCCGATATGGTCGAAACTAAAATTTTTCTAATTACTAGTTTGGGATGTTTTCATGTGTTTCTATCATGTTTGGATACTTAGAAGGTTAAAATAAAAGTCTTAACTTAATTTACCTAATCCAAATATGAAATTGGAATAATTCGATTAAGACGAGTTTTACGGACGGAACGGGTTGCGGCGATGGAACAACTTCGAGTTGTCACATTATCCCCCCATTAGAGGGAATTTCGTCCCGAAATTCAAAGATTAAGATACAAGTTATGGAAAAGGATGCAAATGAATCTGTTGTATCGGGTCTTCCGCTCCCTAGTGAATTTAGGTTCTCGCTTTGAATTCCAGCAAACCTTCACTATCGGGATGTGGCTTTGTTTCGTATGTTTGGTCTCTCGGTCTATGGTCTCGATTTGTTCAAGAGGGATTACTAGGGTTTCATTGGACAGGCAGTTCTAAATATTCGGGACGTGGAAGACAGGATGGATGTTTCTATGTTCTGAAGGTACTCGGAGTTTGAAAGCTACGGGGTTGATCCTAATGAGGATCTCGAAGGGTCCAATTTACCACGAGTTAAGTTTTCCGTGCTTTCCATAGTGTATCCTATCTTTCCAGGGCGAGACCGTTAATAGGACAAGATCTCCAACCTAGAATTCTAGAGGTTTCCGTTGTATATTGGCGTAACTCTTATGTCGATCTCGTGAAGCTTTCAATCGTTCTCGGATCTGGATAATCTTCTCGATGATTTCATGGATGATTTTAGAACCAGTGAGGGTACTACAGGGGAATCGACTCTTGGTTAGTTGCGTGTCTCCTACCTTGACCTAATACAAGGAAATCTGTACCTTTGACTGTAGAGGGTTCCAAATGATGCAGTCTGGATACTGGTGCGATAATCGTTATTATACGAGGGCTTGATCAAAGGTAAAGGGGTATCCTAAGTCGCTCGGTAATTTATGAAACATGCTCCCAACATGTATTCCAAGACTTGAATAACTCTCTCACTCTGTCCAATTGTCTGAGGATGATAAGTTGTACTCATGTCTAGCTTGGTTCCGTGAGTTTTCTGAAGGAATCTGCCTAAATCTTGAGGTAAACCTGTTATCTCAACCAAAGATAATGGATGCAGGTATACTATGCAGTCAGACTACTTCTTGGATGTGGGTTCGCGTGAGTCTTTCCATCTTGAATGATTCTCTAATCGGAAGGAAGTGAGATGATTTTATCGGAGGATTGACCATTTCCAAATGGTATCGTACTCACTCGGTAAAACTGGGTAACTTGATGGTGAAATTCATGCTGGTTATTTACCATTCCCATTCGGGTATCTTGGCTGCTGGAATAGTCTCGAGGGTTTCTGACTAGGCTTCTCAGGTCTGAGTGAGTAAACAGGGACAGATAGTCATTGTCAATGTCTTAGTCTTGCTTTCTAAGCTTTCCTTTCGGCTGAGGGCGCCTCATGTTCATGACTTTCTGATCGAAGTTATGTTGTAGTCTCTAAAGATCAGTGAAATTCGCGTACTTGGTTCCATTGAGATCATGTCTCTCATTCTTCAGTGCAGGGACTGCTGTTCCAAATTCCAATTCGTGAGTTGTATAGTTAACTTCATGTGCCTTTTGTTTGTCTCAAAGCGTGAATGACAACTTTTCCTTCTTTCCTAAGAACATAATCCAAACTCTGATTGGATGTACTGCAAAGGACAACGAAGTCCTCTGTTTCTTCTGGCAGGGACAAGTTAGGTGTGATGCATAAGTCTTACTTCAATGCTTGGAAGGATGTATCTCACTTTTTACTCCAACGAAAAGGGTACACCATTCTGTGTTGCAGTGGTTAGGGGTTTGATGATTCTGGAAAGAATTTTATGAATGGGTCTGCAATAATAGTCGGCGAAACCCAAGAATTGACAGGTTTTCAATGGGTGTCTTCAGTGCTGACAAATTCTCTATTGCTTCGACCTTAGAAGTATTCACGAGTATGTCTTCATTGCTCACTACATGACCAAGGGAAAATGGTTTGACCAAATGGAATCAATACCAACTCTTAGTGATCATATCGAGTCGTTAATACTGTCTTGGAAACATTATCCTCGTGAACTTGTAGCTGATGGTGTCTTGACCTAGGGTCTATCTTCGAGGAGTATCTAGCTCCCTGAATTTGATCGAAGAAGTCATCTAATTAAAGAAAGAGGATACCGGTTTTAACGGTCAACTCATTAAGCCGACTGGATAACTCCTACATTTCTGCTGGAGCAACACGGTACGAAGATTTGGCTACGGGGGTAGTTCCAGGGATTAAGTTGACACGAGACTTGACTTGATGTTCGGGAGGAATTCCTAGGAGCTCTTAGGGAAGATATCAGGAATATTTCAGTTTTCGGGGACGCTCTAGAGGTCTTTAAATTCTTGTTTATCGCTGATTGCATGGACTAGGAATACCTGACACTCCTTTTTGCATAAGTTTTCGAGCTTTCATATAGGAAATGATGCGAAGTTTTGAGTTAAGCTTGACACCATATATCATGAGGGTCCGGTCAGAGGGGAGATTGAGACGAATACCTTTTTCATCACAAAATGTATCATCATGATCAGGACTCAACTGATAGATGCCAAAGATAACATCAAAGCTCTTTATTGAAACTGACATCAGGTCAATGAGGAAAGAATGATTACTCAAGGTGAGGATACAGCTTAGGGATAAGTCGTTAGTGCACTCATTCTCACCGGTAACCATCTTGACGGTAAATGTTTCGGTTATTAGACGAGGGCTATGTTTACGAAAATATTTGAATGAATGACTAATAAAACTTTCTTGACACTAGATTCGAAAAGGATGCGAACATAAGAATTGTCGAGAAGAAATGTACCTGTGACAATGGTGGGATCAATGGTTGCCTCCTCTTGTTTCATAGCTAAAACCATCTCGGCGTTGTTGATGTTGTTGGTGGTTGCTTTTGGGAAATTTCGCTTGAAATGCCCGATTTCTCCACAACCAAAACAGGCCCTATCAGTACTCAATCCGGAAGCGTGATTGATTAGTTGAACTGGTTTTCTGCAGTTTCGAGTAAGGTGGCCCTTCTTGCCATAGTTGTTGCAGAGTCGTCCGCGACATGGTCCTGGAGTATGATGATGGTAGTTGCATTTGTCGCACCAAGGAAGATTACCAGCATGCCCAGTGATAGGTGCTTGAGCTATAGACACAGCAACAGGAGTAGCGGTATCTTGAACTGCCATAGTTTCATGCCTCTTGGAGGGTCCTTGGGAACTCTGACCCTTTCACTTTTTCCAGATAACCTTCTTACTCTTATCACACTTATTCTGATGCTCTTGAACATTTTCATGGTTTTGGGGGTAGGTGTTACTTCTTGGTCCACCAAACCTGTCAGGGTACAAATATGTCACTGCGGTCGTCACTGCGACAGAAACAGCCAATTGGAACATCATAGGGTCGAAATGAGAAGGAGGTGGTGACGGAAGGTTGTTGTTCCTTGAACTGGGTTCTTTCTTTGAAGACATTTCGATCTAAAATGATTAGGAAAAAGAGGATGGTAAGTCCTCTGCACTAAATCAAGAGATACGAAACAAGGGATATCTCTTTATGACAGACATATAATTCTATTAAGCGATAAAGCAGGAATGAATTATCTAGGCAGATAAACTATCGCTAAAGGAATGATCGAGGGGAAATGCTTGAATGAGAATTTTCTACAACAAAGTTAGATCTAGAAATACTCCCATAGGATTTCATGATTCGCTGCGACAACAGCTCATTGTTTGGGATATTTGGGTAAGTTTTAAGCATGCTGAACACCACAGTCACTCCTAGGCACATGTTGGTCGTGTCTCGAATGAATATAGTTGATCATGCTAAATTGACCCTAGACACGACTACATAACAACCCAGGTTTAACCGCATCGTACAACACTCATTTACTTATGTTTTGTTCTACTTGAAGTTACGGATCTCGACGGTTAGGTATACTTGTATGTTTTTTTGAAAATACTTATATTTTGAAGTATACTTTTAGTTCAGAGCACTTAGGCCCGTTAATGTTTATAGTCTTATTCCATGTAAGGTTTGGTATACTCAGTTCACTATGAACAAGGGCTTTGATACCAATCTGTCACACCCCGAAACCCAGGGCGGAAACGTTCCGGGGCGGAGGTGACTTCATGTGAATATCATAACCAATGTACGTAGTAAGCGAAGTAAACACAAAACATTACATTACATAGATTTCATTACATCAGTTTGAAAGTAAAGTAATACAAGTTTCATAGATACATAAGTTTAAACAAAAGAAAGACGTGACTTCTATACGCTCCGTCTTCAGCAAAAGAATGCGGGATACCTGTCTAAGGAGAACCTGAGAATACAAGCATTTTAAAAATCAGCATAAAGCTGGTGAGTTCATAAGCAGTTTGTTTTATGAAAATGATCAAGATTCCTTTTGCTTTCTGAAAAAGTGGTTATCCAAGAAAATCCCACATTTTCTTAAAAGTCATGTTTAGTTTTCTGTCATGTTACTCAATTCTGGTTATGAATAGTTATTACACCAGAAAAATCCTATATTTTCCTAAAAGTTGGTTACCAATCTGAAATTTAATGTAAAAGATGTATACTGAAAACCTGATTATCCTTGTGAACTCTATGTTAGTTTACCAACCAGAAATGTAATGTAAAAGATGTTTAAAATTATCAACCTAGTAAACGAATTCTTAAGGTTATTAATTTACTATATCCATTATTACTACCAAGTAAATCCCTGTTATCCAAATTGCGAGTTCTATAACCATACTATAGACGATACATGGAAAAGGAAGGCCAGTATCATTTATGACTTTTGTCACCCTTGAACCTTTTGGTTCGGCTGTAGCTAGCAGCCAGGTGCGGGGTAGTCAGCCCCGTATAGATCTATACACTCAAGTCACGCTCCCTATCTAAGAGATTTTAGTTACAGGGGCGGTCCTCCACTCGCGTATATCTGTGGAGTGTTCTCCGAGGACGTGTCTCCAATTTATAGGAATAACAAATCTACAAGTAAGAATGCGGAATATCTTGTTTAAGTTCTATCTACAAAGACGATCCTCCACTCGTCTATCTTTGTGGATTGTTACCGAGGACAAAAAAATATACTAAGTTTCATGTTCAAAGTTTAAAGGTTATGTTTTTAACTATTATAATATGGAAAACCATTTGTGAAAATATAAAATACGACAATTTGTAACGTTTTTCACAAATAATATGATAATGTGATCTGCAAGTTCAAGCGGTTATCTGTTATGATTGTTAGCATTAAAAGCATATGTAATATGAAACACAATACTTATAAAACAATTTTTGAGTACAAGTGTTCCATGAACTTTGTAGGGGTATGAACTCATCGGACGAGGAAGGTGTCGACTAGGATGCTAAACGTCAGATCGAGGCTTGTAAACGTGTGAGATTCCTATGTAATATTAAATGATACACAAATGTAACTAATTAGATTTTAAATCACTAATTAGTTGAGGATATACACTTCTAGTCACGAAAACACTTCATTTCATGTGTTTGGAGTGACCCGAGTGACATTAATGGACATATATGGCTCAGATATGGAGTTTACTCTTCGAAGAGTTTACTCTTGAGCCATATCCGAGCCATATATATGGCTCAGATATAGCTCAAGAGTAAACTCTTAGAAGAGTTTTCGGCCCTAAACACCACATCCCCATGAGTTTACAGCCGTAAACTCATGGATGGTGTTTTTAGGTGCTAAATGGTCTTATATCATTTGAGGGATGATGCTAGGTTCGGTTCTACGGCATTAGAAAGGGATTAAATCAATCATAAGGACCATTTGATGAGTTTACGGCAGTAAACTATGAGTTTATGGCTGTAAACTCTCACCCACTCAATTCTTATGTGCTTTGAAGGTCATAGGTTAATCACAAGTGATTCTACTCATTTTTACAAGCCAAAGGGTGAATTTAGGGCACCATATAACCCATTTATAGGAGTTTACGGCCCAAGAACCCATTCTTGGAGGGTTTAAGGCCGTGAACACCTAAGGAAAGGGTTTTCATCAAGTTTAAGGCTTCTAATTCGTTTGTGGTTGCTTCTAGATATTAGTTCAAGGCTTAGGAGGTGTGTAAATGGCATTTTAGCACCTAAAAAGGAGTATACTACCCATGAAAGGGTGTTTACAGCCCAAGCATGTTCTTGGGCAGTAAACTCATTTTTACTCCCCAAATGTTGAGTTTAAGGTGTTCTAAGTCGAATCCAATAAGTCCTTAATCCATATCTAAGCTCTAATGGTGGTTTGGAAGGGTCTTAAGGCTCAAAAACTGCCTTTATATGTGTTCACGGCCCAAGAGTGTTCCAGGGCCGTAAACACACGTTTATGGTCCTAAATAATGATTTGAACACGAAAATGAAGGCTAAGGATGTTATACTATAAGCTAGGATAGTTACATTGGTGATTTGAAGCTTGAAATGAGTGATTTTTTGACCTAAATCTTGAATTGAGGAGAGAGGTTAGAGAGAAAGTGAAAAGGATTCAAATGAGGCTTAAACCACTTTAAATATCTTTTGGATTTGAGACATGGTGGAATTCTACCCAATACTGGCGTTAAGCGAGGCTTTTGGTCACACCCGATTAAGTTGTCGTCACCTGATATGGTCGAAACTAAAATTTTTCTAATTACTAGTTTCGGATGTTTTCATTTGTTTCTATCATGTTTGGATACTTAGAAGGGTAAAATAAAAGTCTTAACTTAATTAACCTAATCCAAAAATGAAATCGGAATAATTCGATTAAGACGAGTTTTACGGATGGAACAACTTCGAGTTGTCACATTATCCCCCCATTAGAGGGAATTTCGTCCCGAAATTCAAATATTAAGATACAAGTTATGGAAAAGGATGCGAATGAATCTGTTGTATCGGGTCTTCCGCTCCCTAGTGAATTTAGGTTCTCGCTTTGAATTCCAGCGAACCTTCACTATCGGGACGTGGCTTTGTTTCGTATGTTTGGTCTCTCGGTCTATGGTCTCGATTTGTTCAAGAGGGATTACTAGGGTTTCATTGGACAGGCAGTTCTAAATATTCGGGACGTGGAAGACAGGATGGATGTTTCTATGTTCTGAAGGTACTCGGAGTTTGAAGGCTACGGGGTTGATCCTAATGAGGATCTCGAAGGGTCCAATTTACCACGAGTTAAGTTTTCCGTGCTTTCCATAGTGTATCCTATCTTTCCAGGGCGAGACCGTTAACAGGAAAATATCTCCAACCTAGAATTCTAGAGGTTTCCGTTGTATATTGGCGTAACTCTTATGTCGATCTCGTGAAGCTTTCAATCGTTCTCGGATCTGGATAATCTTCTCGATGATTTCGTGGATGATTTTAGAACCAGTGAGTGTACTACCGGGGAATCGACTCTTGGTTAGTTGCGTGTCTCCTACCTTGACCTAATACAAGGAAATCTGTACCTTTGACTATAGAGGGTTCCAAATGATGCAGTCTGGATACTGGTGCGATAATCGTTATTATACGAGGGCTCGATCAAAGGTAAAGGGGTATCCTAAGTCGCTCGGTAATTTATGAAACATGCTCCCAACATGTATTCCATGACCTGAATAACTCTCTCACTCTGTCCAATTGTCTGAGGATGATAAGTTGTACTCATGTCTAGCTTGGTTCCGTGAGTTTTCTGAAGGAATCTACCTAAATCTTAAGGTAAACCTGTTATCTCAACCAAAGATAATGGATGCAGGTATACTATGCAGTCAGACTACTTCTTGGATGTGGGTTCGCGTGAGTCTTTCCATCTTGAATGATTCTCTAATCGGAAGGAAGTGAGATGATTTTATCGGAGGATTGACCATTTCCAAATGGTATCGTACTCACTCGGTAAAACTGGGTAACTTGATGGTGAAATTCATGCTGGTTATTTACCATTCCCATTCGGGTATCTTGGCTGCTGGAATAGTCTCGAGGGTTTCTGACTAGGCTTCTCAGGTCTGAGTGAGTAAACGGGGACAGATAGTCATTGTCAATGTCTTAGTCTTGCTTTCTAAGCTTTCCTTTCGGCTGAGGGCGCCTCATGTTCATTACTTTCTGATCGAAGTTATGTTGTTGTCTCTAAAGATCAGTGAAATTCGCGTACTTGGTTCCATTGAGATCATGTCTCTCATTCTTCAGTGCAGGGACTGTTGTTCCAAATTCCAATTCGTGAGTTGTATAGTTAACTTCATGTGCCTTTTGTTTGTCTCAAAGCGTGAATGACAACTTTTCCTTCTTTCCTAAGAACATAATCCAAACTCTGATTGGATGTACTGCAAAGGACAACGAAGTCCTCTGTTTCTTCTAGCAGGGACAGGTTAGGTGTGATGCATAAGTCTTACTTCAATGCTTGGAATGATGTATCTCACTTTTTACTCCAACAAAAAGGGTACACCATTCTGTGTTGCAGTGGTTAGGGGTTTGATGATTCTGGAAAGAATTTTATGAATGGGTCTGCAATAATAGTCGGCGAAACCCAAGAATTGACAGGTTTTCAATGGGTGTCTTCGGTGCTGACAAATTCTCTATTGCTTCGACCTTAGAAGTATTCACGAGTATGTCTTCATTGCTCACTACATGACCAAGGGAAAATGGTTTGACCAAATGGAATCAATACGAACTCTTAGTGATCATATCGAGTCGTTAATACTGTCTTGGAAACATTATCCTCGTGAACTTGTAGCTGATGGTGTCTTGACCTAGGGTCTATCTTCGAGGAGTATCTAGCTCCCTGAATTTGATCGAAGAAGTCATCTAATTAAAGAAAGAGGATATCGGTTTTCACGGTCAACTCATTAAGCCGACTGGATAACTCCTGCATTTCTGCTGGAGCAACACGGTACGAAGATTTGGCTACGGGGGTAGTTCCAGGGATTAAGTTGACACGAGACTTGACTTGATGTTCGGGAGGAATTCCTGGGAGCTCTTCGGGAAGATATCAGGAATATTTCAGTTTTCGGGGACGCTCTAGAGGTCTTTAAATTCTTGTTTCTCGCTGATTGCATGGACAAGGAATACCTGACACTCCTTTTTGCATAAGTTTTCGAGCTTTGACATAGGAAATGATGCGAAGATTTGAGTTAAGCTTGACACCATATATCATGAGGTTCCGGTCAGAGGGGAGATTGAGACGAATACCTTTTTCATCACAAAATGTATCGTCATGATCAGGACTCAACTAATACATGCCAAAGATAACATCAAAGCTCTTTATTGAAACTGACATCAGGTCAATGAGGAAAGAATGATTACTCAAGGTAAGGATACAGCTTAGGGATAAGTCGTTAGTGCACTCATTCTCACCGGTAACCATCTTGACGGTAAATGTTTCGGTTATTAGACGAGGGCTATGTTTACGAAAATATTTGAATGAATGACTAATAAAACTTTCTTGACACTAGATTCGAAAAGGATGCGAACATAAGAATTGTCGAGAATGACAACTTTTTCCAGATAACCTTCTTACTCTTATCACACTTATTCTGATGCTCTTGAACATTTTCATGGTTTTGGGGGTAGGTGTTACTTCTTGGTCCACCAAACCTGTCAGGGTACAAATATGTCACTGCGGTCGTCACTGCGGCAAAAACAGCTAACTGGAACATCATAGGGTCGAAATGAGAAGGAGGTGGTGATGGAAGGTTGTTGTTCCTTGAACTGGGTTCTTTCTTTGAAGACATTTCGATCTAAAATGATTAGGAAAAAGAGGATGGTAAGTCCTCTGCACTAAATCAAGAGATACGAAACAAGGGATATCTCTTTATGACAGACATATAATTCTATTAAGCAATAAACAGGAATGAATTATCAAGGCAGGAACATGTTGGTCGTGTCTCGAATGAATATAGTTGATCATGCTATATTGACCCTAGACACGACTACATAACAACCCAGGTTTAACCGCATCGTACAACACTCATTTACTTATGTTTTATTCTACTTGAAGTTACAGATCTCGGCGGTTAGGTATACTTGTATGTTTTTTTGAAAATACTTATATTTTGAAGTATACTTTTAGTTCAGAGCACTTAGGCCCCTTAATGTTTATAGTCTTATTCCATGTAAGGTTTGGTATACTCAGTTCACTATAAACAAGGGCTTTGATACCAATCTGTCACACCCCGAAACCCAGGCATAAAGCTGGTGAGTTCATAAGCAGTTTGTTTTATGAAAATTATCAAGATTCCTTTTGCTTTCTGAAAAAGTGGTTATCCAAAAAAATCCCATATTTTCTTAAAAGTCATGTTTAGTTTTCTGTCATGTTACTCAATTCTGGTTATGAATAGTTATTACACCAGAAAAATCCTATATATTCCTAAAAGTTGGTTACCAATCTGAAATTTAATGTAAAAGATGTATACTGAAAACCTGATTATCCTTGTGAAATGTATGTTAGTTTACCAACCCGAAATGTAATGTAAAAGATGTTTAAAATTATCAACATAGTAAACGAATTCTTAAGGTTATTAATTTACTATATCCATTATTACTAACAAGTAAATCTCTGTTATCCAAATTGCAAGTTCTATAACCATACTATAGACGATACATGGCAAAGGAAGGCCAGTATCATTTATGACTTTTGTCACCCTTGAACCTTTTGGTTCGGCTGTAGCTAGTAGCCAGGTGCGGGGTAGTCAGCCCCGTATAGATCAATACACTCAAGTCACGCTCCCTATCTAAGAGATTTTAGTTACAGGGGCAGTCCTCCACTCGCGTATATCTGTGGAGTGTTCTCCGAGGACGTGTCTCCAATTTATAGGAATAACAAATCTACAAGTAATAATGCGGAATATCCTGTTTAAGTTCTATCTACAAAGACGATCCTCCACTCGTCTATCTATGTGGAGTGTTACCGAGGACAAAAAAAATACTAAGTTTCATGTTCAAAGTTTAAAGGTTATGTTTTTAACTATTATAATATGGAAAACCATTTGTGAAAATATAAAATACGACAATTTGTAACGCTTTTCACAAATAATATGATAATGTGATCTGCAAGTTCAAACGGTTATCTGTTATGATTGTCAGCATTAAAAGCATATGTAATATGAAACACAATACTTATAAAACAAGTTTTGAGTACAAGTATTCCTTGTACTTTGCTTGTATTCCCCCCCCCCCCCCTTGAAAACCGTGAAAACCATTGAAGATAGGTAGGGGTATGAACTCACCGGACGAGGAAGGTGTCGACTAGGATGCTAAACGTCAGATCGAGGCTTGAAAATGTGCGAGGTTCCTATGTAATATTAAATGATAAACAAATGTATCTAATTAGATTTTAAATCACTAATTAGTTGAGGATATACACTTCTAGTCGCGAAAACACTTCATTTCAAGTGTTTGGAGTGACCCGGGTGGCATTTATTGACATATATGGCTCGGATATGGAGTTTAATCTTCAAGAGTAAACTCTTAGAAGATTTTTCGGCCCTAAACACCACATCCCCATGAGTTTACAGCCGTAAACTCATGGATGGTGTTTTTAAGTGCTAAATTGTCTTATATCATTTGAGGGATGATGCTAGGTTTGGTTCTAGGGCATTAGAAAGGGATTAAATCAATCATAAGGACCATTTGATGAGTTTACGGTAGTAAAATATGAGTTTATGGCAGTAAACTCTCACCCACTCAATTCTTATGTGCTTTAAAGGTCATAGGTTAATCACAAGTGATTCTACTTATTTTTACAAGCCAAGGGGTGAATTTAGGGCACCATATAACCCATTTATAGGAGTTTACGGCCCAGGAACCCATTCTTGGAGGGATTACAGCCTTGAACACGTAAGGAAAGGGTTTTCATCAAGTTTAAGGCTTGTAATTCGTTTGTGGTTGCTTCTAGTTATTAGTTCAAGGCTTAGGAGGTGTGTAAATGGCATTTTAACACCTAAAAAGGAGTTTACTACCCATGAAAGGGTGTTTACGGCCCAAGCATGTTCTTGGGCAGTAAAGTCATGTTTAATCCCCGAATTTTGAGTTTAAGGTGTTCTAAGTCGAATCCAATAAGTCCTTAAGCCATATCTAAGCTCCAATGGTGGTTTGGAAGGGTTTTAAGGCTCAAATACCCCTTTTATATGTTTTCACAGCCCAAGAGTGTTCCAGGGCCATAAACACATGTTTATGGTCCTAAATCATGATTTGAACACGAAAATGAAGGCGAAGGATCTTATACTAGAAGCTAGGATAGTTACCTTGGTGATTTGAAGCTTGAAATGAGTGATTTTTGGACCTAAATCTTAGATTGAGGAGAGAGGTTAGAGAAAGAGTGAAAAGGCTTCAAATGAGGCTTAAACCTCTTATTGTTTGGATTTAATACATGGGGGAATTCTACCCGATACTAACGTTAACCGAGGCTTTTGGTCACACCCGATTAAGTTGTCGTCACCCGATATGGTCGAAACTAAAAATTTTCTAATTACTAGTTTGGGACATTTTCATGTGTTTCTATCATGTTTGGATACTTACAAGGTCAAAATAAAAGTCTTAACTTAATTGACCTAATCCAAAAACGAAATCGAAATAATTCGATTAAGACGAGTTTTACGGACGGAACGGGTTGCGACGATGGAACAACTTCGGGTTGTCACAAGTTTCTTGGGTTTCGCAGGATATTATCGTATATTTATTCAGGATTTCTTGAAGATTATGGTACCCCTCACGCATCTGACGAGGAATGGAGTGGATTTCCGATGGGGCCCTAAGCAGCAGTCAACGTTTGAGACTCTTCGATGAAGATTATGTGAGGCCCCGGTATTGACCCCTCCGGAGGGACTTGAGAATTCTGTAGTGTCCTATGATGCATCCATCACTGGTTTTGGGTGGTCATTACACAGAGAGGATGAGTGATCACTTATGCTTCATGGAAGCTGAAGGCACATGAGATGCAATATCACATGCATTATCTGGAGTTGGGGGCAGTGGTCTTTTCCCTCAAGATTTGGAGACATTATATTTATGGGGTCCGTTGTACTTTCTACACTGATCACAAGAGTATGAGATATCTTATTGATCAACTGAACCTGAACATGAGGCGGCATAGGTGGGTGGCCGTAGTCAAGGATTATGACCGCGAGACCCTTTACCATCCATGTAAGGAAAATGTAGTAGTGCATGCATTGAGCTGCAAGTCGACCGGGTATTCAGTTGGGGAGATGTGTATGAGGAAATTCATTGATTCTCTTCTGTTAGTTTTGATTAGGGAGGCTCAGGCAGAGGGAGTTTGGAGGAGAACTTGAAAACAGGAAAGGATCAGGGGCGAGATCAACAAGTTTTCCACCAATTATCTTGAATTGTTGACCCAATACGTTCAGGTTTGGGTTGCATTCTCCGGTGATATCAGACAGATAGTGTTGTATGACGCTCATAACTCTCACTTTTCTATACACTCGGGATCCACCAAGATGTACCGGGATTTAAGATTGAGCTTGTAGCACCTGGTTCCTGGTACGTATTTTTAAATTAAGTATTTTGCATTTTGGCCTGGGACTCGGCGAGTTGGTGGCCCAACTCGTCAAGTAGAAGCGGATTGGACACGGGAGTTAAGTGGCTGACTCGGCGAGTTAGAGACCGGACTTGACGAGTCCGTGCTGTCTGAAAAAAAAAACCCTAATATGAGGGTTTGCACCCTATATAAACACCTTAACTCATCCTTCCTTCTCCCTAACACTCTCCTAGACCTGCATATCGAAACCCTAGTCAATTGTGTGTGTGTGTTAAGGCCATTTTGGTGCTTTTGTTCACTTGTGAAGCTTGGAAGGAAGAAGAGGAGCTTGAGTATTCGAATTGGGGCTTATGGATCCAGAAATCTCATTCCATCTTCAGCTTAATCAAGGTAAAATGCTCCTGCTTTGGTCTTCCATTTGGTTGTTCATCTTTACATTGTAGATCTTGGGTGCATTTAGGGCTTTCAAGCCATTTTTGGATTTAAGGAGTGTTATGTGGACTCTAGCATTCAGATCTGGACCTTAAGAGGGGCTTCATGGCATAAAGGTGCCAACTTTAGGGCCATGAGAGACCTATGCACATTGTAGGACACTTTATATGGATTTTTGAGCTAAAAACCCCATGCATGTGCATCAAATTTGTAACTTTACGTATAACATGGGTATTAGGAGGCCAGATCTATGGTTTTGGTATGTTAGACCTCATTTAAATCGACTGTATGGAACTGGTCAAGGTTGAACTCGGCGATTTGTTCTTGGCACTCGACGAGTTAGTGACAATTGTGCACCCAAACCCTTTCGGTGAATGGGTAAGTGTTAGGAAGGAAGTCCTTTGTGGGTTTAGATGCGAAAAGGGACCTGGGAGCCATGGGACTCGGCGAGTGGTATGAGCAGACTCGGCGAGTGGTATGAGCAGACTCGACGAGTCCATAGCAATCTCCCAATCTTTGAAGATGGACTCAACGAGTTGTTCATACAACTCGGCGAGTGATACACTGGACAAGTTCTTAACTTGGAGATGAACTCGATGCGTTCAAGAAGGAACTCAACGAGTCGGATGAAGATGGTCCCGATGTTATGATTGAAGGAGAACCCGTCGAGTTTTTGCTAGACTTGATGAGTGGAGTCGTGGTTTTTGTGTGGGATTAGAGAAGCATGGACTCGACGAGTTGGTAGGCCAACTCGGCGAGTCAGGTCAACTGAATGTTGACTTTGACCAATGTTGACATTTACTAAACTTGGGCTAACCCTGTTTAGGGTTGTATGTGATATGTGTTGACTTGAAGGTTGTCATGCAGGGATCAAGGAGTCATTGGGAGCCGACTTGTGCACCGAGGATAGTTCAGACACTGCACAACATTAAGGTGAATTACCTTCCAGTAGGGGTGGTTCTAAGGCCACAATGTCGGCCCACCAAAAAGGGGTATTTAGAAGATACTGGTCACTGTGATAATTATCTTGGTCTGGTTATGTGTTGGTTATGAGGTTTATCTGAGTAGTATGTTATGTGTATGGTAGGGATTAGTTTCCCTAACAGTGGTCCTTAGGAACAAAGGGTAGGTCAGTACCTGGATATGCCTGACTGTATGCTTATATTTGTTGATCGTATGCTAGTAGTAGGGGCGAAATAGTCTCCAGTTACCGGTTGAAAGATACTGATGATGATTACCGGTTGAAAGATACTGATGAAGATTACCGGTTGAAAGATACCGATGATGGTTACCGGTTGAAAGATACCGATGAAGGTTACCGGTTGGAAGATACCGACGATATTGTATGGTATGTTGTATTATGCGGGAACTCACTAAGCTTCATGCTTACAGTTTTGGTTTTGGTTTCAGGTACCTCTTAGTCGAAGGGGAAAGAGTCGGCGTTGTAGTAGCGCATCACACACACACACACACATGTTTCCGCAGGAAGTGTTTGGGACTGTACTCTGATTTTCAATACTTATGATGTTATGGTTTGAAATACAACATTATGATTTTGTAATGAATGTTTTATTAACAATGTTTTGGTAAAATGTTTGTTAAATGCGTTAATTCAAAGATGAAATTTTTGTCCTTGAAAATTGAGTCGTTACAGAGCTACTGGTGGTCATGTATGAAGAGGTGCTTGACCTGTAAGATGGTCAAGGCCGAGCATCAGAGGCCGCATGGTAAGTTGTAGCCTTTGGAGGTTCTCATGTGTAAGTGGAAACAAATTGTCATGGATTTTATCACCAAGTTATCGAAGACGACCAAGGGTTTTAATGTTATTTGGGTCATCATGGATCGATTGACCAAGAATGCCCACTTTTTGGCCATCCAAGAGATTTCTTCGGCCGAAAATTTGGTTGATATGTATTCCCGGGAGATTGTTGCTCGTCATGGGGTTCTAGTCTCCATTGTTTTAGACCGATATTTATAGTTCACTTCCCAGTTCTGGCAGAAGTTCCACGAGGAACTAGGCACGAGGTTACAATTCAGCACTGCTTATCATCCGCAGACTGACGGTTAGAGTGAGCAGACCATCGAGAACCTCGAGGATATGTTGCGGGCATGTGTCATTGATTCCGGTGGGAGTTGGGATTCCTGCCTACCTCTTGCAGAGTTCTTCTACTACAATAGTTATCACTCCAGCATTGATGCCCTACCTTTTGAGCTCTTCTATGGCCAGAGATATCGTACCTCAATATATTGGAGGCTGAGATGAGGGAGCATTATCCCAAGTTATTCATTGCAGCTGACTTCGAGGACAAAATCTAAGTCAAGTGAGGGAGAATTGTAGCATCCGGTTTTAAGGTACTTTCATTATTAACCTTAAATTGAATTATATTGCATTTTGGTCTTTATGTTTAAGAAAGAGTGCAAAGAGGGTCCTAGTTGCATTTTCTTAATTTAGGTTTTAGAGGAGTACGTCATGCGTACGTGTGTACGTTGAGCGTACTAGGGCGTGTGTCACACCCCCAAACCAGAACGGCGGAAACGTTCGGGAGCGGATGACTTCATGTGGTAACGTAACAAATGAATACATAGTAGAGAAAGAAATACAACCATCATATATATAATTGAAAGTTTACATTGTTTAAAAGTGTACATGTTCAAAATCAATCACATAATGATGTCAAAATATGAAATTAAACTGGCACCGCAGCGTCCCTTCTTCAAAATCTGTTTGTTACCTGTAATTACTGAATCCCTGGGACATACAAGTAGTTTTGAAAGAGTAGATCAGTATTTAAGCTGGTGAGTTTCATAAGTATTTAATGACAATGTTTGTATGAAATGAAATGTTTTTGTTCTTTGTTTGCATGTTCCTAGAAAATCCTATATTTTCTACTAGTATAATTGTAACCTTCTTTCACGACAATCACTTGTTTCTAGTAAATGTATGTAAGTATAAAGATTTCAATTTGTCCGAAAAACTCCGTAAATCATTGTATATTAATACCCCATGTGAGTTTTATAACCATGCTATTGACAAGGAATGCCTATACACAACGTTCTTCAGGCGTTGGAATGTTCTGACGTTTGTCACCCCAAAAGGTAGACTGTAGCTAACAGTCAGGGCGCGGGTTGTCAAGCCCGTTTAGATCTATACACAAACACCATGCTCCCCCTCCAAGGGATTCTAGTATATAATACATGACTTGAAATGTGTACTTGAACTTACGTGAAGTTAATGTCTCACAAACTTAGCATAAAACAGATTTACGTGTGAAAATATTCGTTAGTTATTGTATATGAAAGTAACTTATCGTAGTAGTATTTCCATGTATGTAAAGTTTGTAGTATTCTCGTGAAACTATACCTATTATAGTTTCCTAAAAGTGTGTTTCATTTGTTAAATAAACCTGTAGTGAAAATGTTCACTTGTTATGAAAAAGTGTAGTTTTTGTAGTGCCAAAACCGACACACCGAATGTAATATAAGTAAAGTATCCGATTTATATAAATACCTAAATCGTTTCTCATTTCAAAAGATAAAATGTTGTCGTTTTATACTTTGCATATAAAAGATTTCCTTTGATAGTTTCAAATCATATATGATTCCTTTGATAAAACGCGTAAAGTGAAAGTTTATATAATACCCGATAATAGTGGATTGTTTTACTTGTATTTCCCCCCTTAAAAGCATGTAAAAGTACTCATAAAACATTTAAAATGTGAATTTTAGGGGTATGAACTCACTTGTAAGATCGGAGATTGCGAGATGAAAAACCGGACAGAGTTTCGGCTTGCGAAAGTGGATTTCCTCCGGATTCTCGGGAACCTCGGGGGCACGAACGACCTTCGGGACTCGAGCAAAGTGATCGGGGATTCGGGGTAGTGCGGGCACGGAAATCGAGATAATATCGTGAGAGAAATGAGGGAGATGGGGTGAATTTCCCGGAACCCTCGCATCTCTATTTATAGGAGGCTGAGAGGCCTCGTTACGTGGGGCGTACGCACGTACGCTGGGCGTATGCGTACGTCATGCGTGACCGAGTCCTCAACTGCCTCGGAGCTCGGATGGGACGGGACGCTAGTCCGCACAGGCACGACGTGGACGATCCGAGGCCAAGGCCTTCGCGTACGCGGGGCGTACGGGGTTACGCGGCGCGTAACTCGGATGTGTACGCTGACTCCCCCTTCGGATAATACCGGATTTTGTTTGAAATAAATATATAATTTATTTAATAAACTTCAAAAATTCATATCTTCTTCATACGAACTCCGTTTTCGATGTTCCTTATATCCCCGCGAAGGTGAGACCATACTCTACAACTTTCGTTTATATTCCATCGGCAAATTCCAAAATTATTTTTATTATTTATTTTTAAAAGGTCGCGGTAACAAAATTTCTTTAGAAATTCATAACTCCTTTATCTGACGTCGGTTTTTGCCAGACTTTTTACCGCTGAAATACCCTTGATGAGACCTTCGATTCTCGTTTAGGTCTTTCCGAGCAAAAGTCGCTCGATCTCTGATTCGAGTTTTTAGTCATCTGCCGTTAATCCGAACTTGAAAAATTCCTAACTTTCTTATACGAAGTCGGATTCGAGCGTTCTTTTTACGTACGATCATGGTTTAATGACATCTATCAAAAAGGTAATTTAATTGGTGATTTTTGGACATTTTATTTTCGAAGTAAATTTTATTACAACTAACGTGGTTACAATACTTGACTTTTTAGGTCGTTTACATATAGTTGAAATATCGGGTTGTCACAGCGTGACCTAGTACGCTGTGTGTACACCTGTATGCAGGGTGTATGTGCCATACATGCCTGGAAAGTAAAAACAAATTGGAAGCACAGTACAAACTGTAATGCCTTGATAAATATAAAAAACATTTGAAGTATAATATCCATGTTCTAATTAAGGTTCCAAGTTGTCTTCCAGATTTTTCCATCTTTCTTTATTGTGTGTGTTTTTTTTAAAATAACATTTGAAGTATAATATCCTAATAAGAAATTGGAAGCACATTATAAACTGTAATGCCTTGATAAATATAAAAAAACTAAATTGTAAGATCAATTTATATAAAATATTTCCTAATGATATTTATATAATCGTTAAAAGTTTTTTAAATAAGTAGTTTAAAATAATGAAGAATCAAAGAATCAAGTATGAAATGAAATATTAAGTTAATTCAAAGTAAGTATGCAAGATTTGAACACCGATGTAAATATGATCTGTTTGGCTCTATTACGCTTTATCAAAGTTTACAGATTACCAAGAATATTCTGTAAAGACTTCGTTACTAAGACACTAGTAACTACTCCTATTTATAGGAGAGGAAAGCGTACAAAAGATACACTAAGGACTAAAACATTAAACATCGAATATTATGCCTTAGTAAAATCAAATACAAAAAGATTCGAAGACTCTAAATACATACTTCGACTATTACAACACTTTGAGTCTAACAATCTCCCCCTTTGTAATAAAAGTCGAAGTCTTCAGTTTGTAAGTAGAGTGATGGAGTAAAGCAAAAATCTTCGAACTTTTGTGTACCACGAAATGATCTTCTTCATTTCCTTCTTATCGCCTTCATTATTCTTTTTACAGTGGTTCATACGAAAAATTAAGTTCGTATATTGAGATGTTGAATATCTCTCCACTTCACTAGCTTGAAACAAAAATCTTTTAGCTTTTGCAGCTTTATCCTTCCTAGCAAAAACAATTCCAAATGGCTTTTAACATATCTCTCCATCTGCATATTTCTTTAACTCAGCCTAAGTCAGTGAAGAAGCCATTGGAACTTTAACTTCCATCCCCTTCGTAGTTGCTAACTCCACATCAGTTAGTGCAAGGCACTCATAATAGTTTTCAATGAAAATCTTGATGTGAGCAACTCCAAGTTTGGATTCTTCAGGATCAGTATTTTGCAAAAAGGAGAAAGACTTGTCTTTGAGAAGCAATCCAACTTGTATAAGATCATACAAGTTCATTAGATGAAAGTCAGCAATAGTGAATTCGCATGTTTTCCCATTTTCCCTGGCCACAATATATTTAACATTTTGAACAAGATTTTCGAAGACCACATCTTTCTTCATGCTAATCACCTTTTTAACTTGATTAGTGACCAGACTTCCTCAGGTGCTTTCCCCAGAACAGCATGAAATCTAATCTTCATTTGAGTTCCTTCATCCTTTCCCTTGAAATTCCCTTTTGCTTTAAATTGGGGCATGATAAACATCATCTCATTGACAGGGAAATCCATCTAGCAAGCATTAGTGTTTGTAACCACATAACTATGTTTTGGCTTCGTTTTGAATGAGTACATGTTGTTAAAGGCAACCAAGGCTTCGATTGTTTCATAATTGTAATGCTTAGCTAGATCACCTTTCTTCATACCCTTCGGATCTCCAGCTCACTGAGTCATGATGCTTTGAACAAGACTCATTCTCTCGAGTTCAGCTTCAGCATCAGCCTTCTTTTCTTCCTTGGATTTTTCAATTAAGATTGATTTGCCTTTGTCTTTCGAAGCATATATTTCAGCTAAGTCTTTTGGCTTCAAACCACTCCCACCAGACTCCAAAGGTTTACCAATAATAATTCCTTTCGAAATTGTTCATGTAGTTGGCAATGTTGTAACAACAGTTGAAGTCACTGGTTGAGCAGACACAAACCTTGGCTTCGTCGAAGGAATGTTCGAAGAATATACCTTGCCCACAACTTTTGCTTCTTCTTCTATGGACTTCCTTTCTCCCCCTTGCACCCCTGTGAAAACAGGAGGGGCAGTTATTGTGGGAAGAAGACTGGAAATGCGAAGGAGTGGAGCAAGTTTCCTGTTAAGAATAGCTTCGAACTGCACAAACTTTTGGGACAAAGATTCAGGAGTAATCAATGGAGATGAAACTGGTTTTGTAGATATCTCCTTCAGCTCTTTCAACAGCTTCATCACTCCTTCAAAATTTTCAGCTTTAAATTTGGAGATTTGAGCAATTTGTGGACTCAAACCTTCATACATTTTAACAAATTTGGTGATGGCATCACATGTTATATCGACCTTATCATGTAAGGACACATAATCATGTTGAACAGATATAATTTCTTTGTTCATTTGTTCATGAAGCTCTTGAATTTTCTGTTGGAATAATGTCTAAGGCTGCAACTATATTAGGCAAGTATTTGACCCGATTGTGCATGGTCCTTTTAGGTTGCCTTCACCATAGCAACTTGGTAGGATGATTTATTATGAGAGAATAGATATTATTAATATATTATGAGAATAATATAAGGAATAATAATATAGTTATTTGATTAATATAATTCATAGATTAATTAGTATTAATTTGGTGACTTAAGGAGATCGATTAAATAAGAGGGTATAAACTGTCAATTGTTTGATAGTTGAACTTTAGACTGTAAATCAATATTGATATGCATTGGACGGATTCTAGAAGCTAAGGATTGCTTCAAATCGTCCAAGGGGTTATCTAAGGAATGGATTTGGATAGCTTTAAGAGAAGATTATCCAATTAGGGTTTAGGTTGTGACCCTTAAGGAGTCTACAAGTATAAATAGACCCTATGGCATAAGGAAATCGGCACTTCACCTAAAGTAAAGGAGTCTACAAGTATAAATAGACCCTATGGCATAAGGAAATCGGCACTTCACCTAAAGTAGAGAAGCTCTGGCCGAATTCCTCCTCTCTCTTCTCTCTCAAATCATCCTCTTTGCTAGTTGGTGTTTGTAAGCCATTAGAGGAGTGACAATTGTGACTCTAAAGCTCCAAGAACAAGAAGATCAAACAAGTGTCTCAAGGTATGATTCTAACTCTGATTTTGTGTTGTTCTTACACCTAATTAGTCATTAGAAGTCTTGAATTCAAAGCATGTTTAATAGACAAACATAGATCCGAGCATTAGGGTTTGTATGCGCACTTAGGAATGTTCTTATGTACAAAACCCATCAGTGGTATCAGAGCCTTGATTGGTTTCTATTAAATTGATGCTTGAATGTTTGAATCTTAACTGAAAAATTCGATTTTTATGTTTCTGAGTCATGGACTCGGCGAGTTGGCCCGACTCGGCGAGGCTAGTGTGGGTACTCGGCGAGTCCGAGCTTCGGGATTAGCCAAAAACAGGATTTTTTCATATTTATCTTATGGAAACTTACCTTAATCATATTAGATCAACCCTAATCCGATTTTGTGATATATATGACTATATTTTTGATCTAATTGAAGATAATTATCTATTAATAAAATATTTGATTTCCTTGTATGATAATTATTAATCAAATATGGATAATTATGTGATTAATCGTTAATTTAAATTATTTTTTATTTGATCCTTTATGTTTTAAATGCTTAAAACTTGTCCTCAAGTTTTAAAATTTATGTTTTTTGATTAAAAGTTTAATTTAGACAATTTAAATTTCAAACCCTAGAATTTTACAAGTTTAAATTACGACCCTATACTAATATAATATTACAAGATTAATATCTATATATGTATAACTTAAATGCTAGTCTTACCGTGAGTAGGCCTCATTCACGAAGCCAGTCTATAAGGTGGGTATAAAGTTGCGGCCTATAAAATGGCGCTTAATGGGTGTACACTCACACCCACCGCTCGCTTGATTGGTGGAGGGTCGTTAGCCGAACGGGTAGGATAGGGCAACCTCATCCTCTCATTAAAAGTATAATAAGAAATACAATTAACTACATGTTTTCTTAAAATTTCCCAATCTTAGTTACTTTAGGAAAAGTGAATTGATGCAATCCCATGAAATTACACTTTGCACATTGCTAAGAAGTTAGTGGAGCGTGTGTGGTTTACCGGCACACTAATTGGTTCTAAGCGAAGGTGGCAAAGGGTGATTCATTGTTTATCATAGTTCGATGGAGCGTGTGTGGTTTACCGGCACATCGAAGAGGTGATCGTTACAATGAAAGCACCATGTTAATTTGCATGGTAATTCACACCCGCTTTGTGATCCTCGGTATCCCAGTCACAAACAAGAGGGGCATATCGAGATTTAAACATGCCATTGAAAAGTTTCAATGAATCTCATCCGAACCTAGGAATTCTCACTACATTTAGGACTTAAAGTTATGTTTTTCATGGTGGAGAATTAGTGAATCGTCATTCACCTACCTTCAAATTGTTTGCATGTTAGATTACGGCATCCTTTTTCTAATGTGTAAATATTGTTGTTGGATCCTAGCCCTAATTTTCTTATTGGGTGAATATTAGGGATTCATATTCTAATCTATCTTTGTCCTTTCTATTTATAGATGTCAAACGCCAACAATGCTGCTGCGAGTTCTTTCACTTTGATGAGCCTTTGTCAAAAGGTCAACTTTGATGGAACGAACTTTAGCGAATGGATAAGATACATTCGCACGATTGCTCGCTATGAGGATAAGGAGTATGTCCTCGATGAGAAGCTCAAGAAAATCAACCCCGAAATTGCTACTCCCGCCGAAATCACCGCTTTCGAAACTCACGAGCGTGATGCAACGAAAGTGCATTGCATCATGATCGCGACTATGAACTCCGAATTCCAAAAGTCCTACGACGACATGTATCCGTACGAAATGCACCAAGACTTATTGGAGGGATTCCATCAAAACGCGAGACAAGAGTGTTATGAGTTTTTCACGAACATGATTTCCGCTAAGATGGGTCATGGAGAGTCTCTTACCGTGCACTTGCAAAAGATGCAAAGGTATGTCGACTGCCTTTTCAAGTTAAATGTTGACTTTAGGGAAGACTTGGCGATCGACATGGTGCTTCACTCTTTGCCTCCGAGCTACAATCAATTTAGGATGACCTATCACATGAACAAAGAAGAGGTCACCCTAAGCAAACTCCAAGGTCTCTTGAGGGTCGCTGAGAGCAACTTCAAGGACAAGTCTGTTGCACCTACTCCCAATCCGCCTGCTGCTCCTGTCTTGGAAATTGGACAAGGAAAGGGAAAGAAGAGGAAGGCTTCGTCAAAGAACCATCGCAAGGTGAAAGCCCGAGATGGTGCCTCTTCTAGTGGGACCAAAGTTGATCCCGCTAAGCCCTGCTCTAACCCAAAGGAGGCAGAGTGCCACCACTACCACAAGATAGGACATTGGAAGAGAAGCTACCCGGAATACCTGCAAGCCATCAAGGACGGAAATATCAAGCCATCTTTTGCAGGTATATATACAATTAAATTTAACAATTCATCTCACAAAACTTCTTGGGTTCTTGATACCGGTTGTGGCTACCACATTTGTTCCAATGTGCAAGGACTAAGAAGAAGTAGCAACGTGGAGCATGGAAGAATAAATCCAATCATGGGGAATAGAAGATCATCGCCTGTTACCAAGATTGAAGTGTATTCTTTAGTGCTTAGGAATAGTTTATCTTTAGATTTGAACAATTGTTGCTATTTGCCAGAAATGGCTAGAAACATCATTTCTTTTCATGGTTTGTTTAGACAAGGTTTTATATTTTCTTTTAATAATGAGAATGGTTCTATTTTAGCTTATCTAAATGGTGTCTTCTACTTTGAAGCTATACCATGTAATGGAATTTATGAAACTGTTATGATTGTTGATAACTTAGGAAATGATGTTTTGTACTTGGATTCTTCCAATAGTATGGATAAGGCATCGTTATGGCATTGTCATCTTCGACATGTCAACAAGAAACGCATAGCCCAACTCCAAAAGGATGGAGTGTTGGAGTCATTCGACCTTAGGGAAGATGACGCATGCGAGTCTTGTTTACTTGGAAAGATGACTAAGTCACCCTTCGCTGGTACGTGCGAAAGGGGTGAGGGTCTATTGGACCTCATACATACCGATGTGTGTGGACCGTTTAGATCTACCACGAAGGATGGAAAGCGCTTCTACGTGACTTTTACCGATGACTATAGTAGATATGGGTATATCTACTTAATCAAGCAAAAGTCAGAAACTTTTGAAAAGTTCAAAGAGTTCAAGAACGAAGTGGAGAATCAATTGGGCAGGAAGATCAAGATGCTTCGATCAGATCGAGGAGGAGAGTACCTAAGTCTTGAATTCCACGATTATTCAAGGAGTGTGGAATAATTTCACAATTGACGCCACCTAGGACACCACAATTGAATGGTGTGGCAGAAAGGCGTAATCGAACCTTGTTGGACATGGTTCGCTCTATGATGAGTCGTGCTTCACTATCTATCTCTTTTTGGGGGTATGCCTTAGAGACTGCCGCCCATATCCTTAACCGAGTCCCTACTAAGAAGGTTACCAAAACACCTCACGAGATGTGGACGGGGAAAGCTCCTTCGTTAGCACATATCAAGGTTTGGGGTTGCGAGGCTTTCGTAAGACGAGATACTCACGACAAGCTCGAACCTCGTAGTGAGCGATGTATTTTCATTGGCTATCCGCAAAAATCCTTTGGATATCTCTTCTATAGACCGAAGGACAATGTTGTCTTTGTTGCGAGGAGAGGAGTTTTCCGAGAGCGAGAACTCATAAGCCAAGGAGACAGTGGGAGGCAAATCATTCTTGAAGAGATTCAAGAGTCGATAGATGAAGGAACCTCTACCGCTGGCGCTCAACCCGAGGAGGAAACTCCGGTTGAACCGATTGATGTATCATTACCTCTTAGACGTTCCGAAAGAGTTAGGTTTCAACCCCAGTTGTATGGTTTTCATATTACTACCGAAGGGGACACGTATATTAGTGATAGTACACTAATAAACCTTGATGAACCTAATAGCTATAAGGAAGCCATGGCAGGCCCGGAGTCTGCAAAATGGAAAGAGGCAATGGATAGCGAGATCCAATCCATGTATGATAACCAAGTTTGGAATTTGGTTGATAATGTACCCGGACGTAAGACCGTTGGATGCAAATGGATCTTCAAGAAGAAAACCGACATGGATGGAAAAGTACACATGTATAAAGCACGATTGGTTGCGAAGGGCTTTACTCAAACTCCCGGAGTTGACTATGAAGAGACCTTCTCACCAGTTGCGAAGATAAAATCTATTATAGTGATGCTAGCTATTGCCGCATATCATGATTATAAGATTTGGCAAATGGATGTCAAGACTACTTTCCTTAACGGGAAGTTGGCTGAGGATGTTTACATGGCTCAGCCAGAGGGGTTTGTGGATCCAAAGCATCCGAATAGAGTGTGTAAGCTTGAGAAGTCCATTTATGGACTAAAGCAAGCATCTCGCAGATGGAATCTTTGCTTCGATGAGAAATTCAAAGAGTTTGGATTTGTACAAAGCGAAGATGAATCGTGTGTATATGTTAAAGCCAATGGGAGTGTAGTAAGCTTTCTCGTTCTATATTTCGATGACATTTTACTCATAGGAAACGATGTCCCGACTCTGCAGGAGGTTAAGTCCTGGCTTGGGAAGTGCTTCGCTATGAAGGACCTCGGAGAGGCTTCCTATATTTTGGGAATAAGGATAGTAAAGAGAAAGAAGTAAGAGACTAATAGGACTTAGTCAGAACACTTACTTAGGGAAGGTACTAAAACGTTTTAGTATGGAAAACTCGAAGAAGGGAGAATTACCGATACAAAGCAATGCCAAGTTGAGTAAGACTCAAAGTCCGAGTACCGAAGCTGAGATAGCTGAAATGAGCCGAGTTCCATATGCTTTCGCAGTTGGGTCAATCATGTACGCTATGACTTATACTCGCTCTGATGTAGCCTTTGCTTTGAGCATGGTTAGTAGATATCAAGGGAATCCAGGCAGAGCCCATTGGGTTGCGATGAAGAATATCCTTAAGTACCTTCGAAGGATGAAGGAATGGTTCTTAGTCCTTGGAGGGAGTGATGACTTAAAGGTGCGAGGGTATAGTGACGCCAGTTTTCAGACCGACAGGGACAACTACCGTTCGCAGTCGGGCTGGGTCTTTACCTTAAACAGAGGAGCAGTAACTTGGAAAAGTTCCAAGTAGGAAACCGTAGCTGATTCAACGTGCGAATCAGAGTACATTGCAGCGAGCGAAGCGTCGAAGGAGGCAATATGGCTTAAGAACTTCATTGGTGATCTTGGAGTTGTACCTGCCATAAAGGAGCCCATGGAGATTTTCTGTGATAATGAAGGAGCGGTTGCCTTGACCAAGGAACCGAGAGATCATGGTAGATCACGACATATCGACAGAAACTATCACTTTATTAGACATCGTGTAGAAGAAGGACAACTCGTAGTGAAGAGGATATCATCAGAAGATAACCCAGAAGATCCGCTTACGAAGGGACTGAGTAGGGTTAAGCATTTGCAGCATGCTAGGAGTATTGGGCTGAAGGATCATATTAGCGTAGATTAGATAGTATTAGAAACGTGTAATAAATAAATGTAATTAACATTTGATGATTAAATAAAGGAGTTTTATTTATAAGTAATGTTACTATCTTATGTTAATTGTTTAGCTATTGTTTCACTTTGTATGTTTTGACTTCCAGAATAATTGAGTTTATTAGGAATAATCGAACTGTTCAAATAGTCCACAATCATTCATATGTCGGAAGTAGATATGAATGAAGATTGTCATGAATAGGTGTGTAGAGTGTCTAAATGGTGTTAGAAATAGCAAAAGATTGCTGCAACGTTCATCAGTGCTTATGAACTAGTTTTGAGCATTGGAACAAACCCGCGCTTGCTGGAATCACCTTATGGAATGTGATAGTAAATGGGTGATCGCAAGATGATAATATCATATAGTCTTAAAACCTAGATATATGGTTTGTTATTGGTTAATTGATTGTACATTGATAATGCGAAAACGCATTGGTAACTCGATGTTATAAAACGCATTGTTGTGTGTAGTTGGTTAATGAATAAGTAAATGCATATAAGTCGAAGTTTATCTGTAACTTTTATCTTTTGAAGGAAAAAGTGATCTCTCGGCCGCTCAATGATTTGATTTGACTTATGTGTCGGGCCCGGTCAGAACTGAATTGATGTGTTCGATTAAGTTCTATGTCAAATAAATCGGAAATCGAGAAACCAAATGCTAGACTAACTATTCCATAGTATTGTCAGCATGATATCTAACAGAGGACTGTAAGATCCCTTATCTGAAGGACAAGATTGATTAGATCAGAGTTTGACATCGTCATTGAGAGCTACGATTGCAAATCAGAATGTACCTGCGCATATAGTTACTATACTTATCCAAGTGGGAGACTATTGGAATAGTGTCTAAGGCTGCAACTATATAAGGCAAGTATTTGACCCGATTGTGCATGGTCCTTTTGGGTTGCCTTCACTATAGCAACTTGGTAGGATGATTTATTATGAGAGAATAGATATTATTAATATATTATGAGAATAATATAAGGAATAATAATATAGTTATTTGATTAATATAAGTCATAGATTAATTAGTATTAATTTGGTGAGTTAAGGAGATTAATTAAATAAGAGGGTATAAACTGTCAATTGTTTGATAGTTGAACTTTAGACTGTAAATCCATATTGATATGCATTGGACGGATTCTAGAAGCTAAGGATTGCTTCAAATTGTCCAAGGGGTTATCTAAGGAATGGATTTGGATAGCTTTAAGAGAAGATTATCCAATTAGGGTTTAGGTTGTGACCCTTAAGGAGTCTACAAGTATAAATAGACCCTATGGCATAAGGAAATCAACACTTCACCTAAAGTAGAGAAGCTCTGGCCGAATTCCTCCTCTCTCCTCTCTCTCAAATCATCCTCTTTTCTAGTTGGTGTTTGTAAGCCATTAGAGGAGTGATAATTGTGACTCTAAAGCTCCAAGAACAAGAAGATCAAACAAGTGTCTCAAGGTATGATTCTAACTTTGATTTTGTGTTGTTCTTACACCTAATTAGTCATTAGAAGTCTTGGATTCAAAGCATGTTTAACAGAGAAACCTAGATCCAAGCATTAGGGTTTGTATGCGCACTTAGGAATGTTCTTATGTACAAAACCCATCATTTTCAAATTCACATCCTCTCTCACCTTCTTAACCTCCTGCACAAAAAGAACATGTCTTTCTTTTACTACACTTCTTAAATCTTTCACTTCCCCCAGAAAATCAAATCTTTGATTTTTAAGACGTAGCTCAGTTGTTTGATCTGAATAATCAACCTTCTCCATAAGCACAGTCTCTGAAGCCTTCAACATCCCTGATACTTTGGCAATTATTCTGGATTCATGCATCTTTAGCATTGAATCAACCTCCAGACTAGAAATTGATGAACCTCCTCCAAGATCAGCTTGGGATTGAATAATGGAGTTCATCTTTTGAATCAAGATCTTGTATTGTTTCATCGTCACGAGCATGTGATCAGGGAAATCTTCTTCTTCATCTTCAAATTCCAAGTCTTCGAATGTTCCTCCAAACCCTTCATGATCTGTTTCAGTGGGTGAAGTTGTTTTGTGGGTTTCAGTTGATTAAGAAGAGAACATGGAAGTGATTGGTTGATTGAGGATGTGTTCAAAGGTTGGAGATATAGTAGTTGAAGTAGAATGAATGGTTGATGTTGGTGGAACAGAAACGAAAGTTTCAAAAGGAGTAGAGATAAAAGAACCTTGAGTTGCATCCTTCGAAACATTTTCACTCAATCCTGAAGTTCGTACCTCCTTAACAAGTGACTTGGAAATCGAAACTTCAGGGGTGAATATGATTGTGGTCTCTGGAATTGAGCTTGTAATAATAGTGGTCTCTGGAGTTTCTGGTACTCGCTCATCTCCTTCAGTAGACTCACTTGATAAAACAATCTTCCTAGCCTTCTTCGTCTTCTTCTTCGTTGGTTGGGATAAATGTTTCACCATATCTTCGGCTGCCCTTTTCTTGGATGCAGGAGAACCAGGAACCGGAACCTCACGAAACATTATACCTTGATGAGAAAGTTGAGGTTTGTGAAGCAGTTTCTTAGATGAAGATTTGCATTTGTGCTTGGATTTCATATTGATTCTTCGAAACATCCTTGTTTTCGAAGGAATCATCCCATCTTCTTGTGACTCATCCACAACTAGTGTAATCACTGTTGTTGCTTTGACTGTCATAGAGGTTGAACTCTTTACTTTCTTCGCGGGAAAAGTAGGCTCATCTTTCTTTGACTTCTTAGTGTTCTTGGCTCCACGTGGTAGTAAAATTCCCGTAGCAATAGAAGAATCAAAAGTTTTTACATATGCCTCCAAGACAGGATTCGAAGGATTCACTTTTTAAGCATTGCATCGAGAATCCGAGCAACACTTAGAAATTCATCAGCATCATCAACGACCTCCTTTGGAAAATGATATGATTGAAAAGTAACATTTTTGTCTTCATTAGAAACCAGAATACCTTCTTTGTTGTAGAAATGTTGTAAAATGAGACTCCAGTACCGAGCACACGATATCCCATGGACAACATTCGTGAGTTCTACCCCTTTCTGGAACTCCTTCCATAGTTGTGTTGAATAATTAGTAGGAAGATCATAGTATAGACTAGCCACCATGGTATATATCTCCATTCTTCCTTTATCCAAGCCAACTGTTCTTCCGGCTAGACAACGCAAAAATATTCCAAACAAAAAGTTCCATATTTTTGGAAGACCAGATTTTTTAAAATCACTGATCTTTGACAATGGGGGCTGATATCCCATTTCATTAAACATGTGTATGATTTGAGAGAATTGAAATTCAAGAAATGCAGGTGTATTTGGAATATCAAGAATCTGCAAAAACACTTTCTTAGAAAGCCTAACCTTCTTATCATTGATTAAAAGAAAGGTAATCGAATCAGTGGCTTTATTGTAGGTAGCTGTTGATCCTGCTTGAGAAAGCCAGCATAATGGAACAGAAAAAGAGTTAAACATTGTTTTTGATAATACATAGTGTTTTAGTGCAACAATCAACATTTTGAATTCCTCCGGACACTGTGAGAGTTCACCATTGACATAATAGTTGGTAGATTGAATCTTCATTATTGGTACTGAGGATGTATCTTCAGTGGAAACATCAACATGAGAAGTAGTCGTCATTGTTAGGGTTTGAAGAAGATGAAGAACAGAGAATTTGGGGAATTTTGGATTGTATGATCGCGTAAACATAGAATGTACTCTGACCCCCCTTTTATATGTAACACTGGATGATTTGAATTTGAAGCGGGATGCATTTAATGAAATCCAACGTGGCACTTTGAAAATCAAACCAGTTCTGCGGAAAGTTAGCCATGCGTTAAAAAGCATCTGTCACATCTCCTAGAAAACTAGGTTGAATACCATACGTCACGGTTACACAACCTATCACAGTCCCCTTTATTGAATAGTAACTGTTAGAACCCTTCGAATGGAGGCAAGGCTCTTTCACTTTTGGGATGAAAAGTGAAGTCATATGCTAGATGTTCGAAATCATCAGCCTGAGTTGGTATTACTTAGAACCTCAAGGATTTCGTGTGTGAAGTGTGCCAAAGAAAGGTTAGACAAGAAACAATTAAAAAATTTTGGAATGTAGTGATGTCAAAAATTCAATTTGACACAAATACATATAAACCCCGGGCAAAGGTTGCTTCGTTAATCATCAAGAGAGATGATCAACAGCTTGTGTATGTTCCTGTGAAGTACAATTGACTACTTTTTGACAAGCATCAAAGGGCTTCTTTTAAAAGTAATTCTTGGGTTGGTTTAAAATTTCGTTACATGTCATCCTAAACATAAGGTGATAAATTGTAACAGAAATTACTTGTTTGACCAGTGTAGTCAGTGACAAGTTTGCTTTGAAAAATATGATCATGACAAGGATATGCGAATGAAACACACACTAAAATCATATTCATAAAAAATTATGTTCTAGATCTTCTTGGGTTTCGAATGTTTGATCAAGACCACGCATTCGAAATGAATATGATTTGAAGTTTCGAATTTTGGTACAGAAACAAAAGTTTCGTTAATATCTGGAACAATGTTCCCTGTCAATTCCTTAAGTTTCAAGATATTTGGGTTTCACTTTCATCACGGACTCATGATGTCAGATCATTAACACATAATTTTTTATATGTCTAAGTCTCGATGGGTTTGATCAGAGACCTCTCGGACATACGTCTTTGTGTGTGATCGTGTAAGAATGTGTTGATGAAAAAGATTGGTGTAAGACACGAAAAGTACCTCTATTATGTTTTGGACCAAACAGAAAACTCTTAACTCTATTTGAGAAGAGTAAGGTAGCTTAGAGACTAATGTGAATATAAGACTGATTGGGAAGAATTTTTCATATGAAAAAGTTCATTAAGGCTTTCGTACACACACATTGAGTCATGGAGGCTTTGGTCGACATGCAGCAGCATGCTTCTAGGGACAACCTAACTAATTCGAATAATGAAAAAGATAGTCATGCATACGAAAAAAATTTACCTGTCCCCAATACTACTTGCTTTTTCCCTTCCAAATCTTCATCAAAATCCGTAACAAAATTCTCAAAAAAATGAAAAATATTTTTGTTGTTTTTGAATTTTTCGAAAATTAAAAAAATGAAAATCGTTTTGAATTTTTAATTTTTATAAATTTAAAGACAAAACAAAAGAAAATCTTTTTGTGTTTTTGATTTGTTGCAAACAAAAAAAATTTGACATTCTTTGAAAAGTAACAAATGTACGAATTCGAAGCATTCGAAGCGTTGACTATGCATAGTAACCACTGATGCAACGCTAAAGATCAGTGACAATCATGCGAATTCGAAGCGGTCGAAGCGTTGACCATGAACAGTAACCGCTGAATGCTAAATAACTTTGTTCATCGCCTCTGACTCATTCTTTTCGCTTAGTATTCATCTTTTTCACACTAAACAGAATTTCCATCGATCATTCCAAGACCTTTTATTATTCGCATTAGAGACTTTTCATCCAAAGCTTTCGTGAAAATATCAGCTAACTGATCAGTTGTTTTCACGAAATGAACTTCAATATTTCCATCCTCCACGTGATCTTTAATGAAATGATAACGAAGAGCTATGTGTTAATCTTCGAATGCTGCACAGGATTATGACAAATTAATATTGCACTTTGAGAATCACAATATAATGGAATCTTTTTCATATTAATTGCATAATCACGTAATTGACTTTGAATCCATATTATTTGCGAAATGCATGCAGCAGCAGCCACATATTCTGCTTCATCCGTGGAAATCGACACACATGTTTGCTTTTTCGACTGCCAACTCACTAATTTGCCATCAAGTAATTAACATCCACCACTTGTGCTTTTTCGATCAAGATTACAACCACCCAAGTCTGCATCTGAGTATGCTTGAATGAAGAATCTTGTTTTCGAAGGATACCACAATCCTAACGAAATAGTGCCTTTCAGATAACGAAAAATATTCTTCACAGCAATAAGATGTGGTTCGCGTGGATTAGACTAATACCTAGCACAATTACACACAAAAAACATGATATCAGGTCGACTTGTTGTAAAATAAAGTAACGAACCTATCATGCTCCTATACAGCGTAATATCAACAGCAGGTTTGTCTAATGATGGTGTTAACTTTATTCCCATTGCCATTGGTACACGAAGCTTTGTGCTATTCGTCAATCCAAACTTTTCAAGCGGATTTTTCATATATTTTTCCTGATTGATGAAAATCCCTTCTCTATTTTGACGAATATTCAGTCCAAGGAAATTATTGATTTTTCCCATCATGCTCATTTCAAACTTGCTTTTCATCAAGTCTTCAAATTCTTTAGACAAAGCAGGGTCAGTCGAGCCAAATATAATATCATCAACATAAATTTGAACAAGCATAAGATGATTCCCTACTTTCTTTCGAAATAGTGTAGGATCAACAGATCCTTGTTTAAATTTAGATTGTTTCAAAAATGATGTAAGTGTTGCATACCATGCTTGTGGTGCTTGTTTTAGACCATAAACTGCCTTATCTAAAATATAAACATGATTAGGAAATTCTTCGTTAATAAAACCTGGGGGTTGTTCCACATATACCGTTTCTTCAACCTCTCCATTAAGAAATGCACATTTCACGTCCATTTGATAAACATCAAAATCTTTGTGAGCTGCATAGCCATGAATATTCGAACCGCCTCGAGTCTTGCGACAGGGGCAAAAGTTTCTTCATAATCGATTCCTTCTTGTTATGAATAGCCTTTTACAACAAGTCTGGCATTATTTTGAATAATTTTTCCATCTTTGTTGGTTTTTTTTGTAAATCCATTTAAACTTGACAATCGAAACATTTTCGGGTTTAGGAATTAATCTCCAAACCTTGTTTCATTCGAATTCAGACAATTACGATTGCACTGCAACAAGCCAATCTGAGTGTTCCATTGCATTCTTAACTGTTTTTGGTTCAATTTTAGAAATGAAAACATTAAACATACAAAATTCTTGATGATTATTCAATACCTCATTCTTTGCACGAATTTGAGCTCTTGTTAACACTCCTTCGTGTGGATTCCCAATCACTTGTTCCTTCGGATGGTCTCTAGTCCATTTTTCCATGGGTGGATATGCTGGATCAAATTCCAAATGAGCATCTTCAAATATTTCATCATATTCTGACCCTGCATTTGTAACAGCCCGTTATTTCAAGTCAGTAAAAATCGAGTCCTGTAACCTCTTTGAGAAAGGAATTAGAATATCATCGAAAAATGAAGTATTCAAAAACTCTATTTGGAGTACACTATGTGGTAGTTCTCGTCTTAAGGTTTCCAAACATATAAATAACACAAAAATCCGAGTTATAACGAAGAAGTTATGATCATTCTAAGTTTTCCGACAAAAACCGGCAATACGAAGTTGCGTAAAAACGCAAAGTTTCAGTAAAACACTTTCTGACCTTAGGTGTCTAAATGGAAGTCATAGATATCGTTAAACTACAAACATGCATAAAAACAACGCTCAAATCGGACATCGTATGAATAAGTTAAGAATTTTTAAAGAAATTCCTTAATCACGTCATTTTAATAAATAAATAATAAAAATAATTCTGGAATTTTCCAACGGAATCTAAATGAAAGTTGTAGATCGTAGTCTCACCTTTGCGGGGATATAAAGAACGTCAAAAACGGAGTTCGTATGAAGGAGATATGAATTTTCGAAGTTTGATAAATAATTTATAGATAATTTTTATTAAAAATTTGGTATTATCCGAAGGGGAGTCAGCGTCCTCATCCGAGGTACGCGCTGCGTACCCCTGTACGCCCTGCGTACCCGAGGAGCTTGGCCTCAAACCGTCCACGTCGCCCTATGCGAGGCTACCGACCCGCCCGTCCGACCCGCCGTCCCATCCGACCCGACAGCCTGAGCCGTCCCATCCGAGGCCGACGCAGTCGAGGCCTCGGTCACGCATGACGTACGCGTACGCGCTGCGTACGAGCGTACGCCCCGCGTACGAGGCTTCTCAGGCCCCCCTATAAATAGCATGCGAGGGTTCCCGGGAAAATGGCTCATTCTCTCTCCTTTTTCTTGCGTTTTACCTCGTTTTCCGTGCTCGCACTACCCT
The DNA here is from genome assembly GCF_052625555.1 of Lactuca saligna. Taxonomy (NCBI): domain Eukaryota; kingdom Viridiplantae; phylum Streptophyta; class Magnoliopsida; order Asterales; family Asteraceae; genus Lactuca; species Lactuca saligna. The sequence continues at coordinate 144,695,556 of NC_136417.1, forward strand.
GAAGCCCTGGTCATTTTGTGCAAGTCCCGAAGGTCGATTTTACTCCCAAGGAATCCCGAGATTTCCGAGGAAAATCCATTTCCCGAGATGAAACTCTGCCCGGTTTTCCATCTTGCTATCTTCAAGCTTTCAAGTGAGTTCATACCCCTTTCAAACACAGTTTAAATACATTTAAATGCTTTTATACTCTTTTAGGGGGGGAATACAAGTAAACATACGGTTATTATCGTGTATTTTATCAAGTTTCACTTCACTTGTTTTATCGAATAAATCACTTGGAACTTATTTCTATTATGGAAAACTCTTTTCATACTTTGTGTGCATTAGACTTATACAAAGTATATAATGATTTCAAGGTACCTTTCATTGTTAAGTCGTTTTATACATTCTAAAAACTTATGATTTTGCTTTGTCAAACATTGTGAAAAAGGATAAACTTTGCATACAAAACTATCACTTTAATACAGGCTTAGTTGAGAATCCATGAGACGTGTATATCTTCAAACGTTACTTTTCTTTGTTAGAAAGTAATGCTGCAAGTCCTGTCTATAACCAGAGTCTCCCGTTCGGAGAACGTGTCAAATGTGTATAGATCTACACGGGAAGTCATGATCCCGCGCCCTGACTATTAGCTACAGTCCGTCTTTTGGGGTGATAGTTGTCATAACGCTGCGACGCCTGAAGAACGTCGTTACAGGCATATTATGTTTAGTATGGTTATAAAACTCATCGGATATACAATTATTATGGTATTATGCTTTTATGAACAAGTAGCTATTAAAACTATTCTTCATCTAACAAATGCGTTCTTCGTATAGCTTTATTATATAAAACTATGACACAACTTTTGAGAACGTCGGTTTCTTGCGATTTTCGGTCTTAGAGACTGCCATTTATGTTAGGAAAATAAGGGTTTTTCCTGCATACAAACCAAACAACCAATAGGAAAATAAGGGATTTTCCTGGTGCAATTATTTACAACTTATAACACGAACATTCATATGCATTTCATACTTTTATAAGAAAATAAGGGTTTTTCTTGGAAAACACAACAACTCGTATCTCAACCATTAGGGAAAATATGGGATTTTCTAGATCTAATACATTCACTTTCAACACAACAAATCACAACTCTTTACATTTGAAATGCTGCGTTTTCTGGAAAATATACACCCATTTTGGAATGGCATCCAATTTTTCGAAACTACTTATGAACTCACCAACTTAATTGTTGACACTTTTTCTTTGAAATAACTTGTATTCTTAGGGAACCGCTAAGCAGGTTTGGGAATCAACTGTTGGGGTTAACACGCTGGCGTTAATTACTTCTTTTGAATGATGTTTATGTATTTATCTTTTGAACATGTAATGAATACAATTATGTAAACATCTTGGAAACTTTAATATATATGGTGGTGTGTACTTTCCTTTCTATGAACTGTTATGATACTGAATATGACGTCCACCACCCCCGAACGTTTCCGCCGTTCTGGTTTGGGGGTGTGACAGATTGGTATCAGAGCTTTGTTTATAGGTAATTAAGTATATCAAAACCATTCCTTTTTGATATACAACTATAAACTCAACTGGGCAAAAACACTCTGAGAAAAATTCATACTTTTGAAAGTAAATCTAATTAGTTTTAAGGTAAGCATGCACTCATTTTATGCTAATAACAGTTTCATAGTAAATAACTTTAGAAGTATTATAAATAAGTTGTGCAGTACAGGTACGCCTTGGGACATGTAATCGGAACTGGGAAGAATATAGCCTGATCAACTATATTTGTCCAAGAGCCGACTAACATATGCCAAGGAGTGTCTGCAATGGACAACAAATTTAAAACTTACCAAAAGCATATCGCTAAAGAATACTGAGGGAGTATTCGAGTGCCGTCAACCATTAAACTTAAGGGTAAGTTTCATGTGCTCTAGCGTATAGTAAACTTTTAACTATATTCTCGTACAGTCTAAATGGCGGGATTCCATCACCCCAATGACCCCTACTACCCCAACCAAGGTAATGGAGGGTGGATCGAAGAAGATCCTAAAGAAGACGAAGAGCCTATAGAGTTGGAGGGAGGGGATGACTCTGGCACGGATTCGGAGCCAGAAATTATAAATCCACCAATCCCACAATCTCCCGTCCACGTGAGGAATTTCCAAGGACCCACTCCAGTGTGGGGAAGTCACCTCCATCATTGGAGCCAACAACAAAGCTTACGCCCTCCCTACGGCATGTGCCGAGACTTCTATGATGTGAGAGGCGGGGGATCAGCCGACCGAGCACTTCCGGTCATGGTTGGCAAACTCGCCAACCAGTGCTATCAATCCGGAGTGTAAGCCAACCAAATCCGAGAGGTCAATGTGGAAGTACAAATTCACACAGCCGATATCAACCGCCTAGAGTTGTTGCAGAACGACATCCACATTCGCGCCGAAGCATTTCAAGCACAAGCAAATGCGGCCTTCGCAGAATTAAGAGAACAACAAGCTGCGTTTGATAGACGCCTCATGGAGTCGAAGCAGTCTGACACGGAGTCGAGCTCCAAACGCAAAGCGCGCCGCAAGTAGTACTTGCCCGACTCTCAAATTTTGTTATAAATTAGGACTTCGGATAAAAGTATTATTTTCTTTAAATTGTTCTGTAATCGGAGGCCTTTAGAAAGGCCAAGAACTTTTGTCTAGACCCCGCTGTAACACAACTATATGTTTAATATATATAAGGGTATATCCCTTTTCTTGTTGTTGTTAATCATGCGCAATTCGTTCAATTCATTGGTACATCTATTCAAACTTTACTTTCAAGCTCAAAACATTGTGTCGGTCAAACCCAACTTCTTAGAACTATTAGAAGTTAACTCAATATCATTCAACTCTGAACTGCCAAAACTTATAAATTTTTCCATTTTTTTTCTTTTGGCAACGCGATGCCTCCTCGTCCAACCCTAAGGCCTAGGTTGGGCACGGCACCACCACCACCTGCACCACCAGCTTATGATCCAGCCATAGTCCAGGCTGCTATCACGGCAGCAGTAACTGCAGCCCTCTCGCAAATAAACTCCCACGGAAATGGAGGGGCGGGAAGCAGCACGAATCATCCAAATCATGGCACTGGTCATCGCCAAGAAAGAGAATGTACTTACAAGGAGTTCTCTAATGCTAAGCCAAAAACTTTTAATGGAACTGGGGGAGTCATTGCACTAATGCAATGGTTCGAGAAGACCGAAACGGTCTTCGAGATCTGCTCATGCCTAGAAGCAAGCAAAGTCAAGTTCGCTGCTTGCACTTTCGTAGATCGAGCCCTCACTTGGTGGAAAAGCCATGTGAATTCGGTGACGCTCACTGTCGCCAACGCCATGAGTTGGGACGATCTAAAGGTTCTACTACTGGAAGAATACTGCCCAAGGGGCGAAGTGCAAAAGCTTGAGCAGGAGCTCTGGAATCAGAAAATGACTGGGCCTGACCTAGTCACCTATACAGCTAGGTTCAATGACCTCGCTGCACTGTGCCCTACCATGGTCAACCCAGAATCAAAGAAGGTTGAAAGGTACATTTGGGGGTTGTCACCCCAGATTCAAGGGCATGTCCTAGCTTCCGGCCCAGTTACCTACAACAGCGCTAAACGCCTGGCTCAGCGACTCATCGACCACGGAGTAAAACACAATATCATTTCAACAACCGCAAATCCACCTAGGGAGGCTCAGGGCCAGAGTAGGCCTTGGAAAAAAAGGAGGGGACAAACCCTCCAGGAAAACCCCAAGAAACAACAGGTAATAGCGACCTACGCTATGACTGTACCTTCCAACCCTGCCCCCGCAAGCTCATATAATGGGAAACTTTCTAAGTGCAACCGATGCAGCTTCCACCACCACGGTCCTTACCATGATCTTCAATGCACCAAGTGTAATAAGAAGGGACATACAACCCGCTATTGCAAAGAGCCAACCCAACCGTCCGTCCCCACTACTAATACCGGGGTAAGTCGTGCCTGCTTTGAGTGCAGAGACATGGGGCACTACCACAGGGACTGCCCAAAGGCAAACAACCGGAATACCGGCGGAATGGGCCGAGTTTTAGAAATGGGACAAGATGAAGCCATTGCGGACCCTACTGTTGTTACGGGTACGTTTCTTCTCGATAACTCGTATGCATGCATTTTGTTTGATAGTGGAGCGGAAAGGAGTTTTGTGAGTCACGACTTTAAAGGCTTGCTAAAATCAATACCACAATCATTAAGTGAACCATTCATAGTAGAAATGGCCAACGGGAAAACCGAAGGCACTAAGGAGATATACGTAAACTGCACCCTAACATTAAACGATAATCCCTTTTCAATCAACCTCATGCCAGTCTCGATTAAGAGTTTCGATGTCATCGTTGGCATGGATTGGCTGAGTTCTCATCATGCGGACATTCTATGTTACGATAAGGATGTTCGCCTTAATCTGCCAACCGGCGAAACCTTCATTGTCTTGGGCAACAGACCTAGTACCACTCTTCGTATCATCTCAAGTATCCAAGCTCGGAAATGCCTACGCAAGGAGTGTCACGCGTTCTTGGCACATGTTGTAGATGTGAAACGCGAAGTCCAGGACATCAAGAGTGTGCCCGACGTATGCGATTTTCCCGACGTTTTTCCCGAGGACCTTCCGGGAATACCTCCCGCGAGACAAGTTGAGTTCAGAATCGATCTGGTTCCCGGTGCTACCCCATTAGCCAAAGCACCTTATCGATTAGCCCCGGCAGAGATGCAAGAGCTATCCAGCCAACTTAATGAACTACTTGGAAAAGGATTCATCAGGCCGAGCTTCTCGCCATGGGGAGCACCCGTACTGTTCGTGAAAAAGAAGTATGGATCATTCAGAATGTGCATCGCCTACCAAGAACTCAACAAACTTACCATCAAGAACCGATACCCCCTACCCCGAATCGATGACTTATTCGACCAACTCCAAGGAGCCAACTACCTCTCCAAGATCGATCTGAGGTCGGGATATCACCAGCTGCGAGTCTTAGAGAGTGATATTCCCAAGACGGCCTTCTGAACACGATACGGACATTACGAGTTCGTAGTGATGCCGTTCGGACTAACCAATGCCCCGGCCGTATTCATGGATCTTATGAATCGGGTATGTCGTCCATTCTTGGATAAATTCGTGATAGTATTCATAGATGACATACTCATTTATTCAAAGAATAAAGAAGAGCATGGTCAACATCCGAGGCAAGTTTTAGAGACGTTACGGACTGAGAGACTGTATGCAAAATTCTCAAAATGTAAGTTTTGGATTAGAAAGGTGGACTTCCTCGGTCACGTGGTCAGCAAGGAAGGAATCCACGTGGATCCATAAAAAATCAAGGCTATCAAAAACTGGTCTGCGCCAACTACACCAACAGAAATTCGCCAATTTCTAGGTCTTGCTGGTTATTACTGAAGATTCATCCAAAATTTCTCCAGCATCGCAAAGCCTCTTACCGCCTTAACCCAGAAAGGTGTGACCTACAATTGGGGAGAAAAGCAAGACGCTGCATTTCAGACTTTGAAACAGGCCCTTTGCAGTGCGCCCATCCTTTCTCTCCCAGAAGGGACCGAAGATTTTGTGGTGTATTGCGACGCTTCGAAGCAAGGGCTGGGTTGTGTACTAATGCAGAGGGGAAAGGTTATTGCATATGCCTTACGACAACTGAAAACGCATGAGGTCAACTACACCACTCATGATTTAGAACTTGGGGCGGTGTTCTTCGCTCTTAAAATCTGGAGACACTACCTATATGGTTCCAAATGCACTATCTTTACAGACCACAAGAGCCTACAACACATCTTCGACCAGAAGGAGTTGAACATGAGACAGCGACGTTGGGTCGAATTGCTCAACGACTACGAATGTGAGATTCGGTATCATCCAGGAAAGGCTAACGTCGTGGCAGATGCTCTTAGTCGTAAGGAGTACTCTGGCCGAAGAGTGAAGTCATTAGCCATGTCAATCCATTCGCACCTGTCAACACAAGTCAAGGAAGCTCAAATAGAGGCCCTGAAACCCAAAAACGTGACAGGTGAGACCCTTAGGGGAATGGACAAGAATTTAGAAATCAAGAGTGACGGAGCACACTACCTCATGAACCGAATATGGACACCCAAGTTCGGTGGACTTAGAGAGGTAGTTATGAGCGAAGCACACAAGACTCCATAATCCGTGCACCCCGGGTCAGACAAGATGTATCAAGATCTCAAACAACTCTACTGGTGGCCAAACATGAAAGCAGATATCGCTACATATGTGAGCAAGTGTTTGACTTGCGCCAAGATCAAAATAGAACACCAGAAACCCTCAGGACTACTCCAACAACCAGAAATTCCTGAGTGGAAATGGGAGCAGATTTCCATGGACTTCATAACGAAACTACCCAAGACTCAGGGTGGCCAAGATACTATTTGGGTAATCATCGATAGATTAACCAAGTCCGCTCATTTCCTACCGATCAAGGAAACGAATAAAATGGAAAAGCTATCGAGAATCTACATCCGAGAGATCGTACAACTCCATGGAGTGCCAATGTCTATCATCTCGGATAGAGATAGCAGACTCACGTCTAGATTCTGGCAATCATTACAAAAATCCATGGGAACAAGATTGGACATGAGTACAGCCTATCACCCCCAAACTGACGGACAAAGCGAAAGAACGATCCAAACCTTGGAAGACATGTTATGAGCATGTGTAATCGACTTTGGTAAAGCATGGGATGTTCACTTACCTTTGGTTGAGTTCTCTTATAACAATAGTTATCATACTAGTATCAATACTGCTCCATTTGAAGCCCTCTACGGCCGTAAATGCAGATCACCTCTGTGTTGGACGGAAGTGGGCGACACACAACTAGCAAAAGGTCTAGTCCCTGATATCACCCTCACTGGTCCAAAGGTCATCAGAGAAACTACTGAAAAGATCGTGCAAATACGAGAACGACTGAAATCCTCGAGGGATAGGGAAAAGAGCTATGCCGACAAAAGATGTAAACCCTTAGAATTTCAGATTGGCGATCGGGTACTACTGAAGGTCTCACCCTGGAAGGGCATGATACACTTTGGAAAGCGTGGGAAGCTAAATCCTAGGTACATTGGACCCTTCGAAATCATTTCAAGGGTTGGTCCAGTAGCCTACAAACTCCGACTTCCAATAGAGCTTAACAAAGTACATCCAGTATTCCACGTATCAAACCTGAAGAAGTGTTTGTCCGACGAAACACTTGTAATTCCACTCGATGAGATCGAACTAAATGAAAATCTTAACTTTGTGGAAGAACCCGTCGAGATCATGGATAGGGAAGTTAAACGAACTAAACAGAGTCGCATTCCAATAGTAAAGGTCCGATGGAATGCTAATAGGGGACCTTAGTTCACGTGGGAACGAGAAGATCAAATGCAACAGAAGTATCCACATCTCTTCCCCAGCCCCTAAAACTCATCTTTTGTATTAAAATTTCGGGACGAAATTCCCTCTAACGGGGGGATGATGTAACAGCCCGTTATTTCAAGTCAGTAAAAATCGAGTCTTGTAACCTCTTTGAGAAAGGAATTAGAATATCATCGAAAAATGAAGTATTCAAAAACTCTATTTGGAGTACAGTATGTGGTATTTATCATCTTAAGGTTTCCAAACATATAAATAATACAAAAATCCGAGTTATAACGAAGAAGTTATGATCATTCTAAGTTTTCCGACAAAAACCGGCAATACGAAGTTGCGTAAAAACGCAAAGTTTCAATAAAACACTTTCTGACCTTAGGTGTCTAAATGGAAGTCATAGATATCGTTAAACTACAAACATGCATAAAAAGAACGCTCAAATCGGACATCGTATGAATAAGTTATGAATTTTTAAAGAAATTCCTTAATCACGTCATTTTAATAAATAAATAATAAAAATAATTCTGGAATTTGCCAACGGAATCTAAATGAAAGTTGTAGATCGTAGTCTCACCTTTGCGGGGATATAAAGTACGTCAAAAACGGAGTTCGTATGAAGGAGATATGAATTTTCGAAGTTTGATAAATAATTTATATATAATTTTTATTAAAAATTCGGTATTATCCGAAGGGGAGTCAGCGTCCTCATCCGAGGTACGCGCTGCGTACCCCTGTACGCCCTGCGTACCCGAGGAGCTTGGCCTCAAACCGTCCACATCGCCCTATGCGAGGCTACCGACCCGCCCGTCCGACCCACCGTCCCATCCGACCCGACAGCCTGAGCTGTCCCATCCCAGGTCGAGGCAGTCGAGGCCTCGGTCACGCATGACGTACGCGTACACGCTGCGTACGAGCGTACGCCCCGCGTACGAGGCTTCTTAGGCCCCCCTATAAATAGCATGCGAGGGTTCCCGGGAAAATGGCTCATTCTCTTTCCTTTTTCTTGCGTTTTACCTCGTTTTCCGTGCTCGCACTACCCCGAAGCCCTGGTCATTTTGTGCAAGTCCCGAAGGTCGATTTTACTCCCGAGGAATCCCGAGATTTCCGAGGAAAATCCATTTCCCGAGACGAAACTCTGCCCGGTTTTCCATCTTGCTATCTTCAAGCTTTCAAGTGAGTTCATACCCCTTTCAAACACACTTTAAATACATTTAAATGCTTTTATACTCTTTTAGGGGGGAATACAAGTAAACATACGGTTATTATCGTGTATTTTATAAAGTTTCACTTCATTTGTTTTATCGAATAAATCACTTGGAACTTATTTCTATTATGGAAAACTCTTGTCATACTTTGTGTGCATTAGACTTATACAAAGTATATAATGATTTCAAGGTACCTTTCATTGTTAAGTCATTTTATACATTCTAAAAACTTATGATTTTGCTTTGTCAAACATTGTGAGAAAGGATAAACTTTGCATACAAAACTATCACTTTAATACAGGCTTAGTTTAGAATCCATGAGACGTGTATATCTTCAAACGTTATTTTTCTTTGTTAGAAAGTAATGCTGCAAGTCCTGTCTATAACCAGAGTCTCCCGTTCGGAGAACGTGTCAAATGTGTATAGATCTATACGGGAAGTCATGATCCCGCGTCCTGACTGTTAGCTACAGTCCGTCTTTTGGGGTGACAGTTGTCATAACGCTGCGACGCCTGAAGAACATCGTTACAGGCATATTATGTTTAGTATGGTTATAAAACTCATCGGATATACAATTATTATGGTATTATACTTTTATGAACGAGTAGCTATTAAAACTATTCTTCATCTAACAAATGTGTTCTTCGTATAGCTTTATTATATAAAACTATGACACAACTTTTGAGAACGTCGGTTTCTTGCGATTTTCGGTCTTAGAGACTGCCATTTATGTTAGGAAAATAAGGGTTTTTCCTGCATACAAACCAAACAACCAATAGGAAAATAAGGGATTTTCCTGGTGCAATTATTTACAACTTATAACACGAACATTCATATGCATTTCATACTTTTATAAGAAAATAAGGGTTTTTCTTGGAAAACACAACAACTCGTATCTCAACCATTAGGGAAAATATGGGATTTTCTGGATCTAATACATTCACTTTCAACACAACAAATCACAACTCTTTACATTTGAAATGCTGCGTTTTCTGGAAAATATACACCCATTTTGGAATGGCATACAATTTTTCGAAACTACTTATGAACTCACCAACTTAATTGTTGACACTTTTTCTTTGAAATAACTTGTATTCTCAGGGAACCGCTAAGCAGGTTTGGGAATCAACTGTTGGGGTTAACGCGCTGGCATTAATTACTTCTTTTGAATGATGTTTATGTATTTATCTTTTGAACATGTAATGAATACAATTATGTAAACATCTTGGAAGCTTTAATATATATGGTGGTGTGTACTTTCCTTTCTATGAACTGTTATGATACTGAATATGACGTCCTCCGCCCCCGAACGTTTCCGTCGTTCTGGTTTGGGGGTGTGACAGCATTCGAACATGCATCATCAACATGATGCTCCCCCTCAATTTTAGCATTCAATTGTTGTTGCTCCCCCTCAATAGAATGCTCTTCATCATTCAAAGTATTCGAATCCAATCGCTCTCTCTCCAAAGGATTGTCATTCATAGGTTCTCCTTCTTGAGGAGTTGATGATGATTCATCAATAAGTTTTGACAACTCTGGAATGTGATTATCATGAGCATGAACTTCAGCATCAACTGCATGATCTGAGATGCCAAAATTAAATCATAATCAATATCATCCATTTGTAAAGAATCAGTTTCAATTTTTGTTTCTTGTAAAATTAGATAATTCGAAAATTGATGTTCATTTGATTTAACATAATAATCATCGAATATAAGATTGAATGTTTCTTCCACTTTTCGTGTTCTCTTATTTAACACTCGATAAGCCATTGAATTGTGCGAATATCCTAGAAAAATCCCTTCATCATCTTTTGCATGAAATTTCGAAAGATGATCCTTGAGATTCATAATAAAGCACCTACATTTGAAAACATGAAAGAACTTCACCTTAGGTTTTCGATTATTCAGAATTTCGTATGGCGTAATATTAAATCTACGATGAATGAATGATTTGTTTTGAGTAAAACATGCAGTTGAAACAGCTTCAACCCATAGATATTAAGGTAAAGTCGCATATGCCAACATGGTTCTTGCCGCTTCGCATAATGAGCGATTTCTTCGTACTACAACACCATTTTGTTGTGGTGTCTATGGAGATGAGAAATTATGCGAAATTCCTTTGTCCACTAAAAAGGAATCAAGAATTTTTTTTTGAATTCAGTTCCACGGTCACTCTTGATTTTTCGAACAGGATTTTTCAACGTGATTTCCATCTTTTTGATAAAATCAATCATAATTTGTGCAACTTCAGATTTAAGCCTGAGAAAATAAACCCACGTGAATCTTGAAAAATCATCAACAATAACTAAAATGTATCGTTTATTGTTGAGAGTGGATACAGTCGAAGGACCACACAAATCGATATGTAATAACTCCAGAGGTGCAACAATCTTTGAATCAATTGTAAGTGGATGACCTTATTTATGTTGCTTGCCAACTTCACAAGCTGCACATAAAGAATCATTATCAAATTTAAGTACATGTAAACCTCTTACTAGATCTTGTACCACAAGTTTGTTTATGTTTCGAAAGTTGAGATGTGAAAGTCTTCGATGCCATAACCAACTCAAATCAGATGTAGCTTTCGAAACTAGACATACTGCTGGTTTGCCTACGATTGGATTGATGTCGAAAGTAAACATGTCACCTTTCCTTTTAGATTTCAGTAATATTTTGTTTGTGTTAACATTCGAAATAACACTTCCTTCTTCATTGAAAAGAACTTGATTGTTAGTGCCCACAACAAGTTAAGAAACACTTATCAAGTTATGTTGAAGACCTTCAACATATGCAACACGATTCACTGTGAATTGTCCGTTTGTAATTTTTTCATATCCTTTTACTTGACATTTTTTATTGTTCACAAACTTTACTACTCCAGCATTTTTGAGACTTCGAAAATCTCTTAAGTTGTGACAACTATCAAATTTCGGTCAAGTCAAAGTCAACTAAAGTCAACAAGTCAAACCGTTTGACTCAATTTGCCCTTGGGTACTAGAATTTACATTATGAAATTTCTACACAACTCTCTATTCTAATGAGAGATCATAAATCAAAAAGTGCGAACATCTAGATCTCCTTAACCAAAAACAGTGGTACGTGGCTAGCCAAATCGATAAAACAATGTTGCATACTCATCGGGAGTGTGTAAGATCCTTAAACAAGGCTTAACAGTGTTTACGGACCTTGCATTGCGAAGCCGGACACTCACAAATGCCACACTCGAAACCTCTCTCAATTGTTTTCACTCTATCTATCTTTATTTGAAATCTCTCTAAGTATGTGAAATCTCTCCCAAAACTCTCTTTGTATGAGAAATCTCTCTAAGTATGTGAAATCTCTCCTAAAACTCTCTTTGTATGAGAAATCTTTCTAAGTATGTGAAATCTCTCCCAAATCTCTCTAAGTATGTGAAACTTCTCCCAAAACTCTCTTTGTATGAGAAATCTCTCCAAGAATGTCAAATCTCTCCCAAATCTCTCCAAGTATGTGAAACCTCTCTCAAATATCTCTTTGTATGAGAAATCTCTCCAAGAATGTCAAATCTCTCCCAAATATCTCCAAGAATGTCAAATCTCTCCCAAATCTCTCCAAGTATGTGAAACCTCTCTCAAATATCTCTTTGTATGAGAAATCTCTCCAATAATGTCAAATCTCTCCCAAATCTCTCCAAGTATGTGAAATCTCTCTCAAAAGTTTCCCATAACTTTTTAGAGTCATTCGGGTCATTCCGACCCTTAACCAGGTCAAAAACGGCTTGAAACGGGGTAAAAACGAGAAAAATGGACATTAGGAACCGAAACCTCTTGAGAAGAGAGAAGCCTCTTAGGACCCGAAGGTCCTCTTAGGGACCGAGAGCAAGAAGGGCCGAACCCGAGAGCAAGGAACCGAACCTGAGCAAGGAAGAACCGAACCCGAGCCAGGAGGAACCAAACCTCGCACACCACCCGTACCCGAAGGCACTGTTCACTACTGTTCATTCGGCTCATTTCGGTTCTGACACCTTCGCCTCTTATCTCCGGACCGAACCCCTCGCCTTCGCCTCTCACTTCCGGTTCGCAACTCTCGCTTCCTCGCCCCCTTCGTTTCCCACTGTTTCGCTTCGTTTCCGGCTACAATCCTCAGCAAGGACCGACTCTCAACCTAGGGACCGAACCTCGGCCTAGGACCGAGAGGTCTCGCTGGGAACCCATTTTCTCCCGGTTTTCGTGTAGTTTTGCGTTTAAGGCCCGTTTTTAATTATATTTTAACATAATAAACCCTAAATATTCACAATTTAATCATATTTTCATAAAAATCTTTATTTAAATAATAAAAGCAAGTGGGTAAAGTACAAAGAGGTGGAGTGTTGACTTTGCTTTACCTTATGACACAAGCAACCACTCTCACACCCACTCTATGACCAGCCATACCTCCCCACCTTACCTAGGTCACATCAATGTCATTTCCACTCAATTATCACTCTTTCCCACATTTTTTAGAGCTGAATATTCATCCTCTCTCCTCATTTCTCTCATTTGCTCTCATGTCACCAAGAAGATCAAACTCTTTCCTCTCTCACTTTCTCTCTCTAGAAATTCGAGATTCAAGGGCTGATCTTGGGTTTTTCCTCCACATTTGGAAAGCATAATCCATTCTCCTTATTATTATTTCACTTGTTATACTCAAATCATTGATATCTTACACAAACTCCATCATAATTGTGTTAGAGCTTCGAATCTTCAAGTGATTCTTCAAGTGTTCTTGGGTTGAACACTTCTCTTCTTCAACACTTATCTACTAAAATCACTCAAGCTGAGTTCATACCCCTACATTTTCATGTTTTCTCAATTTTCAGGGGGGGAATACAAGTTAAAACACCAAGAACATAACTAAATTTTTCTAACAGCCTTCATCAGAAAAGTTCAACTCCATTCACGGACTGTTTCGGGCATCTTACACATTTTTGTTTTCAAAACTGTACAAGGTGAAAATATTTCAAGTTTTTAGCTTTAAAATGACTACTTGCACATCTCCATACGAGTTTTCTACAATTTATGGTGATTTTTACAAAACTGCCTATCATTTCAAACAACGATCCGGACCAGTCTGTGATTTTGGACTTTTTCACCCAAGTTGGAGGTCATTAAAAATCGTGATAAAAATTATGAGTAAACTAGACAAATTTTGTGAACTCTCAGAATTTACGGATCTAGTTTTCGACTTCGTATGATTTTTCTATGATTTTTCCAAAACAGGGCAGAATGGCTAAAGTTAGCCAACAGCATGTAAATATCATAACACTTTGTATTATGTTGAGCAAAATGTATAATCATAAGTTCTAATTATTGAATGTGTTTCCTTGTTAGTTTGTCATCATGAACTGAAACTAAGTCATTCATAACAAATATTAATCATTCATTTTAGAACACGTATATTAAACTATAAAAGTATAGTTTAATAAATTCATAACACTAATACATTTCCATAAAAAAGTTCATACATATTACATACATTTTAGATAAACTATAATAGGTATAGTTTATGATACATCACACAACACACTCGTACAGAAAGGGTACATTCATACAGAAAAGATTTATATTCACACACATTTCACGTAAACTTGTTAACCTATATTGTGAGACTCTCTCTCTCCCCGTACGTCCGAGTGCGGGATATAATTCCTGGTAGTTATAATCAGAATCTCCTGGAGGGAGAACGTGATACTTGTATATAGATCTATATTGGGTTTGACACCCCACACCTTGCTGCTAGCTACAGTGGGACCTGCAGGTCTACGGGTGACAAATGTCATTTCAGTTTTCGCGACGCCTGAGAAACGTCATGGCAGGTTCACATAGTCATAGTATGATTATAGCGACTCACATAGGGATATAACAATCCATAAGTTTACGGGATTTTATTTATAAAACCTAAATGAGTTTTATGTCGATTTAAAATCACTTTTTATCTCAATGAGTACAGATACAACTGTACACTTTTGGTTTTGGTAGTTATGACTACACATCATTTGAAACCACATTTATACCTTTAAGTATAGTCAATACTTGTTCTTCTCGGTCCTCGGATTTAGGACTACATATACATAAAGTATTAACAAACATGAGAACATACGGAAATTTCATTTAATTCAAACGCGTCCATGTACATTTAAACACATAACATTTTCTATTAGTAAGAAAGGTTACTTATACATTTTGGTCTTCGGTCATAAGACTACATTACACAGATTTTAAAGAAAATATCGGATTTTCTGGATACATATTCTAACGCTTTTACAAGGAAAACGGTTTACTTTTCTAACGAAATCTCTTATGAACTCACCAACCTTTGTGTTGAAACTTTTAAAAACTACTTGTAATTGATGTGAATCATGTAAACATGTGCTTTGATGTAACGTTTTCAATTATATTGTGATGGTTGTAATTACTTTGAGCACTATTATACTTATTGTTGTGATACTCTACATGAAGTCCTCCACCCCCGGACGTTTCCGCCATCCTTGGTTTGGGGGTGTGACATAAGTTCTCCTTCTTTCCAGTCATGTGACGAGAGCAACCACTATCGATGTACCATTTGTTATCATATTGCTCGTCACATAAAACCTGCAATCAATGAAAGATTTTAGGTACCCAAGGCTTTTTGGGTCCTTGGAAATTAGATGTCAATTTAGAATGAAATGAAGAACTTTTAACCCAATCACAAACTTTGGTTTTGAGACCATCAATTAAGTTTACTTCAATATCTAAAGGAACTGAAACATTAGAATTTGATAGTTTCAAATGTTCATTGACTTTTCCCTTCGCATCTTGAGTTTGTGATTGAATTGTCTTCGCTTTTGAGACAGGTCGCCATGCTTTTACTGAGATATTTGAATCCTTAGATGATGAGCTGCCATTCGAAGAAGTATTGACATACTTTTCGTATGCTTCATTAATTTGCTCTTTTGAATACTTATTCGACTGATATATTTTTCCTTTTCCTTCAATCCAATGATCAATGCTTTTCATTGAAGTTATTCCTTTTTCCGGAGATGTCCTCATTGTTTCTTTCTTTGTGTAATTAGAAAATTTTGGCTTTTTAGGAACAAAATCAACTTTAGGTTTGGGAACATAAGAATAAGCATAGGATATATTCAATTTTGATTTGAAATCTTGACATTGAAAAACTTTTTGAATTGGATTAGGTCTTTTTGAAAAATCTCTTATTTTGTTAGTCTCTGAAACTTTCGAAAACTTTGTTTGCTTATGTACTTCAGACCTTGTTATATTTGATCGTTGGGCTTTTGAAAAAGAAGCATTTTTAGTTTTGAAAACATTTTTGGATGATTGTGATTCAGACATCTTTTGTGATTCAATATACTGCCAAAATATTTTCTTTCTTGCTTGTCTTTTTGAAATGTTATTTTCCTTCGAAAATTTGTCAATTTTATCTTTAAATTAGTTTGAGTTTAATTTGACAACTTTTTCTTTTTCCTTTTCAACATTTATATTTGTCTCTTTTTCAATTTTTGATTTTTCAACCCATTGTTTTTGTGGTTTTTGTCTTTGAAAAATATATGAATTCTTTATTAAAGTGTTTTCAACGGTGTTTTCATTTGCGAAAAAACCTTCCTCAGTTGTTTTTGAGTTGTCTTCCTCAACCATCTTCTTTAATTCTGGTTTAATATTCTCAACATTGCCTTTAGTTACGAAGACTTGATTTGGAAAAATGACATCATTTGTGCACTTGAAATTTGGAAAGAGCACCATGTTTGTTTCAAGATAATGTGGACCTTTTTCTTTCATCACTTCTTCGAACTTTTATGTATCACCATACACTTGGTCAACTACAATTCTTGGAATTTCTTCTTCTTTTGAGGATACCTTTTCTTTCGAAACTTTCTCAACTTCTTCATCATCACTATCATTAGTTTGACAATCTTTGAGATCCACGAAGTTCATTTCATCAACTTTCGAAGTTGAGGGTATATCAGTTTCACTCTCAACTATCAAATCCTTAACTTTTTCTTTCCCTTTAGAATTCAAAGCAACATTAACAACAGTCAACTGAGAACAATCAACATCTTCGAGCTCACTAATTTCACTAATATTGTCAGAATCATCTTCAATATCAGCAAAATTAGATTGAGAATCAGATGTTGAATTCTCAGTCTTTTTCAAAATGTGAATTTGTTCACATTTAGTCAAAGTATCATTTACAATGTTACCTAATTCATTCGAATCAAGACATTCATCGACTTTGACAATTCCATATCTATACTTGTCATTTGGAACTTAGTCAAAATCAGCTATCTCTTTTTCACAATCATACGAAATGTTATCTACATTAGCGCTTTCAAAAGCTAAAAATGACAGTATTTTTCTATGTTGTTCTTTACTAATTTCACACGAATGATGAAGTTCAGTTAATTTTCCATATAACCTTTTAGCAACATTATAGCATATATTTCGTTGTGCTAGTAACAATTTATTATCTCTTGACAAATTGTCTCTATCTACCATGATATTCGTTATTTGGAGTTCTAGACAATCTATTCTAGATATTTTCAAATCTAACTTCTTCTGGGTCTCTAGCAATTGAATTAACATCTTCTTAGCCTCATTGCTAGCAGATACCATTAATGAATCAAAATAACTAATAGTTTCATCAAAAGATACTAATTCAGAATCATAAGCATGTATTGGAATATTAAAAGATTCAAGAATGTTTCGTACCTTTGTTGTCATTGGTGACTTGTCAGTAGCCTTGGATATAAAGCATTTTCCACACACTTCGTGTGTTTCCTCCTCTGAATCCTCCTCCATCTTTGCAAACATGGCTCCATGGGTTGGATTGCGCATTTCTTCATCGTCTGATCCAGATAACCAGATTTGATATGTACCATCTTCCTCCACATCAGTTCCCTTTGCAACTAGAGACAAATTCTTAGCTCTTGAACGAACCTCCTCTAACTTTTCAGCGTAGTATGCCTCATCTTTCACCTTCAATTTCCTCTCTTCTTTCTTTCGAAGCATACAGTGATTTGCAAGATGATTCGCACCATTGCAATAATGACAATCAATCCTAGTATCTACCTTCAGCTTCTTCTCACTCTTTCCCTCAACTGCCTTCGAATCTTGCTTCTCTTCCCTCTTCTTCTCTTCCCCAACATGTTTACTCAGAAAATTCCATTTTATCTCAAACAACTTTTCCTTCTGATTGAAAGGATTTTTAAAGAATTTTTTCACCTTATTGTTTGAGTAAAAGGCAATTGCTTCATCATCAGAGTTCATGATAAACCCTTCATCTTCATCCGAAGCATCTTTCTTAGCATCTTTCTCAGAAATCTTTGACATCAAAGCTAGTGAACCTCCCAACATAGCCTTCGATTCTTCAGCTATTTCATTCACTTCACTTTCATGAGTTTTAAGCTAGTTGTACAAGTCATTCAATGTAGATGTGTCAAAGCTCTGTTGGTTCTTCACCATCATGCCCACACTCCGCCATTCCTTTCGGAGTCCCATGACAAATATCAGATTGAATTCCATTGCAGATCTTGTGATCCCATATCGATTGCATCGATATATCAACTCATTCAGACGATCGTAATATACTTCAATTGATTCACCATCTTTTTGTCTGAAGTCCTTCAGCTCAACTAAGCATTGTTTGACAGAATTAACCTTCGTCTTCTCACTTCCCTGAAACTTTTCCTTGAGAATGTTCCAGATTTCTTTTGCAGTTTTAAAACTCCTCACATAGTTGTAAACAACTGGAGGCAAAGCTCCTCTTAATTCTCTCATACATCTTTTCTCCAGCTTTTTCAGACGATTGGCTTGATTTTCAACTTCAGAGTTTCCAGAGGAAGAACCAATTGGTTGAACATTCGATGGTGGATTGCAATTACCAGAGATACAATTCCACAGATCTTCATCCAATCCATTAAGATAATCCTGCATACGATCAGCCCACTGATCGTAATACTTAGGGATGAGCATAGGAATTTTGGTGGAAGATCCTAGAAGATGAGAAAATGAAGTCATTCAATTCAGATTGAAGGATGTCATTTTTGTACGGAAGAAATACTTAAGATTTTTAGAAGAAACTATGAGAATTTGACAACAACCTTTATGAATCAGATCACAATCACTCTTAGAACACTCAATTCAATGAATTTAGTGCAGAATCTAATTACAATCTAAGATCTAAAGAAGTTTTCACTTCCAAAAAGTGCGGAAACTTTTGAATCAAACAGTTGATTCAAAAACCTTTTGAACAAAGTGAAAATCATATTAGAGATGTAATTCCTGCTCTGATACCAAATGAAGAATCAAAGACTCAAGTGTGAAATGAATTATTGAGTTAATTCAAAGTAAGTATGAGAGATTTGAACACCAATGTAAATATGATCTGTTTGGCTCTATTACGCTTTATCAAAGTTTACAGATTACCAATAATATTCTGTAAAGACTTCGTTACTAAGACACTAGTAACTACTCCTATTTATAGGAGAGGAAAGTGTACAAAAAATATACTAAGGACTAAAACATTAAACATCGAATATTATGCCTTAGTAAAATAAAATACAGAAAGATTCAAAGACTCTAAATACATACTTCGACTATTACAACACTTTGACTCTAACAAATAACTTACAATAACAATACTTAAAAATCACTCTATATAAATGATTATATTGTTACATTTAAAATAAAAAAAAAAAAACAATGTTTCATGTTTTAAATAATCATATTGATAGAAATTAAAACATTAAGAAAATAAATTTAAAAAATTAATTTACAATAACAACAACTATAAATAACATTAAACCATATATTATATTTAATTTTATTTGTCACACCCCCAAACCGGAACGGCGGAAACGTTCGGGGGCGGATGACTTCATGTGGTAACGTAACAAATGAATACATAGTAAAGAAAGCAATACAACCATCATATATATAATTGAAAGTTTACATTGTTTAAAAGTGTACATGTTCAAAATCAATTACAATATGATGTCAAAATATGAAATTAAACTGGCACCGCAGCGACCCTTCTCCAAAATCCGTTTGTTACCTGTAATTACTGAATCCCTGGGACATACAAGTAGTTTTGAAAGAGTAGATCAGCATTTAAGCTGGTGAGTTTCATAAGTA
Organism: Lactuca saligna; assembly: GCF_052625555.1. Taxonomy (NCBI): domain Eukaryota; kingdom Viridiplantae; phylum Streptophyta; class Magnoliopsida; order Asterales; family Asteraceae; genus Lactuca; species Lactuca saligna. The sequence goes on from NC_136417.1 coordinate 144,715,318, forward strand.
TTTAATGACAATGTTTGTATGAAATGAAATGTTTTTGTTCCTTGTTTGCTTGTTCCTAGAAAATCCTATATTTTCTACTAGTATAAATGTAGCCTTCTTTTAAGACCAATGTTTGTTTCTAGTAAATGTATGTACGTATAAAATTTCCAATATGTCTAAAAAACCCCGTAAATCATTGTGTTTTAATACTCCATGTGAGTTTTATAACCATGCTATTGACTAGAAATGCCTATACACAACATTCTTCAGGCGTTGGAATGTTCTGATGTTTGTCACCCCAAATGGTGGACTGTAGCTAACAGTCAGGGCGCGAGTTGTCAAGCCTGTATAGATCTATACACAAACACTATGCTCCCCCTCCAAGGGATTCTGGTATATAATACAGGACTTGAAATGTGTACTCGAACGTACGTGAAGTTAATGTCTCACAAAACTTAGTATAAAACTGATTTACGTGTGAACACGTTCGTTCGTTATTGTATATGAAAGTAGCTTCTTGAAATAGTATTTCCATGTATGTAAAAGTTCGTAGTATTCTCGTAAAACTATACCTATTATAGTTTCCTAAAAGTGTGTTTCATTTGTAAAATAAACCCTTAGTGAAAATGTTCACTTGTTATGAAAAGTGTAGTTTTTGTAGTGCCAAAACCGACACACAGAATGTAATATAAGCAAAGTATCTAATTTATATAAATACATAAATCATTTCTCATTTCAAAAGATAAAATGTTGTCGTGGTATAATTTGCATATGAAAGTTTCCTTATAATAGTTTTAAATCACGTGTGATTCCTTTAATAAAACGCGTATAGTGAAAGTTTATATAACACACGATAATAATCGAGTGTTTTACTTGTATCCCCCCCCCCCCCAATTAAAAGCATGTAAAAGTACTCATAAAACATTTAAAAGTGTGAATTATAAGGGTATGAAAGATCGGAGGTTTCGGGATGAAAACCGGACAGAATTTCGGCTCGCGAAAGTGGATTTCCTAGGGATTCTCGGGAATCTTAGGGGCACAAACGACCTTCGGGACTCGAGCAAAGTGATCGGGGCTTCGGGGTAGTACGGGCACGGAAAATGAGGCAAGATCGTAAGAGAAATGAGAGAAATGGTGTGTTTTTCCCGGAACCCTCGCATCTCTATTTATAGGGGGCTGAGAGACCTCGGTACGCGGGGTGTACGAGCTTACGCGGGGCGTACTCGTGCGTCATGCGTGACCGAGTCCTCGACTGCCTCGACTTCGGATGGGACGGGACGGGGTAGTCTCGCATAGGGCGACGTGGACGAACCGAGACCAAGGCCTCGAGTACGCGGGGCATACGCCTGTACGCGGCGCGTAATTCGGATGGACCCGGTGACTCACCCTTCGGTTAATACCGAATTTTTGAATTCAATTTATATATTAATTATTTACCAAACTTCAAAAATTCATATCTTCTTCATACGAACTTCGTTTTCGACGTTCTTTATATCCCCGCGAAGGAAAGACCATACTCTACACCTTTCGTTTAGATTCCGTCGGCAAATTCCGAAATTATTTTTATTATTTATTTTTAAAAGGTCGCGGTAAGAAAATTTCTTTAGAAATTCATAACTTCTTTATCTGACGTCGGTTTTTGCCAGACTTTTTACCGCTGAAATACCATTGTTGAGACCTTCGATTCTCGTTTAGGTCATTCCGGTCAAAAGTCGCTCAATCTCTTATTCGAGTTTTTAGCCGTCTGCTGTTAAGCCGAACTTGAAAAATTCCTAACTTTCTTATATGAAGTCGGATTTGGGCGTTCTTTTTACGTGCGATCACGGTTTAATGACTTCTAAGATAATAGGTAATTTAATTAGTGACTTTTGGATATTTTATTTTCGAAGTAAATTTTATTACAACTAACGTGGTTACAATACTTGACTTTTTAGGTCGTTTACATGTAGTTGAAATATCGGGTTGTCACATCATCCCCCCGTTAGAGGGAATTTCATCCTGAAATTTAAAGCAAGAAAGATACAAGTGAATTAGAGAAAAAGATGCAGGTATTTTTGTTTCATCTGATCTTCGTGTTCCCATGTTAATTCAGGTCCTCGCTTGGCGTTCCAGCGGACTTTCACGATGGATATGCGACTTTGTTTCGTTTGTTTGACCTCTCGGTCCATGACTTCTACTGGTTCTTCCACGAAGTTGAGGCTCTCGTTGATCTCGATCTCGTCGAGTGGGATAACAAGAGTCTCATCGGACAGACACTTTTTCAAATTCGATACGTGGAAGGTTGGGTGTATGTTACTAAGTTCACGTGGTAGATTAAGTTTGTAAGCTACAGGGCCGATTCTGGCGAGAATCTCGAAAGGCCCTATGTACCTTGGCTTTGGCTTTCCACGCTTTCCAAAGCGTATCAAGCCTTTCCTTAGCGAGACTTTCAATAGAACTCGGTCTCCTACTTGGAATTCCAAAGGTTTTCTCCGTTGGTCAGCGTAGCTTTTCTGTCGGTCTTTAGATGCTTTCAACCGTTCACGAATCTGAACGATCTTCTCTGTCGTTTCTCGTATGATTTCCGGACCGGTGAGAGTGTTTTCAGTATCTCGTCCTTTAGCTAGTTGTGTGTCGCCAACTTCGGTCCAGCATAGAGGGGATCTGCACTTGCGGCCATAGAGGGCTTCAAATGGAGCAGCCTTTATGCTTGTATGATAACTATTGTTGTATGAGAATTCGACAAGAGGTAAATGGATATCCCATGCCTTTCCAAAGTCAATCACACAGGCTCTCAGCATATCCTCCAAAGTTTGTATCGTTCTCTCACTTTATCCGTCTGTTTGTGGATGGTAGGTTCTACTCATGTCTGATCTAGTCCCTAGGGAACTTTGTAGTGACTGCCAGAACCTTGATGTAAATCTACTATCTCTATCGAAGATAACGTACATTGGAACCCCATGCAATCGTACTATTTCCCTTATGTAAGTTCTTGTAAGCCTTTCCATCTTGTCAGTCTCCTTGATTGGTAGAAAATGCGCAGATTTGGTTAATCTGTCGACGATGACCCATATGGTATCAAGTCCACCCGTTGTCTTGGGCAACTTGGTTATGAAATCCATAGTGACCCGTTCCCATTTCCATTTCGGTATCTCTGGTTGTTGTAGTAATCCTGAAGGTTTCTGGTACTCGACCTTAACCTTAGCGCAAGTAAGACATTTACTTACAAAGGTAGCAATCTCTGCTTTCATGTTAGGCCAGCAGTACAGTTTCTTAAGATCCAAATACATTTTATCTGAACCTGGGTGAACGGAATACCTCGTGTTGTGTGCTTTAGTCATGACCACATCCCTGAAACCACCATGTCTTGGTGTCCAGATACGGTCCATGTTGAGCTCCTTCTGATCAAAAATGTGTTGAAGGCTCTTGTGGTCGGTGTAAATAGTACTCTTCGTTCCGTACAGGTAGTGCCTCCATATCTTTAAAGCAAATACCACTGCTCCCAACTCGAGATCGTGTGTCGTATAGTTTACTTTGTGTGTCTTAAGCTGACGGGAGGCATAAGCAATAACCTTTCCTCGTTGCATAAGAACACAACCGAGCCCTTGATTCGATGCATCGCAATACATTAGAAAATCTTTTATCCCTTCAGGGAGGGATAGTATTGGTGTGGTGCATAAGGCTTGTTTCAGATTTTGGAACGCATTCTCTTGTTTTGCTTCCCAGTCAAAAACCACACCTTTCTGGGTTAATGTAGTAAGAGGTTTCATGATGTTAGAGAAGTTCTTTATGAATCTGCGATAGTAGCCAGCTAGACCTAGAAATTGACGAATCTCAGTAGGTGTCTTTGGTGCCAACCAGTTCTTAATGGCCTTAATTTTGGAGGGGTCCACGTGTATCCCTTTTTCTCTAACAACGTGGCCCAAAAATTCGACTCTTCGAATCCAAAATTCACATTTAGAGAACTTCGCATAGAGTTGCTCTGATCGTAGTGTTTCTAAGACACTCCGTAGGTGTTGACTATGTTCTTCCTTACTTCGGGAGTAGATAAGTATATCATCGATGAATACGATGACGAATTGATCCAAGTAAGGACGACACACTCTATTCATTAGATCCATGAATACTGCTAGTGCGTTGGTTAACCCGAACGGCATCACTACAAATTCGTAGTGTCCATAACGGGTTCGGAAGACTGTCTTGGGAACGTCTTCCTCTAGCACTCGTAATTGGTGATATCCGGATCGTAGATCTGTCTTTGAGAAGTAGCTCGCTCCTTGAAGTTGATCAAATAGGTCATCAATGCGGGGTAGAGGGTAACGATTCTTGACAGTGAATTTGTTCAGTTCTCGGTAGTCGATGCACATCCGAAATGATCCGTCTTTCTTCTTTACACACAAGATCGGTGCTCCCCAAGGTGAGAAACTTGGTCTGATGAATCCTTTTTGGTGAAGTTCGTTAAGCTGACTGGAAAGTTCTTGCATCTCTGCTGGTGCCAGACGATAAGGCGATTTTGCTACAGGGGTAGCCCCTGGAATTAAGTCGATTCTGAACTCGACTTGGCGTTGTGGTGGTAATCCCGGTAGTTCTTCTGGGAAGATATCGGGGAAATCCCGTACCTCTGGGATGTTGTTTATATCTTTTACCTCCCGACTCGTATCGACGATGTGTGCAAGAAATGCCTGATAATCCTTCCGCAAACACTTTTGAGCTTGGATGCACGAAACGATGCGAAGGTTTGTACTTGATTTGTCGCCGTAGATCACTAATGTTTCATGGTTAGGGAGACTTAGACGAACGGCTTTTTCAAAGCACATGATGTCGGTGCGAAGAGGTCTTAACCAATCCATGCCAACTATAACGTCGAAACTTTTTATTTGGATTGGTATAAGGTTGATTGGGAAAGAGTGACCGTCTAAAGTTAATGTACAACCCATGTATATGCAATTAGTGTTTTCCGTTTTCCCATTTGCCATTTCTACAGTGAATGATTCTTCTAACATGCTAGGTTTACGTTTAAGTAAGTGAATAAAGTTTTGGCTCACAAAGCTTCTCTCTACTCCGCTATCGAATAGGATGTATGCATATGAATTATCGAGAAGAAACGTACCAGCAACTACTGTAGGATCAGCTACGGCTTCCTCGTGACCAATAGCTAATACTCGTCCCACCCTGTCGGTATTTGCTGCCTTTGGGCAGTTTCTTTTGTAGTGGCCCACCTCTCCACAACCGTAGCACGCTTGGCCTACACCAGCACCGGGAACTTGAGTGATCGGTTTTGCGGGGGCGTTGCAGAAACGGATAGTGTGTCCCTTTCTGTTGCAGTTGGAGCACTGAATTTCCCGACACGGTCCGTGGTGGTGGTAATTGCACTTGGTGCACTGTGGGAGGTTGCCCACATAAGGCTTTGTTGGGTAGAGATTAGTAGGAACAGTATTAGGTACCGTCGCAGCGTTTACGGCAACTAGTTGTTGTTTCTTCGAGGATTCTTGGGAAGATCCACTCTTCCCTTTATTCCATCCTCTCTTCTTCTTGTTGTTGTTATTGTTGTTTCCCTTGTGTGGTTCTGGTGCAGAAGTTGTTGAGTGTTGATGATTTTCGTAATCAATAAGCGATTTTGCCAGCTCCTTGTCACTTTCAAAAGTGTCAGGTTTGGAAGCTAACACGCTTGACTGAATTTGGGGCGACAGTCCCCAAATGTATCGCTCTATTTTCTTGCTCTCGGGAGTAATCATATCTGGGCAAAGGATTGCCAGCTCACAGAATCTGTTGGTATAAGTTGCTATGTCAGTACCAATCATTCCCAGAGTCCAGAGTTCGTGCTAGAGTTTTTGAATCTCTCCTCGTGGACAGTACTCCCTCATCAACATGATTTTCAAGCTCTCCCAGCTTATCGAGTTTGCCACTATCAGGGTAAGTACCTTAACGTGGCCATTCCACCAAGTTAAAGCCCCTATCAGTAAACGTGTAAGTTGCAAACTTGACTTTGCTGTGCTCGGGGAAGGAGCAGATTTCAAATACTGATTCCGTTCTTTCAATCCACTGCCTTAAAACCAACACACCACCCGTTCCATTAAACATCTGAGACTTAGCATTCGTAAAGTCTTTATAGGTGCACTCCCGGGGTTGTCCATGACTATCGCCATGGTTGGAAGGATGTATGCCAATTCCTGAACAAGTAGTAACAGGGGTATTGATCTGTGACATGGTAGCTGCCACAACTGCAGTTACTACTGCCTGGAACATGACATCATCAAATTGAGGAGGTGGAGGTGGTGGTGGTATCGGTGTTTCGTTGTTAGGATTACGTCTGGGATTCCTGCGTGGCGGCATCTTTAACTATACGTTTAAAAGATGAGGATATGGATAAGAATAAATGAATAATGAATGTGTCTCATGAACTAAATTGCTATAGTTCAACAACAGATGATAGTATGAGTCTCACAGATAGAAGAGCGGAGGTTATTCGTAAATCCGAATATATGAACAAGCGTATGGTTTTTCCATAATATTTTAAAGATTGAACGCGATACTCAACGTAGTAGTAATAGCGTGCGAATTATATTAGTATGATAGATGATACAACGATCACAAAAATTTGACCCTTAAAAGGGTCTCCGATTACAAGAATTTAAAGGAAGTAAAAACTTTTAGCCGAAGTCCTATCTTATAACAAAATTTGAGGTTTTCGCAAGTACTACTTGCGACATGTGTTGCGCTTGGAGATCGACTCCGCATCCGATTGTTTCGACTCCATTCGTTTGTGCTTGGAATGCTTCGGCGCGGAGGTGGATGTCATTCTACAACATATCCAGGCGGCGGATATCGGCCGTGTGGACTTGTACCTCCACGTTAACCTCTCGGATTCGGTTTGCTTGAACCCCCGATTGGTAGGACTGGTTGGCCAGTTTTCCTACCATCACTGGAAGTGCTCGGTCGGCGGAACCTTCGTCCCTGATGTCGTAGAAGTCTCGACACATACCGTAGGGAGAGCGTATCCCTTGTTGTTGGCTCCAGTGGATGAGGTGACTTCCCCAAATGGGAGTCGGTCCTTGGAAGTTCCTCCTAATGGCTGGAGGGTTGATTATCTCTGGTTCCGAGTCTGTACTGGAGTCATCTCCTCCATCAAACTCGATAGGCTCATCGTCCTCTTCCGGATCCTCCTCAATCCATCCTCTGTTGCCTTGGTTTGGGTAGTAGGGGTCTCCATGTGGGTGAAATCCAGCCATTTGACTATACGAGAATTGGGTTATAAGATTTGAATAAACTTGAGACATGTAATACTAATTAATCTATTGTATGCACCAAATACTCCTATAGTATTTAAATTGTACGTTAGATACTAGTGTCTATTTTGTTAAGTTTTGACTTGTTCCTCACCACGATCATTCCTCGATATACGTTAGTCTAATTTCGGATAAACATAGTTGATCGGGCTATATTCGTCCCAAATTTGATTACATATCTCGAGAACTGATCGTAGTGTCCAACTTGTCTTAATACTTTTGTATAGTTTCTATCATAAAAATGTGTTGTTATATGCATTTATTTTGGATTTTCATAACCTAAAATAATCTATTTATATAAAATAAGGATTTTAGGTACGAAAACTTTTGTCAGAGACTTTGAGTCCCTAAGCATTTATAGTTTGTATATCTTATGAGGTTCGATATACTTAGTTCACTATAAACATTGCTCTGATACCAATTTGTCACACCCCCAAACCGGAACGGCGGAAACGTTCGGGGGCGGATGACTTCATGTGGTAACGTAACAAATGAATACATAGTAAAGAAAGAAATACAACCATCATATATATAATTGAAAGTTTACATTGTTTAAAAGTGTACATGTTCAAACTCAATTACAATATGATGTCAAAATATGAAATTAAACTGGCAAGTTACCTGTAATTACTGAATCCCTGGGACATACAAGTAGTTTTGAAAGAGTAGATCAGCATTTAAGCTGGTGAGTTTCATAAGTATTTAATGACAATGTTTGTATGAAATGAAATGTTTTTGTTCCTTGTTTGCTTGTTCCTAGAAAATCCTATATTTTCTACTAGTATAAATGTAGCCTTATTTTAAGACCAATGTTTGTTTCTAGTAAATGTATGTACGTATAAAATTTCCAATACGTCTGAAAAACCCCGTAAATCATTGTGTTTTTAATACTCAGTGAGTTTTATAACCATGCTATTGACTAGAAATGCCTATACACAACATCCTTCAGGCGTTGGAATGTTTTGACGTTTGTCACCCCAAATGGTGGACTGTAGCTAACAGTCAGGGTGCGGGTTGTCAAGCCTGTATAGATCTATACACAAACACCATGCTCCCCCTCCAAGGGATTCAGGTATATAATACAGGACTTGAAATGTGTACTCGAACGTACGTGAAGTTAATGTCTCACAAAACTTAGTATAAAACTGATTTACGTGTGAAAACGTTCGTTCGTTATTGTATATGAAAGTAGCTTCTTGAAGTAGTATTTCGATGTATGTAAAAGTTCGTAGTATTCTCGTAAAACTATACCTATTATAGTTTCCTAAAAGTGTGTTTCATGTGTAAAATAAACCCTTAGTGAAAATGTTCACTTGTTATGAAAAGTGTAGTTTTTGTAGTGCCAAAACCGACACACAGAATGTAATATAAGCAAAGTATCTGATTTATATAAATACATAAATCGTTTCTCATTTCAAAAGATAAAATGTTGTCGTGGTATAATTTGCATATGAAAGTTTCCTTATAATAGTTTTAAATCACGTGTGATTCCTTTAATAAAACGCGTATAGTGAAAGTTTATATAACACACGATAATAATCGAGTGTTTTACTTGTATTCGCCCCCTTAAAAGCATGTAAAAGTACTCATAAAACATTTAAAAGTCTGAATTATAGGGGTATGAACTCACTTGTAAGATCGGAGGTTGCGGGATGAAAACCGGACAGAATTTCAGCTCGCGAAAGTGGATTTCCTCAGGATTCTCAGGAATCTCGGGGGCACAAACGACCTTCGGGACTCGAGCAAAGTGATCGGGGCTTCGGGGTAGTACGGGCACGGAAAACAAGGCAAGATCGTAAGAGAAATGAGAGAAATGGTGTGTTTTCCCGGAACCCTCGCATGTCTATTTATAGGGGGCTGAGAGACCTCGGTACGCGGGGCGTACGAGCTTACGCGGGGCGTACTCGTGCGTCATGCGTGACCGAGTCCTCGACTGCCTCGGCTTCGGATGGGACGGGACGGGGTAGTCTCGCATAGGGCGACGTGGACGAACTGAGACCAAGGTCTCGAGTACACGGGGCGTACGCCTGTACGCGGCGCGTAATTCGGATGGACCCAGTGACTCACCCTTCGGATAATACCGAATTTTTGAATTAAATTTATATATTAATTATTTAGCAAACTTCAAAAATTCATATCTTTTTCATACGAACTCCGTTTTTGACGTTCTTTATATCCCCGCGAAGGTGAGACCATACTCTACAACTTTCGTTTAGATTCCGTCGGCAAATTCCGAAATTATTTTTATTATTTATTTTTAAAAGGTCGCGGTAAGACAATTTATTTAGAAATTCATAACTTCTTTATCTGACGTCGGTTTTTGCCAGACTTTTTACCGCTGAAATACCATTGTTGAGACCTTCAATTCTCGTTTAGGTCATTCCGGTCAAAAGTCGCTCAATCTCTGATTCGAGTTTTTAGCCGTCTGCCGTTAATCCGAACTTGAAAAATTCCTAACTTTCTTATACGAAGTCGGATTTGGGCGTTCTTTTTACGTACTATCACGGTTTAATGACTTCTAACATAATAGGTAATTTAATTAGTGATTTTTGGATATTTTATTTTCGAAGTAAATTTTATTACAACTAACGTGGTTACAATACTTGACTTTTTAGGTCGTTTACATGTAGTTGACATATCGGGTTGTCACATTATTTATATGTAACTCGCGGGTAGAAGTAATTCAAACGATTGGGATTATGAGGTTATAATAAATGTATATATTATCATATAATTCAAAATAATCAATATATTATATCAATTTAGTATACGAACTATTATATACAATTTAAAAACAACATTATTGTTATATTAATATATATATATATATATATATATATATATATATATATATATATATATTTGTAAAGATTTGAATTAGATATGTGTTTCTGTGCAACGCGCGGGCATTCGCCTAGTGTGTGTGTGTGTTTGTGTGTGTATGTGTGTGAGAGAGAGAAATTAAATATTCTCCTACATTTTATTCCTACTATGTCATTATTGTATTGCTTATTAATTCCAACTAATTTAACTATTCCATTATTGTATTGCTTATTAATTCCAACTAATCATCTCTATTAATTTTATAACTATTTAAATGATATTTTATAAATAGATATTAAGAAATGTAATTCTTTTTCCTAACTATGTCACCCTTTTTTTCACGATAACAATTTCTATTTTTTGAACTTATTGTATCTTACGGATGCAGGTAGGGGTGTTCAAAACCGGATATCTGAAAATTTGAATATCTGAATTTCGGATATCAGAAATTTTAGATAGTAGATATTTAGTATCCAAATCCGTATCCGAAATTCTGAATATTCGAATTTTCGGATACGGATTCGGATACCAAAACGGATATCCGAAAATTCTAAAATTTTGTAATTATTAAATATCAATTCATTTAACATCAGCGTTAATATGTTGCATTTAAGCATCCACACCACATAAGAGGTTGTTTTCGTTTAAGAAAAACCAATTCATTTTTATTTTGTACATGTATTTAGAAAAAAATTGTGGCTTTGAGTCTTCAATCACAAGAATAATCTAATCAACTTATAGTCATTTTATATGGAATATATTATGTGATAATATTAATATATTAATCTTAAGCCAAATTAAAATAAAACAAATGTGTGAACAAGGGTGGATGTGTGTGGTACCCGGGGGGCCCGGGCCACTACTCCGCTTCAGTCCGTAAGGGTAAAAAAAATTCTATTAGGTGCACCGATTTCAAACTTGTTCGGGTGATACTATACTTTCGAGAATTTGAGGCCCAAAAAAATATAAAGTGTAAAAAATGCTAGTCCAATAACATAAAGAAAATTAGACCAATAGTTCAAATACATTGTGAGTTTGTGACCGAAGTTGTTTATTAAGTTTTTAACCCGATTGACCCACATACCCACCCATTACCCATTATCCATTGCAGTTAAAGAATAGAAGAGGAAATCGATTAGCAAAAAAAAATTGGCACTGGGACAACGTGAAACTTTTTCCGTTTCTGTTACATGCTTTCCGTTAATGAAATTTCAAATCCGTTAACTTTTCCGTCAAAATTTTGGTTTAATAAAATAATCTAGTAATATTTAATTAAATTATTTACGAGTCGGAACCAACAATCGCGCGGAAACCCAAAAATCTCGAGAAAACTACATTTTGGACTAAAATAGGATTATGACCGTAAACACGTTTACGGTCAGTGACGAGTGGACCCCACCTCACCCCTATAAATACAATGTCTCCGACTTCATTAGGACGTTTCTGGCCACATTCTCTCCTCCTCTCTCTAAGAAACTCAAACCGTAAACGCTCAAAAACGCATTTAAACTCCGGGAAACGTCGAAAAACACCGTTTGGAGCCCTTTGGAACGTCTGGGAACACTCATCTCGTCGAAATCAGCATCCAAACACCATTTTTCGGAGTTTACGGTCCAACCTTCAAGAACCATAAACCTTGTTCTTGAGTTTACGGTCCAACCTTCAAAGACTGTAAACTTTGTTCTTGAGTTTACGGCAGTAAACTCGCCGAGTTTTCAGAAACCGTAAACGCTAGCTCACCGTAAATACCTTTTTGGGTGGTACTTTTGGCTGAAAACTCATTTCTTCAATTCAAGCAAGTCTCGGTAACCTTCATCAACCGAAATTCAAGTGTTTTCTAACACTTTATTTATCGAAGTCGCTAATTTAGATACATATACGTATTTATTTGATAATAGGATTTTGTTAGTGTCACGTGCAACAAATCGGGAATCTTCATTTCAGTCAACAACCCTACGCAACAACCGTGAGTTCATACCTCTACATTTTTCCTCATTTTTAATGTTTTCAGGGGGGGAAATACAAGCTAAACATAAATATTTTCCTGAATATACATAAAACTTATGCAAATCTCATACTTTAAATCCCTTTTGTACTATACTGATCATAAGGGACATTTTCACTAAAATTGCATAGTTTTTCCATACACGCTATTCGCTACGTTGTACACGCATAGAAACTTTCACTATTAAACATATGCAATGGAACATAAAACATTTACAGTTTACATCACTGCTTCATCATGATTTTCATAACTGTAATTATCACTATATACGTTATACATACGGATTTTCACTATGGTAGAACGCTGCTGCACCACATGTAAACTAGATTGTACGATACTGTGAGGCGCTACTTCACTACTGTACCCTTAGGTGTACAGGGATAAATCTTACCACTATATAACTAGAGTCTCTTGGAGGGAGAGTGTGAGATTTGTGAATAGATCTATTCGGGACTGACAATCCCACATCTGGACTGCTAGCTACAGTTAGGCGGGCACGCCTGAGATGTACAAATGTCATTTCACTCAATGCCTGAAGATCGTTGGAAACGTCACTAGTCCTATCAATCATGGTTATACGACTCACATTATATATAAACCACCTATAGTTTACCAACCCGACTTTCTTCAGCAGTTTTATTTATACCAAATAGAACTAAACACACTATACATACTGGCCGAGCCAGGGTTTTCAAAACCGAATCATTAATGCTACGGTTTTACACATTAAATACTTATACTTCATGATTAGCTTTAGCTAGTCACATGAGGTAGTATTTCCGCATATCACTACAGTCTTTTTCAGAAACGAACATTCATGGTTGTATATGAAATCGATAACTCTACGTGTTTTTCATTAAAGAAAATATCAGATTTTCTGGAGATTGCACAAACATTTCGGCTTGTTCATCAACAAGTTTTCATTACAAATTACTGCTTACGAACTCACCAGCTTTATGTTGATAAATTTTTTTTTAACTGCTTGTATTCTCAGGAAATCAGTAGATAGGTACTTGCTGGATTTTCGAGGAACTGAATCATTAAGAGTTTTTAAGTTTTTTTTTACTATGCAAAACTATTGGATGTAATTCAAACTAAATTTCAAACAAATGTAAACATTTCTATTAAAGTATTAACTGTAATGGTTGTGTTGCTATGATTGTTGTTAATCATTGGTTGTGATGATATACATGACGTCCTCCGCCCCGGAACGTTTCCGCTAGCGGTTTTGGGGTGTGACAAGCACTTCAGCACTTTTGTGAAAGCTGCGAACAAGAAAAAAAAATCGGCCTCCGCCTCTTCTAGCCTCCATTCAATTGATTACAACCAAGATAGCAAGGCATAAGTATTTCGATTTTTCTTGGCTTGGCTTCACACTCCTTTCAAACCTATAAATACAATGAAAAAAATAAGTATTGATAATTTTAGGTTTATGAAATTAGTCAAATTAGTTGTTTTTTTGTTAAAATTTCTTATTGTTTAGGTGAAATTAGTAGTTCTTAACCTTGAAATGACTTGTTTACTTGTAACTTGTTCTTAGAATGTTAGATACTTAGATTGTTAACCTTGAAATTATTCAAATTAGTTTCTTTTCCATTGAGTTTTTGAGCAATTGGATGGCTTGTTTGTTTGATATTGAATTGTCACGATAAAATTGGGTCAATTTTTGGAAGAACAAGCATCAATAAATCAAGTGTTGGAGAATCCTCCAAAAGACCATGATCCAATGATTTAAGGTTTGAAGAATCCTCTGAAAGACCATGTCCTTCTAATCAATCATTCCCTCCGGTTTCTATTGTAAATCCACAACCTACAACTACTCCAATTAAAATGTTGTATATAAAGATCTTCTAAAAGACTTGTATGTTAGACCAAAGATTACAACTTACCATCCAAATCAAAGAGATGAAATAAGGAGGACATATTTGCTTCAAGGACCTTGTCAACCAAGGGGTCATACATTCCCTTCAAAGAAAATAGGTTCAAAAGAAAGACGTTTCGTTGTTAAGTGGTTTGATGACTTTGATTGGTTAGAATATAGCATAAAAGAGAACAAATCATTTTGATTATTTTGCTATGTATGTGCAGACATGGTGGGAAAACAACATGGGAGAGATGCATTTGTTTCACAAGGTTTTGATAGTTGGAATAAAAGACAGTCATTGAGAGATCATATGGGTGGTATTGATAGTTTTCATCACAAAGCAAAAGAAAATTGTGAATTTTTATTGAAAGAAAAACAATCTATTAGTGTAGCCTTCAAGAAGCAAACCAAGATTGAGGAGAGTAATTATAAACTTCGTTTAGGTGCTTCAATTTCGTGTTGTAAATTTTTATTGAAACCATTTCGGGGTCATGATGAGTCGAGTGACTCTCTTAATAGAGGGCTTTTTCTTGGAGTTATTATCTTTCTTGAGAGACCATAATGAAGGCATTCACAATGTTACCTTAAAAAATGCTCCTCAAAATAATCAAGTGATGTATACGAGGACTCAAAAGAAAATTGTTGAATGCGTTTCAACATAGATAGTTGTAGATATTTGTAAAGAAATTGGTAAAGATGTATTTTCTTTATTAGTTGATGAATCTAGTGATGTATCAAAAAAAAAAAAAAAAAAAAAAAAAAAAAAAAAAAAAAGAACAACCGTGGAGTGGTGAAGGAAAGATTCATTGGAGTGGTGCACGTGAATGATACATCCTCTTTGACTCTTAAAGCTACGATAGATGATGTTTTTACCCGTAACAGTTTGAGTATTGACAAAACAAAGTTGTTAAAGTTGAGTGAGTTATACAAAAAAGATTTTGATGATGAGGAGAGGATGCAACTTGATGGTGAACTAGAAATATATTATCACGCTTTACATAAAGATGACCGGTTCACTATTTTGCAAGGAATATCCGATCTTTCTCGTTTGATGGTGAAAACGGGGAAACATCGGTCTTATCCTATGGTTTATAGGTTGTTGAAGTTGGTTTTGGTTTTACCCATTGCAACCACAACAGTTGAAAGATGTTTTTCAGCGATGAAGTTGTAGAAGACGGATTTGCGTAACAAAATAGGTGATGATTTTTTGAACGATGCCATGATTTCTTATGTTGAAAAAGAAGCACTTATGAAACTGAAGATCGAAGATGTAATGGATCGGTTTCAAAAAATGTGTACCCGTAGATGTCAAATTTTAATATTAAGATATAATGGATCGATTTGATGTATTAGTACTTTTAATTTTTTTTATTTTATTATATTCGGACGAAAAAAATTGTATCACTGCTATGACAACTTTCTGCATCTGCCACTGTGTGTGAATGCTTTAGTTCTTTCATTCTCATGACCAGCATGCTATTTCAATACAAAGGCAAATGTATTAGCAAATGTATTAATAAAGGATTTTAACTATTGGTATTATGAATATTTTTAGTTATTAATTGAGATACTATAAAATATAAGTGTTTTTAAATAAAAAAATAAACTCAAAATAAAATCATATTTTTCGGATTTCAGATATCCGAAATGTTACAAAAAAGTTATCCGTTTCCGAATCCGAAAATTCGGGTATCCGAAATTTCAGATAAATTCAGATCGGATTTTCGGATTTTTAGATTTTTCGAATGCGGATATTTTTTAACACCCCTAGATGCAATTGTAACTTTTTTTTTGTATAATTTGTATTGATACCACAAAAAAATAAGCCAATTTTTGAAAATCTATTATATTACTAAGAGCATCTTCAATTAGAACTTTTTTAAAGCTTATTGTTATTATTGACATTTATTTCTTTACAACTTATCACCATTAGAGCATAGAATTTATTTGTTTTTTTCATACTGACCACTCAATATATTGAGTGGTCAATATATTTTTGTACTTTGTCATTTAACTACCTTATATTTCATTTTATCTTTCTAAGTATATTTTAGTTAAATATTTTTATTTATTTACTAACTAATTATCTATATTAAATATCTAATGACATTTTTTTATGGAATATAAAATTAAAATGATTATATATATATATATATATATATATATATATATATATATATATATATATATATATATATATATTTGTTCAATATTTTTTTATCATTATTCCGTAATAGTTTTTCCATACTAATTTTTCCGAACGATATGTTGTAATATATTTCTTTAGAAACAATGTATTACAAAATTTTTAATAAAGATTAAAATACCATGTTTGTTTAAAAAAAATGAATAATTAAATAAGGGGATAAATTAGTTAAAGTTTTATAAAGAAAAGCTATTTGAGGAGGTTAATCATTAGAGTTGTTATTTAATTATGGGTTAATTTATAATAATGATGATGTGATAATAGTTATAAATCTTAATATGAATTAACAATTGGAGATGCTTAAAATAAAATACAAACGGATAATGCATAATATATCATCTAAATTTATGGATGCAGTATACAAAAAGGTTTAACATCATATCTTGTTTTCCGTTTGTCATCTTACTCGTTATATAATGATAACTAAGTTATAAAATTAAATAAATAATCACAAAAATAATAAACTATTTCTTTCGTTTCATATGTTGAAAAAGAATTTAAACATCACAAAATTACATAGTTTCTTTCTTAGTTTTTTTACATTTAAATAATTTCAAGCCATGCAAAAAAAATGAACTAAAACAAAGTGTGAAAGTTGCACTATATTTATTTTTATGACAATATTGTTTCATCCTAGAATATAACTCCGGATCTTTATTTCTTATGTTCCCATCTTCCATCCATATGTAAAGATAGACAAAAAAAAGCTTTAAATATAAGAGAACTAAAATGATTGATAAATGAGTGTGATGCGGTGGTGGGTAGCAACGTTCCACTAGAGATGATGTAGGGGGTTGAGAGAGGGGTGTGATGCAGTGACATTCCGTCTATGATGGTTGGGAGGATCAACAAAGGGTTTTGTTGCAGTGTTTGTGGCGGCATTTCGCCGATGACGGCGGAGAGGATGGACACATAGTCATAATTACATAAGCAAGTTGGTGGTGGTTAGCGTCGGCATTCCACCGGTTATGGTGCCAAAAGAAACATAGGAAACTTACTACGGAGAGTCTTGGAGTCTTCATTTCATACCTTACTTCATTTTTTTTATTCTGCAATTAAGTTTAATATGCATAAACTATGTAAAAGGGTGAAGGCTAATATGAATATATAATTATTATTGGTTTTTGTGTTTAACTTATTTTACCCCCTAGGTATGGGTCGTTGTTATAACAAGATAAAATTGTCACCTCAAATGTAACATCACACAATTAACATAACGAGGGTGGGGCCGTCTTCTCCAAGTTATGAAGGCCTTATGGGGCTGCCACCTCAGTTATAATGGCATCAATAGCATTAGGGTCGGTCCTGGACGAGTCCGAAAAAAACATATCTTTATTCTCTAATGTTTAACAAATTAAATTATATAAATTAAAACTACTCTAAAAACGACGATATAAAGTGTAATATAAAAATAAAAATAAAAACAATGAGCCCCAAAAAGATTGACAATGTACAATCGTCCACTTTATCCTTCTTAAGATGTCGTTCATAAAGTTACCTAATAGTTTTATCTGGATGTTTTTCTAAATTTATAAAAGTTGCATTGAAAACATAAAAAGGAAAATTATCTTTAATTAAAAGTAGTAAAAATGCAAGAGTGGTGTGTAATGTGAAAATGTTTAGTGTAATATTTAGCTAGAGTAGGAGGTTTGGTTTTTGCTTTTCTTGCTAGCCCTTAGGTTCATCAATCATCATATATGTGATCATATTTAAAAAGTATTTAAATTAAATAACTACTTAGCTGTTAACTCTAAATAACTAGAAACCAATCAATTTAATTATTTCATTACGAAAAATTAGGAAAGTCATT
This sequence comes from Lactuca saligna, assembly GCF_052625555.1. Taxonomy (NCBI): domain Eukaryota; kingdom Viridiplantae; phylum Streptophyta; class Magnoliopsida; order Asterales; family Asteraceae; genus Lactuca; species Lactuca saligna. Next base: position 144,733,270 of record NC_136417.1, read on the forward strand.
TTAACAGAAACCCAAAAACCAGGGAAAAATCAGTACCCATTCTAAGAAAATTAGGGTAAAGAAACTAAAACCCAAAAATCATCTCAAACATACAGAAAATTAGCCTAAAAATCATCTAAACCGGAAAAAAGAGTGATCATCAGTTGTGACTTATCTCTCTTGTCCGCCTTGCTGACTTCTTTGTCTCGTCTCTGTTGTTCCCCGACCTGCAAATCCGACCGGAGAACTGCACTTCCGACCAGCCACGCGTGTTATCCTTCTCTCCTCTCCATAGGATCTGTAAGTTTCATCTTTCTCTCTTTCTTAAAATAAAGCGAATGTTAATGGTTTGTTCTTGAAACTAGAAAGTCATATCTGTTGAAGTATTAAAAAGCTTAACATATTTAATGATCACTAATTCATATTTGGTCGAAGAGTTATAATTTTGAAAGCTGAAAGTCATAGTTTTGAACATAAGTTATCCGTATTTGGTATAAAAGTTATAGTCTACAAAAAAAAAATGTCATAAACTGTGGCATTGGCAATTTATTTATGGGAAGATAAAGATAAATACAGAAAAGCAAATCAAAATTGACAATTTAAAATTGATTTGAAGGAAACAACAAGTTGTGTTGTTGAAATTGGAAAGTTATGGGGTATAAAACAAGTTTCAGCACAAGGCAGAAGAAGTTTCAAACAAGTTTGCGGAGAAGAAACAATAAGGTTTTGATTGCAGGTATGGTAATGATGAACTCAAACTCATTGTTGTTGTGATGAATATGTTCCATAGGAATTGACATTTCAATTTTGTCTGAAATAGAATTATATTTTTCTTGAAGGTTATGGTCTTCACCCATGACATTAATATTATGGAATTTATTTAGAAATGCAAATTTTGATATTTAAAAATTTTCAAATAGTTTTTCTCGTAAGAATACTATAACATTACGTTAGTTACATTTAGATGCAAGCAAGGACTATGTGTAAGATCTGGGCACTATTTTATTAGTAAAGTTTGAAGATTTCCCAAGTTGGCATCAAATTATGTTTATTAGAAAAATTGCAAACCTTGATTGATCGAACTTGGCATAGGAAGATTGAACCTAGTATGCAATAGGACGTGTTGGGGACCTTTAGATTCTATATATGAAGTGTTACATTGTCTTTGAAATTCTTGTTTGAGACTTGTAGGAGTTCAAGGTTGCTTGAGATGTCCATCCCAAGAGCAAACAACGTTGAGGTGAGTTTCATGTGATTTACAAGGGGTTCATTGCACTAAATTTGTTGAATATGGAATGTGATTAATGTTTATGGGATATTGTTGAAAATTGCATGATGTAAACTTTTAAATTGCATAAGTTTTATTTGTTGTACATTCGTATATGTGGAAAAATTGACATACTTAGGCGGCTTGGCTGTAGTGGAGCTTTGATAAATGCCTACCTTTGCTATAAACTCGTTCATGTGTGCTAAATACAACTAAGTTGAAAAGCGACAAGCAATATTGTGCTACTATATATATATATATATATATATATATATATATATATATATATATATATATATATATATATATATATATATATATATATATATATATATATATACACTAGTTGTGAAACTCGTATATTATACGGGTTGATTAAAACAAAATGTTAAATAGAAACGATTAAATGAGAAGTTTATTTGAATTCGAAATTTGAAATAAATAAAAATTATGAGAAAAAAAACATGCCAAAAATAAATAAATTAAAATTATTATTTAGTTATCAGATCCGTATACTAAACAGGTTTATTATAACAAAATGTTAAACACAAAGGTTAAAACTATAAATTTATTTGAAATTGAAATTAAAATTTAAAATTTAAAATTAATATCATTATGGTAGGTTTAATTTGTGGAAACTAATTAATAATATATTAGAAATGCAAAATGAAATACATGACAAGTGGAAAATAAATATATCTCTAAATTATTACAAAATAATATGTGACAAAATCATTTTTATTTATTAGGGTCCTTTAGACAGCCACTACCACTAAGCATAGTTGAAGGACAAAATATTTTGTACATGCGGACTAAACTATATTGTCATCGTGCTAATTTTTCATTTAATTGACATCAATGTGCATAAAACCATGAATCATAAGGTCCTAGGCTAAAAGGCCCCCTTCCCCCTTTTAGAAATATATGCAACTCCCAAAAGCTTTATCGATAAGGAAAAGGAAGATTTAAGGCCGGGGATTGCAATAATTTTGGGTTGTTCTATTTATTTTTCCTTATTTAGAGTTCTTATCAGGGCCGGTCCAAACGTATATGAGTCCCAGAGCGATAGGAAAAAAAGGGTCCTTTAAAGACAAATATAATAAAAATTCAAAAAAATATCATTTATTTTTCAGTATAAACACATTCAATTAACAATAACAAACAAACCAAATTGTTTATCTTTTTAGCTAGTTTGAGTTTGAACCAAGTTTAGGCCCTAACAATCATTTTGGTAATATATATATATATATATATATATATATATATATATATATATATATATATATATATATATATATATATATATATATACACTACATAGCCCATAAATTTTGAGCCCCCTGGAGTCGGTGGGCCCTGGGCGGTCGCCCGTGTTGCCCACCGTCTGGACCGGCCTTGGTTCTTACTAGTTTGTTGTTTTTTATGTTGTATTACGTATGTCAAATATGATCTTGGAATATTTCTGGAACAATATGCGGTATTTTGTTATGAATTGCACGCAACAATTCTTCATACTTAATTTATTTGCAGATATTTGGCATTAATGGAGATTAGTGATGATGCTAAAGGCGGGATTTTGGTGTGAGTCATTTTGAGTTTATTTTTGTAAGTATATAACTATATATGTTTGTAGATTCTGTAATTAATTGTTATTTTGTGTGGTTTTACTTTTTTCAGGTTGACAAGATATTTTCTTGATTTCTTCAGGGCACGTGGCTTTAAAAGAGTTATTGATGATTTTGCAAAGAAGGCAAACATTGATGAAAAACAACGTATTATACTATATAAGCACTTTAAATTTTCCATCTAGTTTTCGTCTGATCGTTATATTTTCTTGAAAAGTTAGTCTTTTAGTTTTGTCTTCAAAAGTATATCCAATTTTTATAATTCCGTTTAACAGCGGTTGATGGATTATACATGGAATATTGGGGGTTGTGGTTGGAAAGATACAAACATATACCTTATTGGACCTTTTTTTGTCGGAAAAAGCTCGAAGCACTCAAGAAATTATCTTTGCAGGTTATCTCTTAGAAGAAAACGGTTTTACTTAGTTATGTTTTGTAGGAGTTGGTGCTTCTAAATTCTCATATTTCTTATATTTTTACATACAACCACAAATCAGCAACCAATGAGTGACAATCAATCAAGCCTTGGGGAATCATATACGAGCACGACTAGGTAACTTGTAGCACATCTTTAACGATAAAAATGTTATAAAACGGGTAAATTAATCAAGTATTTTGATATTATACAAATACTAAGGTGATATTGCTTTTAATTGTTAACATAACGCATTTTCCCCCTCAAGATAGTGGCCATTCAAAACTAAGAACATCTTTGGATTCAGGTTTGCTAAATTTCATGTCTCCTTATTTTATAAGTATATTTTTAGGTGGGACAAAAAATTACAATTTTCATCCCTTTAACATCAAACCAGTCATGTCTTATGTAACAAACAAAAAGTGACTTAATGGTACTCTTTAACTATGCTCCATTTGCCAGTTAGGGTTATATTATCAAGTTACCATGCTCCATTTGCTAATTAGGGTTATATCATCAAGTTACCGATGATTTATCCATATAATCCTTTTTGTTTTTACTTTCCAGGCATGATCACCCATCTACAAGTAATTTTAGTAAACGTGTGAGTCATTTTAAAATTATTTTTGTAAGCATACTGGTCTGTAGATTTTGTTGTTACATGTGTGTGTGATTTTGTTTTTGACAGGGTGGTGAACATCGTTTTTGGTTACATATTTCTTTCGTCAGACGTCCATATTAATGATATGTTCAAAAAACCAGAAACAAATGATAAGCCACATGGTGTGTGTATATATATATATATATATATATATATATATATATATATATATATATATATATATATATCTTGATGCATTGCATTAAATTTAGTTGAGACTTTTTCTTGATTAATCAAGTGTTTTTCATAGATCTTGTTGGGTTTCATGTTTCATGGGTTATAAATGTTATGTTAATTTTGTCCCAAATAACCAAGGTTGTCTATTATCATGTCGTTTCAACTCGTGTAGAAAATCATGTTTTATATGTTTTTGGTTTACAGCCAATCAATCAAGAAGTACAAGTTCTAACTTCAAATCAAGTAAGTGGTCAAACATTTAAAAGTAAAAAAGCTAACATAAAAACAATTTGAGCATTTGGTTTATCAAGTAACCGATGATTTACTTTTGTTTTTTTGGTTTTCAGTTGCATCCAGAGTAAAGAAAAGACGCAGATGTGTTTTTTTGTTTTCAATTGCATCCAGAGTAAAGAAAAGACGCAGATGTGTTTTTTCGTTTTCAATTGCATCCAGAGTAAAGAAAAGACGCAGATGCACTGATGCAGTGATGAAAATATGAATATTCAAGGATGAGGCTAGTGAAGTAATACTAAATAATTCTAAAGGGTGCAAAGTGAAAAAGCAAAACGGAAAATTAAAGTCGAATTTCATGTTATTTTGTTCCATCTTGTTTAGTATAAATTTTCAAGTCTTTGTGGTTTTTCGATCTGAACTTGTGATTGTGTTAAGAACCTTTTTGAAACTAGTCCATGTTCTAATTAAGGTTCCAAGTTGTCTTCCAGATTTTTCCATCGTTCTTTATTGTGTGTCTTTTTTAGGGAAAATGACTTGTAAGGGTAACGAAGTATTAGACTTGTACAAAAAATACCATTGAACTTTTTTTGTACACATATCACCAATCAACTATAGTTGTTGTACACATATGACCATTAAACTTCACATTTGTTAAAAAAATACCATTATGTTACCGGTAATAGTAGGTCACCAGCCACGTAACATGCCTCGTGGCATGCCATGTGGCTGCTGACGTGGATTTTATTGTATATTATGTACACATTATACCATTAAACTATTATTTGTACACATTATATCATTAAACTTTTTTTTGTGTACATTTTACCATTAAACTTTTTGTACACATTTTACCATTAATCTTATATAATTTATTCAAAAAATATCATTTCAAAAAATACATATTTTTACATAAAATGGATTTTCCATCACCTATTGTGACTCCCTGATTTTGTAAGGTTTGGGGAAAATGTTTTGTTTTATACAATGATACTAAGGACTTTCTTTTACAACTACTGTAGCACTTGGTTCCTGGTATGTAAAATTTATCTAAGTGTTTTGCATTTTCAGCATTGGACTCGGCAAGTTGTCGGCCTTACTCGCCGAGTAGAGACGGGATTTGGAACACGTTTAAATTGGCGACTCGGCGAGTTCCCATTGTCTGTTGAAACCCTAAATTTCAAGAGTTTGCACCCTATTTAAGTCATCTTATACGCCCCCAAGCTCGCCCCCTTCACCCTCAGAGCTCCCTATATCGTCCAACCCTTGTTCCTTGTGAGATTGAAGTGATTTGGTGTGTTTTCTTAAAGATTTTGAGAGGAAAGGAGAGTAGATCAAGAAGGGAAGAAGGAGGCCAAACATCTTGGTGTTATTTCAGTGATTTTCTTGAGGTATAACTCAGTTTCCCCCTGTTTTCATGCTTATAGTCCTTTATAGCTCCATTAAAGTCCTTCTTGAGCCATTTCCAAGCTTGATTATGAATTAGGGTTTGTAATAAGTTGATTAACCATTAGATCTAGGCATGACTGAGCTCCAGGAACTCAGATCTACTGCCTTTATGGAGCCATATTACATGAAAGCCCTAGATCTACTCTTTTGGTGCATTTTGAGCCCCAAAACCTTCATTAGTGTTTATTTACACGTAAAGTTGGAAACTTTACGTGTTAATCAAGCCCTAGAAACCCAGATCTATGTATGGCATGAGCTGGATTCGAGCAAAATCGAGTATATAGTATTTGCATGTGAAAGACTCGGCGAGTCATTCATCGGACTCAGAGAGTCGAGTCGCGAGTCTCCGAGTTTTCCCCCTTTTCGTGTTTGCGGAGTGGAGTAGTGAGTCATGGGGTGTGACTCAGTGAGTCGGAAGCCAGACTCACCCATGAAGGAACTCGACGAGTCAATGCCCTGACTCGGCGAGTCCAAGGCAATCTTGCCTTAAGAACAGACTCGGCGAGTTGTTCATACAACTCGGCGAGTCTCAGTATGGAGTGTTCTTCGGATGAAGATGAACTCGACGAGTTGTTCATACAACTCGGCGAGTAGGATGAAGGACTATTGGACTTTGGTTTAGAAGGAAAACTCGTCGAGTCAATGCCTAACTCGACGAGTAGAGACGAGATTATGGTCAGACAAAGGGATAGGGACTCGACGAGTTGGCAGGCCAACTCGGCGAGTCGGGTCAACTGGAAGTTGACTTTAACTTTGACTCTTGGCTTGGTTAGGGGTAAATGGTCATTTTACCCTGAGGTCGATTAGCAGTATTTGACTGAGTGTTTTGTGGGGATTATAGCCGGAGGATTTCCGGGGCAGCAGCAGCAGAAGACAGTCAGTTCCCACGCAGATCAGCAGCTACTTTGAGGTGAGTTACTTTCCAGTAGCGGTGAGTCTACGGCCACAATGTCGTCCCACCAGTAGGAGTTGTATGATAGATGATTGTCTCTGTAATATTCATCTATGGTTGCTAATACCCGTGATATGTTTTTGTGCTGGTATGATATGATGCTATGTGCTAGTGACAGTAGGGGGAGATAGTCCCCCAGGTTACCGGTCGATAGCGCCAAAGGGGTGGTCATGCCCAGCCATGCTAGATAGATTACGTGATATATGTGTTATGTGGTAGTAGTACGGGGTGAAATAGTCCCCAGTACCCGGTTGAGAGGACCGAAGGGGAGACCAGCACCCAGATATGCTAGTCAGTATCCGGTCGAGAGGACCAAAGGGGAGGCAAGCTCCCAGATATACTGGTCAGTATCCGGTCGAGAGGACCGAAGGGGAGGCCAACTCCCATATATACTAGACAGTATCCGATCGAGAGGACCGAAGCGGTAGGTCAGGCACCCAGATATGCCTGACAATATATGAATGTTATGTGATTGTATGGTATGTGGTATGTTGGGGGGAACTCACTAAGGTTCGTGCTTACAGTTTTCAGGTACCTCTTCTTCGAAGGGGAAGGAGCTGGCGCGGTAGCGGCCCATCACTCACATGCCTTGTAATCCGCACTATGAGATCCTCCTGGGAATTTGTACTCTGACATTATTATGATTTCTAAAATGTTTTTCAAGACATGCGATAACTTTTATGAAATGATATGATTGGTGAACGTTTTATTTCTAATGTTTGTTAAGTATATGTTTTAAAAATGAAAATTTTGGCTTGTATTTTTGGGATGTTACAAGTTGGTATTAGAGCCCTGGTTTGAGGGATTCGGACACACCTTCGGGGGTGTCTGAACTCAAATCGAGGGATGAAAAGATTTTAAAGGAGAAAATATTTTCTAAAAAGCTAAGTAAAGCGTTTTAAGAAAGAACGAAGTGTGTAATGTGCGCGACCGGTCGAGCTCAAATAAGTATTCCCCAAAGTACCCATACAAGCTTATGTTATCTTTATCAATTTCAGTAGAACAACAGAATAGGACTAAGGATCTAGGAGTGATGCCTTATGTGCCTGCTTTATGTGCTTCAGTGTATGGAAACTGCATGCTAGAATAGAGTAGACAGCAGTAGGATAGCATGTTTAGGTTGTGCCTGATAGCATGAGTTTAGCATTGTATGCTAGTTCAGCTTTTCTCTATGAGGACGAATTTTCTTGATATTGTTCCCTTTTGTATGAATGTTGCTTGCTTTGTGCTTCGTGGGACTCTGAGTGATGGGAGCTAGACATTAGGTGAATACGTCATGTCACATGTGATCTGGGTTGAATAATCTAAGAGTGCTGGATTTGGCCCTATTGCGCAACTTTTGTTTGAGTCTAATCGTGTAGAGCCGAGTCTGTTACTCGAAGGATTATCTGAGCCTCACCACAGGTGATGGTACTCAGGTAATGACTAATTGGCATTACAAGGAGGCCTTCAATAGCTGAGGACCGGGTAGGGTGGAGTTAGAGACTTTCCTGGGGCAAGCCTAGGATGAGTATAGCAGTGATCAGCGGTAGTGAAAGGGACCTGGTGGAGTCAAGGAAGTCCTTGGAGAAGGTATGGATAGATGTGGAAGGTAGTATGGGCCCGTACTACTGAAAGCAAAGGATTCGTACCCGAATCGAGGAGGGCCAAGATAAGACCAGAGAACTTATAGTAGGTGTGATCCCTCCAAAGGTATCAGTATCGCTAACGGTTATTATTTATGTATTTCAGAATGGTGGTACTACGCTCAAGGCCAGCAGTTGGCAGTACAGGAGAGGGATCGGGTTCAGGATCAGGTTCTGAGCCAGTAGATGAGGGGTTACGCGAGTTTATCGCGTTAGAGATCACCAGAGGCATCCTTGAGTCGACCCCCATTATCTTCGGTTCGATCGAGGAAGGGATATTGGAGTTGATGGAGGATCGCCTCAGGTCATTCAGGAGCGACATGGCATCTGGCCAGTCGGGATCTCGTACACTATACTTCAAGGACTTCCGGGGCAGTGGTGCGCTAGATTTTCACGGGGCGAAGGACCCCATAGCTGTCAGGCGATGGATTGCAGACATTGAGTCTACACAGTTGACTAGCTTCTGCCCCGAGGGGTCAAAGGTGAGATATGCAGCAGGATGTTTGAGAGATCGAGCTAGGGATTGGTGGGAGTCCATTGGTGACTCGTTGGGAGCCTCGGTTGTCGAGGCTATGACCTGGTCGGACTTTGTGACCAGGTTCAGGGCAGAGTTTGCACCGGCTATTGAGCTTCAGCAGCTGGCCAAGGAGTTCCTAGATATGAGACAGACGACGGAGACTGTAGCGGAGATCACCGCCAAGTTTCGGGATAGGGCTTTGCTGGTGCCCCAGTACGCGGGTGATAAGGATATGAGGAGGACCCGCTATCATGACATGCTACGAGCTGATATTCGGGAGAATGTCAGTTTTTCAGCTTGCCCTACCCTAGACTCTATGATTGCCAAGGCAAGGGAGAGGGAGATAGATCTGGAGCACATCCGGAAAAGGAAGGCGGAGGAGGGGCATGTTATGGGGGCTTCGGGGAAGAAGCCCAAGGGACCAGATGCGGGGCTGAAAGGCCAACAGGGGCGGGGCCGCTGCAGGAAATGCGGGAAGACGCACGAGGGAGCGTGCAAGTTGGGATCATCAGGCTGCTACAAGTGCGACAAGTTAGGGCACTTCAGTAGGGATTGTACCGCCCCTGCACCTGTGATTCAGACATCGGAGTTGCTGTGTTTCCACTACAACTAGAGGAGCCACAAGAAGGCCAATTGCCCCCAGTTGACAGCATCAGCGCTGGTTAAGGCGCCAGCTCCAGCTACCCTGCGGATTACAGATGGCCAGCAGGGCAAGGCAGAGGCTCTAGTGGTGAGGAGCCGGGCGTTTCAGCTGACTACAAAGGAGGCTCGCGCCACACCTGATGTGGTGACGGGTATGATTCTTTCCCTCTATCTTATTTTTATGATGTTATGATATTGATATGTGCTCTGTGTATATGCGTTAGGATCGTTGCATGTGAATGGTATTCCTGTTCAGGTGTTGTTTGACTCAGGTGTCACCCGATCATTTGTTTCCCTTGCGCTTAGCAAGAGGTTTACTGAGTCTTAGGGCATGTTGGATTTCCCTTTAGAGGTAGAGATTACCGATGATCGATCAGTGCGAGCGTCAACAGTATTCAGGGATTGTGTCCTAAGGTTATTTGAGGAGCGCTATTTGGTGGATTTGGTTCCCATCCCGTTGCGGGGGAACAAGGTGATTATTGGCATGGATTGGTTGAGCCCTAATGGGGCGGTGATAGATTGTGCACAACAATTAGTGCGGATCAGGACCCCAAGTGGGGGAGAGTGGTGATCCACGACAAGAGGCCACCGCGTGGACCTGCAGTATGTTCAGCAGCGAGAGCTAGGCGCTACCTTCAGCAGGGTTGCGTGGGATATGTCGCGTATGTTATGGATACCCGGGAGACGGGTAAGGTGATGGTGAGAGAGGTTCCAGTGGTGCGAGACTACACTGATGTGTTCCCGGAGAAGCTTCCTAGAATACCTCTGGAGCGTCAGGTAGAGTTCAGGATCGACCTAGTTCCTGGTGCAGCTCCGATAGCCAAGGCACCCTATCGGTTGGCTCCTCTCGAGATGCAGGAGTTGTTAGACAAGGGATTTATTCGACCGAACAGTTCACCCTAGGGATCCCCGATCCTATTTGTAAAGAAGAAGGACTGGTTGCATCGGATGTGTATAGATTACCGGGAGCTGAATAAGGTGACGGTGAAGAACCGTTACCCACTCCCGAGGATTGATGACCTCTTTGATCAGTTGCAGGGAGCATCTTAGTTCTCCAAGATCGATTTGCGTTCAGGTTATCATCAGATGAGGTTCAGAGAGGAGGATGTATAGAAGACCACGTTTCGGACGCGTTGTGGCCATTATGAGTTTGTGGTGATGTCGTTTGGGCTCACCAATGCTCCTGCCGCGTTCATGGACCTCATGAACTGAGTGTGTAGACCAATGATGGATGGGTCTGTGATAGTTTTCATTGATGACATCTTGGTTTATTCCAAGACGCAGGAGGAGCACGAGGAGCATCTGGGAGAGGTTTTGGAGACCTTGAGGAGGGAGAGCTTGTACACCAAGTTTTCCAAATGTGAGTTTTAGTTACGTGCGGTGGAGTTTCTTGGGAACCTCGACAACCAGAACGGGATTTCAGTAGACCCAGCCAAGGTGGAGGCCGTGATGAGGTGGGAGGTTCCGAAGTCTCCATCCGAGATTTGGAGTTTCCTAGGATTAGCAGGCTACTATCGGAAATTCATTCAGGATTTCTCCAAGATAGTCGTACCCCTGACACGATTGACTAGGAAAGTCGTGGTCTTTCAATGGGGGCCTGAGCAACAGGCCGCGTTCGAGATTCTGAGGCAGAGATTGTGCGAGGCGCCAATCTTAGCCCTGCCTGAGGGTGTAGAGGATTTTGCGTCTATCTCGGGTTTAGGCGCAGTATTGATGCAGAGGGGACATGTCATTGCTTATGCCTCGAGGCAGCTGAAGCCTCATGAGGCGAACTACCCGACGCATGATTTAGAGTTGGGTTCGGTGGTCTTCGCCCTCAAGATTTAGCGGTATTACCTCTACGGGGTTCGATGTACCATTTACACGGACCACAAGAGTTTGAGGTACCTCATGGATCAGCCGAATCTGAACATGAGGCAGCGTCGGTGGTTGGACGTGGTGAAGGATTATGATTGCGAGATCCTTTATCACCCGGGAAAGGCCAATGTGGTGGCCGATGCGCTTAGCCGTAAGGCGGCACCGATCAGGGATTATGAGGATGACGGTGGTGACTCCACTGTTAGAGCAGATTCGGGAAGCTCAGCAGGAGGCTATGAAGGAGGAACATCGGAAGAGTGAGCGAATAGTGGGTCAAGTCACCTCCTTCGATTATGATAGCCGAGGGTTATTGACACTACACCGTAGGGTGTGAGTGCCGTATCACGGAGGCGTGCGCCAGATCTTGATGGAGGAGGCGCACAAATCCCGATTCTCTATTCATCCAGGGGCGACGAAGATGTATCGGGATCTTCGTCTAGACTATTGGTGGCCCTGCATGAAGCGGGATGTGGCGTGGTACGTAGAGCGGTGTCTGACCTTCAGGAAGGTCAAGGCTGAGCATCGGAGACGGCATGGCAAGATGCATCCGTTGGATATCCGGTTGTGGAAATGGGAGGATATTACGATGGATTTTATCACAAAGCTTTCCCGGACGGCGCGAGGAGTAGATTCGATTTGGGTCATCGTGGATCGGTTGACCAAGACCGCCCATTTTATTCCGATTCAGGAGAATATCTCGGCCGAAAAGTTGGCCGATATCTATATCAGGGAGATAGTGGCGCGGCACGGGGTGCCAGTGTCAGTGATATCAGATTGAGATGTGCGGTTCACTTCCAGGTTTTGGAAGAAGTTTCATGATGAGTTGGGCACTCGTCTGCATTTTAGCACCGCCTTTCACCCGCAGACAGATGGTCAGAGCGAGCGGACCATCCAGACGTTGGAGGATATGTTGCGTACATGCGTGCTAGACTTCGGTGGTAGTTGGGATACCTATCTTCCCTTGGCTGAGTTCTCGTACAACAACAGCTACCACGTGAGTATTGACCGTCCCTCATTCAAGATGTTGTACGGACGGAGCTGCAGGACCCCGATATGTTGGGGTGAAGTTGGCCAGAGGGTCATGGGGAGCACCGAGGTGGTGCTCAAGATGACCGAGAGAATCCAACAGGCTTCAGACTGCGCAGAGTCGACAGAAAAGTTACGTCGACAAGCGTCGATCAGACCTGCAGTTCCAGGTCGGGGATATGGTTCTCCTATAAGTGTCGCCTTGGAAAAGGCGTCATTCGATTCAGGAAGCGGGGCAAGTTGGGCCTGAGATACATTGGTCCGTTCAGGGTTGTAGCCCGGATGGGCAAGGTGGCATATAGGTTGGATCTGCCAGCCGATCTCAGTCAGATCCACAACACCTTCCATGTCTCCCAGCTGCGGAAGTGCCTAGTGGATGATTCAACGGTGGTGCCGCTAGAGGATATACAGGTTGATGACAACCTGAATTACATTGAGCGTCGAGTCGCAATCCTCTACCGGAAGTCAAAGGATCTGAGGAACAAGCGGGTGGAATTAGTGAAGGTGCAATGGCAGCACCGAAAGGGTTCGGAATGGACTTGGGAGCCGGGGGGAGAAATGATGGAGCATTACCCCGAGCTGTTTCAGGATCGAGCAGCAGACTTCGAGGACGAAGTCTAAAATAATTGGGGGAGATTTGTAGCACCTGGTTCTTGGTATGTTAAATTTATCTAAGTGTTTTGCATTTTCAGCCTTGGACTCGGCGAGTTGTAAGCCTGACTCGCCGAGTAGAGATGGGATTTGGAACACGTTTAAGTTGGCGACTCGGCGAATCCATATTCTGGACTCGGCGAGTCCCCGTTATCTATTGAAACCCTAAATTTCAAGGTTTTGCACCCTATTTAAGTCATCTTATGCGCCCCCAAGCTCGCCCCCTTCACCCTCAGAGCTCCCTATATCGTCCAACCCTTGTTCCTTGTGAGATTGAAGTGCTTTGGTGTGTTTTCTTGAAGATTTTGAGAGGAAAGGAGAGTAGATCAAGAAGAGAAGAAGGAGCCAAACATCTTGGTGTTATTTCAGTGATTTCCTTGAGGTATAACTCAGTTTCCCCCTATTTTCATGCTTATAGTCATTTATAGCTCCATTAAAGTCCTTCTTGAGTCATTTCCAAGCTTGATTATGAATTAGGGTTTGTAATAAGTTGATTAACCCTTAGATCTAGGCATGATTGAGCTCCAAGAGCTCGGATCTACTGCCTTTATGGAGCCATATTGCATGAAAGCCCTAGATCTACTCTTTTGGTGCATTTTGAGCCCCAAAATCTTCATTGGTGTTTATTTACACGTAAAGTTGGAAACTTTATGTGTTAATCAAGCCCTAGAAACCCAGATCTATGCATGGCATGAGCTGGATTCGAGCAAAATCGAGTATAGAGTATTTGCATGTGAAAGACTCGGCGAGTCGTTCATCGGACTCGAAGAATCAAGTCACGAGTCCCCGAGTTTTCCCCCTTTTCGTGTTTGCGGAGTGGAGTAGTGAATCATGGGGTGTGACTCAGTGAGTCGGAAGCCAGACTCACCCATGAAGGAACTCGGCGAGTCAATGCCCTGACTCGGCGAGTCCAAAGAAATCTTCTTGCCTCAAGAACAGACTTGGCGAGTTGTTCATACAACTCAGCGAGTCTCAACGTGGAGTATTCTTCGGATGAAGATGAACTCGACGAGTTGTTCATACAACTCGGCGAGTAGGATGAAGGACTATTGGACTTTGGTTTAGAAGGAAAACTTGTTGAGTCAATTCCTAACGCGACGAGTAGAGACGGGATTATGGTCAGACAAAGGGATAAGGACTCAGCGAGTTGGCAGGCCAACTCGGCGAGTCGGGTCAACTGGAAGTTGACTTTGACTTTGACTCTTGGCTTGGTTAGGGGTAAATGGTCATTTTACCCTGAGGTCGATTAGCAGTATTTGACTGAGTGTTTTGTGGGGATTATAGCCGGAGGATTTCCGGGGCAGCAGCAGAAGAAGACAATCAGTTCCCACGCATATCAGCAGCTACTATAAGGTGAGTTACCTTCCAGTAGCGGTGGGTCTACGGCCACAATGTCGTCCCACCAGTAGGAGTTGTATGATAGATGATTGTCTCTGTGATATTCATTTAAGGTTGCTACTACAAGTGATATGTTTTTGTGCTAGTATGATATGATGTTATGTGCTAGTGAAAACAGGGGGGAGATAGTCTGCCAGATTACCAGTCGATAGGGCCGAAGGGGTGGTCATGCCCAGCCATGCTAGATAGATTACCTGATATATGTGTTATGTGGTAGTAGTAGGGGTGAAATAGTCCCCAGTACCCGGTCGAGAGGACGGAAGGGGATACCAGCACCCATATATGCTAGTCAGTATCCGGTCGAGAGGATCGAAGGGGAGACAAGCTCCCAGATATACTGGTCAGTATCCGGTCCAGAGGACCGAAGGGGAGACTAGCTCCCAGATATACTAGACAGTATCCAGTCGAGAGGACCGAAAGGGTAGGTCGGGCACCCAAATATGTCTGACAATATATGAATGTTATGTGTGTGGTTTTTCTTTTTTCAGGTTGACAAGATACTTTCTTGATTTCTTCAGGGCACGTGGCTTTAAAAGATTTATTGATGATTTTGCAAAGAAGGCAAACATTGATGAAAAACAACGTATTATACTATATAAGCACTTTACATTTTCCATCTAGTTTTCGTCTGATCGTTATATTTTCTTGAAAAGTTAGTCTTTTAGTTTTGTCTTCAAAAGTATATCCAATTTTTATAATTCCGTTTAACAGCGCTTGATGGATTATACATGGAATATTGGGGGTTGTGGTTGGAAAGATACAAACATATACCTTATTGGACCTTTTTTTGTCGGAAAAAGCTCAAAGCACTCAAAAAACTATCTTTGCAGGTGATCTCTTAGAAGAAAGCGGTTTTACTTAGTTATGTTTTGTAGGAGTTGGTGCTTCTAAATTCTCATATTTCTTATATTTTTACATACAACCACAAATCAGCAACCAATGAGTGACAATCAATCAAGCCTTGGGGAATCATATACGAGCACGACTAGGTAACTTGTAACACATCTTTAACGATAAAAATGTTATAAAACGGGTAAATTAATCAAGTATTTTGATATTATACAAAATACTAAGGTGATATAGCTTTTAATTGTTAACAGAACACATTTTCCCCCTCAAGATAGTGGCCATTCAAAACTAAGAACATCTTTGGATTCAGGTTTGCTAAAATTTCATGTCTCCCTATTTTATAAGTATATTTTTAGGTGGGACAAAAAATTACAATTTTCGTCCCTTTAACATCAAACCAGTCATGTCTTATGTAACAAACAAAAAGTGAATTAATGGTACTCTTTAACTATGCTCCATTTGCCAATTAAGGTTATATTATCAAGTTACCATGCTCCATTTGCTAATTAGGGTTATATCATCAAGTTACCGATGATTTATCCATATAATCCTTTTTGTTTTTACTTTCCAGGCATGATCACTCGTCTGCAAGTAATTTTAGTAAATATTTGAGTCATTTTAAAATTATTTTTGTAAGCATATTGGTCTGTAGATTTTGTTGTTACATGTGTGTGTGATTTTGTTTTTGACAGGGTGGTGAACATCGTTTTTGGTTACATATCTTTCGTCGGACGTCCATATTGATGATATGTTCAAAAAACCAGAAACAAATGAACAACCACATGGTATATATATATATATATATATATATATATATATATATATATATATATATATATATATATATATATATATATATATATATATATATATATATATATCTTGACGCATTGCATTTAATTTAGTTGAGACTTTTTTTTGATTAATCAAGTGTTTTTCATAGATCTTATTGGGTTTCATGTTTCATGGGTTATAAATGTTATGTTAATTTTGTCTCAAATAACCAAGGTTGTCTATTATCATGTCGTTTCAACTCGTGTAGAAAATCATGCTTTATATGTTTTTGGTTTACAGCCAATCAATCAAGAAGTACAAGTTCTAACTCCAAATCAAGTAAGTGGTCAAACATTTAAAAGTAAAAAAGCTAACATAAAAACAATTTGAGCGTTTGGTTTATCAAGTAACCGATGATTTACTTTTGTTTTTTGGTTTTCAGTTGCATCCAAAGTAAAGAAAAGACGCAGATGTGTTTTTTCGTTTTCAATTGCATCCAGAGTAAAGAAAAGATGCAGATGCACTGATGTAGTGATGAAAACATGAATATTCAAGGATGAGGGTAGTGAAGTAATACTAAATAATTCTAAAGGGTGCAAAGTGAAAAAGCACAACGGAAAATTAGAGTCGAATTTCATGTTATTTTGTTCCATCCTGTTTAGTATAAATTTTCAAGTCTTTGTGGTTTTTCGATCTGAACTTGTGATTATGTTAAGAACCTTTTTGAAACGAGTCCATGTTCTAATTAAGGTTCCATGTTGTCTTCCATTTTTCCATCGTTCTTTATTGTGTGTGTCTTTTTTAGGGAAAATGACTTGTAAGGGTAACGAAGTATTAGACTTGTACAAAAAAAACCATTGAATTTTTTTTTTTTGTACACATATCACCAATCAACTATAGCTTTTGTATACATATGACCATTAAACTTCACATTTGTTCAAAAAATACCATTATGTTACCGGTAATAGTAGGTCACCAGTCACGTAACATGCCACGTGGCATGCCATGTGGCTGCTGATGTGGATTTTATTGTATATAATTTACACATTATACCATTAAACTATTTTTTGTACACATTATACCATTAAACTTTTTTTTTTTGTGTATATTTTACCATTAAACTTTTTGTACACATTTTACCATTGATCTTATATAATTTATTCAAAAAATATCATTTCAAAAAATACATATTTTTACATAAAATGGATTTTCCATCACCTATTGTGACTCCCTGATTTTGTAAGGTTTGGGGGAAATAGTTTGTTTTTTACAATGATACTAAGGACTTTCTTTTACAACTACATTATGAATTTATGTTGGTCATACATCAACTGAAACCCACGAAGGTTTGAACTTGAAACTTTTATCTGGAGCGGCGAAGAAATACTCAATTGTTCATTATTTTAGCTAATGTCTAGTAAACATATTCTTATAAGTCATTTTCTTAGAAAACTACGTTTGAGGCATACTTATAAACTCATGAAACATTTTGTACATGTTACCTTATTATAATCCCCCCCCCCCCCTCTTCTTGATTATGGTTGATGATTAAAAAAATGCATTGAAATTATAACGTTGTTTACCGATAGGAAAATAACTTATAATGATAAGTTTACTAAAATTTAGAAAATCAGTAAAATCCACATCAGGTGATGGGAAACCTACTTTTATGTAATGATATGTATTTTTTAAAATGATATTTTTTTCAATAAATTATATAACATTAATGGTAAAATGTGTACAAAAAAAATAACTAATGGTAAAATGTGTACAAAAAAAATTAATGGTATAATGTGTACAAAAAATAGTTTAATGGTATAATGTGTACATAATAAACAGTAAAATCCGCGTCAACAACCACATGGCATGCCACGTAGCATGCTACATGGCTAATGACCTATTATTATTGGTAATATAATGGTATTTTTTGAACAAATGTGAAGTTTAATGGTCATATGTGTACAAAAGCTATAGTTGATTAGTGATATGTGTACAAAAAAAAGTTCAATTGTATTTTTTGTACAAATCTAATACTTTGTTACCCTTACAAGTCATTTTCCTGTCTTTTTTAAAAATAACATTTGAAGTATAATCTCCTAATAAGAAATTGGAAGTACATTATAAATTGTAATGCCTTGATTAAAAAAAAAAAACATTTTTCTAATACAAAAGAAATAAAAATAGGATGCTATAATACTCAAATAAATGAAAGTATGTTGCTAATTCTTGCAGTTAGAAGAAATATAAATAAGTACAAATTTGTAACAAGTTACTAAGAACTCGTGTATAAATAGATGTTTTTAATTTAACATTTTTATCTATAACAAGCATTTGTATTTGTAATTACTATATATTATGTTTGATTTATAACAACTCTAAGATAAAGTCATATTAAGATCACCATTACTTCTAGCGAGATAAGTAAAATAGTAAAATACTAGTTTACCATAACTCAAAAAGGGTTAATTATATTGAAAAATGAAAGCACTTAATATTATTATCATACATCATTTATCCATTCAACATTTCAATGGAAAAAAAAAAATTAAACACTTAATATTATTAACATACATCATTTATACATTAAACACTTAAATCTGCTAAGTCAAAAAGAAGTGGCACTGGCACATTGCTTCTTTGGATACTGAAGTTTACGCAATGATTGTTGATAGTTTCCACATACTAAAGAAATAACAAACAAAGCACAACAAATTTCCCTTTTTTCTCAAGAAAACACAATATATAATGGAAGTTAGATACTTACTATAACTCCGTTTTCCCAGTTGTAGAAGAGTATTGTAAAGCTAAATCTTTTAGTATTTGAATCACACCCTTTAAATCACTGCTACCCAATTCAAGGCAATCCTTTAGCAACCCACCATCCACAATTTCTGCTTGTATCATCTCAACTGCATCCTTCAATGGACCCTGCATTCGTATCCACATCTTATTTCAGTTTCAGTTGTTGATTTCACATGACATTTACAATCTCAATTTTGGAAAATGTTGGAAGATTTATGATTTCACATAACATTTACAATCTCAAAATTGGAAAATGTTAGAAAGATTTATGAACAATCGAAGTGAATGAATCTAAATTCAGGTCACCAAAACCAATTGAGAAGTATATAGTGATAAAATGATGAAATTATGTAAAAATGTAAGTTTAAAATGTGTCAAAAAACTAACCGATCGACTGAAAACTCTGAGTAAGCGATTGAAGAGGGATTTGGAAACTGTGAGCACGCTACCATAGTTCCGGCGCACCCACGCTACCCGCTCTGCCTCCGATTCCATCCGAGTCAACTCAGTCAAACCCCTAATCAATTCGCTCATATCGGACACAGCACCGAACATTTCAGAGGACGTTATTCCGATGTCTCGCCATGCGTAGTTTTTCATGTAGTCCCAGCCAAGAGACCACATGACTCCATAGAAGCTAAACCCATGGCTGTGTTTCTCGATCTTCTGGGCTATGGATCTGGCCCTGAGTGACCCGGAAATGTCACCTCGGGAGGCGCGTAGGTTGGCGACGCGGGTGAGGAGAGAGTCGGACAGAGAAAAGAGGGCGTGGAAGGAGGTGGTGGGGATGGGGAAGGAGCAAGAGAGCGGAGGTGTGGTGAGTAGGATGAGGGTTAGGAGGTGGAGGAGCACCGGCGAGAATTTTGGCGTTCCGATGGCCATGGGTTTTGCTTAGGGCGGGGGGTTGATACTTTGAAAAACTTAAACACATAAAAGAAGGAATATGATTTACGAAGGTAATTAACTTTTCGGTATGTTCACATCTGGGTAACTATTTTTTTTTTTTTACACATTTGGATAACAAACTTGTAGGAAGTGTTCACATATAACCATTATGACCTGCTATAGGAGGTTAAATCGTAGATGTAAACGCTTTCAAAAAGTTCGTTACCTAAATGTGTAAAAAAAAATAGTTGTATGAACAAAACGAAAAGTAAAAATTAAATTACACGAATGGTCCCTGTAGTTTGAGGAAATTTGTATTTTTGGTCCCTAACTTATTTTTTTAACTTGGATGGTCCCTACTATTTGTTTTTGTTGCGCGTTTGGTCCCTGTCTTACCCAAAAAGACTATTGTGCCCTTATTAATTTATTTTTTAATTAATTTTCTTATTTATGTATTTATTTTTTACATATTTAAAAAACATTAATAGACCACACATATTTGTATCTCCTCGGATGATCCCTACTATTTATTTTTTAATTAATTTATTTTTTTAACTCAGATAGTTTCTACTGTTTAATTTTGTTACGAGCTTGGTCTATGTCTTACCTAAAAAGACTATTATGCCCTTATTAATTTATTTTTTTAAATAATTTTCTTGTTTATGTACTTATACTTTATGTATTTAAGAAAAAATAGTAGACCCCGCATTAATGTATCTCCTCACCATTCTGTCTCTCATCCTTCTCAGCTTCTATTTATTTTCCATTTTTAGTGATATCGACGTCTTCATCGTCACTTCTTTTTTCGGTCCTTTAACTCTGTCGAATCAATACCACAACCCACTAATGATGAAGAGACTGTAGGTTATGGTGTTGGTTCGCTAGAGTTAAAGTACCAAAAAAAGAATGATGGTGAAGACGTCGATGTTACTAAAGATGGAAAAGAAATAGAAGTCTGGGAGGATAAGAGATGAGAAGGTGACCGGTAAAACTCAAATTAAAATTTTCAAATGTGGTTTGAGGATTACGGTGAGGAGATACAGATATGTGGGGTATATTAATTTTTTTAAATATATAAAAAATAAATATATGAATAAGAAAATTAATTAAAAACAATTAATAAGGGCAAAATAGTCTTTTTAGGTAAGACATGAACCAAACGCGTAACAAAAATAAACAGTAGAGCCCTTCCGAGTTAAAAAAATAAATTAATTAAAAAAATAAACAGTAGGGTGGTCTATTAATTTTTTTAAATATACAAAAAATAAATAGATAAATAAGAAAATTAATTAAAAAATAAATTAATAAGGTACAATAGTCTCATTAGGTAAGACAGGAACCAAACGCGCAACAAAAATAAACAATAAGGATCATCCAAGTTTAAAAAAAATAAGTTAGGGACCAAAAACACAAATTACTCTAAACCATAGGGACCATTCGTGTGATTTATTTTTTACTTTTTCGTTTTGTTCATATTTAGGTAACTATTTTTTTGTACACATCTAGGTAACGAACTTGTTGAAAACGTTTACATCTAGGATTTAACCTGCTATAGCAGGTCATAATGGTTATATGTGAACATTTCCAACAAGTTTGTTACCTAAATGCGTATTAAAAAAAGATAGTTACCCAGATGTGAACATACCGAAAAATTAATTACCTTCATAAATCATATTTCCAAAAGAAAATTTTATTCCCTCGTTTTAATACCCAAAGGCGGTTAGGTGATAAATGTGGGTGTTATCACTTATCACAATTGAACCATGATGTAGTGTTCAAAGGTTGACTAACGAATTGCTCCAAAAACTTTAATCTTGTGTTGGTAGTATTTATTAAAAAAACAAATTAAAGCTTTATTGTGACAACAACAGCCGAGTGATGATGACCTAGTATGATTATAAGATCTTGTATGATTATAAAAGAAAATCATTAGGAATGTTCTAAGATATTTGTTTCGTGAGCAAACTTCAATAATCAAGTCAACTCATATAAGAATATGTAACTTTCATTCCACTCAGGGAGCCGACTATCTAGAAAGAATAATGTATGTTTTAAGAATAAACTATCAACTAGTAGACAGATGTGTGTATTTATAAAGCCCAAATTCTCTCTAGTAATGAAAGCTTTTTTTTTTTTTTTTTTTTTTTTTTTTTTTTTTTTTTTTTATCACACTCTCATTCAATTTGTCAAATGTTATTTTTAGGTTATTTTGAATTAATGTAAAACGATCTAATTTTGTGAAACCGTGAGACCACTTTTTTCTAGTGAATATTCTACTATTCTAATGTTTGTAAAAATTAAATATGTGTAATATTTTAATATTCTAAGCCAAATTTTAACATATTTTACATTGAAATATTTTAAAACATATAATGCTAGAGTATATTGCATATTTTATTTTTACGAACAATAGAATATTAGAATATTTCACTAAAAAAATTTGATCTTACAGTATCACAAAATCATGTTCGTCTAAAATAAACTCTTATATATATATATATATATATATATATATATATATATATATATATATATATATATATGTTATTGTAGCTGTCAATTACACCATTGTGACTGGTTTAAAAAGGTTTCTCGGTTGCACATCCGACTTGGCATTTATTTTAAGTTGAAAGTCTTAATGATGTGTAAATTTGGTCCACGTCATTTTAATGATATATATATATATATATATATATATATATATATATATATATATATATATATGTATATATATATATATGTATATATATATATATATGTATATATATATATATATATATATATATATATATATATATATATATATATATATATATATATATATATAGGAGTAGGATCAAATAAGAACACCTAAAAGGTTGAGAACGCGAGAACAAATATGGACTATTTAAATACTTAGATCTAAGGTGTCACACCCCCGAACCAAACGGCGGAAACGTCCGGGAGCTTGAGCGTGACTTTCAACATTGCAGTATCATCACAGAGTATATAATTGAAACATAACATCATCATCATCACACATGTAATAACATTCATTGTTTACATCAAGTATTGTATTTAAATATTACATGTCAAAATAATTAAAATCTGACGAAATAGAAACATAACAAAACATCTGTTATTTTATTCATCCCAACTTGCTTCAACGGTTTCCTGAGAATACAAGTTAATTTAAAAAGGTCAACATAAAAATGTTGGTGAGTTCATAAGCATGTTTGAGAAAATGATTTGTATAACTTTGTAATCACAAGAAAATCCTGTATTTTCTTAGAATAGTTTAGTATGTTTGTGTCCGATCTTGTATCAATGCATGTGTGCTATTGATTAATAGAATGTTAAAAGAGAAATGTAAATAGAATGTCCCCAGACAACCCGATGTTGCCTGTAAAAGAGGAAAAGAGAAAGTTGTCGTACCAACCCCGAGGTTGAGTACCAATGGCAGTAAGTTTTTGAGTAATCCGAGAGAAAAGAGAATGGTCTTCCGCGAACTTCATAACGTTAATTCCTCTAAGTGAGCAGTCATAACCATACTAAATAATGACAATTTCGCATGTCTTGGCGTTTGTGAACGCCGACGGAAAAATAGAATAAGGTTGCTATCACCCTAGACTGATGTAGTCTAACTGTAGCGAACAACTCAGGTATGGGGTGTCATCCCCGTATAGATCTATACACAAAACCCCGCTCTCCCTCCAACTGACTCTGATTATAACTACAGGCTACAATTGTACACTCAATAGGTGTCAACCGATAAATCTCACTAAATCCTTAATCGAATTTACGCGAAGAAAAACATATAAAATTCATTCACAGGCCCAAATGAACCATGTAAGTAAACCACTAAGGCATCGCTAAACATGTAAGTCATTTCAAGGCCCGATATGAATGAGATTATATAACATGAGCCCAAAATATATGTAAACGGACAACTAATGTCCATTTCGCAATTTTTCTTATAATTTTTAATGGCCTCTAACAAGTGTGAAATTGCTCACCTTCATAGGCTGGTCCAAAATTATTTCAAATATGATAGGCAATTTTGTAAAATTTGTCAAAAATTGTAGAAAAATCGTATGAAAACGTGAGTGTAGTAATTTTAAAGGTAAACGTTTTGCATGTAAAACAGTTTTGAAAAATATTATCATTAAGGTGATCAAAACAGTCCGAGATTGGACCAAAACTTTTATATCAAGGCCTGATTTTTTAGTTTAGTTTATAGATCTTTGAACACAACACTCATTTTTGCTATTTTAAGTGTATAAATCCTAGATTTACAAGTTTACATGTATTATATGTGATAACACATACTTTTCTCAAGGTTTTCATGTAGATCCAAGTGATAAACTTCATATTCTTAACATATTTTTAGATTTATGAAGTAAATAACACAAAATCACCAAATAAATCATGAAAAACACACATATTCATGCATATACACATAGATCTACACAAAGCAACTTGTATTCTCCCCCAAAACTTAGTAAAAACCGAAAATAGGGGGTATGAACTCACAATGTGTTGATGATCTCGGTTGTGAAGAAGAAAATGGAAAGATCTCAGCCTTTAGCAAGCTTTCTTGAGTGGATTTCGAACTTAAGAGTTCTAGGAAGCAAAATCACGAAAACATGTGTTGACACAACCCTAATTGCTTTGGATATAATTTTTTCACTAATTGAATGTGCAAAAGAAATTCCAAAGCAATAACCCTAGATCTGGCATATATATATATATATATATATATATATATATATATATATATATATATATATATATTGAAATTCACATATGAAAAGGGTTGAGAAGATTACCTTGCTTGTTATATAACAATAACAAGAATTCCTTGACTGAGCTTCACTCTTGAAAGCTTTAGTGCCCCAAATATTGCACCTCTACTGGCTTACAAACACTTGTAGCAAGAGGATGAGAAGGAGAGAGGAGGGTGCTCTAAGAATTTTGGCTAGGGTTTCTTCAAGGAAGCTTTGGTCGAAAATCACAAGACATGGGGTCCTTAAGTAGCTTGAGGTATCATTCAGAGCTTATTTCCGTATTTTTGTTGATATGGTCAAATCTAGGGTTTCTTCTTGCCTTGTCTGCTTTGTAATTGAAGTGTGAAAGGTCCCATGGGGATATGGTACCTAGATCTGGACCTTAGCAGGTCCAGAGAGTCCCTAATTCTATGCTTTATGTCCTTCCTTTTGGGTTGGAGACTAGGGTTTCCATCTTAGAGGTCATTTCTCCAAAAAGAGCCTTGTAATTGTTGCATGGTAGCCAAGACTGTGACTTTACGTGATGAATGAACTTAGGAGGGCCAGATCTATAAGTGGATGGTGCGGATCTGACCTTAGAAGCGAGATTGAGTTGATGCATGGCATGGACTCGCCAATTTTGAAGAACAGACTCGGTGAGTAGCATGAAGATTGTCCTTAACCACTCAGTGAGTGGTCCTGCCGAGTTATGGTTGACTCAGTGAGTCAGGGAGAGTTAGAGAGGGTTGACAGGTGGACTGAGTCAAGCTGGAACTCGCCGAGTTGTTCTTGAGACTCAGCGAGTTGAGTCGTGGTGGCCCCGCGATTCATGCCAGGTGGAACTCGTCGAGTCAAGGGAGTACTCGACGTGTCAAAAGATAATCCTAGAGAGTTGGTGAAAACGCTTAGACTCGCCGAGTCGCTCTAGTGCACTCGCCGAGTCCAGTCAAAGTTGATCATTGACCGTTGACCAGAGTTGACTTGATAGGGGTAGTCAACCTTAGTAGTAAAAGTGTTAATTAGAGTTATATGATGTTATAGGAGGATTATAGCTCGGGGGATCGAGCACGAGTGATTTCCAGGATTCGCGAGTTATCGAGATATACGAGGTGAGTCTTCTCACTATACTTTACCTTGAGTAGGTAATCAGAGTTATGTGACAGAGTATGTGTATGTTATGTGTTGTATAGCATGATGTCTATGTGATTTATGTTGTGCATGATTATAGAGTTGGAACCGGAAGGTTCCCAGAGTTAGAACCAGTGGGTTCACAGAGTAGGGTCTACGGACCCACAGAGTTATAGCCTTGAGTGGCTAATATGTGTTATGTGTGGTATTTTGGGGAACTCACTAAGCTTTGTGCTTACAGTGTTAGTGTTGTTTGTTTCAGGTACTAGTGATGACCGTGGGAAGGCGTCGACTTGATCTGTACACACGCACGAGATTTTTATGATATGTGATCTTGGGATTTTGTATGATATGGATTGGAGTTTTAAACTTGATGTTTTATGAAAAATTAAATGAAAAATGTCTTTATATTATGCGAAAAATTATTTTGAAATTCACGGTGTTACAAGTTGGTATCAGAGCCTTGGTTTGAGGGATTCGAGTACACCTCTGGGCGTATTGAACTCAAACTGAGGATTTGAGAAGTATTTAAAAAAAGAGTAAAAGATTTTTGAAAAACACAAAGCAGAGTTGTGTGTACGATCAGTCCACGCCCGAACGGTGATTTCCTAAAATACCCTCATGTTATGTGATATTGATACTGATATGATGTATTCGCATGCTAGAGTAGGCTAGGTATTCCTATTAGGACTAGAGTGGCCTGATTTGTGATGCCTTAGCCTAGGTAGAGGTGAGCTGCTATGAGATGCTTGAGAGTGAGTAGGTAGCAGTGAGGGGCTTATGAGAGATCTATTAGAGAGTGGTCTATGCATGACAGAGTACTTGGAATTTGGGACCCAAAGAGGAGGACTTGGGGTGTATTCTGATACAGTGCGGACAGTGGTATTGGGCCCGTACTATTGAAAGCACCGGAGCGGTGTACAACCCAAGTAAGAATCTTTGGAATACCAAGGATCAAGGAGGAATGAGTGGTCGAGTGTGAGTATACTCGAATGGGTTCTAATTTATCGTATGTTGTATTTCAGAGGTAGATCATGGTGAGGACACGTTTGATGCCTGAGAGCAGTGATACCAGTGACGAGGAGATCCGCCGGATCATCCATGAGGAGGTGGCTGCGGCCATCAGGTCAGAGATACCAGAGATGTTCGGGTCTATTAAGACCACGCTGATTGAGACCTTTGATGAGCGTTATGCCCCTCTTTTTGAGGCTGCTGTTGCAGCGACCACTGCAGCTATTGCTGCCGCGAGGCCGCAAGGTGGTGATGCGTTGCTGTTCCGGGAGTTCAGCAACACAAAACCACCAGAGTTTGATGGGACCCAGGATCCGGTGGCAGCTATGAGGTGGATCTCTGATATAGAGGGGTGTTTCCTTACTTGCTCATCTCCTGAGCATTTGAAGGTTCGGTTCGCACTGAACCAACTTCGCTTGGGAGCGAAGGACCGGTGGAAGTTTGTGACGACGCACTTTACGCCTGCTAAGCTTGCGGAAGTGACCTGGGAGAGGTTCACTGCCATGTTCCGAGATGAGTACGTTCCCCAGGTGGAGAGGGAGCGTTTGGCCCAAGAGTTTCTGACCCTCAAGTAGGGTACTGAGTCAGTTACAGCGATTACCAGGATGTTCCATGAGAAGGCGATGTTCTGCCCTGAGCACGTGTCCACTGAGCAGGCACATATGAGCTGATATTTGAGCTTTTTGAGGTGAGACATTCGGGAGTTCGCGGTGAACTCCTCGTATCGTACATTTGCCGAGCTTCAGGCAAATGCCCAGAAGAGGGAGATTGAGCTAGAGACTCAGGCCAGGGAGGAGGCGGAGTCTCAGGGGAGGGATCGACGGCTGGCACAGTCTCAGCCGGCAGCCAAGCGGGCCAAGCCCGCTGATCCCAAACCAGGGAGCCAGAAGGGCCGCACTTGTGGGAAGTGTGGCAAGGGTCATGATGGAGTCTGCAGAGCGGGATCTTGCTACAAGTGTGGCAAGGAGGGGTATATGGCCAAGGACTGCCCCAAAGGGTTTGCGGTGTGTGTTCACTGCAACCAGACCGAACATCGGAAGGCGGAGTGTCCGCAGTTGCGGGGATCAGCTCAGGGAGCACCTCAGGGATCTGCCCCTGCCGCCATCAGAGCTACAGAGAGTCGTCCAGTGAAGGCCGAGGCGCCAAGGGCACGAGGGAGAGCTTTTCAGCTGACCACGGAGGAGGTCCGCGCAACGCCCGATGTCGTGGCTGATATGTATTCTTTCATATATTTATTTTGATGTTGAGATATTATGCTTATGTTATGTTATGCGTAGGTACTTTTCTTGTGAATTCTGTACCTGCCTTGGTGTTATTTGACTCAGGTGCGAGTCGGTCTTTTGTATCTTTGGCTTTTAGTCAGCATATTAGTGTTATTCGTGAGGCGTTGAGTCGGCCTCTGAGAGTTTCCATAGCTGATGAGAGGGTGATATATGCCACGGAGGTTCTCCGAGGTTGCGTAGTCGAGATTTTCGGTGTTGAGTTCCCGATTGATCTAGTTCCTATTGCGATGGGTGATGTCTGTGTCATTGTGGGCATGGACTGATTGAGCCGATTCGGCGCGGTTATCGACTGCGAGCGTCAACTAGTGACCATACAAGACCCTAGTGGGGGAGTTCTTTCGGTGTACGGCGAGGGTACATGTTCAGGATCAGCGTTTTGTTCGGCCGCTAGGGCAAGGCAGTGTCTACAGCACGACTGTAAGGGTTTTGTGGCGTATGTGATGGATACGCGGGTGGATTGCGAGAGGCCGAGTTCAGTAGAGGAGGTCCCGGTGGTGCGTGAGTTCCCGGATGTATTTCCCGAGGAGTTACCGGGTGTGCCTCCTGTGAGGCAAGTGGAGTTCAGTATCGATTTGGTTCCAGGGGCCGCGCCTATCGCTAAGGTGCCCTATCGCCTTGCACCTCCAGAGATGCAAGAGTTATCCTCGCAGCTTCAGGGGCTGTTGGGGAAGGGATTTATTCGGCCGAGCAGCTTGTCGTGGGGAGCGCCTATCCTGGTCTTCAAGAAGAAGGATGGTTCACACCGGATGTGCATTGATTACCGGGAGTTGAACAAGTTGACGGTCAAGAACCGTTACCCGTTTCCGAGGATCGACGATTTGTTCGGTCAGTTGCAGGGAGCATCTTGGTTCTCCAAGATCGATTTGAGGTCTGGATATCATCAGGTGAGGGTGCAGGATGAGGACGTCCAAAAGACATTGTTCAGGATGCGTTATGGGCATTATGAGTTTGTGGTGATGCCTTTTGGGCTCACCAATGCCTCGACGGTGTTCATGGATCTCATGAACCGAGTGTGTAGGCCGATGCTGGATCGGTCGGTGATTGTATTCATCGACGACATTCTGGTATATTCGAGATCTAGAGAGCAGCATGAGGAGCATTTGAGAGAGGTTCTCGGAGTTCTGAGGTCGGAAAGGCTTTATGCCAAATTCTCCAAGTGTGATTTCTGGTTGCGGGAGGTCCAGTTCTTAGGACATCTCGTTAACCAGGAAGGGATATTGGTCGATCCGGCCAAGGTTGAGGCGGTAATGAGTTGGGAAGTGCCGAGATCACCCTTCGAAATCAGGAGTTTCCTAGGTTGGCAGGGTATTATCGGAGGTTCATTAAGGATTTCTCCAAGATCGCAGTGCCACTCACCAGATTGACCTGGAAGGGTGTTGCTTTTTCATGGGGCCCCGAGCAGCAGGCCTCTTTTGAGACACTTCGCCAAAGGTTGTGCGAAGCCCCGGTGTTAGCTCTCCCGGAAGGGATGGAGGACTTTGTGGTATACTCTGACGCATCGATTCTGGGGTTGGGAGCGGTGCTGATGTAGAGAGGGCATGTGATAGCATATGCATCGAGGCAGCTGAAGCCTCATGAGACGAGATATCCCACCCATGATCTAGAGTTAGGGGCAATGGTGTTCGCCCTCAAGATTTGGCATCACTACCTGTATGGGGTTCGGTGTACGATTTACTCGGACCATAAGATCTTGAAGTATTTGATGGATCAGCCCAACCTAAATATGCGTCAGAGAAGGTGGTTGGATGTGGTCAAGGATTATGATTGTGAAATCCTGTACCACCTAGGAAAGGCTAATGTGGTAGCTGATGCATTGAGTCGCAGGGCGGAGAGCATCCCGCTGCGGGAGGTATGTTTGAGATTGACTGTGATAGCTCCAGTGTTGGACGCCATTCATGGGGCACATGCCGAGGCTGTGCAACCCGAGATGTAGAAGAGGAAATGGATTGTTGGTTTGGTTTCAGAGTTTGTTACTGATGGTCGGGGGCTTATGACATTTTAGGGGCGTATCTGGGTGCCGTTTGTGGGAGGAACGCGTACCATTTTGATGGAAGAGGCTCATCGGTCGAAATTTTCGATCCATCCGGGGGCCACTAAGATGTATTTGGATCAGAGAAAGGAGTATTGGTGACCTTGTATGAAGAGGGATGTCGCGTGGTTTGTTGAGAGGTTCTTGACCTGCCGTAGGGTTAAGGCCGAGCACCAGAGGCCGCATGGTAAGTTGCAGCCATTGGAGGTTCCCGAATGGAAGTGGGAACAGATCACTATGGATTTCATCACCAAATTGCCAAGGACTGCCAAGGGAGTTGATGCAATTTGGGTGATTGTGGATAGGTTGACAAAGAGCGCTCACTTCCTTGCCATCAGTGAGAGTTCTTCAGCAGAGAAATTTGCGGAGGTGATCAAGGTTTTGAGGAACAACGAGGTATCCATGGTGTTGGTTCAGTGGCAGCATCGGAAGGGATCAGAGATGACTTAGGAGCCAGAGCGTGAGATGCGTGAGCAGCATCCGGAGCTTTTTGCAGAGCGAGACTTTGAGGGCGAAGTCTAGTTCTAGTGGGGGAGAATTGTAACAGCCCGGATTTCCAGGTATCTTTTATTTATATATATATTTTTGGTGTTTTGTGAGGGGACTCAGCGAGTTGGAGCTCAAACTCGCCGAGTAGGATCGCGGTTCTGGACGCGGGTTCGCGCCTGGACTCGGCGAGTCCGTGCTATTTAATGAAACCCTAATTTTCCGGTCCTAAGCCCTATTTAAAGAACCTTATGGCCCTTCATTGCGGCTACCTTGACCTTGAGAGCACCAAAGCAGCTAAGGGTTCCTGTGAGTGAGTTAAGAGGCTATTGTTCACCAAATTTGTGTGTATTTGCAAGAAAGGAAGGGGAAAGTCAAGCTAGAAGAGTTGGGGAGCTTGGATCTACTTCCATTTCTCCAGGAGAAGCTTCTTGAGGTATCATTCAGAGCTTATTTTCGTATTTTTGTTAATATGGTCAAATCTAGGGTTTCTTCTTGCCTTGTTTGCTTTGTAATTGAAGTGTGAAAGGTCCCATGGGGATATGGTACCTAGATCTGGACCTTAGCAGGTCCAGAGAGTCCCTAATTCTATGCTTTATGTCCTTCCTTTTGGGTTGGAGACTAGGGTTGTCATCTTAGAGGTCATTTCTCCAAAAAGAGCCTTGTAAGTGTTGCATGGTAGCCAAGACTGTGACTTTACGTGATGAATGAAATTAGGAGGGCCAGATCTATGAGTGGATGGTGCGGATCTGACCTCAGAAGCGAGATTGAGTTGATGCATGGCATGCACTCGCCGAGTCTGAAGAACAGACTCGGCGAGTAGCATGAAGATTGTCCTTAACCACTCAGTGAGTGGTCCTGCTGAGTTATGGTTGACTCAGTGAGTCAGGGAGAGATAGAGAGGGTTGACAGGTGGACTGAGTCGAGCTGGAACTCGCCGAGTTGTTCTTGAGACTCGGCGAGTTGAGTCGTGGTGGCCCCGCGATTCATGCCAGGTGGAACTTGTCGAGTCAAGGGAGTACTCGACGTGTCAATAAAGAATCCAAGAGAGTTGGTGAAAACGTTTAGACTCGCCGAGTCTGGTCAAAGTTGACCGTTGACCAGAGTTGACCAGTGTTGACTTGATAGGGGTAGTCAACCTTAGTAGTAAAAGTGTTAATTAGAGTTATATGATGTTATAGGAGGATTATAGCTCGGGGGATCGAGCACGAGTGATTTCCAGGATTCGCGAGTTATCGAGATATACGAGGTGAGTCTTCTCATTATACTTTACCTTGAGTAGGTAATTAGAGTTATGTGACAGAGTATGTGTATGTTATTTGTATGTTATGTGTTGTACTGCATGATGTCTATGTGATTTATGCTGTGCATGCTTATAGAGTTGGAACCGGAAGGTTCCCAGAGTTAGAACCAGTAGGTTCACGAAGTAGGGTCTACGGACCCACAGAGTTATAGCCTCTAGTGGCTAATATGTGTTATATGTGGTATTTTGGGGAACTCACTAAGCTTTGTGCTTACAGTGTTAGTGTTGTTTGTTTCAGGTACTTGTGATGACCGTGGGAAGGCGTCGGCTTGATCTGTACATACGCACGGGATTTTTATGATATGTGATCTTGGGATTTTGTATGATATGGATTGGAGTTTTAAACTTGATGTTTTATGAAAAATTAAATGAAAAATGTCTTTATATTATGCGAAAAATTATTTTGAAATTCACGGTGTTACATAGGGTTTCTGGAGGAAACCCTAATTTCACGCTTAGGGCTTAAGCAACCTATAGACCTCCCACTAGAAAGCCTTAGATGAATTCTATAGGGCCTCTCTATAGATTTCGTCCATTCCATTCCAAATGAGTCCAACAACCCAGTTTTGCAACTATCAATGATTTTCAAAATAGTCTCCGTTCTTTTAATCAGTTCCTTTAATCCGAAAGTTGCTAAAGTGAAGGCAACCCAAAAGGAGTACTATCAAATCAATTTCATACCAATTATAGTTATGGGCTTAGACACCTAATACAATAGTCTCCCACTTGGATAAGTCTAATAACTATAATTGCAAGTACAACTTCAGAATATGATTAGCAATCGTAGATCTCAAAAACCACTGTCGAACTCTAACCCAGTTAGTCGTATCCTTAAGATAAGGGATCATATAATCCTCCATTACGCAAGATATCATGTGGACAAAGACATGGAACATAATCATTCTCATTTTCCAACAGTGTGTTTCCCGATTTCTGATTTATATGACAAGGAACTTAAATGAACACATCAATTCAGTCCTAACCGGACCCGACACATAAGTCAACACAAAATCATCGAGGGGCCCAAGATATCGCTTTTACCCCTGAGATAAAAGGAACATATAAACTTTGACTTATATGCTTGTACTCTTTACTCATCAAATCGTACACAACAATACGTATCAGAACATCAAGTTACTGATGCGTTTATGCATTATCAATGCACAACCAACTTGTAAACAACAACTAATATATATATATATATATATATATATATATATATATATATATATATATATATATATATATGTTTAAAGACTAACGATATTATCTTCTCATAATTACTCATGATAAATTCCATGAAGTAATTCAAATGAGCATGTGTTTAATCTAATACTCAAATCCTCATTTCAGGAGTACTCATGAACGTTGCAGCAAACTATTGTTATGTCTAACCACTTAGACAATCTACAAGCCGATCCATGATAGTCTTGATTCTCTACTTACTTGCAAAGTATGATTGACTGTGGATAATTTGAATAATCCAATTATTCTGGAAGTAAAACATGCAAAGTTGAAACACAAAATAAACAATTGACACAAGATAGTAAACAATACTTATATATAAATTTCCATTATATAATCACCAAATGTCAATTACATTTATCTATTACAAATTTCTAAAAAATATCTATCTAATCACTAAAACTAATATCGTCCTTCAAACCAATGCTCCTCGAATGTTAAACGTGCTTAATCCTACTCAGACCCTTTGTGAGGGGATCTGTAGGATTCTATTCTGACGATACCCTCTTGACGACGAGGAGTCCTTCTTCTACCCGATGTCTGATGAAGTGATATTTCCTTTCGATATGTCTGGATCTGCCATGACCCTTGGTTCCTTGGTTAAGGCAACCGCTCCTTCATTATCGCAGAAAATCTCCATAGGCTCCTTTATGGCTGGAACAACTCCAAGGTCTCCAATGAAGTTCTTCAACCATATAGCCTACTTTGACACTTCGCTCACAGCTATATAACCTGACTCACATGTTGAATCAGCCACAGTCTCCTGCTTGGAACTTTTCCAAGTTAGTGCTCCTCCGTTGAGTGTAAACACCCAAACAGACTGAGAATGGAAGTTGTTTCTGTCTGTCTGAAAATTAACGTCACTAAAACCAGTAACTCTTAAGTCATCTTTGCCACCAAGAACAAGGATCCAGTCCTTTGTTCATCGCTGATACTTAAGAATATTCTTTACCACTATACAGTGAGCTTTACCCGGGTTCCCTTGATACCAGCTGACCATACTTAAAGCAAAAGCCACAACAGGGTGAGTACATGTCATAGCATACATGATCGAGCCAACAAAGGAAGCATATGGAACCTGACTCATTTCTACTATCTCGGTATCGGTACTCGGACTCTGAGTCTTACTCAACTTTGTATAGCTCTGGATACGTAAATCTACATTCTTGGAATTCTCCATGCTATAATGCTTTAATACTTTATCCAAGTAAGTACTTTGACTAAGTCCTACTAGTCTTCTACTCCTATATCTCAATATCCTTTTCCCCAGAATATAGGTAGCCTCTCCTAGATCCTTCATAGTGAAACACTTTCCAAGCTAAGACTTAACTACCTGTAAGGTTGGAACGTCGTTTCCTATGAGCGGTATGTCGTCAACATATAGTACTAGAAAGCTAACTATACTCCCACTGGCTTCGACATATACACTGGACTTATCCTCACTCCCAGAGAAGCCAAACTCTTTGACCTTCTCATCAAAGCAAAAATTTCATCTGCGAGAAGCTTGTTTCAATCCATATATTGATTTCTCAAGCTTACACACCCTATTGGGGTATTTAGCATCCACAAAATTGTTTGGATGACACATGTTAACATCTTCAGCAAACTTCCCATTAAGGAAAGCGCTTTTGACATCTATCTTCCAGATTTCATAATCATGAAACACAACTATGGCTAACATAACCCTAATAGATTTGATCTTGGTCACTGGTGAGAAGGTTTCATCATAGTCAACCCTTGGGGTTTGAGTAAATCCCTTTGCAATCAGTCTTGCCTTGAACGTGTGCACCTTTCCATCCATGTCGGTCTTCTTCTTAAATATCCATTTGCACCCAACTATCTTACGACCCGGTACATTGTCAACCAAGTTCCAAACTTGATTGTCATACATGGACTATATCTCACTGTCCATTGCCTCTTTCCATTTAGCAGACTCAGGGCCCAGCATGGCTTCCTTGTAGTTAGAAGGCTCATCATAATTTATCAGTGTATTATCACTGATAAACGTATCACCTTCTACTTTTAAGTGGAAACCATACTAAACAAGCGGAACGCTAACCCTACTCGAACGCCTAAGAGGTAATGATTGGTCAATCGGTTCAACAGGAATTTCTTCCTCGGGTTGAGTGCCAGTGTTAGAGGTTCCTTCATCGCTTGACTCTTGAATTTCTTCAAGATTAATTATGCTCCCACTGTCCTCTTTGCATATGAGTTCCCTCTCGAAGAAAACTACCCTTCGTGCTACGAAGACTATGTTCTCACTAGGTCTGTAGAACAAGTATCCAAAGGACTTCTGTGGGTAGCCGAGGAAAATACACCGCTCACTTCGAGGTTAATGCTTGTCGTGAGTCTTTCGTCTAATGAAAGTTTCACACCCCAAAACCTTGATATGTGCCAACGAGGGAACCTTCCTTATCCACATCTTGTGAGGTGTTTTGGAAACCTTCTTTTTCGAGACTAGATTAAGGATATGTGTGGGAGTCTCTAAGGCATACCCCCATAACGATATCGGAAGCAAAGCTCGACTCATCATGGAACGAACCATGTCCAACAAGGTTCGATTACGCCTCTCAGCCACACCATTAAATTGTGGTCTCCTAGGAGGTGTCAATTATGAAACAATTCCACATTCCTTAATATAGTCGTAGAACTCAATACTAAGATTCTCACCACCCCTATCGGATTCGAGCATCTTGATCTTCCTGCCTGTCACACCCCAAAACCAAGAGCGGCGGAAACATTTTAGGGCGGAGGACGTCATGTACAATATCACAACACATAAATATAGTAAGCAAGCAAACAACATCATCCATTGCATTGATAATGTATTTTAATACAAGTGTGTTCTGTATAGTTTATAAACACCAAAATATGAATCAAACTAGAAGATGAGTCTGGTAAGTACTCCATCTTCTCAAAAGCTAGCATCGGTACCTGTCTACTGATGACCTGAGAATACCAGTTATTTTGAAAGAGTTTACCAGCATCAAAGCTGGTGAGTCCATAAGTATTTTAGCGATGGTAGGATCGGTTTAAGAGGTTGTGTGTCAATTGTGGACTTGAGCACAAACGAATTCTATTAACCATGTAATGAAATATGTATGCATATAATTAGTGTTTGTAACAGCTAATCATTGAATTGGGACCACCCTAGGGACTATTAAACACTTATATTGAAGTGTTACGATCATAAATGATTGTATATAAGGGGTGTATGGCTATACAAGGGAGTGTATGGTCAAAATACACCATATTGGTGTGTGTGCGGCCTGGGTGGGTGTGCGGCCGCACACTCCCTATGAAGTGTGTAAAAACGTATTTTAAGGCCTTAGAACCCTTCTATGAAGGTTTCTCACTTCATGTTCTAGCCTTACATGGAGTTTATTGCCATTTTAGGACCTAAAAGGGGTGTGTATGGTTGCACATGGTGTGTGCGGCTGTACACATGGTGTGTGCGGCCGTACACTCCTGAAGATCATGAGAAATGACGTTTTTCCAGAAGATTTTCAAGTGTTCTTGGCCTATAACAAGATATGATAAGTTTTTATACGATCTAGAGGCTTAGAAGTATGGTTAAACTTCAAAAAGTTTAGTATGTGTTCTTGGTGTTCTTGAAGATCTAACACCAAAAACGTGTTTTCATGGATCTAAGTGGGGAAGAAGACTAGTTAAGTTCAAGTACCAACAAATCAAAGGAAGTATTACTTACTTTTATGAAGAATAATATGAAGATTTGGATGATACTTGAGAGAAACGTGTTCCAGGTTTGAAGGAGTGGGAAAAGTGTTAAAAAATGACTAAGGATGGCATATATAGGCAAGGGTGTGTGGCTAGGATGGGTGTGCGGCCGCACACACCTGTGTGTGACCGTACACTCAAGTGTGTGGCTGCACACTCCATGTTTTGGAGTGTTTGGCCCGATTTTTCTTGATATGCATCGTGTTATCCCATTTCTAGGTTCCTACCTTAACTGTACTAGGTTTAGAACACTCAAATAGACCCCAAATAGTGCTAAAAGCTAGCAAAACGAGTCTAACTTTGATTAGATTGGTCTCTTGCACAAGATAGAAATTTCGGGTTGTCACATCATCCCCCCGTTAGAGGGAATTTCGTCCCGAAATTAGTGTTTAAGCAGTAAATAGATACAAAACTAAGTTAAAAGTGTTGGATTAGGTGTCTAAGCCCATAACTACTATTGGTATGTATTTGACCCGAGAGTAGCATGGTCCATTTGAGTTGCATATCATCAGGACAATTTGTTAGGATGGACTTTTGAGAGAAGGTTATTTATGATTTATTAATATATTATAAGTTATAATATATTAATATGAAATCATATGTTTTAATTAGTATTGATCAAGAATTAATTTGGAATTAATTTAGTGGTCAAAAGAGACTAATTAAATCTATGGGGACTAATTATGATAATTAGGTATATTTATATGTGTTGGGCTTATGATCCATGTTGGACCAAATTTATGTATGGATACATAAAGAGTTGGCCCACATGAACCATGGATCATAAAACCCATGGGTATGGATTTGGGTTATATCCATGACCCTAGAAATCCCACATATAAATAGATACTTCATTGCCCAAATCGCCACTTGTATCTTTTTAGAGTTCATGGTGTCTTTTGTGTGCATGGAATTCTCTCTCAAGTTCATGCTTTGTCCATGGTGTGTTGTGATTCCATTTGAGGCTTCCACACTATTGGGGCTAAGCTCTTTAAGGCCAAATACACCAAGAATTCAAGCTCCATTAAAAGGTATGTCATGTTGACTAGTATATTATATTTTTATGTTAAATGCATGCTAGTTGTAAGATTAATACCTAGGAAACCATTTGCATGTATAATTAGTGAAAACATAGATTCAAGGTATTTAGGGTTGTATGTGCACCATAAGATGTTGTAGTATACCAAAACCCAACAGTGGTATCAGAGACATGGGTTGTTTTCAATTATACTTGATGAAGGTTGCTGGAAAAAAAAAACTGAAAAAAATCAAATTTTTTGTTGTCGGGACAGTAGACTTGATGAGTCCAGTGATGGACTCGACGAGTCCATGAACAAATTCATCCAACTCGTCAATTTGGTTCATGCACTCGATGAGTTGGACCCCATGACAGCTTATCTTCGAGTTTTTTTGGCCTGTTTTAGATTAGAATCATTACCACAAAGTGTTTTTGTTCATAATTTTTTTTGATACTATGGTAATGTTTATTCTCATCCAAATAAAGGATAATAATCAAAGTTTCAAGTTTTATACATGTTTATATGATGCTTGAAAAATGTTGATTATGAATGTTCATGTTTATGAGTTTGTTTACATTAATAGGAAAAATTATGAGATAAGTGTTTTCAATCCAAATTAATCTTGAAGTTGTTCATAATATGTGTTTTTGTAACTTGTCCTCAAGTTACATGAAAAGTCACATTTATGAATTTTAAAACTCATAAAATTTCCATAAGTTATGAAAAAATGAAGAGTCATATTTTTTAATGTTTTTAAAGTCTTCCATAATTTGTCTACAAGTTATGGAACTTGAAGGGTTTTTTTTCCATTAAACCACTTTAAAATTCATAAGTTATGGAAACCATAAGTTTTTTGAATTGTTCAAAAATTGTCCTCAAGTTTTTGAATTTGTAAAGTTAAACCCCATATACACTTTAATTCCAAACCCAAAAATTTTAAAAGTTAAAGTTCAAACTTTATGAACTTCATTAAATTAATTAAAGTGCCTAATTAAAAGAGTTAATAATTCCATAAAGACATGGTTTAAGTTTAATTAAATTAAGAGTATAGTTTAATTAATAGATTAAACCACCAAGTATTTTAAATGTTTAAAATACACCCTTATACTATTATAATATTAATAGTTAATACTTATATATATATATATATATATATATATATATATATATATATATATATATATATATATATATATATATATATATATATATATGTATAAGAACAAAGTCAGTATTACCGTTAGTAGGCCTCATTCACGAAGCCGGTCTATAAGGGGGTATAAGGTTACTGCCTATAAAATGGCAACTTAATGGGTGTCCACTCTCACCCACCGCTTCCTTGACCGGTGGAGGGTCGTTAGCCGAATGGGTAGGACAAGGACTATAATTCTCCCTTCATTAAAAGTATTAATGATAAATACTAAGTAACTAAACCTTTTATAAATACCCAATCTTAGTTACTTAGGAAAAGTGAATAAGGTGCTAATCCATGAAATTACACTTTGCACTTGGTTTATGTCGGTTAGTGGAGCGTGTGTGGTTAACCGGCACACTAACTCGTATTTAACAAGGTAGGTAAAGGGTAACTTAATGTTTATCATAGTATCGATGGAGCGTGTGTGGTTAACCGGCACATCGATTGAGGGGTAAACACTTAAGGGTACCAAGTAATTTGCATGGTTACTTCACACCTTGTTTTGTGATCCTCAGCATCCCAGTCACAAAACCTGAAGGGCACACTCGAGATTGAAACATGCCATTGAACAGTTCAATGAATCTCAAAGATCTAGGAGTTTCAAAAACCAATTAAAACCTAATAATATATATTTCGTTTTCATGGTGGGAATTGGTGAATCGTCATTCACCTACCTTCAAATATTTTATAGCTTGGATTACGACATCCCTCTTCCAAGTTATAAAAATATTGTGTTGAGTCCTAGTCTTAATATTTCATATTGGGTGTTATATTAAGGACTTTGAATCAACTATCTTGAATATCTCCTAAAAGATGTCTGGTTTAGACATTTATGATCTTCCCAAATCTCTTGAAACAAGCTTTCCTATATGAAGATGATGTCCCATGGAAATCATACTACTTTCACCTCCTCCAATTATTCTCCCTAACCCACAAGTTCCTGAAACGTTTAAGGTCACTCAAGCCCTATTGGCAAGCAAAGGTCTATGTGTGATCATATCTTGGAGATGTAGTCACATATTGACAAGCCGGGAGAGTTGGGTGTCAAAGTCTTGAGAAAGTTGGTGGCTCAACTACTTTCTAAGTCACATAGTGAGTTCTTTTGGAACACCTATGAAACAGAATATGACAAGACCTTTAATGATATTTTCTATTTGCTAAGATCAACTTCCTAAAAACTTTATGTACATTGACAATGATGACACTGGATATCCAGAAAAAGCATTCTCTTCCCAATGGAAAGGGATCGGCCATAGTCAACTCGGTTGACCAAATGGTAAAGAGAAAAGCTAAGTCTGAGATAGTCCCATTACCAAAGGGTCCATATGTTTATATTGCCAAAGAAAGGGGCATTGGTTGTGAAGCTGCCAAATTTACCTAAGGATGTTAAAGTCAATAAGTTTGACTCCACTTCAGGTAAAGTCCACTATCTAACTCTGCTAAGCTTCTATTCTGAGATTCTTGATACATGATGTGACTGGGTTACATGTTGATGTTTTAAGAATCAAAGAAAAGTGAAGAAACTTAAAGAAAGAATATGTTGAATCTGATCGCGTAGATGGATTTCTATCGCATAGTTTGAAGATCGGATTCTTGAGCCACTTCTTAAGAGTTATGATATTTTGCTTAGGAATAGATGACAACAAGTTTTCATATGGACTGTAAGGATAATTTTTTCCGCAAAGTTTTAAAATAAAAGGTAAATCTTTTGATTTTATTTATTTTAAAATATCCTTACAATGACATTTGTGAAAATATGTGTTGCTTATAAGATTCCATTAAGAGCAAGAGTGGAAATATGAATTTGATTCTTTCATTTGTGGTACTGTCTAAATTTACCAAATAAGGAAAGATTCTCATCACCCAAGTTTCAGTTGGATAGAAACTTGGAATCACGCAAGTTGTATAGCATGATGAATGAGAACTTTCGGGCATTGGAAAAATTAAGACTAACTACTTGTTCACATGGATGTGTGAGTCAAGTGAAGGACTAAGGGATCGGGTACACATTCTTGTGCACTGGTCAGAGTCCACCACAAAAGATCGATAAGACTATTTGTCATGATTTAATATAGCTCAGTAAATATGATTATACTTACAAGCTTAAGTGTAATTCTGAGACATTGGAAAAGGTTCCAATGTATGGCAGAGCGAATAAGAAGAATCAATTTAGGTAGAAAGATAAAATTTTCTCAAATCTGAAAAGATGGGAGAGTACTTTAGTATCATGTTTTAAGACCATCTTAATGATTTTGAGACCTGATCACAATTCATCCTCTAAGTGCATTCTGATAGTTAAGAAGAGGAGTTATGAATTGTTGAAATGGTTAAATCAAGAAGATGATTCATACTTCGTTCCAAAAACAATTCTTAGAGTTATACTCTAAGATTGTAACTTGAGTGACATGTCTTAAAGAAGGTTTAAAACATTTATCAAATGTAAGAGTAAAAGTTTTCTACTCTTGTACTTTTGAAATTGGTAAGTTGTGATGTTTTGGATAAAACAAAGACCAACTAAGCCAATTGTGTGAAGTGTTTGTCTTGATTAGAATCTACACTATCTCTTGAATATCTGACAAGAAAGTCTTATATGTCAAGAGGATAGTGGGAGTCTTAAAGGTCTTGAAAGTCTCAAGAACTAATCAAGAATAAAACCTGAAGTTCTTCATTAGCACATGACTTGAGGTTTATAACCTATCGTGTTGGCATATTCTGTGCCCATTCCAGTTAAAGTTGGCTTTGCATATGAGTTCTTAGAGTTCTCAATTGGTTGCATAACAACTAGGAAGCAATGGCAGGCCCTTGAGCTGCCAGGTGGCAAGAAATTAAGATTGATTTCAGTTCATATGAGTTTGGATTTGTCATTATCCTTGTCTTGTGACTATGGTTTTGACAATTCACATGGATAAGAACACATACAACATTAAATCTAAGGGTCATAAGGTTTCTCTCCGATTCATGAAAATGATGGTGAGGAAACACTTCCACCAAATAGATTTAAAGTAGATAGCAATTGTGATATTTGCATTCTCAAAGTCGTTAATGGAGCTATGTGGTTAACCGGCACACTAACATGGACTTGTGAGAAGTGGCAAATGTCTAAACAATTGAGACTATGATTACGACATCCCTTTTCATAGTTCTGAAATTGTTTAGAGACACCTGTGAGCTATCTAAGATAAGGTGTATGATATTGATAAAGTTTTATCAAAGAAATCTAGTATTAGAAATCTAAACTTTGGTAAGAAAGTCAATAAAGTATTGTTTTTTCTAGAAGTTCAGCTGATTTCTGAGTACATGTCAAAGCTAGTGGGAGCATAAGTGTTATGCTAATAATCATCATGTTAGTGGGAGCATGATAATTATGATAAAGGTTGCAAGTTAGAAATGTTAATTATAGAAAACAAAAGGTTTCAATTGGGAAAAAGTTGTTTTGCTATAATTAAGGGAGAGGAAATTATACTTCATCTCAAATCTAAAAGCTTAGATTGAGGTTTTAATTGTATTTAGTCAAGTATATATATGAATGTTATGTTGGAATGGCTCAACATATGAAAATTCTAATATATGGGTCCATTATTTGCGTTCTAAAATTCGATTATGATTACGACATCCATTTTCATAATCTGAATTATGAGAACTTGGCAAATTGAAATGGAAATATTATAGCAAAAGACTGGTTTAGTCTTTATGTGAGACATCATGAATCATGTCCCATATGTTTCGGATATAGGATCGATTGCATGTGCTATATTCATCCTTTCTAAAATTTTCCAAATGCCTGGGGCATTAAGAAGGGAAAAGGTCTAGAATTGGATATGACTAAAAGGATTAAATAATTTTCGGGGACAATCTAAGGTTTACCAAAGATTGGTTGCTCAAGGACAGTTGGAAGTATAGTGATAATTCTGGAAGGACCATATTGAAATAATCTGTAAGGAGGAAACTCTTGTTCAGAAGTGATAGTCAAAATGGAATATGGAAATGTTTCAAAGTTAGAAATTATTCAATCTGTGTAAGATTAGGAAACTTAATGCAAGAAGGATGTTTCCAAGGAGCTGATCTCCTTTGGAATGCTCTGTAATGTTTGTTGTTAAGTCTTTCTAACTTTGTGCATAATAATTACAAGAGGATCAATGCATATAAGTTTAGAATCTAACAGATTTCAGTAAATGGCATGAATTTGGAATTCTTGCATTTGTAGTAAGGATTTGGGACTATGAAAAAAGGATCATTGGAGTTATGGTCAATTGATCTATTTCACAAAGTAAAGATCATAGACAAACATAGTATGCATACTTGGTGTATGGCATGACTAGTGTTTGGAAAACATAGTGTACATGCTTGGAGCATGGGACAACTATTGTTTTAAATTCAAAAATAAAGTTGATAGCTGAAACAGTATACAATGAATAATGTGTAATCATATGGTGATAAATAAAAGGTGTTTTATTTATGTTCATAGGTTTTGATACCATATTAGATTCAATTATTCTTGTGTTTCATTTTGCATGTTTTGACTTCCAGAATAAACTAGGTTATTCTTCCGGAATGACTAAGTTATTCAAACCATCCACAGTCAGTCATATGTTGGAAGTAGATATGAATCAAGACTATCATGGGTTGGCTTGTAGAGGTCTAAGTTGTTGGACAAAGGGCTACAACACTCATGAGTGCTCATAAGTTCTAAGTATTGGATTCAACCCGCACTCATTGGAATCACTTCATGGATTTTATCACGAGTGATCATGAGACGATAATATCTTATATTCTTTAAACCTAGAGATATGAGTTGTTACTATGAGTTGGTTGTACATTGATTGCACGAAAACACATTCGGTAACTCAATGTTATAAAACGTGCCTTTGTGTATGATTCAACAAGTAGTAGAACAAGCCATATGAGTCGAAGTTTATGCATTCCTTTTACCTTCAGAATAAAAGTGATATCTGTGGGCCCCTCGATGATTTGGTGATGACAAACGTAAGTGCTCCGCCGGGCCGGGCCTGGACTGATTTGATTTGTTCAGTTAGTCAATCGTCATAAATCAGAAATCGGGAAACAACAAATGGACAGAGAGAATGATTATAATCCATGTCTCAGTCCATATGATATCTAGAATGGAGGTATATATGATCCCTTATCTAATGGACATGTCATTTGATTTGTTCAGAGTTTGACAGTGGCTTTAAGAGCTACGATTTCTAGTTATGATCTTGGAGTCATACTTGAATAATAGTTTTAGACTTATCCAAGTGGGAGACTGTTGGATTAGGTGTCTAAGCCCATAACTATTATTGGTATGTATTCGACCCGAGAGTAGCATGGTCCATTTGGATTGCATATCATTAGGACAATTTGTTAGGATGGACTTTTGAGAGAAGGTTATTTATGATTTATTAATATATTATAAGTTATAATATATTAATATGAAATCATATGTTTTAATTAGTATTGATCAAGAATTAATTTGGAATTAATTTAGTGGTCAAAAGAGACTAATTAAATCTATGGGGACTAATTATGATAATTAGTTATATTTATATGTGTTGGGCTTATGATCCATGTTGGACCAAATTTATGTATGGATACATAAAGAGTTGGGCCACATGAACCATGGATCATAAAACCCATGGGTATGGATTTGGGTTATATCCATGACCCTAGAAATCCCACATATAAATAGACACTTCATTGCCCAAATCGCCACTTGTATCTTTTTAGAGTTCATGGTGTCTTTTGTGTGCATGGAATTCTCTCTCAAGTTCATGCTTTGTCCATGGTGTGTTGTGATTCCATTTGAGGCTTCCACACTATTGGGGCTAAGATCTTTAAGGCCAAATACACCAAGAATTCAAGCTCCATCAAAAGGTATGTCATGCTAACTAGTCATAGTCAGTGATTTGACTCTTCGACCAGAATATTCTTTCCGACTTAGGGCGTCTGCTACCACATTGGCTTTACCCGGATGATAACGAATTTCGCATTCGTAGTCATTGAGTAG
The DNA here is from genome assembly GCF_052625555.1 of Lactuca saligna. NCBI lineage: Eukaryota > Viridiplantae > Streptophyta > Magnoliopsida > Asterales > Asteraceae > Lactuca > Lactuca saligna. The sequence continues at coordinate 144,778,238 of NC_136417.1, forward strand.
CTCAACCCATCATGAGACTTTCTTTTCCATATTTTCTTAGAGGGAACTTTCCTCTTTTTCTCCTTTCCTTGTCCAATAGCCAGGACTGGAGCAGTAGCAGGAGTGGATTCAACACCTTTTCCTTTCAGTCCACTTTCAACGATTCTCAACAAGCCTTGAAGCTTACTCAAAGTGACTTCCTCTTTGATTAAATGATTAGTCATTTTTGAATGTATCATAGCAAGGATGCAATGAGTGCAAGACTATGCTAATATCAAACTCCTCATCGAAGTTCACATTCAGTTTGAGTTGACGATCCACATATCTCTGCATACGTTGCATGTGGGTCGTGACGGACTCTACGTCCTTCATCTTGGTGGTAATGAGTGACCTGACTATCTCATACCTTTCTTGATGCGCACTTTGATGGTACTTCTCCATCAAGTCTTGGCACATCTCGTAAGGCCAATATTCCTCATAGAACTGCTACAGCTTGGGAGTCATAGTGGCCACCATAATGCAAGACACCTTAGTAGTATCCTTGCATTGGGCCCTATACTCAGCCATTTCTTCTGGAGTAGCTTTGGTTTCGTCTATCTCGTTCAACTGCTTGTCAAGGATGTAATGCTTGTCCTTGTAACGTAAGGCCAGTCGGATGTTGCGGATCCAATCATTGAAATTGGAACCATCGAATGTGACCCTCGCGCAAATGTTCAAAAGCGAGAAAGAGTTAGCAGAGTTGTTGTTGGAGGAGCCAGAAGTATTGTTTGAGGTTGACATTTACAAAAGAAGAAAGACAAGTTTTGATTAGAAAAGGAATCCTTAATATAACACCCAAAATGAAACATTAAGGCTAGGACCCAACACAACAATTCACAATTCGAAAGAGGGATGCCGTAATCCAATTGTAAATTATTTGAAGGTAGGTTAATGACGATTTACCAATTCCACCATGAAAAACGAAATTTTAAAATGAATTAGGTTTAAAATGAAATGAAATTCCTAGATCTTTTGAGATTCATTGAACTATTCAATGGCATGTTTAATCTCGATTATGCCCTTTAAGTTTGTGACTGGGATACCGAGGATCACAAGCAAGGTGTGAATAACCATTCAAATTTGCTTGGTACTCTCAATGTTATTTACCACCCAATCAATGTGCCGGTTAACCACACACGCTCCATTGATCAATGAAAATTTGCGAGCTACCCATTGCCGCTCTTTGTTAGTCAAAGTTAGTGTGCCGATTAACCACACATGCTCCACTAACGACTTGACAAAGTGAAATGTGTAATTTCGTGGATTAGCATCAAATTCATATTTTCCTAAAGTAAGCAAGATTGGGAATTTTAAAAAACATTTAGTTACTTTATATTTATCATTATACTTATTAATGAAGATTAATGTCTTATCCTACCCGTTCGGCTAACGATCATCCACTAGTCAAGAGTATGGTGGGTTAGAATGGATACCCAATGACGGTCATTAAATAGGTCGCTTCCTTAAACACCTCTTATAGAACAACTTCGTGAATGAGGCCTACTAACGGTAAGACTGACTGTTCTTATACATATATAATATTATACTTTTAATTTTATAGAGTATAAAGGTGTATTTTAAACTTTTAAAATACTAGGGTTTTAGAATTTAATATTTCAAAATTAAAATTTTAATTAAAATTTAATTCCAAAACTAAAGGGTGTAATTTGAAACTTCTCAAAAACTACTAGATCAAATTTTAAATAAATAAATTAATCAAATAATTTTGTCATTATCATAAAATTTGACCAAATCAATCTTATTTGATACGGAAATCAGATTACTATTCAGAAAATTCAATTTAAGGCATTAAAAACGAATCATGGTAATTATCCTAAATCAAACAAGATCTGAAAATCGAAAAATCAGGCATTTGACGAGTCAAATCATCGAGTTCATCTAACTCGTCGAGTTTCTTATTGAACTCGTCGAATTCAGCAGACCGATTGCGAATTTAGTTTGCTTTAGCTTTGGACAATTCACAAAAGCATCAAATTCAATTGAAAACCATCCTAGGCTCTGATACCTCTAATGGGTTTTGAGCATAATAACATCCTATTTGTTCATGCAACCCTAATTTATGTAGTGGATACGTGAGTTGAGGATAAGAAGCTTGTGAATGATGTGCCCATTGTTCAGGAGTTTCCTAATGTGCTTCCTAGGGGTTTTTCAGAAGTTTCCCGATGTGCTTCCTAGGGTGTTTTTTGGGTGAGGTGCCGATAGCCAAGGTGCTATATCACTTAGTACCTCCGTAAATGCAGGAGTTGTCTACGCAACTGTAGGAGCTCTTAGACAAGGGACTCATCAGACCAAGTAGTTCGCCGTGGGGAGCACCGATCATGTTTGTGAAAAAGAATTACGGTTCACACATGATGTGCATTGACTACTGAGAGTTGAATTAGTTAACAGTGAAAATCGTTATCCACTTCCAAGGATCGATGATTTATTTGATTAGCTCTAAGGTGTATCTTGGTTTTCCAAGATTAAAACAAGATCAGGTTATCATCAGATGAGGTTCAGGGATGAGGGTGTGCATAATACGGCCTTTAGGACTCATTATGGTCATTATGAGTTTGTGTGATGCCATTCGGGCTCACCAGCACACCGGAAACATTCATGGATCCCATGAACAGGGTGTGCATGTTGATGATGGACCGATACGTGATATTGTTTATTAATGATATCTTCGTCTATTCTAATACCAAGGAATAACATGAGGAGCATCTGCAGGAGGTACTTGAGACATTGAGGAGGGAGAGGCTTTATGACAAGTTCTCCAAATGTGAGTTCTGGTTGCGCGAAGTGAAATTATTGGGGCATATCGTCAACCAGAATGGTTTATTGGTCGACCCGACCAAGATCGAAGTAGTGATGCAGTGGGAGGTTCCGAAGTCACCATCCGAGATTCAGAGTTTCCTTGGGTTATCAGGACATTACTAGAGACTTATTGATAATTCTCCAATATTGGTGTTCCTTTTACCCACTTGACGAAGAAGAACGTTACATTTCGATGGGGGTATGAGCAGCAGACAACATTCGAGAAGTTGAGCAAGAGATTGTCCGAGGCTCCAATTTTGACCCTTCCTGAGGGCATGGATGATTTTTTTTAGTGCGATGCATCTATTTTGGGTTTGATTGCAGTAATTTTGCAGAAGGGTTATGTGATTGCTTACGCATCGGGGTAGTTGAAGCCTCACGAGGTGAATTATCCTACGCATGACTTGGAGTTGGGGACTATGGTTTTTCCCTCACAATTTGGCTACATTAGTTGTATGGAGTCAAACATACTATTTTAACAGATCACTAGAGCCTGAGGTATATGATGGATCAGCCGGACTTGAACATGAGGCAACAAAGATGGTTAGATGTGGTGAAAGATTACGAAAGTCGAGATTCTATACCATCCTGAGAAGGCCAATGTTGTGGCCGATGCCTTAAGTCGCAAGACAGCGAGTACACCCATCATAGATCTATTTTTGAGGATGGTTATTGGTTCAACATTGTTTAGATTTGATCAAGAAGGCACAAGTGAAGGGATTCAAGAGAGAAAATTGTAAGGACGAAAGAATCATGGGTCAGATTGATGGATTTTGATACAAAATATACGTGTGTTTTTCATAAAAATCAGGCAATGGAAGCTTATAAAAACAACTTTATTTCCAAGTTTATAACAAAACCAAACCATCTAGGATACATTTATAGAGGTTAGAATGATATTAAAAACAACTATAGAGTGTTTTAGAATGACAACCTTTGGATCCTTTGAACCCACTTAGTTTTGGGATGTTGTTGAAGATAGAAAGATCAAAGAGCATGATGTTCTCTACAAGTATCCACCATCAAGATTAAAGCACTTGGAATGCTAGTTTCTTCTATTATAAATGACTTCTTAATACTTTAAGTGCTTAAATCAAATAAGCACTAAAGGAGAAGCACTTTAAACCATCAATACTTGCAACAAACTTCAAAAGCGAGCAAAGAAGAGAGGTACAAACTACCTACGCTTTTGGGTGAAGAAAGAGGGAGAAGAAAAGAGTTTCACTAGCCAAAAGTTGCCTTTCTTATATAGTCAATGTAAGCCAAAAGTTACCACCATTTAATAATGTAAAGTATTTACCTTACTTTAGAGGCATGGGGGATAAAGGAGGGAGGTTGACTAGCAACCTCCTATGTCCTCTCTAACTTTCAGTCATGGTGAGGAAAAGGAGACAAAATTTGTCTTCCATCTTTTCCAACCAAATACACCAATCAACTAACTTAATCATCGTTAACCAAAGTTTCCAAAACTTTATACAAGACTTATTAAATCATACCATATGATGTTTGTCTTCTCTTTAATTATTATTTACACAAAACAACAATTGTTCTCTAATTAAATACAAGAATTGATATTATTTATTAATAATCATATTAATAATAAATATACAAAATGTGCCAACTTTATAAAGGTGTGAACCTATAAGATCATATGTTATTAGCAATATCACTCAATAATAATTCTTGAGCATATAGATCCAACAATTTCCCACTTGCAAAAGATTCATTACAGACTAACATAGACAATAGTTGGCATTTAGCAACGAGCTACTGTTGGATTAGGTGTCTAAGCCCATAACTATAATTGATATGTACTTGATTTGATTTGTGGCATTGTCCTTTTGGGTTGCCTTTATTCATGCAACTTGATAGGATGACTAATGGAGAGTGAGTTGGATTTGTTATATGAATAATAAATTGGTACTCGAAATGATTTTATTAAGATATTATAAGATTAATATATTATTTGGAAATCATATTATTAATTGGTAATTAATAAGAAATTCACTTGATATTAATTTTGGATTAAAAGGAACTGATTAATAATGGATGGACTGTTTTGCAAATCATTGATAGTTGCAAAACTGGGCTGTTGGATTCCTTTTAGATGGGATGGAAGAAATCTATAGGAGGCCCTATAGAATTTCGTTCATGACCTCTAGAGTAGGAGATCCATGGGTTGCTTAAGCCCTAAGCAAGATATTAGGGTTTCCACCCGAAAACCCTAGCAGCCACAACTATATAAATCCCCCCCCCCCCTAATACACGAGGAAATCAACCTATGCTTGAAAGAAAGAAACCCTGGCCAATTTCTAGTGTCTCTCCTTCTCATCATTTGCATTGGGTGTTTGTGACTCCATTACAAGTGCAACACATGGGGCACTAAGCTTTCAAAAGTTAAGGATCTTCAAGGTGTTCTTGTTACTACTACATAACAAGTGAAGGTAATCATCAAACCCATATATATATATATATATATATATATATATATATATATATATATATATATATATATATATGTGTGTGTGTGTGTGTGTGTGTATGTGTGTGAATTTCGAATTGTATATGCTAGATCTAAGGTTATTGCTTTGGTTTTCAAATTTGTATGTTCAATAGAGAAAAACTTAGGTCCAAATAAATTAGGGTTTCATGATCACATAGGAATGTAGATATGCTTAAAACCCAATAGTGGTATCAGATCCTAGGATGTTTTTCAATTGAATAGTTGCAATAGTGAATTGTCCAAAGCAGAAAAAATTTGAAAATTGATGTATGGAGGCTAGACTTGATGAGTTCATTCTTGAACTCGACGAGTTGGATGAACTTGTGACAGCCCGGAACTTTTATCCTGTACAACTGGTCAATCATATCAATATTAAACTCGATTTTATCACCATTTAACACCGTTTAAGGGTTTGATAAAGCGTTCTAAGCCTCGTACAATCAAACTTTGGGTCCTAGGTCAAGTAATACCAAGTCATAGTACAACATCCGTGCCGTACACCTTCTTGGGAGGAGTGTATGACTGTACACATGGTTGTGCGGTCGCACACCCACCCCTCAACCGTACACCCACCTCTATATAAAGGAGGAGACCCCTTCATTCACTCTTTTCCCCTTTTGGCTGCACACTACTTTCTTTCTCTAGAATCTTCACATAAGGACCCTCCGAAGGCTTCAAAAACGTAAGTGTTCTATCATCTAAATTGTTATACTCGTAAGACTTCTTAATCTAAGCCCTAATTCATCAAGTTTCATATTGTTCTTCATCCTTTGAAGGTGTACGGCCGCACACCTTCATAAGGTGGATGTACACACCTTAAAGACTCTCAAAAGTGAGAGTTTGGTCTCCATATGCTAGTTGGACTTGGTATTAGTCTTGAAACACCTCAAAAGCGACCTTTTGGGCACGAATGAAGAGTATACGGTGATACACCCCTCTGTACCGCCGCACACACATCCTCTTGACCGTACACCCACTTTGATGCTAATCTTTGGCCTCAAACTTGTAATAACACTCAGTATGGGACCTAGAACGCTCATTGGATGCTTGTAGGACCTTGGAAACACCTCAAAACACTCCCCATCATGAGTGTACGGCCACACACTCATGGGTCGTACACCTATGGTCGTACACACCCATAGGGTGGCCGTATGCCTCGTTCATTCGATCATACTTGGTTCCAACATTTAGTTCAAGCATTTCCAGGTCTTTAGGGTGGTTTCCCGTCATGTTTAGTCATGAAGTACCCTAATTCTAATACACATATGTGTCACCATATGTTAATAGGATCCACCTGCGTACGAAACAATAGTTGACACTCAGCATCCACACCGATCATATGCTCGAATCGTACATCAAACTGTGAGTTCATACCCATATGCTTTTATAGTTTTTAAAACGTTTTCAAGGGGGAATACAAGCCAAACGTAAAGGTTTTCACAAGTCATAAACTAATGCAATTACAACAAGATTCACATAAACATTTAGATACTTTATCCCTTTTGTAATACGCGGAGCATAAGGGACGTTTTCTAAAAATGATTGCATAGTTTTCAGAATCATACACGAACACAACTTACCAGTCAAACTATAATAGGTATAGTTTGGGAAATTCAACTCCGATTTTACAGATTCAAACTACGTATAAAGTCAAACATATAAACTAAAACAGGTTTAGTTTATCAATTACTACATACAGAAAGCAAGAGTATTTTATCAAATAATTATTTTGCATATAATTATTTATACTCTACAACGCATACAACGATTTCGAACACGAGAACAACAGAGTATCACGTAAACTAGTTAATACAGGATTGTGAGACCTACTCTTCATCATACCCTTCGGGGTACCAGAAAATCCTCACCTATAGTATAACCAGAGTCTTCTGGAGGGAGAGCGTGAAATTTGTGAATAGATCTATTCGGGACTGACAATCCCAAACCTGAACTATTAGCTACAGTTAGGCGGGCACGCCTGGGGTGACAATTTTTGTAATCGTACGACGCCTGAAGAACGTCAAGGAGGTCACCGGTCATATTAGTATGGTTATACGACTCACAATTAGTATAAACTAACCTTTGTTAACGTGATTTCTCTCTTCAATAGTTTTGTTTTCATTAATGAAACTACTTGTTACTTACTGGATGGTATTCCAGGGATCCAACTTTTGGTTTTATTTGAGTAATAAAACTACTATTCATATTGGTGGTAACCAGAGTTTTCTAACTGAGCTTACATTAAATACTAGTGGTAGCTAGGTTTTTCAAATGGAACATACTTTTCAACAAACATGTTAGAAAATAATGGATTTTTTTGAGAAGCATGCATACATATTTCAGAACTTGATAACAAAGGTTTTCGTTACAAACGATATTAACTTATAATGAGAAGAAATAAATTTTATCTCTACGGAACCAAGTGCACTATCCTTACTGACCATAAAATCCTGCAACATATTTTCGACTAGAAGGAGTTGAACATGAGACAATGGCAATGGGTAGAGCTACTCAGTGATTACGAGTGTGAAATACGCTACCATCCTAGCAAGGCCAATGTGGTGGCAGATGCCCTCAGCCGGAAAGAGTACTCAGGTCGTAGAGTGAAGGCACTGACCATGACTATCCATTCCCATTTATACGCGCAAATCAAGGAGGCTCAGCTGGAAGCCTTAAAACCAAAGAACATGTTGGGTGAAGCCTTGAGAGGAATGGAAAAGAACCTAGAGATCAAGGGAGAGGGAGTCTATTATTTCATGGACCGGATCTGGACCCCTATGTTCAGTGGTGACAGAGAGGTAGTCATGAACGAAGCTCACAAGACTAGATACTCCGTTCACCCACGTTCGGATAAGATGTACCTTGATCTCAAGAAGCTATATTGGTGGCCAAACATGAAAGCGGAGATTGCTACCTTCGTACGCAAGTGTCTGACTTGTGCCAAGGAGAAGGTCGAATATCAGAAAGCATCAGGTTTGCTTCGGCAGTCGGAAATACCTGAGTGAAAGTGGGAAAGGATTACCATGGATTTCATCACTAAATTACCCAGATCTCCGAGTGGGTACCATACAATCTGGGTAATAGTCGACCGATTCACAAAATCCGCTCACTTCCTGCCAATCAAGGAAACTTTCAAAAATGGAGAGAATCACGCTGATCTACATTCTAGAGATTGTTTGACTGTATGGTGTTCCTGTGTCCATTAGCTCCATCGAGATAGCAGGTTCACCTTGAGGTTTTGGCAGTCCCTACAGAAAGCTCTTGGAACTAAGCTGGATATGAGTACAGCTTACCATCCTCAGATAGATGGGTAGAGTGAGAGAACCATCCAGACCTTGGAAGACATGTTGAGAGCATGTATTATCGATTTTGGTAAGTCGTGGGACATCCATTTACCCTTGGTCGAATTCTCCTACAACAATAGCTACCACACCAGTATCAAGGTTACGCCGTTTGAAGCCTTATATGTTCGTAAGTTAAGATCCCCTCTGTGCTGGGCTGAGGTAGGTGACATGCAGCTAGCCAAGGGGCAAGTTCCAGACAACACTCTCACAGGCCTAGAGATTGTAACATCCCAAAAATACAGGCCAAAAATTTCATTTTTAAATATGTCATTATAAAACCAACAGTGTAATAAAACATCTGTAATATCATGTCAAAACCAAAGTAGAAATAATCGAACGTGTTATCATAAAATAATATCAGAGTGTAATCCCCAAGATCTCATGTGCGGAAAACCATAGTGTGTTGCGCTGCGATCAAGCCGGCTCCTTTCCTTTAAACACGAAGTACCTGAAACCAAAACTGAAAATCATAAGCACGAAGCTTAGTGAGTTCCCCCATCATACCACGTACCATACAATCACATATCATACATACTGCCGGGCAATTCTGGGGTGCCCAACCTACCCAGTACGGCCATTCTGGGGTGCCGACCTACCCGTGTCAAGCCATTCTGGGGTGCTGACTACCCATGTCAAGCCATTCTGGGGTGCTGACTACCCATCGGTCCTAACTACCGATCCTCGGGAACTATTTCACCCCCTACTGCTACTATCACATATATCATAACATAACATATTATCAGACATATCTGGGGTGTCCGATCTACCCTTCGGTCCTAACGACCGAACTTGGGGACTATTCCCCTCCTACTACCACTATCACATATAACATATCATTCCAGCATATAAACATATCATCACATACTGTCAGGCATATCTGGGGTGTCTGACCTACCCTTCGGTCCTAACAACCGAACTCTACTACTATCACATATACATATCATGCCAGCATATAACATATCAGGTAGTAGCAAACCTAGATGATATCACAAAGACAATCATCTAACATACAACTCCTACTGGTGGGCCGGCATTGTGGCCGTAGACCCACCGTTACTGGAAGGTAACTCACCTCACACTGCTGAAGTCCCGTAGACACAATCCCACACTGCTGAAGTCCCGCAGACTCAACCCCAGCTGCTGGATGACAGATTCCTGATCTGTCAATATCAAAACATCACCCAATTAATAATTGGGTCCCACTACATAACCATAAACACTTACTTTGGATAATTACATTACCCCAAGCTTGGCTTATTTAAGCCTAAGGCCCAATCCGTAGGCCCAAAGTCAACTAGGAGTCAAAGCCCAACACATGGCCCAATTTTCCAAATTAGGCCTAGGCCTATACATGGTCTCATTCTAAGGCCCAACATCATATGATCATTAAGGCCCAACTATGGCTCATCTATGGTCCAATTTTCCAAATTGGGCCTACGCCCCTTACATGGGCCTTACCCCAGGCCCATTAAATTATTCTAGTTCATTGGCTTGACTTTGGATGGCACATTAATTACCCAACCCTCAAGGCCCAAAAGAAAGGCCCAACAATAAACCCAAGTGAAATTAGGGTTTCACATAAAATGATGATTAGGGTTAAGTTTCCGACTTGACCCACTAAGGACTTAATCCATTCAATCCAATATCGCTTAGATTAATCTTTGCCAAAGTTCATTATTTAATATCTCAAGTTATTAAATAATTCTTATGTGTCCCAATTAATTTCCCAAAATTAGGGTTTTGATTGCATTAGGGTTTTGCAACCTAAATACTAGCCCATTATCAACTTGTTGGGCTTTTATATTAATTAGGGCTTTATTGGGCCTATTAAGCCCACTAGAATAATATTAAGCCCATTAGAGTTTTCCTTTGGCCAATTAGGGTTTATTACACCCATTAGTCACATGTTTGGGCTTTTGGGTCCATTAAGCTAACAAGGCCCATTAGGGTTTCAAGCATCCCCCATCGAGTCAACTCACAAGACAAGCACACCGCCACCCGACACGGCGGCCGGTAGCGGCAGCCACCACCCTAAGGTGGTGGTTTCCAATTTCTTTTATTATTTCCTTTCCAATTTACAATTACAACCCAAGAAATAAACACACTAAACGGAAATAAACACACACACAGGCGGCACATGGCGGCAGCCACCACCTCACGGTGGTGGCTATGGTGGCTTTTCTCGAAGACTCCAGCCAACACACACACACACCAACTAAAACACATGCATCTTCACATCCTTTACATGGAAAAAGAAACCAAACACCCACCTGGCGGCGAAGGGCGGTCTTCACGAGTTCGTTTCCGGTGACAGCAAGGTAGCACACACACACATAGGCGTCGCTTGAGATCCTGAAGCAGCTTGTCGTCAACGGAAGTGACAACAGTCATGGCTAGCGGCAACACTAACAGCGGCTAAGGAAATTAGCGAAGAAGGGTAGTGGCGGAAAGAAGATGAAATGGTAGCGGGTCGCGACCTCAACTGGCGGACAGCAACAGCAACACATTGCGTTCCCTCACACGCCCACTGCCCCAGTCACCAGGAGTAGTCCCCGTCTTCAAAGGAATGAACGCACGATGGTTCTTATCTTCGACGTCGGCGGTGGAGCGACGGTATCTAGGGGTCACGATGGTTCCTTGTTGATCGGAGATGGGATGGTAGTGGCTCACGTCTTCAATGACAGCAGAATGACACCGGTGATGGAGGAAAAAAGGTGGCAGCGGCGTCGTGAATGGAAGGGAAGGTGGCGGCTGTGCTCTTCTGTTAGGTTTAGGGCAACGCAAGGCTTATATAGCCGACTCCTCAAACTCTATTCCATGTTGACACTATTTTCCCCTCGTTTCCAAATCCATTTTCAAACATGGTCCTTATTTTACCATTTCAACCCTATCCATAGAATTCCCTTACAAATTAAGTACACAATTTACCAAACAGTCCCCAAATGTCTTAATTATAACATATTCAGCCCTTCCACCTCATTTCTTTTTAAAATAATTCCCGATAATTACCACGGAGCCCCTATCTTCATAAATATTTATTAAATGAGTCTCAAACTCACACTTTTAACCCCCGACTTCTAAAATGGCGACGATTAGCTCTTCGAGACCATCCTTTTATACATAATTATTTATTTTAGGGCTACGAGTCCTTCATTTATTTATTTATTTATTTAATAAATAAATGGGTGTTACAGAGATCATCCATGAAACTACAGAAAAGATCGTATAAATTCGGGAACAACTGAAAGCCTCACGAGATACACAAAAGAGCTACGCCGATAAACGACGAAAACCCTTGGAGTTCCAGGTGGGAGATCGTGTTCTGCTGAAAATCTCGCCTTGGAAAGGCATGATACGCTTTGGAAAGCATGGAAAGCTAAATCTGAGGTACATAGGACCATTCGAAAACCTCGCTAGGATCAGTCCCGTAGCATACAAACGTCGTTTACTTCAAGAGCTTAGCAACATTCATCCCGTCTTCCACGTCTTGAACCTTAAAAAGTGTTTATCCAACGAGACCCTTATGATCCCTTTCGATGAGACTGAAATCAACGAGAATCTCAACTTTGTGGAAGAACCGGTCGAAATCATAGACAGAAAGATCAAACAAACAAAACAAAGTCGCATCCCGATAGTGAAGGTTCGGTGGAATGCCAAGCGGGGACCTAAATTCACTTAGGAGCGAGAAGATCAGATGAAACAGAAGTATCCACATCTCTTCCCTAATACATGATCTGTATTCTATGTTCGAATTTCAGGACGAAATTCCCTCTAACAGGGGGATGATGTGATAACCCGGAACTTTTATCCTGTACAACTGGTCAATCATATCAATATTAAACTTGATTTTATCACCATTTAACACCGTTTAAGGGTTTGATAAAACATTCTAAGCCTCGTACAATCAAAGTTTGGGTCCTAGGTCGAGTAATACCAAGTCATAATACAACATATGGGTCATACACCCTCTTGGGAGGAGTGTACGGCCGTACACATGGGTGTAAGGCCGCACACTCACCCCTCAACCGTACACCCACCTCTATATAAAGGAGGAGACCCCTTCATTCACTCATTTCCCCTTTTGGCTGCACACTACTTTCTCTCTCTATAATCTTCACATAAGGACCCTCCAAAGGCTTCAAAAACGTAAGTGTTATATCATCTAACTTGTTATACTCGTAAGACTTCTTAATATAAGCCCTAATTCATCAAGTTTCATCTTGTTCTTCATCCTTTGAAGGTGTACGGTCGCACACCTTCATAAGGTGGCTGTACATACCTTAAAGACTCTCCAAAGTGAGAGTCTGGCCTCCATCTGCTAGTTGGACTTGGTATTAGCCTTGAAACACTCAAAATCGACCTTTTGGGCACAAATGAAGAGTGTACGGCCGCACACCCCTCTGTACGGCCGCACATCTCTTTGTACGGCCGTACACACATCCTCTTGACCGTACACACTTTGATGCTCATATTTGGCCTCAAACTTGCAATCACACTCAGTATGGGACCTAGAACACTCATTGGATGCTTGTAGGACCTTGGAAACACCTCAAAACACTCCCCATTATGAGTGTACAGCCGCACACTCATGGGCCGTACACCCATGGTCGTACACACCCATAGGGTGGCCGTACACCTCCCTCATTCGATCATACTTGCTTCCAAAACTTAGTTCAAGCATTTCCAGGTCTTTAGGGTGGTTTCCCATCATGTTTAGTCATGACGTACCCTAATTCTAATACATATATGTGTCACCATATGTTAATAGGATCCACTTGCGTACGAAACTACAGTTGACACTCAGCATCCACACCGATCATACACTCGAATCCTACATCAAACTTTGAGTTCATACCCCTACGCTTTTATAGTTTTTTAAATGTTTTCAGGTGGAATACACGCCAAATGTAAAGGTTTTCACAAGTCATAAACTAATGCAATTACAACAAGTTTAACGTAAACATTTAGATACTTTATCCCTTTTGTAATATGCGAAGCATAAGGGACGTTTTCTAAACATGATTGCATAGTTTCCAGAATCATACACGAACACAACTTACCAGTCAAGCTATAATAGGTATAGTTTGGGATATTCAACTCCGGTTTTACAGATTCAAACTACGTACGAAGTCAAACATATAAACTAATACAAGTTTAGTTTATCCATTACTACATACAGAAAGCAAGAGTATCTTATCAAATAATTATTTTGCGTATAATTATTTATACTCTACAATGCATACAACGATTGCGAACATGAGAACAACAGAACAACACGTAAACTAGTTAATACAGGATTGTGAGACCTACTCTTCATCATGCCCTTCGGGGTACCAGTAAATCCTTACCTATAGTATAACCAGAGTCTCCTAGAGGGAGAGCGTGAAATTTGTGAATAGATCTATTTGGGACTGACAATCCCACACTTGAACTGTTAGCTATAGTTAGGCGGGCACGCCTGGGGTGACAAATTTTGTAATGGTACGACGCCTGAAGAATGTCAAGGAGGTCATCGGTCATATTAGTATGGTTATACGACTCACAATTAGTATGAACTAAACTTTGTTAACGTGATTTCTTTCTTCAATAGTTTTGTTTTCATTAATGAAACTACTTGTTTACTTAGTGGATGGTATTCCACGGATCCAACTTTTGGTTTTATTTGAGTAATAAAACTACTATTCATATTGGTGGTAACCAGAGTTTTCAAACCGTGCTTACATTTAATACTGATGGTAGCCAGGGTTTTCAAATGGAACATACTTTTCAACAAACATGTTAGAAAATAATGGATTTTTTTTGAAAAGCATGCATACATATTTCAGAACTTGATAACAAAGGTTTTCGTTACAAACGATATTTACTTATAATGAAAAGAAATAAATTTTACAAATTCAGTGACTATTTTCCAAGAAAAAAAACATGCTTATGAACTCACCAGCTTTATGCTGATACGTTTTCAAAACCGCTTGTATTCTCAGGGCAACTATAGACAGGTACCCATGCTGACTTTTGGAGAAGACGGAGCATTTTTGGAGTCTCGTCTTTTTGTTTTGCTACTTTTTAATATATTTATATGTACAAACTATGTTTTCAAACAAATGTAAATATTCATATTGTAATGTAATGGTTGTGTTTACTTTGATTGCTATGATACGATTGTTGTGATTCTACGCATGACGTCACCCACCCCCGGACGTTTCCGTCGTCCGTTCTGACAGTTTGGGGGTGTGACAGAACTCGACGAGTTCCTTGCCGTTAGTAGGCCTCATTCACGAAGCTGGTCTATAAGGGGTGTTTAAGGAAGCGGTCTGTAAAATGACCGCCATTTGGTATTTCTTATCCAACGCACCCTTAACTAGTGGATGGTCGTTAGCCGAATGAGTTTGATAGGACATTGAATCTCATTATAAGTATAATAAAAAATACAAAGTAACTAAACCTTTTATCAATTCCCAATCTTATTTACTTTAGGAAAAATGTGAATTTGATGCTAATCCATGAAATTACACATTGCACCTTATTGGTCAGTCAGTGGAGTGTGTGGGGTTAACCAGCACAATAATGTGGACTAATGAAGGATGAAAATGGGTTTCTCGTGAATTATCATTGATCAATGGAGCATGTGTGGTTAACCGGAAAATTGATTAGGTGATAAATGACATCGAGATTACCAAGCTAATTTGCATGGTTATTTACACCTTGTTTGTGATCCTCGATATCCCAGTCACAAACTTGAAGGGCATAATCGAGATTAAACATGCCATTGAAAAGTTCAATGAATCCCAAAAGATCTAGGAATTTCATTAAAACCTAATTCGTTTAAAATTTTGTTTTCGTGGTGGGATTGGTAAATCGTCATTTACCTACCTTCAAATAATTTGTAATTGGATTACGGCATCCCTCTTCCGAATTGTGAATTATTGTGTTGGGTCCTAGCCTAAATATTTTATTTGGGTGTTATATTAAGGATTAAATCAACTCACTTGAATTTTCTCCTTTTGTAGATGTCTAGTTCTGACAACTATGGTCTTCCTCGATCCTTTGGAAAAAGCTTTCAATTCGAAGATGATATTCCACTTGTTGATCAAGGTGAAAGATCAATCCCTTCTTCCTGCATTGGTGGAACTAGAAATCATACTTCTCTTCCTCCACCTCATCTAGTAATTCTCCATAACGCACATTTTTGCCGACTTGAAAAGTTCAAGGTCACTCAAGCCCTATTGGCAGGCAAACACTTAGATGGAAACTCTGTGTGTGCACATGTTCTAAACATGAAGTCCCACATTGACAGGCTAGGAATGTTGGGTGTCGTTTTCCCAAGGAAACTAGTTGTTGACTTGGTTCTTCAGTCACTTCCCGAGTCATATAGTCAGTTTGTTAAAGACTACTATGTGACTGACAACGACGTGACCCTTATTGATATGACATATTTGCTAATTATTGTTGAAGCATCAATGCTTTGGCACACTGGTCAAGAAACTTTGATAGGAAGATCTACATCCCAAATTTCCTTGGACATTGGTGATGACAAAGGTGATAATCCAAAAATGGTTTCTCCTCCCATGGAAGAGAAATCGGCCATGGTCGAAAAGGTTGATCATAAGACAAAGGCAAATTATGAGATAGTCCCATGTGTCATTCCCAAAGAGTCCATATGTTTCTATTTCCAAGAGAAGGGACATTGGATGCAAAACTATCGTATCTACCTGAAAGATCGCAAGGATAGTAAAGTCAAACTCTAGGACTTTACTTCAGGTAAATCCACTGTCTAACTCTATTAAGTTCTTATTTATATATTCTTAATACATGATGTGATAGGATTGCATTTTGATATTTTGTAGGATCTAAGAAAATGAAGGATGCTTAAGAAGAAGAGTAAGATGAGTCTGATTGTGAAGAGATGGATTTCAATCACATGGTTCGATGATCGGATTTTTGAGCTGCTACTTAGGAGTTATGATAGATTGCTTAGGAATATTTAAAAACATCATTTTCATTTGTATTTTCATTGTAAGGACAAGTTTTTTCCGCATTTTATCAATAAAATAAATTCTGATTTTATCTTATTCTTCGTTTCCTTATAATGGCATTTATGAAAATTGGTGTTTATATTTCTATTGTTAGCAATATTGATAATGGATTTGATTCTTAGTTGTGTCGTTTGTGGTAGTGTCATAATTTACCAAGTGAGGAAAGATTCTCATCACCCAAGTTTCAATGGGACAAATACTTGGAATCATGCGATTTAAATAGTGTGATGTATAAGAATCTTAATCTTTGGGAAATTAAGACTAACTCCTTGTTCACATGTATATGTGAATCAAGTGAAAGAGTAAAGGATCTAGTACACATTGATGTGTACTCTCTTCGTCATGATTTACTAAAAGTTTAGTAAGTATGGTTATGCTTATAAGATTAAGTATGATTCTGACATCTTGGAAAAGTTTCAAAGTGTTGCAGAACGAATAAGAAGAATCAGTTAGGCAGAAAGATAAAAGTTTCTCCAATCTAAAAGGAAAGGAGAGTACTTTAGTATCATGTCTTATGATCATCCTAATGATTATGGAACCATATCACAATTGATCTTCTAATAGTACCTTAGTGCAATTGTATGGCTAAGAAGAGGTATCGGGAATTGTTGAAATGGTTAAATCAAAAAGAATGAGTCGTACTTCGTTCCAAAATCAAGTTTTAGAGCCATACTCTAGTTAATCCAAGTTGTACCTTGAGTAACATGTTCTAAGTAGGTTTATAACGCCTCATGAAATGTGGAGTAGAGATGTTTTCTTACTCTTGCACATTTGAAATTGAAAGTTGTGATGTTTTGGATAAAAAAAAAAAAGACCAACTAAGACCAATTATGTGAAGTGTTGTTTTGATAAGAACCCACACAAACTCTTGAATATTTGTTTGTCAATGAATGTTTCTTAACAGAGAATCTTATATGTCAAGAGGTCAGTGGGAGTCTATATGTTCGTGAATAGTTTCAGGAACTAATCAAGAATAAACCTTTCAGTTATCACTAGCACACGACTTGGGGTTTATAACCTATCGTGTTGACATATTCTTGTTTTCGTGCCCATTCCAGTTAAGTAGACTATCCATGTGAGTTCTATGAGTTTTCATTTGATTGTATATGGCAAAGCACCTTGATCAGTGACAGTACACTAGTCTGTATGGGTGAGCTACTCAGCAACTTATAAACACTGGTAGGCACTTGTGCTACTGGATGGCAAGAAATTAAGATCAAGCAAGTTCAATCCATATGAGTTTGGTTTTGTTATAAGCCTTGTCTTTAAATAGTGGTTGAAAATGACAAATTCACATGGATAGGAACACATACACCGAATAAATCTAAGTGGCAAGAGATTTCTCTCTACATCATGAAAATGATTATGAGGAAACCCTTTCACTAGTAGAGTTTAAGGAGTTAGCAGTTGTGTTAATTGTGTTCTCAAATTCGAGTATGATTACGACATCCTCTTCATAGTTCAAATTGTGAGAAATGGAAAATAGTTTGAACATTTGGGACTTATTGCTATAAGTTCTGAAAAGGTTTAGACACACACATAAGCTATCTATTAAAAGGTGTATGAGCTTGAGAAGTTTAAGAAAATACTTATCAAAGCATCACGTATAAGAAATCTGAAATTTTGTAAAAAAAGTCAATAGGTATTGATTTCTAGAAGTCCAGTTGATTTCTGGATACATGTCAAAGCTAGTGGGAGCATAATTGTTATGCTAGTAAGAAAAAAATTCTTATGCTAGTGGGATCATAATTATTATGTTAAGTGTTGCAAGTTAGCAATGCTATTTATAGGAAACAAAGTTCTAAATTTGCAAAGTTCCAGATTTGGAAATTGTTTCGCTATAGTAAGGTTTAAAGGAGAGGGAATTTATACTTCATTTTGAATCTAAAAGTTTAGATTGAAATTTTAACAAAACTTTGTCATGAATATATATGGATGTCATGTTGAAATGTTTAAACATAGGAAATTCTATATATGGAAATATTATAGCAAGAGACTGGTCAAGCATCACGTCTTTATGTAAGACACTATGAATCGATTTTCATATGCTTCGGGTATAGGATCGATTGCATATGCTGGAATATTAACTTGTTTTGATTTTTCCAAATGCCTAGAGCATTGAGAGGGAAAAAGGAATAGAACCTAATATGACTAAAGTTGTTAAACAACTGTCAAAGGACAATCTAAGGTTTACCAAAGATTGGTTGCTTGTGGGCAGTTGGAAGTATAGTAATGGATGGACCATATTGATATAATTTTGATTAGATAGGATTATATTAAGAATGGTTTGTCATATGGCAATTGTGGACATGTTTCCATAATGGGAGTTAAATATTGAGAATCTATGTGTGAGTTAGTAACTTTAATGCAAGAAGGATGTTCAAGGAATGCTCTTTGAATGTGAGACTTCATGGAATTGTTTTGTAACCAATCTCTAACGGGAATGCTTTATAATATCATTGGCAAAGTCTCTGTGACTTTGGCGCTTTGACATTACAAAAGGAACATTGCATGTAAGTTTAGACTCTGACAAATTCTAGTAGTGTCAAGAATTTGGTATTCTTACACTTGTGATAAGGATTTGGAATTCTGAAATGAGCATCATTGGCAATATGTTTAATTGATCTATTTCACAAAGGAAGGACGATAGATAAACATAGTATGCATGTTAAGAACATGGCATGACTAAAGTTTTAATTCAAGTATTAAGTTGATTACTCGAAACAATATACAATGATTAAAGTTTGATTAATATGGTGATTAAATAATAAGTGTTTTATTTATATTCAAAAGTTTTGAGACCCTAGTTAATTAGGTTACTCCTGTGTTTCACTTCACATGTTTTACTTCCCGAATAAGTGGATTATTCAAACATTCATAGTCGTTCATACTTTGGAAGTAAGTAGTGAATTAAAACTGTCATGAATCCGACTGTAGACTGTCTAAGAGCTTAGACATGACACAAATTTGTTGCAGTGTTCATGAGTACTCCTGAAATAGGATTTGCGTATTGGATTAAACCCACACTCATTTGAATCACTTCATGGATTTTATCATAAATGATTGTGAGACGATAATTCTTTATATTCTTGAAACGGAGACATATAGTTGTTTACAAGTCGGTTGTGCAGTGATAATACATAAACGCATCAATAACTTGATGTTATAAAATTTATTGTTGTGTGTGATTTAATGAGTAAATAATACAAGCATATGAGACAAAGTGTATCTGTTCCTTTTACCATAAATGGGATAAAAGCAATATCTATTGGCCCCTCGATGATTTAGTGATGACACCATAAGTGCTTGGCCAAGCCTGGACTGATTTGATTTGTTCAATTAGTCAGCCGTCATAAATCAGAAATGGGGAAACAAACCTTGGACGGCGAGAATGATTATAATCCATGTCTCATGTCCATACGATATCTTGTAGAACGGAGGAATATTTGATCACTTATCTAAAGGATGCGTTACTAATAAGATCAGAGTTCAACAGCGGTTTTTGAAAGTTATGATTGCTAATCAGATTCCGAAGTCATACTTCCAATAATAGTTATTAGACTTATCCAAGTGGGAGACTATTGGATTAGGTGTCTAAGCCCATAACTATAATTGGTATGTACTTGATTTGATTTGTAGCATGTTCCTTTTGGGTTGCCTTCACTCATGCAACTTGATAGGATGACTAGTGGAGAGTGTGTAGGATTTGTTATATGAATAATAAATTGGTACTCGAAATGATTTTATTAATATATTATAAGATTAATATATTATTTGGAAATCATATTATTAATTGGTAATTAATCAAAAATTAATTTGATATTAATTTTGGATTACAAGGAAGTGATGAATAATGGATGGACTGTTTTGCAAATCATTGATAATTGCAAAACTTGGTTGTTGGATTCCTTTTAGATGGGGTGGAGGAAATCTATAGGAGGCCCTATAGAACTTCGTCCATGACCTCTAGAGTAGGAGATTCATGGGTTGCTTAAGCCCTAAGCAAGGTATTAGGGTTTCCACCTGAAAACCCTAGCAACCACAACTATATAAACCCCCCAATACATGAGGAAATCGGCCTATGCTTGAAAGAAAGAAACCCTGGGCGATTTCTAGTGTCTCTCCTTCTCATCCTTTGCATTGGGTGTTTATGACTCCATTAGAGGTGCAACACTTGGGGAACTAAGATTTCACAGGTCAAGGATCTTCAAGGTGTTCTTGCTATTACTACATAACAAGTGAAGGTAATCATCAAACCCTAATATATATGTGAATTTCAAATTGTATATGCTAGATCTAGGGTTATTGCTTTGGTGTTCAAATTTGTATGTTCAATAGAGAAAAACTTAGATCCAAAGCAAATAGGGTTGCATGATCGCATAGGAATATAGATATGATCAAAACCCAACAACTACTGCCCCTAACAACACACAAAGG
Source organism: Lactuca saligna (assembly GCF_052625555.1). Lineage (NCBI taxonomy): Eukaryota > Viridiplantae > Streptophyta > Magnoliopsida > Asterales > Asteraceae > Lactuca > Lactuca saligna. The sequence goes on from NC_136417.1 coordinate 144,799,390, forward strand.
GAGCCATCTTATCAACAACCAATTTCAAGAGCTCTAAGCTACAATTGTTACTAAAGGTGTGGTATCAGTTATTCCGTTGTCTCACACATTATGTTGAACATAATATATGGATCACAATCAATCTCATTTAGTGTTTAACTTTTAGTAAGGCCTTATATGTCTAACTATCAATGAATAAGATGAACAAATCCCATCTTGACTACATACACCCATCATGTAGTTCATGTCATACCCAACGATGACATTTATAACTGCCTTTTACGGAACAACGTTAAACCATGTCAAAGCACAACAATTCCTAGACTTAAGTCCCAATTATGTATATCAGGTCTAAGAATACAAATATACAACCTTTTATCAAACATCGCTTTCGAGTAGGATCCATAAAGTGATTTTGACGCGGTTCATGTCTAATACTTACTCTCCTAAACAAGTACCTATGAAGTTGGTAGCAACTCTTGCTATTTTCATCTCCATGAAAATCAACTAATCCATTCATATTATTCTTATATAATTGATGCTCCCACAATTATAAAAGACTATGGACATTTAGACTAACCAAGGTTATTCAAGGATTAAACATGCTAATATATAACACAACAGTTATTTAATGAAAGGCTATATCCAATATAACAACTCATTACAATATATGTTGCTTGCATTGTTCCAATATCGAAATACGAAATTTCAACCAAATACATTTTCTTAGGACAACAAGGTTCTATAGCACCAACTTGACTTTCATGCTTTAGCTAATGAAGGAACTTTGTTAAGTAGATTCGACAAAACTTTATTTGTATAAACTTTGCAAATACCAACATTTTCAGTTATATATATATATATATATATATATATACACACACACACACACACACAACTTAAACACAGCTTCCCTTCAAATACTCCGCATATCATGAATATTTCTATAGTTCTCACAAGTACTTTAGGATGTTCATATAATTCATACATGACTTATTGTTTTGGTCAAAAATCAATAGAATGAGAATCAACCAGGTTGCATGAGAGGTTGTGGTGTTGTAGTTGTAATAAGTATCAAATCGAGAACAAAATCACACAAGTGGTTTACAAGGAAAGCCCTTGATCCTTGATAAGATCTCCGCCACAAAACCTTGGAAGATGATAATGATCATCTGCCTTATTTAATTGTATTGACTGAAATGTAAATTACAGAAATGGAAGTAAGTATACGAGTACAAATGTTGCAATATGTGACAACCCGTTATTTTTCAAGTCCATAAAAGTCAAACCCTTTAAATAAAAACTCGAATTTTATTGATTGGGTTAGGAACATAAGGGTTAAATATGATTTAAATTATATAAATGAAGTTTTTGTATAAGTATTTGTAATAAAATACACTTAAAAATCAACATTTTCTCTTTGGAACCGAGAACCCTCGGACCGAAAACCCCTTTTCAGTCGAGAAGCCTCGGACCAAAGACCCTTCGGACCAAAAACGTCTTTGCGGCCGAAAACCCAACCGCTATAGATATTTTTCCTCGAAAAATAAGTCATTTTCTCACTTTTTCAATCGAAAACACTCCCATTTTGCTCTCAAGTATCATACAAGAACCTTCCAATCTTCAAGAAAAATCCTTCAAATCTTCATAATTTTCATGAAGAACACCAAGAACACCAAGAACAATCTTCAAATCTTCAAGCCAACCAAAAACACCTGGACCAAGAACTTGTTACTGACCGAAAACACCATAAGACCGAGAAGCGGGTTCTCGGTTGAGGTTTTAAGACCGAAATCAAGGATTTCGGTGAAGGCTAGACCGAAAACCCTCACCAACACTCCAAATAATTCTCGGTAATTTATCCTTACATAAATTAAGTGTTGTCTAACACTTTAATTAACTATTTCGCTAATTTAAATACGAATACGTGTTTAAATATTATTAGGATACCATTATTTCCACGTATGCTAGCCGAGGGATCATCTCTACAGTTCCGCTATCCAAACGCGAACACACTAGAGGTGAGTTCATACCCCTATATTTTCACTATTTTCAATGTTTTTAGGAGGGATACAACTTAGACACAAGGATTCTTGTGTTAACATTCAAACGATTTCAACCATTTCAAGCCATTTGCAATTGTTCCAACCCGATTTATCATTGCATTTACTAAATTATATTTTTATATATTTTCAACCCTTTTGTAGCGTGTCTAGCAAAAGGGTAATTTTCATAAATCTCTTACTACCGCTTTATACACACTATCGAATTGCAAATGTTTCAATTCATTACAAGAAATACATTTAAACTATAGTTGGTATAGTTTATGAATCGCTACACTATTTTGCTAAGTTTAATAAACAATACAAGAACATACATTTAAACTATGATAGGTATAGTTTGAGTGACACTACACTATTTTACAAGCTCAAAGAACAATATACAGGAACAAGAACATACATTTAAACTATAATATGTATAGTTTATGGAACACAACTCTATTTCACTAATTCAATAATACACTACAATGTACACTACTACAAAGTTATACATACGGTTTCAAGTACAAGAGAACACTACTACACTACACGTAAACTAGTTAATACAGAGTTGTGAGGCACTACTTCGGGGTACCCATTAGGGTACTGGTTCAAGTCCTATAAATTAAAACCAGAGTCTCCAGGAGGGAGAGCATGAATTTATGTATAGATCTATATGGGATTGACAATCCCGCACCTGAGCTGCTTGCAACAGCTAGGGTGACAAATGTCATAACATTTCGACGCCTGAAGAACATCGTAGAGGTCACTAGGTCATATCAAGCATGGTTATATGAAATTAACAATAGTATCAACTAAAACATTTGTTTACGGGATTAACATTACTTCAAATGATTTTATTTTAAATAATGAAACTACAGTACACTATTTTACACTACAGCTGGTGGACTCCATGCACTCATACACTAAGGTTTCATGCAAACACTACTATGAACACTACTACAGTACACTACTTTTCTAATATAGAATACCTTAGTACAACATACAATTTCAAGAAGCATTCATGACATAGTTTTATTTAATAATAAGGCTACAGTTTACTAATACAAACTATGGTTTACTATTATGAAGTACAGCTCACTATTTCAAACTACAATTCACTATTTGAGAATATAGTAACTACATACATTTGGGTCTTAAGGTCTAAGACTACATTTCATTCACTAAGAAAATATTGGATTTTCTTGAAGTACACTATAACATTTTCAAAGAACAAAGACAAGTTTTCCATATCAAATACATACTTATGAACTCACCAACTTAAATGTTAATACACTTTCAAAACCACTTGTATTCTCAGGGAACCGGTAGACAGGTACACCCACAGGTTTTGAGAAGACGAAGCTTTTAGAGTCGTGTACTTTATACTTGTGTTATACACTTTTGATGTCATATAAACAATGTATTGAAAAAATGTAAATAATGGTTGTGTTTGCTTTGATTACTATTATATAATTATTGTGATACTGTACATGAAGTCCTCCACCCCGAACGTTTCTGTTGTTCTGGTTTGGGGGTGTGACAGATTGGTGTCAAAGTATTGTTTATAGTGAACCAAGTATATCAAACCTTACAAGATATACAAATATAAAAACAATGGGGCTGAAGTGCTCTGACTAAAAGTATACTTTTAAAATATAAGTATTTTATAAGAAGTATACAAACATACATACATACCAGAACAGTATCACAGAAAGAACTATACAAAAGTATTTAGATGTTGAACATTGCAGTTAAACCTGGACAATTATGTAATCATATCTGGGATAAATATAGCCTCATCAACTATATTTATTTGAGATACGACCAACATGTGTTTGGTAGTGATAGTGGTGTTGTAGCAAGTCTAAAACTTACCAACAATACATACTAGAGAAACTCTAGAACCAAACATGAAATTAAAATACTATATGAGTATTTTATGATTCTACAACACTAGAACAAAAACATTCAGGCCTTGATAGTTATACATAATTCATATACACTAGGTGGCTATATATGGACCCAGTGTGAGTCACGCTATACCAAATTCCATACAAGTGTTGCTACAAATGAAGTTAGCGATTGTTTACTTATATTAGTAGATTTTTACTGTAAATCGCTTAATAGAACACTGTAACAGTCAGGATAAGATATATCTTATTCATTATCACCTGACTCATGACCACTATAGAGGACTTACAATCATTTTCTCTTAAATCATTATAGAGAAAGATGTCTCCAAAGAAGTCCAACAGGAAGAAAAACAACCCACCAACAAATCTACCACCACCACCACCTCCTCAATATGACCCTGATGTCTTCCACGCAGCAGTAACAACCGTCGTGGTTGCCGCTATGTTACAGATCAACGCAAGTGGCGCTAACGGGGCAGGTAGTGGTGCCAACCCTTCAAACCATGGGGATAGACATGGACACCCAAGGGAGTGTTCATACAAAGACTTCACGAACGCTAAACCCACGTCCTTTGATGGCACTGGAGGTGTCATTGATTAAACACGTTGGTTCGAGAAGACCGAATTAATATTCGAAATCTACGCATGTCCTGAAGCGAGCAAAGTGAAATTTGCAGCATACACTTTCACAAACAGAGCTCTCACCTGGTGGAACAGCTAAGTCAAGTCACTGACTCTCCCAATAGCCAATTATATGAGTTGGGATGATTTAAAAGAGCTGATGCTAGCAGGATACAGCCCTCGGGGCGAGATGAAAAAACTAGAGTAGGAGCTTTGGAGTCTGAAGATGAAGGACCCAAATATCGTTGCTTACACTACCAGATTCAGTAACCTAGCGCTTATGTGTCCCAGGATGGTCACCCGGATAGTAAGAAGGTAGAAAGGTGCATATGGGGATTTACTCCCCCGACTCAAGGAAATGTCCTAGCTGCCAATCCACTTACTTTCGATAGTGCCAAATGTCTGGCACAATCACTAATAGATCACGAAGATCGCTAAGACTACATAATAGCCATTCCTGAACAACCCAAAGAGTGTGGCAGCAAAAAGAAGTGCTAGAACAAAAGAAAGGGCCAATCTTCGTAGGAGCCCTCAAAGAAACAGAAAACAGAGGCAGTCCATGCTGGTACAATTCATGTTGTTGTTCCTGCTGCTTCGGCATCTCCCAGTCACTATGTTGGTAATCTTCTGAGGTGCAACAAATGCAACATCTACCACCATGGGCCTTGTCGGGGAATACAATGCACCAACTGCAACAAGAAGGGGCATACAACCCACTTCTGTAGGACACCTACGCAGCCTAATGCCCAGATCCCCGGAGCTGGAGTAGGCCAGGCCTGTTATGGGTGTGGTGAAATCGGGCACTACAAGAGGGATTGCCCGAAAACAAGAAACGTTGGAAACACAAGAAGAGTACTAGAAATGGGCCAGGAAGAGGCAGTAGTGGATCCCACCATAGTCATGGGTACATTCCTCCTCGATAACTCTTATGCATGCATTCTCTTTGATAGTGGTGCGAAGAGGAGTTTTGTTAGTCATAAATTCAAACACTTACTGACACACAAACCACAATCACTAAACGAAACATTCACTATTGAGATGACTAACGGGAAGAAAGAGAGCACTAACGACATATTCATAGGTTGTACCCTCACCCATAAACTAGTTTATAACCCATGGGAACCACTGTTAAGAAACTAATTAAACTTTCATATTAAAAATTGAAAATTATTAATCAATTATTTCAAATAAATTATTAATTAAAAGCTATTTTTTTAGTTACATAAAGTTATAATAGTTGATTTAAATAAGTACGTGACCTTATAATATGTAGTAATTTTATTTTATTTTTTATTTATTGTTATTTAATTTAATGTAATTAGAGTGGAAAATTTAAATTTTGAAATGGATAATCAATAGATTGACATGTGACATGACATTAATTATAGGGCCTAATAAGATGACACATATCAAAAGGACAATCAACCTATTATTTTATTAGAATAGGGATATTGTTCCTTGAGATCAACACTCGATTTACTTTTCTATATTGTTAAATGACTAGGTACACTGCCTATAAGTGCATTAGTAGATAAAATATGTTAGGTTATAAATTTAAAATTAGAAGGTATATCTGTGTACACCATATTTGAATACCATTATTGTAACACCCCGTTTCCAGATCGGATCGACGTAGGGTTTCAAGGATTCAAAGGCATGGTTTTTGGGTAAAATCAAGGATCACTGCATAACCATAGAAGGGTCACGATGTGAGGAGTGATCAAATAAATATTTTAATTTAAATTGAGCTCATGATGTGAGCAATAAGAGATCACGACGTGAGATACGTTGCAACCCAAGCCCACAATCTTTTAGGGTTTCCATCGTATTTAAACCCCATAAACTTCATTATAGGGTTCCGAACAAACCTTCTTCGTCCCTAAACATGGTAAAACCCTAAGTCTACTCTCTCTTTGTGTTTCTTGAGCTTTGGGTGGAGTTTTGGTGGTTTGAAGAGGAAGAGATCACCATGGAAGCATAGTCTCGGCTTGGAAGTTTCATTTGCAACCCTTAGCTACACTTCTGGACCAATGTGAGTATACAATATTTATGTTTCCTTATTGCTAGAGCTAAGTTTTTATGCATATTTATCCAAGATTTCAAGAGTTAGAGTGTTGGGACTTCATAAAGTTGGCAACTTTATGGGTCCTTAGGGTCCCTTGATGCTTATATGTCATGGATCTGGAGTTTGGAGGATGCTTGAGTCCATGCATGAGAAATTACTTCCTTTTCTTCATAAATGAGCTTGAGCTCAAGTGTTGTATTGGACATACAATACCTTAAATTATCGATTTTTATGATCCTTGGAGTGTTAGGAAGTCTCCTGGAATAGATGGATTAGTGGCTTAATGGATTAAGAAGTTTGTGGAGCAATATGGCATTCAGACGGATCTCAAGACGTAAGGAGATGCATGTCACATCATGAGAGTGGTGAGACCCAACTATTTTGTACTGAAGTGGCTCAAGATGTGATCCATAGATGGTCACGTCGTGAGGGTCTGCTGGCTGTTTACTTCCGTTGACCGTTGACTTTTTGACCAATTTTGACTTTGGGTCAAACTTAAGGATTGTGGGCTATTGACTGAGATTCTATATGGTTCTAGTGTTAGTGGATTTGTAGGAGCAAGCAATGATGGGAAAGGGATCGTATTGCAGTGATTAGAGTTTTTCGATTCAGGTGAATTTCGCTTCATTATATCGTGGTTCGAAGGCACCAATGTCGACCCACTAGTTGTGGTTATCTGTTAGTATTGGAAATACCTTAGGGACTGTATGTAGTCATGTAGGAAAGATTGAGGACTCTTGATCTAGAATCTTTTGTTTGTTCTACGTTTGGTTGTGGTTCTAGAGCAAGATCTCGGGTGGCTATCTCACCTCTGAGTATATGCGGTCATGCATTCCTTGTATTGTTGGTATGTAGTATGTTGCTATGTTGTAGTGATCTGCTAGATTGTTATCCTGATATATAGGATTGTTATGCTATAGTGATCTGTTAGATTGGTATCCTGGTATATAGGATGTTGATATGTTGTAGTGATCTGTTAAATTGGTATCCTAGTATATAGGATGTTGTTATGTTGTAGTGATCTGTTAGATCGGTATCCTGGTATTTAGGATGTTGTTATGCAGTAGTGATATGTTGGATCTGTATGTTTATCTATACTTGATGGTTATCATCCAGTGGAGTTCCCTAGGGACTGTATGTGGTCATGTAGGAGAGCCTGAGAACTCTTGATCTACGCTTTCTTGCATGTTCCTCGTTTGGTTGTGGCTCTAGAGTTGGATCATCTGTTCGGGTGGCTATCTCATCTCTGGTTACTTACGGTTACAAATTACATGGAGGTTAGCTAGTAGCAGGATAGTATGTTGATGGGGGAATAGTAGGCGGTAGTGAATTATATGATTTATGTTTGCTTGTATTATGTGCCTGTTTGATCCTTGATTGTTTATATATTAACATATGGTAGTAATGGGTTGAGACTACTACTTTGTGCTGGGATTCAACAGACTGGGCATTCCAACCATAAGGTTGTGGTCCACGGGTAATCCAACAAGGAGGTTGTGGACCCATTACATTTTGGGCAATCCAACTGTAAGGTTGTGGGGCCAGAGGTAATCCAACCAGGAGGTTGTGGACCTGTTACATTTTAGGCAATCCAACCGAAAGGTTGTGGGCTAGGGGTAATCCAACCAGGAGGTTGTGGACCCGTTACTTTTTGAGAAATCCAACCATAAGGTTGTGCACCAGGGGTAATCCAACTGGATAGGTTGCAGACTCGATACTTGTTGTTATATGTTGTATGTTGGTATTTTTGGGTAAACTCACTAAGCTTTGTGCTAACTCAGTTGTTTATCGTTTCAGGTATCATTGGTTAGCATGGGAAGACGAAGGTGTGACTGTACACATTTATCAGTAGCAATGAAATTTTTGCATTTAAAATATTACTTTTATTTTCAATAAATGTATTTAGAATAATTGGTTTTCTTCACAATGGAATTAAAATTGGAAAGCTTTACCTTAATAAAAATGAAAAAATTTTGCTGGGAAAATGGGATGTTACAATTCTACTTCAAATCAACATTTTGAAAGCAACCTAGTTCATGTCAAATCATGGACCAATAAAAGTGCATTGTTATTTCCTTAGACTTGTTTTAATGAACTTAGCAACCAAAAGAATATATACTTTGTCTACTTATGGACCATTTTTGTAACGCTTGGCTCCGGTATGACCTTATTCTCCAAATTTTTTATATTTCCTTTGGGACTCAGCGAGTTGGAAGCTTCAACTCGGCGTGTCAAGATTGTTGGGTTTTCTATGCATCAAATACACTCTAAAACTAGGCAGTGGAAAAATCGATATAACGATATACCTAAGTGTACATGCATCCTATGGATCTATGGCTTCATGGTAATTATATCAACCCTAGAAAACTAAAACATAAGTAAGAAAACATACCTTTTATGTAGCCCTTGATCTCCATGCTTGAGATTTTGAACCTCCATGAAGTTGCTTGGATGAAAGGATCCAAACCATAATCCCTCTAATGGTATAACACCCAATGACACCAAAGAGTGGAATACAAATAACTAGGAGAAGGGTCAATTTCACAAACCCAAAAGGGTTAGAATTCGTCCCTTAAGAGGGGAGGAAGAAGGGTTGGCGAAAACTTTAAGCCAAGGTGCAAGGAGGAACAAAATACCTAAGGCCCTATTTATAGCCTTGGATGCCTCCTAGGGTTTGGTACTCCTTCCCATGTGGGATGGAGGCTTAACCACGAAATTTCACTCCCCCATGTGGGATGGAGTGATTTTCATCCAACCCTAATACCATAAAGGTTCTGGAACATTCCTGATTAACCAACTATCGATTAATGAACTTTCAACCCTTTAATTAATTAAACTATTAATTAATTCCCATAATATATTTCCAATTAGTTTCTAATTAATTATTAACCATAATAATTATTAAACCAATTTCTCTTTTATTTATTCTACTCAATTTGGGTCTGCAGGGCAACTGTGACAACCCGAAATTTTCATTTGTATAAACTCCGCAATCAAGCACATCAAAAATTTGTCAAATTCATCTCAAAACATTTTTGGCCGGATTCAAGCCCGTTAGAGTATTTTCTTTTAATTTTTCGTCGAACGAACAATTAAATGGAAGTGTCCGTTAGGTGTTTTGTATAACGATAAATCAATAAACACCTTGGCTAGGTGTTTACGGCCAAACAAGGGTGTTTGTCCCATAACCTCCCTTTGGCATGGACTCATGCATATAGCATGAGTTTCCCCTCCATTCTTCACTTTTCACTCCCCACCTCAAGAACACTCAAGATTTTCTCTCAACTACCATAAAATCATTCCGTCAAATCCGCCAAAATGTAAGTGTTTTCTTCCTAGATTCGTTCATATAACACTTAATCTAGTGTTTTTACACGATTTCATCCATGAAATCTTGCCTTTTTCTTAGATCTTCAAGTGATCTTCAAAAGCACCAAGAACACATTTGTGTTTTTGGGGCTCTAATCACTCTTACAAGCTTCATATAAGTAAGTGTACCCTCCCTAACTAGTTATTTGCTTAGTGTGCTTGTAATCCATAAGACAAATCACCAAAAACCTCCAAGAACATGGGTTTACAGTTTGGGAATCTCCCACAACCGTAAACATCCCCAAAGGGTGTTTTGATGCCCCTAACACCTTGTAAAGCTTAGACAAAAGGCTAGAAACTTGCATGCTTGGTCTGTGAACCACAAATCACGAAATGGTTGGAGTAACCATGAGTTTATGATAGTAAACTCATGGGTTTACGGTAGTAAACTCCTAAGGATGGTCCAAGGACCATAAACTCCAAAACGTGTGTCATTTCAAGCCCCAATCACTTCTATAGCTCTTGATTCGAGTCTAGCATAATTCCCTGAGTAGTTTAAGACCTTTGAGCACCCAATGACACCATTGCCATGAGTTTACGGCCGTAAACTCATGGGGGAAATGGTTTGGAACCGTAAACACCCCTAAGGGCCACCATTTGAGGAGTAAACTCCAATGTGAGGCCATACTCTCTTTATAAGCAACCCTTGGTACTCCTAGCACTTTTGGTAAAGTGTTTTCATGTATTAGGATGTCATTACTTGCATAATTAGTTATTAAATGACTAATTTGATACTTAATTGTATCATTACATGTTAAATAGGATTCGCGTGTGTGGTCAAGTCCTCACTTGACACTTAGCATCCTATACCATCCGTTCATCTGAATCACCCACATTAGGTGAGTTGATACCCCTGAATTAACCTTTTAAATGATTTTAAATGCTTTTATGGGGGAGGATACAAGTTGAACTATAGAGTTATTATATCAATCACATGTTATTAATAACTGTATAGCAAATAGATTTCTACATGTTAAACTGTTTTATCCAGCTAAAGGTTTTCAAAGCTTGTTTTATAAACTGACATCAAGTCATAAATCCTTATTTATAAGTTTTTCTAAAGGTTTTACCAAAACTTCTTTTTATACTCTTGTATTATTAAATGCATGCTTGTATATGTATAGTTATATAAGTAATGTTTAAAGGACTTAGGAAGGCTAACTCGCTTTAATTCCTTTTCCTTGTTTGGATGTGGCTTTAGGGTATCAGTTATCCGTCCGAAGGTAGTTTAAATAGTAGTTATATATCATGTATACATATGTAGTCATAAAGGTCCCATCAGTCAGATCATCATCCTTTGGGTAGCAAAGGCATCTAGATAACTTCTCAAGTAAACTATAATAGGTATAGTTTAGAAACCAACCATAACATTCATGAAAGAGAACTTAGTTATAACTACGCTCTAAACACTTATACTTTTTAATAAAGAGGAAGGTTATAGAATTCGAACCACGAGATACATCCTCATGACACGGATTCCACCGTTGTCAAGTTGGTAACTAGAGTCTCCTGGAGGGAGAGCGGGCATTGTGTGTATAGATCTATACGGGACAGACACTCCCACATCCTGACTGCTAGCTACAGTCCCGACCGACCAAGCCAAGGGGTGATAAATGTCACATTCATTCCGACACCATCAGGTCGTCAAGTATTCGATTGTCAATCAGTATGGTTACGAGTATCTTTACATTTACCTTATAATTCAAGGCTTTAAGGTAATTAATTTCGTGCATTTAGACTTTTCGAGGCGAATTGTTCATTTAATACTTCCTGGAGTCTGTATTTCATTCGTGTAAACTCTCCGAGGCGTATTGTTCATTTAATACTTCCTGGAGTCTGTATTTCATTCTCTTAGACTTTCCGAGGCATATTGTTCATTTAATACTTCATGGAGTCTGTATTTCATTCGTGTAGACTCTCCAAGGCGTATTGTTCATTTAATACTTCCTAGAGTCTGTATTTCATTCTTTTAGACTCTCCGAGGCGTATTGTTCACTTAATACTTCCTGGAGTCTGTATTTCATTCGTGTAGACTCTCTGAGACGTATTGTTCATTTAATACTTCCTGGACTCTGTATTTCATTCGTGTAGACTCTCCGAGGCGTATTGTTCATTTAATACTTCCTAGAGTCCATGTTTTATTGACTTTTAGCCAGCAGCGTTACTACTGAGGTAAAAAATATTATTTTCCCTAATTCTTGTGATTATGATTTTCTCACATATTCTTTAAAGTATAAATCATATTTTGATAATGATAATACCTTTAAGGGAAAATGTTTCTTAAACATAAAACAGATGGGTCTTGGTAGAAGACTACTTTTAATGGTGATACTCTTTGGTTTAAACATAAAACAATTGGGTCTTGGTAGAAGACTACTTTTATTAGAAAATATAGGATTTTCTGGAAAGGATTCTAATACTCTGTAAACTCAAATCACCATTATTGTGTGAGATTATTTTTGAAGTAAAACATGTATTTATAAAATTGCCATTAAATACTTATGAACTCACCAGCATTTAAAAATACTGATACTCGCTTTCAAAATAACTTGTATTCTCAGGTCAACGGTAGACAGGTACACTTGGGGAGCTTTCGTGAAGACAGCCTTGTACCGAGCTATATTATATGTTATTCTCTGTATTTTACTCTTGATATTCTTGCTAAATGTAATCTATGAAAAATTATTACTACTAATGCAATGGTTGTTGTACTTTGATTACTATAATGCATATATTGTGATACTTGACATGACGTCATCCACCCCAGAACGTTTCTGCTGTTCTCGGTTTTGGGGTGTAACAGCAACCCAAAAGGACCCTACTATTATTAGAAATATTACCAATAGTTAATGACCTTGGACACTATTCCAATAGTCTCCCACTTGGACAAGTCATCAACTATACGAGGACTAATATTTCTCAATAATCAATAGAGAGTTAGCCATCCAACGCAACTACCGAACTCTTGATCTAATCAAGATTCAGACCTTAGATAAGTGATCAACTATCCCTTCGTTCTATGATATCTGTATGAATTCGAGACATAGATAATGGTCAATCTCAATAATTCAAGAGTATGCTTCCTGATATAGATTTGTGATGACTGCATCTGACTACTAAATTGAACACATCAATTCTAGTCAGGGCTCGGCCAAGCACTTTAGTTGTCAGCACCAAATCATCGAGGGGCCCATAGATATCGCTTCTCCTGTTAAGGCAGAAGGAACGAATAAACTTCAACTACATAGTTTCTGTCTATTTCATCATGTCACACATGGACATACCCTTTATAACTATCAGTTACGGTTAACGTTGGAGTAGACCAATGCATAACAGAATCATAGAGCAAAACCCCACATGTATCTACGTTTGAAGAATAGAAGATATTATCGTCTTAGAATTACTTGTGACTGAATCCATGAAGTAATCTCTAAGTGTGGGTTGGTCCAATACTTAAATCTCTATTAAGCACTCATGAGTGTTAGCACAATCTCTATGCTATGTCCAATTAATATGGACAATCCACTAATACTCATGACAGTCTTGAATCACTACTTACTTCCAAGAGTATGACCGACTGTGGACGTTTGAGTAAATTAATACTTGAGAAGTGGATTCCAAACATGCAAAAGTGAGAACACAGTGATAGGCTAATTGAAATGACCGAACTTCATCATATATTATGATCACCACTTAAGAATCGCCAAATCAAATTAAACTTATACCGCTTAAAGTTTTGGGGTCTTTAAAACAAACCAAACTAAGAGTGTTTAATCCATTTCATTTACAAATCTAATGTCTCTCGACTTTGTCTGACTGTCAGACATGGTCAATGACATCAGCTTATGGAATGGATCGACAAGGTTATCTTTCGATATGAATCACTGACTATGATATCTTTACATTTGACTCACTATTAAATGTGTTGGTACTTACTGAGTATGTTTCATGTGAGCTCGTGTGACTTGGGATCCATACTCGAGGTAAGTTCACCCAAAGTCACAAGAAACTTCATAAGGACCATCAATGATTGAATTTCAACAAATATGTCACTAATGAATCCCTTTCGGTCACATTGTCCACTTTGCAATTTAACCAACTGCAATGTACTCTATGTATGCTAAATCCACTATGGTGTATTACCTGGTACTCTTTCAAGCTAATATATCACCATTCAGTAAAAGCACGAATTCCGACTGCAAACGGAATTGCCTTTATTAGTTTGGAACTTAGCATCAATGTTTTTCACTAGGGTGTTGTAGTAGTACTTAATACAAATATGGGTAGGTGTGGAAGGTAGTATGGGCCCATACTACTGAAAGTACAGGACCCATATGCGTATCAGGGAAACCATGACCTCTAGGGTTGGGTTGGGAGTTAGTTCCTGGGATAGTGGGAAGTATCTGAGATCTTGCGATGATTTTCAGTATGGTGGTTACGAGGCATGCTGGGAGCGGATCCGGGTCAGGATCAGGAGCAGGAGAGGGCGTTCAGGGTGGGTCAGTACCGCCCGAGGTGATTGTTCAGATGAGCACAGGCGAGTTGGACGTGAGGATTCGTGAGATCCTGCATGATGAGGTTGTTGTGTTGTTCCGGGCCGAGTTGTTGGAACTGTTTGGGTCGATCAAGACCGCCATGATTGAGTATTTTGATGAGTGATATGCAGCTCTCACAGAGACGGCTACCGCGGCGGCTACAGCGGCTGCAGCGGCGGCAGGGGGAGGAGCTGGTAGAGGTTTCTAGTATCAGGACTTCGATAATACGAAGCCCCATACCTTTGATGGAGTTCAGGACCCGATTGTTGCTATGAGGTGGTTGTCAGATGTGGAGGGGTGTTTCTTCACATGTTCATGCCCTGCTGATCAGAGGGTGAGGTGTGCTCTGAACCTGTTGAGGCTTGGGGCGAAGGATTGGTGGAGATTGACCACGGGGTCATATTCGGATGTGCAGAGGGCTGCGGTGTCATGGGAACAGTTTCGGGAGATGTTCAGCACTCGTTATGTTCCGCGGGTTGAGAGGGAGAGATTGTCTTAGGAGTTCCTAGAACTAAAGCAGGATTCGGAGTCGGTGACGGAGATCACCAGGATGTTCACTGAGAGGGAAATGTTTTGCCCTGAGTTCGCTTCGGAGCAGGCTCAGATGTCCCGATATCTGAGTATGCTCAAGAGGGATATCGTGAGTTGGACATTGAGGTGCGAGACCTTGTTGGAGTTATAGGAGGCCGCCAGGCGGCGTGAGTTGGACATTGAGTTGCAGATGCGAGAGCTGAGGCAGGCTTCGGTGCAGTCGCAGCCAGCACCGAAACGTTCCAAGACCGTTGATTCTAGATTGGGAGATCAGAGTAGCCACACTTGTGGGAAGTGTGGGAAGGGTCACACCGGAGTTTGTAGGTCTGGTGGTGCATGCCGCAAGTGCGGAAAGGAGGGGAACTATGCGAGGGATTGTCGTCAGACAGCCCCAGTTCGAGATTTGAGGATTTGTTATCATTGTCATCAGGTTGGGCACTTGAGGGTCAACTGTCCACAGCTTGCTGCAGGACCGGTGCAGGCTCCAGCAACAGCCACTTTGAGGATTACGAGTGGAGGTCAGGGTGGAGCGGAGCCCCCAAGGGCTCAGGTTCGTGCTTTTCAGCTTACAGCAGAGGAGGTCAGGGCAGTGCCGGATGAAGCTGCGGGTATGTTTCTTTCTTGATGTCTTGTTATTTGGTGATTTTTGAGGAGTATTGTTTATCTGCTAGTCTCGTTGTGTTATTTTAGTATTGTATTCGTTGTTCCTTAAGGGTTGTGGTATGGTTATGGTTTTAGTGTTGGGAATTTTGTTGGTTATCATTCATGAGGGTTATTAGTGGAAATCTGGCGTTTGGTCTGAATGTCGGGTAGCATCTGCAGTCTGAGGAGTGGTTAGCTGAAGATCGAGTTTCTTTTGAGCCCGGTATGATCAGTGTTGATATGTGATTTTGTGAAGGTTGCTCGTTCTAGTAGGAATCAGTTCGCGGGTAAGTGTTTGTGTTGTGTAGGGTTGTTGAGGGAGGTCGGTGATGGCGACCGGTGGTTGATAGTCAGTTCTCTAAGTGGGGGAGAATTGGAGAATTCTCCGGAAGATCGATGAGCATGAGAGGTTGTTTAGCTGCATGGGATTCAGCAGTGTTTCTGTCAGCCAAAAGCGTAGGCTGGTATAAGTAAGTGGCAGGCGTGTGGGGCGGGATACAGACCAAGGGTGATTGATTGTAGAAGGCCTGGGATCGGGCCGGGATTGAGTATGTAGGATGGAGGTAGAGTTCGGAACCCCTAGAAGGCTAGAACAGTATGCATGGGAGAGTTTCCCGGAGGGATAACTCGGAATGATGAATGCTAGTTGAGCAGTCTGGATAGACTAAAGGCCGATAGGTGTACCAGTCAGGCCGAAGGCTCGGAGAACGGTCCAGCCAGGCTGAAGGCCTTGGAGGGCGGTCTAGATCTGCTGAAGGTTCTGAGAGTGGTCCAGATTGGCTGAAGGCCTGGTAAGGCGGTCCAGTCATGCTGAAGACTCTGCATGTGTCGTTAGATCGGTACGAGGAAATGGACTGAGTATGTCGCGATGTGTTAGCGTTAGAAGGTCTGGCCCCGGGTATTGATCATGGTGGGTGGAAGGTAGAGCATGGAGTTGAGAGTCCTTGCGAGCGGATCCAGAGCATGTGTGGTGCATAGGATAGCGATTATTCTATAATAGAATGGTGTAGTATTGAGTGAGCACCGTGGCACTTGTGGTAGTGTCAAGGCAGCCAAGTGGATTTCCTTGGTAAGGGAAAGGAAAGGAATGTAGCTCCGAGAGGGAGTGTAAGTTCACAGAAGTGAAAGCAGTTGTGCAGAGTTATGATTGGGATGTTCCAATCATGGTCGATGAGCAGTGTGTCGGCGACTCTGGTATGGAATCACATCCGAGTTGGATGTTTGCTGAGGCTCGGAAGGAATGCAGGGATGGAATCTTGGATTTCCAGTCTGATTTTGATTTATGTGGTGGAAATTCATCCTGGAGGATGTTTGGAGGTGTCGTCAGTGTATCGGGTTTTCCCAACCCGAAGATGTTAGAGCCAGTTCATCGTGGGTATGAGATTGTGGTGGAGAACTCATGGAAGTTGCTCTGAGGCTGAAGGATGTGTCATCCTGTCAGCATGGAGTGGATAAGTTGGGCTCAGACCAAGAATTCCGGTGGTTCATGGATTTTTCTAGCTCGTATGAGTTGAGCGATTGTTGTGTTTTGGAGCGAGTGATGTATCATGGAGCGGTACTCAGTTGATAAGTGTGGTTATCAGAGGATGAGGCCGGTGGACGGCATGAAGCGGTGGTCAGAACACCGCAAGAAAGGGAAAGTTGGGTTTTGGGTTTCAGTGGTTGTGTCTTGAGGAACCTGTTCTGGTTAATGCCAGGTGGTGCATTGCGGGAGTAGTTCTAGAGTAGAGTTTCCGCAGGCTTCGAGGATGAAGCCAAATTTAAGTGGGGAGAGTTGTAACGCCCCGTTCTTGAAATATCTAATTTTGAGTTCCTGAGAGCAAGAGTAAGGGCGTTTCGGTCCTTGATGTGGATTTAGAGTTTGGCAAGAACGGCTTATGATGGAGGAGAGGTTGTAAATTAAGATGTGGGCAGCAATGGTCCATAAGGGGGAAAATTAGCAAAGGGGTTACATGCATGCCAAGCATGCATGCTTGTGTTTGGCTGGGTACACCCAGCGTAAGCTGGACATACGCCCAGCGTAGTGAGGGAAAGAAACGCGGAGGTCTCTCGACGTACTCCCAACGTACGTCTATCATCCAGAAACCCTAAATTTAGGGTCAGCCACTATATAAGGAACATAATGGTTCTTACCCTAGCCTCCATAAGCACTTCTTAATCTCAGAAACCCTAGATAACCGTCCCACCTCCATTGTTGGGTGTGTTTGGCCTTGGAAAGCTTGTTTTGGCAAAAGAGAGGCTAGAAGAAGAAAGAGGAAGTTGTCAAAGAAGGAGTTGAGTAGCTGGAGCTTGTAGATCTGGAAAGACATCATATTCTGAGGCTCTTTTGAGGTAAAAAGTTTCTAGCTTGACAATCATATTGTGTAGATCTATGTGTTGTGAAGTTTTGACATCATTCTTGTCCCAAAAACCTCATCTTGATGCATGTTTCGAGTTGGTTGAGATTAGCTGTCCTTTTAGACCCTAAGAGAGGTCTTGAGTAAGAAAAATGAGGTCCCAAGGGCTTTGGTTGTCTCATGTGTGTTATAGATAGGTCTTAATGGATTAATACCTTGGATTAAGAGCTTTATGGACGTCCCAAGTAATAAAGTTTGAGACTTTATGAATCCTAGGCATATTTGGTCTATGCATCTGAAGTTTTGACTTAAGAGCTAAAGCCATTAAGATCTTATGAAGAGTTGTAGTTCAGAGGAGTTACGCCCGGCGTAACTGAGAGTACGCCCAGCGTAGTGGGTCTGTGTCTCGATTCCATTTTGCGATCAGCGTTGTACGCCCAGCGTACCAAGGAGGGTACGCCCAGCGTACTCCCTCTATTGGGTTTTCATTTTGGGCCGTGACTAGACATTATGGATGGAGTATTGTGGACTCACTAATTTCTATGGACCTTAGATCTAGGCCCATTTGGTGAGGTGGGCCCAATTTAGTAAATTGGGCCAATATTGGGCTTTGCTTCGGACTTTTGGTCTTTGGGCCATTAGTGGTCTTGAGAGCTTATCTAGTGTTGGGCCTTTCATATTTTGAATGTGGGCCTTAGTCATGGACCGGATTGAGTTAAGGGTAAATTGGACAATTTACCCTTGGAAGGATATTGTGTTTGGTCTAATGGTTATTTTGCTGCTTCGGATAGTTCGGGATTTTCGGTGAGGCGGTGATTCGGGAATCTGCTTCTTCAGTTCAGAGTTTTGGCAGTTGCAAGGTGAGTTATCCTCACTATATCAACAGGGTCTAAGGCACCAAGGCCGGCCCTTTATCGGATTGTGATCCAGGTATCGTTGTTATGTTATTGCTTTGATATGTTTGCATCCTGGTAGTTAGGATGGTATATGTTAGAGACCTGGTTAAGGTCGGTATCTTGGTATATAGGATGATGCTATGCTAGAGACCCGATTAGGTCGGTATCCTGGTTAGGATGATGATATGTTATGTGATCTGCTAGATCGGCTTGATTGAATGTGAATTGTTATATGATTGAATGTTTATGTGCACATCGTTGTTGGACTGAGGTTTAGGTTGAGGCGGGTCCTGCTTTGTGCTGTAGGCCAACACACCCAGGGCGGACCGGTTATCCCGAAGGCCCAGCGAGTGGTCCGGATAGGCTGCAGGCCCCAAGAGGGCGGACCAGATGTGCCGTGGCTCGGAGAGTGGACCAGACCGACAGAAGGCTCGGTGCGGGCGGACCAGTCATACTGTAGACTCAGAGAGTGGACCAGGTGGATTGAAGGCCCGGTGCGGGCGAACCAATCACACTGTAGACTCGATGTATATGGCTAGACTCGGAGGGTGGACCAGGTGGACAGAAGGCCAGTGCGGCGGACCAGTCACACAGTAGACCCGAGGTGCATGGCTGTTCTGTGTTCTGATATGTTATGGCATGTTGTGTGTGTATGGTATATGTGGTTGGTATTTTAGGGGTATCTCACTAAGCTTTCGGGCTTACGGTTGTGGTTTAATGTTTTTCAGGTTCTTCAGGAGACCATGGCAAGGCAAAGGCGTGATCGTACCGCTCCTCATGATTATGTTTTATGATGTGGTTCTGGGAAGACTCTGATAATAATTGTATTGAAAACCTTTTTGTAATAACATAATGAAAATGGGTTGTTTTTGAAAAGTTAAAATTGGTTGAAATTTTTAGAGTGTTACATAATACCATAGATTAAACATTTTGACAAGAGTTGTCTTTTGATCCTATGAATGTAGCTAGGGCTTGGCAATCATGATCAAATTATCTTTTCCATGTTTCAGTCTTTTTAATTCATTTTATCAACTGCACATTCTTGCAAATGTCAATTCTTAATCCTTAGTAAAATACTCAAGGTTTAGAAGTAATGTTTTGACGGCATTATAAATCCATATATTTGATTGAATACCAAACATGGAAGAACTAGTCATATTTTGATCCAATGGAAAGTAGCACGGGCTCGTGATCCATGATCAAATTTAACTTCTTCATGTTCCAGTCCTTTCACCTCAAATATACATTTGGGCAACTTTTGCTTTCTTAGTCCTTTTCTTGTTATGGAAACGAATTGCTATCAAAACATGTCTCAAAATAAGCCTTCCTTTGTCCTAGGTATTTGAGCCTAAATTAGGTATACCAATCGCCTTTTAAACCATAGGCAATTGGCTTTCTTCTTCTTAACACTTCTATTCATGATAGTAAAATATGGGAGTGTTTTGAAGTATGAGTTTCTATGATTGGCCATGTTAGTTCCAAAAGGAAACCTTAACATGTTACACAACTGCTTAATGGATATTCCAAGTTATTCATATCAAAATCAGAATGAACTGATCATATGTACATGTTAGCTAGTCGACTAACCATAGTCAACTCCTAACTCAAGGAAATTCCATTTTACTTCAATATGTCAATTTACAACGTACATTTAATAATTGCTCTTTCTAACAATTTAGAATGTAATGTTTGAAGTAACCTAGGAAGAGCTTTAACAAAGGCATGATCTTTCCTTTAGTTCATGAGAACTATTCCCAAACTACGAAATTGACAAGATTGATCATCCTCATAGTTAATCTTTTCAAAGGTTTTATAGTAGTAGATTTTAGTGGATAAGGTTATAGACATCATTCAATGACAAATTCCATTATAGTTTGTTCTACTTATCCTTGGAAAATAATCATCCTAAATAAAATTGTTTCAGAAGGCTACGATCCATATTTGGCTCCATGATGTGTAAAGGGATGCCGTAAACACACCATAAATTTATTTAGGTAGGCAAAGCCCTTTGCCAATTTCGATCACCACGAAATTCCTAGATCTTTGAGATTCATTGACTATCAATGGCATGTTAATCTCGGATTATGTTCATCTCAAATTCAATGACGGGGTCGCCGCGGATCACTGAACAGATGGTGAATCGACCATACAAAATCGCATGGTCCCCGGCTCAAGTTACGCTTGAGATTCGCGAGTTCCACATCATTCTCTACCAATACTCTGACGTGACGGTTAACCACGCGAGCTCCATCAACAAGTTATAAAGAGAATGTGAAACTTTTATGGATAACATAAGATTCACATTAAATAGATTGAGAATTAACCATAAAAAATCGCATGGAAAGCTTGAGATTCGAGAGTTGCATATCATTCTCAACTATACCCTAGATTGATGTGCCGGTTAACCACACGAGCTCCACCAACAGAATATAAAGAGAATGTGCAATTTTAATGGATAATATAAATTCACATTCTATTAATAAAACGGAATTTTGTTTTATACATGTCTTTAAAATACTTTTAGATTGACCATTATCACTAACAAACCCTTTCGGTAACTCCATTCTCAAAATGCAATTGGGCGGTGAGGGTGGTAAGCGCGAAGCATATTAAAAACCGACCTCATTAGGAATCAAAGAGACCTCCTTAAACCCCTACATTAGAACGGGTGAGCCTAGTCGATGTAACACCCCAAAACTCAAGACCAAAAATTTAGTTTTTAAATAAGTTAATATAAAACCATATGTAATAAAACCGTCAATAATAATGTCTCATGTCAAAACCAGAGTGTCAATAATAAAACATAATAACATAAAACCATATCAGAGTGTAACCCCAAGGATCTTATGTGCGGAAATCATAGTGTGATTTGCAGCGATCAAGCCGGCTCCTTTCCTTTGAAAACAAAGCACCTGAAACCAAAATTGTAAACCGTAAGCATGAAGCTTAGTGAGTTCCCCCATCATACCACATACCACATAATACCATCGGTATCTTTCAACCGGTATCCGGGGACTATTTCACCCCTACCACTATCACATAATAATATATCATAAACATACTGATCACCTACTAACATCATAAACATGATGATTATATACTAACATGTCATAAACATACAGATAAGCGTTGCATGGGTACCGTATACCCCTTCAGTATCTTTCAACCGGTAACTGCCATCGGTATCTTTCAACCGGTATCCGCCATCGATATCTTTCAACCGGTAACTGGGGACTATTTCACCCCCTACCACTATCATACAATGACAGGATATAATCATACTTAGCCATATCTGGGGTACTGACCTACCCTTCGGTCCTAACAACCGAGTGAGGGAAAAACTATTCCCAGCTACTACCACTAACGCACATATCATATCACATAAGCATATCTCATAAGCACACATAAGCTTACCTCGTGAGCATATCACATAAACATATCAAGATAATTATCACAAAGACAATTATCTACCAACTACCCCTGTTGGTGGGCCGGCATTGTGGCCTTAGACCCACCCCTACTGGAAGGTAACTCACTTCACACTTCTAAAGTCCCGTAGGCACAATCCCACACTGTTGTAGTCCCGCAGACTCAACCCCAACTGTTGGATGATAGGTTCCCGAACTGTCAATACCAAAATAACACCTAATTAATAATTGGGTCCCAACACATAACCATAATACATACTTGGATAATTACTACATTACCCTAAACTTGGCTTATTCAAGCCCAAGGCCTAATCCATAGGCCCAAAGTCAACTTAGAATCAAAGCCCAACACATGGCCCAATTTTCCAAATTGAGCCTAAACCTGTATAAGGTCTTACCATAAGGCCCACCCAAAAGTCTAGCCAACATTTGACCTTCTAATGGCCCAATGTCATATAATCATTAAGGCCCAAACCATGGCCCATTTATGGCCCAATTTTCCAAATTGGGCCCAACTCCTCATATAAGCCTTACCTCAAAGCCCATTAATTACCCAATCATCAAGGCCCAATAGAAGGCCCAACAATAAACCCAAGTGGAATTAGGGTTTCTCATAAAATAATGATTAGGGTTAAGTGTCCTACTTAACCCATTAAGGACTTAATCCACTAAGGATTTAATCCATTAAGTCCAATAATACTTAGATTAACTTCCGCCAATGATTATTATTGAATATTACAAGTTATTAATAAGTCTTGTGTGTCTCGATTAATTCCCCTAAAATTAGGAGTTTGATGGCAATAGGGTTTTCCAAACCCTAATTAGGGTTTCCAACCCAAATACTAGCTCATTTAATAATTTGTTGGGCTTTTAGATCAATTAGGGCTTTATTGGGCCTATTAAGCCCACTAAAATATTATTAAGCCCATTAGGGTTTTATTGGGTCCATTAGATTCCATTAAGCTTTATTGGGCCCATTTGAGCTTCTTTGGCCCATTAGGGTTTCAAGCACCCCAAACGAATCAACACCACGAGGCAAAGCACACCGCCACCCGACACGGCGGCTGGTGGCGGCAGGAGGCGGCAGCCACCACCCTAGGGTGGTGGTTTCCAATTTCTTCCATTATTTCGCTTTTGAGTTACAATTACAACGAAAATACCAAAGCAACACACATACTAACTAGCTAAACATACACACACAAACCACCTTAAGGTGACCGGCGATAGTGCGGCGGCAACCACCACCTCATGGTGGTGGTGGGGGCCTTTCCTTCATTTTTCCGGCCAAGTTACACACACATACATGCTTCTGATTCACAAGGTGCACTCCAGCCATTGATATAGCAGCATACGGAAGTGGTAGAGTACTCACGAGTGGCGGCAGCAGCCACAACGGTGGTTTAAGGCGGCGTTGCAGCAATGAACCAGAGAAGAGGAAGCTTTCGCGACATCACAGCCACGTTCCAGCTCTTTTCGACTTCTCCTGACGTCCCCATCGTTCCTTTCGTTGCTTCACGTTCTTCACTGGTGACGGCCTTTTCCTCCTGATGGCAAAAGTTGGTCGGATGCATCCCAATCGTGACGAGCCCTTAGTGACGGTGCTGGCGGTCGTAAACCGATGTGTAGCTGCGGGAGAACACAGAGGAAACGAAAACATCAACCACAGCAAACGCAACCTCCGAGCATCACGAAATTATATAATTATTAGTTAAAATTATAAGATTTAACTTTTAATATATATAAGGTTATGTAAAAATGAATTGAGAAGTTATTAATATATTTTTATATTAATTATAACAACATAACTTCATTATACTAAGTTATTTATTTTTATTACAATAAATAACATGATCGACTTCAGGGCGTAAGAGTCGTTATTTACGAAATAAATGCTTGTCGAGTATTATATTTAAAGACTTTACCTTCATCCCAAATTAAATGTATTAAAAATATTCTCGCATGATTTATATAAAATATGGGGAATATAGACCTACGGTTGATCCAAACTTCGATAAATTCTAATTTTAGCTATTATGCTAACACGACATCGAAACCGTATCTAGTATGATAAATTCTTGAAGTTATAAGAATTTCAGTTATCGTTTTCCTAAACGGTGAATAATGTTACATATCCAGTGAATTTAGAATGGATGATATAGGTTATCATACCTATTCAATGTAGGTTCATCATACCTACCCCATGTATTCTGTATAAGTTCATCATACTTATTCCATGTAGGTTCATCATACCTACCCCATGTATTCTGTATAAGTTCATCATATCTATTCCATGTAGGTTCATCATACCTACCCCATGTATTCTGTATATGTTCATCATACCTATTCTATGTAGGTTCATCATACCTATCCCATGTATTCCGTATAGGTTCATCATACCTATTATGTGTAGGTTCATCATACCTACTCCATGTACTCCGTATAGGTTCATAATACCTATTTCATGTAGGTTCATCATACCTACTTCATATATTCCATATAGGTTCATCATACCTATTCTATAGGTTCATCATACCTATTCTGAATACCATATCCAATACGTTTGAGTTTCCATTATAAACTATTCCGGGTTTCGCGATAGCTAAGATCTCAATACTTAGTAGAAACTATCCAATATATAACCGTTAATCCTCAAGGGAACAACTAACGTCCGGTGTAAGTGTCATATTATTGATCTTATAAGGTACGACCGCCCGCTTGGAGTTGCTAGCTACAATTACATCTAACGAGATGAATTTTGGCGCTGACGTTAGCATTATCGAAACATTACCACGTGTTACAACGGGTTGAATGACTTTAGCACGCGCGCCTTATTATGGTTTCGGTGCATTAATAAAGTACAGTGTCACGATTTCAGTTATGATTTCATTATAAAATCTCAGTTTTGTTTCGTTACCGTATAGAATCGATATTGGATTTATACGAGGTTTATGTTCACTCATTCTAGTTGAAAGAGATTGTATTTAGTGGGATAGCTTGTGACTCATAGCGATAAGTGTCAGTACAAAATAAGTTATTAACTTACATAAAATAATATCATGATACGGCTCGACAAGATTTATTAACTTACATAAAATAAGTTATTTATATAAACCATTTGTTTTTATAAGAAAACACAATATTTATGTGGGAGGAGTTTGCCCCATCGGTTAAGTGTCGGTTTTCAAATTAAGTCAGATAATACTTAATTATTGTCACGATACGATTTTACAAAGTTCATAAATTCTATACTTATGAATTTTTCATATAAATGATACAAATTCTTGTATAAGGTTTCAAGAGTAAAGTTGGTTATTTTATGTTCTCTCAAAGGGTAACATTTCCTATTTTTATATAATATGATATTCGAAATCTTTATATAAAAATGCATTTTAATATAAGTCAGAATTACATATATGTATTTTCCAACTTTTGTACATTTGAATTTGAACAAATGGTATTTATGAATGAGTCATAACACATTGTTATAACTCAATTATTTTATACTTTTAATAAAAAATAAACATTTATAATAGCTGGTCAACCAGCTAAATTTTATCAAACAATGTTGGGTATAAAAATACTTTGTGTCAAAACCTGTAGAACTCACCAACAATTTTGTTGACGTATTTTAATGCATGTATTCTCAGGTTATTTAGCAGGTCGGAAGTGTTCGCTCAGAAGACTCTTCATTAGTTATATTATATCTTTGTAAATGCCGGATTGTCAGGTATGTGTCACGATTTAGCAATAGTCATTGTCAATGTAATTTATATTTCGGTAATAATAGAAGATTATATGTGTACTGTTCAATGTATGTTTAATAACTGTGATTACTGATTTATGTCGCACACCTTGGCATTTCCGTTGGTGGCCGAGGGTGTGACAGATTGGTATCAGAGCTATTGGCTATAGTGAACTAGTACTTTCTTAGGAAAGCACGTCTATAGCCTAGGGCTTACTCTCTTAGGTTAAATATATTCCTTAAACCACAAATATAGGGTTATACATAGATAAAATCGAACCATTGAATGTCAATACAATGCAAGGTTTCAGGTCAAACTCCTTAGCTAAGTTGGTTGTACGTGGGGAGAACCACAACTAGACTTAGACTGATCACCTATGTTTAATTATGGTTGGACCGACGCACAATCAAGCTTGGATTCGGTTGGTAGACTAAAACGCTTGGAATCCAGAATATTTAAAGAACATCACAGTTCCAAAAATACTTGAGAACTCTTAAAGAGTTTAGTAAACACTTTACGACTACTTGGCAAATAGTTACCTTAAATGCTCATAAAACTATAAGTATCATGATCGTGAATCATGTCCGAAGTTTATCTCGGAATACAAATTACTCAACTATGATATTATACGAATGCGTCTGTTATACCTCTTAGGAATACCTTGCAAGATATACACACATTCGCGAATCATTTCGAATTCGGCTTAGGTAAGTAATCAGTCCATCTTATTTTGTTATGAGTCGTCCGACTTATAATTGAACCATCTAAGTTTAAAAGAAGGACACCTATATGTACTCTTCTTCTTTTGTGACATTTTTGAAGGATAATATACCAGACTCCATGAAATGACGAAACCAGAAAGTTGTTAGAAATCTTGCCTGGTTCCAAAACATCTCGATTCAAAAGAATCATAACTTAAAAACTTGAGGTAGGATCAAAACATCGAGTAGATGTTAACTCCTTCTGTAACATCTTCTTCGTAACTTTGCACAACTTTTCCCAATACTTGGTGGTTTCTTCTCACTCGTTCCAAGTGTAAAATTCCACCCTTGTTAGTACTGTAAAAGTGTGATGCGTCTAATACTCATAGTAGAGTTAATCTCGGGCAAACCAATGTCATTTCTACACATTTGGCATAATTTTAGCACTATCTCTTATATACACATCGATATTTTCACGCGACTCATTTCCCCTTGAACTATTTGTAGTTAGAAAAAGATATGTATCACAAGAGACCAGTCGGTGATCATCCAACACCAGCACAATCGCTTGTTACAAATACGATCGAGATAATGAATCAAACAAATTGTATTTAACATCTTGGTCACTTACAAGGTCGATAGGAACAAAGACTTGGTACAAGGTAGATTTCGTAAGCAACAAACATGTAAGTAATAGTGAAGTCAACCTAGATCCTTCTACGACATTGAATGGATTGTATGAATGAATCCCTGGAGCAAAAAAAGATGGAATCAGTATTTCATGTCAGCTCTTGTGTATAAAGCTAACATGATTAGCTATCACCTACACTTTTAAAGGCACAAATTTTACCAAGTAGAATTATTATGTGTAAATCGTGGGCATTGACTATGCTTATGCCACGACTTGAGAAGCGCCACAAGCGATGCACATGGAAGTGAGGTATAGAAATTGGAACAAGCACTAGTTAAAGTAAAGCTTGTTATGAAGATGGTGAAACTACCCAAGGCTGAAGAACCAAGAGGTAACCACTTGAGATAGAGTAATTGTGATCGGAACAAGGAATGAAATTCAGGAACCATCGGCAGTGACTAGTGCGTTTCTCATTAACCACTTATATACTAAAGTAATTGTAATACATATGTGGATCGAAATATTCTTGAACCCTAAACTTAAACCTATTCTGAGTCATGAACCTAGTAGTTTGGAGAAAATCTGGAGAGCATAGACAACTAGTGAACTGCCGAAAATCTACTCGCAAAATTTTAATAAATTTCATCCTAACACTTACCAAATCATGTTTGTCATGTTAGTCTCGTATGTATGTCACCAAAAGTCCAATATTGTTGTCATTACGACATGATGTCGTTTGTGTCATGTCAAGTCATTATACAACCCCCCCCCCCTTTTTAAATGACAAAGTAACCATGAACGATTGATCTTTACTTATAGACTTTATACCAATTCTGAGCGGAATCTTGGACATTATCTTAGGTATGAATCAACTACCTCCCCATTGTGTCTAGATTTGTACTACAAGGAAATTGTATGACTAATCCTACTCCAAGAGATAGACAAGGTCATTTATGATGACAACTTGAAGAAGAACCTAAAGTTGCTTTCTTACCCTAAAGATCAAATGAGAAGGGTTTGATAAAATGTGAAGGATCAAATCAAATGTGAAGGATTTGATCGAATGCGGATGTTTAAGTGAAGACTTCTTCCCATGAAATGAACGCTGGAATTTTAACAACAAAAGAATTTATGTTGGATACTACCAGTAACCCAAGCGGGAACTTCTTTATGGTAGCCCAACTGTTAACTATGTTAACACCAAAAGGTAACAAAGTCCAACTGGAAAAATAAGTAAGAGATTAGATTCCAGAAGGTGGAGCAACTATGGTGTAATGCATCAATCCTACTTTTCTGAAAGAACATAGAACTTTTTTGTATACAATAACACGTACATAAAGGATTGAAGTGCACATGGATGAATTGAGGCAAAGTTTTTGACTACGAGTTGGTTGAATGACATAAATGCAGAATTTATTGCCATCACGTCACGTGAGATTCATTAACATTGTAATGAGATTGACAAGGTAGCACATGTCTTGAATCGAAAAAAACGTACCAAACCCCGCTGAGTACGAGTATTAGTTATGAATACCCATTCATAACCAATTGCTCAAATTCGAGAAGTTTTACGCGAGACTATGAGAGAAAAAGGCTTCGCGAGTGACGCTCTGTGAAGATCGGATAAACAGGTCAAGCTCAGGAATCACGGGACACGATACATTATGAACCGAATTTGTACGCCTAAATACAGTAAACACGGGAGCATAGTCTCGGACAAATCTTACAGATAAAAGTGTCCCATCTATCTAGGCTCTAACTAAATGTACTCAGATTTGAAAGAACTGAAGTGCTAAACATACATGAAAGCAGAGATTGCAACTTGAGTGGACAAACATCATAATTGTACCAAATGATACTCAGAGAAACATAATGGTTTCAATTCCATTCAGGTAGTGGTCCATAGATTGATTAAATCCGTCCACTTCCCACTAATCAAAGGAAAGAATGAGACGGAAAAGCTAACCAGAAATTTCCAAAGTAATCATCAGACTGCACGAGGTGCCAGTCTCTATCATCTCTTGTTAAGATGATGGACTTACCTAGTAATCTTGACAGTCATCATAATTATTAGATATGTGCCTTAGAATAAGCACATCTTACCATTCGCGATGGTCAAGAATATCTAAACCTTAAGAAAACCGATCCTACGTGATAAATATTGGATAATACATGGAATACTCGTTGTTGTTGATTGAGTCTTCCTACATAGATAGTTGTCACATCAACATAAATACCTCACCGCTTGAGGCTTTGTAAAGAAGAAAGTTTCGATCCTTGATAAGTTGAACAATGATTGAAGATGCGAAACTAAATTAATAATATTAAAAAAAAGCGTTCAGGTAATACATAATATTTGGATCTAAGAATCACTCATGAGGCCACTATTAAGATTGTGTAAACCTGATACCGATTTCAGATTGTACACGAACGACAAGAGAGTTATGTGAATAAAAGTTGTCGGTCTCTCGACTTCCAAGTCCAAGACTGTGTAACATTAAACACTTTCCTTTAATATGAATGATTCGGATTAGAGGAAGAGTCAAGTTAAACGTCGACTCAAAGGACCCTCAGAATTCTTAGACAGAATTTGGTCAAGATATTTATGTCAAGTTTTCTTTAAAATTAAACGGCATGCATGATGTTTTTCATACGCCAAATCGCAAGGATTGTATGTTCATCGACACGCTTTCTATTTCTCTCAATGAGTGTACCAGGAAAACCACGCTAGTGCTTTATATTTGTGAAAGTACATGTGATATATGTAAGGTTCGACAACCTTTAAAATACTTTATTCGATCTTATTCCCTGTTACATGGTTAGTTGTGACATGTGGTAAATTCATCTATTGGATCGACTATCTAACCTAGATCAATGCGACTTAAATCGGCCATAGAATGATCATGTAAGATCAAGCAAAAAGAAAATGTTACCAATTGTTTTATAATGTTTTATCTACACTTTGAATTTCGGGACGAAATTCCTTTCAACGGGGGAATAATGTAACAATTGACAAATTTGGTCAACTATTGACGAACAGTTACCGTAAGGGTTGCTATAATCTAGAGCAAATGTACGATACGCTGATGTTTATTAAATAAGTTTAAATGGTATTACGATTAATTGCTCAAAATTTATGTATTATGAACCGAAAGAGTTATGATTTTTCATCCGAGTTCATTTTAAACTTTAAACGTTAATTTACAATCCGGAATCAGTAGCATGAAATCAGTAGCATGAAAACCATAGAATTGTAACAGATTGAGCATGAAACCTGAAAATTTTGACTTCGACATGGTTTCTACTATTCGTAATTCATGTCGAAAATGGTTAGGAAATCAAATTCGTTGGTTGCGAATCTTAACGATAAAATAGTTCGATATTTCAAAAATCATGTACATTATATACATATATGTGTGAAGAATATATTTTTCAAACAATATAATATGTAGTGGCTAAAGTTCTTATAAAATCCATATTACATATAACAAAAAAAAAACAAATAGATAATTATGTTAAACACAATGTGTATGTTATTTATCATTCAAAATACACACATAAATACACATATGTATATGACTAAGGAAACTATTAATACATATGAAGACTAATAGAAATTCTACCAAATACATAACTAGATACATATATGTTACCAGTTTTCTCAATCACCAAAACACCTCTACATGTACAAATAAAAGCCAATAATATGCAATGCAATCTACACAAGATCATTCCCAAAACTTGTTGTACACAAATTTATCATCAAAATCAACTGGAAATCTGAACTAGATCATTACACGTGACTATATCAATGACAATAAACACACACCCTCTCACAAATGGGCAATTTAGTGTTGTACCTCCACAATCCTTTAGAGATTTCCAAGTACTTCCAATGTCTCAAGAACTTCTAAATATCTGCTTTTGATCACATGGGAAAGTCACAAAATCATTCACAAACTCACTCCTCTCCCTTCTTTCTGTTTCGATGCACAGACAAGAACACCTCCAATGGAGGTGGTTTTCTTGTGGTTTCCCGGTGAGCTAAGGAGCAGCAGCCCCTCCTCCAGTCAAAGAAGCTCAAACCCAAACACCCTTCTTTTCATTCAATTTTGTTGTCGCCATCAAGAAGAAGAACAACCCTAAGGAGAGGTTGTTTTCGAGTGAGTGAACAAGAGGCAGCTGCCTCTTCTACTTCACCTGTCTCCTCATTGCTTCCATTCTCTGTCAACAATCAAACCCAAGCCCCCACCAAATTCTTCTTCTTCTTATGCCAACATCAAAGCCAATCACACACCAGAACCCCAATGATTTCAATCAAAGAAGAGAGAAGAAAGAAACCTGTGATTATCGAGCAAAACCACCGGAGCCCCTTGTCACCACCTTCGTCTCTCCCCTGCTCCCTTCTTCGTGTTCCACTCTTGAAGACAATAGATGAATCTAATAGGAGCTCGTCGGAATTCGACTACCCCTATCCCCTCCTCACGATCCCACAACCACCACCGAGCCACCCACCTGCTTTCGTTTTCTTTCTTCTTTGTCTGAACAAGACAATCAGGTGGTGCACTCCAAGGGATCGGCGACTGCTACTGCTTTCGTTCATGCCTCTCCTTCCGACAACATGAAGATTAAACCACAAGGTTCGCCGAAGTTTGGTTCCCCCTTCCTCCTTCCGTTTCACGGTGAATCAGCCATCACTGAGACTGACGGCAACACTGCTGCTTCCGTTCACCATCGTCGATTCAGTCAAGTACCGGAGGTGCTCCTCCCTCCTGACGACAGATTTATCAATCACCGGACCAACTTCATCTCTTTACCTGCTTTCGTTCGTATTTCCTTCTGTTTCCCGATCTGCAAATCGTGTTTGTAGAGGAAGAGGTCAAACTTATTCAAACGTTGATTCAAAATAATTAAATTAAACCCTTAGCTTTTAGACTTATACGACTTTGGCCCTTCCCTTGATTTGAATTAATTATTTTAACCCCCGTGTGAGAATGGGTTACAAATCTAGTCCTAAACCTCCAAATTGGGTTTAAAATGTGCACTATTAGCCCCTGCCTTGGAAATAAATTTAGAGATCAGTCCCTAGTTGAATGATTTTAGCAAAATCAATCCTTATAAATTATTTGTGTTGACAAATACCACCCTATACTTAATAATTAATACAAAACTACCATTTTTGTTATATTATGTAATTTAAATATACTCGGTGGTTCGTCTTAAGAACGAGGAACGTAGCGTAACAAATTTTACGACAAGAATCACACATTGAGCCTCGTTCACGCTACGAAAGTGAGTTTCTACAGCCCCTCCTTTACGGTTTTAATATTTGGGGGAGAATATATGTGTGTCTATTAAAGTTTGATGATTTTCAAGTTTTATATACAAAATAACATCTTACTTTGTTATTGGTCAAACGTTTATGTAATAGCAATCTAAAGATGTGATAAATCACTAGCAAATCTATTAAGTTAAAGTAGATTGTTATAAGTTGATATAATTATACGTTATGTGAAATATAAATATAATTATTAAGAAAAAGCACAAGATTATAAGTAGATTGCTATAATTACACAAGTGGATATTATGAGTCACAAAAATGATGACTTTACATGTATAAGATAAAGTATCTCATGGAAGTATGTAACGATATAATAATGACCAAAACTATTATCCGTGTATAAAGTGAAAGTATATTGCTATAATTTGATGGAAGATTAAATTCATGAAATTATATAATTATTAGTTAAAATTATAAGATTTAACTTTTAATATATATAAGGTTATGTAAAAATGAATCGAGAAGTTATTAATATATTTTTATATTAATTATAACAACATAACTTCATTATACTAAGTTATTTATTTTTATTACAATAAATAACTGATGGATTTTGAGCATTCTAACACTCCTATGGTGTACATGCAACCCTATAAACCTTAGATCTATGTTTTCTCTATTATACATGCAAATAAGAACTTTCCAAGGCTTTAATCCTAACTAGCATATTATGAAGTTCTTATACTACAAAGTTCTAGTTAGATGACATAACTTTTGATGTAGCTTGATGTCTTCAAGCTTTAAGAGCTTAGCCCCAATAGTATGGAAGCCTCAAGTGGAATCACAAATCACCAAGACACCTTGGAAGACTTTAGAGAATATGAATACTTGGTTCTATCTAGTGAAATCGGCTAGCCCTTCATAGTGTACCACACTAGTGCAATTTCACCAACCAAGGACATCTTTATATAGTGTGGAAACTAGGGTTAAACCCATGACCTTTCATTTCATATGATCCATGGGTTAAACACTCCATGGACTATCCATGAAAGCTTAGCCCAACCTAAATGAACTTGGCCCATTCCATATATATAAAAGTCCATATTTAATTAGTTCATTTTGATCACTTAATTAATTCTAAATTAAGTCTTGATCAATACTAATTAAATAATATGATTCCATATTAATATATTAGAACTTATAATATATTAATATTAATCATAAATATACTATTCTCAAAAGATTATCCATATAAATTGTGTCGGTGAAGTGCAACCCAAATGGACCATGCCGGGTCAGGTCAAGTACATACCAAATATAGTTATGGACTTAGGCATTAATCCAACAATCTCCCACTTGGATAAGTCTAAAACTATTATTAAGTATGACTTCAAAACCTAACTGGCACTCGTAGCTTTTTAAGCCGCTGTCGAACTCTGATCTTGTCAACGAACTTGTCCTATTAGATAAGGGATCATATATTCCTCCATTCTAGATATCATATGGACTGAGACATGGATTATAATCATTCTCTCTGTCCATTTGTTGTTTTCCGATTTCCGATTTATGACGACTGACTAATTGAACAAATCAAATCAGTCCTGGCCCAGCCGAGCACTTCCATTTGTCATCATCAAATCATCGAGGGGCCCACAGATATCGCTTTTATCCGAAGGTAAAAGGAATGGATAAACTTCGACTCATATGGCTTGTTCTACTACTTGTTGAATTATACACAAACGCACGTTTTATAACACCGAGTTACCGAATGCGTTTTCGGGCAATCAATGTACAATCAACCCATAGTATCAACTCATATCTCTAGGTTTGAAGAATATAAGATATTATCGTCTCATGATCACTCGTGATTAAAATCCATGAAGTGATTCCAATGAGCGCGGGTTGAATCCAATACTCAGAACTTATGAGCACTCATGAGCATTGTAGCCCTTTGTCCAACACCTTAGACCTCTACAAGCCAACCCATGACAGTCTTAATTCATATCTACTTCCAACATATGACCGACTGTGGATGGTTTGAATAACTTAATCATTCCGGAAGAATAACCTAGTTTATTCGGGAAGTCAAAACATGCAAAATGAAACACAAGAATAATTGAATCTAATATGGTCTCAGAACTTATGAACATAAATAAAACACCTTTTATTTATCACCATATGATTACACATTATTCATTGTATACTGTTTCAGCTATCAACTTTATTCTTGAATTTAAAATAATAGTTGTCCCATGCTCCAAGCATATACACTATGTTTTTCTAAACACTAGTCATGCCATACACCAAGTATGCATACTATGTTTGTCTATGATCTTTACTTTGTGAACTAGATCAATTAAACATAACTTCAATGATTCTCTTTTCACTGTCCCAATTCCTTATTGCAAATGCAAGAATTCCAAATTCATGTCATTTACTGAAATCTGTTACATTCTAAACTTATATGCATTGATCCTCTTGTAATGATTATGCACAAAGTCAGAAAGACTTAACAACAACCTAATAGAGCATTCCAAAGGAGATCAGCTCCTTGGAAACATCCTTCTTGCATTAAGTTTCCTAATCTTACACAGATTAAATAATTTCTAACTTTGAAACATTTCTAGACTCCATTTTGACTATCACTTCTGAACAAGAGTTGCCTCCTTACAGATTATGTTAATATGGTCCTTCCAGAATTATCACTATACTTCCAGCTGTCCTTGAGCAACCGATCTTTGGTAAACCTTAGATTGTCCTCGACAACTGTTTAATCCTTTTAGTCATATCTAGTTCTAAACTTTTTCCCTTCTTAATGCCCCAAGCATTTGGAAAATTTTAGAAAGGATGAATATAGCACATGTAATCGATCCTATATCTGAAGCATATGGGACACGACTCATGATGTCTCACATAAAGACTAAACCAGTCTTTTGCTATAACATTTCCATTTCTATTTTCCAAATTCTCATAATTCAGATTATGAAAAAGGGATGCCGTAATCATAATCGAATTTTAGAACGCAAATAATGGACTCATATACAGAATTTCCTTATGTTGAGCCATTCAAACATGAAATTCATATATACCCTTGACTAAATGATTAAAACCTCACGATCTAAGCTTATAGATTTGAAGTATAATTTCCTCTCCCTTAATTATAGCAAAACAACCTTTTCCCAATTGAAACATTTTGTTTTCTATAATTAACATTGCTAACTTGCAATACTTATCATAATTATCATGCTCCCACTAACATGATGATTATTAGCATAACACTTATGCTCCCACTAGCTTTGACATGTACTCAGAAATCAGCTGACTTTCTTACCAAAGTTCAGATTTTTGATACTAGATTGCTTTGATAAAACTTTATCAAAATCATACACCTCTTCTAGATAGCTCATAGGAGTGTCTAAACAATTTTAGAACTATGAAAAAGGATGCCGTAATCATAGTCTTGATTGTTTAGACCTTTGCCACTTCTCACAAGTCCATGTTAGTGTGCCGGTAAACCACACACGCTCCACTAATGACTTTGAGAATGCAAATATCACAATTACTATCTAACTAAAATCTACTTAGTGAAAGTGTTTCCTCACCATCATTTTCATGAATCGGGGAGAAACCTTATTACACTTAGATTTAATGGTGTATGTGTTCTTATTCATGTGAATTGTCAAAACCATAGTCATAGGACAAGGATATTGACAAATCCAAACTCATATGGACTGAACTCAATCTAATTTCTTGCCACCTGGCAGCTCAAGGGCCTGCCATTGCTTCCAAGTTGTTGTGCAACCAAATGAGAACTCTAAGAACTCATATGCAAAGCCAACTTTAATTAGAATGGGCATAGAATATGTCAAAACGATAGGTTATGAACCTCGAGTCATGTGCTAGTAAAAAACTTCAGATTTTATTCTTGATTAGTTCTTGAGACTTTCAAGACTTTTAAGACTCCCACTGTCCTCTTGACATATTAGACTTTCTTGTCAGTTATTCAAGAGATTGTGTGGATTCTAATCAAGACAAACACTTCACAAAATTGGCCTAAGATGGTCTTTGTTTTATCCAAAACATCACAACTTACCAATTTCAAATGTACAAGAGTAGAAAACTTTTACTCTTACATTTGACAAGTGTTTTAAACCTTCTTTAAGACATGTCACTCAGGTTACAATCTTGGAGTATGACTCTAAGACTTGTATTGGAACGAAGTATGACTCATCTTCTTGATTTAACCATTTCAACAGTTCAAGATCCCTCTTCTTAGTCATAAGAATGCACTAAGATTTCCTTAGAGAGCTAATTGTGCCATGGTTTCTTAATCATTAAGATGATCACAAAAACTGATACTAAAATACTCTCCCATCTTTTCAGATTTGAGAAACTTTTATCCTTCTGCCTAATTTGATTCTTCTTATTCGCTCTACCTTACATTGAAACTTTTCCAATGTTTCAGAATTATACTTTAGCCTGTAAGTATAACCATATTTACTAAGCTTTAGTAAATTATGACGAATAGTATTATCGATCTTTTATGGTGGACTTGACCAGTGCACAAGAATGTGTACTTGATCCCTTAGTCCTTCTCTTGACTCACACATCCATGTGAACAAGCAGTTAGTCTTAATTTTCCAATGCTCGAAAGTTCTCATTCATCATACTATACAACTTGCATGATTCCAAGTTTCTATCCAACTGAAAACTTGGGTGATGAGAATCTTTCCTTATTTAGTAAATTTAGACACTACCACAAATGAGAGAATAAAATTCATATTTCCAATATTGCTATCAATGGAATCATATAAACAACATCTTTTTTTCCCAAATGCCATTATAAGGATAGTTTAAAATAAATAAAATTAAAAAATTTTCTTTTATTTTAAAACTTTGCAGAAAGACTAATCCTTACAATGTAGATGTATATGAAAACTTGTTGTCATCTATTCCTAAGCAATCTATCATAACTCTTAAGCACGTGCTCAAAATTCTGATCACCGAACCATGCAATTGAAATCCATCTTCGCGATCAGAATCAACATATACTTCCTTTAAGTTTCTTTACTTTTCTTTGATTCTTAAAACATCAACATGTGACCCAGCCACATCATGTAATAAGAATCTCCAAGTAGGAACTTAATAGAGTTAGACAATGGACTTTACCTGAAATAAAGTCAAATTTATTGACTTTATCATCCGTAGGTAAATTTGGCAGCTTCATAACCAAAGCCCCTTCCTTTGGCAATAGAAACATATGGACCCTTAGGTAATAGTACATGGGACTATCTCAGACTTAGCCTTTCTCTTTACCATTTGGTCAACCAAGTTGACTATGGACAAACCCTTTCCATTGGGAAGAGAATGCATTTCTGAATTTCCTGTGTCATTATTGTCCTTGTCCATAAAGTTTTGGGAAGTTGATCTCCTAATCAAATTTGCTTTACTAGTACACTAAATCACTTCTGATTTAGCAGCACCAAGCAAATAGATAACATCATTAAGGGTCTTGTCATAGTCTATTTCATAGGAGTCCCAAAGGAACTCACTATGTGACTCAGAAAGTGATTGAATCACTAACTTTCTCAAGACTTTGACACCCAATTCTCCCGGCTTGTCAGCATGTGACTTCATCTCCAAGATGTGATCACACCTAGAACTTGCCTTGCCAATAGGGCTTGAGTGACCTTAAACTTTTCAAGAACTTGTGGGTTAGGGAGAATAATTAGAGGAGGTGAAAGAAGTATGAGTTTCATGGAACATCATCTTCATTTAAGAAAGCTTGTTTCAGGAGATTTAGGAAGATCATAAATGTCTAAACCAAACATCTTTTGGGAGATATTCAAGATAGTTGATCTAAAGTCCTTAATATGACACCCAATATGAAATATTAAGGCTAGGACCCAACAAACTATTTTATAACTTATAAGAGGGATGCCGTAATCCAAGCTATAAAATATTTGAAGGTAGGTGAATGACGATTCACCAATTTCCACCAAGATAAACGAAATGTATTATTAGGTTTTAATTGGATTTGAAACTCCTAGATCTTTTGAGATTCATTGTACTGTTCAATGACATGTTTCAATCTCGAGTGTGCCCTTCAGGTTTTGTGACTGGGATGCTGAGGATCACAAAACAAGGTGTGAAGTAACCATGCAAATTACTTGGTACCCTTAAGTGTTTACCCCTCAATCGATGTGCCAGTTAACCACACACACTCCATCGATACTATGATAAACATTAAGTTACCCTTTGCCTACCTTGTTAAATACGAGTTAGTGTGTCGGTTAACCACACACGCTTCACTAACCGACTTAAACAAAGTGCAAAGTGTAATTTCATGGATTAGCACCTTATTCACATTTTCCTAAGTAACTAAGATTGGGTATTATTAAGAGTTTAGTTACTTAGTATTTATCATTAATACTTTTAATGAAGGGAGAATTATAGTCCTGTCAAACCCGTTCGGCTAACGACCCTCCACCGGTCAAGGAAGCGGTGGGTGAGAGTAGACACCCATTAAACTGCCATTTTATAGGCAGTAACCTTATACCCCCCTTATAGACCGGCTTCGTGAATGAGGCCTACTAACGGTAAGACTGACTTTACTCTTATACATATATATATAAATATTATTAACTTATAATATTATAAAGTATAAGGGTTGAATTTTAACTTTTAGAATTCTAAGGGCTAACTTGGAATTAAAGTATTCATAAGAGAAAACTTTTCAAATTCCAAAACTTGAGCGCAAGTTTTGTAACTTTCAAAACTTTTCCTATTCCATAACTTATGTGTTTAAAGTAGTTTTAATCCAAAAACTCTTCAAGTTCCATAACTTGATGACAAGTTATGGAAGACTTTAAACTAATAAAAGAAATAACTTTTCTTTATTTTATAACTTATGGAATTAATTAAGGTTACATATTTTATTACTTAATGAAGTGACTCTTGAACCTCCATAACTTAAGGATAAGACTCTTCATCTTTTGTAACCATTGCCAACTTTTATGAGTTTTATGAAACTTAAATGTGACTTTTAATATAACTTGATGACAAGTTACAAAAACACATTTTAGAATCAACTCTTAGATTAATTTGGATTGAAAACAATAATTTCACAAAACTTTCTATTAATCTAAGCAACTCATAAGAACAAGATAATTCAAATCAAACCTTTTCATGTAATTAGCCTAATCACTAAACTAATTCAAAACATGAATCTATTGACAATTATCTTTGAAATTGGATTAGTATGAACATTACCACATCAAAAACAAGTTTATAAGTTCAAAAACAACTTAGGGTAATGTTCCTAGTCCATTTCTAGCCAAAAACCTCGAAAATATGCTGTGTGGGGCTCCTACTCGTCGAGTGTATGAACCTACTCGGCGAGTACGATGATTTTACTCATGGACTCGGCGAGTTCATCAGTGGACTCGGCGAGTCCAGTGCCCAGAAAGCCAGAAAATCGAGTTTTTCAGCATTTTTCAGCAATTTGCATCAAGTATAATTGAACACAAGTCTAGGCTCTAATACCACTGATGGGTTTTGAGCATTCTAACACTCATATGGTGTACATGCAACCCTATAAACCTTGGATCTATGTTTTCTCTATTATACATGCAAATAAGAACTTTCCAAGGCTTTAATCCTAACTAGCATATTATGAAGTTCTTATACTACAAAGTTCTAGTTAGATAACATACCTTTTGATGTAGCTTGATGTCTTCAAGCTGTAAGAGCTTAGCCCCAATAGTGTGGAAGCCTCAAGTGGAATCACAAATCACCAAGACACCTTGGAAGAATTTAGAGAATATGAATACTTGGTTCTATCTAGTGAAATCGGCTAGCCCTTCATAGTGTACCACACTAGTGCAATTTCACCAACCAAGGACATCTTTATATAGTATGGAAACTAGGGTTAAACCCATGACCTTTCATTTCATATGATCCATGGGTTAAACACTCCATGGACTATCCATGAAAGCTTAGCCTAACCTAAATGAACTTGCCCCATTCCATATATATAAAAGTCCATATTTAATTAGTTCATTTTGATCACTTAATTAATTCTAAATTAAGTCTTGATCAATACTAATTAAATAATATGATTCCATATTAATATATTAGAACTTATAATATATTAATATTAATCATAAATATACTATTCTCAAAAGATTATCCATATAAATTGTGTCGGTGAAGTGCAACCCAAATGGACCATGCCGGGTCGGGTCAAGTACATACCAAATATAGTTATGGACTTAGACATTAATCCAACAATAACATGGTCGACTTCAGGGCGTCAGAGTCGTTATTTACGAAATAAATGCTTGTCGAGTATTGTATTTAAAGACTTTACCTTCATCCCAAATTAAATGTATTAAAAATATTCTCGCATGATTTATATAAAATATGGGGAATATAGATGTACGGTCGATCCAAACTTCGATAAATTCTAAAATTAGCTATTATGCTAACACGACATCCAAAACCGTATCTAGTATGATAAATTCTTGAAGTTATAAGAATTTCAGTTATTGTTTTCCTAAACGGTGAATAATGTTACATATCCAGTGAATTTAGAATGGATGATATAGGTTATCATACCTATTCCATGTAGGTTCATCATACCTACCCCATGTATTCTGTATAAGTTCATCATACTTATTCCATGTAGGTTCATCATACCTACCCCATGTATTCTGTATAAGTTCATCATACCTATTCCATGTAGGTTCATCATACCTACCCCATGTATTTTGTATATGTTCATCATACCTATTCTATGTAGGTTCATCATACCTATCCCATGTATTCCGTATAGGTTCATCATACCTATTATGTGTAGGTTCATCATACCTACTCCATGTACTCCGTATAGGTTCATCATACCTATTCCATGTAGGCTCATCATACCTACTTCATATATTCCATATAGGTTCATCATACCTATGATGGGTTTTAGCCATAAGAACTTTCCTATGTGCGCATGCAAAACCCTAATGCTTGGATCTAG
Source organism: Lactuca saligna (assembly GCF_052625555.1). Lineage (NCBI taxonomy): Eukaryota > Viridiplantae > Streptophyta > Magnoliopsida > Asterales > Asteraceae > Lactuca > Lactuca saligna. The sequence continues at coordinate 144,841,131 of NC_136417.1, forward strand.
GCTTTCTAATTAAACATGCTTTGAATCCAAGACTTCTAATGGCTAATTAGGTTAAATAACAACATTGAAATAGATCTAGAATCATACCTTTGGATTCCTTGTTGATCTTGTTGTCTTGGAGCTTCTAGAGTCACAAATGTCACTCCTCTAATGGCTTACAAACACCAATAACAAGCAAGATGATTTAAGAGAGAGGAGAGGGGAGGAATTCGGCCAGATTATCTCTACTTTTTGATGGTGTGTCGAATTCCCTCACCCCTAGGGTCTATTTATACTTGTAGACTCCTTAAGGATTACAGCTTTAACCCTAATTGGATAACTTAGACTTTAAGTTGATCCATATCCTTTCCTTGATAACCCTATGGACGATTTTGGCTTATCCAAGCCCTAGAAATCGTCCATCCTATCTAGGATAAGGATTTATAGTCTAAAGTTTAACTATCAAATAATTGATAGTTTATACCCTCTTATTTAATTAATCTCTTTAAGTCACCAAATTAATTCCAATTAATCTATGACTTATATTAATCAAATAGCCATATATTATTCCTTATAATATTTACTCTCTTTTAACAAATCATCCATCAAGTTGCTATGGTGAAGGCAACCCAAAAGGACCATGCACAACCGGATCAAATACTTGCCCATTATAGTTGCAGCCTTAGACACTATTCCAACAGTCTCCCACTTGGATAAGTCTAGTAACTATACAAGTACAATTCGGTTTGCAATCGTAGCTCTCAAAGACGTTGTCAACTCTGATCTAATCAATCTTGTCCTTTAGATAAGGGATCTTACAGTCCTCTGTTAGATATCATGCTGACAATCCTATGGAATTGTTAGTCAAGCATTTGATTTCTCGATCTCCGATTTATTTGACATAGAACTTAATCAAACACATCAATTCAGTTCTGACCGGGCCCGGCACATAAGTCAAATCAAATCATCGAGTGGCCAAGATATCTCTTCTACCCTCTTAGGATAAAATTTACAGATAAACTTCGACTTATATGCATTTACTTATTCATTAACCAACTATACACAACAATGCATTTTATAACACCAAGTTACTGATGCTTTTTCGCATTATCAATGCAAAATCAATTAACAAATAATAAATCATATATCTAGGTTTTAAGACTATATGATATTATCGTCTTGCGATCACCTTTTATATCGTATTCCATAAAGTGATTCTAGCAAGTGCGGGTTTATTCCAATACTCAAAACCAGTTCATAAGCACTCATGAACGTTGCAGCAACCCTTGCTATGTCTAACACCATTTAGACATTCTACACACCAATTCATGACAATCTTCATTCATATCTACTCCCAACATATGAACGATTGTGGACCATTTGAACAATTCGATTATTCCTAATAAACTCAATTATTCTGGAAGTCAAAACATGCAAAGTGAAACAAGTTAAACAATTAACATGTGACAATAACTTTACTCATAAATAAAACTCCTATATTTAATCATCAAATATTAATTACATTTATCTATTAAACGTTTCTAATACTATCTAATCTATACTAATATCATCCTTCAGCCCAATACTCCTAGCATGCTGCAAGTGCTTAACCCTACTCAGTCCCTTCGTAAGCGGATCTGCTGGGTTATCTTCTGATGATATCCTCTTCACTACGAGTTTTCCTTCTTCTACACGATGTCTAATGAAGTGATATTTTCTGTCGATATGTCGAGATCTACCATGATCCCTCGGTTCCTTAGTCAAGGCAACCGCACCTTCGTTATCACAGAAAATCTCCATGGGCTCCTTTATGGCCGGCACAACTCCAAGATCACCAATGAAGTTCTTTAGCCATATTGCCTCCTTCGACGCTTCGCTCGCTGCGATGTACTCTGATTCGCATGTTGAATCAGCTACGGTTTCCTGCTTGGAACTTTTCCATGTCACTGCTCCTCCATTTAGGGTAAAGACCCAGCCCGACTGTGAACGATAGTTGTCCCTTTCGGTCTGAAAGCTGGCGTCACTATACCCTTGCACCTTCAAGTCATCACTCCCTCCGAGGACTAAGAACCATTCCTTCGTCCTCCGAAGGTACTTAAGGATGTTTTTCAGCGCAATCCAATGTGCTTTGCCAGGGTTCCCTTGATATCTGCTAACCATGCTCAAAGCGAAGGCTACATCAAGGCGAGTACAAGTCATAGCGTACATGATTGAGCCAACTGCGGAAGCATATGGTACTCGGCTCATTTCTGCTATCTCAGCTTCGGTACTCGGACTTTGAGTCTTACTCAACTTGGCATTTCCTTGTATCGGTAATTCTCCCTTCTTTGAGTTTTCCATACTAAAACGTTTTAGTACCTTCTCTAAGTAAGTATTCTGACTAAGTCCAATTAGTCTCTTACTTCTTTCTTTTACTATCCTTATTCCCAAAATGTAAGAAGCCTCTCCGAGGTCCTTCATAGCGAAACACTTCCCGAGCCAGGACTTGACCTCCTGCAGAGTCGAGATGTCGTTTCCTATGAGTAATATGTCATCGACATATAGAACGAGAAAGCTTACTATACTCCTACTGGCTTTGACATATACACAAGATTCATCTTCGCTTCGTACAAATCCAAACTCTTTGACTTTCTCATCGAAGCAAAGATTCCATCTGCGAGACGCTTGCTTAAGTCCATAAATGGACTTCTCAAGCTTACACACTCTATTCGGATGCTTCAGATCCACAAACCCCTCTGGCTGAGCCATGTAAACATCCTCAGCCAACTTTCCGTTAAGGAAAGCGGTCTTGACATCCATTTTCCAAATCTCATAATCATGAAATGCGGCAATTGCTAGCATCACTCTAATAGATTTAATCTTCGCAACTGGTGAGAAGGTCTCATCATAGTCAACTCCGGGAGTTTGAGTAAAGCCCTTTGCGACCAATCGCGCCTTATATGTGTGTATGTTCCCATCCACGTCGGTCTTCTTTTTGAAGATCCATTTGCACCCAACGGTCTTACGTTCGGGCACATAATCAACCAAATTCCAAACTTGGTTATCGTACATGGATTGGATCTCGCTATCCATAGCCTCTTTCCATTTTGCAGACTCCGGGCCTGCCATGGCTTCCTTATAGCTATTAGGTTCATCAAGATTTACTAGTGTACCATCACTAATATACGTGTCCCCTTCGGTAGTAATATGAAAACCATAAAACTGGGGATGAACTCTAACTCTATCGGAACGTCTAAGAGGTAAGGATTCGTCAATCGGTTCAACCGGAGTTTCCTCCTCGGGTTGAATGCCAGCGGTAGAGGTTCCTTCATCTATCGACTCTTGAATCTCTTCAAGTTCGATTTGCCTCCCACTGTCTCCTTGGCTTATGAGTTCTCGCTCTCGGAAAACTCCTCTCCTCGCAACAAAAACAACATTGTCTTTCGGTCTATAGAAGAGTTATCCAAAGGAAGTTTGCGGGTAGCCGATGAAAATACATCGCTCACTTCGAGGTTCAAGCTTGTCGTGAGTATCTCGTCTTACGAAAGCCTCGCAACCCCAAACCTTGATATGTGCCAACGAGGGAGCTTTCCCTGTCCACATATCGTGAGGTGTTTTGGCAACCTTCTTAGTAAGGACTCGGTTAAGGATATGGGCGGCAGTCTCTAAGGCATACCCCCAAAAGAAGATAAGTAGTGAAGCACGACTCATCATAGAGCGAACCATATCCAATAAGGTTCGATTACGCCTTTCTGCCACACCATTCAATTGCGGTGTCCTAGGAGGCGTCAATTGCGAAACTATTCCACACTCCTTGAGATAATCGTGGAATTCAAGACTTAGGTACTCTCCTCCTCGATCGGATCGAAGCATCTTGATTTTCCTGCCCAATTGATTCTCCACTTCATTCTTGAACTCTTTGAACTTTTCAAAGGTGTCTGACTTTTGCTTGATTAAGTAGATATACCCATATCTACTATAGTCATCGGTAAAAGTCACATAGAAGCGGTTCCCATCCTTCGTGGTTGATCTAAAGGGTCCACATACATCGGTATGTATTAGGTCCAATAGCCCCTCACCCCTTTCACAAGTACTCGTGAAGGGTGACTTAGTCATCTTTCCAAGTAAACAAGACTCGCATGTGTCATCTTCCCTAAGGTCGAATGACTCCAACACTCCATCCTTTTGGAGTTGTGCTATGCGTTTCTCGTTGACATGTCCAAGACGACAATGCCACAAGGATGCTTTATCCATACTAGTGGAAGAATCAATATTCAAAACATCATTTCCTAAGTTATCAATAATCATAACAGTTTCATATATTCGATTACATGGTATAGCTTCAAAGTAAAAGACACCATTTAGATAAGCCAAAATAGAACCATTCTCATTATTAAAAGAAAATCTAAATCCTTGTCTATATAAACCATGAAATGAAATGATGTTTCTAGCCATTTCAGACGAATAGCAACAATTGTTCAAATCTAAAACCAAATTATTCCTAAGCACTAAAGAATACACTCCAATCTTGGTCACAGGCGACGATCTTTTGTTCCCCATGATTAGATTGATCCTTCCTTGCTCTACATCCCTACTTCTTCTTAGTCCCTGCACATTAGAACAAATGTGATAACCACAACCGGTATCAAGAACCCAAGAAATAGCATGATTAGAATCGTTAGATTTGATTGTGTATATACCTGCGAAAGATGGCTTGATCTTTCCTTCTTTGATCGCTTGCAGGTAATCCGGGCAGCTTCTCTTCCAATGTCCTATCTTGTGGTAGTGGTGGCACTCTGCCTCCTTTGGGTTGGAGCAGGGCTTAGAGGGATCAACTTTGGTCCCACTAGAAGAGGCACCATCTCGAACTTTCACTTTGTGATAGTTATTCGATGAAGCTTTCCTCTTCTTTCTCTTCCCTTGACCAATAGCCAAGACAGGAGAAGCGGACGGATTGGGAGTAGGTGCAACAGACTTGTCCTTGAAGTTGCTCTCAGCGACCCTCAAGAGACCTTGGAGTTTGCTTAGGGTGACCTCTTCTTTGTTCATGTGGTAGGTCATCCTAAATTGGTTGTACATTGGAGGTAAAGAGTGAAGCACCATGTCGATCGCCAAGTCTTCACCGAAGTCAACATTTAACTTGCGAAGGCGGTCGACATACCTTTGCATCTTTTGCAGGTGCACGGTAAGAGATTCTCCATGACCCATCTTAGCGGAGATCATGTTAGTGAAAATCTCATAGCGCTCTTGTCTCGCGTTTTGGTGGTATCTCTCCAACAAGTCTTGATGCATCTCGTATGGATACATGTCCTCGTAGGACTTTTGGAATTCGGAGTTCATGGTGGCGATCATGATGCAATGTACCTTCGTTGCATCTCGCTCATGAGTTTCAAAGGCGGTGATTTCTTCGGGAGTAGCAACTTCGGGGTTGATTTTCTCGAGCTTCTCATCGAGGACATACTCTTTATCCTCATAGCGAGCAATGGTGCGAATGTATCTTATCCATTCACTAAAGTTCGTTCCATCGAAGGTGACCTTTTGGCAAAGGCTCATCAACGTGAAAGAACTAGCAGCAGCGTTGTTTGCGTTTGACATCTTCAATTAGAAAAATGACAAAGATAGATTAGAATAAGAATCCCTAATTATCACCCAATAACAAAAATTAGGGTTAGGATCCAACAATAACATTTACATACTAGAAAAGGGATGCCGTAATCTAACATGCAAATAAATTGAAGGTAAGTGAATGACGATTCACTAATTCTCCATTACAAAACTTAAATTATTAGTCCTAAGTGTTTTTGAGAATTCCTAGGTTCGGATGAGATTCATTGAACTATTCAATGGCATGTTTAAATCTCGATATGCCCCTCTTGTTTGTGACTGGGATGCCGAGGATCACAAAGCGGGTGTGAATTACCATGCAAATTCACATGGTGCCTTCATTGTAACAATCACCTATTCGATGTGCCGGTAAACCACACACGCTCCATCGAACTATGATAAACAATGAATCACCCTTTGCCACCTTCGCTTAGAACCAATTAGTGTGCCGGTAAACCACACACGCTCCACTAACTTCTTAGCAAGGTGCAAAGTGTAATTTCATGGGATTGCATCAATTCACTTTTCCTAAAGTAACTAAGATTGGGAAATTTTTTAAAACGTGTAGTTACTTTGTATTTCTTATTATACTTTTAATGAGAAGATGAGGTTGCCCTATCCTACCCGTTCGGCTAACGACCCTCCACCAATCAAGCAAGCGGTGGGTGTGAGTGTACACCCATTAAGCGCCATTTTATAGGCCGCAACCTTATACCCACCTTATAGATCGGCTTCGTGAATGAGGCCTACTAACGGTAAGACTAGCATTTAGTTATACATATATATATTATTCTAGTAATATCATATTAGTATAGGGTTCTATTTTAAAACTTTTCAAAATCTAGGGTTTGAAATTTAAGTTGTCTAAATTAAAACTTTTAATCACAAATATAAATTTCAAAACTTTAGGGTAGGTTTTAAACATTTAAAACATGAAGGATCAAATAACAAATAATTCCAATTAACAATTAATATCCTAATTATCTTTATTTGATTTATCCAAGATTTCTTTTAAGATAATTATCAAAATAATTAATCATTTATCACATAAGGAAATTAAATATTTTATTAGATGATAAATATCTTTAATTAGATCAAGATTATAGTCATATATATCAAAAAACGGATTAGGGTTGATCTAATATGATTAAGGTAAGTTTCCATAAGATAAACATGAAAAAATCCCGGTTTTGCCTAATCCTGACGCCCGGACTCGCCGAGTACACAAAGGGACTCGCCGAGTCAGGCCTACTCGCCAAGTCCACTTTGGAACTCGCCGAGTCCATGACTCATAAGCCCAAAATCGAATTTTGCAGGTTTGTTTCAGTTAATCAAGCAACAATTTAAAGAAAACCAAGCTAGACTCTGATACCACTGATGGGTTTTAGCCATAAGAACTTTCCTATGTGCGCATGCAAAACCCTAATGCTTGGATCTAGGCTTTCTAATTAAACATGCTTTGAATCCAAGACTTCTAATGGCTAATTAGGTTAAATAACAACATTGAAATAGATCTAAAATCATACCTTTGGATTCCTTGTTGATCTTGTTGTCTTGGAGCTTCTAGAGTCACAAATGTCACTCCTCTAATGGCTTACAAACACCAATAGCAAGCAAGATGATTTAGGAGAGAGGAGAGGGGAGGAATTCGGCCAGAGTATCTCTACTTTTTGATGGTGTGTCGAATTCCCTCACCCCTAGGGTCTATTTATACTTGTAGACTCCTTAAGGATTACAGCTTTAACCCTAATTGGATAACTTAGACTTTAAGTTGATCCATATCCTTTCCTTGATAACCCAATGGACGATTTTGGCTTATCCAAGCCCTAGAAATCGTCCATCCTATCTAGGATAAGGATTTATAGTCTAAAGTTTAACTATCAAACAATTGACAGTTTATACCCTCTTATTTAATTAATCTCTTTAAGTCACCAAATTAATTCCAATTAATCTATGACTTATATTAATCAAATAGCCATATATTATTCCTTATAATATTTACTCTCTTTTAACAAATCATCCATCAAGTTGCTATGGTGAAGGCAACCCAAAAGGACCATGCACAACCGGATCAAATACTTGCCCATTATAATTGCAGCCTTAGACACTATTCCAACAACCTATTCTATAGGTTCATCATACCTATTCTGAATACCATATCCAATACGTTTGAGTTTCCATTATAAACTGTTCCGGGTTTCGCGATAGCTAAGATCTCAATACTTAGTAGAAACTATCCAATATATAACCGTTAATCCTCAAGGGAACGACTAACGTCGGGTGTAAGTGTCATATTATTGATCTTATACGGTACGACCGTCCGCCTGGAGTTGCTAGCTACAACTACATCTGACGAGATGAATTTTGGCGCCGACGTTAGCATTATCGAAAGATTACCACGTGTTACAACGGGGTGAATGACTTTAGCACGCGCGCCTTATAATGGTTTCGGTGCATTAATAAAGTACAGTGTCACGAGTTCGGTTATGATTTTATTATAAAATCCCAGTTTTGTTTCGTTACCGTATAGAATCGATATTGGATTTATACGAGGTTTATGTTCACTCATTCCAGTTGAAAGAAACTATATTTAGTGGGATAGCTTGTGACTCAGAGCGATAAGTGTCAGTACCAAAAATTAAGTCAGATAACACTTAATTAATATCATGACACGGCACGACAAGATTTATTAACTTACATAAAATAAGTTATTTATATAAACCATTTGTTTTTATAAGAAAACACAATATTTATGTGGGAGGAGTTTGCCCCGCCGGCTAAGTGTCGGTTTTCAAATTAAGTCAGATAATACTTAATTATTGTCATGATACGATTTTACAAAGTTCATAAATTCAATACTTATGAATTTTTCATATAAATGATACAAATTCTTGTATAAGGTTTCAAGAGTAAAGTTGGTTATTTTATGTTCTCTCAAAGGGTAACATTTCCTATTTTTATATAATATGATATTCAAAATCTTTATATAAAAATGCATTTTAATATAAGTCAGAATTACATATATGTATTTTCCAACTTTTGTACATTTGAATTTGAATAAATTGTATTTATGAATGAGTCATAACACATTGTTATAACTCAATTATTTTATACTTTTAATAGAAAAGTAAACATTTATAAAAGCTGGTCAACCAGCTAAATTTTATCAAACAATGTTGGGTATAAAAATACTCTGTGTCAAAACCTGTAGAACTCACAAACAATTTTGTTGACGTATTTTAATGCATGTATTCTCAGGTTATTTAGCAGGTCGGAAATGTTCGCTCAGAAGACTCTCCGTTAGTTATATTATATCTTTGTAAACGGCGGATTGTCAGGCATGTGTCACAATTTAGCAATAGTCATTGTCAATGTAATTTATATTTCAGTAATAATCGAAGATTATATTTGTACTGTTTAATGTATGTTTAATAACTGTGATTACTGATTTACGTCGCGCACCATGGCATTTCCGTCGGCGGACGAGGGTGTAACAAATACATAGACAAAGAGAATGATTTAAATCCATGTCTCAATCTATACGATATCTAGAATGGAGGAATATATGATCCCTTATCTGAAGGACGTGTATCTGATAAGATCAGATTTGACAGCGGCTTTTGAAAGCTATGATTGCGGATCAGGATCTGAAGTCATACGCAGAATAGTTATTAGACTTATCCAAGTGGAAGACAGTTGGATTAGTGTCTAAGTCCATAACTATTATTGGTATGTACTGACCTGATGGTGCATGGTCATTTTGGGTTGCTTTCACCAAAGCAACTTCATAAGATGAATTATGGAGAGAGATGATTAATTATGATTTATTAATATATTATGAGAATAATATAATTAAAGGAGAAATCATATTATTTAATTAATATTAGTCAATAATTAATAAGAATTGATTTTGTGGCTAAAAGTCATTAATTAAATAAAGGGGACTAGAACTGTCAATTGTGTGATAGTTAAATATTAGGCTAATGGACTCCATAGAGGATGGAGTGGACGAATTCTATGGGGAAACCCATTAGAAATCGTCCAAGGCCTCTAAGGAGGGAGTCCATGGGTTGCTTAGGGCCTAAGCAGTCAAATTAGGGTATCCTTGTTAGATAACCCTGATAGCCTCACTATTTAAGGATCCCTAGAGCACCAAAAACGTGGTGAAGAGTTTCCTTAGGGTTTCCATACGTTTTTTGGTGCCTCCTCTCTTATCATTCTTCATCCTCTTGCTCTTGGTGTTTGTGAGCCATTAGAGGAATGACACTTGTGACTCTAAGCTTTCTAAAGCCATTACAAAGGAGGATTTTAGATTGTTATTGCTACATAACAATCAAGGTAAGATCTAAACCCCAATCTTATGTTAATATGATTAATTGTATACTAGATCTAGGGTTTATAGCTTTGGATATTCAATTGCATGTTCATTAGACAAACTAGATACAAAAGCTATTATGGTTTGCATGTACACCATAGGAATGATGTTTTGCTCATAACCCATCAATTGTACCCCGTGCAACCAGAACTCGCATTTGGAGGACTTTATAAAAAGTCTGTCCCCCACTTAGATTCGAGTAAGCCTCCATAGCACGCGAGAATTGAAGGATTCTCAATCCTTCTCGCTTTATAGTATCCCACAGATGACAACCTGTGCCTACCACTGCTAATGTTTAATCACCGATTAAACCTTAAGATTGCCCATCCTCTGAAATCTTGAAGAGTACTCTTGAAATCTAGTCCAATCTAACACTTCAATCCATCTCCCGTGCTTACACTAGAGGCCTTAATCTTCACTCTGGCTGACGAGTCCTCGTTCCCACTTCCAATCTCACAGTACCACTGAACACTAACTTCACTGGAGAATTATCGCTCTAATATTGACCGAGGATCTTCCAAACAATACTCCTGCACAGATCTTGACAAAGATCCGGAATGATAACGGTACACGCGGAACCCACTCTGCAAGGTACGTCCCTATGTGGGTTCATCAAGAACCTTTCGGCATGCTGGATGGCATATATGATCCTTGATAACCCAAACACTAGCAGAAAACCGACCCGAGATCTGACTTACCCAAACTCGCTCACAATCCCAAAGCGATATGTATTCCCATCATCCATTTATTAGCAGTAGAAAATGACATACCCACAACATCTGGAGGAATACCGGTCATCTCCAGCTGACATGATCAACCCGGCCACACCTGTAGCAGCCTAAACCCCTAGAGTGACAAACTCCCTTGTGTACTTTCTCGTACGTGTTGCACTGACCCCGAACCTGCTAGCCTTTCACCTGATGATCGGAGGTCATGGATCTCTCCTCGGGACCTTCTACCATACACACCTGGCATGAACCTCTCTTCTCAAAGTGCTCCAAATCGATCTCGCATTTGCACCCTCTTGGAAATCATATCCTTCAGGGCCTGACACCCTGTCACACTTACTAGCTCGCTTGCCAATGGCTAAGCTGTAACAACTGGAACATCCTCTATCCCCAAACCGGGTCACAAACTTCTCCCCGAAGCTTCTTAGATTCTCTAAGACTATCGCCGATTCGAGTATGGATCATGTGCTTTCAGTAGTACTGGACCAATACTACCTTCCACACCTATCCATACTTTCCTCGGTAATCCTCCTGAATCCTCCAAGTCACTTCCTCAAACTAGTACCGTGAATTCTTGCTAACAACACAACCAAAACCACTAAAGCACTTCCTAGGCTTTCCTAGGTTCCCGTACTCACCCAGTCCTTAGCTGCTAAAGGACTTCCCACTAATGTCAACTTGCTACCTCATGAATATAGCCACTCACGACTTAGCATATTCACTTAGTAGATAGTTCACATTACTAAGAGTCCCTCAAAGCACAAAGAAAGTAGCATTCAGACAATGGAAAATCTAACCAACATATTCCAGTCAGATCAGTCTATCCTCTTGCCAGGGATCTATACTAGCATGCGATTCTAAGGCTCACACAGTCAGGCATAACCTAAACAGGCTATCTTATCACTAACTAATCATTACTATCATGTAGCTCAACAAGGACATACAGTAGGCATATAAGGCATCTTCCTAGATCCTTAGCCCTAATCTAGCATGCAGTTCTCATCATCATATCATATCATAACATAACATGTATGAGTATCTTGGGGAAAACTTACTTGAGCTCGGCTGATTGCACGCATCACACACCTTGTTCTCTTCAAAGTTCTTTTCTCCTTCCAAATTCTTTTCAAATTCTTTTTATAAAAATGATTTTCTTTTGAAAATTTTCATGCCAAACCCTCAGTTTGAGTTTAGACACACCCGAGAGTACTGTGCCTTAATCCCTCAAACCAAGACTCTGATACCAACTTGTAACATTCCAAAATTCAAGACCAAAAATTTCGTTTTTAAATAAGTTAATATAAAACCATATGTAATAAAACCGTCAATAATAATGTCTCATGTCAAAACCAGAGTGTCAATAATAAAACATAATAACATCAAACCATATCAGAATGTAACCCCAAGGATCTTATGTGCGGAAATCATAGTGTGATGCGCCGCGATCAAGCCGACTCCTTTCCTTTGAAAACAAAGCACCTGAAACCAAAACTGTAAACCGTAAGCACGAAGTTTAGTGAGTTCCCTCATCATACCACATGCCACATAATACCATCGGTATCTTTCAACCGGTATCCGGGGACTATTTCACCCCTACCACTATCACATAATAATATATCATAAACATATTGATCACCTACTAACATCATAAACATGCTGATTACATACTAACATGTCATAAACAGACAGATAAGCGTTGCATGGGTTCCGTATACCCCTTCGGTATCTTTCAACCGGTAACTGCCATCGGTATCTTTCAACCGGTAACTGTCATCGGTATCTTTCAACTGGTATTCGCCATCGGTATCTTTTAACCGGTAACTGGGGACTATTTCACACCCTACCACTATCATACAATGACAGGATATAATCATACTTATCCATATCTGGGGTACTGACCTACCCTTCGGTCCTAACAACCGAGTCAGGGAAAAACTATTCCCTGCTACTACCACTAACGCACATATCATATCACATAAGCATATCACATAAGCATATCTCATAAGCATATCACATAAGCATATCTCATGAGCATATCACATAAGCATATCTCATAAGCATATCACATAAGCATACCTCATGAGCATATCACATAAATATATCAAGATAATTATCACAAAGACAATTATCTACCAACTACCCCTATTGGTGGGTCGGAATTGTGGCTTTAGACCCACCCCTACTGGAAGGTAACTCACCTCACACTTCTGAAGTTCCGTAGACACAATCCCACACTGATGTAGTCCCGCAGACTCAACCCCAGCTGCTGGATAACAGGTTCCCGAACTATCAATACCAAAATAACACCCAATTAATAATTAGGTCCCAACACATAACCATAATACATACTTGGATAATTACTACATTACCCTAAGCTTAGCTTATTCAAGCCCAAGGCCCAATCTATAGGCCCAAAGTCAACTAAGAATCAAAGCCCAACACATGGCCCAATTTTCCAAATTCGGCCCAAACCTTTATAAGGTCTTACCATAAGGCCCAACCAAAAGTCTAGTCCAACATTTTTATGGGTTTTGGTCATAAGACATCCTATGTGCTAATACAAACCCTAATGCTTGGATCTAGGTTTCTCTATTGTACATGCTTTGAATCCAAGACTATAAACCCTAATTCTAGCATACAAGTAATCATATTAATATGTAATTAGGTTTAAGATCATACCTTGATTGTTATGTAGCAATAACAATCCCAATTCCTCCTTGAATTGACTTTGGAAGGCTTAGAGTCACAAGTGTCACTCCTCTAATGGTTCACAAACACCATAAGCAAGAGGATGAAGAGGAGAGAGGTTGGAGGCTGCCAAAAACATGTGTAAACCCTTACAAGAAGCTTAGCCACGTTTTTGAGCCTTAAGGGGTCTTTATATAGTTGGGCTATTAGGGTTATCTAACAAGGAAACCCTAATTTGGATGCTTAAGCCCTAAGCAACCCATAGACTCCTTTTATCAAGCCCATGGACGATTTCCTTATGGGTTTCCCATTAGAATTCGTCCATCCCTTAATATAAGGCAATCCATGGCCCAAATTATAATTATCTTATAATTACAATTCCAGTCCCTTAAGTTTAATTAATCTCTTTTAGTCACAAAACTAATTACCAATTAATTATTGACTAATATTAATTAAACAATATGATTTCTCCTTTAATATATTATTGTCACAATACATTAATAAATCATATTTAATCCTTACTCTCCATAATTCATCCTATCAAGTTGATTTGGTGAAGGCAACCCAAAAGGACCATGCACCATCGGGTCAAGTACATACCAAAAGAGTTATGGACTTAGACACTAATCCAACAGTCTCCCACTTGGATAAGTCTAACAACTATTCTGCATATGACTTCAGATCCTGATCTGCAATCGTAGCTTTCCAAAGCCGCTGTCAACTCTGATCATATCAGATACGCGTGTCCTTAGATAAGGGATCATATATTCCTCCATTCTAGATATCGTATGAGATATGATTTCAAATCATTCTCTTTGTACTATATCTCGATTTCCGATTTATGATGACAGACTAATTGAACAAATCAAATTAGCCCTAGCCCGGCCGAGCATTTACGTATGTCATCACTAAACCATCGAGGGGCCCAAAGATATCGCTTTTATCCTACCTTGGATAAAAGGAACGGATAAACTTTGATACAATGCTTGCTTGCACTCACTAACCAAATCACACACAACAATATGTTTTATAACACCAAGTTACTAGTGTGTTTACATATTATCAATGTGCAACCGATTAGCAAGATACAACTCACACATCTCGGTTTAAAGAATATAAGATGTTATCATCTCACTAATCACTCGAGATAGTGATCCAAGTGAGCGTGGGTTTAATCCAATGCTCAAATCATATTCATAAGCACTCATGAACGTTGCAGCAAACATTTGCTTATGTCTAATACTTTTCTGGACAATCCACACACCAATTCATGACAGTCTTCATTCATATCTACTTCCAACATATGAACGACTGTCGCCCGTTTGAATAATTCGATTATTTTTAATAAACTCAATTATTATGGAAGTCAAAACATGCAAGGTGAAACACAAGAATAATACTAATCCCATATGGCCTCAAACCTTTGAGTATAAACAAAACACGTTTTATTTATCACCATATCGATTACTCATTATTTGTCGTTTCGGGTAATCAACTTCTTACTTGAATTACAACACTTGTCCCATGCTCCCAGCATGCACACAATGTTTACCTATGGTTCTTACTTTTGTGAAATTGACAAATTGAACACATTTCCAATCATTCTCATTTTACAACTCCAAATACTTTTTCATAAGTGTAAGAATATCAATTCTTGCTACTTATAGAATATGTTAGATTCTAACACTTTATGCAACGATCCTTTCGTAATGTCACTACACCAAAGTCACAAAGACTATTGCTAATGATATTACAAAGTCCTCTATTTGAAGATTGTTACAAGACAATTCCTTAGATATGATGTCTCTCTCTCAAACTACATTCCTTTGAACATCCTTTTGCATAATAGTTTCTAATCTAGACATAGATTTTCAATATTCAATTCCTAATATGAACATGCTTCCATATTTTTCTCATGACAACTCATTCTTAATAGAATCTTTTCTATTTGTAATGATGTCGATATGATCCATCCAATATGGAAACATTTCCATAATTTCCAATACTATACTTCCAACTACTCACAAGCGACCAATCCTCGTCGAACTTTGGATTGTCCTTTGATAGTTGTTTAATTATTTTAGTCAAAACCGATTCTAGTCCCTTTTCCCTCTAAATGCGCTATACATTTGGAAAAATTTAGAATGTTCAAACATTAAAGCATTTGCAATCGATCCTATACCCGAAGCGTATGGGACACGATGCACAATGTTTTATTTGCTATGTTCTTAAAATTCGAATTGTGAAAAGGAATGCATTAATCATAATCGAAATTTTAAGAACACACTATGTACCTTTGACTAAATTTATTAACATTTCTCAACCTAAGCCTTTAGATTTGAAATGAAGCATAATATTCTCTCCCTTAATTATAGCAAAACAACTTTACAACCCTTACGACTTTGCAAGGTATAACTCTTGTTTTCTATAATTAATATTGCCAACTTGCAATACGTGCCTTAATAATCATACAATCATAACATTTATGCTCCCACTATCATGATGATTATTATAAAACATAACACTTATGCTCCCACTAGCTTCGACATGTATTCATAAACATCTTGACTTTCAAAAATCAATACTTATTGAATTTTTTAAGTTCATGTTTTTAATGCTTTGATAATCTTTTATCAAGACTTTTTGAACTTATACACCTTTGCCTTCGATAGTTCATATGTGTGTCTAAACACTTAAGACTAATTGCCAAACCTCACAATTCAAACTATGGAAAGGGATACCGTAACCATGATCGAATTCGAGAATGCAATTTTACAATCACTATCTTTTTAAAATCTTTCTTAGTGAAAGCATTTCCTCACAATCATTTTCATGAAAGAGGAAATCTTATGACACTTAGATTTTAAACGGTGTATGTGTTTCTATCCATGTGAATTTGTTAAAAACCAAAGTTTACGACAAATTCAAACTCATATGGATCGAACTTTCTTAATCTTGATTTCTTGCCTTATGGTAGCACAGCTGCCCACCACGTTTTCCAAGTAGTTAAGCAGCTCACCTTTTCCTATCAATGTACTTTCTATTGATCAAGGTCCTTGCCATTTATGCATTCAAATGAGAACTCATAGGACTCACATGCATAATTAACTCGATTGGATTGGCACAGAAACAAAATAATGTCTTCACGATAGGTTGTAAACCTCAACTCGTGTGCTAGTGATAATCGATAAGGTTTATTTGATTTGTTCTTGAAACTATTCAAGACTATTAAGACTCCCACTGACTCCTTGACATATAAGATTCTCTTGTCAATAAACATTTGTTGACAACCAAATATTCAAGAGTTAGTGTAGCTTTTATCAAAACAAAACACTTCATAATTTTGGTCTTAGTTGGTCTTTGTCTTATCCAAGACATCACAACTTTCCACAATTGATGAATGTTATAAACCTTCTTAATACTATTCACTCAATGTCACAATCTTGACTTTAAGACTTGTTTTGGAACGAAGTATGATTGACTTCTTGATTTGACCATTTCTTCAATCTTTGATTCCTCTTCTTGGACATACAATTGTACCAAGACTCACTTAGAGGATCAATTGAGATATGGTTCTTAATCATTAAGACCTATCATAAAGCATAAAAGCTACTCTCCCTTCTTCTTAGAATGGAGAAACTCTTATCTTTCTGCCTACTTGATTCTTCTTATTCGTTTTGCTATTGATCTAAACCCTTTAATCAATTCAAAATTACACTTAATCTTGTAAGTGTAATCATATTTACTATGCCTTTAGTAAATCATGACGAATATCTTTGTTACTCTTATGGTGAACTTGATCAACACACAACTTTGTGTACTCGATCTCCTAGTCCTTCACTTGACACTTTGTCAACGAATTTGTCTAATTTCCAAATATGAAATTTCTCATTCATCATGCAACCAAGTTGCGTGATTCCAAGTTTCTGTCCAATTGAAACTTGGGCGATGAGAAACTCTCCCTATTTGGTAAATTCTTGACTTTCCATAACACAATAAGAAACAAATCCATTATTGCTAATAATTTTAACGTCAATTTTTCATACACGCCATTGTAAGGATAAATAATTAAAATTTAAAATCAAAAAATTTATTTTATTGCGGAAAAAATTGTCCTTACAATGCAACTCATTGAAAAACTTATGCTAATACATCTTTCTTAGCAATCTAATTCTAACTCTAAGTAGTAGCTCAAGAATCTAATCTTCGAGAAACGCGATCGAAATCCATTCCTTCACGGTTAGATTCTGCTCACTTCTTCCCTTAAGCTTCTTTTCTTTTCTTTGATCCTTCTAAACATCAATTGTAATCTTATCACATTATGTATTCAGAATCTAGAATGAAGCTTAAAAGAGTTAGTCAATGGATTTTACCTAAATTAGAGCCATACGTTTCGACTCTCCCATCTCTTAGATCTCTTAGGTAAATAGGGCAACTTCGTCTCCAATGCCCCTTCTCTTGGCAATAAAAGCAAACTGACTCTTTTGGAACAACACATGGAACTACCTCAGACATCGCCTTTCTCTTATGATCAAACTTTTCGATCATTGCATGTCTTTCATTTCCATTGTCTATATCCATAGAGGTCTTGAAGGCAGATTCACCAATCAACTTTGCTTTTCTATTGCGCCAAACCATTGCTGATTCAGCAGCAAAAAGCATATAGGTGAGATCTATAAGGGTCACGTCGTGGTTCATCATATAGTACTCTCTTACGAACTCACTATATGGGTTAGGAAGTGATTGAAGAACCCAATCAACAGCCATTTCCTCACAGACAACGGATCCCAACAGTGTGACTTCATCCTTAAGACGTGTGCACACATCGACTTTCCTTCTTTATGTTTACTTGCCAAAAGGGCTTGAGTGATATTGAACCTTTCAATTTTACAATCTTGTGGGTTAGGGAGAATAATTGGAAGAGGGGGAGGAAGTGAATCATGATTTCTTGTTCCTCGATCGAATCGTGGAATATCATCTTCATGTGGAATACTTGTTCCACGGGATTTGAGAAGACCATAGTTGTCGAACTTTGACATCGGGAGAAAAACGAATTCAAGTTAGTTGATTGATTGAGTCCTTGGTAAATCAACCAAATGAAATTCCAAGGCTAGGACCCAACACAATATTCTACAACTCGGGAGAGGGATGCCGTAACCCAAATTGAAGAACATTTGAAGGTAAGTGAATGACGATTCACTAATTTCCACCATGAAAAACGAAAAATAATTTTAAGTTTTAAATCTATGAAAACTCCTAGATCCTTTGAGATTCATTGAATATTTCAATGGCATGTTTAAATCTCGATATGCCCCTCTTGTTTGTGACTGGGATGCCGAGGATCACAAAGCGGGTGTGAATAACCATGCAAACTACATGGTGCCCTCACATGTTACAATCACCTATTCGATGTGCCGGTAAACCACACACGCTCCACCGAACTATGACAAACATTGAGTCACCCTTTGCAACCTTTGCTTAGAACCATTTAGTGTGCTGGTAAACCACACACGCTCCACTAACGTCTTCGCAAGGGCACAAAGTGTAATTTCATGGAATTGCATCGATTCACTTTTGCCTAAGTAACTAAGA
Organism: Lactuca saligna; assembly: GCF_052625555.1. Lineage (NCBI taxonomy): Eukaryota > Viridiplantae > Streptophyta > Magnoliopsida > Asterales > Asteraceae > Lactuca > Lactuca saligna. The sequence continues at coordinate 144,860,076 of NC_136417.1, forward strand.
TTGGGAATTTGAAAAACATTTAGTTACTTTGTATTTCATTATACTTATAATGGAAGGTTTCGTCCTATCCTACCCATTCGGCTAACGACCCTCCACTAATCAAGAGTGCGGTGGGTAAGAGTGGATACCCATTCAATCGCCATTTTATAGGCAATTTCCTTAAACACCCCTTATAGACCAGCTTCGTGAATGAGGCCTACTAACGGTAAGACTGACTTTTACTCATACATATATATATATATATATATATATATATATATATATATATATATATATATATATATAATGTTAGACTTTTAATGTTATATATAGTAAAGGGTGTATTTTATACTTTTAAAATACTATGTGGTTAACTTTAATAATTACACTTTTAATTCAATTAAATTGTTAACCTAAACTTTTATGGATTTATTAAACCTCTTTTAATTATACTCCTTAATTAATTAATAAAACCATAAGGGTGTGATTTGAACTTTTCAAAACATTACTAGGGTTTCAGAATTTAACATTCCTAATTAAACTTTTAAATTCCAAAACTTGAGGGCAAGTTTTGAAACATTTCAAAACATTAGGGTTTTAACTATTTAAATTTCAAAACTTCAAAACTTTTGGGTTCAAATTTAAACTATAAAACCTAAAGGGGAAAATATGAAACTTTCATAACAACAAGGATCAAATAACAAATAATCTAAACTAACATTTAATTACATAATTATCCATATTTGATTTGTTTAATGATTTCTTGCAAAACAATTTATCAATTTACTCAAAATAATTAATCAATTATCTTATAAGGAAACAATTATCTTATTAATTGATAATTATCTTTAATTAGATCAAGAATATAGTCATATATATCATAAAATCGGATTTATATTGATCTAACATGATAAGGTAACTATTCATATGCAAAAACAGCAAGAAATCCCGAGATAAGCATTATCTGACGAGTTGACTCGTCGAGTCATGCATGGACTCGTCGAGTCTGCATGGACTCGGCGAGTCCAGCCTCCAGAATCCAAAAAATCGAATTTTTCTAGTTATACAATGCATCAATACAATTGAAACCAATCTAGTCTCTGATACCACTTATGGGTTTTGGTCATAAGACATCCTATGTGCTAATACAAACCCTAATGCTTGGATCTAGGTTTCTCTATTGTACATGCTTTGAATCCAAGACTATAAACCCTAATTCTAGCATACAAGTAATCATATTAATATGTAATTAGGTTTAAGATCATACCTTGATTGTTATGTAGCAATAACAATCCCAATTCCTCCTTGAATTGACTTTGGAAGGCTTAGAGTCACAAGTGTCACTCCTCTAATGGTTCACAAACACCATAAGCAAGAGGATGAAGAGGAGAGAGGTTGGAGGCTGCCAAAAACATGTGTAAACCCTTACAAGAAGCTTAGCCACGTTTTTGAGCCTTAAGGGGTCTTTATATAGTTGGGCTATTAGGGTTATCTAACAAGGAAACCCTAATTTGGATGCTTAAGCCCTAAGCAACCCATAGACTCCTTTTATCAAGCCCATGGACGATTTCCTTATGGGTTTCCCATTAGAATTCGTCCATCCCTTAATATAAGGCAATCCATGGCCCAAATTATAATTATCTTATAATTACAATTCCAGTCCCTTAAGTTTAATTAATCTCTTTTAGTCACAAAACTAATTACCAATTAATTATTGACTAATATTAATTAAACAATATGATTTCTCCTTTAATATATTATTGTCACAATACATTAATAAATCATATTTAATCCTTACTCTCCATAATTCATCCTATCAAGTTGATTTGGTGAAGGCAACCCAAAAGGACCATGCACCATCGGGTCAAGTACATACCAAAATAGTTATGGACTTAGACACTAATCCAACACATTTGACCTTCTAATGGCCTAATGTCATATAATCATTAAGGGCCAAACCATGGCCCATTTATGGCCCAATTTTCCAAATTGGGCCCAACTCCTCATATAAGCCTTACCTGAAAGCCCATTAATTACCCAATCATCAAGGCCCAACAATGAACCCAAGTGGAATTAGGGTTTCTCATAAAATAATGATTAGGGTTAAGTATCCTACTTAACCCATTAAGGACTTAATCCATTAAGTCCAATATTGCTTAGATTAATTTTCGCCAATGATTATTATTTAATATTCCAAGTTATTAATAAGTCCCGTGTGTCTTGATTAATTCCCCCAAAATTAGGGTTTTGATGGCATTAGGGTTTTCCAAACCCTAATTAGGGTTTCCAACCTAAATACTAGCCCATTTATTAATTTGTTGGGCTTTTAGATCAATTAGGGCTTTATTGGGCCTATTAAGCCCACTAAAATATTATTAAGCCCATTAGGGTTTTATTGGGTCCATTAGAGTCCATTAAGCTTCAGTGGGCCCATTAGGGTTTCAAGCACCCCAAACGAATCAACACCACGAGGCAAAGCACACTGCCACCCGACACGGCGGCCGGTGGTGGTTTCCAATTTCTTTCCATTATTTCGCTTTTGAGTCACAATTACAACGAAAATACCAAACCAACACACATAAACTAACTAAGCTAAACATACACATACAAACCACCTTGAGGTGGCCGACGGTGGTGCATGGCGGCAGCCACCACCTCACGGTGGTGGTGGGGGCCTTTCCTTCATTTTTCCGGCCAAGTTACACACACATACATGCTTCTGATTCACGAGGTGCACTCCAACCATCGATCTAGCAGCGTACGACAATGGTAGAGTACTCACGAGTGGCGGCAACAGCCACAACGATGGTTTAAGGCGGCGTTGCAGCAACGAACCGGAGAAGAGGAAGTTTTCGTGATGTCACAGCCACATTCCAGCTCTTTCCGGCTTCTCCCGAGGTCCTCATCGTTCCTTTCGTCGCTTCACGGTCTTTACCGGTGACGACCTTTTCCTCCTGATGGCAAGAGCTAGTCGGATGCATCCCAATCGTGACGAGCCCTTGGTGACAGCGCCGATGGTCGTAAACCGCTGTGTAGCTACGGGAGAACACGGAGGAAACGATAACATCAACCACAACAAACGCAACCTCCGAGCATCACAACTGGAAGCCGACACCCCCTTCTTCGTCAGCGGTGAGACGACGATGGCGCTCCTGGTGGTCTTTAACTTTGACTGCGGCGGTGGCGACCTCAACGGAGGTGGTGGAGCAGCGTCGTAGATCGTGAGAATGGAGGTGGCGGCTGGAGATCTCCGATGATAGCGGTTGCACCCTCTTAGCTAGGGTTAGGGTTTTTTGTGACTTATATACCCGCCTCCACACCAAACTTGTTACCATAATGGTAAGACTGATCCCTCCCCATGACATTTTCTTTCAAAATAAGGTCGTATTTTACAAAGCAGCCCCCAACATCTAAAATCCTTTCACAATCAGTCCATAAGTTACCATCTGAACCCCACCATCTAAAACCCTTTACAAATTAGGTACACAATTTACCAAACAGTTCCCCAATGTCTTAATCAAGGTTGTAAAAATCGTTTGACAGTAGCTCGACGGTCGACTGGTGTTAAGGGATTAATCGGTCTTGGCGGGGATTAATCGAGGATTAATCGAGGACCATAGATTATTAATAAAATATTAAAATTAATTAAATATTAATATATCTTAAGAAAAACAAGTACTTCAAAATTAGAAAATAAGAAAAATTGTAATTTGGAAATACGAAAATATGAACATTTTTGTATAATATTTGAAATTTTGAAAATTTGAAAATTTTGGAGTAAAAAAACAAAGTTGGTTTTTTGAATTTTTAAAAAATCTTTTGACTTTATTTTTGACTTTTTTCGACTTTTTTGATTTTGGTTGACCGATCAATCCCGTCAAACCCGATTAATGCCCTAATCCTCGACGGTTGGAGAACGCCAAACGATTAATCCCGATTTCTGCAACCATGGTCTTAATTATAACATATTCAGCCCCTCCGCCTCATTTCTTTTAAAAAAATAATTCTCGGTAATTACCACAGAGCCCCTGTCTTCATAAATATTTATAAAATGAGTCTCAAACTCATGTTTTTAACCCCCGACTTCTAAAAATGTGGCAATTAACTCCTCGAACCCAACACCCTGCATATATAATTATTTATTTTAGGCTACCATTCGTTCATTAATTTATTTATTAACTAATAAATAAACGAGTGTTACAGTCGAGGTAAGACTGACAATGTCAACATTTAAACACGTGAGGGCGCATGTTGTAACTTTCTAATACATATAATAAACACAATTCTAATATATATAAATACAAGGGGTAAATTTAAAACTCTTTAAATTTAGTTGTCTATTATTAATTCTAATTAATTGCGAGGACGCAATGTAACAATTAATAAATCATGAGGGGTTAATATTCAAATTTATAATTCTCTATTACAAATAATCTTAAATAGTTTAAATAATAGATAAATATCCAAATTCAAATAAACATATTTAAATAATATTTATCAATTACCAAATAAATATTCAAATTTAAATAAACACATTTAAATAATATTTATTAATTTTCCAGATTCAAAAACAATTTAAATTAGGTATTTATCCATGTTTATCAAAGCTTCATATTTGAAAATTAAAGGAAAATTCGAAAATCCCAAATCTGCTAAGTTCACGTCGTGAGCTACGACTAGGGTTTCAACACATTATGAATTTTTCAATTATTCTTTCATCATTCAATTCCAAACAAGTTTTTACAAAAAACATGGATCTAGGGTGAAATTAACCATGAACCAATGGCTTTGATACCACTGTTGGGTTTTCTATGCATCAAATACACTCTAAAACTAGGCAGCGGAAAAATTGAAACAATGATATACCTAAGTGTACATGCATCCTATGGATCTATGGCTTCATGCTAATTATATTAACCCTAGAAAACTAAAACATAAGTAAGAAAACATACCTTTTATGTAGCCCTTGATCTCCATGCTTGAGATCTTGAACCTCCATGAAGTTGCTTGGATGAAAGGACCCAAACCAAAATCCCTTTAATGGTATCACACCCAATGACACCAAAGAGTGGAATGAAAATAACTAGGAGAAGGGTCAATTTCACAAACCCAAAGGGGTTAGAAATCGTCCCTTAAGAGGGGAGGAAGAAGGGTTGGCGAAAACTTCAAGCCAAGGTGCAAGGAGGAATGAAATCCCTAAGGCCCTATTTATAGCCTTGGATGCCTCCTAGGGTTTGATACTCCTTCCCATGTGGGATGGAGGCTTAACCATGAAATTTCACTCCTTTCCCATGTGGGATGGAGTGATTTTCATCCAACCCTAATCCCATAAAAGGTTCTGGAACATTCTTGATTAACCAACTATCAGTTAATGAACATTCAACCCTTTAATTAATTAAATTGTTAATTAATTCCCATAATATATTTCCAATTAGTTTCTAATTCATTATTAACCATAATAATTAATAAACCAATTTCTCATTTATTTATTCTACTCAATTTGGGTCTTGGGGGCAACCCAAAAGGACCCTGCTATTATTAGAAATATTACTAATAGTTAATGACCTTGGACACTATTCCAACAAAGATGACTTTGGCCTTGGAAATCAATGAACCAACACGACGAGTCGAGGTGTCTCAACTCGGTGTGTTGGTGGTTAGGAAGGAAACCCTAATTTCCAGGGTGTTCCACCCTATTTAAAGGCCTTAAGTCCCTTGGTTGGCCTCCTTACCTACCTCCTCTGTCCAGAAACCCTAATAGTGTGTATCATCGTCCTTTGTGAGTGTGTGAGCTTGTGGAGGGCCTTGAGTGTTGATCTTTTTGTACTCTTTTGAAGAAGCTTTGAAGTTGAAGGCATATAGCTTGGAGGGAAGACTTAGATCTAGAATCTCCCCACTTGTTGCAGTCTCTTGGAGGTATCAAGTTTATACCTTGCTTTGTTATTGTTTAGATCTCTTTGTTTTGGGTTTTATCTTGATTTCAGACTCATGGTTGGGTGTCCAAGAAGTTGTGTGTTCCAGGGGTTGTCATGTTAGATCTGGCCATTTTGTGGCGTCATTTGGCTTAAATTTGCAAGCTTTACTAGGTTCTAGGTCCCATTCATGCATGAAGTCCTTTATTAGGCCCTTCTTGAGCCATAGAGCTTCTTTTTAGTGTGCAGGGACGTAAAGTTGGAAACTTTACGTGATTTTCCAGCCTTTGGATGTCAGATCTGCTTTTTGGGACTATGTCTTTGGAGATTAAGGGCTTAGCGGGTCAAGCTTCACTCTAATGAGTCTAGGGTTCGGGTTTGACTCATTTTGGTGGTTCCTAAGGGTAAAGTTGGAAGCTTTACCCTTCTAGACATCATTTTGGAGGAGACCTGAGATTTGGAGCTCCTAAATTCGATGGAAATATCTTAATACATTAAGCTGTTGAAATTCTGGCTAACTCGGCGTGTTACTTAGTGAACAAGGGCAAGTTAATAAGGTTTTTCCCAATATTGCAATAGATGAAGAAACACGGCGTGTTTGGTCAACTCGAACTGTTGACCTGGACATTTGACTTTGTCTTTGACCGAGTTTGACCTATAATGGGTTTTGGGGCATGTTGAGTTGCATTTAAGGAATCATTTTTGTTTTAGGGGTTGAGTAGAACTAACATTTGGAGCCAAGACCTAGTCATCTGTCATTCAGTATTTGAGGTGAGTCTTCTCACTACACTCATGGGTCGAAGGCACCAAGGTCGGCCCATTAATTGATATGATATGATTAGTAATGGAGTATGTAATGGTTTGCTATTTGATATATGTGTGAACTTATGTGAAGACCATGGGAGGAGTCCATGACACTTGGCAAGACCATGGGAGGAGCCCATGGCTCGGGGATACAAGACCATAGGGGTAGCCCATGACATTCCAAATGAAGACCATGGAGGGAGTCCATGGCAAACTTATATGTATGTGTGCATGGCATTATGTGATTATATGTTTTGTGTGTTTTGAGAAATTCACTAAGCTTGTGCTTACAGTTTTGTTGGATGTTTCAGGTACTTCTAGTTCTAAGGGTAAGGGTCCGGTTTGATGGCTCGGCGTGCATTCTCCAGTGTTTTCATAATTAGTTTTGATACTCTAATCTTTTAAATCACTATGGTCATGTAATGGGTTTTTTTCTGGAAACAATTGTGGTTGGTATTTATGATTATAAAAGTTAAAATTTTCTTTAAATTTGGGACGTTACAATTTTTCCTTTGCTATGATGAACTATAATTATTACAATGCCTTAACTCCCACCATGTGATTAAAAGAACAACACCTAAGTACATTTCCCATTTAATTTTATTAAAACTACTTTCAAAGTACATTGCCTTTTATAAAAGCATACAAATACCATTAACTTGTCATGATTTTCACTACAGACATAACAAAAAGCATCCATAAAAAAAAATTATGAATCACCAATTTCTTAGTCATTTCATCAAACTGCTTTCTAAAACTCACACTATCCTCTTTGTCTTTGTAGCACCAAGTTCCTGGTACGTAAAATTTATCTTTGTGTTTTTTTTTCATTTTTAGCCTTGGACTCGGCGAGTTGTAGGTCCGACTTGCCGAGTAGAGATGGGACCCAGAGCATGTTTAAGTTGGCGACTCGGCGAGTCCATATTCCGGACTCGGCGAGTCCCCGCTGTCTGATGAAACCCTAATTCCAAGGGTTTGCCCCCTATTTAAGCTAGCTTGTGCGGCCCAAGCTCGCCCCCTTTCACCCTCAGAGCGCCCTACATCAAACCCTAACTCGTTTCTTGTGAGATTGAAGTGTTTAGAGTGATTCCTTGAAGTTTTTGGGAGAAGAAGGAGAGTGGATCAAGAAGAGGAGAAGGAGACTATATATCTTGGTGCTATTTCAGAGTTCTCTAAGGTATATCTCTGCTCCATTCTGTTTGTATGCTTAAACCCCATTAGAGCACCTTTTGAGCTCTTCTTGAACCTTTTTCCAAGCTTGTGCATGAAGTAGAATCCGTTATAGGTTGATTATCCACTAGATCTAGTCATGTTTGAGCTCCAGAAGCTCAGATCTATAACCTTTATGGGAGTAAATTGCTTGAATGTCCTAGATCTACCTTCTTAAACCCTATTTCGCCTTTAATCCCCATTCCATGCATTTCTACACGTAAAGTTGGAAACTTTAAGTGAAAATCCTGCCCTAAGAACTCAGATCTATAAATGGCATGGACTGGATTCGAACAAAATCGAGTGTATAGTATTTGCATGTGGCAGACTCGACGAGTTGCTCATCGAACACGGCGAGTCGGGTCGCTAGTCCCCGAGTTTTCCCCCTTTTCGTTTATGCTGAGTAGAGTAGTGAGTCCTGGGTGGACTCGGTGAGTTGGAAGCTGAACTCATCCGGGAAGGAACTCGGCGAGTTCAAGGCAACCTTCTTAGATCAAGAACAGACTCGACGAGTTGTTCATACAACTCGGCGAGTCACAGCATAAAGTGTTCATCGGATGAAGATGAACTCGGCGGGTTGTTCATACAACTCGGCGAGTAGGATGAAGGACTATTGGCCTTGGGTATAGAAGGAAAACTCATCGAGTCAACGTCTAACTCGACAAGTAGTGACGGATTTATGGTCAGACTAAGGGAGAGGGACTCGGTGAGTTGGCAAGCCAACTCGGCGAGTCTGGTTAACTGGCAGTTGACTGTGACTGGACTCTAGATTTGTTAAGGGTAAATGGTCAATTTACCATGAAGTCGGTTAGCAGTATTTGACTAAGGGTTTTGTGGGAATTATAGCCGGAGGATCTCCGGAGCGGCAGTAGCAGCAGTCAGTCAGTTCCCACACAGATCGGCAGTTACTTTGAGGTGAGTTTCCTTCCAGTAGTAATGGGTCTAAGGCACCAAGGCCGGCCCGTATAGACGAGATGTTAGTATTAAAGTGTGGGTCGAGCCCGTATCTCTTGGTCGAGTTGATTATGATATATGCCAGTATGATAGAGTTGTCTATACTTGTTGTCTATGTGATACTTGTATGTTATGGGTTAGCGGCTGAGTGTGGGCTAGGCTCGTATCTCTCCGAGAGTGGAGTGTGGGCAAGGCCCGTATCTCCCAGATAGTGGAGTGTGGGCGATGCCCGTATCTCCCGGCTAGCGGAGTGTGGGCAAGGCCCGTATCTTCATGAGTATGGGCAAGGCCCGTATCTCCTAGTTGTACATTGTATGCTTGCCTGGTATGAGGTATTATGGGGGAACTCACTAAGCTTCGTGCTTACAGTTTTCAGTTTTGGTTTCACGTATCTCTTCTTCGAAGGGGAAGGAGCTAGCGCGGTAGCGGTACATCACGCACACACACCTGCTCATATTCCGCATTATGATATCTTCTTGGGAAATTTTACTCTGACATTTTTATGATTATGACAATGTTTTCTGACATACATCTTTTGGTGAAATGAAATGATTGTTGAATGAATTATTCCTAAATGTTTTGCTAAGTACATGTTTTAAAAACGAAATTTTCGGCTCGCATTTTTGGGATGTTACAGTCTTCATCTTGTACAAATTGAAATCGTTTTTTGTCTTCATCTTGTAGAAACTGAAATCATATTTTGTCTTCATCTTGTACAAATTGAAATCTTTTTTCAATCTTAAAATCTTCATTTCCATTGAGCTTGTGTTTGGTTCTGCTTCATCTTGGTCCGGTTTATTGGTTCTTAATCAACCCATTTCCAAAACTTAGAACTTTTCTTATTTGGATCCTTCATATTCAGAAAAAAAATCAGATAATGAAGAAATTATTTAGGAGAAAGGTAAGATAAAGCTTTCAAACACACTTACCAAAGAGTAAGGACAAACCCTAACTTTCTGTCAGGATTGGCCTTGGTGGTTGATGACCACCTTCGAGCAATGTACCCACAATCACAAAGCTTCCCATCTTCAAGTGTCCTCTTTGATTTGGAAATCTTGACTTGGAGATCATGGATTTAAAGGAAGAAGAAGAAGCCATAAAAGAAGGAAGAAGTCGTTCACAGAGGAGGAGACTTTTGTCATAGTTCATTTCATTAAAAATGGGTTATATAACTGAAAATATTCTATTGTTATGACAACTAAGCAATCTACATGTCAAATATAATGCCAAGTCAACCATTAACTAAACTATTGGATTACCATGATTAAGATAAGAACAAAACATGAAGTTAGATGTTATTTTTGTATGAATTCGTTAGTTTATTGGTATTTTTTATACTAAAAAAAATACAATAGTATTTTTAAAACTTACCTTTTCAAATTTCAAATCAATGGTAATCTACTCTAAAGTCTAAACACATGATCCTATATTTTACTATTTTATGCAAATTAAAGGGAAATTCCCTTTCCTGTGCGTCAGCATTTATGCATGGCTTAAAAGCTGCGTCGTGAGAAGTATAAAATCCCCAACCGATACCATACCATAGCTGTAGCCCAGAAAATCTTCCCTCTCTCATTTTTCTTGTTTCTCCCATTATCTTCGAAACATTTACATCATATCACCGCCAATACACACTTCAGCGTCGAATCTTCCAACCACAGAACACCCACCTTTCGCCCAACGCCATCTTCATGTTTCCTCATCACTCTCTATCTAGATGGATACAAATTCTCTGTATAAATAACAAGAAACGTTTTAGGTTTTGATTTTCTTGATAAAAAGATGAAGAACATTAGATCGTGTGAAGAGATCGGCATTCTGCAACACGATTTGGTAAGACGTGAACCCTTACTTGTTTTTCTCTAATTCGTGCTTGTGTTTCGTCGATTTCTGTGTAAACCTACTTCAGTTTTCGATGGATTTTTGTTGATTTGAGTTTTATAAAATCTTAAGCTCAATTTGAAATCAATTGTTTCAACAATGAAAAAACTGCATTCTTTTCATGAATCTTATACGACATTTCACAAAATGATTCAGTGTGAGTAGGATTTTCTTTACTCTAGTTATTCTCTTGTTTTCTTTTGTTACTAATTTCCCCCAAAAACATGCTTGTGTTTGTTTTTTATCCTCAATTTTACTTTCTCAAACAGGTCTTAATGAATTGAACCTTAATGGAGACACGATTTAATGAACTTAATAGAGACTCTCTTTCTTTACTTAAATCAAAGAGAAATTCAAAATAAAGGAGCTTTTTATAGTTAACCCTCAACATTATAATCATTTGATCAAAGCTCAAATTTATTTCATTTAATTATAAAGTAAAACCTTGCATGTGTATGGAGCGTATTCAGATTCCTTTCACTAATAAGTTTGTTAGCTTAAAAGAACATAACAAATAGTTGTGTCCCAATTTTATAAAAGCGAACAGTTATTATCAGTTGTCTCCATTTATTATGCCAAATTTTCAATACTCAAAATTTCAAACTTAATGTCAAGGGGACTAAGTAATCGAAGCATGGTTTGAGGCTTATATTTTTCAACTAGAAATCATTCTATTCCTTTTGGAGTGTTAAATTCCTTGCATTGTTTGATGAAAATTTGGTTCTTAAAGTTGAATTATTTCACCATTATTTGATGGAGAAGATTACAATTGCTTTTCTTAAACCATGATTTACAATGACTAGAATGAGTAACTAAATTTCAACATGAATTGCAGGATGAGTTACAAAAATCAGATATGCATGCAGATGATTACAAAAACACATCAGCTATACTTAGAACAAGACTCGAAAGACTGTTGAAGGAAAGAGAGTTAAGAAAATCTTCCAGGAGTACTCAAACTGATGATTTTCATGGAAATGATAATAGTAGTAATAATAATAACAATAATAATACGATTGGGAATCGCAAAATATTTTCAACAGGGACCCATCCTGATGAAGAATTACGAATTCGCCCTCCAACAAACAGTCAACGTTTATTAGTAGTAGCAAATCGTCTACCTGTTTCTGCCACTAGAAAGGGTGATGCATCATGGCAACTTGAAATGAGTGTTGGGGGTTTAGTCAGTGCACTTTTAGGTGAGTTTTTTTTTTTTTTTTTTAATTGCAGTAAATAGTAACATATTATTATTTCTTCTCTAAACACCGTTAAAATAACCAAATTAAGTGCTATCTAGATAAAGTGTTTTCCTTATGTTTATATTTGAAAAGATTCTAAAGGGGGAAAGCTTTGATAAAGGTATAACTGAATTTGAAACAAGATGGATCGGATGGGCTGGAGTAAATGTAACTGATGAAATCGGGAAGAAATCACTCACCAAAGCTTTAGCTGACAAGGTTGACTGTATGTATATTTATTTATAAAGGGTTAAAAAAAAACAACCTTCATAGCATCCTACTCTCATTTCTTTCTATTATAGATTGTGTATATATAAACGGTTAAATGAAGAAAATAGCAACGTTTATAGCATCCTATTTTTGTGAGTGGACTTTTAAAAATCCAATGCCTTAATAAGAAGAAAAAAAACCAAAAGTACAATGATATAAAAAATACAATGCGTTTATAAGAGAAAAACTAAATTAGAATGTTGTAATAGAAAGAAATGGAAGTATGATGCTATAATACACAAATAAATTAAAGTACGTTGCTATTCTTCCATTTAATCATGTTTATAGAAGATGTGTTAATATTTTGAAGAAAAAAAAAACAAGGTTATTACTCTAGCAATTGTTGGTATGCAGAGATGTGTCCCGGTTTTTCTTGACGAAGATCTTGTTAATCTGTATTACAATGGATATTGTAATAATATCTTATGGCCTCTCTTCCATTACCTTGGTCTCCCACAAGAGGATCGCCTTGCTACTACTCGTAGTTTCCAATCTCAATTTGATGCTTACAAGAAAGCTAATCAATTGTTTGCTGATGTGGTGAGTGAGCATTATATAGAAGGGGATGTCATTTGGTGTCATGATTACCATTTGATGTTTCTACCTAAATATTTGAAAGAACGTAATAATAAGATGAAAGTTGGTTGGTTTCTACACACACCGTTTCCTTCCTCCGAGATTCAGAGAACACTCCCTTCCCGATCTGAGCTGCTACGAGCCGTTCTTGTAGCCGATCTTGTTGGGTAAAGACTTACATTCTAAAATTTGTTCCATAAATCTTTCAGACTCAATCACTACTTTCATCCCTAAGGCTATGTTTGTTACACTATGTCCTAGACAGTCTGTCGGGAAGACGACCCAAAGGCCAAAACACTCTCTGCGTGTCTATTCCTCTGGGCAGACTGTCTGCTCCTATGAACAGACAGCCTGCCTTGCCTTTGGGCAGACTGTCTGTCATTTAATGGACAAAAAGTCTGCCCTGTCCCGTGTCCCGTCCTGGACAGATGGGCAGACTGTCTGTCCCGTCCTGGAGTCTATCTTGGATGGGACACATGTTTGTTTTGGACGGGACAGATAGTGTATGGACAAATTGTCAGTCCTATGCCTAACGGAGATAGTATTGATGCTAACATGTGCTATATATATGTCAGCTTCCACACTTATGATTATGCAAGGCACTTTGTGAGTGCATGTACTCGAATTCTTGGGCTTGAGGGTACTCCTGATGGAGTGGAGGATCAAGGGAAACTTACTCGTGTTGCTGCGGTAAATTACTTGATCATCTTTCGTTTATATATATATATATATATATATATATATATATATATATATATATATATATATATATATATATATATTCAGTTATGTATATTTTGTTATGTTTTATGAGCACAAAACTTAGAATCTTGAAGCAGCTACTGATTCAGATTCATATATTGGGTTTTGAAAGCAGTTTCCTATTGGGATAGATCCTGGTAGGTTTATACGAGCAATTCAACTTCCTCAAATCAAAGAACATATAAAAGAATTGGAGGAGAGATTTGCTGGTCGAAAGGTAAATCATAATCTACCTGTGTATGCACTACCAAAACAAATCTTTTTCAAGGGATGCAATATAATATGGAATTTTCAAATTTTCAATAATTTGTTACACTACAAAAAAACTAAAAGTTTCTTTTCATGGTATGAACATGCATATCTTGGCATTTCTCATTGGTGTTTTTTTTTATATGAAGGTAATGTTAGGAGTCGATCGCCTTGACATGATTAAGGGAATTCCACAAAAGATTTTGGCATTTGAAAAATTCTTGGAAGAAAATCCGGATTGGCATGACAAAGTGGTGTTGCTTCAGATTGCAGTGCCAACAAGAACAGATGTTCCCGAGTGTATGCTTTCAATCATTTTAAGGGTTAAATGCAAGAAATAACAACATACTTTTGTTTATTTGTTTAATTATTACAATGCCTTAATAATAAAAAGATTGAAATTATATTATTATACTGGAAAGAAATGAAAGTAGGATGCTATGATACACAAATAAATAAAAGTATGTTGCTATTTCTTTTTTCCTTTATCAATAATGGATCAATTATCAAAGCATGAAACTCGTGTTATTTCTATTTTTGTTCTTTGTGGATTAACAGATCAAAAGCTCACATGTCAAGTTCATGAAATTGTTGGAAGAATTAATGGAAGATTTGGGAGCCTTACAACTGTCCCTATTCATCATTTGGTTTGTCTTTTCTTTTAATTGAAAAACATCTTGTTGAATCTTGAGTTAAAACACAAGATATTGATTCAATGTATAATGGTTGATTATTATATTATCAAGAAATATCTTAAAACTTGAATAATTTGTATTCGATCCCCCCCTCCCCCCTACAAATACTGTTATACCTTTGGGAGAAAAAGGTTAATTAAACTACGAAATACAAGATAATGATTGTGTGAAAGATTCTTCTCTTCATGTAGATGCATCAATAGAATAATATCCCATGATTTTTTAGCCTTGTAATCTGTGATTCCTTTTCTTTATACAGGATCGTTCTCTTGACTTTCATGGATTATGTGCACTATACGCCATTACAGGTATGCTTTAACCTCTACCAAATCATGTGTTATGCTGTTTGAATGCAAGAAATAACATACTTTTATTTCTTTCTATTACAACATTGTATTTCCTTTTTTTTTCTTATTAACATTTTGTACTTTAAAAAGCTACCCAATTATAGCTTTTATACTTTCAATTTTTTTTCCTTATTAGGGTATTGTACAAATTTATTCGTATTTGGTTGGCTTTTTGAAATGGAAGTAGGATACTATAGCACACAAATAATTGAAAGTACTTTGCTCTTTCTTTCATTTTAACCCTATTGTACTTTACTCATAGATGCTAAAAACTATGCTTCTTTCTCCCTTAAAAAATCTCAATTAACAAGTCTTTTTTTGCTACCTAACACAATCATATTTTCTCGAATTGGTGGATAAAGTGATATACAATTTTCTTCTTTTTTTTACATAGATGTGGCTCTTATTACCTCATTAAGGGATGGAATGAATCTTGTGAGTTATGAATTTGTAGCTTGTCAAGCTTCAAAGAAAGGCGTTCTAATCTTAAGTGAGGTATTTATTCCTAATTATTCAATCACTACAAAAAGATAGTCAAGTGGGTAAATTGAAAAAAAAAAATTGGTAAAAGTACATTGTTAGTTTTCTTTTCTCTATTTTTCCAAAAAAAGTAAGTGCATAGTTATTAAACATTACAATTTTCATGGAATGGATGAAGTAGTAATTTGTATGTTTCATACACATAGTTTGCAGGAGCAGCACAATCTCTAGGTGCAGGGGCAATTTTGGTAAATCCATGGAACATTACAGAAGTAGCTTCTTCAATTGGTTATGCTCTAAATATGCCTGCTGAGGAAAGGGAAAAAAGACACCACCATAACTTTGTCCATGTCACTAGTCATACATCCCAAGAATGGGCTGAAACATTTGTTAGGTATGCAATCTTATTTGTTTACCAAATATTATCAATTCACTTTATTTTTTTATCAATTAAATAAATGTAAATGTAAGCATGTGGTTTATTTATTGTCTTGATGTGTAGTGAATTGAATGATACAATTGTGGAAGCTCAATTGAGGATTAGACAAATTCCACCTCTACTTGAAACAAATGAAGCAGTTGACCGGTATTTGGATTCGAACAACCGTTTACTCATTTTGGTATTCTCTCCCTTTAAATTAAATACAAAAAAGAAAAAAAAAATGTTGTTCTAAAATTAGTTTGTATACTTTCAACTTCATAGGGGTTTAATTCAACACTGACTGAACCTATGGATACGGGTAGACAATTCGATCAATTCAAAGAAATGGAACCGAGGCTACACCCTGAAGCAAAAGAAGCTTTAAAGAGACTTTGTGATGATCCAAAGACTACAGTAGTCATCTTAAGTGGAAGCCATCATTCTGTCCTTGATAAGGTATTAAATGCAAGAAATAGGCATCCCATCATGTTTAACAAACACAGGTTTACATCATTAGCAATTAAATGTTGGTGTTTTATTTGATGAATGTGCAGAACTTTGGAGAATTAAACATATGGTTAGCTGCAGAACATGGAGTGTTTTTAAGAACACCCAATAAAAAATGGACAAGAAACATGCCCCAAGTACACATGGATTGGGTTGATAGTGTCAAGGTCAGTCCATGTCCATTCACCCGACATTTCCCCTTTTCGACATCATCATCATGAGCATGTGCCCCAAACCCTAAACACTTTTGTCTAACATTAAAACTATTTATAAATATTTCGTGTGCGTTGAATATGATTATACAATTACAATAATAATCGTTTAAAATCATATACTTGGGAGGCTTTATGATATCTTGATTTCAGCACGTCTTTGAGTATTTCACCGAGAGAACTCCTCGATCTCAGTTTGAGCTTCGTGAGACATCATTGGTTTGGAATTATACGTATGCAGGTTAGGTTATTATCCTCGTCAATTTATATTTCCTTATATATATATATATATATATATATATATATATATATATATATATATATATATATATATATATATATATATATATATATATGTTTTTAGATTAATTCAATTTCCACTTTAATTATGGGCTACAGATATCGAGTTTGGAAGGCTTCAAGCTAAAGACATGTTGCAGCACCTTTGTACAGGACCCATATCAAATGCATCCGTAGAAGTTGTTCAGGGTGGCAGGTCCGTTGAGGTTCGCACCACTGGAGTCACCAAGGTTTCTCATTTTTCCCTTCTACTTCTTTCTTTCTTTATATATATATATATATATATATATATATATATATATATATATATATATATATATATATATCTGTCCCATCCCATGTGACATGACATACTGAGTTTGATGTGCATTGGACTGGAACTGATATCAAAAGGACTTGCTCGGGATCTCTCGACTCTGCAAAAAGACATAAATGTTCTCCTCATCCTCATCATTGAAAATAGTCCTAGAAAACTTGTCTAGTCTCGTCCCATGTAACAAAATGCATTTGGTTACACTCGATAGGAAATGACAGACCGGACAAGCTTTTTAGGGCTATGTTTAATGATGAGGATAAGAAGGGCATACACGTGTTTTTCACATACAACAGATCAAGAGGGATTCCTTCGTGCTTTTTTGCGTGAGACAAAAATTTGCAACTTTATCATGTGATCCCTTTTTCTCCAATCCTTTCCAGGGTGCAGGAATTAAACGTATTTTAGGACAAGTCATACATTATAAAGACACAAGGGAACCAATCGACTATGTTCTATGTGTGGGACATTTCCTCCCCAAGGTATATTACCTTTCCATCTAACCAAAATACTATCATATACATACAACTCACTATCTCTATAATCTATTTAAATCCTTATTGTATTAGGATGAAGATCTTTACACATTTTTTGAGCCGGAGCCACATACTCTGGTGAGGTCAAGCTTATCGACACCGGTCAATGGATCATCTTCAGATCGAAACGGGTCCACAGGACATAAAAAATCTCATCCGTTTCCACCTTCTAACAGCAAACATATTAGCAATGGGGAGAAAAAAGATGCCACACCATCAATTCTTGATCTCAATAGTAATAATTACTTCTCTTGTTCAGTCAAAAGAAAGCGATCCAGTGCTAGATATCTCTTAAATTCATCAGCCGATGTTGTCTCGCTGTTAAAACAAATGGCAGATGTTTTATAGTCGTAATAATAGTGAATACACACACACACAAAATGTTAACAGTGGTAAATACATTGCTAACATGGATAAAAGGTATTTCTTGCAATAGTAACTCATGTTACAAATCTAAAAAGCTAGAAAAATGTTCTGAAATGCACTTCTGTGGGGCCCCTTGAGTCGGCGGATTGCACATTTTTTTTTTTTTTGAAAGTTGTCGGCTTGCCAATTTTTTCTACACTTGTTGATAGCAAATTTTTGTGTAGCTTTTAAGATGTGGAAAGCAGTCACCTCCTTGTATGAAAATTTCACTGAGCTATTTACATATTATTTTGAGTGCAATAATATTGGAATTTGTTTATATGGTTTATAGATCGTGTGGGGAAATAAGAAACAACATTATATTATGTATTAATGTATGAGAAATTGAGAATGGTATTGTTGATTGTGTACTACATTAATTTGGTAAAAGTTAAAAAACGATTTTTTTTTCTTAAAAAAAAAAAAATCAGAGAAGACATTTTTGTTACAAGGTACAAACTATTATTGTAAACATGGATAACATACAATACAATGGATCCAAGGGTTATTTCCAATTATATACAAGTGGGATG
Source organism: Lactuca saligna (assembly GCF_052625555.1). Classification (NCBI taxonomy): domain Eukaryota; kingdom Viridiplantae; phylum Streptophyta; class Magnoliopsida; order Asterales; family Asteraceae; genus Lactuca; species Lactuca saligna. Next base: position 144,878,659 of record NC_136417.1, read on the forward strand.
AGTTATAACGAGGGCATTTTTATCTTTTCCACATATGAGAGATCTAACAACAAGACCATGTCCCACCTTTTCTGAGTAGGACAAAAAAATGTAACTTTTGTCCAACTGACATTAGTCAGAGTCCCATGTCACATGTCAGACAAACACAGTACAAGCTGTTATGTCTGTATTGGTGCTACACAATGAGTTGTTATAGATTCTATTCATCTGATGTGTATCTTCTAACCCTAACTCGTTCACCTTTAAAATGAATGTATTTCCATTGACTTAAGTATTTTTTAAGAACTAATTGTTGTTTTTCCTTTTCACCCACTATTTGAAAAGCCCGCGCAACTTTCCTTGTGGTGTCCTCATCTGGTTTTACTCCAAGTTCCTCCATGTCTGCAAACACCTGATTCATTATTTACAAGAGATTAAACTTTACTACAACTTACACAATAATTTAAGTTGTATGTATGTTGGAAAGCAACAGGAATTGTTTACCTCTATAATATTTTGGGGCATGTTATGATGAGCATAAATGGATATGATTCTTGAAAACAACCTTTTTGAGATTGATCTTTCATGTGTATGCAAAATCATGTTCCAAAATGACTCTGCTTCATCTACCCTTTTCTCCATATCAAATGCGTGTAGAAGGGTGTCAAATGTTCCCATTGTCATTCCTTGACCTTTCCCAAACATCCATTTCGCCACCTGTACAATGGAATTGGAATTATATGTCAATAGGAATCATAATCCATAGCAATGAAAATTGTTATATATATGTTAAGAGCATACTTGAATGACACGTTTCCATTGTTTGCGTTGTTTAAGGATATTAAGAGCTTTGGCAACTGCAATCACTGGGAATTCTGACTCCCAAGCTGTCCATTTATCGAGTTCTCCATAAACAGCTTCTTTCTCATTTGGCAAACCACAAACCTGAAAGTAAATTCACAAATTTAATAACTTTAATAACAATAAAAAATAATAATAAGAAGAAGAAGAAGAACTTACAATGCGAACAAGATTCAATGCCTTTTGGCCAGATGCAGCAGAATCTCTCTTATTCCATAAGTGGTGTTCTGTCTTACTTGGCTTTTTGGCAACTTTTCTGCAATATTTGTTTATAAAACTTTAACCTCAACAATCAGAATCCTTAAAACAACAAACTTTTCTGCAATATATGTTTGAATAGATTATTTAATATACAAAGAAAAATGCATGATGAGAAATGGCAGGAATAAAAGATAATTTCAAAACTGTTGTATAGATCTTGATGACAGAAAAACTTGGTGAATAGTTAAAAGGGGAAAAATAGTTCATTAAGATTTCGAAAAGGGTGGTTTAGTAATTAATCATTAATCAAAATAAAGAAAACAAAGAAGTAGCTTGCTTACCTATCCACATCATTTAACTTGATGAGCTGTCGAGAACTTTGATTCTTGGAGCACTTGACAACATGCCAAATTTCCTGTGTAAAGTCTCAAAATCATGAATTTAAGAGAGGCAACAAAGAGAAAAAATAACATTCGAATGTATTTTAATAGTGATTAAAATGAGAAAACAAGCAGAATGTTATAACAAACAATTGAAAAAACAAGAAAAATGATTTGTATTTATAAAGGACTCAGTTTGGCATCAAAGAGAAAAAAACAAGAAAATTGAAAACAAATAAAGGGTTGAATGGTAGGAATGTATGTTTACCTTTTGTCTAATGGAAGGGGTTTTAATAAAGGAGAAATCTTGGATTCCAAACACACCTATCTAACAACAAGAATAAGAAACAAATACAAAATGAATATAAGATTTAAAAAGACAAGTAGAAGGAAGCTTAGAAAAGACTATTTTTTTTTACCTGATTTTGTTTAGCTGATGAAACTGGAAATGACATTTGAGTTGTCAGCATATGCTTTGTGTGTGCTTTCACCACCTTTGATCTACAAACTTCTGTTGGTGGATCTGAATATGAAGCTTTTGTAATGAATTTTATAAAAATATGAAACTTTATTGACAATAAAAATACTTTATCTCATAAAAAACATATCAAAGTCTTTTGACTTTTATTTTGTTATGTGGCAATTACAGGTAGAGAATTTGATTAAAGATTGTAGTTGGGGAAAAGTTAATGTGGCTAAACTATATAATACTATATATAAAAGCTACAAAGGGAGCTGAAGGTATTAGGTTTTTACTGGTTTGTGTGTGATTAGCAGGTATACATGTTATGTGCTCCATTCCATATTATCAATAGATTGGAAGGGAAAAAGCTACCATCATTAACCTTTACATAATCACTATTTATAATCTGTGTAATTTATGAAGATGACACAAAATCGAAAACTACACAGACACAAGTACGATTACATGATATTGTAGCATAGCACACAAAGAAGAATACGCACTAAATAGAACAGATTCAGATAAAGAAATTAAAGGTAGAGAGGTGATAACCTTCAAATGACGTTCCTTGATGAGTGTAACTTGAAAGAAAACCTTCAAACGGGATTACGGGTACTAAGAATGCTCAAAATGAAGCCCTATGCTGCAGAGAGAAGGATATGCTGCCGTACATGGATGATTTTATGCGAGTTTTGAGATGGAGATTGCTAATTTCTTTCCGATTTGGAGGGAAATCAATTCATAAGTGGCTGATTTTTCAGCGTTCATGTCTTCACGATAGATACGAGGGCAGAATCGGAAGATGTCTAACAGAGCTGAATAGAATGAAAAATAAAAATCAGGGGTGCCCGCGACTGAAAACACGGCGTTTGGATTTTTTTTTTTTTTTTTTTTTTTTTTTGAGTAAATAATAGGGAAAATGACGCAAGGTATTTATTCGATCATTTAATTTAATTTATTTTTGTGGGAACAAACTATTGCTTTAACCGGTTAATAAAGCCATGCAATTAAATAAAATGTCACATAATAATTTTTTTTTATTAAATGTGGGCCACATTGATTAGGATATGTTTGAAAAAAACTTCTTTCAAGCATTTCATCAAACAGTTTCTCTACACAACAGTTGTTCAAATTGATATATGTTATATCTGATCAGAGGATTATTTTTCCATCTGTAAAACCTGAAAAAAGTCATATAAGAAGTTGTGATTTGGTAGAGGGGGTATTTCATATTTGAAGCTTTGAAAGGGACAAACAGTACTCGTTTTGATGCATCAAGAATCGTTGTGAATCTTCCAAACTTAAGACAAGTTGATTTGGAGTGGCTACCTTTTCTCAGGTATATATCGAAGAGTAAGATAGACATTATTTGAGTTTCCAAAGCTAACAACAGTCTCTATATATGGTTGCGAATGTTTAAAATACGTTTTTACTAGTTCCATGATTGGTACCCTAAAGCAACTCCAACAGCTAAGAATAGATAATTATGGCCAAATGAACGTTGAAAAAGTATCTGATAGGAAAAAGAGTTAGGTTATGTTACCTTGTCTCAGGTCCTTAATATTTAGAAAACTTTCATATCTCAAGGGATTTTGCTTTGCGAAGGAGGGTTTTGTAAAGAATATGAAGATGTATGATTAGATTGAGAATTGAGACAGAGGAAGGAGGAGAACGAGGGGCGATTCTAAAGGCACCCTAAGATGCCTAAAGTCAAAATAGGCCTGTGACGCACAAAAACCGAAGCTTTCAAACGTCTAATATGAACCTCTAAAATCACAATTGATTATTTTATTGAGTAAGATTGATTTGATATACATCACTTGACTATTTTTAATAATATTAAATTGAATTTGCATCGCGGTTGTTAAAAATTAAAGAAGATGTAAGTTTTCAATTCAATACTTATACTTGTATTTATTTTAAAATCAAACTTTACACTTTTTAAAACTTTTATATATATATATATATATATATATATATATATATTATAGAGTGTGATTAGTTTCTACATTGTACTTCAAAATATTTAATCTTTTTTTTAGAAACATCAGAATCGCACATATATAAGTTTGCTAAATTAAAAAAAAAAAACAAAACAAAAAAAAAACAATTTTTTTTTAATTTATAGAGATCTTAATAATTATAAACAATAAAACATAAATTTGATTTTATTAATTATCAGATATTATAACTGTAGAATTGTTACAATTACTGTGTGTTGCAAATGGAGAAATGTAGGAATTCAGGCGAGCAGCATAAACAGTTTCCCATCCAGCAGACCGTGATGATCTGTTGTGACGCCAAAGTGGTAAAATAGTAGGCATTGGATATGCTCCATGTAAATCAACCTTCACATAATGATCACCTCTAACAAGAGCAATAACAACAACTCTATGAATTGAGATGTCTTGGGGACCAAGCCATAGTGGAAAACATGTTGACGAACTATCTTTGCTTAGAAAAATAACTATTACATTATACTTGTTAGCAATGAGAAAGCTAGTGACCGACATAATCAACCAACGATCTGTTGGTGCGAAATGTGATCCATTGAAATTCAATGAGTGATGTATGGTGTTTAAATCGTAATCAAAAATCTGTGCGTACTCAGCTGGGTGTGCTAACAAATCATTCTGTAAATCTAAGTGGATTTGACACCAATTATCTTCACTATAACCGAAACACGCAGCTATTGCATGAAATCCACAATTTCCATCTCCCCTCACGTTTTGTATGTTTGTGACATATGGACGAAATTCATACGGAATTTCATTCATAAGTGGATCTGAATTATACATTACTTGTTCTTGGTTGAAGTACGAGCTATGCATCGATTGTTCCTGATTAAAAGTTGAGTTGAACATTGGAGGTTCTCGGAACGAGTACGTACTGTGCCTATCCGGCTCCTGGTTTAGATCAAACAAATTAGACCGCATATAATCAGGCGTATAAGTAGAAATGCTACGTCGAGACGGATATTGAGTTGGTGGCGCTTGAGTCGGTTGATCTTGAGGTGGTGGATGTTGAGTTGGTGGGTCGTGATTTAAATCGATATGAGTTTTCTTGAAAACTTTCTTCTTTAAGGAGGGGCGCCCACGAGTATTTTTGTGAGTAGCAGGTTCAGAAACTGAAGTTGTTGACGGCGTGATTAAGTTTAGTAACTTCCTTGCTAAACTTAACTTAACATGTCTTGATTGTTTTTCGTAATGAGCATTAAACATATTTACCTCAACTGCACAACCCAATTTATCATCTTCTAACGATTTGCATTCTAATAAATCAAGTTTCTTCCAAAACTTATCTACTGAATGAAGCGGTACACAATGACCTTTTTTAACAAATATAGCTTGTTCATGCGCACATGACAGCCCATAACTTGTACGTACTTGACATCCACAATTTTCATAAACAAATCCAAATTCTTTGGACCGCTCATATTCTTTGAAAATGATATCAAGTGCATAAATTGAAACGAAACGACACAATGGTTTTAGATGTGGTATTTCGTAGTACCGATGTACAATGAAAATTTTGTTATGCGCAAGACTCGCTTTTATACCTGTGTATTGTGACTCAACAACATCAGCAATACGCTTCAATGATTTGGCGATATCTAATCGTGATGTTTCGACATATCTTTTTAACTTGGCATGTTGACTTTCAGCTTTATTAGTTGTGTGATTGCCAAAGTTAAGAAACTTATCGGTCCATGCAGACACAAACTTTTCTTTGTGTGGTATCAACCATGTTTTGTTTATATAAGAAAATGCATCTGAAATACATAAAAAATTTCAGTTGATATAATGATTTATAACATATTATAATGTATATTTAAAAACACCTGGATAATTGTTCGTAGTTTTTTCAACTTGTGCCAAATTCTTGTTGTATACTTCCTTTGTTTCAGAGTTAACCAACCTCGTCCATGACGTATAAAGAACATCCCAACATGATTTGCATTTCTTCATGATATTGTTATTTATATGTCATCTGCAAAGTAATCCTTTAGCATCTGGAAATATAATAGTGTATGCGTTCATGAGAGCCATTTCTCTATCAGTCACAATAACACGCGGCAACATACATCCTTCCATTACCGATTTTAGACAGTCTAAAGCCCAAACATAGTTGGATTGTTTTTTTTTCATGCATGTACACAAATGCAATGGAAAATGTCATATTTGTTGGAGTTACACCAACAATCTCCAATAGAGGCATCCCGTACTTGTTTGTTTTATATGTTGCATCCATTAACAAGACATGTGGAAATGCACGCCATATTTCTAATGATCTTGGATGAGAAAAGAATAAATCTTCTAACTTATTTGTCAAAACATTTGCACGACTATAATAAACATATCCATTTTGATCTAGAAATTCCATAACACCTTGCATTTGAGTTTTACATTCTCTCTCCCTACGTCGAAGTTTTTCGTCTGCATTGTAGATAGTTTTAAGAGTAGATACATTTTTCAGATTTAGGTTTTTTAGTGCAGATAATATATCTTTTGGTTTGACATTTTTTTTCAACAAATCTTCCACTATTCGACATTCATATTCAGTTAGTCGTCGTGGATAAGGATGACCTTCTAAATATAATGACGGCTCATGGTTATGAAATTCACATATCATTTTTATCTTCCAAGAATTATCTACTGACGAATATTTACCCTATAGGCTCATGGTTATGAAATTCACATATCATTTTTATCTTCCAAGAATTATCTACTGACGAATATTTACCCTATAGGCTAAATGGACAATTAATTTTTTTTGTCCCTGTTTTTTTTTTTTTTTTTTTGGAGATTTGTGTACTTTTGTATGTACCTCCACGGTCACATTGAAAAACAACATTAAAGTTACGTTTAGAATTTTTTATGACGATGACATAACCTAAAGTATTTGCGATATTTTGCACCCAATCCATCAATTCTTGACGAGAATTGAACACCTGACAATTATATTATTATCAGTAGCAGACAAATCCACTTGATGCTTACATTACAGTAACAACATACTAATGAATTTATACCTTATTTGTTTTGAAGGGTGATGTGTCATCAAAGAAATGACGACTTTCATTCAAACTTTCATTTTCATATGTTTCATTTGTGTCCATTGGATGAATATCCGTTTCGAATGGTGATGTGTCGTCGAAAAAATAGTTACTTTCATTGAAGCTATTATTTTCATCTATTTCATTTGTCTCCATTGGATGAATATCATCTTTCTAAACATAACAAAGAGAAAAACATATATAATAATAATAATAATAATAATAATAAGAAGAAGAGGAAGAGGAAGAAGAAGAAGAAGAAGAAGAAGAAGAAGAAGAAGAAGAAGAAGAAGAAGAAGAAGAAGAAGAAGAAGAAGAAGAAGAAGAAGAAGAAGAAAGGTTAAGTACAAATACCTCATGATATGTGTCACCCATCCATTCTTTCCAACTTGTCATTTAATAAAATCTATATTTTTAACAAATATCATATATTTGCTTTTAAGGAAAGTTACTTTCAGCAAGTCGCTTTCAGTGTACCATATAAGAAATACCAATCCTCTATATATAGAAAAAAATTGTAACCAAATTTTCATTTTTATCCCTTCTATTTTTGTTAATGTTTCATAGTTTATATTTCTTATTTAACAAATTAATTTTTTTCTATTAATATTTAATAATATTCATTATTACTTTTTTTATAAATGTATTCATGAGATCATTTTGATTAAACAACTTTTATGAATAATTAATATGTTTCTATTTGTTAGTTTTCAAAATTAATAAAGTTTTAAGGGTTTAAGATTTAAATTGATAAAATCTAGGGTCTTTTCTAAAACTACAATGTAAACCGAAGGTATAAAATTGTAATATTATATTTTATCGATAAAATGATTCGGCACACATATTAATACATTTTATCGGCACACATATCAATATATTTTATCGGTACACATATCAATCGTAAGAATCTAAAATCAAATTTTCATTTTTATCCCTTCTATTTTTGTTAATGTTTCATAGTTTATATTTCTTATTTAACAAATTAATTTTTTTCTATTAATATTTAATAATATTCATTATTATTTTTTTTATAAATGTATTCATGAGATCATTTTAATTAAACAACTTTTATGAATAATTAATATGTTTCTACTTATTAGTTTTCAAAATTAATAAAGTTTTAAGGGTTTAAGATTTAAATTGATAAAATCTAGGGTCTTTTCTAAAACTACAATGTAAACTGAAGGTATAAAATTGTAATATTATATTTTATCGATAAAATGATTATTTTACCGGCACACATATGCACACATATCAATCAATAGTAAGAATCTGAAACCAAATTTTCATTTTTATCCCTTCTATTTTTGTTAATGTTTCATATTTATATTTCTTATTTAACAAATTAATTTTTTTCTATTAATATTTAATAATATTCATTATTACTTTTTTTGTAAATGTATTCATGAGATCATTTTAATTAAACAACTTTTATGAATAATTAATATGTTTCTACTTGTTAGTTTTCAAAATTAATAAAGTTTTAAGGGTTTAAGATTTAAATTGATAAAATCTAGGGTCTTTTCTAAAACTACAATGTAAACCGAAGGTATAAAATTGTAATATTATATTTTATTAATAAAATGATTCGGCACACATATTAATACATTTTATCGGCACACATATCAATATATTTTATCGGTACACATATCAATCGTAAGAATCTGAAACCAAATTTTCATTTGTATCCCTTTTATTTTTGTTAATGTTTCATATTTATATTTCTTATTTAACAAATTAAATTTTTTTATTAATATTAAAAAATATTTATCAATAGTGACGGAAGATGAAAATCGTCATTCAAAAGTGACGGAAGATAAAAAAATTATTTATTAGAGTGTAATACAAAAATTAGAAAATTAGAGTGTAATACAAAAATTAGAAAAAAAAAGGTATATTTTTGAACTTACATCTAAGTTGAAGGGAGTAAAATAAAAAAATATAAAGGAAATTGAAAAACCTCATTCAAAATTGACGGCGACTCAAAATCGAACTTACACGATTTTATTCATGTATATAGGGGCACCCAATATATATATATATATATATATATATATATATATATATATATATATATATATATATATATATATATATATATATATATATATATATATATATAATAATAATAATAATAATAATAATAATAATAAAAGTAGGAACCACTAAAATATTTAAGTAAGCAGTTAAATTAATATGTAAAACTTAACAAATGGGTAAATATTAAAGGACTCAAAATGAAAATTTGATAAATAAGGATTAAAACTGATTGATTTAGTGTAGACACGCAATTCACTGCAGATACATGAATTTTTCGTGTATATAAGAGGACCCATTTTATTTACCCCTTAAAATATATCCTTAAAATATATCAAGCTTTTAACTTAAACCTTTTATATTTTATAGTTTCTATTATTAAACTTTACCATTATTATTAATTTTATTTAGTAAAAGCTTAACAATTAAAAATTGTATTATCAAAGGATTTTTATTTAATTAAAAATAAAATACTTTGTAGTATCTAACAAAGTTTTAATTAATATATCATTTAATATTTTAAATTTTAAATTTATAGTTATTTACCAAAATGTAAAATAAACAAAACCAACACATACCTAACTAAGTTATATCATTATAACTAGATATATGTCCGCGCAAAACAACGATGATAAATAGATTTTTTGACGAATAGTTTTTTATAGAAAAATAATTACTATATTTTATTATTATCTATTATGTGATAAAAAAATTATCACTTTTAAATAAAAATTTTATGTTTATACCTTATATTAATATCGGTGTCTAGTTTCAAAAATATAAATAAATTTTTATATATAAGTTTAATATTTTAAATTTCATTTTTCTCCAAATTGAATTTCTTAATTACTTTCCTTAATTCAAGCCAACTATTGGCAAATATAAATGAATTATTTATGTATAATTGATTTATACAAAAAACTTTGTAACTTATACCTCTTAAAATTGAAGATATAACTAATATATTTTATATTATAGTATAAGATATAACGAATATTTTCTTCCGCATCATGCCAAATTTGAAAGCATGATGACCTACCAACTCACATGTCCATCTCTCTTTTGGAGACTAAGGTAGTGTTTGTTTTTTGTCTGCAGATCTGCGAGACGTCTTCTGTCTGCGCCGCGCAGACCACGCGCAGACATTAGTCTTCGCAGACTGTTTGTTTTTTTGAAGACTGCAGACCTAAAAATGTCTGTGCGCCCTCTTCTTGGCGCAGATGTGGACCAGAGTCTTCTAACATCTTCAGACATCTTCTAGCTTAAAAAAACATATATATCTTTATTTTTTTTAAGTTTTTTTTTTTAATTTATATTTTTTCCAACTTTATTAATGATAAACAATATGAAAAAAAATTACAAAACTTAAAAAAAAAACATTTGACGATACAAACATGATATTTTTAACAAATTTATAAATAAAAATTTATTATAATAATAGTCGTTGAAGTTGTTTATATAAATATGAAAAAAAAATCATAATATATTCTTATATTTTTTTGCCAAAATTTTGTAAAACTTTATTTAATAGAGTATCATCAATTTCTCGAAAAAAATATTTATCGTACGTTTTTAATAGATTTATTTGAAAAAATCGAAGTTTATTTCCATCTATTTATGTATCAAATTCTTTGATCATTAATTATAATGTTTAGTTATAACTTTGCAATCAAAGTTATTGGTTTTTATCAAATATGTATATGAATTAATACCATTTTTATTTTTATTTTTTATATAATAATAAATAAAAGTTGATCTAGATTCGTTATATATTTATAATAAAGTCGTAAAAATATATAAAAAATTCGCTTTGAAGTTTTAAAAAACCAGTTTATTTTAATAGCCCGCAGATGTTAAAAAAACAAACAGTCTTCTTTTTTCAGACTGCAGACGTTTGGTCCACCTCTTCTACTGCAGAGGTCTACAGATGTGGTCCGCAGACTACAGATATTTTGCCTCAGAAAAAACAAACAGCACCTAAGTTGACTGTTAGAGTAGCTCTAGGACACCCTCATAAAGCACGAATGACGATTAGGCTCTAATATATCTTTGAAGTTAATTGTTGTTTTTTGTTTTTGTTTTATTCGTTTTTTAACAATAAAAACATCACGGGACCCTAGTTGGCTTAAAGAAAATTATTTTCCTAAAAAGTTACTCATTGTTGTTGCGTTCAATGTTACATCGTCGTCGACTACAAATTATAATTTTAAAATTTTGTTTTAGACCTTTCTGTTTATATAAAAGTTACATTTTATCATTTTTAACTTTAAGTTACGTTACGACTACAAATTATCATTTAAATAAAATAAGAAACTATCAATATGATATACCGAAGCCGTTCATAAACTATATCTAGCCTAAAATAGATCATAAAAATATATAAATTTAATAAATTTTTATGTCTTAACTATGGATTTTTTTAAAGAAATTATTGTTTTTTTTAAAACATATGTATACATCCAAAAGAAAATAAAAATATTATTTTTCAATAAACCTTCTAAATATAAATATTATGACTAGTTAGTATTGATAATTTATTTGACAAAAAAAAAAAAACAATCGACAAAAAAAATTCTTGAAGTTATATATGTGTTTCAATCTAAAATGTTTAAAGTAAAATTCAAAAGTTAAAGGTTTGTTTTGTAAATAATAAATATATCGGTATAACAGTAATTAGAAAAGATAAAACTATAATATAATAAAGTAATAATGATTACTTGGTGTCAAATTATGTGGTAAATTTTTAGGTCAATGGGTGCGAATAGCAACACCCGAGAACGAGGAGTAGGAAATTTGAGAATTTTAAAAGTCAACATTGATGAAGGGAAAATGGTTATCCAGATGATCAAATGACCGATTGAACCCTACAAAAATAAATTAAAAAACAATGGACAAATGTGAAATACATAAGGCTGGTGGGTGTGGGAAACATGTTAAAACATGTTATCATACCTAAAATTTATCAACTTATATGTCATGTCATCTTTAACATCATTTGATTTATGTAGGAAATGGTGTGTAAACGTTATAACATGTTAAGAGATACAAAGAGAGTTAGAGAGAAAGTGAGATAATGGCTTCTGATTTGTTGATTCTCACGTTACTTCTCGTGGTCATGGTAACATTTCTTAACATAACACCAAATAACATGAAGAGAGCGGTGTTCTTGTGTTATGGCGCCGTTATGAGAGCTGCCAAATCAGCATAACGCCTTATGGCGTTGCCCATACCGAGTATACTAATAGGATCCTTGCATCATTTTCCCTAAATTATAACACTAGAAAACATGTTTGGTACTTATTCTTTTAAATTAATTATTGTTTATTTAAAATTTGCAAATTTAATTCCCTCCGTTATAATAAAAAAAATAGAATAAAAACTATTTTGGCGGGAGGGACATCCGTGCTAAGAAGAAGGGACTGCAGCTTCGCAGAGTAGCTCTCTCCCCAGACCAGAGCATAGTGTGGAATCTGGATCGTTTCATCGAGCACCATTTCTTTTAGATAGAAAGAGTCGGGTAGGATCTTTCAGTCAAGTGTTTTGCCTTCCTTGCCTATTCATTTAGTCAAACAATTGAAATACCTATTCGCATTCCTATTTAGTGAAAAACTGGCTGGCTCTGGCTACCTTGCGGAGCAAACAAAAGATCCCCAAATCACACTACCTATATGAACAAACAAGCCTTGGTTTACAACCAGCTTAGGTGGAAAAGATTCCATATTCTATGCCAATAGACTCGTGACTAAATTCCATTGTTTGAGTCCAAGCCCACAATAATAAGAATTTGTCATGAAGTGGACACCACTATTGGGCCTGATTCGTGTTATTAATTCGTTCACCCTTCAGACTTATTTATTGGGCTATGGGATGATGTCCAAAGATAGTATCCCCAACATATATTGTAATAAACAATAAAGTTTAAATAAAAGATGAACATGTTGCTGCATCATTGTTGTTTTTTCTTTTGCAAGTTTTGAACAGATCCCAATTGTGATTTTAGGTGCGACATTATAGTGTTTTAATATGGTCGTCGATATGAAAATGCGAAGGTTTGGTGATGGTGAGGTAAGTTCAAATCTATGCAATTTGTAATGTTACTTTAACCCATCAAAAAATACAGATGTTAGTTGAATTCCACATGAATGATTTTAGTGATTTAGATAGGATGTATATTATCTTTGGCACATCTTTTATATGCGATTAAATGGAAAAATTCTTACTTTAATGAAATATCCGAACTTTGTAGTAAAAATAGGACTTACTAACATTTTGAATAAAAATGTAACAAATTGACTTGTTTATACATAGTGCCAAGATATGAATATAAATTACAAATCTACTCCATTTTAAAACATATTACAATTATCATATAATCAATCAATTACAAGTTGCTAGTATGTATGTGTGTGTTTGTGTTTTTTTTCCTAAAAAGTAAAAACTACAAACAATCGATCGGTGAGTCAACCCACTTCTAAAGTGGTTGCAGTTTCAGGGACTGTAGAATCAGTGAGTTCCCTTCCGCTTGTCTCAAAGGGGAAAAGCATGACACAAACACCCGAAGAAAAAATAACAAATTCAAAGAGGAGGATGGCGGCGGTTTGATGGCAGCCATGTATCAAACCCACCGCCACCAACGGACATAGCATGCCGCCAATTCGCCCCACCGAGCTCCCCACCCCAACACCCGTTGTTCTCACTGATGTCGGGTATATCTATATATAATAATACAAAATAGTAAGAATTGAAAGCAGAATTCTACTCCCTTCGTCCCAATATTATTGTCCACAGACAAAGAACACACAGATTAAGAAAAACATTAATTACCACTAACTTTATATAATAAAATGACAGTTTTGTCCTTACTTTGCATTTAATGTTTCATTAAATGCTTAGTTGGTTAAGTAATAATGAGGGGTATTTTGGTAAAAATATTATTTATTTTTAGAAGTGGACTACTGTACTATTTTGGGACAAACCAAAAAGGAAAGATGGACTATAATTTTGGGAGGGAGGGAGTATAATAAATAAAAAGCATGAAGAAAGATTTAAAGTTGAAGGACTTGCCTCAGGGGCGAAAATGTAAACCACGGTGAAGGTTGTTGTGATGCATATTCGAGCCATAAAGAGAAGAAATGTTGTGAGAGCTTGAGGTTGTTGGAAAGTCAATGGGAGCAAGAAAATGCAACAAAGGAAGAACATTGTTGACATGGAGCGCTTTCGACCCAGTTTATCGATTGTAAAAGCTGATATAATAAGTCCCGGGAACTCTTGAACCAAATTAAAGGTAAATCTACTCAGCCAGATTATCTTCCACAGATGAACAATATAATACTCCCTCCGTCCCAAAATTATAGTCCATCTTTCCTTTTTGGTTTGTCCCAAAATAATAGTCCACTTCTAAAAATAAATAACATTTTTACCAAAATACCCCTCATTATTAATTAACTAACTAAGCATTTAATGGAACATTAAATGCAAAGTAAGGACAAAACTGTCATTTTATTAAATAAAGTTAGTGGTAATTAATGTTTTTCTTAATCTGTGTCTTTTTTGTCTGTGGACAATAATATTGGGACGGAGGGAGTAATATTAAACTATGAAAATGAAAATCTCTTATTTTTTATATTAAAGATAAACAAAGGCGTTGCGTTGTTTAGAAAATATTTGAGAAAATCAAGGCAATTAAGAGGAAAGTCCGAACATTTTACATATTTGCCCTCATTTATTTTTTTTTTTTCCGTTTTCTCAAAGGGATAATGACATACAAACCCTTTTGTGGATTTTAGGTTCAATAATACCGAATACTCGCAACTTTTTTTTTTTTCTATTTTGCCCTTTTGTGTATTTCTGGTTCATTAAAGCCCTTACGTTTGCCAGGAATGTTCGGGTTTACCCTTTTTTATGGTTCAATAAAGCCCTTAGGTTTGGCAGAAATGTTCGGTTTTACCTGGTAAATCTGCAAAAAGGGTAAATTTGAAAAAAAAAAAAAAAAAAAAAAGTTGCAAGTATCCTGTATTAGTGAACTCACCCATAAAAGGGAAAATCCACACACTTCTGCAAAACTTTAAGGACTTTTATGTCATTATCCCTTTCTTCAAATGCTATCTAAACATCACGGGACCCACACATGCATATATAAAGCATACCTGCAAAACTAGTGATGAAAACGTCTTTATAGCTAACCTCCTCGGAGCCTTGAGATTGTGATCCATTTTGTCCACAATTATTCGCACCATTATGCAACTCGGTTGTAAGAAGCACAAGCCCATAATAAGAAAAAGCATTCCCAAAGAAAACCACCCATAAAAGCAAAGTCGGCTTTATCAATTCCGGTGAAAACAACATCGCAAATGTTGACACGTTACTTTTACTATGATCGATAACTTCCGGCTTTTCATCATCCGTGTGCTTATTACTCTGAGGGAGCAAGCGTGCATCTTCTGATTCCATTGACTTGACATTCAACTCGATTTCATTGTCGGAAACAAGGATTCCAGAGGGAAGTGATTTCCCGTTTATCTTGGCAACTTTTTCCAAGATTCGTAGGGCTTCACTTGTTCTTCCTTTTAAGCATAAATATCGCGGTGATTCCGGGACTACACGGTAGAATACAAGGAGGAGAGATGAAGGCAGAGATGAGAATGCAAGTAACCATCTCCATCCCAATGTTGGCATCACAAACTACACAAAAGAAAAATTAAAAATATATTACGAAAGTAAATATAGAAAATATATCAAGAGATGGGAAAGGGCATTTTCGTGTTTTACACAAACGAGAGATCAAGAGCTGAGTCCCCGGCCCACCTTTTTTGGGTGGGAAAAAAAAAATTAATTTTTGTCCCCTTGACATCAGTCCTAGTCCCAATGCAATTGCAAGTCAAACACAGTATAACTGTTTCTGTCCTGTTCTGCATAAAAAAACAAAACGGGCCCAAAAAGGGCCCATTTTGTATGACAAGACATTGCAGAACAGGACAATTTTGTACTGCATTTGACATTCATTGAACTATGACTAGAACTGATGTCAAGTGAACAAAAATTTAAATTTTTTGTCCCACCCAAAAAAGGTGGGACAGGACCGGCTCTAGATCTCTTGTCTGTGCAAAAGACGAAAACACCCTTTGTCATCCTCATTGTCGAAAGGTATAGTTATAATGGAAGGAAAGGAATCATATATATATATATATATATATATATATATATATATATATATATATATATATATATATATATATATATATATATATATATATACCCATGCAACAGAAGCCTCAAAAACAGTTCCAATAGTCCAAAAAGCTGAAAAGACAACCATCCAAGTGCCTCTGCTTGGAGCAGGGATGAACTCTAGAAACCAAGAAGAGAGGACGGGCCCACCTCCAAGACCAATTCCAACAAGACAGCGAAGAATGATGAGACATGCGTAGTTAGGAGCTAAAGCACTAAGCATACCAGCCACAGAAGTAACCATTGCAGTAATAAGAAATCCTTTCCTATAATATTTAAAAAAAAAAAAAAAAACAATAAAACAATAAAACTACAACTACAAATCATTTTTTTTTTTTTTTGAAACATTTAAAAAAAAATGGAAAACTATACCTCCTTCCATGTTTATCTGCAACAACACCCCATGAATATGCTCCAACCAACATGCCAGCAAAGACAACACTAGTAATCATGCTTTGTTCATGCGAGGAAAGATTCCATGCAGACTGAAGTGCGGGTCCCACAAACGAAAGAAGCATCATTTCCATGGCTTCTGAAATCCAACCCATCCCTGCATACGCAAGCACAAGCATTTGGAACTTCCCAAATCCTACGCTTGCAAGTGCATCATCCACCGTGTAGCTTCGGCTCTCGTCTCCCATCTTTGCAAACAATTGAATTCCATAACTTAGCTACATTACATATAATATATATATATATATATATATATATATATATATATATATATATATATATATATATATATATATATATATTGTACTTTGAAACATCTTATCCAATTATTGCAGTGAAAATTGCTTTGTATTTGGATAGCATTGCTATAACTGGATAGATTTTTCAAAGTACAACACAAAAATAGAAAGAAATGAAAGTAGAATGTTGTAATAAACAAATGAATGAAAGTACATTGCTATTTCTTGCATTGATCCCTAATATCTACATAATATACCATTTTAGCGCTTGGACTTTGACTCCTTTTTTGGGTTAGTGAGGAGAAACTTATATTCTTTCTCATAATGGAAACCGGAAGTACTTTTTATCCAAAGATATGGGAACATTGGCTAGCCCAGGCCCAATTAGGCCCATTTAGAGAATCACAAGCTTTTTAGCCTTCTGGTTGACCCATCAAAGCATGCAACAATGCCAAATTCAACATTTTAGCATCCAACTTGTAACTTCACAAAATGATCGGAAAGTAATAAAAATTAACTACTTTTATATTGTTATTTTTCCCAAGTTTTTAACCACTACCATAACAATTTTTTATTTTATTTTGTTTTCTTACACTATAATAATGTTCTTCATGGAATGCAAATGCATGCTTCAATGTAGGTTTGTTCATGTCTAATATTACCACATTAAAACAAAAAATTTCCCATTGTATTTTTTATGTTTGTTTATAAATATGTCAACAGGTTTAGAATGTAAATAATGAGAAATGACATAACCACCCTTCATTGACTTTTTTGTAGATTACTGTTTGTTTTATATGCTCCACATGCTTTAAAGAGGAGACAAATAGTTATCAAATTTTGGGGTTTAGGAAAGTTATTTCAGTCATTTACACAAATGAGGGAGGAATGGAATAAATTTCATGACTTTATGGAGGGAAAGTTGAATTCCTTAACTAATGGAATTCAATTCCTTAAGCATTTGCAACCAATTCCAGCCAAATCCCAAGGAATCTGGCAAACCAAACTCCCCATAATGTAGTTTTCATATCAGAGTATTCTCTGTTCAAAAGTTACAAAATAAAATTCGAGGGCGCTGACCTAAATGCACAGGGTTAGTTTTTATTTTATTTTTAAGCATACATTTCAAGAATGGTGAAATAATTTTCTGAAATCGATGATCGCTTTCATAGGGAATGTAAGTAGCAATTTGGAATAAGGTCAACCATCATACTTTAAACAGGAAAGATCCATCAATACAGATTCAGGTGAAATTATAAAAAGGCATATCGGAAACCGTATGTAAATGAATTGGCTTCCAAACAATGATCCAAAAAAAAATGGAAAATAAAACCCAAAATTGAAACGGGTTAAGAGTTGATGCAATAATTCCCAGGAAAATTAAATCTAGAATGGCGTATCGTATGGATAATCAAGATAGAGATATGATACATTGATAAAAGGTTTGCAGAAGAATCGAACCTTAAAGAGCAGGAGGATAGCGGAAGAAATCAACGAAGAAGCAGGAGAAAATGTAGATGAATCTCGGATGTGTTTTGACTTTGACAAGCCTCCATGAGTTTGAGAAAATTATGCGACCATCTATATGACAGAAATGGAAAACCTAACTTTTATTTATGTTTCTCATTGGTGAATGGCAAAAAGACCGTGTGTGAAGTTTACACGTTGAATGCAATAAACAGTCAGCAAACATCCTTATTATAGATTTTTTATTTTTTTTATACTTTGGTAGATATTTCTAATTAAAATTTAAAATATGTATTTGTCGAACTTAAAATCTAAATATTATATGTTTTTTTTTGTTTTAAAATATCGTATTTACCTATTATTTTATAAATATATCTTTAAGTTTTTTAATAGATTTTTATATTTTATAATTATATCTATAAATATTACTAAAACAAAACCTTAAATTCTTCAACGAAAAAACATCAACCATTGATTGCATTTCTCTCCTTTAGTCTCCACCTTAGGATCATTTTATTGACATCATCCTGACCCAAAAAAATACACGTGCCTCCCGAATAAAACTTCCTTCTTATGATTCATTCCTAATTTCATTCTTATGTTTTCTCTGTAAACAATCAACACAATCAGCTCCCCTGAAACTCAATAGATATGAACCCTAACCCCTTCCTTCTCCCAATATGCATAACCCCATTGATTTCATCTATACATGGAATCGATCCTATGCGTAACCCCAGGAATTCCTGAGGGGCACCGCGTCGACCATCAACGATTTTCGACCATCAGTTTCTTTTCCACCCTTCGTTCCCGATTCCCCATCAAATCTCTACCTAAATTCACCGGAAGTTTATGAAAACCTAGAAGAATGTTCTTTTCTCTATTTGGGAGAAGCTTTAGGCATTCCGTACAAGTTGTAAAGAAAGATGTCGATTTTCTCAAGAAGAATATCGGTGCAGGCATCAACTGGATGAGCGAAGCTCTTGGTTTACCGGATATTTCGAAAAAGGTAGATGAGTTTGTTTGGTTACTGAACCTCGAAGATCCCCATTATTCCGGTGAATTTCAGTCTCCTTCTTGGCCTCGGCCTTATTATCCAGGTTTTGCTTTTTCTCACTTTCTCCATAATCTCTATTTTTGGCATGATTTACTTGTAATTATAATTTCAAGAAATCCTGCAGCTATTTCTTCAAATTATTTCCATTTCCACCTTTTGTTGATATCTACGCTAAATGACCAATTTCATTCAAGAACCGAACTTCACTTGCTCATGCTCATGCCAATGAAGATAACCATATTGCTGATGTTGAATCTGATGGGTTTGAATTGGAAATCAGTGCTCTTCTCATGAAACTAAGGCCAATCAAACAGGTCTGTGATCTGTCTTATTATTCCTTTTAAAAATTTAAGTTATTGTTTTATAGAAGATTACAATAAGATAAGATATCTCTTGTTTCAGGAGTCTTTAATTCGTGATAACAACAAACTTATATTGTTGGCATCCCTTAGTAATTCATTGGAGTAAATTGTCGATTCTATAGAAAGGCAAGTTCTTATTTTATGTATCGATATATGAAACACATGTTT
Organism: Lactuca saligna; assembly: GCF_052625555.1. Lineage (NCBI taxonomy): Eukaryota > Viridiplantae > Streptophyta > Magnoliopsida > Asterales > Asteraceae > Lactuca > Lactuca saligna. The sequence continues at coordinate 144,898,606 of NC_136417.1, forward strand.
TTTTAAAGAAAAGATGTGTCATGTAATCTACAGGTTTGGAAATGCATCAGCAGAAGCATCTGATGAAGAAGTGGTACAAGAACAGAATGATGTTAAGCCGGCACCTGGGCATGGGCATCATAAACTCCCATGTTGGGGTTATCTTCTTTAAAGCTCACTGGTTTGCTCCGTTTGATCTTCAATTTCTTCTCCTCTTTTTGTGTGTTGGGTTTCTATTTTACTCCATGTTGATTTTGATTTCAATATATATCATATACGTAACAGTTGAACAAGAACTCATCCATGGAGTTTCTGCCACCAATGATCACAACAACACAATAAGAACAGGTTAATCCAAAGTCAAACACCCTTTTGTGTTTTTCCAAATCCATTTTCAATCAAATAAATCATAACTCTGGATAGATTAATTTCCTTGGATTCAGGAACACTATGGAGTACAATTGCTCACATCATCACTGCAGTCTAATCTTTCATGTACGTATTTGTACGTAGTTTCTACATTTTATTATATTGTCTCATCAATTTTCTCTTTTGGGTGTGGGATTTAGATACAGAACCAGATACAAAATTTTGGTGTTGGATTCAAATAAGTCTGCTTCTCTGGTCCCTACTTCTTGCTTTGCATGACTGTTGTTTGTCTTGTGTGTGCTCTCTATGTGTGCGTGTGCTGTGTTCCAAAATCAAGAACAACTAATACTACAAAAAAATATCAAGATAAAAATACTAAATCTTTGTTTGCTAACTCATACACTAATCTCCTCCCTTGGGTTCCAAATGTTAACATGACAGGGTTGTAGTTATGGTTTGTACCAAAGGCTATTGCTATTTAGATCTCCTCACAAAGTCTAGGAGTTCAATGAAGGTATGTTAACTACATCTTTTTTATGAAAATTTTGTCTTTTGGTTTAGTCTCTACTCCTGCGCCTCTTGCGGTCTTGCCCCTCTCCGATAGTAAGTACCTCACAATTTTAGCTACTTTTTCTACCTCATAACGTGCTTAATCTGCTATCTAGATCTCTTTATCTCATTATTATGTGACTGGAGTGTAAAAATCATTTGCCTTTGTTACTGTGTCACTATGCCTCTCACACTGTAATTGTCGAATTTGTTAATGATTGTTTTATCTTAGTATAACAATGGATTTTTTTTTAAAAAAAAGGAAATCTGATTGCTACTCTTTGTTATCATTCATCAACCACAATTGATTTGTTGTATCAATAGCTAATTGTAATTTATTTGTTTTTAAAAAAAAAATCTAATTGATTTTGTCCCAATTTTTAATTTCATGATTAGAGTAAAGTTAGTGAGAGTGGTTCATCCTGTAAGGTCACTGCCTCAAGTATTAGATAGTGTGCTTGATGCACATGTATGGAATATAAATTATAAGTATCATTACTAATTTAATAAAAAAAATGTATTTTAAATGATTTTAATTATAGTTAGGTGTTACTTTGGGGATAACAGTTCTCTTGCCAATGACATCCGAAAAGAAATGAAGGTATTAAATAGTAAATTGTTGAAAGCTAAAGATAAAAACACAAAGAGGGAAATCCATAAAAACTTAGGATTCTTTCAAAAGAAGAAGGAAAAAGGAAACAACTTGTTGTGACAAATGTAATTAAAAATTCATTTGTCATTCTAGCAACTCTCACAGGTTCATCATCAAGAAAATTAGATGGAATTTCATTTGATTTAGTCATTGTTGATGAAGCTGCTTAGGCCTAGAGATTGCTTGTTGGATTGCTCTTTTCAAGGTAATAAAACAAAACTTTTTTTAAAAAAATTGGCAACATATTGGATGATTGAAGTAAAAAGGATTTTGTTTTTTTAGGGTTCAAGGTGCTTACTTTCAGGGGATCATTTACAACTTCCTCCAACAATTCGAAGTGTTGAAGCTGAAAAAAAAAGGGATTAGGAAACACTCTTTTTAAACGCCTTGCAGATTTATATAGAGATGATGTCATGTCTATGCTGACTGTGCAATATAGCATGCATGAACTTATAATGACTTGGTCTTCTAAAGAGCTTTACAACAATAAGGTAATTTAATTCTGAATTTTTTTATTAACCTTTTTTATCTATTAATTATATTTGTTATAATAATAATGAGTAATGAAGTAATTAATAATGATAGACTAAAGCTCATGCAAGTGCTGTTCGACATACCCTATATGAGCTTGTGGGTGTTGAGAAGTCTTCTTCTTACACTGAACCTACTCTTCTTCTCATAGACATTGCAGGGTATGCATATTTGATATTTGATCTAACCTTATAAATTTTATGATTTCTAAAAAAGAATAATTATATTTTTAGGTGAGATATGGAAGAAAAGAAGGATGAAGAAGAAAGCATATTGAATGAAGGTGAAGCCGAGATTGCTATAACACATGCAAGAAGGTTGATTCAAAGTGGTGTACATGCTTCTGATATTGGAGTCAAAGAAAGTGGAATTAAGGAACGAAATGGAATTGTTTATTCCATTGGAATGGAAATAACTTCTTAGGTTGTGTTGCTAAGAGTGTTGAGAACAAAGGATGACAAGTTAAATGAATTGGAAATCTCAACTGTGGATGGGCTAAGGGAGGGAAAAATAAGCGATTATTATTTCAATGGTTAGGTCAAATTCATAGAAAGTGATATTTTTTTATTATTATTTTTTTATTCTTGTGGTGTATTATAAATTGATTTAAAATTCAATGAAAATGTTGATATTGGTTTTAAAATTCAATTAACTCTTCTGTTTTTGCAAAAAGACCAAAATGCCCTTATCATTTCTTTTTAAATAAAAAAAAATTCAAACGTTATTTTATTATTTTTTTTTGACAGATTTTGCTTGGGTTAAATTTCAATTCTTTTGACAAATCCAATTCCTTAAAACATTCTATAAATCAAATCATACATAATAGTTTATCAATAAAAATTAGAGAAATTAAAATCCCTCATACTTCTTGCCTATCCTTCTACCTCTTTTAGATGAAGACAACTGTAATAAAAGTTTATTAACTTCTTATTAATTTGTATTATATTTTCATGTTTATTATATTTTTTCTTATTCGATCATCAGTTTTTGTTTTTGTAAAATAAAATATACATATAGCAAATTCGCAATCAAAGTAGCATATGCCATGAAAACCAAATATTAGCAAACTTGCATCATGTTTTGTAATTCAAATTAACTTATTTATCAAAATACTCTCATTTATTTATCCATGATAAGCCACAACATTATCAAATAAACTCATCTATAAACAATGTTACTTTGAAAAAAAAATATTTTAAAAAATAACCAAAAACCGGTACCGGGAAAAGAATCAGCACCGACATTGGTGGTTCGGTTCCTGGTTCTGGTTCCAAACCGGTTATATTTATCTTTTACAACCTATGGCAACCACGAGAAAAATATTTATAAAAAAATTAAATTATTAAAAAGATTTTTATAAGACTTTGTATTGATATAAAGAAAGAATCATAACCATATTATGTATAGATACAAAAACCATAAAATTGCTGAAAAAAATCAATTACAATTCAAATACGATTAGGATATATAATTTTAGGAAACTAAAAACTCTAGAAAACCAAAACCCTAATCTAATATTTAATTTACAATCTCAATCTTCCAGAAAATATGAAACCTAGATTAAATATCACCAATATGATGCTTTGGTGAAAAAACAGCTATCCGGAAAACATAAACCACCGCCAAACTTCAAACAAGAAAACCCTAGCTGACTTTTGTGTCTTTTAAAAACGAATATCTGTTGTGTCTCCAAACAGCAATCTGCTTTGCTGAGTGCTGTGTCACGACCAGAGATTGCAACCGCTGCCCCCGGAGTTGAAAGTGACTATTCGTTCGTCGAACTACACTTTGTGTCTCAGTCTGTCGTCCGCCATCGGAGCTGCTCAATTCTGTGTCTGATTCCGTCATTATCAGAACAATAATCCGACCAAAAACATCATATGTGCTACTCTTTCCACATATAAAACATCTTTTAAGTATGGAAATGATATTACATTCCAGAATCTTTATGTCATATCAGCATTAACCAAATTTATATTTTCCTATATTTTGTAAATATATTAAACATCTTATATTGATATTATTTTCGATATCATACCATATTTATGAAATTATTGTATATTTATTATATAATTTCCTTATTCTATAAGCTTTTCAAATTTACAGTTTTTTGTATGGTAAATATTATCTTAAATATGGTATGATTTTATTTATTTTTGTACTTATATTTGACATGGTATATTGATATTATTTTGGATATCATACCATAATTAAAACATATCTTAAGTATGGAAATGATATTACATTCCAAAATCTTTATGTGATATCAGCATTAACTAAATTTATTTTTCCCTATAAATATATTGTCTACGATTTTTCATTACAAATCAAAATTCTCTCTAACCAATTATCCCCTTCCATTTACAGATAATAGTATTCCATGACATCTAACAATGCAGATCAGGTCGTCTTTGATAAGGTTGCTGAAATCAACGCATCTAAAGAGTCTTGGAACATACGTGTTAAAGTCGTCATGCTTTGGAAGCCGACCTATATAAACAATCCTAATATGGTCGCAAGCCTAGACATGATTTTAATTGACCAGGAGGTACTATTTTTACACCATTTGTTTTTTAGATTATCAATTTCTTATGTTATCTCTATTTAAAAAAATTGAAATTCGATTTTTGTTATGCTTTTTTACTTATATTCATACAATTTTAATAATCAATTGTATTATTTTTAATAATAAACTTTAGTCTATGTAATGAAATCTCTTATTGTTCCTTTTTTTTAATACTTTTTTTACACTTTTTTTTATCTTTCATTGTCACCTACAGGGAAGTAGAATTCAAGCAACAATAAAAAAAAAATCTTATTCCTGTATTTGAATCCCTATTCGATGAAGGAGCTGTCCGGGAGATCAGTAACTTCGCTATGGCTAGCAATGAAATCGAATATATGCTTGTCCCTCATAAACATAAAATCAATTTCTACAAAACCACAAAAGTTCGTGTATCCAATGATTTTGTTGATACAGTATATCCTTATCATTTTATCTCTTTATCATATTTGCTAGCCATGAACTTTGACACTCGTGTTGCATTTGGTATGTTATGTTGTTAGTTTAACTTACTTCTATACTTCAATTTTTAATGTAATACATATTTGGATTATTATTACTAATTTATTAAATTTTTTCACATAGATTTTCTAGGTGAAGTTGTGTCAGCTGATCTCATGCGAGTCATTGTTGAGTATGGAAGAGAGAAAATGTTAATGAATCTGGTTGCTTAGGATTTAAGGTACACATTCGTATTATTATTACAAATTCCCCCATTTATATTTATCTTTCATTAATAACCACCATGCATATTTAGTGGTACGAGAATTGCAGTCGCTTTGTGGGGCAGTTTTGCAATGAAGCTGAATACTTACATTTCACAACATAATAATGACACTGCTCCTGTTATTATCCTGCTACGTTTGGCCAAACCCAAAATTGGGATGGTAAGTGTTTTTTACAACAAATTATCATTTCAACTTCAAAGTAATTACTGACAATATTATTTTACTTTTTTCTTGCAGGTCAACCTCAAGTTGGTAATTGTTTTTTTGGGTCTAGATTGCATATAAATGATGATATGCCTCAGATTTTGGAGTTCAAATCAAAGTATGTTATTTACCATTTTTAACACATTTATCTTACTAACTCATTACTTTTTTTGAATAACCTCACTTTTTTGTTTATGTAGTCTTAATGTTGTGGATACGAATGTTGAGTCTTCTAGCCGTACATCCCAGCTCAACTCAGATACCGTTGTGGCTAATCCAGAGGATTACTACCTCCGTTTTCAGATAAAAAAACATTGATGAAATTCCTAATTTTACTGAGGTTTACTTAACATTTTTATATAATAGTTTCCGCATTCTATTATTGTTTTGATTTTATATCTACAATTTATATGAAATAATATTTTAATATGATTCCTTTTTTTTTTCCTATATATGAAACAGGAAGTTGGTTTAACCATTATCGCTACTATCATTGGTTTTGATATGGATGATGTTTGATATTCATTTTATTGCTGTGATTGTTCTAAAAAAGTTACTAAAAATGATGATGATGTTGATGCTGGCCCTTTTCACTGTGATGGTTGTGGATTTGTCTCGGATGTATTTGGAAAGTAAGTAATTATTATCTCTTTGACTATGCATGTATTTTACATTTTTCATATATTTCATTGTGTATGTCAAGCTAAATATAAGTATTATGTTATAATTTTTAGGATTAGGATAGTAGTTCGTGTGCAAGATGAAAGTGGCTCTTCTTCGTTTGTATTGTTTGAGTGTCACGTAAAAGATCTTATTCATCGTGGAAACCAATGGTTGATGGACAAAATAGCTAAGGTTTCAAAAAAATATCTCCGTTATTTAAATGATTGACATATATGATTTTTCTTCTTTAACTTTTCCAACCATTTTATAATGTAAATTAGAATCAAGGGCGACAACAGATACCTAATGAGTTCAATATTCTTCTAAATAAGAAGTTTGTCTTCAAAGTTCAGATTTCCATGTTCAATCTGCAGAACAACTATCGTGCTTACACTGTGCATAAGTTAACCGATGATGATGAAAGGGTTCTTGCTGAGGTGACAAAACGGTCACCAAATCATCAACATGATAATATAAATGATAATGGTACTCCTATTAACAAGCCAAATAAGGTTGGTAAATGTCTCATATATTTCCAAAGTCAAACCCGTTACATTTCAAGGTCATTCAATTGTCATACACAAAGCCATCGTAAGAGTTTATATGTAATACATTTTATGTTATTAATTTACTTTATGATTTACTTATATGTTATTTTATTTGTAGTGACATGCCTATGGAAAAAGTGGACTATGATTACTACAACATAGAATTGTTTTCATCTACTACATGGCAATGGAGGGAGTTTCAAAATATCCGGTTACCATCATCTGTTTATCCTGTCTCTGATGAGGCAGTTACAAGTGGCGGTGCCGTATACTTCTTATTATCTAATGATACCATATTGCGATTTGATATTTATTCAGAAGAACATATACTCATATTTGCACCTTCTACTATTAATGAATTAAAACCGTATGCATCGAGACTAATCAAGTTTCACGGAAAATTAGGATATCTCTCTATAAGTGGAGATAGTTCGTGGGTTATTTGGATTTTCATTCACAATCAGTGGGTTAAAGTAGATGATAGTACTTACAATGAAAGTGCACATGAATGGTGAGATTATAGAAACAATACCCTATATTTCTTTAAAGGAAATACGATTGAGTATGTGGTTCCGACACATCATTCTCAACAAGTTTTTTCAATCCGTTCTGATTTTGATACAGTGAGTATGCCAAGTCGATATTACTGATTATATATATATATATATATATATATATATATATATATATATATATATATATATATATATATATTAATTTGCATTCGAACATAGTTGTTTTTCTTGTAATGAACTATTTTAATATTTTATATTATTCTATGATTTATTAGTTTTTTTAAAATTATTGTTTTAATTGTTATGAAATTAAAATAGATTTTGTAATGTATGTTAATGAATTTAAAATAGTTATGGTAATCTACTTTTAATTGTCATGCTTCCTATGATGTAATATAAGTTTACAATTCAATGTTTTTTTATATGCTCCCCGTGTTTAATGCGGGTTTTAATCTAGTTAATATATATAAAACAAATTCACCAAATTGTCCTTCAATATTAAAACCAATACATGAGATTGAACTCCCCAAAAAGCTATTTATCCCGTTTGCCCTAGCTATCTAAGTCAAACCCTGATCACGTAGATGGAGATCGACTCCTCAATACCAAAAAAATCTTTTACCTATCAAAATGTTAACAATCCAACCGATACCCACAAAACTATTTTCACATAATTCGACTTCTTTTGTAACACCCAGCCATTCAGGTAATTTTATTTCTTGTTTCAAATTACCAATTATTGCAAAAAAAATGGTCCTTACGCCCTGCATACTCGGGGCGTACGTTGGGCGTAAGCTTTAAAAGGGACGCGGATGTTTAAGAGTATGCATGGCATACTCAATGGGGATGCAAGGCGTACTCGGCAGATATGCAAACCCTAATATTGAGGGTTTGAACCATATTTAAGCAACCTTAACTCCCATAAACCCTAACAACTTCAGCCTCCATCCTACCAAACGACCCCTTGTAGACCCTAATTTTCATTTGAGAGTTTTTGAGTTATTTGAGTGTTTTATGTCCAACCTGGAAGGAAGAAGATCATTGGAGTCCACTTGGAAAGCTTCAAGCATTGTAGATTTGGGAATTTCACCTCTCAAGCAACCTCCAAAAGGTATATAATTCTGAACTTGATGAATGTTTTGTTGGATTAGTGTCTAAGCCAGTAACCATATTTGGTAAACACTTGACCCGATTGTGCATGATCCTTTTGGGTTGCCTTCACCAAAGCAACTTGACTGGAGAAATAATAGAGAAAGAGGTTATTATGATTTATTAATATGTTATAAGAATAATATATTAAAGGAGAAATCATATTTTTTTTAATTAATATTGGTCAATAATTAATTAGGAATTAATTTTGTGATCAAGTGTAATTAATTAAACTAGAGGGGCTGAATTGTAATTATATGATAGTTGCAAAATAGGGTAAGGATTATCCTAGAATATGGGTGGACGAAGTCTAAAGGATATGTATCCTTGAAATCGTCCAAAGATATGGGCTTTCAAGGCTTATCTTATTGTTACTTGGTGGGCAAACAACTAGATAAGGATAAGGACTGAAACCCTATCTCTACACCTATATAAACACCCCTTTGGCTCATGATTTCATCCATGCCTTCCCAAGGGTTCCAAGGGACGAAATTCTATACCTCTTCTCTCTCTCTATTACTTCTCCATTTGCTCTTGGTGTTTGTGAGCCATTAGAGGCACTACACTTGTGGTGCTTGCTTTCAAGACTTAGGGTTTGAAGATTCAAGTTGTTATTACAATATAACAACAAGAGGTATGTAATCTAACCTTCTTGCTTAATTTCGAAAATAGCAATCATCTTTAGGGTTTTATTATGTGTTCATAATGTTGTGTATCTAATAGTGAAAACATAGATCCAATGCTAGGGTTGCATGTACACATAGGATTGTTTGTATAAAACCCATCATTGATTTGAGAGCCTTTGGTTAACTTGTTTTCAATTAGTTTATTTAATTGTATGAACTTGACATTTTAGGGTTTATTGCCAATAAACCCTAGGAGGCTAGGGTTTTTCGAGATTAGGGTTTGCAAACCCTAATTTGCAAGAGTTTGAATAAGATCTTCAAATCCTTTCCTTAAACCCTTAAATTTCAAAATCTAGGGTTTGTTTTAATCCCTTGATTTTCGAAATTAGCCTCCTCCCCAAGATATGATCCTAAATTTTAGGAATTTGGATTATCCCATATCTTGTAATTATCTTCTAATTGTGATATATGGTAATTATAGATTTTGCAACCATAATTTCGAAATCTAGAGAGATAATTAAGGGATTAGGATATCCTAAATGTATAAATGGTAATTATCCTCATGATTTAGACAATCCCTTATGATTTAATAATTAAATTAATAGTCTAATTCAAGATAATTATTAAATCAAGAGTTTTAATATTTAAAATTTTAATTTACATGTCATAAATTCGAAAATTTTTAAGAGAAATTAAAACTAAATTGTTTTGAAAAGTTTCAAAACTTGCTCTCAAGTTTTGGAATTTAAATTTTGATTAAAAGTTTAATTTTGATGCATATTTAAATTCTAAACCCTAATGTTTTGAAATATTTCAAAACTTGCCCTCAAGTTTTGGAATTTAAAAGTTGATTAAAAGTTTAATTTAGGAATGTTAAATTCTAAAACCCTAGTATTGTTTTGAAAAGTTCAAATCACACCCTTATGGTTTTATTAATTAATTAAGGTGTATAATTAAAAGAAGTTTAATAAATCCATAAAAGTTTTGGTTTACAATTAAAAGTATAATTGTTATATTTGACCACCTAACATTTTAAAAGTGTAAAATACACCCTATACTATATATAACATTAAAAGTCTAACATTATATATATATATATATATATATATATATATATATATATATATATATATATATATATATATATATGTATGAGTAAAAGTTAGTCTTACCGTTAGTATACCTCATTCATGAAGCTGGTCTATAAGGGGTGTTTAAGGAAATTGCCTATAAAATGGCGATTGAATGAGTATCCACTCTTACCCACCGCACTCTTGACTAGTGGAGGGTCGTTAGCCGAACGGGTAAGATAGGACAAAACCTTCCATTATAAGTATAATGAAGTACAAAAGTAACTAAATGTTTTACAAATTCCCAATCTTAGTTACTTAGGCAAAAGTGAATTGATGCAATTCCATGAAATTACACTTTGTGCCCTTGCGAAGACGTTAGTGGAGCATGTGTGGTTTACTGGCACACTAAATGGTTCTAAGCAAAGGTAGCAAAGGGTGACTCAATGTTTATCATAGTTCGGTGGAGCGTGTGTGGTTTACCGGCACATCAAATAGGTGACTGTAACATGTGAGGGCACCATGTAAGTTTGCATGGTTATTCACACCCGCTTTGTGACCCTCGACATCCCAGTCACAAACAAGAGGGGCATATCGAGATTTAAACATGCCATTGAAAGTTCAATGAATCTCAAAGGATCTAGGAGTTTTCATAGATTTAAAACTTAAATTTCTTTTTCGTTTTTTGTGGTGGAAATTAGTGAATCATCATTCACTTACCTTCAAATATTCTGCAATTAGGGTTACGACATCCCTCTCCCGAGTTGTGGAATATTGTGTTGGGTCCTAGCCTTAGTATTTCATTTGGTTGATTTACTAAGGACTCAATCAATCAACTAACTTGAATTTGTTTCTCCCGTTTTGTAGATGTCAAAGTTCGACAACTATGGTCTTCCAAAATCCCGTGGAACAAGCATTCCACATGAAGATGGTATTCCACGATTCGATCGAGGAACAAGAAATCATGCTTCACTTCCTCCACCTCCTCCAATTGTTCTCCCTAACCCACAAGATCGAAGAATTGAAAGGTTCAATATCACTAAGGCCCTATTGGAAATGAAACATGATGATGGTAAATCCGTGTGTGCCCACATTCTAGGAATGAAATCACACATCGATAGGTTGATTATGTTGGGTGTGTCATTTCCCGATGAGTTGGCTGTGAACTGGGTTCTGCAGTCACTCCCTGAATCATATAATGAGTTCAAAAGAAAGTATTATATGATGTATCATGACGATAACCTCATTGACCTAACTTACATGCTCATTGCTGCTGAATCAGAAATGATTTGGCGAAGCAATGGAGCGTATTTGTTGGGAAAGTCAACCGACCATGCTTCCGAGGACGTTCTAAGAGAAGCGACATGCGTTTGCTGCCAAGAGAAAGGGCGTTGGATAAAAGTCTGCCACAAGAGCCTGAAGATTCCAAGGATGGGAGAGTCAAAGAGTATGGTTGTGCTTCAGGTAAAAATCCACTATCTAACTCCATTAAGTTCCTATTCGTTGATTCTTAATACATGATGTGATAAGATTGCATTTGAATGTTCTGCAGGATCGGTGAAAAGAAAGGAAGCTTGATGAAAGAGCAAGATGAGTCTAATCACAAAGAAATGGATCTCGATCGCATGGACTTGAAGATTAGATTTTGAGCTTATATATTTATGATAGAATTGTTAGGAATATTCGACTACATAGTTTTCAATGGATTTTGCATTGTAAGGACAAATGTTTTCCACTGCTTTTATAAATAAAATAAATTTTGTTTGACGTATTTATTTATTTGTTTATTTCCTTGCAATGAAATCGTTATGAAAATTGATGTTTACATATTTCCACAACGAATGGATATGATTCTTATTTATGGAAATGTCGAGAATTTACCAAATAGGGAGAGTTTCTCATCGCTCAAATTTCAATTGGACATAAATTTGGAATTACGCAACTTGGTTGCATGATGAATGAGAAATTTCATATTTGGAAATTAGACTAATTCGTTGACAAATTGTCAAGTGAAGGACTAGGAGATCAAGCACACAAAGTTGTGTGTTGATCAAGTCCACCATAAGAGTAACAAAGATATTCGTCATGATTTACTAAAGGTTTAGTAAATATGATAAGATTAAGTGTAATTCGGAATTGATTAAAAAGGTTTAAATCAATGGCAGAACGAATAAGAAGAATCAAGTAGGCAGAAAGATAAAAGGTTCTTCATTCTAAGAAGAAGGGAGAGTACCTTTTGTTTTTTATGATAGGTCTTAATGATTAAGAACCATATCTCAAATGATCCTATAAGTGAGTCTTAGTACAATTGTATGTTTAAGAAGAGGAATCAAGAATTGAAGAAATGGTTAAATCAAGAAGTCAATCATACTTCGTTCCAAAAAACGTCTTAGAGTTAAGATTGTGACAATGAGTGACAAGTATTAAAAGATTTATAACGTTCATCAAATGTGGAAAGTTGTGATGTCTTGGATAAGACAAAGACCAACTAGGACCAATTTATGAAGTGTTTTGATAAAAACTACACTAACTCTTGAATATTTGTTTGTCAAAAATGTTTATTGACAAGAGAATCTTATATGTCAAGGAGTAAGTGGGAGTCTTAATGGTCTTGAAGGGTTTCAAGAACAAATCAAATAAACCTTATCGATCATCACTAGCACACGAGTTGAGGTTAATAACCTATCGTGTTGACATTATTTTGTTTCTGTGCTATTCCAGTTGAGTTAATTATGCATGTGAGTCCTATGAGTTCTCATTTGAATGCATAAAAGGCAAGGACCTTGATCAATGGAAAGTACATTGATAGGGAAAGGTGAGTTGCTTAACTACTTGGAAGACATGGTGGGCAGCCGTGCTACCATAAGGCAAGAAATCAAGATTAAGAAAGTTCGGTCTATATGAGTTTGAATTTGTCGTAAACCTTGGTTTTAACAAATTCACATGGATAGGAACACATACACCGTTTAAATCTAAGTGTCATAAGATTTCCTCCTTCATGAAAATGATTGTGAGAAAATGCTTTCACTAAGAAAGATTTTAAGAAGATAGTGATTGTAAAATTGCATTCTCGAATTCGATTATGGTTATGGTATCCCTTTCGATGATTTGAATTATGAGGTTTGGCAATTAGTCTTAATTGTTTAGACAGACATATGAACTATCTAAGGCAAAGGTGTATAAGTTCAAGAAGCTTTGATAAAAAGATTATCAAATCACTAAGTATTAGAAACATGGACTTAAGAAATTCAATAGGTATTGTTATTCTGAAAGTTAAGATGTTTATGAATACATGTCAAAGCTAGTGGGAGCATAAGTGTTATGTTTTATAATAATCATCATGATAGTGGGAGCATAAATGTTATGATTGTATGATTATTAAGGCACGTATTGCAAGTTGGCAATATTAATTATAGAAAACAAGAGTTATACCTTGCAAAGTCGTAAGGGTTGCAAAGTTGTTTTGATATAATTAAGGGAGAGAATATTATGCTTCATTTCAAATCTAAAGGCTTAAGTTGAGAAATGTTAATAAATTTAGTCAAAGGTACATAGTATGTTCTTAAAATTTCGATTATGATTATGGCATTCCTCTTCATAATTCGAATTTTGAGAACATAGCAAATAAAACATTATGCATCGTATCCCATACGCCTCGGGTATAGTGTCGATTGCAAATGCTTTAATATTTGACCATTCTAAAATTTTCCAAATGTCTAGCGCATTTAGAGGGAAAAGGGACTAGAATCGGTTTTGACTAAAATAATAAACAACTATCAAAGGACAATCCAAAGTTCAACGAGGATTGGTTGCTTGTGAGTAGTTGGAAGCATGGTCTTGGATGGACCATATCGACATTATTATGAATAGAAAAGATTCTATTAAGAATGAGTTGTCATATGGAAAATACGGAAATGTTTCCATATTGGATGGACCATATCGACATTATTATGAATAGATAAGATTCTATTAAGAATAAGTTGTCATATGAAAAATATGGAAATGTGTCCATATTGGGAATTGAATATTGAAAATCTATGTCTAGATTAGAAACTTTTATGCAAAAGGATGTTCAAAGGAATGTACTTTAAATGAGAGACATCATATCTAAGGAGTTGGCTTGTAACAATCTCCGATAAAAGACTTTGCAATTTCATTGGCAATAGTCTTTATGACTTTGGTGTAGTGATATTACGAAAGGATCATTGCATAAAATGTTAGAATCTAACATATTCTATAAGTAGCAAGAATTTTATATTCTTACACTTATGAAAAAGGATTAGGAGTTGTGAAATGAGAATGATTGGAAATGTGTTCAATTTGATCTATTTCACAAAGTAAGAACCATAGGTAAACATTGTGTGCATGCTAGGAGCATGGGACAAGTGTAGTAATAATTCAAGTAAGAAGTTGATTACCCGAAACGACAAATAATGAGTAATCGATATGGTGATAAATAAAAAGTTTTTTATTTATACTCAAAGGTTTGAGGCCATATGGGATTAGTATTATTCTTGTGTTTCACTTTGCATGTTTTGACTTGCTGAATAATTTAATTGGTTGAGAACAGTCAAATTATTCGAACGAGCCACAGTCATTCATATGTTGGAAGTAGATATGAAATGAAGATTGTTGTGAATTGGTGTGTGGATTGTCTAAAAGGGTATTAGACATAAGCAAATGTTTGCTGCAACGTTCATGAGTGCTTATGAATAAGATTTGAGCATTAGATTAAACCCACGCTCACTTGGATCACTCCATGAATTGTATCACGAGTGATTGGTGAGACGATAGCATCTTATATTCTTGAAACCAAGATGTGTGAGTTGTATCTTGCAAATCGGTTGCACATTGATAATATGTAAATGCACCAGTAACTTGGTGTCATAAAAAATATTGTTGTGTGTGATTCGGTGAGTGAGTACAAGCAAGCATTGTATCAAAGTTTATCCATTCCTTTTATCCAAAGTAGGATAAAAGCGATATCTTTGGGCCCCTCGATGATTTAGTGATGACAAACGTAAATGCTCAGCCGGGCTAAGGCTAATTTGATTTGTTCAATTAGTCGGTCGTCGTAAATCGGAAATCGGGACACAACACATAGACTGAGAGAATAATTTCAATCCATGTCTCGTGTCTATATGATATCTAGAATGGAGGAATATATGATCCCTTATCTGAAGGACAGGTTACTGATAAGATCAGAGTTTGACAACATCTTTGAGAGCTACGGTTGCAAATCGAGGTGTACTTACATTTGTAGTTACTAGACTTATCCAAGTGGAAGACTGTTGGATTAGTGTCTAAGCCAGTAACCATATTTGGTAAATACTTGACCCGATTATGCATGGTCCTTTTGGGTTGCCTTCACCAAAGCAACTTGACTGGAGAAATAATAGAGAAAGAGGTTATTATGATTTATTAATATGTTATAAGAATAATATATTAAAGGAGAAATCATATTTGTTTAATTAATATTGGTCAATAATTAATTAGGAATTAATTTTGTGATCAAGTGTAATTAATTAAACTAGAGGGGTTGAATTGTAATTATATGATAGTTGCAAAATAGGGTAAGGATTATCCTAGAATATTGGTGGACGAAATCTAAAGGATATGTATCCTTGAAATCGTCCAAAGATATGGGCTTTCAAGGCTTATCTTATTGTTACTTTGTGGGCAAACAACTAGATAAGGATAAGGACTGAAACCCTATCTCTACACCTATATAAACACCCCTTTGGCTCATGATTTCATCCATGCCTTCCCAAGGGTTCCTAGGGACGAAATTCTATACCTCTTCTCTCTCTCTCTCTCTCTCTCTCTATTACTTCTCCATTTGCTCTTGGTGTTTGTGAGCCATTAGAGGCACTACACTTGTGGTGCTTGCTTTCAAGACTTAGGGTTTGAAGATTCAAGTTGTTATTACAATATAACAACAAGAGGTATGTAATCTAACCTTCTTGGTTAATTTCAAAAATAGCAATCATCTTTAGGGTTTTATTATGTGTTCATAATGTTGTGTATCTAATAGTGAAAACATAGATCCAATGCTAGGGTTGCATGTATACATATGATTGTTTGTATAAAACCCATCATGTTTCACTAGATCTTGTTAGTTCTTAAGTTGTGTGCATTTTGATCCCATAATCTTGGCATAGTTGAGTATGAGCTACTCCATACCTAATGAGTAGCATTTTCAAATGTTTTTGAAGTGCATGGAGTCATAAAAAAGTGTGATATTGATCCTTTCCTTTCATCCATTCATGAGTTTTGGGGCTTAGAATCTTATGATATGTTAAGGTTTTTAGATTTGGACACTTTTTAGTCATGCAAAGTTATAAAGTTGGAAACTTTATGATTTAAGAGGTTATTTAGGGTTAGATTTGAGATTTGGATGTAAGGACTTAAAGGAATAAGCACTTAATGAGGAAAGTGGGTGTTGGTTGAGTATGCAAGGCGTACCTAGTTAAACGCAATGTGTAATAACTAGGGCCTCGTAATCTAGAAAGGGATTCGCAACGCCATGTGTGGTAATAGAGTATGCAGGGCGTACTCCGCCTGTGTTGACTCTTCGATTTTTTTACTTTGACCTTTAACCATAGACTTGACCAAGTCTAACTTAAGGGAATTTTGGGAAATTCAAAAATAGTAGAGATTGGGTCCCTGTTATTTGTATAGGTGATCTATAGAGGCAGTATTGGGAGTGGTGTTAGGTTTACGGCTGTAAACCCATTTACGGCCCATGTTATCCGGCCCATGTTCTCCAAGTATAAATATAGGTGTTAGGGTGAGGAGTAGAGATTGATGAAACCTAGAGAGTTTACGGCCAGAGAGACAGAAGAACTATTGTGTGTTAGTGTGTGTGTGAATCTCTTGTATCCAGATCATCATTCTATTCATTAATACATTGAGATTCATCGGCAATTGTATTTTTCTGTAATATTTTTTAGAGTTTACGGTCATGTTTACGGTTGTGTTTACGGCCGTAAACACCTTACGACCGTAAACCCATTAACGGCCCATGTTATTCGGCCCATGTTCTCCAAGTATAAATATAGGTGTTAGGGTGAGGAGTAGAGATTGATGAACCCTAGAGAGTTTACGACCAGAGAGACAGAAGAACTATTGGGTGTTAGTGTGTGTGTGTGTGTGTGAATCTCTTGTATTCATTAACCCAATTACCTATCCCCATTATCTTCTTTATTCCTAAGTATATTCCCTAAGGATTTTGTTGGGTTATGAGCATTCTAACACTCCTAAGTGTACATGCAACCCTAAATACCTTGGATCTATGTTTTCTCTATTATACATGCAAATATGAACATCCAAGGTATTATCCTAATCTAGCATACAAAATAATGGATATAACAAGATAGAATACATACCTCTTTGATAGTGCTTGTCTTCATGAAGCTTGAGTGCCTAGTGCCCCAAGTGTGACACCTCAAATGGTTCACACAACACCAAATACACTTGGAATAACTTGAGAGAAATTAGAACACTTCATGAAATCGTCTAGCCCTCATACACACACATAGTCATAGTTTCTTGAGCCATGGGTTTCTTTTATATGGTGGCTATTAGGGTTACACCATGTAACTCATGACTTTACCCATTCCTTATGCTCCATGGATTTTAACCTCCATGGAGTATCCATGGGTCACCCCATGGACTTAGTCCAACATAAGGAATCTTGGATCACAAGCCCACATATATAACCTTATTAATATATTAGAACTTATAATATATTAACAAACCTTAAGTGTTATTTCTCATTTTAGTTTATCCAAGTGCATGATGCCATGCAACCCAAATGGACCATGCCGGGTCGGGTCAAGTCTTACCAATTATAGTTATGGACTTAGACATTAATCCAACAGTCTCCCACTTGGATAAGTCTAAAACTATTTTTGCGTATGACTTCAGGAACCAACTGGCAATCGTAGCTCTCAAAAGCTTTTGTCGAACTCTGACCTTGTAGATGAACTTTGATCTTGTCAATGACTTGTCCATTAGATAAGGGATCATATATTCCTCCATTCTAGATATCATATGGACTGAGACATGGATTATAATCATTCTCTCTGTCCATTAGTTGTTTCCCGATTTCCGATTTATGACGACTGACTAATTGAACAAATCAAATCAGTCATGGCCCGGCCGAGCACTTCCATTTGTCATCATCAAATCATCGAGGGGCCCACAGATATCGCTTTCATCCCAAAGGTAAAAGGAATGGATAAACTTCGACTCATATGGCTTGTTCTACTACTTGTTGAATCATACACAAAGACACGTTTTATAACATCGAGTTACCAATGCGTTTCGTGTAATCAATGTACTATCAACTCATAGTAACAACTCATATCTCTAGGTTTGAAGAATATAAGATATTATCGTCTCATGATCACTCGTGATAAAACCCATGAAGTGATTCCAATGAACGCGTGTTGAATCCAATACTCAGAACTTATGAGCACTCATGAGTGTTGTAGCCATTTGTCCAACACCTTAGACCTCTACAAGCCTACCCATGGCAGTCTTAATTCATATCTACTTCCAACATATGACCGACTGTGGATGGTTTGAATAACTTAGTCATTCCGGAAGAATAACCTAGTTTATTCGGGAAGTCAAAACATGCAAAGTGAAACACAATAATAATTGAATCCAATATGGTCTCAGAACTTATGAATATAAATAAAACTCCTTTTATTTATCACCATATGATTACACATTATTCATTGTATATTGTTTCAGCTATCAACATTATTCTTGAATTTAAAACAATAGTTGTCCCATGCTCCAAGCATGCACACTATGTTTTCTAAACAATAGTCATGCCATACACCAAGTATGCACACTATGTTTTCTAAACAATAGTCATGCCATACACCAAGTATGCATAATATGTTTGTCTATGATCTTTATTTTGTGAACTAGATCAAATGAACATAACTTCAATGATTCTCTTTTCACACTCCCAAATCCTTACTGCAAATGCAAGAATTCCAAATTCATGTCATTTACTGAAATCTGTTAGATTCTAAACTTATATGCATTGATCCTCTTGTAACGATTATGCACAAATTCAGAAAGACTTGGCAGCAATCATTACAGAGCATTCCAAAGGAGATCAATTCCTTGGAAACATCCTTCTTGCATTAAGTTTCCTTAATCTTACACAGATTGAAATTTCTTACTTTGAAACATTTCCATATTCATTTTGACTATCACTTCTGAACAAGAGTTGCCTCCTTACAGATTATGTCAACATGGTCCTTCCAAAATTATCACTATACTTCCAATTGTCCTTGAGAAACCAGTCTTTGGTAAACCTTAGATTGTCCTCGACAATTGTTTAATCCTTTTAGTCATATCCAGTTCTAAACCTTTTCCCTTCTTAATGCCCTAGACATTTGGAAAATTTTTAGAAAGGATGAATATAGCACATGTAATCGGTCCTATATCCGAAGCATATGGGACACGATTCATGATGTCTCACATAAAGACTAAACCAGTCTTTTGCTATAACATTTCCATTTCTATTTGCCAAGTTCTCATAATTCAGATTATGAAAAGGGATGCCGTAATCATAATCGAATTTAAGAACGCAAATAATGGACCCATATACAGAATTTCCTTATGTTGAGCCATTCCAACATGAAATTCATATATATCCTTGACTAAATGATTAAAACCTCATGATCTAAGCTTATAGATTTGAGATGAAGTATAATTTCCTCTCCCTTAATTATAGCAAAACAACTTTTTCCCAGTTGAAACCTTTTGTTTTCTATAATTAACATTGCTAGCTTGCAATACTTTATCATAATTATCATGCTCCCACTAACATGATGATTATTAGCATAACACTTATGCTCCCACTAGCTTTGACATGTACTCAGAAATAAGTTGGACTTCTAGAAATCAATACTTTATTGACTTTCTTACCAAAGTTCAGATTTCTGATACTGGATTGTTTTGATAGAACTTTATCAAAAACATACACCTTCCCTTAGATAGCACACTTGTGTGTCTGAACAAAATTTTTTTAAGAACTATGAAAAGGGATGCCGTAATCATAGTCTTGATTGTTTTGACCTTTTCCATTTCTCACAAGTCCAAGTTAGTGTGCCGGTAAACCACACACGCTCCACTAACGACTTTGAGAATGCAAACATCACAATTGCTATCTAGCTAAAATCTACTTAGTGAAAGTGTTTCCTCACCATCTTTTTCATGAATCGGAGAGAAACCTTATGACACTTAGATTTAATGGTGTATGTGTTCTTATCCATGTGAATTGTCAAAACCATAGTCACAAGACAAGGATAATGACAAATCCAAACTCATATGGACTGAACTCAATCTTAATTTCTTGTCACCTGGTAGCTCAAGGGCCTACCATTGCTTCCAAGTTGTTGTGCAACACATTGAGAACTCTAAGCACTCATATGCAAAGCCAACTTTAACTGGAATGGGCACAGAATATGTCAATACGATAGGTTATAAACCTTAAGTCGTGTGCTAGTGAAGAACTTTAGGTTTCATTCTTGATTAGTTCTTGAGAATTTCAAGACCTTTAAGACTCCCACTGTCCTCTTGACCTATAAGACTTCCTTGTCAAACATCCAAGAGATAGTGTGGATTCTAATCAAGACAAACACTTCACACAATTGGCCGAAGTTGGTCTTTGTTTTATCCAAAACATCACAACTTACCAATTTCAAATGTACAAGAGTAGAAAACTTTTACTCTTACATTTGACACGTGTTTTAAACCTTCTTAAAGACATGTCACTCAAATTACAATCTTGGAGTATGACTCTAAGACTTGTATTGGAACGAAGTATGACTCATCTTCTTGATTTAACCATTTCAACAATTCAAGATCCCTTCTTCTTAGTCATAAGAATGCACTAAGACTTCCTTAGAGAACTAATTTTGATATGGTTTCTTAATCATTGAGATGATCACAAAGCTGATACTAAAGTACTCTCCCATCTTTTCAGATTTGAGAAACTTTTATCCTTATGCCTAATTTGATTCTTCTTATCCGCTCTGCCATGCATTGGAACCTTTTTCCAATGTCTCAGAGTTACACTTACGCTTGCAAGTATAATCATATTTACTAAGCTTTAGTAAACTATGACGAATAGGCTTATATCTTTTGTGGTGGACTTAATCAGTGCACATGACTATGTACTCGATCCCTTAGTCCATTACTTGACTCACACATCCATGTGAACAAGTAATTAGTCTTAATTTTTCCAATACTTGAAAGTTCTCATTCATCATGTTATACAACTTGCATGATTCCAAGTTCCGGTCCAACTGAAACTTGGGTGATGAGAATCTTTCCTTATTTGGTAAATTTAGACATTACCACAAATGTAGGAATCAATTTCATATTTCCACTCTTGCTATTAATGGAATCATATAAGCAACAATTTTTCCTCAAATGCCATTGTAAGGATATTTTAAAATAAATAAAATCAAAATTTTCTTTTTATTTTAAAACTATGCGGAAAAACTTATCCTTACAATCCATACGAAAACTTGTTGTTGTCTATTCCTTAGCAATATCTCATAACTCCTAAGAAGTAGCTCAAGAATCCGATCTTCAAACTACGCGATAGAAATCCATCTATGCGATCAGATTCAGCATATTCTTTCTTTTAAGTTCCTTTACTTTTCTTTGATTCTTAAAACATTACCATGTGACCCAGTCACATCATGTATCCGGAATCTCAGAATAGAAACTTAACAGAGTTAGATTAGTGGACTTTACCTGAAGTAGAGTCAATCTTATTGACTTTAACATCCTTAGGTAAACTTGGCAGCTTCGCAACTAATGACCCTTCCTTTGGCAATATAAACATATGGACCCTTTGATAATGGTACACGGGACTATCACAGACTTAGCTTTTTCTCTTTGCCATTTGTTCAACCGAGTTGACTATGGCCGATCCCTTTCCATTGGGAAGAGAATGCTTTTTCTGTATTTCCAGTGTCACCATTGTCAATGTCCATAAAGTTTCAGGAAGTTGATCTTAACAATAGATAAGATCATTAAGGGTCTTGTCATAGTCTATTTCATAGGTGTCCCAAAGGAACTCACTATGTGACTTAGAAAGTGATTGAACCATCAACTTTCTCAAGACTTTGACACCCAACTCTCCCGGCTTGTCAATATGTGACTACATCTCCAAGATGTGATCACACCTAGACCTTGCCTTGCCATTAGGGCTTGAGTGATCTTAAACTTTTCAAGAACTTGTGGGTTAGGGAGAATAATTGGAAGAGGAGAGAGAAGTATGATATCCATGGGACATCATCTTCATTTAGGAAAGCTTGTTTCAAGAGATTTGGGAAGATCATAAATGTCTAATCCAGACATGTTATGGGAGATATTCAAGATAGTTGATCTTTGAGTCCTTAATATGACACCCAATATGAAAATATTAAGGCTAGGACCCAACAAACTATTTTATAACTTAGAAGAGGTATGCCGTAATCCAAGCTATAAAACAATTTGAAGGTAGGTGAATGACGATTCACCAATTTCCACCAAGATAAACGAAATGTATTATTAGGTTTTAATTGGTTTTGAAACTCCTAGATCCTTTGAGATTCATTGAACTGTTCAATGGCATGTTTCAATCTCGAGTGTGCCCTTCAGGTTTTGTGACTGGGATGCCGAGGATCACAAAACAAGTTGTGAAGTAACCATGCAAATTACTGGGTACCCTTAAGTGTTTATCCCTCAATCGATGTGCCGGTTAACCACACACGCTCCATCGATACTATGATAAACATTAAGTTACCCTTTGCCTACCTTGTTAAATACGAGTTAGTGTGCCGGTTAACCACACGCGCTCCACTAACCGACTCAAACAAAGTGCAAAGTGTAATTTCGTGGATTAGCACCTTCTTCACATTTTCCTAAGTAACTAAGATTGAGAATTATTAAGAGTTTAGTTACTTAGTATTTATCATTAATACTTTTAATGAAGGGAGAATTATAGTCCTATCAAACCCGTTCGGCTAACGACCCTCCACCAGTCAAGCAAGCGGTGGGTGAGAGTGGACACCCATTAAGTTGCCATTTTATAGGCAACAACCTTATACCCACCTTATAGACCGGCTTCGTGAATGAGGCGTACTAGCGGTAAGACCGACTTTACTCTTATACATATATATATTATTGACTTATAATATTATAAAGTATAAGGGTTGAATTTTAACTTTTAAAATTCTAAGGGCTAACTTGGAATTAAAGTATTCATAAGAGAAAACTTTACAAATTCCAAAACTTGAGGGCAAGTTTTGAAACTATTCAAAACTAATTAATTCCATAACTTATATGTTTAAAGTAGTTTTAATCCAAAAACTCTTCAAGTTCCATAACTTGAGGACAAATTATGGAAGACTTTAAACTAATAAAGAATTAACTTTTTCTTTATTTTATAACTTATGAAATTAATTAAGGTTACATTTTATATATATATATATATATATATATATATATATATATATTATTTAATGAAGAGACTCTTGGTCCTCCATAACTTGAGGACAAATTATGGAGTCATAACTCCAATTAATTAGAACTAGACTCTTCATTTTTGTAACCTTTGCCAACTTTATGAGTTTTATGAGTCTTTAATGTGACTCTTCATGTAACTTGAGGATAAGTTACACAAACACATTTTATACTCAACTCTTAGATTAAAATGGATTGAAAACAACTATTTCATTCAACTTTTCTATTAATCTAAGAAACTCATAAGAACAAGATAATTCAAATCAAACTTTTTCATGTAATTAGTCTAACCTTTAAACTAATACAAAACATGAATCTATTGACAATTATCTTTGAAAATGGATTAGCATGAACATTACCACATCAAAAAAACAAGTTTATAAGTTCAAAAACAACTTAGGGTAATGTTCCTAGTCCATTTCTAGCCAAAAACCTCGAAAGTATGCTGTCTGGGGTCCAACTCGTCGAGTGCATGAACACAACTCGGCGAGTTGGATGCATTTTGCCTTGGACTCGTCGAGTCCCTTCATGGACTCGGCGAGTCTGCTGGGCTGACCGCATCAGTTTCGATTTTTCAGCTTCTATTGCAAGTATAACAAGAAAACAAGCCTAGGCTCTGATACCACTGTTGGGTTATGAGCATTCTAACACTCCTAAGTGTACATGCAACCCTAAATACCTTGGATCTATGTTTTCTCTATTATACATGCAAATATGAACATCCAAGGTATTATCCTAATCTAGCATACAAAATAATGGATATAACAAGATAGAATACATACCTCTTTGATAGTGCTTGTCTTCATGAAGCTTGAGTGCCTAGTGCCCCAAGTGTGACATCTCAAATGGTTCACACAACACCAAATACACTTGGAATAACTTGAGAGAAATTAGAACACTTCATGAAATCGTCTAGCCCTCATACACACACATAGTCATAGTTTCTTGAGCCATGGGTTTCTTTTATATGGTGGCTATTAGGGTTACACCATGTAACTCATGACTTTACCCATTCCTTATGCTCCATGGATTTTAACCTCCATGGAGTATCCATGGGTCACCCCATGGACTTAGTCCAACATAAGGAATCTTGGATCACAAGCCCACATAAGAATGAATGATTTACACAATCAACCCATATATTTAATTAGTCTCCTTTTGATCACTTAATTAATTCCAAATTAATTCTTGATCAATACTAATTAAATAACCTTATTAATATATTAGAACTTATAATATATTAACAAACCTTAAGTGTTATTTCTCATTTTAGTTTATCCAAGTGCATGATGCCATGCAACCCAAATGGACCATGCCGGGTCGGGTCAAGTCTTACCAATTATAGTTATGGACTTAGACATTAACCCAACAGATTTATCCTAAGGGTAGTCCCCTACATCATATTTACCTCTCATCTCCTTACATCACATTTCCTTATATGTTTGTTCCTAAGGACTCTTCCTAAGGATCATCTCCTACGTCGCACAGACAGTATTGATTCAGGGATTACTCCCTCAATACGTGCCCAACAAGGGTTAGGGCATCATCGCATGAATACGTAGTTACAACATCGCTTGAACTCGTAAATCATAGTAAGGGGTTAGAGTATCATCACATGAATACGTAGTTACAACATCGCTTGAACTCGTAATTCATCACCTAAGGGTTATAGGCCCGTTGGTGTTTCCAAGGGGTTGTCTATAATAGTCCGTGGTTGCCATCTATACTCTGGTAGATGACTATATCTCCACATTGTCGGACAAGGTTATGGCATCTTTCATCCTACATCACCGATTCATCATCACCTATCTATCCTCACCTAATTATCATCACCTTCCTATCATCACCTATCTCTCATCATTTTGTATCATCACACACCAACTATTTCATCTACCCATGTTTTATCCCAACATAATTGTAGATATAAAATAAATATACAGTTTGAATCATTTAAAACATGTATAAAATCATTCATCCAATATAAACAAATATTTAGATAATATGCACACATAACACGTAATTTATATAAAATACTTCATATCTATGTGTAAGATGAAAGTAACTATGCACTCACTTGATAAGGTGGTGACTCGGTACTCGGACAACGCTTCATTTACTTTAAAATAATTTCCTTCGATGAAACCTAGTATTATTACCACTAGATTTTAGTCTAATATTTACCGTGACTAATTATTAGTCTTATTATTATTATATAAGCGTTTAAACAATGCTTTTCAACTACTATATACAGAAAGGGGTCAGGCATAAAACACCGGAGGGCAGGACCATTTTGGCATATAACACTTCTGAAATCCAACAACCGTATGCAACCCTTTAAACCAGATTCTCCGTACCGCGAGTAGTTAAAAAGATATTATAACGACACTTATATAATAATAGCTCAAATATTTATTATAAGGTCATAATAACAATACTAATTTTAAATATAAGCTATATTAAAATAGGGTAATCAAAACTTACTTACAAAGGAGTTTTAGCTAGGAGTCGGGCTCTGCAGGGGCAGAACTTCGTCACTGAATCTTTCTAAGAAAGATTCGTGCAACACTTCAATGCTCACCTTACTATACTAAAACTACAGAAAGATAAGTCGAATCACGAGGGACAAAAATGGTCGGGGGATAAGAAGAGAAAGACTCTTGAATCAAGAGAATGGTGCAAGAAATATGAGAGCCCAAGCCTCTTATTTATAGTAATTGAATTTATAAAAACTATCCTCCATAATTACTTAATGACCTTATAGTTATATAAACGACTAAACACTCCTTCATAATACTATTTTAAATAGATTTAACGATATTTGTACTAAACTAATGTCTAAAGTACTCAACACTAGTCTTATAATAACCGCATCTTCGATACCTTTCTGTGTACATATATATGATTTATACTTTATTTTAATATGTAAATATGTTATCATAATACTATTTTAAATAGATTTAATGATATTTGTACTAAACTAATGTCGAAAGTACTCAACACTAGTCTTATAATAACCGCATCTTCGACACCTTTCTGTGTACGTATATATGATTTATACTTTATTTTAATACGTAAATATGCTATTATAATTTGTAACTCGTTCATACGAACTCCATTTTTGACATTCTTTATATCCACGCGTTGGTATTTACGAGTACTACAACTTTCATTTCGACACCGTCAACCAATTCTCATTCTATCTCAGATTTACAAAACTGTATCGAATTTATCGCGTTCGAAGAGTATGGACCAAGCTTCATCCATATCTTTCGCATACGAGCTCCGTTTTTTTACTGTCTTTAATTGTTTAACTCCTATTAACGATATCTTCATTTCTCGTTTAGATTATTTTGGCTGAAAATCGACCGATCTAAAATTCGAATTTCCGGGTTGTGCACTGTTATGCTAAATCTTAGAAAAATCATAACTTCCTCATACGAAGTCAGATTTGGGCGTTCTTTTTATGGACACTCTTAGTTTAACATATTCTACAACTTTTTTTTAGATTACTAAGGCTAAAAATTCATCTATTGTAAATTCACTATTTACGTCTCCCGGTGTCGTGCCGGTTTTGTCGAAAAACTTCGACGAGTTATAACTTCTTCATTATAACTCGGATTTTGGCGTTCTTTATATGTATTTAACCCTTGTAACATATACTACAACTTCGTTAAGATTAATCCTACTAAATAATCTTCCATCAAAAACTCATTTTTGATGCCTATTGTCTCTAAATTGGCTAGCTCGGATTTGCGGGCGTTACAGCAAATATGAGCCTTCAGCCTAACTAGACCGCCTTGCAGGGCCTATATGACAACAGGAAGTTCTAGGTCAATCAAAGTCAGGAAGTCAGCAAGAGTCAAATAAGTCAACTGATTAGGACATAAATTTTGAGTTATACTTTGCTTCTAGAGTTTTCGATTTATAATTGAAAACTCCATGATCTCGCTTTTAGAGTTCTCGGTTAGGACTGAAACTCTATGATTTCAGTGCTACTGGACCAAAATCACCATGTGATTTTAGTGGGCTAATGATGTTTTTGGTTGGGTAGAAAAAGAAAGGAGTTGACTTGTGACATGTGTGGCATCCCCAAAATCACGGCTAGAAAAGACCGGTTTCATTTATGCTTTTAAAATAATTTCAGAGTAAATCCGTTTGATTTAAAAGAGTTGCGGAATTTGTTCCCAAAACAAAATATGATAACATAATATTTACCAAAGCATTTCATAAAGAAATGTATTTTCATTATATAATCAAAACTCGGGATATCATGTTCCGATACAGACACAAAAGCATAAACAACAAAAGATAGACTATACAATAGTTACATATAACAACTGGTCTAATAAACAAAATAACTTGATGATTCATCCATCTTATGCCCTCGCGCCACTACCTGTAATACAAATAAACTGAGTGGGTCGGGCTTGGGAGCCTGGTGAGCATATAGGGTTTTCAACCCGCAACAAATAATCATATTTACTTTTACCAACCAACAATAACCCGATTACCCATTCCCGTTATCCTCACTTTACGTCCCTAAAACAACATATATCTTAAGGGACCTAATCTAGGATTTTCATCGGGACAAACATTACTGCTAAGGGGTTTCCTCAATAACAGATGTCCTAAAGGCAACCATGAGGGGGATAGAGTACATCGGTGAACACATCGTTTACAACACCTATAGGTTATGAGTCTACTAGCATTCCACAGGACTGTCTAGA
The DNA here is from genome assembly GCF_052625555.1 of Lactuca saligna. Classification (NCBI taxonomy): domain Eukaryota; kingdom Viridiplantae; phylum Streptophyta; class Magnoliopsida; order Asterales; family Asteraceae; genus Lactuca; species Lactuca saligna. The sequence continues at coordinate 144,927,030 of NC_136417.1, forward strand.
AAGATTCTGTGGTTGTTATCCATACTCCGCTGAATAACTAGATCAACAACATCAACATCGAGGTCTCTCATCTGTTATCACACATCAACTATCTACCCATGTTCTACCCAACATATTAGTAGATAAAAATATATATTTTTATACATAGTTTAAAACTTATATAACATTCTCATTCAATACATATTCCAAACAATAGATGAGACACATACACATAACACATATATCATAGAGAATAAATCATATCTATGAGATAGAAGAAAGTGAATATACATTCACACATATAACCAATAAAATATACATATAGCACGTATTTCGTATAAAATACTTCGTAATTATGCGTTAGAAGAAGGTAACTACACACTCACTTGATCAGAAGATGATCGGACAACACTACGGCTTGTAGAAGTAGTATTCTTCGGTGAAACCGGAAGATTTTCACAAAAATCGGGTTTCTTGCGGGCAGAGCTTCAGCTCGGGAATTTCACTTCTTGGGATCTTCAGAACTTCGGGACTTGCTTTGGGTCTCGAGAATGATACTGGGGCTTCAAGGTATTTCTTGCACGCAAAACGAGGTAAAAACACAAGAGAATGGGAAGAATGGAGCACCAACATCTATTTATAGGGTGCTGGAAGAAGGATTACGCTGGGCGTAATCTTTAGTTACGCTGGGAGTAACCTGGATAAGGTCGCTGACTCCCCCCCCCCCCCCCCCCATCTATGGATAATATCGAAATTTATAATTAAATTTAATATTTTAATTATTTAATAAACTTCAAAAATTCATATTTTCTTCATACGAACTCAGTTTTCGATGTTATTTATATCCACGCGTAGGTGAGACTACGCTCTACAACTTTTGTTTAGACTCTGTTGGCTAATTTTGATTTATTTTTATTATTTATTTTTAGTAGACCGGGACAAGAAAACTCCGTTATAAATTCATAACTTCTTCATCCAACGTCTGTTTTCGTCTGTCTTATTACCGTTGGACTACTATCGACGAGATCTTAGATTCTCGTTTAGATTGTGTCAGCTAAAAACGTCTAGATATCAAATCGAGTATTTGGGCTGCATACCGCTAAGTCGAAACTTCGAAAAATCATAACTTCCTCATACGAAATCAGATTTGGGCGTTCTTTTTATGCACGCTCTCAGTTTAATGTATTATACGACTTTTGTTTACATTACTAAGGCTAAATATCACTCTATCGTAAATTCACTATTTACGTTGCGCTGTGCCGTACCGGTTCTGTCGCGAAACTTCGACAGGTCATAACTTCTTCGTTATAACTCGGATTTCAGCATTCTTTATATATTCGGAAAGCTCGTTACGACCACTACGTCTTCATGCAAAGATATCGGCCTTATATCACACTTTAATTTTGACACTTATTTTATTCTTAATCATTAAATTATAATAATTAAGAAAATAAACACATAAATCACATAATACTCAAATATTTCATCATTAATACTTCAAAAAGAGTTACAAGGGTTAACCTAGACTATTACATCAACAGTGATGCCTAGCCTGGAAACGCGGGCGTTACAACGTGAAAGATGCATCTTTTCCCAATAAGAAATATTACACAACATATAACAATGCTTTTACCCAACATGTAATGATGCAAACATCACTTCACCCTCCCCCTCTGTAACTTCGGCCGAGAGCTCCTCCAACCCTTACCATCTTCAAACTTCTTCACTTTTCTCTCAAGAAACAAGATGTAACATCCCAAAATTTAATGCCAAAAATTTCATTTTTAAATCAGTTATTATAAAGCCATAAGTATAAAAATATCCATCATAACATCTTATGTCAAAACCAAAGTGTTAATAGTCAAACATGTTATCATAAAATAATATCAGAGTGTAATCCCAAAGATCTCCTGTGTGGAAAAGATAGTGTGATGCGCTGTGATCGAGCCAACTCCTTTCCTTTGAAAACAAAGTACCTAAAACCAAAACAAAAAACCATAAGCACGAAGCTTAGTGAGTTCCCCCATCATACCATATACCATATAACAAACATATTGCCAGGCAATTCTAGGCTGCCCGACCTACCCTTTGGTCCTTATGACCGAATACTATCTAGCATACAAGCACATAACTCGCATACTATAATAGATAACCAAGAGCCATACATATATCATAATCAGTAAAAATGATATGTGCCAAACATAGTCTTGCTATTATGCCATGGGCCACCACGTGGTCTTTCTTGCCAAGCCGGGGGCCACCCCCTCGATCTCACAGACAAATGCCAAGAGCCACCTCCTGGTCTTCCATGCAAGCATCACAAAGATAACTAGCATACATACTACTCTACTTAACTGATCAGCATATAGTGTGCCAGGAGCCACCTCCTGGTCTTTCATATATAATAGCATACAGTGTGTGACAACCCAAAATTTCTATCTTATACAAACCTTACGTTTCAATCTAGTCAAACTTACTTCTGCTAACTTTTAGCACTTTTGGTGTCTGTTTGAGCATTCTGAGCTTATTTCTTCAAAAGAATAAGTAAAAGGAAGTGTCCATCGGAGTGGTAACCCATCAAACTAGCCCTATCCATCATCATAAGGAGTTTACGCCAAATCATGTGGGTTTACGCCCGTAAACACATGGTGGCCGTAAACCCCTAGTATATATATGACACTTGGTCATTTTCACCCATTCTTCACTTCTAAGCTAGAGAACTCGAGATTCTCTCCCAAGGATCTTCAAGTTTTCCTTCCAAACTTCACTAATGTAACCAAACTCTTCCATCTTTGTGTTAATTACATCACTTCTACTTGATTCACCTTTGAATCCATCCACAATTCCATATTTTATGCTTAGATCTTCAAGATCCCCAAGAATACCAAGAACACTTGTGTGTTTTGGGCCGAAAACTCCATTTATTAGCCTTCAAACTGTAAGTCCTTAACCCCTTTACATGTTTATAAGTTAGTATTATGGATTAGGGGCTTGAAAACATCAAAAATCAACCAACCAAGGGAGTTTACAGCCAAGGCAATCTCCCTTGGCCGTAAACTCTAATAAAGGGTGCATAGTTGCCATACATTCCTTCCTAAGGCTTGGAACTAGGCCTAAAATACCTTCCCTTTGAGCTAAGGACCTTAAACATCGATTTGGTACAAGACACCATGGGTTTACGGCCGTAAACTCATAAGGGCCGCAAACCCTAGGCCGTAAACTCATTGAGAGTTTACTCCTGTACTGTAAACTCCAATGCACACCCCTACAACCCTTAGATGCAACCCTATGATCTTATAACACTTGAATCAAAGTGTTTTCCATGTTCTAGGGTGTCTTTACTTGCTTAATTAGTGTTATAATCACTAATTAGATACATATATGTGTCTTTATATGTTAAATAGGATCAGTGTGTGTATGTGTGTGTTCAAGTCTGTACTTGACACCTAGCACGTTATCCAACACTTTCATCCAAACCACTTACTACAGGTGATTTCATACCCCTTAATGAACCTTTTAAATGATTTTAAATGCTTTTAGGGGGGGATACAACTTGAATATCATAGTTATTATATCAATCACATGTGATTAATAACTATCAAACATATTGATTTACTATACTTTCAAACTGTTTTACCAAACAAGTGACTTCAAACTACTTATCAAACTCCTTTACATGTTAAACTATTTATCAAATTCACTTTTGTATACCAAACCTTTCGTTTACAATTTTCAAACTTATATATTGTTAAAACCATGTCTAATACATATATAGTTATATAAATAATGTTTGAAGGACTTAGGACTGATAACTCCCTTTACTTCATGTTCTTTGTTTGGTTGTGGACTTAGAGTACTCGGCCATTTGTCCGAGTGTTGTTTGATCCTTAGTTATATATTATGTATATATGTGTAGATATAAATACTTTCATCTCAATTCAATACATCCAATCATACAAACTAGTCTACTATTAACTATAATAGGTATAGTTAGGGATATACTACTCATTACTTCTAGTTCAATGAAGCATACAAAGAGTCAGTTCATTCATGAGTCAATACTTACTATTATGAGAAACTATACAATTATACTATGATGGGAAACTATACAACTATACTATGATGAGAAACTATACAACTGTACTATGATGAGAAACTATACGACGATACTATGATGAGAAACTATACGACGATACTATTATGAGAAACTATACATCGATACTATTATGAGAAACTATACAACTATACTATGATGAGAAACAATACATTCACTGCACTAGTACATACATTACATATACAAGTATACTATAACATAAACGTGAACCATTGTTTCGGGGCATGTCTTCACTGAGGGAGAGCGTGAGTTTGCGTATAAATCCATACTGGATTGACTATCCTACACCTTGCTGCTAGCTACAGTGGGACTTGCAGGTCTACGGGTGCCAAATGTCATTACTTCCGATGTAACGCCCGCAGATCCGGGCTAGTCAATTTAGAGGCAATAGGGGTCAAAAATGACTTTTCAACAAAAGATTATTTAGAATGAATATTCTTAACCAAGTTTTAGAATATGTCACAAGGTTTCCGTACATATAAAGAACGCCGAAATCCGAGTTATAACGAAGAAGTTATGGCCCGCCGAAGTTTTACGGCAAAACCGGCACGGCACCGGAAGACGTAAATAGTGAATTTACGATAGAAGACTTTTTAGCCTTAGCAATCTAAACAAAAGTCGTAGAATATGTTAAACTAAGAGCGTCGATAAAAAGAACGCCCAAATCTGACTTCGTATGAGGAAGTTATGATTTTTCTAAGATTCGGCTTAGCAGTGTACAGCCCGAAACTCGAATTTTAGTTCGAGCGGTTTTTGGCTTACGTGAAATAAATTAGAGTTGAAGATCTCATTAATAGGAACTCAACGGTAAAAAGACAGACGAAAACGGAGTCTGTATGAAGGAGTTACGAATTCTTCGCGGTCATTTAACAGTCTAAACGCCTTGTACTGTTAAATTTAAGATCGGTCGAGAATTAGCTGACGGAGTCAAAATGAAAGTTGTAGATATTATTTTTACCTACGCGTGGATATAAAGAACGTCAAAAATGGAGGTCGTATGTGAAAGTTACGGATTTTAGAAGTCGGAAGTGTGTTGTGCGAAAATGGGTGATGTGGCACAATCTTGGCCATTGCTTTCTCCCCAAGTCTTGCCACTAGATGGTGAGATGTGGCACCAAGTTCAGCCATTTTCACCCTATAAATACCACCTCTCCCACCCTCATTTTCTTCACACCTTTCCCATTCTTTCTTCTCTTTACTCTCTCTCTAGAACCTCTCTCTAGCCCCGAAATCCCCCGAAAAGCCTAGGGAACCTCCCTAGCACGAGGCAGAAGCCCCGGAGTGCTTGACGGCTCCGAGAAGAAGAGCTTTTCAGCTTGGAAACGCTGCTCCAAGCAAAGCCTGGTTTTCTATAAAACCCGCTGTAAGTGAGCTACGCCTACACTATTTTTAATATAGTTTTTATTTAATTATATTAACGTTATTAAGGACATATAATAAATACTTGGGCTATTATTATGGGTTATATAAGTATTTTTTTTAACGCTTATATAATAGTAATAATAGCTAGACTATTAATTAGTCTTGGCGAATAATAGACTAAAATCTATTGGTGATAATACTAGGTTTCGTCGAAGGAAATTATTTTAAAGTAAACGAAGCGCTGTCCGAGTACCGAGTCACCACCTTCTCAGGTGAGTGCATAGTCCCTTTCATGAACATGATTTTAATACAAGTATTGATTGAAATATTAATTATATGTTTATGTGCGAGTTAATTGATGTTTCTTGAAATTCGTGTTAAAGAACATACCTGATTATATTTGATAATTTAGGATAAAGAGTAGACCTAAATTAAATATGAGGAATATTGGGTAGTATATTCTCACGAGTACAAGTGAGTTAAACTCAGAGAATAGAAGTTAGTATATGTCACTTATCCGGGAGTATGGATTAGACATAGTCATTGTCCCTAGTCCAAGAATATGGATTAGGCATAATCATTCGTTAATCCGAGAGTATGGATTAGCTATTGTCCCTAGTCCGAGAGTATGGATTAGGCATAATCATTCATCTTTAATCCGAGAGTATGGATTAGTCATTCGTCCCTAGTCCGAGAGTATGGATTTGGTAAATTCGTTCATTTCTGATCCGAGAGTATGGAGTAGGTAAAACGACTAATCTTAGGTCCGAGAGTATGGATAGCCTCGTTGCGAGGATCGACGGGGTGGGATAAGAGTTGTTTATATATATGTATGGTGAAATTGTATATTTTGTGAATTTTAAACTATATATATGGTATAACATTGTGGGATTGAAATCCCTATGTGCTCACCAGGTTTCCCAACCTGACCCACTCAGTTTATTTATATCACAGGTGTTGATATGAAGTGACATTACACTGAGAGATTTAAAGAGATGTAGACCACTAGTGTGAATAATTGTAAGTTCTGTTTATGCTTATGTTCCTGTATTAACGATGACATCCCAAACGTTTTAAAATGAAATAAATACGTTTCTTCGAAAATGTTTTAATAACGTATTTACCATGTTTTTCTGGGAACAAATTCCGCAACCTTTTTATAAAATGAAGTACTCTGATTTTTATAAAGCATAAACAAAATCGGTCTTTTCTGGCCGTGATTTTGGGGATGTCACATCCGACGTCTTTCATCGTCGTGTTTATAGTCGATAGTATGGTACAATTAATCACATAATACCTTGATATAAATCCGGTTTAAGGTAGTTAGTACAACAGTAGTTACTATAATGCAACACTACAATAGTATATTAATTTCCCCTTTGCATTCACTTTATGATCATTTCACTTAAACAATAATGTATAAACTATATTTTGATAATGATAGTTACACTTGGGAAAATTATACACTTTTACAAGAAACAAGCATACAAAACAGTCGTGCCTTGGTAGAAGGCTACTTTTAGTAGAAAATATAGGATTTTCTAGGATTTACAAACAGTTACAAACATTTACAAAAATTTACAAGCATTCACATACTTTTACTACAAACGTTTACAAACTCATATTTCAAACAGTGTTACAAACATTTTGATGAAAACAATGACACTAAAATACTTATGAACTCACCAACTTTAAAGCTGATAAACTCTTTCAAAATAACTTGTATTCTCAGGTCATCAGTAGACATGTACCGATGCCAGCTTTTGAGAAGATGGAGCGCATTCAAGACTCGTCTTATATTTTGATTTACATTTTTGGTGTCATAGAAACTATACAGAACACACTTGTATTAAATTATATTATTAATGCAATGGATGATGTTGTTTTCTTGTTTATTATTATGTTGTGTTGTGATACTGTACATGACGTCCTCCACCCCCGAACGTTTCCGCCGTTCTGGTTTTGGGGTGTGACAAAGTGCGCCAGGAGCCACCTCCTGGTCGTCCTACCATACATACTAACATACTGTATGTCAAGAGCCGCCTCCTAGTCTTTCATGCATAATACCTAGGGCTAAGCCCCGGGTCTTCCTATCATACATAAACTAAATGGGAAGGCATTGGTGCCTTAGAACCATACAAATAGTGAGGAGACTCACCTTACACTGCTGAAGTCCTGCGGATAAAGTTGTGGCTGCTAGCTAACAAATTTCCGAATCTGTCAACATCAAAATAACACCCAATTGATAATTGGTCCCTAACACATATCCATAAGTTCATGCTTGGGGTAAAAGACCGCTTTACCCCTATCTTAGCTTGATCCAAGCCTAAGGCCCAATCCAAGGCTCGAAAGTTAACTATGAGTCAAAGCCCAATATTTGGCCCAATTTTCCAAATTAGGCCCAAAAATTTACATGGTCTTATTCTAAGGCCTAACCATTTAGTCCAGTCCAAACATTTGGCATTTTTAATGGCCCAATATCTCATAATCATAAAGACCCAATTATGGCCCATCTATGGCCCAAATTTCCAAATTAGGCCCAAACCCCTTACATGGGCCTTACCCTACAACCCAATAAATTATTCTAGTCCATATGCTTGATTTTGGATGGCCTACTAATAGCCCAATCACCAAAGCCCAATAGAATGACCCAACACAAAGCCTAAGTGAAATTAGGGTTTCACATAAAATGACAATTAAGGGTTAAGTGTTTCTCACTTAACCCATTAAGGACTTAATACATAAAGTCCATCACTCTACTAGATAAGTCATGTGGTGTGATTGATGTAATTCACAATTCCATTCCAATGACCCAAATGTGGGTCCCGATAAGTCCAGGGTCTATATATCCAAAATTAGAGTTTCCAACCCAACCATAACCCAATAGGCCCAAAAGTGAAGTCCTTAGATCCATTAGGGTTCATTAGGCCTATTACGGTTTCACTAGGCCCATTAGGGTTTTGCTAGTCGGGCACCACCCATTACTACCTCGGGTAGTGGTGGTCAACGGTGGTTTACGGAGGTGACCACCACCTCACAGTGGTGGTTAGGGTTTCTAGTCCATTTTTGTCTCAGCATCCAAAAACTCACTACACGCAAACAAAAGCACACCGCCATCCAACACGACGGTTGGTGGTGGTAGCCACCACCCTACGACGGTGGTTTGAGTTTTCTTATTATTATTCTTTTTTTTTTCTAATTACAAATTTACAATGAAATAACCTAAAATAAACAGAAACACACACTTGAAATAATCACACACACAACCACCCTTGTGGTGGCCGGTGGTGGTACATGGCGACAGCCACCATGGTTGGCTGCCAAATGACTACTCAACTTGATCAACAACACAAAAACAAACAACTCTTCAGCTGAACACGAAAAAGAAACACACCCATCATAATTCTTATGGTAGTAGGCGACGGTTGCGCGAGATGGCGGGAGCAGTGGTGATAGTGGCTTCACAGCGGAACAGCCGCCTGGCGGCGACAGCAGCGATGAATCCAACAACAGCAACTCGATCGGTCACACCGGAGAAAGGATATAGCTACACTCGGTGGATCGACCGGTCAGAAAAACGCAACTAAATGGCGATTGTGACTGTGATGCTCACACATGGCAGCTGAGATGCTTACCAGAGGTGGGGTTTGCTTCCTCTACCCATGACGTCGGGAAGTCACGGTGGCGTTTCATTGGCACGATAGCAAGTGGCGGTTCACGATTACGATGTCCTGCAGTCACGGTGGCGGTGGCGCTTCGTTGGCGGAGTGGTCGCTTGGCAGCACGTTTGACCAGAAAACAAATGAAGAAGAGTGGTGGCGGCTGACAACTCTCACATGTCGGTTGAGGAACCCTTGCTAGGGTTAGCGTTTGTAGAGGGTGACGGGTTTTATACCCGGTCACATGAGGTCTTTTGCAATAATTCCATTTCAGTCCCTCCCATCAAATTCTTTTCAACTTAAGCCCAAAAATTACCCTTTATCCCCTGATTCCATAATTTCCTTTCATAATAAGTCCTGAAATTACCAATCAGCCCCCTAAGCCTTCAAATCTTTGCAATTTAAGTCCATTAATTACCAAACACACCCTAACTTATGAAACCCTTTCAAATTAAATCCAGAACTTACACTTTTAACCCCAAACTTCTAAAATTGTAACAATTAACCCTCGGGACCAATAACTTGCTATATTATTATGGATTTTAAGGCTAATATTAATTTATCAATTTGCTCCTTTATTTTATTTAATAAACGAGGTGTTACAAGTCCCCCCACTTAAATTAGATTTCGTCCTCAAAATCATTCCTTACCATTCCTTACGTGTCAAACCACTTAAGTAACATGGTCACCATCATAGCACACCCTAGCCTTCCCAGAGCAACCATGACCAATCTTCGTAAAGCCCAAAATCCGTAGGTGAACGAATTCCTCACAATGAGAGCACATATACTTCATCTGAAATCTGCTGTCTCGAGATGGTCTGAATCCTTGACAGACCACTCATATTGAATCATTATCGTTGAATCCAGTCCGTTTATCCCTCAACTAACTACTCCACTTTTAATAGCTCGAGGTTCCCACTATAAAATAGGATCACATACCTAATTATCCCTACAGTTCATTTAGCATAACCCAAGCAATTTGTTATTCCATCCAAACTTGCAACCTAAACACAAATAATAATACTGCCAATCGCTGAAACTGTCCAAACATTAAACTGCCTGAAGTAGTATGCTGCCACATGGCTGCTTGCCAAAATCTACCGAGACCTCCCTGGTCTCAATTCGTTCACCAATCATCTGAAATACTGGGTTCCGGCCCGGCTGCGGAGCCAAAGGACTCCCTACTTAGTTAACTCACATGACTTCTGCACGAAATCCTTCTGTGGAACTAGTCTCCACTAGTTATCATGCCACTGTGACTTTAACAACTTTCTGATCTAACTGATTGGGTCCTTGCATTGAATCCTGTCATCATCAAATCCAAGACTAAAAGTGATTTCTACCTAACCAATGGTAGCCTTATATCACAAACGACCTCATACGGTCCATTGCTTTCCCTGATCTCATATCCGTAGAGGCATTCCAACGGTCGTATCGCTGGCTCAACCAGATCTAATCCATTTGGGTAAATTTGAATTCCAATCCGTGGATTTCCATATCCTCACTACTACACCTGAACTGGTGGGTACTACTGTTCCTTCCGCGTCCTAACAATGCACTCATGCTATCAACCAACCTAGTGAATGCTACGGCTACACCCGCATACTTACAACACTCTATCACTATCTGCCGACCTCATGAATGCTACGGCTACACCCGTAGAATTACAACATCCTAACACCATCTGGCTGTTAGTGAATGCCACGGCTACCCCCGTAGTCTTACAACACTTTCCATACCATCTGACTATTAGTGAATACTACGGCTACCCCCGTAGTCTTACAACACTTTCCATACCATCTGACTGTTAGTGAATGCTACAGCTACCCACGTAGTCTGGCAACACTTTCCATATTGGATCGAACACGCACTCGACCTAACACACAATTGAACTTGATTCCTAACTGGACCTCTAACCTGGTTCCCTAAACCCGTTATCCGGTGCCAAGGAAAACGTGAACCAAATGTTGGAACGTTTTCTGAACTCCCAACTCACCCAATCATCAATCAAGAAGTTTTAGTCTGAGATGTTTACTCTAATAAAAAGAACATGTTTTGAGATGAAACTCTGATTTGATATAACGATTTTGGTTTATGAATGAAATGATTGATAATTATGGTTTTTATTAATGATTTTAAACGGAATTTTTGAATCGTATTTTTAGGATGTTACATTTTCCCTCTCTCGATATAGCATTTATGCTAGTAAATATTTGAGCTCGAACTCTATATCATATGAAAGGGAGCTATTGATTAAGCGCCCATAATGTTATGTCTTAGAGCTTGTACTGTAAGTAGTCTAGAGTAGGGATGAACTTTTTAACCGAAAAAACGAAACAGAGTCGGAACCAATTGGACCCGAATAATGGTATTTGGTCCGATTTTCGGTTTTCAGTTTACGGCTTATTTGGTTTTCAGTTCCGGTCCGGTTCCGATTCCGAACACCTTCTTAGATGACACATTTCTTAGTAGAATCGAATCAAAACCGAAACCAAGTATTCAGTTCGGTTTGATTCTAGACCGGTTTACATGCCTAATATAAAATATACATGGTAAAGTGATTATCGTTAACACCGATAATGAAAAAACGTCAAGTTGTTCAACTACAAAACTACAATTAGAGACTTGTGTATAAGCCCAACCTACTCCTCAAATTTTCTTAAATAGTGTTAATTTTTTTTCGTATAAATACAACCATTGAAAAATACTTGGGCTACACTTAAGTTTCTATGTCTAAAGAAACAGTCTAAATTTGAAAGATTGACAACCCAAACAAAAAGAGCTAAATGTAAAAAGATAAAAAAAAAAAAAGAACAATGAGTCTAAATTTAAAAGATCAAAAAGAGCTAAGTGTAAAAAGATAAAAAAAAAAGAACAACAAAGAGCCCAAGAGGTTAAACACCCTCTTAATCAATTTGGGTCTTGGGATGATATCGACAATGAGGGAATGAAAAAGAAACAGGCACATGCCACCGTCCAGCGGCACATAGCGCCTCACCCTCACGACCCTGCTCCACCCACTCCCATCGACTTTTCCGGCAGCCTTCACTGCCACGCCGGCAGTTCCACAGCTTCAGCGACTTCCCTCTGAACCTGCAAGAATGCAACAAGTAAGCATTAAGCATTTAAGCAAAGTTCTTAGAGTTATTTCAATTATGTGTCATTTTCTTGAAAAGTTGAAATTAGCAATTAGGTTTATTTGATTAAGGTTAGCATGTAGTTATTACTTGTTGAAACTTGAAATTAGTTATCTTCATATCTTGATGTTGAATTATTGATGAAATATTGAAATTGGTTGTAGGTTTGAGTTTCCAAAGTTCACCGGTAGGTTTCTGAAATTAGTAATTGAGTTTTGTTGTCTATCTGTTGCCTAAAGTTCCAATCTCATTGACGACAATTTCATGTTGAGTTTTGTTGAAATCTTTTTGCTTAAGTTGTTTAAATATTTAAATTTAAGGTCCCATTGGGTCTTTTTTTGGACAAGAAGCTCCAACTCCAACTCCAAGAATGAAACAAGTAAGTTACTAAAAATCTAAAAGTAGTTGTTCTTTTGCTTTGAGAAGTAGAGATTTATAAGTTGTCTTCATGTCTTGATGAAATATTTGAAAGTAGTTGTAGATTTTGGCTTTCCATTGATGAAATATTGAAATTAGTTGTTCTTTTGCTTGTAGTTATAGACAAATTCTTTATTAGATCCGTCATGATAATACCTTGTTCTAGTTAGTTTTATGCATTTAAAAACCAAACTTTTTTAAGCTATGATGCATATTACGTTTAAGATCGACTCACATATTTTCTATGGTTAGTATTAGTTGAGGGATGAACTGGAGAATGAAACTATGCAGCTTTGAGTACATAATTTTGAATTAATAGCATGTAAAGTTAACATGATGCTTATTGAATTAATAGAATGTAAAGTTAACATGTCGGAAGAAATCATTGCTATCTACGATTTCGTCACTGCAAAATGACAAAAAGCCCATCTACAATTTTGATAGCTATATAAGTAATTTTTTTTTGGATATTCTTTTTAAAAAAAATATAAAAATAGGTGAAATTTTGTCGTTTCTATTTTCCTTATTAAAATTCAGAATCTATGCTTGCATTTTAAAATTTTTAATTAATAATTAAATACGTATCTTATACTGTCTCATTATTTCAGCTGTCCATCCAATGAATTGGCTCCGGGATGTTTCTCTCGCCGGAATCTCTACTGCAACTCCTTCAACGTTTCATCAAAAACTCCATCCAAATCAAGCAAATTCATTCCCTCCTCATCATCAGCGGTAATCTCCTCCCTAACCCTAACCCTAACCCCAACTCATCTACCTTCAAATGGATACCCACCTTACTCTACAACACTCTCATCAGAGCTTACCTCAATATCCATCTCCCTCACACTACCTTACTCCTTTTCACCCACATGCTTTCCCATAACATCCCACCAAACCCCCATACTTTCCCTTCACTAACCAAAGCCACCGTTGCTGCTTATACAACCCCTTCCCTCATCGCTAAACCCCTTTACACTCAAGCCCTCAAGCGCGGAGTATTATCAGATCCCTTTGTACAAACATCATTCATTCATTTGTATGCTAAAAGCAACTGTATTTCCTATGCACAGAAGGTGTTCGATGAAATGCCTGAACCATGCCTTGTTTCCTGTAACGCTATGCTTGATGGGTTTTGCAAGAATGGGGATATGGGTTCTGCTGTTTCCTTCTTCGAATCAATGCCTGTGAGGGATGTTTATTCATGGACTACCATCATCAACGGGTACAGCAAGAGAGGGTGTTACGACACTGCAATTCGGTTTTTTCAAAGGTGTTTAAGAGATTGTTCTGTGAAAGCTAATGAAGCTACATTCGTTAGTGTTCTTTCTGCTTGTGTTCATTCTGTTACATTTGGGAAACAGATACATGGGTATATCATCAAGAACAAGGATCAAGTAACTCCCTTTATCGGGACATCACTGATATATTTATATGGGAAAACGGGTCATTTAGATTACGCCACAAAAGTGTTTGAAAGTATGTTGAAAAAGGAAACATGTACATGGAATGCAATGATTTGTGCTCTATCTTCACATGGAAAAGACAAAAAGGTTTTAGAAATGTTTGATAAGATGAAGATTGAAGGGTATCATCCAAATGAAGTTACCTTTGTTGGGATTCTTGCTGCTTGTTCAAATTGCAACCTTATAAATTTAGGTTTAGAATTATTCTACTCAACGTTGCCTCAATTTGGTGTTGTTCCAAAAATGGAACATTATGGATGTGTGGTTGATTTATTGGGTAGATCAGGGTTTTTAGCAGAAGCAAAAGATTTCATAAGTAGGATGCCATTTGAGCCTGATGCCTCTGTTTTAGGTGCTCTTTTGGGTGCTTGTAAGCTTCATGGGGATATTGATTTAGGAAATGAGGTGGCTAAAAGGCTTCTTGAGGTAGATCCACAACAATGTGGTCAATATATAGTTTTATCGAGTCTTTATGCTGATGTTGAGAATTGGGGTCATGCTGCCTTTTTGAGGAATGTTATGGTTGGATTAGGTGTTCATAAACCTCGGGGTTATAGTTTTGTTAGCTCAATGTAAAGAATTAGTTTGTGCACATTAAGGAATGTTAGGGTTGTCATAACATGTATTAGATTTTTAGTATTAATAAAATGGTTCCTTTAAAGGAGTTGACTCCAAATATATTATGAACTTCATGGGAAAATGTAGTGTAAATTTGAAGCTTAGTACATGGATTTTCATTTACCATAGACTTACGAAAAGTCTATTTGAAGGCATGAAGTATGATAAGGGAATTAATTTGGTTACAACTAACTCACTTTGGATGTTACACAACCCAATTTCTTTGTAAATAAGTGTTTCGTATTGTAATAGATATTAAAGAAATTCAATGATACTTTCTTCTCCTTGTTAACTTATTCATCCATTTTGGTGATAATCTAGCGAAGGGGTTGATAAACACAAAACAACACAACACAACATGTATTTCTCATTCACTCGATTGAGTGAAGAATTGGGCAAAACGTATGAGTGGGTACCTACCCAATTTATTAATTCACAAACCTTTAAATTCCTTTTGGGTGATTGTCAAGATCCAAGAAACTAGATTGTAACCAATGGAAAGAAAAATAGTTTGAAATTATCCGAAACACCAATCTTTCTTTACAAACTAATTAAACACGCCCCAAAAAAATTACCATTAACTTTCGTTTCTCAAACAGACAACAAACTATTTATTTTTCACAAAATACTATTATTTTAAAAAATGTCATCGGAAGAAGGTAAACAACTAGAACTTTGTGTTCACAAAATACAATCATTTTATTGGTATTTTGTGAATAAAAAAAAAAATAATTTATTACCTACTAATGATAATTTCTTTAGACAATAACGTTTTGTAGGAAAACAAGTATTAATCTAACTTCCAAATAAATAGTAGGATGATTGAATCGTGGGAATGGGGTGTCTCACTGTTTGTGTTGTCCATCACTTCATAAACTACAAAATAATACAAAAAAAAAAGACTCTTTTTGTTCCTTACAAGAAATTAAACCTGCAAAGAAGATAACATAATATTTTATTCCAAAATAAAATAACATAATATTTAGTTGCTATCCCTCCTTACAATTTACAACATATATAGATGCTATCATTATCTTATCCTATTATCCTATATGGCTTTAAAAAAAATACTATGTACGTCCTTAACAAAATGCAATGTGATTTAGTTTAGTTAAATACTACGGAAACCAGAGTGTTTTCTTACATAAATTGAGCATGAATTAGTATTAATTTTTGAAATAAATAGTTGATACGCATTGAATAAGGCGACAAGAAGTAGTATTTTGTGACCAACGGAAATAGGTGTAAAATCCTGTCTTATAATCGTCTAATTCCCCCCATTAATTATTAAGAAGTGGTATGTATGCATGTGCACTCTTCTCTGTTGACCAATGGAAAACCACAACGATGAATCGATCAATTTCGGGAGATCACTGATAGTACCAAGTGTTCAAGAACTTGCTAAGAAATCCATCACCAAGATCCCACCTCGGTATGTGCGCCAAGATCATAATCAGAAACCCTTAATCACTTCATCCGACGACACCTCCAATCTCTCTGTACCTGTCATTGATCTTCACACCTTATTCGCAACCGATTTCGGATCTTCGACGTCTTCTTCTGAGCTCACTAAGCTTCATACAGCTGCTAAAGAATGGGGTTTCTTCCAGGTCAGAGTTCTTAAAGTCTATTTGATTCGATTTAATCCTTGTAAATTAGAAATTGTATATGTTGTTGGATTGCAAATCACGATGAAATCCAAATCAAGTACTAACATATGCTAAGAATCAAAGTTTTGTTTCCATTATATCGTATTCAGCTCATATAGTCGATAAAAACAGGTTATAAACCATGGAGTAAGTGAGCCCTTATTAGAGGATTTTAAAAGCGAAGTCTTGAACTTCTTCAAGCTTCCAATGGAGGAAAAACAGAAGCTCTGGCAGGAAGAAGACAATCATGAAGGTTTTGGTCAGCTTTTCGTTGTATCAGAGGAGCAGAAGCTTGATTGGTGTGACATGTTTTACATAACTACCCTTCCACACAATCTTAGACAATTTCAACTATTTCAAAAGTTACCTTCGGTTCTCAGGTTGTTTCTTCCTTCTACAAATGAAAAGTCTATAACTTTGAATGTTCTGTTATTGATTGTTGTAACTTAAATAAATGTAAGGTTTTCTCCATTAAGTCCTCACTTTTTACAAAATTGCTATATTGTCGTTTTCTTATATATCTTTTAATCATAATCATCGATCCAGACAATATATAATGTGAAGAAAAAAAGAAACACAACCCTAATTGTTTTAACAACATTGAAGAAATTTGTAGAGAGAAATTGGAAGCTTACTCTATGGAAATAAAAAAGCTAGCAATGGCTATCTTAGGTCAAATGGCTAAAGCTCTAGGGATTGATGGAGAAGAAATGAGTGAATTGTTTGATGATGGGGTTCAGTCGATAAGAATGAATTACTATCCTCCATGTCCGGAACCGGAATCGGCTTTGGGATTCACCCCTCATTCCGATGCCGATGCTTTAACGATTCTCTATCAATTAACCGAAACAGAGGGACTTCAAGTTCGAAAAGATGGAAAATGGGTATCCGTTAAACCTCTTCCAAATGCTTTGGTAGTCAACATTGGAGACATAATGGAGGTAACAACATAATTCCATTATTGTTTTTAGAGTAAATTACACGAATGGTCCCTATGGTTTAGGGTAATTTACACGTTTGGTCCCTAACTTATTTTTTTAACTCTGAAGCCCCTACTGTTTGTTTTTGTTACGCGGTTGGTCCCTATCTTACCTAAAAAGACTATTATACCCTTGATTTTTTTAATTTATCTAAATAAACACACCCCTAATCCTACCCCCTCACCTTACCTCACTTACCCCATCATTTTTTTCTCTTTAAATAATAGTCTTTTTAGATAAGACAGGGACCAAACGTGTAACAAAAATAAACATTAGGGACCAAACGTGTAACAAAAACAAACCATAGGGACCTTCCGAGTTAAAAAAATAAGTTAGGGACCAAGCATGCAAATTACCTCAAACCATAGGGACCATTCGTGTAATTTACTCTTGTTTTTATTGCTTGTGTATCTGAAACTTGGAAAAAAGAAAACAAACGTGTAACCAAAACCCAAAAAACCTCAAATTTGATATTTGTTTGTAGATCATAACTAATGGCGTGTATAAGAGCATCGAGCATCGAGCAATAGTGCATTCAAACATCGAGAGATTATCGGTTGCCACATTTTATAGCTCGGGTATGGGTACTGAATTGGGGCCCGCAAGAAGTCTTGTTGCACAACATAATATAGCAAACTTCCGCCGAGTCCCTCTTGAGGAATATTTCAAGGGATTTTTTGCTCGAAAGCTAGATGGAAAGTCATTTTTGGATTATATGAAAGTTGAAGAATTGAAGAAAAATGTTACGTAGTTGAATTGTAGGTTTGTTGTGTTTTCTGGTTTTATTTCTTTTTGAAGTATGAAGCTCCATTAAATGAGGCAAAAGGATATGGTTATCATGATTCATGAATGAAGCTTTTAACTTTGCTGATTGTGAACACATACAAAAGATGTTTATTTATAAAAAAAACTCGGTTAAAATACCCGACATACAAAAATTGAGAATGAGGCTAAACTACAACTACCAACTTTTCTTACAATACTTTAGAACGATTTTGAATTTCACAAAACAAAAGAAACCATCGATATAGTTCAAACTATATAACCTTTTTCATTCAAGTACGCTTAAAGTTTCATAAACTCCAAGTTTGATTTACCATCAAGCTTTCGAGCAAAAAAATCCTTGTAATATTCCTCAAAAGTGACACGTCGAAAGTTTGCTACATTATGTTGTGCAACAAGGCTTCTTGCGGGGCCTACTTCTACACCCATATTGGAGCTGTAGAATGTTGCCACTGATAACCTATCTTCGTTTGATTGCACTGTTGCACAATGCTCTATGCTCTTGTATACACCATTACTTACAACCTGTAAACATACAAAGTTAGGTTGAGCACAATTCGATTAGGTTCATTTTTCCCTAGAAAACAAAAAAAATCCTAGATAGACATTTAAATAAGTAAAATGATATCATAAACACATTCTATTTTTTGTATGAAAACGGATTGAAAATATCAAATCGATTATCCTTTTGTCATCTTGCTGAAATCATGAATTATGTTGTTACCTCCATTATGTCCCCAATGTTGACTACCAAAGCATTTGGCAAAGGTTTGACGGATACCCATTTTCCATTTTTTCGAACTTGGAGGCCAGTGTTTTTGGTTAGTTGATAGAGGATTGTTAATCCAGTTGCATCAGAATGAGGGGAGAATCCCATAGCCAATTCTGGTTCAGGACATTGGGGATAATAATTCATTTGTAGGAACTGGGCCCCATCATCAAATAACTCCCTCATTTCCTCCTTGCTCATCCCTAGAGCCTTACCCATTTCACCCAAGATGCCTACTGCTAGCTTTTTTATTTCCCTAGAGTATGTGTCCACCTTCTCACTGGATAAATAATGTTTCGAAAATATTTGACAAAATGCAAGGAAAAAAGAAATAGAAAATGAATAATTTGTTAACATATGAGATGAAGAAAGCTCATTCTTTCTGGATTAACTCAAATAGGAAACACCCATATATAACTTATCGGATTAAGGCATGCACTTATTAAGTCAATCAAGTCAAAGAATACGAAATAATGAATTATATGAGTAACTTGAAGACAAATTAGGTAATTGTCTTTTTTTTTTTTTTTTTTACCTGACGTGCATGCATGATCATACGTACAACTTGCACGATGTCCGCTAAAGTTTTTTTTATATCGTTTTATGCATTTTTATACTACTAATATTTATTATTTGTTATCGATAGTAATTAAACCCACTATCTTATCATCTACATTTTTTATGTATATAATATTCCTATATATTAAAAAGTGGTAGAGATAACAAAGCGATACGTAATCTAGTACAGATAACAAAGAAATACGATAAGTATGCTGGATAACGGGTGAAATATATATATATATATATATATATATATATATATATATATATATATATATATATATATATATATATATATATATATATATATTTGTCATAGATTCTAAACCTTAGATAACTTTAAAAAGTAAAAATAAAAAGAGAATAAACAAGTATAATAAATATTTAATCAAATTTCAATGTTAATTTATAGCAATGCAACCAAATTTAACTAATTTTAATTTATAAATTCAAAACATGAAAAATACCTCCAATATTCAGTTTTCCATTCAAAACCTATAACTTCTGAACATTAGTCACAACAAAAAAGGATAAACGGTAAACCGGTAAAGGATAAAAGCCGTAAAGTGGTAAATTCAATTTTTTATAATTTTTTCAAAAAACAAATCAAGGAAGGGTATCTACTATCAAAATAGGGATTTTGACAGAGGTGTTTGGGAATATTTTTTAAATGATTTTTACCTTTTAACTTTTCTAAAAAATTATAAAGATGTTTGGAAGATGCAAAAATTCTTTTCAAAATAACTTTTTATAAAGAAGAAAAGAGTGGATTTTCAAAAGTCAAGAAAAAGTGTATTTTTTGTAACTTTTGAACTTTTAAAACTAAATCACGTTCAAAAATTAAAAAATACTACCGAAACACTTTTTAAAACAGACTTTTAGCTTTTGTTTCCTAAAAAAAAACTTTTACAAAAAGAACTTTTAAATTTAAAAAGTAACCACAAACACCCCGTAATAATTAGAATTAGACAAAAACTCAACAGCGTGATTTCATTACAACTTCAAATAACAAACACGTCCAACATTATCTACTACACCCCACTTTATTATTGCTAAAATAATCACTTTTAAAACGCATATATATCCAGTAATTAACAGACATGCATGCAAAATTAAAAAATTAATTAAGCTAGTTTCATTTGGAGTAGGAAAAAAAGAACCTGAGGATGGGAGGTAACTTCTGAAACAGTTTAGAATTTCTGATATTATATGGAAGGGTATTTACGTAAAACTTGTCACACCAATCAAGCTTCTGATCCTCGGATGCAACAAACAGTTGACCGAAACCCTCTTGGCAGTCTTCTTTCTGCCAAAGCTTTTCTTTCTCCTCCATTGGAAGCTTGAACAACTTCAAAACTTCACTCTTGAAATCCTCTAATAAAGACTCACTTATTCCATGGTTTATAACCTGTTAATTCATTTAGCATATTAACATCATGATTTCGAAACGTAATTAACCATGGAATTGAAACAACTTGTAATTATAAGAACGACTAAATAATTAATTAGTGAATGCTGACCTGGAAGAAACCCCATTCTTTAGAAGCTGAATGAAGCTTATTGAGCTCAGAGGAATAAGTGGAAGATTCAGAATCGGTTGAAAATAAGGTGTGAAGATCAATCACAGGTATAGATAGAGTGGAGGTGTCATCGGATGATTTGAATAAGGGTTTCTGATGATCTTGGCGTACATAACGAGGTGGGATCTTTGTGATGGATTTCTTAGCAAGTTCTTGGACACATGGTACTATTAGTGATCTCCCAAAATTGATCCCTACATCTTTGTGGTTTTCCATGGATATTCAGTCTTGAAGAATACTAATTGAGGGAATGTAAGATAGTGTATGTGTGTATAATGGTACTTATAACATGATAGTGTTAATTGTTGTGTTGCTTGTCAATTCGTTATATTTTAAACAACTCTGAAAATTTGAACTTTTTTATGGTGTCGTTCTCAAAATATTTTCTTAATATTTGTAAAATTTGTAATACAGAAAAAGAAGATGAAGACCATCGGTATAGGAAACTTAGATATTTTCTATTCATCCTTTATGAAACTTAAAGTTGCAATGAAATAACCACAGAATAATGAACACTTAAAATCTCCCAGAAAAAAGTGAATTAAGGACCGAGAAACTATTTTTGTACGTCTCTGAATTCGGTATCCTAACACAAAATCAACCTAACAGTAGTAAAATATAATGTAAATAAAGGAAGAAGCTTGACACACAAAAAATAAATGTTTTTTTCTTTAAAAAAATATCTATAGTGGTCAAATCAGAAAAAATGGTAAAGTTTAATGGTTTTAATGAAAAAAATATAACAATAATTGTTGAACTTATTTGTTTTATGAATTTGCAAAGACCAACTACCTATTAAGGTAAGTTCAGCCACTTGAGCCTTGTACGTGATTTGTTTTTGATGATTTGGAACCAATACCCCTAGCATATTTACTAACGGTAGTAGCCATAATGATCCAATCCAAACTAGAAAATAAAATTTAAATTAATATGATAACAATGCACTCTACCTACGGGTTGTGTGCATGACTAGCTGAAATAATGTACAATTTAAAACCGGAGGAATGAACAAGTAGATGAGACAAGTGAATCAACCATATTATATTTAAGTGACTTGATAAAGTAACTCCATAAAAGCCGGCCATGGCAATTGAGTTCCAGCCAAGGGAGTTATATACTTGTATATGATTGGCAAAACAAACAGATAACAATAATATCAAAATTAAAATTAATTGTATGTTTTTGTAAGTTTGGGCATGCTTTCTTCTTTGGCGTCGCATCATGCAGGTAAAATTAAATTTGTGTCGTTCTCATTAGGGTCACATCATAAAAAAATGACCTAGTCCTAGTACAGATGAAAAGGACATGAAGTAAATGGATGGGTTTAATGTTAAGATGATGTTGATGCACTTTAACTAGAATAGATACAACCGAAGTTATTATTTATTAGCAAGACACTTTAACTAGATCCAACCGGATTTATTATGTATTAGCAAGATACTTTGAAAACGAAAACAATACTTTGAAAACAATACTTGGCAATTTCGACTCGTTTTTCTAAACTATATGAATTTGGATTATATTTTATCTCCCACTAGCCAAATAGGCTAATTGTAGATTTCATCATCCATCTCATATCTCAACATTACTTGTACGAATCGCCTTGAATCATAGCCATATGAAAGGCCTTCTTCTTTATCAGCAAGTTAACTTCTAAAACCTAGAGTTGTTTACTTACTTTGGCATCGTAGTTCTGACATTGATTGCTCCTTATCTTTTTGATGCCATCTATGTATGCTTCTTCACAAGGTATCTGCATCATATAATTCGTACATTCAAACTTTTAACTATATGATCAACTGATCATTTAAGTGGAACATACTTGTAAATAGTATTCACTACTTAAGATACACAGACCTGTAAATAGTCGTCTATGCCAACAAAATGAACCAAACTTGCACCATTTATAACAAGGTCCTGCACCACAACCAGATACATACTTAATAATCTAATCTATCAACTGTAATTTGTAAACGTAGAACAACTAGATAACATTGTCATATGATTATAATAAAGAGAAATTACAAGGGTTCTTAATGAAAAACATAAAGACTACAAAGAATAAAACGGATATAAATACTAGCTAGACAAAACCCTAATTGGGTAAAGACTAAAGAGCCCATAAACAAGTGGACTAATAATATATAGGCTAACATCCCCCTCAAACTCATAATGCTGAAACAATAAACATTGAGAGTTTGTCACATAAGAACCGAACCGAGAAGCCGATAGAGCCTTCGTAAAAATATCCGCAAGCTGCAAGGTTGATGAAACAAACAGAAACGATATGGTCCTGAGCTACAGGTGATGACAGGTAAAATGACAATCAATCTCAATGTGCTTCGTCCGCTCATGAAAAACTGAATTCTTTGCAATTTGTATCACACTTTTGTTATCACAATGCAACGGAGTAGATGAAGAAATATGAACTCCCATATTCGCAAGCAGCCACCGTAACCAGATAATCTCACATGTAGTTACAACCATAATATGATATTCAACCTCCATGGAAGATCTAGAGACAATGTCTTGTTTCTTGCTCTTCCATGAAATGAGAGACTCTCCAAGAAATACGTAAAATCCAGTGGTGGAATTATGATCATGGCGATCACCATCCCAATCAACGTCACTATAGGCACATAACTCAAGAGAAGACGTCGAGGGAAACAAGAGGGTTTGAAACTGAGTGCCACGAAGATATCGAAGAATACGAAGAACAACTCCCCAATGAACAGAGGTAGGGACAGTAACAAACTGACTGACAACATGAACATCATGAGCAATATCTGGATGAGTCACTGTGAGATAGACCAAACATCCTACAACAGTGCGATAAAGGTTCGGATCAGACAAAGGAATGCCATCAGTAGGAGAGTATCGTGCATTGGTTTCAAGAGTATCAACAATCCGATTGTCATAGAGGCCCGCCCGTGTAAACAAGTCAGATATATATTTAGTCTGAGAAAGAAGATACCCTTTCTTAGACTGAGCTACCTCAATACCCAATAAATAATGCAATAATCCCAAATCCTTCATAGAAAATCGATATGCTAGATCATGCTTCAAAGACTCAATACCACCATGGTCATTACCCGTAATAATCATGTCATCCACATATAAGGACAGAAGAATCCGTCCTGCTTGAGACCATACAAAGCTTTGCAAAGCTGACAAACCTTACTCGGTCGGTGCTGAATTCCTAGGGGAGGAGTCATATAAACCTCTTCATGGAGGTCACCATTCAAAAAAGCATTCTTGACATCCATTCGAAAGATCTTCCGCTGCCGAATGGATGCAACTACAATCATAGTACGAACTGTCGTCATCTTTGCAATTGGGGTAAATGTCTCCTCGTAGTCAAAACCATATTGTTGGGAATACCCTTTTGCTACAAGTTTGGCCTTGTACCGCTCAACAAACCCATCAACTTTTTTTTTCATCTTGTACACCCAATGACAACCTATCGTATGTTTCCTAGGAGGAAGGGAAACCAAATCCCATGTATGAGTCTGATGAAGAACAGTGAGTTCCTCAGCCATAACATTCTGTAAAATAGGATCTAAAACAGCTTCTCTATATGATTCAGGTTCAGACAGATGAAGGATACTCACTATAAATGAAGCAAATGGTCCTGAATATGTAGAGTAAGTAAAATCTGGAAGCTTGGTAGACTTGACAGGACTAGTAGATCTCCTGAGGGGTGGGGGTAGAGGTGGATTCTCAATTTCAACAATCGGTGGAGCAGGCTTAGGAACAGGGGGAGTCGAGGAACTCTTTGAAGAAGTGGGTGTGTCATGAGCTGAAGGATCAGGTGACATAGATGGATCTTAAGCCTCTATATCTTCATTAAAAGAATCAATATGTAGAAGATCGGACTTCGTTACATTGTGGGTTGTAGTAGGAATCAAGTAGAAAGGAACATGTTCCAAAAAAAGTGACATGCCAGGAAACATATAACTTCTGACTCATAGGATCATACCAACGGTATCCTTTTTGTCCAACACCATACCCCCAAAATAAACAAATAGTAGATTTCAGCCCCAACTTGTTCCTCTCAACATGAAGACGAAGAATAAAACAAGTATATCCAAAAACTTGTAAGGAAGAGTGGTCTGGTGAAATGGCCATATAGCTTCTCAAAAGGAGACATTACTAAATTCAATGAAGTAGGGATACGACTAATCACATACACAATAGTTAGGACTGCTTCTCCCCAAAAGGCACTAGGGACCTGCACATATAGGAGCAATGAGCAGGCAGTCTCAACAATATGACAGTGTTTTCGTTCTGCTACACCGTTTTGCTGAGGTGTGTCAGTACACGAGGACTGGTGTATGGTACCATCAGAATCAAGTAACTGAGTAAAATAATTAGAGGTATATTCACCCCCTAAGTCACACTTGAAGCACTTAATCACAACGAATGTTGAGTTTTAACAAGAGCTCTAAAATTACGGTAAATATCAAAGAAATTAGATTTGCGTTTCATAAGATAAACCCATGTATATCGAGTATAATCATCTATAAAAGATACATAACTGGTTGACCCACCCTTTATGGATACAGGTGTAAGACCCCTTACATCATAATGAATAATGTCAAAAGGAGCAGTAGCACAAGACATACTTTTATTGAAAGGTAAAGCACAAAATTTTGCTAGTTTACAACCGCTACAATCAGAAATATCACAAGTGTCTAAATGACCTAAAACACCACTAGATGCTAAAAAGCTCAAATGTGATATAGACACATGTCCCAAATGAGAATGCTAAAGATAAAACTTAGATGACAAAGGACTAAAACGGAAAGAAGATAAATCAATGCTGGAGGCAGCAAACAACAGATACTTTGAGAACCTCCAAGACATACAGTTCCCCCACCCTACGGCTGATCCCAATCACCTTCTGGGTGTGTTGATCCTGTATAACATAAACAAAATAAGAAAAAAACACCCGGTTACCAGACTTACATAACTGACTGACTGAGGAAAGATTCCATCACTCCTTCTGCTAACCCTAAAGAGTTTGAATGCTTCTATTGCCACGAAAAGTCGCACAGGAAGCGAAACTGCCCAAAGTATCTACAAGATGTGAAGGATGGGAAGTGAAACCCAACCATGAAAATATTTACACTATATTGTCTAATGACTCACCCCATTCTAATTCTTGGGTCCTCGATACCGGTTGTGGTATTCATATTTGTTCTGACTTGCAGGGACTAAGAAGAAGTGAGGATGTGGAGCATAGGAAGATAAGCTTAATCATGGGGAATAGGAAAGCATCACCTATCACCAAGATTGGAGTTTATACTTTGTTGCTAAGTAGTGGGTTAACATTAGATTTGAATAAATGTTGTTACTCGTCTGAAATGGCTAGGAATATTATTTATTTTCATGCTTTGTACAAACAAGGGTTTACCTTTTCTTTTGATAATGAATATGGTAGTATTAATGCTTTCTTTAATAATGTTCTTTATTTTAAAGCATTACCTTGTGATGGTGTGTATAAAGTTGTGTCTGTTGTAGATAACCTAAGAAGTAATGTGTTGTGTATTGATTCTTCCACCAACTTGGATAAAGCATCATTGGGACATTGTCGTCTTGGACATGTAAGCAAGAAACGCATAGGCCAACTCCAAAAGGATGGAGTCTTGGAATCATTTGACCTAAAGTCTGATGATAGTTGTGAATCTTGTCTGCTTGGAAAAATGACAAAATCACCCTTCACTGGTTCTTGTGCTAGGGTGAAGGTTTCTTGGATCTGGTACACAAAGATGTGTATGGACCCTTCAGAACCTCCACAAGGGATGCAAACTGCTTCTATGTGACTTTTACTGATGATTTTAGTAGATATGGATATATCTACTTAATCAAGCATAAGTCAGAAACCTTTGAAAAGTTCAAAGAGTTTAAGCAGGAAGTGGAGAATCAATTGGGTAGGAACATTAAGATGCTTTTATCCGATCGAGGTGGTGAGTATCTTAGTACAAAGTTCCTTGACTATCTTAAGGAATGTGGGATTGTCTCACAATTGACACCTCCTAGGACACCACAACTTAATGGTGTGGCTGAGAGGAGTAATCGGACCTTGTTGAACATGGTTCATTCCATGATGAGTCGAGCTTTGCTACCAATCTCATTCTGGGGGTATGCCTTAGAGACTGCCACTTGTATTTTTAATCTAGTCCCTACCAAAAAGGTTGCCAAAATACCTCAAGAGATGTGGACCGGAAAAGTTCCCAATCCGAATCACATCAATATTTGGGGTTACGAGGCTTTCATGAGGCGCGAGACTCACGATAAGCTTGAACCCCGAAGTGAGAGGTGTATTTTCATCGGCTACCCACAAAAATCCTTTGGTTACCTCTTCTAAAGACCCAGTGATAATGTGGTTTTTGTAGCAAGGAGGGGAGTCTTTCGAGAAAAAGAATTCATAAGCCAAGGAAACAGTCGGAGGCAAATTGACCTTGAAGAAATTCAAGAGTCCAGTGGTGAAGGAACCTCAAACCCTAGTAATCAACCTAAGGAGGAAACTCCAGTTGATCTGACTGATGAGTATGTACCTATGACGCATTCCACGAGAGTTAGGAATGCACATGAGCATTACCATGGCTTCCATATTACTACGGAAGGTGATACACTTATCAGTGATAACGCACTGATAGGTCTGGATGAACCTAATAGCTACACGAAAGCCATGGAAGGCACTGAGGCTGCTAAATGGAAAGAGGCTATGGACAGCGAGATACAGTCCATGTATGACAATCAAGTTTGGAACTTGTTTGACAATGTACCAGGTCGTAAGACAGTTGGGTGCAAATGGATCTTCAAGAAGAAGATTGATATGGATGCTAATGTACACACTTATAAGGCGCGATTGGTTGCAAAGGGATTTTCTCAAACTCCGGGAGTTGATTATATTGAGACCTTTTTCACCAGTAGAAAAGATTAAGTCTATTAGGGTTATGTTAGCTATTGCTACATTTCATGATTATGAAATATGGCAAATGGATGTCAAAACCGCTTTCCTTAATGGAAAGTTGGCTGAGGATGTTTACATGAGTCAGCCAGAGGGTTTTGTCAGTACAGAGTACCCTAATAGAGTGTGTAAGCTTGAGAAATCCATCTATGGATTGAAACAAGCACCTCGCAGATGGAATCTTTGTTTCGATGAGAAAGTCAAAGAGTTTGGCTTTTCGAGGATTGAAGATGAATCTTGTGTATATGTCAAGGCTAGTGGGAGTATAGTTAGCTTTTTGGTATTGTATGTAGATGACATACTACTCATGGGAAATGCCATTCCAACTTTACAGGAGGTTAATTATTGGCTTGGGAAGTGTTTCGCAATGAAGGACCTTGGAGAAGCTGCCTATATCTTAGGGATAAGAATTTTGAGAGACATGAGGAAAAGACTAATTGGACTTAGTCAGAGTACCTACTTGGATAAGGTGCTAAATAGGTTCAACATGCAAGACTCCAAGAAAGGAGAGTTACCGATCCAAAGTAACGCCAGACCGAGTAAGACTCAGAGTCCAAGTACAGAGGATGAGATAGCTGAGATGAGTCGACTACCATATGCTTCCTTTGTAGGCTCAATCATGTATGATATGACTTGTACTCGTCCTGATGTGGCCTTCGCATTGAGCATGGTCAGCAGATATCAGGGGAACCCTGACAAGGCTCACTGGATTGCGGTAAAGAACATTCTCAAGTACATTCGGAGGACTAAGGACTTGGTCGTTACCCTCGGTGGGAGCGATGAATTGAGAGTAATAGGGTATAGTGATGCTAGCTTCCAGA
Organism: Lactuca saligna; assembly: GCF_052625555.1. NCBI lineage: Eukaryota > Viridiplantae > Streptophyta > Magnoliopsida > Asterales > Asteraceae > Lactuca > Lactuca saligna. The sequence continues at coordinate 144,955,900 of NC_136417.1, forward strand.
CTGATAAGGATAATTTCCATACTCTTAAACGAAGGAGCAATTACTTGGAAAAGTTTCAAGCATGAGACAGTGACTGATTTAACCTGCGGAATCAGAGTATATAGCGGAAAACGAGACAGAAAAGGAGGCTATATGGCTAAAGAACTTCATTGAAGATCTTGGAGTTGTACCAGCTACAAAGGAGCTTATGGAAATTTTATGTGATAGTGAAAGTGCAGTGGCCTTAGCCAAGGAAGCAAGGGATCACGGGAAATCCAGAAACATCGACATAAAATTTCATTTCATCAGACATCGTATAGAATGACTCCTCGTGGCAAAGAGGGTATCATTGAATGAGAACCCAACAGATCCCCTCACGAAGGGACTGGGTAGGGTTGAGCATCTCCAGCATACGAGGCGCATAGGGCCTAAGGATGATATTAGTTTTAGTAGTTAGATAGTTTTTGAAATTTGTAAAGCGTAACTAACATTTGATGATAAATAAAAGTTGTTGTTTATTTATAAGTATAAGTGTTGCTATCTTTTGTCAATCGTTTACTATCATTTCATTTTTCATGTTTTGACTTCCAAAATAATTATGTTATGATATATCATATTATTCAAATTCTCCACAGTCGGTCATATGTTGGAAGTAGATATGAATCAAGACTGTCATGAGTTGGCTTGTAGATGTCTAAGTTGTTGGACATAGCAAAGATATGTTATAACACTCATGAGTGCTCATAAGTTCTGATTATTGGATTCAACCCACACTCACTTGTATCACTTCATGGAATTTATCTCGAGTGATCATGAGACGGTAATATCATATAAGTCTACAAACCTAGAGATATAAGTTGTCGACTATGAGTTGGTTATACATTGATTGTACGAAAATGCATTGGTAACTCGATGTTATAAAACGTGCCTTTGTGTATAATTCAGCAAGTAGTAGAACAAGCATATGAGTCGAAGTTTATCTGTTCCTTCTTGGATTAGAAGCGATATCTAGCCCCTCGATGATTTTGTTTTGACCTATGTACCAGGCCCGATCAGAGCTAAATTGATGTGTTCGATTAAGTTCTATGTCAAACAAATCGGAAATCAGGAAATAAACTACTGGACAATAAGTAAGACATTGTTCCATGTTTTTGTCCAACCGATATCTAGCACATAGGATTATATGATCATTTATCTTAAACAGCGTATCATCATCATCTCAATTCCGCGAGACCTTGAAAGAGCTACGATTGCTGATCGGTTCCTGAAGTCATTCTTGCAGTAATAATTATTAGACTTATCCAAGTGGGAGACTGTTGGATTAGGTGTCTAAGTTCATAACTATTCCTGGAATGTACTTGACCCGATTAGCATGGTCCATTTGGGTTGCATGGCATTACAACACTTGGATAGACTAAATGAGACAAATAACACTTAAGGTTTATTAATATATTATAAGTTCTAATATATTAATAATATTATTTCATTAGTATTGATCAAGAATTAATTAAGTGATCAAAAAGATACTAATTAAATATATGGGGTTGATTGTGTAAATCATATAATCTTTTATAATTAGGCTAATGATCCATGATTTGTATGGACTGGGTTAAAACCCATAAGGTGCTCCATGGATAGTCCATGGAGGTTATAAACCCATGGATCTTGGAATATGAAAAGCCATGATAATTAGTGTTTACATGGTGTAACCCTACTTGTGTCACAACTATATAAAGACCTCATGTATAGGAAAATCGGCCACTATAAGAAAGTAATAGAGGGCTAGCTGATTTTGAGGTGTAAGTATACTTCTCTCAAAGTTATTCTAAGTATTGTGTGAGTCATTTGAGGCATCACACTTGGGGTGCTAGGCTCACAAGGTTTTCAAGGAATCCAAGCAACTAAAAGGTTTGTTCTTCTACTAGCAATTATGTTTTAAAGTTCCCCATGCCATGCTAGTTAAGTTAAGAACCTTGGAAAATCATTTTTGCATGTATTTTAGTAAAACATAAATCCAAGGTTTCTAAGGTTAGATGTACACCTTAGGAGTGTTAGAATGCTCAAAACCCTTCAGTGGTAGCAGAGCCTAGGCTTTTTTATGTGATACTTGATGCAAACTTTTTGAAAAAATCAAAAACTGCTATCTGCTGAGTAAACTCGCCGAGTCCATGTGATAATTCATCCTACTTGCCGAGTAGGTTCGTGCACTCGACGAGTAGGAGCCCTTATTGCAGATTTTCGAGTTTTGCTGCTGGACATGGACTAGAAACATTACCCTAAACTGTTTTGGTCTTGTAAAACCTGTTTTAGATGGTGTAATGATTATGCTAATCCATTTTCAATGGCTAATATCAAAATTTCATTTTTTGTATGGTTTATTTTTGATTCTTGAAATTGTTGATATGAACATTCATGAACTTATGAGTTTAGAAGATCATAGGAATTATTTGTAACTTGCTTGGTAGTTTAATGCTTGATACTGATGTGTTTAATGGAATCCATAATTTGTCCTCAAGTTATGGATTACCAAAAGTCACACTTTTAAAATCCATTATTAAACACATAAGTTACATAAAATGAAAAAGTCACTCATGTTATTAACCCATAAACTCATAAGTTATGAAAAACGAAAAGTTTTGAAAGTTACAAAACTTGCCCTCAAGTTTTGGAACATGTAAAGTCTCTTGAAAAACTTTAGTTCCAACCCCTAGAATTTTAAAATTTAAAATTCAACCCTTATACTTTATAATATTTTAAGTATATATATATATATATATATATATATATATATATATATATATATATATATATATATATATATATATATAAAAGAACAAAAAGTCATTTTACCGTTAGTATGCCTCATTCACAAAGCCGGTCTATAAGGTGGGTATAAGGTTGTTGCCTATAAAATCATAGCTTAATGGGTGTCCACTCTCACCCACCGCTTCCTTGACTGGTTAAGGTTCGTTAGCCGAATGGGTAGGACAATGACTTTAATTCTCATTAAAAGTATAATGATTCTAATGTAACTAAATGTTTTATAAATTCTCAATCTTAGTTACTTTAGGAAAATGTGAATAAGGTGATAACCCATGAAATTACACTTTGCACTTTGTTTAAGTCATTAGTGGAGTGTGTGTGGTTAACCGGCACACTAACTTGGACTTAACAAGGTAGGAAAAGGGTGACTTAAGGTTTATCATAGGTTGGTGGACCGCATGTGGTTAACTGGCACATCGATTGAGTGATAAACATTAAGGGTACCAAGTAATTTGCATGGTTACTTCACACCTTGTTTTGTGATCCTCGGCATCTAATCACAAAACTTGAAGGGCACACTCGAGATTGAAACATGCCATTGAAAAGTTCAATGAATCTCAAAGAATCTTTGAGTTTCAAAAACTAAAAATTTACTTCGTTTTTCATGGTGGAAATTGGTGAATCGTCATTCACCTACCTTCAAATATTTTATTTCTTGGATTACGACATCCCTCTTCTAAGTTATAAAATATTGTGTTGGGTCGTAGCCTTAATATTACATTTGGGTGTTTTATTAAGGACTATCTTTATATCTAATCTAAACTTGTCTTTCTTCTTTCTCAGATGTCTTCAAACAATGCTGCTTTGGGCACAAAGCCTATTAGCTCCTTCTCTATCATGAACCTTTGTGGGAGAGTCATCTTCGATGGTTCCAACTTTATGGATTGGATTCGGAACATCAGGATGGTCACTCGTTACAAGGAAAAGGAATATGTCCTTGACAAGCAGCTGAAGGAACTTTATGAGTCGTCTGCTACTCCTGAGGAGATCGTTGAATTCCGGACTCATGAGAGAGATGCCACTAAAGTGGCTTGTATCATGTTGGCCACCATGATAACGGAGCTCCAAAAGTCCTACGAGGACTATTACCCTTTTGAGATGCACCAGGACTTGATGGACCACTACCATCAAAGTGCTCGCCAAGAGAGGTATGCCATGCATACATCGGGGATTCTCAACGCTACACTACGCGTACCGGGATTACGCCCGTCGTACACCCCAGTTTTGCTCTTCCTACTCGTTTGGTCTTAATCAGTTAATACCTTAGCTCATATCACATATCTGGACTCCGTAAAGGCTCTTACTCCATAAAGTCTGTGACTTTAACCCTTTTCATGGATGATAAAGTCACAAACAATAAAAAATCTCACTTTCTTATCTCAAAATCCTCATATCTCATGCATAGATTGATTCAAACGTCTAAGTCTCAATTTCTATGACTCTACACTAGTAAAGATAGTCAAAGGAGCTGATCATAGTCTCTGGAGCTCAATATCTCATAAAGAGTCCAACTTTGGGACCAAAACCCTAAAATGGTCTAATATGACGCACAAATCAAAAGAGTGAGAAAGCTTTGAGCTTTATACCTCTAAATGAAGATCCCAACATAGGTATGGTGAGATCCATAGCCTGGACTCCTACTCCTTTTCAAAGTTCCTTCTTCACTCCAAGAACACAAAAGATCACTTAAATGCTCTCAAAAGGACACACCAACTCAATGAACGAGAATTTAGGGTTTGAGGGAGTTGTTTGCCTGAGGATGGTGGCCAGGAATGAGGCCATCATATCCTTTATCTAAGGACACACCCTAAATTAGGGTGCCTAGTACGCCCAATGTACTAGGTGGCTTCCGCGTAAAAAACACACACATGAGTACGCTGAGCGTACACACGCGTACTCCCCACATACTCATTTACTACCTTTTTCTCAATAAGGGCTAAAATTGACAATTACCAAAAGAACAAGGGTTTATAAGGTATGCCTGGACTTGGGATATTACAATTCTCCCACACTAGAATAAGACTTCGCCCTCGAAGCCATGCTCCATAAATAACTCTAGGTACTAATTGCGCATCTCGGACTCCGGCTCCCAAGTCCACTCAGACCCCCTCCGATGTTGCCACTATACCTGAACCAGGGGCACCTCTTTGTTCCTCAACACCTTCACCTTCCGATCTCAAATTGCTGTCGACCTTTTAATGTAATTTAGGCTTGCATCTACCTGAATCTCGTCTAAGGGAACCACCACCATCTCATCGACTACAAACTTTCTCAATTGGGACACGTGGAAGGTGTTATGAATCTGGCTCAACTCTGCAGGTAGCTCCAACCGGTTTGCTACCTTACCCACTCTATCGGTCATTCTGAAGGACCAATGTATCGGGGACCCAGCTTGTTCCATTTCCTAAATCGGATCACCCATTTCCATGGGGATACCTTAAGGAGGATAAAATCTCCCACCTAGAACTCTAGCTCGGATCGTCGCCTGTCTGCATAACTCTTTTGGGGACTATGGGCCATCAGTATCTTCTGTCTGAACTATTGAATCTGCTCAGTCGTATTGGGTAGTATCTTCGTGCCACCCATCACTCTCTGCCCTACCTCGCCCCAACAGATGGGAGTCCGACACCTCCTCCCATATAGAAGCTCAAAGGGAGGCATACAAATACTCGAATGATGGCTGTTGTTGTAAGAAAACTTAGCCAAGGGAAAATAAGTGTCCTAACTTCCTATGTAGTCCATAACACATGCACGTAGCATGTCCTCAAGCGTCTGAATCGTCCGCTCGCTCTGCCCATTCGTTTGCGGGTGGTATGCATGTAACAACACAAAATTTTACTCAAATTTCAAACTTTTTAAAACCAATCCGAGTAATCAAAAATTATTCCAACATCAACATAGTTCACAAATTGTTTCAAAATGATTTCATATCAGAGTTCCCAGAAATCAAAAATCATAAAAATGTGAGGATGTGTGCATCATGCCTTTGCCTTGCCATGGTCACCTGAAATACCTGAAACAAAAATCAGTAAATGTAAGCTCAAAGGTTTAGTGAGTTACCCCTAAAATACCAACATATACAACACAACAAAATAATAACAAAAGCATGTATAATGAGCCTTCATCACGACTGGACTTCCTCTTCAGGGTCTATAGTCTATCTGGACCGCTCCCAAGCCTTTAGCATGACTGGACCGCCTCCTTAGGGCCTACAGCCTATCCGGACCGCTCGTCGGGCCTTCGGGATGACTGGACTACCTCCTTAGGGCCTACAGCCTATCCGGACCCCCCCGAGTATGTTGGCCTATAGCACGAAGCAGGACCACCTCAACCCAACCACAACCATATATGTCGACATATACAATAACACATAATAAAACAATAACAAGCAGAAATCATACATATCACTAAGCATAGCATTATTCTATCTATTAGGATACTAATCTAACATATCATACTAGCATAATAACATCCTATAGTTAGGATAATAAACTAAAGGGCCGACCTTGGTGCCTTAGACCCTGTTGATATAGTGAGAATAACTCACCTCAAAATGTCTGATCTGAACCGAAGAAGCAGATTCCCGAACCACCGTCTCACCGACAATAGCCCAATACCAAACCCATGATCCATAAGTCCATATAATAAGGCCCATCATTGGCACAACTTTCTGAATTGGGCCCAACTACTTATTTGGGCCTAAATCCAGGGTCCATTAACAAGACTTGGCCCAAAACACCATATCCATAATGTCCAGCCAAGGCCCAAGTCCAGCTAGCCCATAATCAGACCAAAACTCAAAGACTAAAGTCAAAATCCCAACGAAGGGCGTACACCAGGCGTACTCCTCTGGTACACAGGGCATACGCGAACTGAACACAAATCCTCCTAAGTGCTTAATGGCTTAAGCTCTTAAGCCCAATGTTCAGATCCATCGACCAAATATGCCTGGGACTCGTAAAGTCTCGGACTTTATCACTTTGGGCGTCCATAATGGTCTTAATCCATTAAGACCTTTCTACAACTTACATGGGACCTTATAAGCCATTGTGACATTATTTTTAACACTCAAAGTCTCTTCAAGAGCCTGGAAGGACAACTCTTTACATCCATAACACAAAATACACCACTTTATGGATTTTGGGACTAGAAATGCTTCTAATAAAGTAAAATGATTAGATCTAAGCATATATGCATAAATTTTAGAACTTTATACCTTTAGGAGTTTCTTGAACACACACTAACTTTAGATCTATGGACTTGATCATCTTCTCCAACACTTGGATGTAATGTTTTTCTCTTGAAACACTCCAAAACACACACCAATCAAGCTTACAACCATAAAGAAGAGCTAGGGTTTGGGGAGGTCAAATGTAGGCTGTGGAGGCTGAGGATAATCAGAGGAAATGATCCATAACGGTATTTATATAGTCCCCAAACCCTAAATATTAGGTTCTGCTCTAGACATTAGTATACCCAGCGTACATGAGTGTACGCCCAGTGTATTAGGGCACGCCTAGTACACTCAGCGTACCCTTATGTACGCTCAGTGTACTCCTTTCTGACTCAAAGTGGCAAGTTTAGTCCTTATACTCCTCATGGACCAACTCAAACACTCCAGGGACTACAAATGGAAACTTGCAGAATAGGAGGTATTGAAATATACATGCGAAGTTCAGAGCGTTACAATGTGGTACTAAAATGGAAACGTGTGCCCAACTCCTCATGAAAATTCTTTCAGAACCTGGAAGTAAAGCGCACGTCGGGATATGAGACTATTGAGGTCGATACTCCATGCCGTGCTACCACGTCTCTCACAAAAAATCTCGGCCAGCCTCTCTGCGGAAGAGTTCTCACTGATAGCGAGGAATTAAGCACTCTTCGTCAGCCGGTCAACAATCACCCATATTTATGTCAACCCCATGCACAGTCCTCGGTAATTTGGTTATAATGTCCATAGAGATCTGTTCCCACTTCCACTGGGGAATCTCTAGAGGCTGTAACAAACTATGTGGGTGTTGGTTCTCCGTCATAACTCGATGACAAGTCAAGTACCTCTCAACTACCCATGCCACATCCCTCTTCATACAGGGCCACCAATAATCTCTCTTCAGGTCCAAATACATCTTAGTGGCCCATGGATGGATCGAAAATCTCAATCTATGCGCCTCCTCGATCAGTATACGCCGAGCTCTACCTATATAAGGTACCCAAATCCGCCCAAGGAAATTCATAAGCCCACGACTATCAGTCTTAAACTGCAACGCCTGCCCAATCACCTGCTCCCTCTTGCGATTCTCTGGTCTCACATCCTCCACGTGGGCCTCTCGAATAGTATAAAAGACTGGAGTCATCACTGTCATTCTCATAGACTGAAAGACCCACACTTTCATATTTGACAATTGTTACTCCAAAACATGCTACATGCATATTAATAAAAACAATATTTACATTGATAAAGTAATTACAAACGACTGGATACAAAATGACTATTACAAAGTGTTATATATTACACAACTACCCAGGATACTATGCTTTTATACATACATAATTACTAAATACAATAGTTTCAAACTATTCAAAATCTTCTATCAGTATATATTTATACTGGTTTGTTATTGCTTGCAATTGTTAAACATTGAGAGGGGTAAGCGATGACGCTTAGTGAGTTCAATAATAGATACAATATAATCTTATGCCATATATATATATATATATATATATATATATATATATATATATATATATATATATATATATACACGTCAATATGACAGGAGCAAAGAGGAGCAAGGAACAACAAAGGCATATGTGAATCACGTGACAAACTTTCCATATCAATTAATGATTTTGATTCAAAGATATACAATCAATGAGACATAACAATTTTCCATACTTGATATACATTAATAAAGCTTCGGCCCAAATGGTACAGAAGACATATACTTTCTAATTAAACATTTTGGTAGATTTCAGGCTTTTAGCCCTATCTAACCTTCTGTCAATGCCATAGGGGTAGAAGTCACTGTCTTACGCGGCATGCTCTACACGGCCAGAGGCTACATACCAATACCATCGTGAATCTAAGTCCTTTCACTAATCATGTGGTCAAAGGTAAAACTTTTGCTACCATAATAGCATGAAACAAAAACATGAGATAATAACACGGAAAAACACATAGCACATATAACACATAACATACAATTGTTCCTATATATTGAACTCACTGTTAATTAATCGGGGGTTAAAATAGTAATTTGTGCAACACTTCTTTATAATAAATAGCTTTCTTCGTTGAAAACCGGGAGCTTTATTGAAAACCGGGCCATGCGAGGGTTGAGCTTCAAACCAAAAAGATAAATTTCTCGAGGTCTTTGGGTACTTCAGGGTGTGTTTCGGGTGTTGGGAATGATCTCGGGGCTTTTGGGGAAGTTGAAATAGCTAAACATTGGTTTTAGGGGTAAAAAGTGTGAAATTTCCAAAATTATTCGGGAGGTCTCACACCCTTTATATGGGCACGAGCCTCGGATCCGAAGCAAGGAGAAGCGAGCATGTGGCTCGCATGCGACGGAGGGAAGGTAGGTGGCGGTGCGAGGGCGAGACACGGGGCGAAGCTCGAACGGCGCCACCGCTTAGCCACGTGTCAGATTAGGAGAGGAGTGCGCCTTCAGTGCGAGGTGGCCGCAACACGCGTCGGACACGGGGCATCTCGCATGTGAGGTGACGTGGCCGAACCTCAGGCTTGCGAATTTTCTCGGATTTCGGGATTTTCTCGATTTTTGTGTTCCAAACTTCTAAAATCCATAACTTTCGCATACGGGATTTGTTTTTGACATTTTTTATCCCAAAACCCATGAAGTTCAGCTAAATATCTCTCATTTTACTCAAAATCTTCATCCCTTTTGAACCATTCATCAAGGTAAACACAATTTCCTTTCATTTTCCTTCAAACACACATGATTTTTCTTACATTTTCTTCTTTTTCTACACCATTCTTTGTGAAAATTCATGTGCATGTTTATATATGTTGATTTTGATGATGATGGTGGTGGAACTTCACCCAAAAACAACATGCATGTTGGAAATGGTGAAGTCCCATGACCCAAATCTATGTTAAACTCAAAATAACCCACTTTTATACTAGTTTTGGTGGAGAAATCATCATATGAACCAAATATTTTTTTTTTCAAAAATTGACTTTTAAACTTTTCAAACTCATGCATGACCTTTAAACCAGCATGCATGTGAAGATTTTCGATTTTAGATGTTAGATGTTCAAAGCTTGTTGCTAAAAGGCTTTCAAATATGTTTATAAAGAGATTTATTCACAAACAAATATCTAAGACTCCTTTTCTGCCTAAATCCGATTTTTCTGAGAATCCCAGTAACAACATACAATGATCTGGAAATTTTCAGAAAATAATTCATTTTTCTCGAATTATTATAATTTTTGCAAGAAAATAAAGCAATAATTCTCATAAATACTTTTCAAGGTCAATAAATTCTAGAAAAATTCATGGACGACCCACAAAGCAATTGAACATCTCTCTTGAAGCTTCACTTATTTTTGTCACTATTTTCTATGATTTTTAATTTTCTTTATATTTAACTAAAATAAATCATAAAACCATTTTCGAAGATATGAAATGAACATACAAAATTTTTTGAAGCTTCTATATCCTATATAACACCCAGATAAATATTTCTAGAAGTTTTCATAAATTATTTCTATTTTTCCATGATTTTTCTGTATTTAATGGACAAAATTGGGGAAAAATAGTTACACTTTTCCATAAATCATGCAAATTTATCAATACCTCTTCTATTAAAGTAGGATACTAAATAAAAGTTCTTGTGATTTAGTCATACTATTTACTATTTATTTCTGGCATTTAACACATCTAAAAACATAAAAATGACTTTTACAATTTACAAAGTTCATTGATTATTTTCTCTAGATTTAAAATACTTATATAAATTACCCTAAAAGTTTGATGATTTATTTCAATTGTTCACTATTTATTCCTATTTTCCTAAGAGCAAACACCCATAAAACTAAAAATCGGACTCCAGTATATGAAAACCAAATTTCATATTTTTACCAGCTTATATACATTGTATACTAGATCATGATGGACTTCATCACCAAATTGCCGAGAATGGAAAAGGGCTTCAACGCCATTTGGGTTATCATGGATCAATTGACCAAGAGTGCCCATTTTCTGCCCAATCGGGAGAGCTCATCGGCCGAGAAGCTAGCCGATATGTATATCTGCGAGATCGTTGCTCGACACAGAGTATCACTCTCTATTGTGTCAAACCGTGATGTCCGATTCACCTCCCATTTCTAGCAGATGTTCCACGAAGCACTGGGCACATGGCTACATTTCAGTACAACTTGTCATCTGCATACAGACGGTAAGAGTAATCAGACCATACATACCCTCAAGGACATGTTGCGGGCCTACGTTATTGATTTTGGTGGGTGCTGGGACTCCTACCTACTGCTTGTAGAGTTCTCCTACAACAACTTGCATTCCAGTATTGGTGCTCCACCATTTGAGCTGTTGTATGGATGGAGATGTTGCACCCCGGTCTGTTGGGGGAGATCGGTCACAAGTTGATGGGTCGGACCGAGGTAGTTCTACAGACTACAGAGAAGATTTAGTAGATCAGATAGCAGTTGTAGACTGCCCAGAGTCGGCAGAAGAGTTACACCAACCGGCGCCGATCTGAGTTGGAGTTTTAGGTTGGTGATATAGTACTACTGAAGGTCTCACCATGGAAGGGTGCGATTCATTTCAGGAAGAGGGGAAACTTGGGTCCCCGATACATTGGACCATTTTGGATTATTGCCAGGGTTGGCAATGCGACATATATACTGGATCTTCTCGAGGAGCATAGTTAGATTCACAACATTTTTCACAACTCCCAATTGCAGAAGTGCATACTAGATGAGGAGACAGTGGTGTCATTAGATGACATTTCAGTCGATGAGCGCCTGAATTACGTGGATAGGCCAGTGGCCATTTTGGAGAGGAAAGTGAAGGTTTTATGAAATAAGGAGGTACCTTTGGTAAAGGTACAATGGGAACACCGGATGGGATCTAAGCGGACTTGGGAGCCGGAGGCTGAGATGCGAGAGCATCACCCAGATCTGTTTGCTGCAGCTGACTTCGAGGACGAAGTCTAGTTCAAGTGGGTGAGAATTGTAACATCCCAACTCCCAGGTATTAATTTGAAGCCTTTATATTCACATTTTTAGACCTACTTTATGAGTTAGCTGCCCCAATTCATCGTGTAGAAACTGATCCGACTGCGGAGATTATGAAGCCTACTCGACGAGTTGGAGGAACCAACTTGACGAGTTGAGGCTGTGCATGGAAACCCTAATTTTTAGGGTTTGCACCCTATTTAAAGGACCTTAAGTCCTCTCTCCATCCTCCCTTACCACCCTATCGTCCAGAAGAAAAGCCTAAAGTAGCTAACCTTCCATTTTGAGTGTGTACAAGGCTAAAGAATGTGTGTTTGGCGCATTTCTTGGAGGAACTTGAAGTTTTAGGAGCTTGGAATAAGAAGGAGCTTATAGATCCGAGATATAATCAGTTGTAGCAACCTTTTGAAGGTAAAAGGTCGTTACCTTGATCATTTTCTTATTAGATCTCTCCATGAAAGAGTTTAGGGTCTTTTTAGCCCACTTTGGATCCGTTTTTTGAAGTTGAGCATGATTTGAAGTTGTAACTTCAGATCTGGAATCCTCTAGTCCCCCATAGTCATAAAGTCATCGACTTTATCTAGTCTTGGCCTTTCTCCATGCCCTAAACCTCTTCCTAAGACTAGTTTTGGGTGTTTTAGTCTCTTGAAGCCTTACATGCACGTAAAGTTGGCAACTTTACGTGGTAACTACACCCTAAGAGGCTAGATCTACGGTTTTGAGCACTTGGTTTCACTTAAAAGCGTCTGAATGAGAAAAGGGATGAAGGAACTCGAAGAGTTTCATAGCCAACTCGACTAGTTGGGTAGGGTTTACCCCTCTTCTAGATTCTGAGTGAACTCGGCGAGTGGGTGAGATGACTCGGTGAGTTGATTAGGGTTTTCCTGGTCTTCTAGACACTAAAGAACCCGATGAGTTACTTTGGTAACTCGATGAGTTGACTCGAGTATTCGGTGTCTAAGTTATGAAGGAACTCAACGAATCAGTAGATGAACTCGACGTGTTGGGTCAACATGGACAGTTGACCTTGACCGTTGACTTTAACTTTGACCAAGTTTGACTTCTGAGGGTATTTTGGTAACTTGGGATTTTAATGGAATAAGTTATATGGTGATTACAGGCAGTTGAATTGGAGCTGAGAGTTGGGGTTCGATCTTCTTGATTCAACACCACTTGTGAGGTGAGTTTTCCTCACAATACTTAGGGGTCGAAGGCATAAAGGCAGGACATTTGGATCTGATATCCTAGTAGTTGATGATATGCTAAGTATGAGTTAGTTATGTATGCTAGTTTTCTATGCCATTATGGTAAATCTGCAGGAATACATGTGATACAATATAATTATCTATATATGCATTTATCTGTTACATCTCGACATGTTGTGTAGGTAGGGTTGAGGTTATACTGCTACGTACGGTAACCAACAAACCCTCGAGTATGCCAAATATAAGCTGAGTGTCGGGAGAGCATGCTAGACTCATAATGAGGACTCTTAAGCATTCCAGATGCAATTTGAGGGCCAAGGTAGCATGCCAGACTCACACTGATGGCTGATTAGTTATATCCTAGTCTTAGGATTGAAGGGCAAGCCAGTTGTAAGCTGTGGGCTCGAGAGCAAGCCAAAATTATGTTGTGGGCTCGAGATTAAGCTAGATGTGAGCTGTAGGCCTCAAAGGCAAGCCAGACTCATACTGTGGGCTCAGGGGTAATCTAGTTTGTAGAGTTGTGCACCCATTACATGCTTTTATTATGTGTGCTATTTGTTATGTATCAGTATTTTGGGGGAACTCACTAAGCTTCGGGCTTATAGTTTTGGATTTTGTTTCAGGTACTTTGGATGATTGCGGGAAGGAGAAGGATTGATCGTGCACCTCCTCACATTTTATGATTATGATTTCTAGGATACTCTAATATGAAACTATTTTGAAAACATTTGTAATGAATAATGGTTTTTGGATGCTTGATTTTTTTTTAAATTTTCATGAATTTTATGGATATTACATGTTAAAGGATCTTCTTCCTTTAAGCATAGTAATGAACCAATTGATGAAATTATGGACCTTCCTTCTAGGGATTTTCTAGTTAAGAAACAAAAATGTGCTTGCCTAGTTAAAACTAGAGACTTTTCTACGTTGCCTAAGCTCCATATGCTGTGCTTTGATGACGTTTTTAATGAATTCAACATTCGTTACGTTGGTGGTTTTTGTGTTATGTTGGAATTCAAGAACAAAGACACATAATTTATTTTGTCATCTTATGTTATGAACCATTGGATTGTGGAGAGACATGAATAGGATAGGAATTTCATTCCTTTGGAGAGAATATTTTGGGTTGATGTTGAAGGGTTACCGCTTCGTGCTTGAAGTAAAGATGCATTTAGAAAAATCACTACAAAATGGGGAAGTATTGTTCACTTAAATGATGATCTAGGAGAAAATGTCTATAAGAATCAGTTGTGTATCTTGTCTTCTTTCCAAGGAATTATTTCAGATATAGTTAAATACGGGTTGATGATGTTTTGTTCTTGGTTAGAATTAAAGAAGTGCCCGGGTGGACCCCATCTTTTTCTTCCGATTTTCCTAAATCAACGTTTGAAAATCATGCTACTAATGGTACATTTAAAGATGATGTTAGTTTACATTCCATGCTAAGCAAAGAAGATTTATCAGGAGGCCCGTTGGGTTATATGACACCATTGAAAATATGAGATGTGATGAGGAAGATGATAACATTATAAGGAGGGATAAAAATATTGAAAATGATCATTAGATTAAAGAAAGAGGTCAAGATGTTCATAGGCATTCTCGGAAATTTTCTGATAAGGGTAAATTTCGCAAAATGGGTAAACAGTTGGTTGTTGCTCCTGTTGGTTGTATGCCTTCGTTCCAGATTCCTGGTTAGGGGGATCGTGTGACATCCCCAAAATCACGGCCAGAAAAGACCGCTTTCATTTAGGCTTTTAAAATAGTTTCAGAGTAAATCCATTAATTTAAAAAAGTTGCGGAATGTCCCAAAAACAAAATATGATAAAGTAAAGCTTATCAAAGCATTTCATCAAGAGATGCATTTTTATTATATAACAATATTCGAGATGTCATGTTCCAATAAACAGACCAAAAGCATAAACAACAAAAGATAGACCATACAAAAGTTATATATAACAACTGGTCTAATATCAAAAGATCTTTATAAGTCATCCAACTTATGCTCTCGCGCCACTACCTGTAATACAACAAAACTGAGTGGGTCCGACTTGGGAGCCTGGTGAGCATATAGGGTTTTCAACCCACAATAAATAACTATATTTAATTTCACCAACCAACAATAACTCGATTACCCATTCCTGTTATCCTCACTTTACGTCCCTAAAACAACATCTATTACCAGAGACCTAATCTAGGATTTTCATAAGGACGGAAATTACTGCAAAGGGGTTTCCTCAACAATAGATGTCCTAAAGGCAACCATGAGGGGGATAGAGTACACCGGTGAACACATCGTTCATAACACCTACAGGTTATGAACCTGCTAGCATTCCACAGGATTGTCTAGAAAGAGTCCGTGGTCGTCATCCATACTCCGCTAGATGACTAGGTCAACAACAACAACATCGAGCCTCTCATCAGTTTATCACACATCAACTATCTACCCATGTTCTACCCAACATATTAGTAAATAAAAATATATATTTTTATACAAAGTTTAAAACCTGTATAGCATTCTCATTCAATACATATTCCAAACAATAGATGAGACACATACACATAACACATATCTCATAGAGAACAAATCATATCTATGAGATAGAAGAAAGTGAATATACATTCACACATATAACAACAAAATATACCCATATTACATATTTTATATAAAATACTTCATAATTATGCGTTAGAAGAAAGTGACTACACACTCACTTGATCAGAAGATGATCGGAATGCACTACAGCTTGTAGAAGTAGTATTCTTCAGTAGATCTGGAAGATCTTCACAAAAATTGGCTTCTCGCGGGCAGAGCTTCGGCTTGGGAATTGCACTTCTCGGGATCTTCGGGGCTCTAGGACTTGCTTCGCATCTCGGGATGACATCGAGGCTTCGGGGTACTTCTTTGCACGTAAATCGAGGTAATATGGGTGAGAGAAGGGTGAATTAGCAACCTTGGTCGGTTGCCCCTTCAAATCTATTTATAGGGCAAATTTCTCATTTTCCATGACGTGAACAGTGTTTTCACGTCGTGGGCTTGAACGTCATTGCATGCGTCATTGTCCATTTGCTCTGCCAGGCTCCAGAATGTGTCAGAAGTCATGTCACATCGTGGGCACTGTTTCCACGTCGTGGTCACTAACACAGCTTTGGGGTTTGCGCCCCGAACTTCAGAAATTCATAACTTTTGCATACAAACTCTGTTTTCGACGTTCTTTATATTGACGCGTAGGTAAAAACAAGATCTACAACTCTCTTTTATACTCTGTTGGCTAATTTTGAATTTATTTTTAATATATTATAAATATATTACTTTTATATTATTTTTAATAGGCCGGGACAGGAAAACTCCATTACAAATTCATAACTTCTTCATCCGACGTCCATTTTCGTCTGTCTTTTTACCGTTAGACTACTATCGATGAGATCTTCCATTCTCATTTAGATTGTTTCAGCTAAAAATCGCTCGATCTCATATTCGAACTTCGGGCTGTCTACTGCTAAGTCAAAACTTAGAAAAATCATAATTTCCGCATACGAAGTCAGATTTAGATGTTATTTTTATGTACGCTCTCGGTTTAATGTATTCTACGACTTTCTTTTACATTACTAAGGCTAGATCTTGCTCTATCTTAAATTGGTATTTTACGTCATTCAGTGTTGTGCCGGTTCTATCGCGAAACTTCGACAAGTCATAACTTGTTCGTTATAACTCAGATTTCGTCATTCTTTATATATTCGGAAACCTCGTCACGACCACTACGTCTTCATGTATCGATATCAGGCTTATCTAATATTTCATTTTAACTCATATTTTTATCCTTAATTTATTTAAGCCACACAATTAGACAATTAAGCATAAAACATATAATTCTCAAATAATACATTCATATTATTTCCAAATGGGTTACAAAGGTTAACCTAGACTATTACATTGTGTAACGCCTGTGTTTTTGGGCTTGCCATTTTTATCAATGTAATGGTCTAGGTTAACATTTGTAACCCGTTTTGAAATAATATAACTGTATTATTTGAGTATTATGTGTTTTGTGCTTAATTGCTTAATTATGTGGTTTGATTAATTAAGAATAAAAATAAGCGTCAAAATTTAAGTGTAAAATAAACTTGATATCTTTAGATAATGTTGTAGAAGTTGAAACAAGGTTTCCGAAGATATAAAGAATGCCGAAATCCGAGTTATAACGAGGAAGTTATGACCTGTCGAAGTTTCGCGACAGAACCGGCAACGCTGAATAACGTAAAAAGTGAAATTTATGTTAAACCGATATTTATCCTTAGTGATCTAAATGAGAATCGAAGATCTCGTTGTTAGTATCAAAGCGATAAAAAGTTAGGCGGTAACGGACGTCAAACGAAGAAGTTATGAATTTATAACGAAATTTTCTGTCCCGGCCTATTAAAAATAAATAATAAAAATAAAGTCAAAATTAGCCGATGGAGTCTAAACGAAAGTTTTAGAGCGTAGTCTCACCTTTCCATGGATATAAAGAATGTCGAAAACGGAGTTCGTATGAAGAAGATATGAATTTCCGAAGTTTGATAAATAATTTGTATTTATTTTTAAATCAAAAATCTGGCATTATCCGAAGGGGGAGTCACAGATCTGATCCGAGGTACGCGCCGCGTACAGCCAAAGTGTCGACACTTTGGATGACGCATGTGATGATGCATTTCGGAAGCAGTACGCGCTGCGTACTGCTGTACGCCCCGCGTAACTCGGGCTTCCAGCCTCCTATAGATAGGATGCGAGGGGTCTGGGTTTAATTGCTAATTTCCTCTCGTTTTTGTGCCGAAGCTCTGCGTTTTTACCCCTGAAGCCATCCCGAAGCCCTGGTAATATTCCCGAGTCCCGAGATCCCAAAGATCCCGAGAAGTGCGGTTTCCGAGCCGAAGCTCTGCCCGCAAGAAGTTCGATTTTCGTAGAGATCTTCCAGATCTGCTGAGGATTACGACTTCTGCAAGCCGTAGTGCTGTCCGATCATCTTCTGATCAAGTGAGTGTATACTACCTTTCATAAACGCAATAATAATACAAGTATGGTTTGAGTGTATTAAGTTTATTGTCGTTTATACGTGTGAATGCGTTGTTACTTTCTCCTAACGTATAACTATGAAGTATTTTATACGAGATACATGTTATGTGTATATTTTGTTGTTATGTGTGTGAATGTATATTCACTTTCTTCTATCTTACAGATCTGATTATTTCTATATGAAATACGTGTTATGTGTGTGTGCCTCATCTGTTATATGGAAAATGTATTGATCAAACATGCTATACAAGTTTTGAAAATATGTATAAAAATGTATGTTTTTATCTACTAGTATGTTGGGTAGAACATGGGTAGATAGTTGGTGTGTAATAAACAGATGAGAGGCCTCGTTGTTGTTTGATCCAGTCATCTAGCGGAATTTAGATGACGACCACAGACTTTTCTAGATAGTCCAGTGGAACGCTAGCAGGCTCATAACCTGTAGGTGTTAATGAACTTGGGTGTTCATTCGCTGTATTCCATCCCCCTCATGGTTGCCTTATTTGACTTATATTGCTGAGGAAACCCCGCAACATGTGTTGTCACCCCGATGAAAATATTCTTAGATTAGGTCCCTTGTGTTAGTTATTTTAGGGACATAAAGTGAGAATAATGGGAATGGGTAACTGGGTTATTGTTGGTTGATAATAATTAATTTAATTATTTATTGTGGGTTGAAAACCCTATATGCTCACCAGGCTCCCAAGCCTGACCCACTCAGTTTTATTTGTATTACAGAAAGTGGCGGAAGGGCATGAGATGGACGAACCATCAAGTTGTTTTGTTTACAAGTCTGCATATGTTTATATTTGTTATATGACTTGTAATGTATTCGTTTATGCTTATTGGTCTGTATCGGAACATGACACCCCGAGTTTTGATTATAATGAAAATACATTTCTTTTATGAAATGCTTTGGTAAACATTGTTTTATCATGTTTTGTTTTTGGGAACAAATTCCGCAACTCTTTCAAATCAAAAGGATTTACTCTGAAAATATTTAAAAGCATAAGTGAAAATCGGTCTTTTCTGGCCGGGATTTTGGGGATGTCACACATTGCTATTAATGACAAGCCCAGAAACACAGGCGTTACATATCACGGGTTTGAATCTTCCATCGTTACTCCACCTCCCGAGACAGGTGATCGGCTGCCAATAGTAGCAGATGCTATCGAGAGTTATAAAGTTATAGAAAAGCTGCACGATTCTCCTATTCATTCAAAATAGCCGCTTCGCATATGGTTGTTCACAATGCTAAGTATTGAAGTGGTAGTGCACCTGTTGGTTTGTTTGGAGGAAATGAACGAATGTCTGGTATTGATGCTTCAGAATATAACTTGATACACCCCCCTCAGGGTTTTCTAATTTAGCGGGTGAAGGTGGTTTTTCACATGGTTCTTTCAATCGTTTTTCTTTCTTGGATGAAATACAAAAAACTTTGGACATCAGGAGATCTATAGGATATAATATGGATGGTTGTTTTGATCGAGTAAAGGAGCATGTTGAAGGTCATAAGGGTAGAAAAGTATTTCCATGAATTGTCTTTCTATTTATTTCCAAGGAGCAGGATATTGTGACAAGCGAGGGTGGGTTAGATCCTTATGTTCTAAATATAAGGTAAATTTTTTAGCCATTCAAGAAACAAAGTTCGAAAATATATATTTGATGGCGGTTTGTTCTTTTTGGGGGAATTTGTATTTTACTCATATTTCCATTACATGGGAGATTATTTTCGATAATTATATTGCAGTTAAGAGTGTTTGGTTAACTTCGGGTCTTCACATTTTGGTTGTTTTGATATATGCTCCTCAAGCTGTTGAGTCGAAAAAGGTAGCTTTGGTTGTAGCTTCATCAGATGTTCGTATCTTTGATGGAGAATGTGTGTTGATGGGGGATTTTAATGTTATTCGAGATGAGTCAGAGAGGTTGGGTTCCCAGTTCCATCTAACACTAACTACTACCATCAATCAATTCAAATTTTAGTGGGGATATTTGTTATACTATTTCCCTCATCTTTCTAGTGTGGTTTTGGAGAAAAATGTTCCAGATCATCGCCTAATTCTTCTTTTAGAGCATAAAGTTGATTATGGTCCGACTTTGTGTCGTATATTCCATTCTTGGTTTAATATGATGGGATTTGATGATACAGTTCATCTTTCTTAGTCCCAATTTCATATGGGGGTGTTTCTGAACAATCCTTGGATTATCTTTAAGAAAAAA
The DNA here is from genome assembly GCF_052625555.1 of Lactuca saligna. Taxonomy (NCBI): domain Eukaryota; kingdom Viridiplantae; phylum Streptophyta; class Magnoliopsida; order Asterales; family Asteraceae; genus Lactuca; species Lactuca saligna. Next base: position 144,976,391 of record NC_136417.1, read on the forward strand.
TTGCAAAACCTTAAAGCTAGTATTCATTTATAGATTTGAAGTTCTTAAAATAGGTTCAATTCCTAGAGAAATGAATTATAGGAACTCCTTGAGTCGATTGATTCTTGTCTTATGACTGATGACGTTCACCTAATCTCTGGGAACAAAGGATTACGGTCCAGAAAGATATGTCTGACCTGGAGCATTTGAAGTAGGTGGATTTAGCTCATAAGGTGAAGATTCAGTAGGTAGCTGAGGGAGACAAGAATCCAAGTTATTTTTCATGGCAATTTTAAGAGATCGAGGCAGAAATTGTCTATTTGGTGTCTATTTAAAGTTAGGGTGTGGGTTGATAACCTGGATTTGGTTATAGAAGAGTTTCACAGCTTCTACCGGTCTCTTTTCTCCAAGCAGCGAGGGGTTCGACCTCACACTGAAGTCACCCATTGTTCTACTTTATTGGTTTCTCAGATTCAGTTTATTCAGGCTCCCTTTTCTTGAAAGGAAACCAAAAAGGCATTTTAGGATTGTGGTTCTTCTAAGGCTTCGGGGCTAGATGGTTTTTCCTTTGGTTTTCTCAAGCGGTGTTGGGATCTTATCGAGGAGGATGTGGTCGCTTTTGTTATGCATTTTTTTCTCATTCGTCTATCCCAAAAGGGTGCAATACCTCTTTTTTTCACCGTTATCCCAAAATTTAGGGACCCGAAGACTGTTAGAGATTTTAGACCTATTAGTCTAATTGGGTGCCAATACAAAATTATTGTTAAACTTTTAGCTAATAGGTAAGCAGAAGTTATTGGCTTAGTTGTGAGTATGGAATAGACTTCTTTTATCAAGGTTAGAAAAATCTTAGATGGGCCTTTTCTTCTTAACGAGGTGGTATCTTAGTGTAAGGCATCAAAAAATCTACTTTTGATCTTTAAAGTGGATTTTGAAAAAGCCTATGATTCTCTTTCATGGGAGTATCGTCATGAAATTATGGAGATTATGGGGTTTTGTTCGAGATAGTGTGGTTGGATTATGGAGTTGCTTCACTCTGCTAGGGCTTTGGTGTTGGTTAATGGTTCCCCTTCCAGATACAGATCGGGTTCAGATAGGTAGATCCACTTTCTCATTTTCTTTTTATTTTAGCTATAGAGGGTTTGCATGTTGCCCTAATCAAGGTTAAGGCTGCTAATGTATTCAAGGGCATTTCTATCAGTGGCATTGATATTTCTCATCTTATGTTCGCTGATGATGTAATGTTGCTTTCTCTTTGGTCGTTGGAGATCGCTAATCATATTTTTCATATTCTTCGATGTTTCTACCTAGCTTCGGGTCTTAAAATTAACTTGTATAAACGTAAGTTAATTGGTGTGGGAGTTGCTTCTTCCTAGGTGGTTATTACTGTTGAGCATATGGGGTGTGTCTCAGATTCTCTTGCTTTCTACTATCTCGGAGTTCCAGTGGGTCAAAACATGTCTAGGGTCAATGCTTGGTATCCAATTATTGATAGATTTCGAAGTAGGTTGGCTGGTTGGAAGGAAAACCCTTTCATTTGGCGGCAAGATGACTATAATAAACTTGGTTTTGGGTTCCATGGGTAGTTATTTGATGTCAGTTTTTTCTACTCCGGTCACAGTTCCCAATCTCTTAGAATCCTTAAGGGCTAGGTTTTTTTGGGGAGCAGATTTGGACGATAGATGCATACACTGGGTCAAGTGGGATAATGTTTTGGCTCTTAAATTGAATGGAGGCTTGGGAGTTGGGAGTTTGTTCTCGTTTAATAGATCAATGATTTTCGGTGGCGCTGGAAGTTTTTTTTTACTCTCCTGATCTTATTTGGGTGAGGGTTGTGAAAGCTATTTATGATTTCGATGGAGGTTGTGTCAATTTGATTCCTTTGAGGTATGGGATGGGGCCTTGGAATTGTATGATTCTGATGCTAGCCCATCTCCGTGACTATAGTTTAGATATTCATTCTCTTTCTCTAATTTGTGTGGGTGATGGGGCTACTTTTAAATTTTGGCAAGATGTTTGGAAAGGAGATGCCCCTCTTCAGACGATGTTTCATAGGATATATTCTTTGGATCAACACCAGTACATGTCCATTATAGCTCATATGTCTCTAGGATGGGGTGAGGAAAATTAAAGATGATTGTGAAGGGGTGGCATTGAGCAGGTTCAATGGGACCAATTCATGTTGTTGATGTAGAGTGTGCTTCTTCTTAACACTCCAAACATATTTGGGTGGCTCTGTGATGCGTCAGATGTTTTTTCTGTTGCTTCGACTCGTTCTCTTCTTGACAATAGATTTCTTTTAGCGGATGACATGGAAACTAGATTGAATAATTGGGTCCTAATCAAACTCAATGTTTCTATCTAGAGGCTATCGTTATAAAGAATACCTACACGAGAGAAATTATCTTATAGAGGTATCTAGGTGGAGTTGATTTTATGCCCTGTTTATCATAATTGTATGGAGACTATTGAACATCTCTTTGTTGGTTGTAGTGACTTGTGTGATATTTGGACCCGTGTTGCTATATGGTGGGATGTTCCACTTCCAGACTGTTTCTCTACTCATACCTTACTTTCTTGGGCGTATTAGGTTTCCTTGAAGGGAGGACAACGGAAGGCGTTTGATGCTATGGTTATGAGTACTTTTTGATGTCTTTGGAATTTCTGTAATTCATCTCTGTTTGGTTTGTCTACTCCTAGGAAATCTCTTATTTTAGATGATGTCATAGATAGATTGTATTTTTATATTTCCAATAGGTATAGTAAAGGTAAGATTATTTGGACTATAGATGGTATTTTTGGATTTCCAATAGGTATAGTAAAGCAAAGATTATTTGGACTGTCTGGCTTCATAACCCACCTTTATCTTCTTTTATTTTGTAATGAGGCTTTTCTAGCTTCTGGCTAGTTTTTTTATAATACATCCGCCGTTAAAAAGAAATAAACTAATAAGCAGTCTTTACAAAAAAAAAACATAAATGTTTTAAATAAGAAAATCCAAAAATACCCCTTAAAACAACTTTCTTATTATTTGATGACATTATCCTGTACTTATATTATATATGAATGCACAAAAGTTGTCTCTGATCTATACATGGAAGAGAGACTAGTTGATTAAGACAAGCAACATAATTAACTTCATGATGTGGCTAAATTACCACTACCGAGCAACAATACATCTTATAACATGGTTTTTAATTACATGAAACAGAAGTACCAAAGATATATAGTTCAACTATATAACATTTTCATTTAAATCTTCAAGTTTCATAAACTCTAAGTATGACTTACCCTCAAGCTTTTTATCAAAAAAGCCCTTGTAATATTCCTCAAGGGTGAGTCGTGGGAACTTTGCTACATTATGTTGTTCAACGAGGCTTTTTGCAGGGCCTAATTCCGCACCCATACTGGAGCTGTAGAATGTGGCCACCGATAACCTCTCCTTGTTTGACTGCACTGTTGCACAATGCTCTATGCTCTTATACACACCATTACTTACAATCTGCAAACACATACAATTAGGGAACAATTCAATTTGGTTCATTTTTGTGTTTTTCACTATTTTTAGATACATAACCAAAAACAATAATCAAACACATGGAATTTTTGATTATATCATTATACTTTCATTTCATCATATTACAACATTGTATTTTGAAAAATCTACCAATTTAATCATTATACTTTCATTTCATCATTTCATCAAAATACAAAACAATTTTCAATGCTAAAATTACATTGACTTTTGAAGTATAATATCGTAACGAGGGAAAAAGTAGAAGCACATTGCTATCATTTTATAGATATTTTATCATACAACATGGTAATAAGAAAAAAATGTAAGTACTTTGTTTTAATATTAAAAAATGAAAATAGGATGTCATATAAAAAGTATAACTTCAAGCATGCATAATGTTATTAGCTGCATTTAGCCCATAACCAATCAAGTGACGAACTGTAAAAACGATGTCACAAAAGATATGGTTTCGTTTGGTTTTTAAAAAAAAAAAAAGGCTAAGCCTTAAAGTTTCGAGGTCTTACTCCTTTAAAACAAAAATCCAAACAAACTCACTTTTCGGTTTCTTAAAAACATATATATCAAATTCAAATGCTAATAAGACACCCCTTAGACACTCTATAATCATTTCTATAAAAAGTCAACCTGTAATCAACTACTTGTAATCATTTTTTTCGGAAAACAATGCAATCTCAACCAATAAAATTATTCTTAGATTAGGTCCCTTGTGTTAGTTATTTTAGGGACATAAAGTGAGAATAACGGGAATGGGTAACTGGGTTTTTGTTGGTTGATAATAATTAATTTAATTATTTATTGTGGGTTGAAAACCCTATATGCTCACCAGGCTCCCAAGCCTGACCCACTCAGTTTTATTTGTATTACAGAAAGTGGCGGAAGGGCATGAGATGGACGAACCATCAAGTTGTTTTGTTTACAAGTCTGCATATGTTTATATTTGTTATATGACTTGTAATGTATTCGTTTATGCTTATTGGTCTATATCGGAACATGACACCTCGAGTTTTGATTATAATGAAAATACATTTCTTTTATGAAATGCTTTGGTAAACATTGTTTTATCATGTTTTGTTTTTGGGAACAAATTCCGCAACTCTTTCAAATCAAAAGGATTTACTCTGAAAATATTTAAAAACATAAGTGAAAATCGGTCTTTTTTGGCCGGGATTTTGGGGATGTCACACATTGCTATTAATGACAAGCCCAGAAACACAGGCGTTAGATATCACGGGTTTGAATCTTCCATCGTTACTCCACCTCCCGAGACAGGTGATCGGCTGCCAATAGTAGCAGATGCTATCGAGAGTTATAAAGTTATAGAAAAGATGCACGATTCTCCTATTCATTCAAAATAGCCGCTTCACATATGGTTGTTCACAATGCTAAGTATTGAAGTGGTAGTGCACCTGTTGGTTTTTTTGGAGGAAATGAACGAATGTCTGGTATTGATGCTTCAGAATATAACTTGATACACCCCCCTCGGGGTTTTCTAATTTAGCGGGTGAAGGTGGTTTTTCACATGGTTCTTTCAATCGTTTTTCTTTCTTGGATGAAATACAAAAAACTTTGGACATCAGGAGATCTATAGGATATAATACGGATGGTTGTTTTGATCGAGTAAAGGAGCATGTTGAAGGTCATAAGGGTAGAAAAGTATTTCCATGAATTGTCTTTCTATTTATTTCCAAGGAGCAGGATATTGTGACAAGCGAGGGTGGGTTAGATCCTTATGTTCTAAATATAAGGTAAATTTTTTAGCCATTCAAGAAACAAAGTTCGAAAATATATATTTGATGGCGGTTTGTTCTTTTTGGGGGAATTTGTATTTTACTCATATTTCCATTACATGGGAGATTATTTTCGATAATTATATTGCAGTTAAGAGTGTTTGGTTAACTTCGGGTCTTCACATTTTGGTTGTTTTGATATATGCTCCTCAAGCTGTTGAGTCGAAAAAGGTAGCTTTGGTTGTAGCTTCATCAGATGTTCGTATCTTTGATGGAGAATGTGTGTTGATGGGGGATTTTAATGTTATTCGAGATGAGTCAGAGAGGTTGGGTTCCCAGTTCCATCTAACACTAACTACTACCATCAATCAATTCAAATTTTAGTGGGGATATTTGTTATACTATTTCCCTCATCTTTCTAGTGTGGTTTTGGAGAAAAATGTTCCAGATCATCGCCTAATTCTTCTTTTAGAGCATAAAGTTGATTATGGTCCGACTCTGTTTCGTATATTCCATTCTTGGTTTAATATGATGGGATTTGATGATACAGTCCATCTTTCTTAGTCCCAATTTCATATGGGGGTGTTTCAGAACAATCCTTGGATTATCTTTAAGAAAAAATTGCAAAACCTTAAAGCTAGTATTCATTTATAGATTTGAAGTTCTCAAAATAGGTTCAATTCCTAGAGAAATGAATTGTAGGAACTCCTTGAGTCGATTGATTCTTGTCTTATGACTGATAACGTTCACCTAATCTCTGGGAACAAAGGATTACGGTCCAGAAAGATATGTCTGGCTTCATAACCCACCTTTATCTTCTTTTATTTTGTAATGAGGCTTTTCTAGCTTCTGGCTAGTTTTTTATAATACATCCGCCGTTAAAAAGAAATAAACTAATAAGCAGTCTTTACAAAAAAAAACATAAATGTTTTAAATAAGAAAATCCAAAAATACCCCTTAAAACAACTTTCTTATTATTTGATGACATTATCCTGTACTTACATTATATATGAATGCACAAAAGTTGTCTCTGATCTATACATGGAAGAGAGACTAGTTGGTTAAGACAAGCAACATAATTAACTTCATGATGTGGCTAAATTACCACTACCGAGTAACAATACATCTTATAACATGGTTTTTAATTACATGAAACAGAAGTACCAAAGATATATAGTTCAACTATATAACATTTTCATTGAAATCTTCAAGTTTCATAAACTCTAAGTATGACTTACCCTTAAGCTTTCGATCAAAAAAGCCCTTGTAATATTCCTCAAGGGTGAGTCGCTGGAACTTTGCTACATTATGTTGTTCAACGAGGCTTTTTGCAGGGCCTAATTCCGCACCCATACTGGAGCTGTAGAATGTGGCCACCGATAACCTCTCCTTGTTTGACTGCACTGTTGCACAATGCTCTATGCTCTTATACACACCATTACTTACAATCTGCAAACACATACAATTAGGGAACAATTCAATTTGGTTCAGTTTTGTGTTTTTCACTATTTTTAGATACATAACCAAAAACAATAATCAAACAGATGGAGTTTTTGATTATATCATTATACTTTCATTTCATCATATTACAACATTGTATTTTGAAAAATCTACCAACTTAATCATTATACTTTCATTTCATCATTTCATCAAAATACAAAACAATTTTCAATGCTAAAATTACATTGATTTTTGAAGTATAATATCGTAACGAGGGAAAAAGCAGAAGTACATTGCTATCATTTTATAGATATTTTATCATACAACATGGTAATAAGAAAAAAATGTAAGTACGTTGTTTTAATATTAAAAAATGAAATTAGGATGTCATATAAAAAGTATAACTTCAAGCATGCATAATGTTATTAGCTGCATTTAGCCCATAACCAATCAAGTGACGAACTGTAAAAACAATGTCACAAAAGATATGGTTTCGTTTAGTTTTTTAAAAAAAAAAAAAAAGGCCAAGCCTTAAAGTTTCGAGGTCTTACTCCTTTAAAACAAAAATCCAAACAAACTCACTTTTCGGTTTCTTAAAAACATGTATATCAAATTCAAATGCTAATAAGACACCCCTTAGACACTCTATAATCATTTCTATAAAAAGTCAACCTATAATCAACTACTTGTAATCATTTTTTTCGGAAAACAATGCAATCTCAACCAATAAAATTATTTCAAACATTAATCAGGGTTGTCTAAATGGTAAAATAGGGTATCTTTTGAGCCAACCCCTAATGTAATTCATATGAATGAAACTTTGGATCATTTAATTACCTCCATTATGTCCCCAATGTTTACTACCAAAGCATTTGGCAAAGGTTTAACGGATACCCAATTTCCCTCTTTCCGAACTTGGAGGCCATCAGTTTCATTTAATTGATAGAGGATTGTTAACCCAGTGGCATCAGAATGTGGGGAGATCCCTAACGCTGACTCTGGTTCTGGACATGGGGGATAGTAATTCATTCTCATCAACTGAACCCCATCATCAAACAATTCACTCATTTCCTCTCCATCAATCCCTAGAGCTTTAGCCATTTCACCTAAGATGGCTTTTGCTAGCTTTTTCATATCTGTAGAGTATGCTTCCAACTTCTCCCTGACAATTAAAGAATATTAAACCGACATAAGTTGTCATTGTTGTCATGTCGCTGTAGATGCCATTCATTGTAGTAGTGATAACACCAAATTTGGTGTTATACTATTTTTTTTACATGATTTTTATGCAAGAAATGTTGGTGGGTTGGATCGGAGGTGAATCACTTTTTGTTGAATTAAACAATGTATTTTTGAAAATCTTTATAAATTGGAAAAAGGTACTATACTTTAACATATTAATTTTTTTGGTGTTCAAAATTTTGTAGTGGGTTGTAGATAAATCACTTGCACCAAACATATGTTAGCATTAGTTTGGTGCCAAAATGGTGTTATTCGATAATGATATTAAAAAATTGTGTAAAAATGGTGCCAAAGATGGGATTTGGTGTGAGTTGGAGATGCCCTCTGTATCATAATCATTTTATATATATATATATATATATATATATATATATATATATATATATATATATATATATATATATATATATATATATATATATATATATATATATATCCAATCCAAAAAACACAATGGAAACTTGTACGCTAAAAGGTTTCATATCGAGATGGAAGAAAGAACCTCAGAACGGGAGGTAACTTCTGAAATAATTTGGAATTTCTGATATTATGTGGAAGGGTATTTACGTAAAACATGTCACACCAATCAAGCTTCTGTTCCTCGGATACAACAAAAAGCTGACCGAAACCTTCTTGGCTGTCTTCTTTCTGCCAAAGCTTTTGTTTCTCCTCCATCGGAAGCTTAAAGAAGCTCAAGACTTCCCTCTTGAAATCCTCTAATAGGGATTCACTTATTCCATGGTTGATAACCTGTTTTAATCAAGCATACCAAATTTCTTACAAAAATCATTGCAGATACTTTGGATTTTATCACGATTTTGCTATCCTAACCACAAACACCATTTAATAAGGATTAAACAGAGACACGTACGTAGAGTTGGTGAACGCTTACCTGAAAGAAACCCCATTCTTTAGCAGCTGTATGAAGTTTACTGAGCTCATAGGAATACGTGGAAGATTGAGAATCGATTGAAAATAAGATGTGAAGATCAATGACAGGTACAGAGAGAATCGAGGTGTCATCGGATGAAGTGAGTAAGGGTTTCTCATGATCTTGGCGAACATAACGAGGTGGGATCTTTGTCATGGATTGCTTAGCAAGTTCTTGAACACTTGGTACTATCAGTGATCTCCCGAAACTGATACCTACATCCATGTGATTTTCCATGGACAGTAAAGTCTACAAAAATACTACGCCTATATATAATCGAAAGAAAGCTGATATACTATTCTAAACTACTGTACCTTTTACACATGTTTTCGGGTATTTATTAATAATATGGTGAGTAAATTACATAAATGGTCCCTTATGGTTGATGGTGTGTCTCACTCTCATTCCAAGTTTTTTTTTCTAACGATATGCTCTATGTGGTTGTATTTTGTCTTGGTGTTGGTCCTACCTTCATGGAACGTTAGTTTGCTTGATTCTCGCATGTTCTTTAGAACAGCGACACATTATGACATACTCCTAAAACCACATATATTTGGACTTAAACTATTAATCCTATGAACAAAAGACATCTCACTACACAGTTGGATCAAATGTGTTTTGGTGTTTCTCACATAAGCGCATAACAACCATTTCCTTGGACCAAAGGTCTTTTGGTGTTTCTCACATAATAACAACCATTTCCTTCGCCCTTACTCTAGTGTGCATGAGTATCACATAATCACACTATATAAGCATGTAGCGATCGTATCATTTTCCACTCCAATCATTTCATAGGGGTGTACTCATAGACAATCACACTAATTTTATTATTATTTTTATTTAATACAAATATAAATAAAAACAATATAAATATAAGATTAATTAAAATTAATACCATTTTATAAATTCAAAAGAAAATTATATAACAAAAGTAATAAAAGATACATATTTCAATCACTAACCGACTTTTTCATACCACTACAAGGTCGTCGTCTTCCAAATCATCGGTTTTCATGATGGTTTGGGTTGGGCTTTGGGGACGAATAATTCAAATTGTGTTTCGATGACCAATATATGCGTTATGGGAGGAGTTTCGAAATGTTGTATATTAGGATGAAATTGTTCTGATGAATTGAGTAAATTGGTAAAATTCAGTTGTATGTAGGAACAAGATTTTCGTAGCGATAGAAAGGTTGTTTACTTATGGTCCTTGTTTTTGTGAAATAGATCAATTGAAAATGATTTCAATGATGCTCATTTCACAATCCCATTCCCTTTTGTAAATGTAAGAAAACCAAACTCTTGCCATTTACTGTAATCTGTTAGATTCAAAACTTATATGCAATGATTCTCTTGTAACGATTATGCACAAAAGTCACAAAGACTTGGCAACAGACATTACAAAGTATTTCAATGGAGATCCATTCCATGGAAACGAAGTCTCAAATTCAAAGTACATTCATTTGAACATCCTTCTTGCATTAAGTTCTCTAATCTTACACAGATTCAAAGAATAACTTCCACCTATGGAGACAATTCCATATTACCATTTTGACCATTACTTCTGACAAAGAGTTTTCTTTTTTCAAAATATGTCAATATGGTCCTTACTCTATACTTCTAATAGTCCATGAGCAACCAATCTTTGGTAAACCTCAGATTGTCCTCGACAATTTGCTTAATCATTTTAGTCATTTCCAGTTCTATTCCTTTTTCCATCTTAATGCCCTAGGCATTTGGAAAATTAAGAACGAATTATAGCACATGTACTCGAACCTATACCCGAAGCATATAGGACATGATTCATGCTATAAATTTTTATTTGCCATGTTCTCATAATTCGAACTATGAAGAGGTACGCCGTAATCATAATCGAATTTTGAGAATACAACATATACAGAATTTCCTTATATTGAACCATTCCAACATAACATATATATATATATATATATATATATATATATATATATATATATATATATATATATATATATATATATATATATCGTTGACTAAAGTTGATTAAAATCTCAATCTAAGCCTGTAGAATTAGAATGAAGTATAAAATCCTCTCCTTTAATTATAACAAAACAACTTTTCAAAGCAAATTGAAACTTTTGTTTTCTATAATTAACATTGCTAACTTGTAACACTTAACATAATAATCATGCTCCCACTAGCATAATGATTATTATCTTACTAGTATAACACTTATGCTCCCACTAGCTCTGACATGTATCCAGAAATCAGCTGGACTTCAAGAAATCAATACTTTATTGACTTTCTTACCAAAGTTCAGTTTTTTTATACGAGATGCATTGATAAGACTTTATCAAAATCATACACCTTTCCTTAGATAGCTCACATGTGTGTCTAAACAATTTTAGAACTATGAAAAGGGATGTCGTAATCATAGTCTCAATTGTTTAGACCTTTGCCATTTCTCACAAGTCTATGTTAGTGTGTCGGCTAACTGCACGCGCTCCACTAACGACTTTGAGAATGCAAAGATTACAATTGCTATCTACTTAAAATCTACTTAGTGAAAGCGGTTCCTCACCATCGTTTTCATGAATCGGAGAGAGACCTTATGACACTTTAGATTTTATGTGGTGTAAGAGTTCCTATCCATGTGAATTTGTCATAACCATAATCACAAGACAAGGTCAGTAGCAAATCCAAACACATATGAACTAAATGTCATGCGCTAATGATTAACAATACTCTTGATTAGTTCTTGAAATTATTTCAGTACTCCCACTTTCCTCTTGACATATAAGTGTTGGATATAGTGTCTAAGTCCATAACTATGTACTTGACCCGACCCGGCATGGTCCATTTGGGTTGCATGGCATTGCAATACTTGGAAAGACAAAATGAGAGAAAGTACACTTGTGATTATTAATATATTATAAGTTCTAATATATTAATAATAGTATTATTTAATTAGTATTGATCAAGTATTAATCTAGTATTAATTTTGTGATCAAAGTGAGACTAATTAAATATATAGGGTTGATTATGACAAGCATCAATTCTTTATGGTGGATTAATGATCCATGGTTTATGGGTTTGGTAATAACCATATGGAGCTTCATGGATAGTCCATGGGAGTTACAAACCCATGGGTCATGAGAAATGAAGAGTCATGACAATTAGGGTTTTACACTTGTAACTCCTAATTATGACACACTATAAAAGAAACCCTATAGCATGCAAAATCGGCACTAAGGTGTTTCTAGAGAGGGAATAACCAATTTTCAAGTGTAAGAAGTATTCTCTCAAGTTATTCCAAGTTTTGTAGTGTTGTGTGAAGCATTTGAGGCACAACATTTAGGGTGCTAGGCTCACAAACTCTTGAAGGAATCCAAGCAACAACAAGGTATGTATTTCTACTAGCTTTATGTTTTATATATTCCCCATGCCATGCTAGTTAGGAAATAACCTTGAAAAGGAATTTGCATGCATATAGAGAAAACATAGATTCAAGGTTATTAGGGTTGCATGTACAATTAGGAAGTGTTAGAGTACTTGATGCAAAACTGCTTGAAAAATCGAAAAATCTGCTCACTGACGACTGGACTCTCCGAGTTCATTGGGAGGAATCGCTGAGTCCATGAACAAATTCATCCTACTCGTCGAGTAGGATCATGCAATTGATGAGTAGGAGCGTGCTGGGCAGTTTTTCAAGTTTCGTTGCTGGAAATGGATTAAAATCATTATCCTAATCTGTGTTGGACTTATAAAATCTGTTTTTCATAGTGATAATGATTATGTTAACCCATTTTACATGACTTTTATCAATTTTCAAGTATTGTATATATTTATATGATTTATTGAAATTGCTTAACATGAATTTGTGTTCTTATGAGTTTTTAGAAGATCATAGGAATTATGTGTAACCTCCATGTGTGTTTAATTCATGATCTTAATGGCAATGATGGTGTCCATAACTTGTCCTCAAGTTATGGATAACCAAAAGTCATTTCTTTAAAAGTTGTCATTAAAGAATAGTAGGTTTCATAAAATGAAGAGTCTTCAACTTTATGAACCATTAAAACTCATAAGTTACAAATTTGAAGAGTCTTGAAATAGTTTCAAAACTTGCCCTCAAGTTTTAGAATTTTTAAAGTCTTACACTTTAATTCCAAATTAATTTTTTTTAAAAGTTCAAATATTCAAACTTTATGGACTTCATTAAATTAATTAAAGTGTTTAATTAAAGGAGTTAATAATTCCATACAGACATGGTTTCAGTTTAATTAAATTAAGAGTATAGTTTAATAATAGATTAAACCACCAAGTATTTTAAATGTTTAAAATACACCCTTATACTATTATTATAATTTTAATTATATAGATATGTATAAGAATGTGTCATTCTTATCATTAGTAGGCCTCATTCACAAAGCCAGTCTATAAGGGGGGGGGGGGGGTATAAGGTTGTTGCCTTTAAAATGGTGACTTAATGGGTGTCCACTCTTACCCACCGCTTCCTTGATCGGTGGAGGGTCATTAGCCGAACAGGTAGGATACGACTTTAAATACTCATTAAAAGTATAATGAATTATAAAGTAACTATATATTATAAATTCCCAATCTTAGTTACTTTAGGAAAATGTGAATTTTGTGCTAACCCATAAAATTACACTTTGTTCCTTACCAAGTCGTTAGTGGAGCGTGTGTGGTTAACCGACACACTAACATGGACTAGTAAGAGTGTCAAAGGGTAACTTGACTTTATTATAGATCAGTGGAGCGTGTGTGGTTAACCGGCACATCGATTAAGAAATATTGTTGAGGGTACCAAGTCAATTTGTATGGTTATTCACACCTTGTTTGTGATCCTCGGCATCCCAGTCACAAACTTGAGAGGGCACAATCGAGATTCAAGCATGCCGTTGAAAGTTCAATGTATCTCAAAAGATCTAGGAGTTTCAAATCCAATTAAAACTTAATTATATTTCGTTTTTGATGGTGAAAATTGGTAAATAGTCATCTACCTACCTTTAACTATTTTATAATTTGGATTACGGCATCCCTCTTCTAGTTATAAATAGGTTATTGGGTCCTAGCCTTAATATTTCATATTGGATGTTATATTAAGGACTTTAAATCAACTAAATTGAATTTCTTCCATTATAAATGTCTAGTTTAGACAGCTATGGTCTTCCCAAATCTTTAGGAAAAAGCTTCCTAATGAAGATGATATCCCAAATGGCAACCAAGGTGAAAGATCAATCCTTTTAGTGGGACTGGAAATCATACTTCACTTCCTCCACCTCCTCAAATAAATCTCCCCATCCCACAAGCTTCAAGACCTGATAAGTTCTAATTCACTCAATCCCTATTGGCAAACAAAGTATATATATGCTTAGGTCTTGGAGATTAAGTCACATATTGATAAGCCGGGAGAGTCGGGTGTTGAAGTCTCAAGGTAGACGGCTGTTGGCTTGGTCACTCCCTGATGACAGATCACGACATGAACCTTAATGATCTTACCTATTTGCTTGATGATGCTGAATCAACAATGATTTGGAGCATTGGTAAAGCAAAATTTGATTGGAAGATCAACTTCCGAAACTTCCATGGACATTGACAATAGTAACATTGGAAGTCCAGAAAACCTTTCTCTTCCCAATTGAAAGGGATTGGCCATAGTCAACTCGGTTGACCAAATGGTAAAGAGAAAGCCTAAGTCTGTGATAGTCCCGCATACCGATTCCAAAGAGTCCATATGTTTCTGTTGCCAAAGGAAGGACATTGGTTCCGAAGCTGCCAAATTATTCTAAAAGTCCATAAGGATAGTAAAGTCAAATGTTTGACTCTGCTTTAGGTAAAGTCCATTATCTAACTTTCTTAAGTTTCTATTATGAGATTCTTATTGCATGATGTGATTGGGTCACATATTGATGCTTTAAGAATCAAAGAAGAGTGAAGAAACTTAAAGGAAGTATATGTTGATTCTGATCATGAAGATGGATTTTGATCGCATGGTTCGGTGATTATAATTTTGTGCTGTTACTTAAGAGTTGAGACATATTGCTTAGGAATAGATAACAACAAGGTTTTCATATGGGTTGTAAGGATAAGTTTTCCGCAAAGTTTTAAAATAAAGAAAAGTTTTGATTTTATTTATTTTAAGTATCCTTACAATGGAATTTGTGAAAAATTATTGATTATATGTTTCCATTTATAGCAATATTTGAAAATGGATTTGATTCTTTCATTTGTGGTAGTATCATAATTTACCAAATAAGGAAAGATTCTCATCACCCAAGTTTAAGTTAGATAGAAACTTGGAATCATGCAACTTGTATTGTATGATGAATGAGAAGTTTTAATCTTTGAGAAATTTAGACTAATTCCTTGTTCACATGTAGATGTGAGTCAAATGAAGGACTAAAAGATTGGGTACACTTGGTTGTGTGCTAGTTAGGTCCACCACAAAGGTTAATAAGATTATTCATTATGGTTTACTAAAGTTTAGTAAATATGGTTATACTTACAAGTTTAAGTATAATTCTGGATCATTGAAGAGTTTCAATGATAGATAGAATGAGTAAGAAGAATCAAATAAGGCAGAAAGATAAAAGCTTCTCCAATCTGAAGAGATGGGAGAGTACTTGAGTATTTTGTTTTATGATTATCTTAGTGATTATGAAACCATATCACAATTGATACTCTAAGGATATCTTAGTTCATTTGTTTGTTTAAGGAGAGGAATCATGAGTTATTGAAATGGTTAAATCAAAAGATAAATCAAAATCAAATCTTAGAGTCATACTCCAAGATTGAGCCATTGAGTGACATAATCTTTAGAAAGTTTGTAACACTTATCAAATGTAGAGTAAGATGTGTCCTACTCTTGTACGTTTGAGATTGGTTAGTTGTGATGTTTTGGATAAAACAAATACCAAATAAGTCCAATTATAGGAAGTGTTTAACTTGATAAGAATCCGCACTAACTATTGAATATTTGTTTTCTCAAGGAATGGTTCTTGACAAAGAGAATCGTATATGTCAACAGGTCAGTGGGAGTCTTAAAAGGATCTTAAGATAGGTTCAAAAACTAATCAAGAGATGTGTTAATCAATAGCCCACGACTTGAGGATTGTAACCTATCATGTTGACATATTCTGTGCTCATCCCAGTTAAGGTTGGCTTTGCATTGGAGTTCTGAGAGTTCTCAACTGTTTGCATAACAACCTGGAAGCAATGGTAGGCCCTTGTGCTGCCGGGTGGCAAGAAATTAAGATTGCACAAGTTTAGTCCATATAAATTTGGAAGTGTCACTAACATAGCCCTGTGATTATGGTTTTGTTAAAATTCACATGGAAAAGAACACATACACCATAAAAATCTAAGTGTCATAATGTTTCTCTTCGATTCATGAAAATGATGGTAAGGAAACTCTTTCACTAAGTAGATTTTGAGTAGATAGAAATTGTGAGAATGACAAAAAGGTCTAAACATTATGATTACGGCATCCCTTTTCATAATTGTTCAGAAACACAAGTGAGCTATCTAAGGAAATGTGTATGATTTTGATAAAGTCTTATCAAAGCAATTGCGTATCAGAAATCTGCACTTTGGTAAGAAAGTCAATAAAGTGTTGGTTTCTAAAAGTCCAGCTGATCTCTAGATACATGTCAAAGCTAGTCGGAGCATAAGTGTTATGCTAGTAAGATAATAATCATTATGCTAGTGGGAGCATGATTATTATGTTAAGTGTTGCAAGTCAGCAATATTAATTATAGAAAACCAAAGTTTCAATTTGCCTTGAAAAAGTTGTTTTTGCTACAATTAAGGGAGGGGATTTTATACTTCACTCCAATTCTACAAGCTTAGATTGAGAATTTAATCTAGTTTAGTCAAGAATATATATAAATGTTATGCTGGAATGGTTCAACATAAGGAAATTCTATATATTTTGCATTCTCAAAATTCGATTATGATTAAGGCATCCATCTTCATAGTTCGAATTATGAAAACATGGCAAATAAAAATTTTATAGCATGAATCATGTCCTATATGCTTCGGGTATAGGTTCGAGTACATGTGCTATAATTCGTTCTTAATTTTCCAAATGCCTAGGGCATTAAGATGGAAAAAGGAATAGAATTGGAAATGACTAAAATGATTCAGCAAAATTGTCGAGCATAATCTGAGGTTTACCAAAGATTGGTTGCTCATGGACAATTAGAAGTATAGAGTAAGGACCATATTGACAACTCTTGTTCAGAAGTGATGGTGAAAATGGTAATATGGAATTGTCTCCATAGGTGGAAGTTATTCTTTGAATCTGTGTAAGATTAAAGAACTTAATGCTAAGAAGGATGTTCAAAGGAATATACTTTGAATTTGAGAATTCATTTCCATAGAATTGTTTTCCATTGGAATACTTTGTAATGTCTATTGCCAAGTCTTTGCGACTTCTGTGCATAGTCGTTACAAGGGGATCATTGCATATAAGTTTAGAATCTAACAGATTATAGTAAATGGCAAGAGTTTGGTATTCTTTCATTTACAACAAGGATTGGAATTGTGAAATGAGCATCATAGGAATATTGTCAATTGATCTATTTCACAAAGAGAGGACCATATGTAAACATAGTATGCATACTTAGAGTATGGCATAATTGTTGTTTGGAAAAACACAGTGTGCATGCTTGGAGCATGGGATAACTAACGTTTTAATTCAAGCATAAAGTTGATTAATCGAAACATAAATAATGAGTAATCAATATGGTGCTTAAATAAAAGATGTTTTTATTTACACTCAAAGTGTTGGGGCCATATAAGATTCGTATTATTCTTGTGTTTCACTTTGCATGTTTTGACTTCCAGAATAATTATGTTATGGTATATATCATATTATTCAAACCATCCACAATCAGTTATATTTTGGAAGCAGATATGAATCAAGACTATCATGAATTTGGCTTGTATGATTTGTCTAAAGTCCTTTATATAATGCAATGGTTGCTACAACATTCATTGGTACTCATAAGGCCTGAATATTGGATTCAACCCACACTCACTTGCATCACTTCATGGAATTTATCTCGAGTGATTGTGAGACGGTAATATCATATAAATCTTCAAACCTAGAGATATTAATTGTTGACTATGAGTTGGTTATTCATTGATTGTACGAAAACGCGATGGTAACTCGATGTTATAAAACGTGACTTTGTGAATAATTCAACAAGTAGTTAGTACAATCATATTAGTCAAAGTTTATATGTTCCTTCTAGAAATAAAAGCGATATCTGGGCCCCTCGATGATTTGGTTTTGACCTATGTACCGGGCCCGGTCAGAACCTAATTGATGTGTTCAATTTAGTTCTATGTCGAAACAAATCAGAGATCGAGAAACAAATGCTGGACCATAAGTAAGACCATGTTCCATGTGTTTGTTCGGCTGATATCATGAGAACAGAGGATTATATGATCGCTTATCTTAAATGGCATATCATCATCATCTCCGTTCCGAGAGACTTTGAAAGAGCTACCATTTCTAGTCGGATTTTGAAGTCATATTTGCAAATATAGTTATTAAACTTATACAAGTGGGAGACTGTTGGATATAGTGTCTAAGTCCATAACTTTATTTGGTATGTACTTGACCCGATCCGGAATGGTCCATTTGGGTTGCATGGCATTGCAATACTTGGATAAACAAAATGAGAGAAAGTACACTTGTGATTATTAATATATTATAAGTTCTAATATATTAATAATAGTATTATTTAATTAGTATTGATCAAGTATTAATCTAGTACTAATTTGGTGATCAAAGTGAGACTAGTTAAATATATAGGGTTGATTATGACAATCATCAATTCTTTTATGTTGGATTAATGATCCATGGTTTATAGGTTTGGTTATAACCATATGGAGCTCCATGGATAGTCCATGGGAGTTACAAACCTATGGGTCATGAGAAATGAAGAGTCATGACAATTAGGATTTACACTTGTAACTCCTAATTATGACACACTATAGAAGAAACCCTATAGCATGCAAAATCGGCACTAGAGTGTTTCTAGAGAGGGCATAACTGATTTTAAAGTGTAAGAGGTATTCTCTCAAGTTATTCAAAGTTTTGTAGTGTTGTGTGAAGCATTTGAGGCACAACATTTGGGGTGCTAGGCTCACAAACTCTTGAAGGAATCCAAGCAACAACAACGTATGTATTTCTACTAGCTTTATGTTTTATATATTCCCCATGCCATGCTAGTTAGGAAATAACCTTGAAAAGGAATTTGCATGTATATAGAGAAAAAATAGATGCAAGGTTATTAGGGTTGCATGTACACTTAGGAAGTGTTAGAAAGTTCAAAATCCATCAATAAGATTCTCTTTGTAAAGAACCATTCCTTGAAAAAACAAATATTCAAGATTTAGTGCGGATTCTTATCAAGTTAAACACTTCTCACAATTGATCTTAGTTGGTCTTTGTCTTATCGAAAACATCAGCACTTACGAATCTCAAATGTACAAGAATAGGAAACATCTGACTCTACATTTAACAAGTGTTAAAAACTTTATAAAGACCATGTCACTCAAGTTACAATCTTGGAGTATAACTCCAAGATTTGTTTTTGGAACGAAGTATGATTTATCTTCTGATTTAACCATTTCAACAATTCACGATTCCTCTCCTTAGGAAAACAAATGCACTAAGGTGTCCTTATAGGATCAATTGTGATATGGTTCCATAATCACTAAGATAGTCATAAAACAAGATACACAAGTACTCTCCTATCTCTTCAGATTGGAGAAACTTTTATCTTTCTGCTTTATTTGATTCTTCTTATTCATTCTGCCATACATTGAAACTTTTAAAATGTTTCATAATTACACTTAAACTTGTAAGCATAACCATATATACTAAACTTTAGTAAATCATAATGAATAACCTTATTATTCTTTGTGGTGTGCCTGACCAGCACACATCCTAATGTACCCGATCCTTTAGTCCTTCGCTTGACTCACATGCGAATGTGAACATGGAATTAGTCTTAATTTACCAATGATGAAAATTCTCATTCATCACACAATACAACTTGCATGATTCCAAGTTTCTATCCAACTGAAACTTGGGTGATGAGAATCTTTCCTTATTTGGTAAATTGTGACACTACCACAAATGAAAGAATCAAATACATTTACCAATATTGTTTATCAATGGAAACATATAAACAATAATTTTTTCACAAATGCCATTGTAAGGATACTTTAAAAAATAAAATCAAAACTTTTTTCTTTTATTTTAACACTTGCAGAAAAAATTATCCTTATAATACAAATACATATTAAAACTTGTTGTTTTCTATTCCTAAGCAATATTCCATAACTCTTATGCAGCGGCTCAAAATTCTGCTCATCGAACCATGCGATCAGAATCAACACACCTTTTCTTTAAGTTTCCTTTGATTCTTCAAAACATCAAAATTCAATTACATTGCATTATGTATTAAGAATTTACAAATAGGATCTTAATAGAGTTAGATAATTGGCTTTACCTACAGTAGAGTCAAACATTTGACTTTACTATCCTTATGGACTTTTAGGTAAATTCGGCATCTTCGCATCTAATGCCCCCTCCTTTGGCAAAAGAAACATATGGACTCTTTGGAAATGGTACACGAGACTATCACAGACTTATCCTTTCTCTTTACCATTGGGTCAAACGATTTGACCATGGTCGATCCCTTTCCATTGGGAAGAGAAAGCTTTTTTGAACTTCTAATGTTACCATTGTTAATGTCCATGGAAGTTTGGGAAGTTGATGTTCCAACAAAAATTTTGCTTTACCAATGCTCCAAATCATTGCTGATTCAGCATCATCAAGAAGATAGGTAAGAACATGAAGGGTCATGTCGTGATCTATCATCAGGGAGTGACTGAAGAACCTAGTCAATAGCCAGCTACCTCGAGACTTCGACACCCAACTCTCCCGGCTTGTCAATATGTGACTTAATCTCCAAGACCTAAGCACACATAGACTTTGTTTGCCAATACGGATTGAGTGACATAGAACTTATCAACTCTTGAAACTTGTGGGATAATGAGATTTATTGGAGGAGGTGGAGGAAGGGAAGTATGATTTCTAGTCCCACTAATGCAAAACAAAGGGATTGATCTTTCACCTTGATTGGGATTTGGGATCTCATGTTCATTAGGATAGCTTATCCCTAAAGATTTGGGAAGACAATAGCTATCTAAACTAGACATCTATAATGGGAGAAATTCAAGTTAGCTGATTTAAAGTCCTTAATATAACACCCAATATGAAATATTAAGGCTAGGACCCAATAACCTATTTATAACTGGAAGAGGGATGCTGTAATCCAAATTATAAAATAGTTAAAGGTAGGTAGATGACTATTTACCAATTTCCACCATGAAAAATGAAATATAATTAAGTTTTAATTGGATTTGAAACTCCTAGATCTTTTGAGATACATTGAACTTTCAATGGCATGTTTGAATCTCGATTGTGCCCTCTCAAGTTTGTGACTGGGATGCTGAGGATCATAAACAAGGTGTGAATAACCATACAAATTGACTTGGTACCCTCAAAAAAATTACCTAATCGATGTGCCGGTTAACCACACACGCTCCACCGATCTATAATAAAGTCAAGTTACCCTTTGCCACTCTTACTAGTCCTTATTAGTGTGCCGATTAACCACACACGCTCCACTAACGACTTGGTAAGGTACAAAGTATAATTTCATGGGTTAGCACCTTTTCACATTTTCCTAAGTTACTAAGAGTGGGAATTAACAATGTTTAGTTACTAAGTATTTATCATTATACTTTTAATGAAGGGAGAATTATAGTCATTTCTTACCCGTTCGGTTAACGACCCTCCACCAGTCAAGGAAGCGGTGAGTGAGAGTGGACACCAATTAAACTGCCATTTTATAGGCAGTAACCTTATACCCCCTTATAGACCGGTTTCGTGAATGAGGCCTACTAACGGTAAGACTAACTTTATCTTATACATATCTATATAATTGAAATTATAATAATAGTATAAGGGTGTATTTTAAACATTTAAAATACTTGGTGGTTTAGTCAATTAATTAAACTATAATATTAATTTAATTAAACTTAAACCATGTCTTTATGAAATTATTAACTCTTTTAATTAAACACTTTAATTAATTTAATGAAGTCCATAAAGTTTGAATTTTAACTATTAATGTAACAACCCAAAATTCAAGACTAAAAATTTTCTTTTAATAAAACATTACTTAAAGCAAAATCATTAATCCAAAGCATAAACAGAGTATTAATTTCCAAAACACATGATCGTTATCAGAGTAAAACATTCCCAGACTGTCTAATCTATGGTGTGTGCCATGCAATCACCCCGAGCTCTTCCCTCCGCTAACGGAAGTACCTGAAACCAAAACTGAAAACCGTAAGCATGAAGCTTAGTGAGTTCCCCACCTTACCACATACCATGCATAACCATATACTGCACATACTGGGCCACACCCGCTATTTTGGGCCTCGCCCCTACCTCGGGCCTCACCCGCTACAACTGCCTCGCCGCTCCAGGGCCTGCCTGGTTTCGAGCCCCGCTCGGATATAAATCTGTCTAACTTAGGCGTCGCCTGTCACTGGCCCTGCCCGCTAACATATAATTGCACATAAGCATATAACAACACATAAGCTAACATATACTCACAAATCCTATCTTGAGGCCTCGCTTATCTTGGGCCTCGCCCTTATCCTGCTACTAATGAGTCATGGAACCCCATCCACGCCCTTACTGATAGTGAGATGCGGGCCCAACCCACACTCACTCTTACCCTAACTTGGGCCTCACCCCTATTCTGCCGCTAATGAGATGTGGAAAACCATCCACACTCTGCTATTAGTGATATACGGGACCTCACCGACACTCACCTCCCTACCAGGCACATACATGTATCACACAGACAAGAAGTATAAACTAACATATAAACCATTCCTTGGGCACCTGCCCGCTATCAGTGGACCTCATCCTGAATATCATACTAGCATACTGTGCCTAGGGCTAACCCCCGGGTCTTCCTACTTGTATCTATATGGGCCGTCATTGTGGCCTTAGACTGATTTACACAAAGGGAAACTCACCTGCACTTGCTGAACTTGCTGATAACCCCTCTAGCTACTACCTGACAACTCTTTGAACTCCTGCTCCACTAGCTCCCCGAGCTACCAATATCAATGGAACACTTAGTTTAACTATCCCCCAAAAGTCAACTAAGTCAACTCTGGTCACAGTTAAGTCCTGGTCAAGGTCAACCTTACTCGCCGAGTCTGCCTGTTGACTTGCCGAGTTCACCAATTTCTGAGTCCTGACCTGTCCAACTCACTGAGTCCCCACTCAACTCACTGATTCGAGTCTTAACTCGAAAGGGTTTGGGGTTTCGCGACTTGACTCGTCGAGTCCGAGGCAATCTTCAACAGACTCGCCGAGTTGTTCTTCCAACTCGCCGAGTTCCTTCCCAACTTCATGCTACTCGGCGAGTCCACTCAAAGGACTCACCGAGTCCACTCAAAGGACTCGCCGATTCCATTCAGATCTTCATACATGCAAAGGACTCTTGAGTCATGCATGAACTCCAAATTGTAGATCTGCCCTTCCCAAGCCTATTCCTCACGTAAAGTTGCAAACTTTACGTGTAGAGAAGGAGATCTAGGCTAAACACACCATAAAGTAGGGTTTAAGGCAAGGTGGCACTATAATCAAATCAAGGGCAGTTACTTTATGCTTCACCAAGCCAACATGAACATAGATTCGAAGTAGCAACATCATATCTTGCTTCTAACTCATATGAATATATAAACATGGCTTAAAAGCCCCAAAACTCATAACTAGAATACATCTAAATGAAGGAAATGACTTAGTACCTTCAATAACTCTGAAAGGTTCCACAATATCTGGATCTAAGGCTAATCCTTGAAACTTCAATGATTTCCCTCTTCCTTTTTCCTTCAAATCACCCAAAAATGGCTAGAAGCTTGAAAGAGTAACAATGGGGATTAGGGTTCGGTGTTCTGGGTTAGAGAGGCAGTAAAGGAACCTTAGGGAAGAGAATGAGATGCTTAAATAGGCTCCAAGTACGAGATTTAGGGTTTTCCTCGCTCAGACCAGACTCGCCGAGTCCCCATAGCCGACTCGCCGAGTCTATCACTAACTCTTGAACCTGGATCCCGCTCGAACTCGTCGAGTTTTGCACTAGAGTCGGCGAGTTGACCCTGTGACTTAGGGTTTTCTTTCCTTCTTGGCCTACCTGATTTTGAGGTGTTACAAATCTCCTCCACTTAAAATAAAGTTCATCCTCGAAGTTTCCTATAGCCAACCGCCTGAGATCTGCTTCCAATACTCTACTTATTAATCCAACCCCCGCTGCCTACCTTCGCTGGCCTTTCGCCCGATCCTCCTAACGACCATTAATCCTTGCGGTTAATACTCTCGGGTCAACCCTGACCTTGAACATTCTGGAAACACAACTTACTCAAATGACAATTCTTCTGGTACTGTCCGAGTACTGCAACTGAACCCATAGGGGTTCACCCCCTCTTTCCTTGAGCGTTTTCTTGCCTTCCCAAGGTGATGCTCCATAACCAACTATTTCCTTTGTCGCTGTGAAGGTCCTATCCTTCACCAAATCCATTCCTCCCGTTACCTCCATTACGGGTCATTATCGCCAGTATCCACTGGGTATTTCTTTTTACTATACTTTGGTGTTGAGCACCCCACGATCCACTAACTGAATTCCGCCTTAGATTGCTTACCAGTACTACTACTGACTGGAATTTTCTACTATTCTTAATCTGCCTTCTGGATGAACTGAGACCACCCTGGTCCCTACCAATATATCAATATCTGGATTACCGACTCCCACCAGTCGCTAGCCCCATCACAACTCCTAGTCGCTACCATCGACTTTCGAAGACACTACGACTACCTATAACTGCGCAATCTATTCTGTCATTCAGGCACTATGATCCTGGGATCCTCGATCCCCTCTCTGACACTACACACCCTACCAGGTCTCACCTCTGCTACTAAAACTCATGGGCCTCGCCCACGGGTCTCACCCGCCTCTATCCTTCTAGTCTCACTTATCTAACCACTCTCACACGGGCCTTGCCAACGGGTCTTACCCAACCATATTACTGAGCAACCTTACTCTCAGGTCTCACCTATACTGCTACTCTCATACGGGCCTCGCCCACGGGTCTCACCCAACTACGTCCTGGAGCGGCCTCTCCCAAGGTCTCACCTCTCTAGGGCGATACATGCAACTCTCTACTATTCTCATCCACTACCCATTTCTGATCCCTATCTGATCACTAGGAGATAAGGGCTCGCCCCAACTCCGCTAACGAAACTACTATGGAATGATACGGATTCCCCGTAGTCTTACATCACCTTCCATCTCTGAATGCTGGTGCATGCTACGGCTGCCCCGTAGTCCTACATCAACTTCCACCACTGACCGCTGTTGGAGGAAGCTGCGGCTCTTCCGCCGCTCTACCATGCTTTAACCGGGATTCCCAACCACGTACTAACCATCTAACGTTGTACTACTTCTTTTCCTTCTCAGAGATCGCGTACTCATTCTGGACCTGTGTGCTTTTACCCTTGAACAATCGGAGGATCCTCCCCCACTTCGATCCCGCTTACACTTCGCTGCTCAACGCTCGAAAAGAAATCCCAATCCTTGCTACCATTCCATAATCAATCTACTGAGGAACCCCAAGCTTACCATAGCTAGGGATCTAACCAGTCCATTTCTGAAACTATACAACTCCGAACTAGCGAGACATATCAAGTCCCTCCCAGTCATGCTACAGTTACTGCATCCTAAGTAACCTTCTCCAATAGAGCACATCCCCTAACTACCATTCAGATATCCAAGGTATGCAGATGGCATATAACTAGATCACAGTCAAGCCGCACAAAGTAAAATACTCATACCGATAATGATGCAGAACCATAACAATATAATCGTGCACAATTAAAAGAACTGAAAATGGAAGTCACATACCTGCAACGTCCGGTGCTGCTCGCGTCTCCAGGGTAGTCATCTGAAAAGCCCTGCCTCCTACCGCAGGCACCTTTGCGCAGACCTGATGGTCGTCTATGATCCTCAAAGTTGCAGGGGAAGGTGCCATCACCCGTCCTGCCGAAAACAAACTGGGGTACTGGGCCTTCTTGTGGCCCTACTGGTTGTAGTGAAAACATATCAAATCGGATCCCTGTGTGGTGGTAGTAGTACAATCCCTGCTAAAATGACCAGTCCGACCACACTTGAAGCAACCAGACTCACCACCGCTACCACTCCTGCACGTGCCCCCGTGCGCCCTGCCACACTTCCTGCACCGGCTGCGGTCCTGATAATCCCTCCATCTCGAATCCAATCCCTTGGGCCTTTTTCCCGAACCCGAAACTGTTTGAATCTCATCCGGATTCCTCTTTCAGATCTGCTCCAAATCAATCTCCCTCTCTCTAGCTCGCGCGATCATATCCTCCAACGTTTTGTAGCTGGACCTGCTCACTAACTGCCTGATGTCATCCTTCAACATCTCATGGCATTGGGCCTTCTTCATCTCCTCATCTGCGACATACTGTGGAAGAAGAAGGGCCCTCTCCCTGAACTTAGCGGTGATCTCTGCCACAGTCTCAGTGGTCTGCGTTAAATCCTGAAACTCTCGTGCCAACTGCTGCACCTCAATAATTGGAGAAAACTCCGCCCTGAACCTGGCTGAAAAATCACCCCATTTCATCGCGTCCAACACGGCATCATCACCCAAAGCATGACCAATCTCTTCCCACCAATCCCTCTCTCTGTCCTTCAGAAGACAGGAAGTGAGTCTGACCTTGTCCCCCTTGGGACACCGGCTTGTACGGAATGTGTTGGCAACATCATCCAACCATCTGCTGCTAGCGATGGGGTCCCTAGCTCCATGATAATCTTGTGCCCCGCAAGCCCTAAACTCTCGAAATGTCAAAGTACGCTCTACCATCAAAGCCATCATCTCGGTACGGAAGGCTCCCATCCTCTTATCCAAAATCTCCAATATACCCTCCTTGACCGTGCTAAAGATCACATGAGTCTGGTCTAGCATGCTGCGCGTAACCTCAGATGATATCAACTCCCTCATTTGCTCCTCGAGCTGCTCGGCTCCTGGACCCAAGCCTGATTCCTCTCTGGCGCCTGATCCGCCCACTGGTCTCTCTCGTAACGTCACCATGCTGAAAATATAACACAACCAATATTAGAATACTTATCACAGCTGCGAGACCAAACACACACACTACTAGGTTCCCGGTCTTGTCTCGGCCTTTCCCGAATCGAGTACGGATCCTCCTGCTTTCAGTAGTACGGGCCCATACTACCGTCCACATCTATCCGTACTTTCCTCAAGAACTGCTTTGACTCCACCAGGTCCCTTTTCTACTACTACTGCTCCCAGCACTACCTCATCCTAGGCTTGCCCTAGGGAAACCTCTAACTCAAACCAAACCAGTCCTCAGCTGCTAAAGGACTCCTTGTGATGCTAATTAGCCATTAACTGGATACCACCACATGTGACGAGGTTCAGATAATCCTTCGAGTAAAAGACTCGTCCCTACAACGATTGGACTCAAACAAGAGCTGTGTAATACGGCCAAATCCAGCACTTTGAGATTATTCAACCCTGATCAGATGCGACGTGACGTATCCACCTAATGACTAACTCCCATCACTCAGAATCCTACAATGCACAAAGCAAGCAGCATTCAGACAAGGGGAAAAATCTAACCATAACATACTCAAGCAATCATAATATCATACCAAGAATATGTACTAGCATGCAACACAAACTCATAATCTCAGGCATAACCTAAACATGCTATCCTACTTCTATCTAATTAGCACTATCATGCAGCTCAAAGCACATATACATGCACACAAAGCATCCTCTCTAGATCCTTAGTCCTAATCTAGCATGTTGTTCTATTAACTGATAATCATAACATAAACTTGTATGGGTATTTTGGGGTACTTAGTTGAGCTCGGCTGATTGCATGCACCACACCTTTTTCTCTTATCAAAATTCTTTTCCTTTTCAATTCTTTTTGCTTTTTTAAAACTATTTTCTTCTAAACTTGCTTTTTACAATATGTCTTTTCATTTTGAAAACCTATATACCAATTCCTCAATTTGAGTTCAGACACACCCGCGAGCATGTCCGAATCCCTGAAACCAAGGCTCTAATACCAACTTGTAACGACCCAAAATTCAAGACTAAAAATTTTCTTTTAATAAAACATTACTTAAATCAAAATCATCAATCCAAAACATAAACAGAGTATTAATTTCCAAAAAACATGATCGTTATCAGAGCAAAACATTCCCAGGCTGTCTAATCTATGGTGTGTGCCATGCAATCACCCCAAGCTCTTCCCTCCGTTACCGGAAGTACCTGAAACCAAAACTGAAAACCGTAAGCATGAAGGTTAGTGAGTTCCCCACCCAACCGCATACCATGCACAACCACATCGGATACAAATCTGTCTAACTTAGGCCTCGCCTGTCACTAGGCCCCGCCCGCTAACATATAATAGCACATAAGCAAATAACAACACATAAGCTAACATATACTCACAAATCCTGTCTTGAGGCCTTGCCTATCTTGGGCGTCGCCCTTGTCCTGCTACTGATGAGTCATAGAACCCCATCCACGCCCTTACTGATAGTGAGATACGGGCCCAACCCACACTCACTCTTACCCTAACTTGCGCCAAGCTCCTATTCTGCTGCTAATGAGATGTGGAACACCATCCACACTCTGCTATTGGTGAGATATGGGACCTCGCCCACACTCACCTCCCTACTAGGCACATACATGTATCACACAGACAACAAGTATAAACTAACATATAAACCATTCCTTAGGCACCCGCCCGCTATCATTGGACGTCGTCCTGAATATCATACTAGCATACTGTGCCTAGGGCTAACCCCCCGGTCTTCCTACTTGTATCTACATGGTTCGGCATTGTGGCCTTAGACCCATTCACACAAAGGGAAACTCACCTTCACTTGCTGAACTTGCTGATAACCCATCTAGCTACTGCCTGGAAACTCTTTGAACTCCCGCTCCACTAGCTTCCCGAGCTACCAATATCAATGCAACACTTAGTCTAACTATCCCCCAAAAGTCAACTAATTCAACTCTGGTCACAGTCATGTCCTGGTTAAGGTCAACCTTACTCGCCGAGTCTGCTTGCTAACTTGCCGAGTTCACCGATTTGTGAGTCCTGGCCTGTCCAACTCACTGAGTCCCCACTCAACTCACTGATTCGAGTCTTAACTCGAAAGGGTTTGGGGTTTCGTGAATTGACTCGCCGAGTCCAAGAATAGACTCGCCGAGTCCGAGGCAATCTTTAATAGACTCGCCGAGTTGTTCTTCCAACTCGCCGAGTTCCTTCCCAACTTCATGCTACTCGCCGATCCATTCAGATCTTCATAGATGCAGAGGACTTTTGAGTCATGCATGGACTCCAAACTGTAGAGCTGCCCTTCCCAAGCCTATTCCTCACGTAAAGTTGCAAACTTTACGTGTAGAGAAGGAGATCTAGGCTAAACACACCATAAACTAGGGATTAAGGCAAGGAGGCTCTATAATCAACTCAAGGGCAGTTACTTTATGCTTCACCAAGCCAAAATGAGCATAGATCCAAAGTAGCAACCTCAGATTTGGCTTCTAACTCATATGAATATATAAACATGGCTTAAAAGCCCCAAAACTCATAACTAGAATAGATCTAAATGAAGGAAACGACTTAGTACCTTCAATAACTCTGAAAAGTTCCACAAGCTCTGGATCTAAGGCCAATCCTTGAAGCTTCAATGATTTCCCTCTTTCCTCTTCCTTCAAATCACCCAAAAATGGATTAGAAGCTTGAAAGAGTAACAATGGGGCTTAGGGTTCAGTGTTCTGGGTTAGAGAGGTAGTAAAGGAACCTTAGGGAAGAGAATGAGATGCTTAAATAGGCTCCAAGTCCAGGATTTAGGGTTTTCCTCACTCAGACAAGACTCGTCGAGTCCTCATAGCCGACTCGCCGAGTCAGTCACTAACTCCTGAACCTGGATCCCGCTCGGACTCGCCGAGTTTTGCACTGGACTCGGCGAGTCGACCCTTTGACTTAGGGTTTTCTTTCCTTCTTGGCCTACCTGATTTTGAGGTGTTACAATTAAAATTGTAGAGTTTGGAATTAAAGCATTAATGTGTGTGAGACTTTACAAATTCCAAAACTTGAGGTCAAGTTTTGAATCTATTCAAACCCTTTCATTTCATAACTTATGAGTTTAATGATTCATTAAAATGAAGACTCTTCATTTTTATGTAACCTCTTATTCTTTAATAACAGTTTTAAGGAAGTGACTTTTCAACATCTGTAACTTGAGGACAAGTTATGGAGTCAAAAAACCACTTAATGAAAAGGACTCTTCATTTTTGTGTACGCTATGACACTTTTACGAGTTTTTTAAGATTCATAAATATGACTTTTCACATAACTTGAAGACGAGTTACGAAAACATATTTTACCAACTAACTCTAGATTAATTTGGATCGAAAACAACTAAAACACAATTTATTTTTATTAATCTAAACTAACTCATAAATCAAGGAAACATAACACTCTTGGTAATCCATAATTTGAGGACAAGTTATGGACTCCATACAATTTCATTAAGATCAAGAATTAAAAAATAGATTTTATAAGTCCAAAACAATCAAAGGTAATGATTCTAGACCAATTCCAGCACCAAAATTCGAAGATATGTTGTTTGGGGTTCCAAATCGTCGAGTGCATGAAAAAACTCGGCGAGTTGGATGAGTTTACACTTGGACTCATCGACTCCCTTTATGGACACAACGAGTCTACTGTGCAAACAACACCAAAATTCAATTTTCAGCCAATTTGCATCAAGTATAAGTGAAAACAAGCGTAGCTCTGATACCACTGTTGGGATTTGAGCATTCTAGCACTCCTATGGTGTACATGCAACCCTAAATACCTTGGATCTATGTTTTCTCTATTATACATGCAAATATCAATTTCCAAGGTATTGTTCTAACTAGCATAATATAAAGTACACATAATATAAATTTTAGTAGAATTACATAGCTCTTGTTTGGTGCTTGATTCCATGTAGCTTGAGAGCCTAGTGCCCCAAGTGTGACACCTCAAATGGTTCACACAACATCAAGTGCATTTGGAATAACTTAGAGAGAAATTAGAACACTTCAAAATCGGCTTTCCCTCATTCCTTCACCTAGTCACCGATTTCTTTAATCATAAGATCATTATATAGTTAGTCACAATTAGGGTAAACCCTAATTGTCATGTCTTTCCATTTCCTTGGATCCATGCGTTCAAATACCCCATGGAGCATCCATGGAGCATCTTATGGGTTTTAGCCGAACTTGATAATCCATGGAGCATTATCCCACTATATAAGTATTGATGATTTACACAATCAAACCATATATTTAATTAGTCTTCTTTTGATCACTTAATTAATTCTAGATTAATTCTTGATCAATACTAATTAAATAATCTTATTAATATATTAGAACTTATAATATATTAATAAACCTTAAGTGTTATTTCTCTCATTTTAGTCTATCCAATTGCATGATGCCATGCAACCCAAATGCACCATGCTGGGTCGGGTCAAGTATATACCAATTATAGTTATGGACTTAGACACTAATCCAACAAAAAGAATGGTTAGGGACTTGACGAGTTGGAGGCCCAACTAGGCGATTCAGGCCAACTGAAAGTTAACTTTGACCAGGGGTAAAATGGTTATTTTACCCTAAGATTAGTTCATAG
This sequence comes from Lactuca saligna, assembly GCF_052625555.1. Taxonomy (NCBI): domain Eukaryota; kingdom Viridiplantae; phylum Streptophyta; class Magnoliopsida; order Asterales; family Asteraceae; genus Lactuca; species Lactuca saligna. The sequence continues at coordinate 145,008,166 of NC_136417.1, forward strand.
TGTTTGCTTAAGTGTCTTTATGGGAATTGTGGTCGGGGAGTTACCGGAGCAGCAATCAGACAGTTCCTGATCAGCATTTCAGTAGTCAGCCTTACGAGGTGAGTTTCCTTCCAATAGGAACGGGTCTACGGCCACAATGTCAGCCCGTTTAGATAGCAATAGTTCAGTATGCTTAATGTATTTGTTATTTAGGCTTGTCTATTTGTTATGTGTTCCGGGCTGCGATCCGATACAGTATGTAGTATATGTGCTATTGTTATATGTTATGATTATGTTATGCTATGTTCAGTTAGTTCCGAACTCTGGTCCGATGCAATGGGCAAGGCCCAAGTCAGTTGCAGACTCCGGTCCGATGTAGAGGGCGAGGCCCTAGTTAGTTCTAGACTTCTGTCTGATGCAGTGATCAAGGCCCTCAGTTTCGGTCTCCGGTCCGAGGCAGAGGGTGAGGCCCTAGTTAGTTCCGGACTTTCGTCTGATGCAGTGGGCAAGGCCCAATATGTACTTTATTTGTTATTGCATAGTATGTGGTAGTTTGTGGGATCTCACAAAGCTTCGTGCTTACAGTTTCAGTTTTGGTTTCAGGTACTTCCGCTAGCAAGGGGAAGGGCTCGAGTTGATGGCATGACACACACCTCAGTTTTATATTGGGAGTTAGACTCTGATATTTTGACACGATCCTGACATCAGATTGGATTTGATACATTTATTATGACATTTTGAGATACAAGACTTATGGTTTTCTTATATGATATTTGGATATTATGGTTTTAGTAATGTTTTCAACGAAATGTTTGGCTTGTATTTTTGGGTTGTTTCAGTGAGTAGTTTTTCCACTAATTCATTAAGTTAACCAAGAGTGTGACGCATTAAGGCGTTTTGGTTACTTTGGTTGATCCTTCTTTGACAACTTCTCATGAACTTTCTCTTGTTCCTCCTTGACTCTTCTGTTGACCGCTATGAGAAGGTGGTTACATCTATCTAGGTTTGTCGTGCGAGAATGGAAGTGTCTAAAGAATCTATGAGATTTAAATGAAACATTATAGGGTGATCCTTACAGAGTCCTTCTATAATTGCACAATGTATACAAGTTGTATGTAATTTAAGAATAAATAGACCTTCGAATAAGTGATCCTACTCAAGAACCACAACCAAACAAGGAACAGGTAGTGAAGCGTAGATCACAAATTCTATGTCTATAAAATCTCAATTATATAAAACCTTGGGAGTATACATTGCAAGATTATAAACCTATCCTTAAGGGTCTTTTAAGTTATCACATAAGTTATTTATATAGTGCCTAAAATACTCCTATAGTATTTTAATGTAATGAACTCGACATGTTTAAACTTGTTATCGTGTTATAGTGTCATAGAATACTCCTATAGTATTCTAACTTTCATGCTTTGATCTAGAAATTCCTTGTATAGTGTTAGGTACATTTTAAGACTGTTGCAACACCACATCACTCCCAAACACATTTCGTTCACATCTCGAATGAATATAGTCGATCAGCCTATATTGATCCTATATATGATTACATAATTGTCCAGGTTTGACCGCAGTGCGCATAGCTGTCTACTAGTTTCCTGAGAATACAAGTTATTTTGAAAGAGTTGAGCTGCATTTACGTTGGTGAGTTCATAAGATTTTAGTGATGTACTAAGTTGTAAGAAAGTTGTAGTAAGTTTGTAAGTTCTATTTTGAAAAAGTCCGCTTGTTCCTCCAGAAAATTCTATATTTCCTGCTTTGATGAAAGATAAGTAAAAATGACTCTACAATCCTTTCTATGAGTACTAAGTGGATACAAGTTATATAAAACCCAGAGTAAACAAACAATTGATTGTGTGTATCTGCCACAAGCCCACAACTAAACAAGGAACAGGTAATAAGGTGGATGGTACACATCCCATTGGTTGTTAGATCCTTGTTCTATATAACCCTGGTGTATTCACTTGGTACTCATGTAGTTAACTTTAATAATTCCTTTATATTGATGAAAACATTCTTTAAGAAAACCCTTATTTCTTTTAGTAAAAATTGGTAACCACTGTGGTTCCTTTTATAATCTCTTACTTTATACTATCTATATATAATCTAATATCAAACAGATAGTTAACTGTGTGAATCTGCCCTAAGCCCACAACCAAACAAGGAACAGGAAATGAGGCGGAAGACACATATCTAGCTATCTATCGGGTATTAATTATATATAACATTGACGTATAAACTAAGGTATTATAGAATTAACCACCTAAGGTCCTTTATGTTTTACACTGGTTTAATAAAATGGATTAAACCCTTTACTGGTAAGTTTCTAGTTTTGTATACCAAATGTTCTATTTGAAAAGTATGTTTTAAACTAGAAAAATGTGCATTTAATTAGTGTACTATGACCTGACCCATACCTCGTACCCCTTATGATGACTTGGTGTATACGGAACATATATGTAGCAAAGATCAAATAGATAGTAGGGTGGGTGAATCTGCTCTAAGCCAACAACCAAACAAGGAACATGAAATGAAGCAGAAAACACACATCCTACTACCTGTTGGATCTAATTATTATATATCCATGATGTTTACACTAAGGAATCACAAAGTTTGCATTATAAGTCCTTTTCTACTAAATGTACTAGACTCCACTGTTCTGCTTATCATTTGAAAAGATGTTAGTTTATAACTATCTCAACTCAAAAATAGTTTGCATTAACATTCAAGTGGAACTGTCACAATATGAAAGTAATGGGAAAATGTAAGTACTCAGTTGTCTTTTGAGTTGACATCCCGATGTACTGATTACATTAAAACATGTATGTTTAATTAAGGTCATGATGTGAAGGCTAGTACCCATACTATACGCTCTCCCTGTCAAGAGATTTTGGGGACCAAACGCGACTTCAGCAAACAATTGCTAGGCCGTGTAAATTCACATTAGAGTTATACGATTATGTATACCCGATTTAACTATCACCTTTTGTTTAGAACAATGAGTTCGTGATTCATTAATATAATTAGCTCATGTAGTTGTTCTCATGATATAGCATCTTAGTATGTTCGTTCTGTTATAGTATCTTAGTATGTTGTTTTTGTTATCATGCATAGTGTATAGTATGTCTCTTTGATATTGAAAAGACTCATTTTGCTACTAAGTTGTGCTTCTACTTTAAAAATGGATTTTTGCTAAACTGTAGAGTAACGTAACCTTAAACGAGTTTTTGAAATGTTATAATAACTTATAAATATATAAGCAATATTTTGAAAGATGTTTATAACAAACATTTACACAATTATCAATTGTGTTCAACTTCTATTCCTCCCCCCCCCCCCCTTTAAAAGCATTTAAAACAATTTAAAAGATTGATTATAGGGGTATGATCTCACCTGATGTGGGTGATTCAAACGAATATACTTGTAAGGATAAGAAGTTCCACGAATGAATTCCCGAGACCCAAACGAGTCCTAAATGACACATGATGGCATATATTGGCATTAATATAGTGTTTAGAAGCAATCATATACAAGGAAACACCTTTAGGACTAGGAAACACTTGAAATGAAGTGTTGAATCAGACGTGATTGATCAAAGGAGGGTTCACGTCCACCATTAGGTGTTTACGACCGTAAAATCATGGAAAAGGTGCATTAAAAGGTGTTTCAAGGTCTTACAAAGCACAAGGCAGTGTTCTAGCGTCAATTCCAAGCCTTAGGAAGAGTTTAAGGCTCAAATGCACCATTAACTAGGGTTTACGACTAAGGGAGATGCTCTTGGCTGTAAACACCTATTGTTCTTGGGAAATGGATAATTTCAAGGTGTTTAACATGTGTCTCAACTATATATCGAGTTTAGGGAAGTAATACCTACGATGTAGAAGCTAAAAAGGTAGATTTTGGACCAAAACACTAGTGTGTGTTCTTGGTGTTCGTGGTGTTCTTGAAAATCTAATCAAAAGATGATGTTAATGGATGGAATGAATGGATGATGCTAGATAAGAAGATGTGTCAACTAATCAAGGAATGAAACACTTACACTTTTGAAGAACAAAGTGAAGATCCTTATGATACTTGAGAGAGAAATCGGTTTCTTGACTTAAAATGGTGAAGAATGAGGAAGAAATGAAGGAACAACACCCTTAAGGCCTATAATTTACGGCCTACATGAGTTTACGGCTGTAAGCTCATGTGTCTTGGCCGTAAACTCCTTAAAAAGGGGTTTATGACTTGTTTGCTGGTTTAGATCTTTAGTAGGTACTTCCTATCACCCATTCTTTAGATGTATTAGGCTTAGAATACTCAAACAGACTCTAAACAGTGCTAAAAGTTCGTAGGAGCGAGTCTGACTTAAGGTTGATTGGCTGGACTTTACAAGGAAAATATTTTCGGGTTGTCACAACATCCCCACGTTAGATGGAATTTCATCCCGAAATTAGCTTTCTTAGCAGTACTAATGGGGTTGCGCTCCTCTGATTGGAAGAATACCCACTCATAGACCTTGTAACTTTGCCCTTATGTCCATGATAGGATTCATACTCGGTCCTTTTATTAATACTCTGTGCATAAGAGTCGTATATAATTTAGGATTAGTAAGACGGTCGTATGTGCAACTCTGCCCCAGGTCCACAACCAAACAAGGAACAAGAGATAAGGCGGAAGCACACATACTAAATCTGCTTAATCATAATCATATACCACCCTCGTGTATATAATGAATAGTAATAAATGGGCTATATTCGTCCTTAGCCTATGTGCTCGAACTTGGTCTGCTGGATGAGTGGTATTTCGTGACGGTCTGTGGAACATACGACGGCAAGTCTTCAGAGGAGAAAGTACTCTTCGCACAAGTACTTTGGTGTAACACCCTGTTCTTAAAATTGTTGGATTAATGTCTAAGTCCATAACTATAATTGGTAAGACTTGACCCGACCCGGCATGGTCCATTTGGGTTGCATACCTTCATGCACTTGGATAGACTATAATGAGAGAAATAAGACACTTATGGTTATTAATATATTATAAGTTCTAGTATATTAATAACAAGAATAATAATATTATTTAATTAGTATTGATCAAGAATTAATTTAGGATTAATTAAGTGATCAAAAGAAGACTAATTAAATATATGGGTTGATTGTGTAAATCATCCATACTTATATAGTGGGCTAATGCTCCATGGATAATCAAGTTTGGCTAAAACCCATAGGATGGTCCATGGATGCTCCATGGTGTATTTGAACCCATGGATCCAAGGAAATGGAAAGCCATGGCAATTAAGGATTTACCCTAATTGTAACACTATATAAAGATCTTATTCTTGACAAAAATCGGCCACTAGTATTATTCTAGAGAGGGATAGCCGATTTCATGAATTGTAGAACTCTCTCAAGTTATTATAAGTGTTTTGATGATTGTGATTCCATTTGAGGCTTCCACACTATTGGGGCTAGGCACTCAAGCTTCATGAAGACTTTCTACATCAAAGAGGTATGTATTCTATCTTGTTACACTCATTGTTTTGTATGCTAGATTAGGATAATACCTTGGATGTTCTTATTTGCATGTATAATAGAGAAAACATAGATCCAAGGTATTTAGGGTTGCATGTACACTTAGGAGTGTTAGAATGCTCAAAACCCAACAGTGGTATCAGAGCCTAGGCTTGTTTTCTTGTTATACTTGCAATAGAAGCTGAAAAATCGAATTTTGATGCTGTCAGCCCAGCAGACTCGCCGAGTCCATGAAGGGACTCGACGAGTCCAAGGCAAAATGCATCCAACTCACCGAGTTTTGTTCATGCACTCGAAGAGTTGGACCCCAGACAACATATTTTCGAGGGTTTTGGCTAGAAATGGACTAGGAACATTACCCTAAGTTGGTTTTGAACTTATAAACTTGTTTTTTTAATGTGGTAATGTTCATGCTAATCCATTTTCAAAGGTAATTGTCAATAGATTCATGTTTTGTATTAGTTTAAGGTTTAGACTAATTACATGAAGAAGTTTGATATGAATTGTTCTTATGAGTTGCTTAGATTAATAGAAAAGTTAATTGAGATAGTTGTTTTCAATCCATTTTAATCTAAGAGTTGAGTATAAAATGTGTTTGTGTAACTTGTCCTCAAGTTACATGAAGAGTCACATTAAAGACTCATAAAACTCATAAAAGTTGGTAATGGTTACAAAATGAAGAGTCTTGTGTCATTGAATTTTTTTTTATGACTCTATAACTTGTCCTCAAGTTATGGAAATTCAAGAGTCACTTCATTAATAAATAAATAAATAAAGTGTAACCTTAATTAATTCCATAAGTTATAAAAATAAAGAAAAGTTAATTCTTTTATTAGTTTAAAGTCTTCCATAAGTTATGGAACTTGAAGAGTTTTTTTTTTGGATTAAAGCTACTTTAAACACATAAGTTATGGAATTAATTAGTTTTGAATAGTTTCAAAACTTGCCCTCAAGTTTTGGAATTTGAAAAGTTTTCACTTATGAATACTTTAATTCCAAGTTAGCCCTTAGAATTTTAAAAGTTAAAATTCAACACTTATACTATTTATAACATTAATGGTTAATTATTATATATATGTATAAGAACAAGTCGTTTTACCGTTAGTAGGCCTCATTCACGAAGCCGGTCTATAAGGTGGGTATAAGGCTGTTGCCTATAAAATGGCGACTTAATGGGTGTCCACTCTCACCCACCGCTTGCTTGACTGGTGGAGGGTCGTTAGCCGAACGGGTAGGACAATGACTTTAAATTCTCCCTTCATTAAAAGTATTAATGATAAATACTAAGTAACTAAAATCTTAATAATACCCAATCTTAGTTACTTTAGGAAAAATGTGAATTTGGTGCTAGCCCATGGAATTCACACTTTGTACCTTACCAAGTCGTTGGTGGAGCGTGTGTGGTTAACCGGCACACTAACTTAGACTAGTAAGGACCACGAAGGGTGACTTAATGTTTGTCATAGATCAATGGAGCGTGTGTGGTTAACCGGCACATTGATTAGGTGATAATATTAAGGGTACCAAGTGAATTGGTATGGTTATTCACACCTTGTTTTGTGATCCTAGGCATCCCAGTCACAAAATTTGAGAGGGCACACTCGTGATTGAAACATGCCATTGAAAAGTTCAATGAATCTCAAAAGATCTAGGAATTTCAAATCCAATTAAAACCTAATAAATTATTTCGTTTTTCATGGTGGAAATTGGTGAATCGTCATTCGCCTACCTTCAAATATTTTATAGCTTGGATTACGGCATCCCTCTTCCAAATTATAAAATATTATGTTGGGTCCTAGCCTTAATATTTCATATTGGGTGTCATATTAAGGACTTTAAATCAACTATCTTGAATATCTCCCAAAACATGTCTGGTTTAGACATTTATGATCTTCCCAAATCTCTTGAAGATGATATTCCTCAACATCATGCTTCACTTCCTCTATCTTCTCCAATTATTCTCCCTACCCCACAAGTTCTTGAAAAGTTTAAAGTCACTCGAGCCCTATTGGCAAGTAAAGGTCTTGGTGTGATCACATCTTGGAGATGTAGTCACAGTCAAGAGAGTTGGGTGTCAAAGTCTTGAGAAAGTTGGTGGTTCAATCACTTTCTAAGTCACATAGTGAGTTCTTTTGGAACACCTATGAAAAAAGACTATGACAAGACCCTTAATGATTTTATCTATTTGTTAAGATCAACTTCCTCAAAACTTGATGGACATTGACAATAGTGACACAGGAAATCCAGAAAAGCATTCTCTTCCCAATGGAAAGGGACTGGCCATAGTCAACTCGGTTGACCAAATGGTAAAGAGAAAAACTAAGCCTGTGATAGTCCCGTGTACCATTATCAAAGGGTCCATATGTTTATATTGCTAAAGAAAGGGGCATTGGTTGTGAAGCTGCCATATTTACCTGAAAGATCATATGATTAATCAAGTCAAAAAGGTTTGACTCTACTTCAGGTGAAGTCCACTATCTAACTTTGCTAAGTTTCTATTATGAGATTCTTGATACATGATGTGACTGGGTCACATGGTGATGTTTTAAGAATCAAAGAAAAGGTAAAGAAACTTAAAGAAAGAATATGCTGAATCTGATCGCGTAGATGGATTTCTATCGCGTAGTTTGAAGATCGGATTCTTGAGCTACTTCTTAGGAGTTATAATATATTGCTTGTGAATAGATAACAACAAGGTTTTCATGTGGATTGTAAGGATAAGTTTTTCCGCAAAGTTTTAAAATAAAAGAAAAAAAAGGGGTTTTAATTTTGTTTATTTTAAAAATATCCTTACAATGGCATCTGTGGAAAATTGTTGCTTATATGTTTCCAGTAATAGCAATATTGGAAAGTGGATTTGATTCTTTCATTTGTGGTAGTGTCTGAATTTACTAAATGAAGAAAGTTTTTCATCACCCAAGTTTCAATTGGACAGAAACTTGGAATCGTACAAGTTGTATTGTATGATGAATGAGAATTTTCATCTTTGAAAAATTAAGACTAATTCTTTCATCACATGTATATGTGAGTTAATTGAAGGACTAAGGAATTAGGTACACTGGGTGTGCACTGGTCAAGGTCCACCACAAAGATTGATTTGTCATGATTTACTAAAGATTAGTAAATATGATTATACTTATAAGGTTAAGTATAATTTTGTAACATTGAAAAGGTTCCAATGTATGGCAGAGCGAATAAGTAGAATCAAATTAGGCAGGAGGATAAAAGTTTCTCAAATCTGCAAAGATGGGAGAGTACTTTAGTATTAGTTTTATGATCATCTTAATGATTTAGAAACCATATCAAAAATTCATACTCTAAGGACGTCTTAGTGCATTGTTATGGCTAAGAAGAGAGGTCATGAATTGTTGGATTGGTTAAGATCAAGGAGATGAGTCATACTTCGTTCCAAAACTATTCTTAGAGTCATACTCCAAGATTGTAACATTGAGTGACATAAAGTAAGGTTTAAAACACTTATCAAATGTAGTGTGAAATGTTTCTACTCTTGTACATTTGAGATTGGTAAGTTGTGATGTCTTGGATGAGACAAAGACCAACTAAGACCAATTGTGTGAAGTGTTAGTCTTGATAAGAATCCGCACTATCCCTTGAATATTTGTTTTGTCAAGGAATGGTTCTTGACTAGGAAAAACTTATATGTCAAGGGGACAGTGGGAGCCTTAAAGATCCTGAAAGAGTTTCAAGATTTAATCAAGAGTGAAACCTATAATTTATCACTAGCACACGACTTAAAGTGTAACAACCCGAAATTTGTTCGTCGCCAAAACCCGTTCTACCCGGAAAGTCGCCGTAATCGAATTCGTTCCGATTTCTCTTTGGAATGCATTTGTATAAACTTATATGTTTATTTTATCCTAATGAGTGTCTAAAGCACTCAGGAACTTATGTTATTCGCCCAAAAACATTATTTTACGAGTTTTTTTTAAAATGTTCCCGTCGGATGACGGAAACTCAATCGGGTGCGACCAAAAGCCGCGGTTAGCGTCGGTATCGGGTAGAATTCCACCGCGTGTAAATTTTGGGAACTATATAAACGAGTTTCAGCTTTCATTTGAAGCTTTTTCCCTCTCTCACTACTCTCTCTCTAACCTCTCTCCAAAATCCAAAGATTTAGTGTCCAAAACTCAAATTTAAGGCTTCAAATCCTTAAGGTACCTCCCTAGCCTTAATCTAAAGCACCTTTAGCCTTCAAATTCGAGATTTAAACAAGAAATTGGACCATGCATGTGAGTTTACGGCCTAAGAAGGTGCTTAGGCCGTAAACACCAAAGATAATGGGTTTTGAGCCTTTAAACCCTTCCTTGACTAGTTTGGACCTTGGATATAGCTTTGGGACTTTAGAATATGTAATCTAAACATGTAAAACATAAATTTTGTGATGTTTGGAGGAGTTTACGGCCAAGGATCATTCTTGGGCCGTAAACTCATGTAATGAGGGTTTTCAAGCCCTTAAACCCTTCCAAATCACCCCTATAGCTTAGATATGAATTATGGGACTTTGATTCTTGCATTTGGACACTTGAAACATGATTTTTGGGAGACTTAGATGAGTTTACGGCCAAGGAGAGTTCTTGGGCCGTAAACTCCACAATACTTGACATAAATCTCATTCTAAGGTGTTTGAAAGCCATCCAACACCACCAAAAGCCTTGGAATAAATCAAGGGACCAACCAAAAATACTTTGAAGGCCAAAAACACAACTTTTATGGGGTTTCTAAGGGTTTACGGCCAAGACATGTTCTTGGGCCGTAAACTCCAAAATATTTGGTGTTAGAATGCAAACTACACACCCTAAGGCCCTTAGATGAATTTTAGAAGTACATTCATGCATGTTCTAGACCTTGAAACACCTTGTAGCACCATGTATTAGAGTTTACGGCCATGGAGCTAGCTAGGCCGTAAACTCCCATAAAAGAGGGTCAAATTGATGTGTTGAACCATTCCAAGTCCTTGAGCCAAGCCTAGAAATCATCCCCTAAGCGTTGGAAGTCCAAAAGACACCATAGAACACCCATCATGAGTTTACGGCCGTAAACTCATGGGGAAGGGTGTTTTGGCCGTAAACTCCCTTAATGGAAGTGTTCCTTTGATGTCCCAACTCATTTCCCAAGTCCCTTGTGCCATTCATGTCCCTAAATGCCACCCGGGTCCCACCAAACACTCGTATCGGATTGTTATCGCGACCTGAAGCAATTGTCCCTATCCGACAATCAATCTATGTCCTAATTAGATACAAATGTGTATCTTTACTTCATAATTAGGAACCTCATGCGTTTACAAGTCCCGGCTCAACTCTTAGCATCCAAACCGTCTCGTACCTCGTTCGGTGAGTTCATACCCCTACGGCTTTTTCACTGTTTTCAATGTTTTCAGGGGGGGAATACAAGCAAACTATAACTGTTTTCCAATCATAACATTAATGTGTTTCAAACAATCTTTGATAAACCTATAAACTCTTTTACTCCTTATGTATTATGCTGAGCATAAGGAATGACTACTCGATTTCAACTAAATGGATTTTAGTTAAGGAAACAACCAAACTAATCAAATTATTATGGGAATAATTTGGGGGTCCTTACTGTATTTCTATCGTATGGTAATGTCTATACTAAGTTATTAGATAAACTATGTCTGTTCAGTTTATCTCCGTATCATTTGAATATGTTATCCGATGATTTCATGTATGTATCTATACTTTACTGTACTATGTTTCATAACTTTCTGTATGTCAATATCTTATACGAACCCTGTGAATAGTTTAGTACTAGCTTGTGAGATAGTCACTACCCTTTATGGATGATCAGTAAATCCTCTCCGGAAGTGTAACCAGAGTCTCCTGGAGGGAGAGCGCAGAATTTGTGAATAGATCTATTCGGGACTGACAATCCCACACCTTAACTGCTAGCTACAGTTAGGCAGGCACGCCTAGGGTGACAAATTTCTAGAAATCGTTCGACGTCTGACAAACGTCAAGGAGGTCACGTTGTCGTATCAGTATGGTAACCCGACTCACAATATGTATTAATACCAGATTATTCATAGTTAGGGTTCAGGATCTTTATTTCGTTCGGGATAGTGATCCCATGGTTTTGTACCTATATTCTACGTCTCTTTCGGGATTGTGATCCCATGGTATTGTTTCTATGTCTCTTTCGGGATAGTGATCCCATGGTATTATCAAACTATTCTATATCTATGTTCTATACGGGATAATGATCCCATGGTTTATTCTTATATCTCTTTCGGGATAGTGATCCCATGGTATTAACTAAACTATTTGGTATCTAGTTCGGGATATGTAACGTCAGAAAAACACAACCAATTTAAATTTTTCAAAACAACCTGATTTTCATTAAAATGTTTACAAAAAGGTTTCCAATACAAGTCATTAGAGTATTCCCAGAATCACATTGCTACAAAATCATGAGGAGCGGTACGATCATGCCTTCGCCTTGCCACAGTCTCCTGAAGAACCTGAAAAACATTAAACCACAACTGTAAGCCTGAAAGCTTAGTGAGATACCCCCAAGATACCAACCATGTATACGCCCTTCCAGGCTACGACCTTCCGGTCCAAAACATATAAATCATACATAACATAACAGAACATAGAACAATCATGCATATCGGGTCTATCGTGACTGGTCCGCCGTATCGGGCCTTCAGTCCATCGGATCCATCCTCCGGGTCTAGTCATGTCCTTCGAGTCTACAGTGGGGTTGGTCCGCCCGCATCGGGCCTTCAACCCACCTGGTCCACTCTCTGAGTCTACAGTGTGACTGGTCCGCCCGCATTGGGCCTACAGTCGGCCTGGTCCACTCTCCGAGCCTCGGCACGTCTGGTCCGCCCACGTGGGGCCTACAGCCTATCCGGACCGCTCACTGGGCCTTCGGAACAACCGGTCCGCCCTGGGTATCTTGGCCTACAGCACAAAGCAGGACCCGCCTCAACCCATCTCTAGTCCAGACAACCATGTGCACAAAACATACATTCATATAATAGTCATAATCAACAAACCGAATAAACAGATCACATAGCACATCATTACCCTAACCGGGCTACCGACCTAGCCGGTCACTAGCCTAGCATCACTACGCATAACGAGATACTGACCCTAACAGGGTCCCCCTAGCATGCACCATCCTAACTACCAGGATGCAGACACAACCAACAACAACATGATAAACGTATCTGAATCTCAATACAATAAAGGGCCGGCCTTGGTGCCTTAGACCCTGTTGATATAGTGAGGATAACTCACCTCGAAACTGACGGCTGAAAAGATAAGATCCCGCTGCTCCGAACTCTGACACAACTCCTCCACTGAACATCAAACAACAACCCAATAAATTCCCATAATTACCGAAATACCCCTGGAAGACAACTGATCAACCCTGGACAAGTCAAAGTTAACCCCTGACCGACCCTACTCGCCGAGTCAACCCGATGACTCGCCGAGTCCATAAAATTCTGAGTCCACCCGCACCCAACTCACCGAGTCATCCCTTGACTCACCGATTCATCGACTCAACCAGAAATATTGGGACTCCCTTGACAAGACTCGCCGAGTCCAAATGGACTCGTCGAGTTCAAGGCCATCTTCAACCTATTCGCCGAGTTGTTCTTCCAACTCGTCGAGTCCCAGGCCATCTTCAAGCAACTCGTCGAGTCCACCCATGTGACTCGTCGAGTACCTCCGTTCTGAATCCATACAGAAGCATCTCAGGCCATGCAATTAATCCAAAACATAGATCCAACCTCCTACAATCCATACATCACGTAAAGTGGCAAACTTTACGTGAATCTAACGAGATCTAAGCCAAATTCACCTTAAAACCATGGTTTGGGACATGGTGGCTTCACTAAGCACTCAAACACAGGAACTTTAATGCACTCTAGGCCTTCAATATTCCAGATCTGAGGTAGCAACCTCAGATCTATCCTCCAAACTCCAAAACATTCCAAGGCATACTCCCCACAAACCCCAAAATGATGAAACTAGGAATGCACAGCCTAAGGACGAAGATATTACCTCCAAAAGATGCCTCAATAGCAGCCAAACTCGAATCCAAGCAAATCCCTTTGATCCAAGCCACTTCTCCTTCAAGATCTCTTCAAACAACACCTCTCCAAGCTCTAATTTGCTCCACAAATGATCTCTCCACGAATTTAGGGTTTCTGGAACTCAAGGGGGGGGGGGGGGGGAATAAGGGAGGCTATTGAGGGGTATAATGCTCTTTATATAGGGCTCAACCTCGGAAATTAGGGTTTTCTCCATACAGCACCTACTCGCCGAGTCCACCCCATGGACTCGCTGAGTAGGCCACTTGACACGCGACCATGACCGCGACCTGACTCGCCGAGTCATCCATGGACTCGCCCTCTAAAACTTACACTTTCAGCCCTTCCACTCTACTCTTGCGATTCCGGGATGTTACAATTCTCCCCCACTTAAATTAGGCTTCGTCCTCGAAGCCTTCGGCATCTCATCTTCAAATTACTTCCCACGACGCACCACTTGACCTTGACCGAACCAAGTCCCTCAAGGTACAACCATTGAACTAGAAGCTCACTTCTCTACCCTACGGTGCCCCCACCACATACTCAAACCGGGCACCAGCTGAATCCCTCTGATAACCACACTCAACAGCCGAGAGTTACCCATGATGCTTTACTGCTCCAATTCTCATCCTTCACTTGACTCACGTGGCTATAAAGCCACGGACCATCGGATTCCCGGTCCGAATTTCACTCTATCCATCCCATGACGACCGAAAGACCCATTCTTCCCTTTCGGAGCAACTCCCCCGAATTCTCCTCTCGCAATCACACACTCATGCTGATCTAGCTCTAGCACCCTCAGGTTTGGAAAAACTGATACACTGATGATATCCTCGAACATCCTTCCAGGATGAACCGCTAAAACATAGCCAAAACCCTGATCAGAATAACACTGAGAGTCCAAGACTCTCCCTCTGTATCCCTTCCGAACCCCTCCCCCTGGCTCTACATCGCGGTATTCCCTCCGCGCCCAGAGCAACATACCAAGCCGAATGAGCTTTTATTCCACCGCCGCAACACTACTCAAGGATCATCGTCGGACCACTCCCATCATAACTCTACACTGCCGCTTTCACTTCCGTGAATTCGCACTCCCTTTTGGGATTTCATTCCTCCCTCCTTCCTTACCAAGGAACCGCTTGTCCGCCCAGTCACCATGACAGGCACCATGGTGCTCATCCTACGCCACATTACCTCTTTAAAGCGTACTCAACCTCCATGCATTACCGCTACTCTGACTCTCATCACAAGGACTCTCAAGCCCATGCACTACCTTCACTGCTCAAGATCGCTAGCCGGGGCCAGACCTCCCAATGTATTCTCACTGCAACATACGCAACCCATAACCTCTAACCGATCTAACAATACCCGCAGAGTCTTCAGCATGACTGGACCGCCTCCCCAGGCCTTCAGCCAAACTGGACCACTCTCAGAACCTTCAGCCAACCTGACTGGACCATCCTCCAAGCCTTCGGTCTGACTGGCACGCCTACCGGCCTACAGTCTATCCGGACCGCTCAACTAGCATTCATCACTCCGAACCATCCCTTCGGGAAATCCTCCCGCACATGCCGTTCTAGCCCTCTAGGGGTTCCGAACTCTAACTCCATCATACATGCTCGATCCCGGCCTGCTCCCATGCCTTCCTCAATCAACTGCTCAAGGTCTGTATTCCGCCCCGTGCGCCTGCTACTCACTCATACGAGCCTGCTTTCGACTAATAGGAATACCGCTGAATTTCCCAAGCAGCTAAACAACCTCTCAGACCCAACGATCATCCGGAGAATTTCCAATTCTCCCCTACTTAAGACACTGACAGTTAGTCACCGGTCGCCATCACCGATCTCCCCAAGCAACCTTGCAGGAATCAACACATACACTCAAAAATGTTTTTCACCAGCACCAACAACTTTCATACAATCATGTTCCCATGCTGCACAACCTGCTCGAAAGGAACCCAATCTTCAACTATCAATTTCTCAGACTACAGAATCTAACTGGCCTTCAAACCAACGCTGCATCCGCCACCGATCCTCACGAAGATAATCAACGATAGCTCGAAGTACAAGTCCATAACCATAACGATCCTTCAGGGAACAAAAGATACTAAAACAAAATCTCGATCACAACTCGCCAAACCCTCAAGGAACGACGGATACCACATGAAAACCCGAAACGCAATTCAACGAAACCAACAGATAACAATACTTCACAACAATCATAAATAATCAAAACATCAGAAAGAAACATACCCGCAGCAGCAAGCTGAAAAACACGACCCTAAGCCCTTGGGGGCTACGCTCCACCCTGATCTCCATCTGTGATCCTCAACGTAGCCGGTACTGGAGCCTGCACCGGTCCCGCAGCAAGCCGTGGACAGTTGACCTTCAAATGTCCAACCTGATGACAATGATAGCACATCCTCAAATCCTGAACCGGCACTGACTGCCGACAATCCCTCGCATAGTGTCCCTCCTTTCCGCACTTGCGGCATGCTCCACCGGACCGACAAACCCCGGCATGACCCCTTCCACACTTTCCACAGACGTGGCCACCCTGATCTCCCATCCTGGAATCAACGGTCTTGTACCGTTTCGTTGCCGGCTGCGACTGAACCGGAGCTTGCCTCAGCTCACGCATTTGCAACTCAATCTCTAACTCACGCCGCCTGGCGGCCTCCTGCAACTCCAGCAAAGTCTCGCACCTCTACGCAGACACAAACTGTCTGATGTCTCTCTTTAGCATACTCAGATATCGGGACATCTGAGCCTGCTCCGAAGCGAACTCAGGGAAAAACATCGCCCTCTCAGTAAACATCCTGGTGATTTCCGTCACCGATTTCGAATCCTGTTTCAGCTCCAAGAACTCCTGAGCCAACCTCTCCCTCTCGAATTGCGGAACATAACGAGTGCTGAATATCTCTCTGAACCGATCCCATGAAATCGCAGCCCTCTACGCATCCGAGTACGACCCCGTGGTCAATCTCCACCAATCCTTTGCTCCGAGCCTCAACAGGTTCAAAGCACACCTCACCCTCTGATCAGCAGGGCATGAACACGTGAAGAAACATCCCTCCACATCTGATAACCATCTCATAGCAACGATCGGATCCTGAACTCCATCAAAAGTGGGAGGCTTCGTATTATCGAAGTCCCGATACTGAAAACCTCTACTAGCTCCTCCCCCTGCCGCTGCTACAGCTGCTGTAGCCGCCGCGGCAGCCGTCTCCGTGAGAGCCGCATAGCGCTCATCAAAATACTCCACCATGGCGGCCTTGATCGACCCAAACAACTCTGGCAGCTCAGCCCGAAGCAATGCAGCGACCTCATCATGCAAGATCTCAGGAATCCTCGCATCCAACTCATGCGTACTCATCTGACTGACAACCTCGGGTTGTACAGACCCACCCGGAACTCCCTCTCCTGCTCCTGATCCTGACCCGGATCCACTCCCAGCGTGCCCTGAAATCTCCATACTAAAAATAAAACACCAAATCTCAGACATATTCCACTAACCCGGGAACCAGCTCTCATCCCAACCCTAGAGGTCATGGTTTCCCTGATACGCATATGAGTCCGTGCTTTCAGTAGTACGGGCCCATACTACCTTCCACACCAATCCATATTTGTATGAAGTACTCCCACAACACCCTAGCGACACACATAACAATACTCTATCCTCACAACTAGAGGAACACTAGAAATCTCTCACAAGGAACCCTAGGCTAGCAGGCATCATAAATCAGGCAACTTATCAATAAATCCTGAAGATCCCTAGCCTAACTCTAGCATGCTGTTCTATCAAAGCTCAATAAAACAATTGTCATGTATGGTATTTTGGGGTTACTTACTGGCTCCGGCTGATCGTACCTCCGCGTCCTCCTTTACTTATTTTGAAAACCATTTTAATTTCTCTTTTTGATAACTCTCCTCGATTTGAGACTGGAGTCACACAAGTGTTCTTCCAATTCACTCAAACCAAGGCTCTGATACCAACTTGTAACGTCAGAAAAACACAACCAATTTAAATTTTTCAAAACAACCTGATTTTCATTAAAATGTTTACAAAAAGGTTTCCAATACAAGTCATTAGAGTATTCCCAGAATCACATTGCTACAAAATCATGAGGAGCGGTACGATCACGCCTTCGCCTTGCCACAGTCTCCTGAAGAACCTGAAAAACATTAAACCACAACTGTAAGCCCGAAAGCTTAGTGAGATACCCCCAAGATACCAACCACGTATACGCCCTTCCAGGCTACGACCTTCCGGTCCAAAACATATAAATCATACATAACATAACAGAACATAGAACAATCATGCATATCGGGTCTATCGTGACTGGTCCGCCGTATCGGGCCTTCAGTCCATCGGATCTATCCTCCGGGTCTAGTCATGTCCTTCGAGTCTACAGTGGGGTTGGTCCGCCCGCATCGGGCCTTCAACCCACCTGGTCCACTCTCTGAGTCTACAGTGTGACTGGTCCGCCCGCATTGGGCCTACAGTCGGCCTGGTCCACTCTCCGAGCCTCGGCACGTCTGGTCCGCCCACGTGGGGCCTACAGCCTATCCGGACCGCTCACTGGGCCTTCGGAACAACCGGTCCGCCCTGGGTATCTTGGCCTACAGCACAAAGCAGGACCCGCCTCAACCCATCTCTAGTCCAGACAACCATGTGCACAAAACATACATTCATATAATAGTCATAATCAACAAACCGAATAAACAGATCACATAGCACATCATTACCCTAACCGGGCTACCGACCTAGCCGGTCACTAGCCTAGCATCACTACGCATAACGAGATACTGACCCTAACAGGGTCCCCCTAGCATGCACCATCCTAACTACCAGGATGCAGACACAACCAACAACAACATGATAAACGTATCTGAATCTCAATACAATAAAGGGCCGGCCTTGGTGCCTTAGACCCTGTTGATATAGTGAGGATAACTCACCTCGAAACTGACGGCTGAAAAGATAAGATCCCGCTGCTCCGAACTCTGACACAACTCCTCCACTGAACATCAAACAACAACCCAATAAATTCCCATAATTACCGAAATACCCCTGGAAGACAACTGATCAACCCTGGACAAGTCAAAGTTAACCCCTGACTGACCCTACTCGCCGAGTCAACCCGATGACTCGCTGAGTCCATAAAATTCTGAGTCCACCCGCACCCAACTCACCGAGTCATCCCTTGACTCACCGATTCATCGACTCAACCAGAAATATTGGGACTCCCTTGACAAGACTCGCCGAGTCCAAATGGACTCGTCGAGTTCAAGGCCATCTTCAACCTACTCGCCGAGTTGTTCTTCCAACTCATCGAGTCCCAGGCCATCTTCAAGCAACTCGTCGAGTCCACCCATGTGACTCGTCGAGTACCTCCGTTCTGAATCCATACAGAAGCATCTCAGGCCATGCAATTAATCCAAAACATAGATCCAACCTCCTACAATCCATACATCACGTAAAGTGGCAAACTTTACGTGAATCTAACGAGATCTAAGCCAAATTCACCTTAAAACCAAGGTTTGGGACATGGTGGCTTCACTAAGCACTCAAACACAGGAACTTTAATGCACTCTAGGCCTTCAATATTCCAGATCTGAGGTAGCAACCTCAGATCTATCCTCCAAACTCCAAAACATTCCAAGGCATACTCCCCACAAACCCCAAAATGATGAAACTAGGAATGCACAGCCTAAGGACGAAGATATTACCTCCAAAAGATGCCTCAATAGCAGCCAAACTCGAATCCAAGCAAAGCCCTTTGATCCAAGCCACTTCTCCTTCAAGATCTCTTCAAACAACACCTCTCCAAGCTCTAATTTGCTCCACAAATGATCTCTCCACGAATTTAGGGTTTCTGGAACTCAAGGGGGGGGGGGGGGAATAAGGGAGGCTGTGGAGGGGTATAATGCTCTTTATATAGGGCTCAACCTCGAAAATTAGGGTTTTCTCCATACAGCACCTACTCGCCGAGTCCACCCCATGGACTCGCCGAGTAGGCCACTTGACACGCGACCATGACCGCGACCTGACTCGCCGAGTCATCCATGGACTCGCCGAGTCACCCTCTAAAACTTACACTTTCAGCCCTTCCACTCTACTCTTGCGATTCCGGGATGTTACAGGATAGTGATCCCATGGTTTTATGTCTACTATCTGTACGGGATATCTTTCCCCATGATCTTTAACTATATCTTATACGGGATAGTGATCCCAAGGTTTCATATTGATAACTTATACGGGATAGTGATCCCATGGTTTTCTAAATCTATATACGGGATAGTGATCCCACGGTTTCTAAATCTGTAAACTATTTGGGATAGTGATCCCAAGGTTTTCTAAATCTATATCTTATACGGGATAGTGATCCCATGGTTTCTAAAATTTGTATCCTATTCGGGATAGTGATCCCATGGTTTCAAATCTATATTTTTACATACATACATTAACTTATCTCGTGTTAGTCCGGGATGATAGTCCCATGATCTTGAACCGTACTTTCGAATATCTCAAACTAACTTATATATCTTTCGGGATAGTGATCCCAAGATTTTCATTATATAGTTTTGTGTGTTAACTATACTTTGTGTTATACCATTGATCTTACAATTAGGAAAATATGGGATTTTCCTGGGGTAAATACAATACATAACCAAATTGGTAACAAACGATAATTTAACCAACTTCACATAAGAAAATATGGGATTTTCTTGGATAACAAATCTTTTTGGAAACTAAAGGAAACCAATACATTTTCACAAAACAAAACCGCTTATGAACTCACCAGCTTTATGCTGATTTTCAAACTGCTTGTATTCTCAGGTCCAAGTTAGACAGGTACCCGGTGATCTCTTTTGGCGAAGACGGAGTGCGTAGAAGACTCGTCTCAACTTTTGTTAATATGATGCATATGTATATTTGTATAACTTTACTTTTGAAACACATGTAAACTTTCATATATATGTAATGTAATGTTTGTTTACTGTGAATACTATGTACATTGGATTTGATACACAACGTGGTAGTCAACCCCGGAGACGTTTCCGCCTTTGGTTTTCGGGGTGTGACAGATTGGTATCAGAGCCCTTGTTTATAGTGAACAGAGTATACCAAACCTTACATGGTATAAAACTATAAACACTAAAAGGGCCTCAGTGCTCTGAATTAAAAGTATCTTCAAAACTACAAGTATTTTCAAAAGTATACAAGTATACCGAACCGCCGAAATCCGTAACTACAAGTAGAACAAAACATAAGTAAATGGGTGTTGCACACTGCAGTTAAACTTGGGCAGTTATGTAGTCGTGTCTAGGGTCAATATAGCCTGGCCAACTATATTCGTTCGAGACACGGCCAACATGTGCTTGGGAGTGACTGTGGTACGCAGCATGCCTAAAACTTACCTAATATCTCAAACAATAAATCGCCGCTGCAGCGCAACCATGAAATACTATGGGAGTATTTCTCGAGCCAATCCTTCGTAGAAAACCCTCGTATACGCGATGTTACTTGATCATTCCGCTAGCAATAAAATGTTCCGTCTTGATACCTCCTTCCTGCTTTATCGCTTAGTATGATGCCATATCTGTCTTGATGAGATATCCCCTGTTCAATATCTCTTGATTCAATTTAGAGGACTTATAATCCTCTCTTTCCTGATCTTTTTAGATCAAGATGCCTCCGAGGAAGAGACCCAGCTCGAAGAACAACAATAATCCTCCTCCGCCCACACCTTCTCCTCAATTTGATCTCGCATCACTTCAAACAGTTCTGACTGCTGCAATGGTGGCAGCTATGTCTCAAATGAATCCCGGTGGCTCCGGAGGTGGTCCCCAACCTCAAAACCCAGAAGGCAGCCAGGAACACCGAAGAGGGGGTTCCTACAAAGACTTCATGAATGCAAAACCCACAACCTTTGATGGCACTGGATGTGTCATTTCCCTGACTCGATGGTTTGAGAAAATCGAGTCAATCTTCGAAATATGTGCCTGTTCGGAGTCTGATAAAGTCAAGTTTGCTGCCTGTACTTTCCTCGACAAAGCCCTAACTTGGTGGAACGGCCGAGTCAAATCCTTAACTCTACCTGTAGCGAATGCCATGGGTTGGGAAGCTATGAAGGAGCTTCTACTTGCAGAGTACTACCCTCGGGGCGAAATTCAGAAACTGGAACACGAACTCTGGAACCTTAAGATGAAGGGTTCCAACATAGCTGCTTATACTTCAAGATTCGATGACCTGGCATTACTCTGTCCGGGAATGGTTACCCCGGAGAGTAAAAAGATCGAAAGATTCATCTGGGGATTGACCCAGCCAACCAAGGGGAATGTCTTGGCTGCGAAGCCAGACACGTACGATAGTGCTAAATGCCTTGCGAAAATCTTGATCGATCATGAAGACAACTATGATGAGGAAACTACCACTCCTGAGTCGGACACAAGTGGAGGTGAAAGTAGAAAGAAATCTCGGAACAAGCGAAAGGCCCAGAGTATGAAGGGGTCTTCTAAGAAACAGCAAACAGTAGCAGTCCATGCTGCTACTGCCCCTATTGCTGTCTCAGTTGTCGGTTCTACAGCCCAAACTCCCACCAGTGGATACACTGGCAATCTTCCTTGGTGTGGTAAGTGCAACTACCATCACCGCATCCCTGGTCCATGTCGCGAAAAGAGTTGCGACAACTGTGGCAAGAAGGGCCATCTGTCTCGAACCTGCAGGAAACCGGCCAAGTCAACGAACCAATCATCGGGAGCAGGAATCAGTCCAGCCTGCTACAACTGTGGTGAAGCAGGGCACTTCAAGAGGAATTGCCCCAAGACAACTACCACCACTAATCCCTCTGTTGCCGCAGGTATACTTCTCTTTGATAACTCTTATACCTGCAACTCTTTTCGATTCCCGTGATTAAAGGGAAACCTGTTATCCATCTATTCGAATGTTTTCTAAACCCGATTCCTCGTGTGTGATCGAGATGTGCATCATCGAGACGACTAACCAATGAGATGGAGAACACTAACTTCGCGCCTATAGATTGAATCCTCGGTCCAGAGGACTATTCTGTTCCAATTGGTTAAATGAGAAACCTTTCGCGATAATACCTTGATGCTACGTTTAGCATGGAATGACGGAGTTCCATTCATGCTATTATCCTGGTTTCGAGAGGGTCGCCTGTCTATATCTCTTTTCTCGACCTAACTCTCATGATTTTCGGCATCAAGCTTTCGTATTGTGTCATGCTTTACAACTCCAGAGTTTTCCTGATACGAATTACCATATACCTCGTTTCTGTGGTCATTTGGAAACGAGAAGTTAGTAGTTCTTTCTACTAAATGTCTGTCCCGAAGTGTTTCCGGGAATTTCTTTGGAACATCTAAAGTTTAAATTCCATGTCGTATGTTTCGAAATCTTCATGGAGACCCGATTCCACTTGAGAAAGTGATGATCCAAACATATCGAATCCATTCGAGTTTCGTTTCAAACTCATGATCTATATCCTATTCCTTGAATTTCGGGACGAAATTCCCTCTAACGGGGGGATAATGTAACAACCCGAAATTTGTTCGTCGCCAAAACCCGTTCTACCCGGAAAGTCGCCGTAATCGAATTCGTTCCGATTTCTCTTTGGAATTCATTTGTATAAACTTATATGTTTATTTTATCCTAATGAGTGTCTAAAGCACTCAGGAACTTATGTTATTCGCCCAAAAACATTATTTTACGAGTTTTTTTAAAATGTTCCCGTCAGATGACGGAAACTCAATCGGGTGCGACCAAAAGCCGCGGTTAGCGTCGGTATCGGGTAGAATTCCACCGCGTGTAAATTTTGGGAACTATATAAACGAGTTTCAGCTTTCATTTGAAGCTTTTTCCCTCTCTCACTACTCTCTCTCTAACCTCTCTCCAAAATCCAAAGATTTAGTGTCCAAAACTCAAATTTAAGGCTTCAAATCCTTAAGGTACCTCCTTAGCCTTAATCTAAAGCACCTTTAGCCTTCAAATTCGAGATTTAAACAAGAAATTGGACCATGCATGTGAGTTTACGGCCTAAGAAGGTGCTTAGGCCGTAAACACCAAAGATAATGGGTTTTGAGCCTTTAAACCCTTCCTTGACTAGTTTGGACCTTGGATATAGCTTTGGGACTTTAGAATATGTAATCTAAACATGTAAAACATAAATTTTGTGATGTTTGGAGGAGTTTACGGCCAAGGATCATTCTTGGGCCGTAAACTCATGTAATGAGGGTTTTCAAGCCCTTAAACCCTTCCAAATCACCCCTATAGCTTAGATATGAATTATGGGACTTTGATTCTTGCATTTGGACACTTGAAACATGATTTTTGGGAGACTTAGATGAGTTTACGGCCAAGGAGAGTTCTTGGGCTGTAAACTCCACAATACTTGACATAAATCTCATTCTAAGGTGTTTGAAAGCCATCCAACACCACCAAAAGCCTTGGAATAAATCAAGGGACCAACCAAAAATACTTTGAAGGCCAAAAACACAACTTTTATGGGGTTTCTAAGGGTTTACGGCCAAGACATGTTCTTGGGCCGTAAACTCCAAAATATTTGGTGTTAGAATGCAAACTACACACCCCTAAGGCCCTTAGATGAATTTTAGAAGTACATTCATGCATGTTCTAGACCTTGAAACACCTTGTAGCACCATGTATTAGAGTTTACGGCCATGGAGCTAGCTAGGCCGTAAACTCCCATCAAAGAGGGTCAAATTGATGTGTTGAACCATTCCAAGTCCTTGAGCCAAGCCTAGAAATCATCCCCTAAGCGTTGGAAGTCCAAAAGACACCATAGAACACCCATCATGAGTTTACGGCCGTAAACTCATGGGGAAGGGTTTTTTGGCCGTAAACTCCCTTAATGGAAGTGTTCCTTTGATGTCCCAACTCATTTCCCAAGTTCCTTGTGCCATTCATGTCCCTAAATGCCACCCGGGTCCCACCAAACACTCGTATCGGAGTGTTATCGCGACCTGAAGCAATTGTCCCTATCCGACAATCAATCTATGTCCTAATTAGATACAAATGTGTATCTTTACTTCATAATTAGGAACCTCGTGCGTTTACAAGTCCCGGCTCAACTCTTAGCATCCAAACCGTCTCGTACCTCGTTCGGTGAGTTCATACCCCTACGGCTTTTTCACTGTTTTCAATGTTTTCAGGGGGGGAATACAAGCAAACTATAACTGTTTTCCAATCATAACATTAATGTGTTTCAAACAATCTTTGATAAACCTATAAACTCTTTTACTCCTTATGTATTATGCTGAGCATAAGGAATGACTACTCGATTTCAACTAAATGGATTTTAGTTAAGGAAACAACCAAACTAATCAAATTATTATGGGAATAATTTGGGGGTCCTTACTGTATTTCTATCGTATGGTAATGTCTATACTAAGTTATTAGATAAACTATGTCTGTTCAGTTTATCTCCGTATCATTTGAATATGTTATCCGATGATTTCATGTATGTATCTATACTTTACTGTACTATGTTTCATAACTTTCTATATGTCAATATCTTATACGAACCCTGTGAATAGTTTAGTACTAGCTTGTGAGATAGTCACTACCCTTTATGGATGATCAGTAAATCCTCTCCGGAAGTGTAACCAGAGTCTCCTGGAGGGAGAGCGCGGAATTTGTGAATAGATCTATTCGGGACTGACAATCCCACACCTTAACTGCTAGCTACAGTTAGGCGGGCACGCTTAGGGTGACAAATTTCTAGAAATCGTTCGACGTCTGACAAACGTCAAGGAGGTCACGTTGTCGTATCAGTATGGTTACCCGACTCACAATATGTATTAATACCAGCTTATTCACAGTTAGGGTTCAGGATCTTTATTTCGTTCGGGATAGTGATCCCATGGTTTTGTACCTATATTCTACGTCTCTTTCGGGATTGTGATCCCATGGTAGTGTTTCTATGTCTCTTCCGGGATAGTGATCCCATGGTATTATCAAACTATTCTATATCTATGTTCTATACGGGATAATGATCCCATGGTTTATTCTTATATCTCTTTCGGGATAGTGATCCCATGGTATTAACTAAACTATTTGGTATCTAGTTCGGGATAGTGATCCCATGGTTTTATGTCTACTATCTGTACGGGATGTCTTTCCCCATGATCTTTAACTATATCTTATACGGGATAGTGATCCCAAGGTTTCATATTGATAACTTATACGGGATAGTGATCCCATGGTTTTCTAAATCTATATACGGGATAGTGATCCCATGGTTTCTAAATCTGTAAACTATTTGGGATAGTGATCCCAAGGTTTTCTAAATCTATATCTTATACGGGATAGTGATCCCATGGTTTCTAAAATTTGTATCCTATTCGGGATAGTGATCCCATGGTTTCAAATCTATATTTTTACATACATACATTAACTTATCTCGTGTTAGTCTGGGTGTAACACTGATTTTTCAAACAAAATTTTCGATTTTTATAAAAGCATAATTCCCTCAATATTCATAGAAACAACCCCTTTTAATTGTTCAACAAGATATTACAAAAACCCAAGATCAAAATGTCAAGCTCCAAACGTGTGTGTACGGATCAAGCCGGCGCCTTCCCACGGTCGTCACTAGCACCTGAAACAAATAACATCAACACTGTAAGCACAAAGCTTAGTGAGTTTCCCAAAATACTACATATAACACATATTAGCCACTCGAGGCTATAACTCTATGGGTCCGTGCACCCAAACTCTGCGAACCCTCAGGTTCTAACTCTGTGAACCTTCCGGTTCTAACTCTGTAAACATGCACAGCATCAAACATATAAAGTAATGCAGTACAACACATAACATACATAGCATACAATTACTCTATCACATAACTCTGGTTACCTACTCAAGGTAAAGTATAGTGAGAAGACTCACCTCGTGTGTCTCGGTAAACCGTAACCCTGAAATCGCTAAACACTCGATCTGCCGAGCTGAAGTCCCCCTATAGCACAATATATCTCTAATTAACACTTTCCCAACTAGGGTTGACCATACCATAATAGGACAATCTAGGTCAACGCTGGTCAACGGTCAACTTGCCGGACTCGGCGAGTGCACTATAGCGACTCGGCGAGTCTGAGCGCAATCACCAATTTCCCTGGAATCCTCTCTTGACACGTCGAGCATCCCTTCCCAACTCGACGAGCTCCACCTGGCACGAGTTGTGGGGCCACCACGACTCAACTCGCCGAGTCTCAAGAACGACTCGGCGAGTCCGGTTTGACTCGGTCCACCTGTCCATCCTGACTCCCCCTTGACCCACTGAGTTCACTCATCCCAACTCGGCGAGGCCACTCGCTGAGTGGTCGTGCAGCATTCAAGCTACTCGCCGAGTCTGTTCTTCGGACTCGGCGAGTCAGAGCCATGCACTGACTCAATCTTGCTCTAAAGGCCAGATCCAGTCCACTAATCCATAGATCCAGTCCCCCCATGCTTATTTAGCACGTAAAGTCACAATCTTGATGCATAAATAACCTCTACATGATCACAAATGATGTTTTTGACTCTACTACTTCAACACAAGGCCAAGGACTCCATTTCCACCCATAAAGCTTGATGAGTGAGGCCCTCTGGACCTCTATGGATCCAGATCCATGGTCTCAACTCAAAGAGGGAACAAAAGGGCACCAAATCACCCCATAAATGATCATATTAAGCCCTAACTTGCATCAAGTTTCACCAAACAGAAAATGGTCCGAAAATATTACCTCTAAAGTGATGATCCAAGCTCCAAATCCACGAAATAGCAACCTCCTTTGCCTCCTCTTGCCTAGAGCCTCCTTCTTCTTGCTAAACAACACTCACAAGGTCAAGATTTGCTCTCAATCCTTCACCAAACGCTCAAGAACTCTAGGGACACACTCTGGGGGTTGGATGAGCGCAAATGACGGCCATAAGGCCCCTTAAATAGGCCACAAACCCAGGGATTTAGGGTTCCATAACACAGCACAGACTCGCCGAGTCCATACCCTGGACTCGCCGAGTCCAAGCGCGCACCTTCGCTCAATCCCGCGTCCCTACTCGGCGAGTCTGAGCCCTGACTCGCCGAGTCCCTCTTACAAAATAACACAATTAAACTTACAGTATACCTGGTAAAATCCGGATGTTACAACTCTCCCCCACTAGAACTGGACTTCGCCCTCGAAGTCCCGCTCTAAAACAGCTCCGGATGCTGCTCCCGCATCATATCCTCCGGCTCCCAGGTCATCTCTGATCCCTTCCGATGTTGCCACTGAACCAATACCAGAGGTACCTCCTTGTTCCTCAAAACTTTGATCTTCCGATCCCTAATAGCCACTGGTCTCTCCGCATAATTCAGGCTTGCATCAACCTGAATATCCTCAAGTGGAACCACTGCCGACTCATCGGCTATACATTTCCTCAACTGCGATACATGAAAAGTGTTGTGAATCTGTCCCAACTCTGCTGGTAACTCCAGCCGATAGGCTACCCGGCCCACCCTGGCGATCACACGAAATGGGCCAATAAACCGGGGTCCCAATTTGCCCCTCTTCCTGAACCGGATCACTCCTTTCCAAGGAGAGACCTTCAGGAGAACAAAGTCGCCGACCTGAAATTCCAATTCGGACCGGCGCCTATCCGCGTAACTCTTCTGCCGGCTCTGAGCGGTCAATAACCTCTGCCTGACCAGCTGTATCTGCTCTGTCGTCTGATTCACGATCTCTGTACTGCCCATTACCCTTTGCCCAACCTCTCCCCAACATATGGGAGTCCGACACCTCCTACCATATAACAGCTCAAAGGGCGGCATACCAATGCTCGAATGATAGCTGTTATTGTAGGAAAACTCCGCTAGAGGCAAATACGAGTCCCAACTACCCCCAAAATCCAATACACAAGCTCGAAGCATGTCTTCGAGTGTCTGTATCGTCCGCTCACTCTAACCGTCGGTCTGGGGGTGGTATGCGGTACTAAAATGCAACTTAGTACCCAACTCCTCATGAAATTTCTTCCAAAAACGGGAAGTGAAACGCACATCGCGGTCTGAAATAATCGAGATCGGCACCCCATGCCGAGACACAACCTCCCTCACGTAAACCTCCGCCAACTTCTCTGCTGAAGAACTCTCACTGATGGCAAGAAAGTGAGCGCTCTTTGTCAATCTATCCACAATCACCCAAATCGCATCAACTCCTCTGGCAGTCCTCGGCAATTTGGTGATAAAGTCCATAGTGATCTGTTCCCACTTCCACTCGGGAACCTCCAATGGCTGCAACTTGCCATGCGGTCTCTGGTGTTCGGCCTTTACCCTTCGACAGGTCAAACACCTCTCGACAAACCATGCTACATCCCTCTTCATACAGGGCCACCAATACTCCTTCCTTAGATCCAAATACATCTTCGTGGCCCCGGGGTGGATCGAAAATTTCGATCTATGAGCCTCCTCCATCAATGTAGCACGGGTACCGCCCACAAACGGTACCCAGATCCTGCCCTGATAAGTCATAAGGCCTCGACTATCCGATATAAACTCAGAAACCATCCCAACAACCCGCTCTCTCTTCTGCATCTCCGGACGCACGGCCTCGGCCTGAGCCCCATGAATGGCGTCCAGAACTGGAGCTATCACGGTCAATCTCAAACATACATCTCGCAGGGGAGTACTCTCCGCCCTGCGACTCAACGCGTCGGCTACCACATTAGCCTTTCCCGGGTGGTACAAGATCTCACAATCATAATCCTTGACCACGTCTAACCATCTCCTCTGCCTCATATTTAGGTTAGGCTGATCCATCAAGTACTTCAAACTCTTATGGTCCGTGTAAATCGTACAACGAACCCCATACAAGTAGTGCCGCCAAATCTTGAGGGCGAACACCACTGCCCCCAACTCCAAATCATGCGTGGGGTACCTCGTCTCGTGAGGCTTCAACTGCCT
Source organism: Lactuca saligna (assembly GCF_052625555.1). Lineage (NCBI taxonomy): Eukaryota > Viridiplantae > Streptophyta > Magnoliopsida > Asterales > Asteraceae > Lactuca > Lactuca saligna. The sequence continues at coordinate 145,037,711 of NC_136417.1, forward strand.
CGATGCATAAGCTATCACATGACCCCTTTGCATCAATACTGCCCCCAATCCTAGGATCGATGCATCACAGAATACCACAAAACCTTCCATACCTTCCGGAAGGGCTAATACTGGAGCTTCACACAACCTTTGGCGAAGCGTCTCAAAGGAGGTCTGCTGCTCGGGACCCCATGCAAATGCCACACCCTTCCGGGTCAATCTGGTGAGTGGAACCGCTATCTTGGAGAAATCCTTAATAAATCTCCGATAATACCCTGCCAACCCGAGGAAACTCCGTATCTCAGAAGGTGACCTCGGCACCTCCCACCTCATCACTGCGTCATCCTTGGCCGGATCGACCAATATCCCCTTCTGGTTAACGAGATGTCCCAGAAACTGGACCTCCCGTAACCAGAAATCGCACTTGGAGAACTTTGCGTAAAGTTTCTCCGCTCTCAAAACCCCAAGCACCTCCCTCAGATGCTCCTCGTGCTGCTCACTAGATCTCGAATATACCAGAATATCATCAATGAAAACAATCACCGACCGATCCAACATCGGCCGACATACCCTGTTCATGAGGTCCATGAACACAGCCGGGGCATTAGTGAGCCCAAAAGGCATCACCACAAACTCATAATGCCCATAACGTGTCCTGAATGCTGTCTTCTGGACGTCCTCGTCCCGCACTCTCACCTGATGATAGCCCGACCTCAAATCAATCTTGGAGAACCAAGATGCTCCCTGTAGCTGATCGAATAAATCGTCGATCCTCGGCAGCGGGTAACGGTTCTTGACCGTCAGCTTATTCAATTCCCGGTAATCAATACACATGCGATGCGAGCCATCCTTCTTCTTTACAAACAAGATGGGTGCTCCCCACGGCGAGCTACTCGGCCGAATAAACCCTTCCCCAGCAACTCCTGAAGTTGCGAGGATAACTCCTGCATCTCTGGAGGCGCAAGGCGATACGGCACCTTAGCAATAGGTGCGGCCCCCGGAACCAAATCGATGCCAAACTCCACTTGCCTCGCGGGAGGCACACCTGGTAACTCTTCGGGAAATACATCTGGAAACTCCCGCACCACCGGAACTTCCTCCACAGAGCTCGGTTTCTCGGAGATCACTCGCGTATCCATCACATACACTACATAACCCTTACAGCCCTGCTGTAAACACTGCCTCGCCCTAGCAGCCGAACAAAAGGCTGATCCAGAACGTGTACCCTCGCCGTATACTAAAAGAACTCCCCCACTAGGATCTCGTATAGTCACCAGCTGTCGCTCGCAATCGATAACCGCACCGAATCGGCTCAACCAATCCATGCCCACTATAACACAAACATCACCCATCGCAATCGGAATCAGGTCGATCGGAAACTCGACCCCGAATATCTCCAATACACATCCCCGGAAGACCTCTGTAGCACAAATCACTCTGTCGGCGGCTATGGAAACCCGCAGGGGCCGACTCAATACTCCACGACTAACACTGATACGCTGACTAAATGCCAAAGACACAAAAGATCGACTCGCACCCGAGTCAAATAACACTAAAGCAGGTACAAAATTCACAAGGAAGGTACCTAAGCATAGCATGATATAAGAATAATATCTCAACATCATAAACAATAATGAAAAGGAAACATACCAGCCACAACGTCGGGTGCGGCGCGGACCTCTTCCGCAGTCAGCTGGAAGGCTCTCCCCCGAGCCCTTGGTGCCTCGGCCTTCACGGGCCGACTCTCTGCAGCAGCAGCTCTGATGGCGGCGGGGGCAGACCCCTGAGATGCCCCGCGCAGCAGTGGACACTCCGCCTTCCGGTGTCCGGTCTGGTTGCAGTGGAAGCACACTGCAAATCCCCTGGGGCAGTCCTTAGCCATATGCCCCTCCTTGCCACATTTGTAGCAAGACCCTGCCCGACAGGCGCCATCGTGACCCTTGCCGCACTTTCCACAAGTGCGGCCCTTCTGGCTCCCGGGTCTGGGATCAGCGGGCTTGGCCCGCTTGGCGGCCGGCTGGGACTGTGCCGGCCGCCGATCCCTCCCCATAGACTCCGCCTCCTCCCTGGCCTGAGTCTCAAGCTCAATCTCCCTCTTCCGAGCATTTCCCTGAAGCTCGGCAAATGTCCGGTACGAGGAGTTCGCAGCGAACTCCCGAATATCCCGTCTCAAAATGCTCAGATAACGGCTCATACGTGCCTGCTCGGTGGATACGTGCTCAGGGCAAAACATCGCCCTCTCCTGAAACATCCTCGTAATCGCTGTAACTGACTCGGTACCCTGCTTGAGGGTCAGAAACTCCTATGCCAGACGTTCCCTCTCCACCTGAGGAACATACTCATCTCGGAACATGGAAGTGAACCTCTCCCAGGTCACTGCCGCAAGCTCGGTCGGTGTGAAATGCGCAGTCACAAACTTCCACCAGTCCTTCGCTCCCAAGCGAAGCTGGTTCAGCGCGAACCGAACCTTCAAATGCTCAGGGGACGAGCAAGTGAAGAAGCATCCCTCCATATCAGATATCCACCTCATAGCTGCCACCGGGTCCTGTGTACCATCAAACTCTGGTGGCTTGGTGTTGCTGAACTCCCTGAACAACATCGCATCACCTCCCTGAGGTCTTGCCGCAGCAATCGCTGCGGTAGCTGCTGCAACCGCAGCCTCAGAAAGAGCGGCATAGCGCTCGTCAAACGTCTCAATCAAAGCGGTCTTAATGGACCCGAACATCTCTGGTATCTCGGCTCTGATGACCGCAGCCACCTCCTCATGAATGATCTGTCGAATGTCCTCATCACTAGATCCGGCATCCTCCGGCATGTGTCGTGTCCTCACCATGATCAACCTCTGAAATACAACATGTGATAATTAGAATTCACTCGAACACCCTTACATTCAACAATCCACCCCTCCTTGATTCTTGGCATCCCCAGATTCTTATTTGAACTGTGTACCGCTCCGGTGCTTTTAGTAGTACGGGCCCAATACTACTGTCCGCACCGTCTCGGTACACACCCCAAATCGTCCTCTTCGAATCCCAGTCCCCAAGTACTCTATTATACTTAAATCTCTCTGAACAGATCTCACACAAAACCCTAGCTGCTACCTAATTACTCTCAGCGTCTCGTAGCAGCTCACCATTCCCTAAGCTAAGGCATCACAAAACAGGCCACTCTAGCCCTATCAGCAATACCTAGCCTACTCTAGCATGCACACACATCACAATAATAGTTATTACATAACAAAAGATATTTTGGGAATTCACCGTTCGGGCGCTGACTGATCGTACACACGTTTCTTCCTGGAAAACCCTTTACTCTTAGAAAATTTTGGTTTTTATTTTGAAAATATCTCTTCATTTCCTCAGTTTGAGTTCAAATACCCCCGAAGGTATACCCGAATCCCTCAAACCAAGGCTCTGATACCAATTTGTAACACTGATTTTTCAAACAAAATTTTCGATTTTTATAAAAGCATAATTCCCTCAATATTCATAGAAACAACCCCTTTTAATTGTTCAACAAGATATTACAAAAACCCAAGATCAAAATGTCAAGCTCCAAACGTGTGTGTACGGATCAAGCCGGCGCCTTCCCACGGTCGTCACTAGCACCTGAAACAAATAACATCAACACTGTAAGCACAAAGCTTAGTGAGTTTCCCAAAATACTACATATAACACATATTAGCCACTCGAGGCTATAACTCTATGGGTCCGTGCACCCAAACTCTGCGAACCCTCAGGTTCTAACTCTGTGAACCTTCCGGTTCTAACTCTGTAAACATGCACAGCATCAAACATATAAAGTAATGCAGTACAACACATAACATACATAGCATACAATTACTCTATCACATAACTCTGGTTACCTACTCAAGGTAAAGTATAGTGAGAAGACTCACCTCGTGTGTCTCGGTAAACCGTAACCCTGAAATCGCTAAACACTCGATCTGCCGAGCTGAAGTCCCCTTATAGCACAATATATCTCTAATTAACACTTTCCCAACTAGGGTTGACCATACCATAACAGGACAATCTAGGTCAACGCTGGTCAACGGTCAACTTGCCGGACTCGGCGAGTGCACTATAGCGACTCGGCGAGTCTGAGCGCAATCACCAATTTCCCTGGAATCCTCTCTTGACACGTCGAGCATCCCTTCCCAACTCGACGAGCTCCACCTGGCACGAGTTGTGGGGCCACCACGACTCAACTCGCCGAGTCTCAAGAACGACTCGGCGAGTCCGGTTTGACTCGGTCCACCTGTCCATCCTGACTCCCCCTTGACCCACTGAGTTCACTCATCCCAACTCGGCGAGGCCACTCGCTGAGTGGTCGTGCAGCATTCAAGCTACTCGCCGAGTCTGTTCTTCGGACTCGGCGAGTCAGAGCCATGCACTGACTCAATCTTGCTCTAAAGGCCAGATCCCGTCCACTAATACATAGATCCAGTCCCCCCATGCTTATTTAGCACGTAAAGTCACAATCTTGATGCATAAATAACCTCTACATGATCACAAATGATGTTTTTGACTCTACTACTTCAACACAAGGCCAAGGACTCCATTTCCACCCATAAAGCTTGATGAGTGAGGCCCTCTGGACCTCTATGGATCCAGATCCATGGTCTCAACTCAAAGAGGGAACAAAAGGGCACCAAATCACCCCATAAATGATCATATTAAGCCCTAACTTGCATCAAGTTTCACCAAACAGAAAATGGTCAGAAAATATTACCTCTAAAGTGATGATCCAAGCTCCAAATCCACGAAATAGCAACCTCCTTTGCCTCCTCTTTCCTAGAGCCTCCTTCTTCTTGCTAAACAACACTCACAAGGTCAAGATTTGCTCTCAATCCTTCACCAAACGCTCAAGAACTCTAGGGACACACTCTGGGGGTTGGATGAGCGCAAATGACGGCCATAAGGCCCCTTAAATAGGCCACAAACCCGGGGATTTAGGGTTCCATAACACAGCGCAGACTCGCCGAGTCCAAGCGCGCACCTTCGCTCAATCCCGCGTCCCTACTCGGCGAGTCTGAGCCCTGACTCGCCGAGTCCCTCTTACAAAATAACACAATTAAACTTACAGTATACCTGGTAAAATCCGGATGTTACACCGGGATGATAGTCCCATGATCTTGAACCGTACTTTCGAATATCTCAAACTAACTTATATATCTTTCGGGATAGTGATCCCAAGATTTTCATTATATAGTTTTGTGTGTTAACTATACTTTGTGTTATACCATTGATCTTACAATTAGGAAAATATGGGATTTTCCTGGGGTAAATACAATACATAACCAAATTGGTAACAAACGATAATTTAACCAACTTCACATAAGAAAATATGGGATTTTCTTGGATAACAAATCTTTTCGGAAACTAAAGGAAACCAATACATTTTCACAAAACAAAACCACTTATGAACTCACCAGCTTTATGCTGATTTTCAAACCGCTTGTATTCTCAGGTCCAAGTTAGACAGGTACCCGGTGATCTCTTTTGGCGAAGACGGAGTGCGTAGAAGACTCGTCTCAACTTTTGTTAATATGATGCATATGTATATTTGTATAACTTTACTTTTGAAACACATGTAAACTTTCATATATATGTAATGTAATGTTTGTTTACTGTGAATACTATGTACATTGGATTTGATACACAACGTGGTAGTCAACCCCGGAGACGTTTCCGCCTTTGGTTTTCGGGGTGTGACATAAGGTTTGCAACCTATCATGTTGACATAATTCTCATTTCTGTACCTACTTCAAATAAGTTGAATTTGCATGTGAGTTATCAAAGTTCAATTTGGAAGCATTGGTGGGCCTTGTGCTACCAAGGTGACAAGAAACTAAGATTGAACAAGTTTAATCCATGTAAGGCTGAATTTGTCACTAACCTTATCTTGTGATTATGGTTTTGACAAATTCGCATGGATAGGAACTCATACACTATAAAATCTAAGTGTCATAAGGTTTCTCTCCGATTCATGAAAATGATGGTGAGGAAACACTTTCACTAAGTAGATTTTACGTAGATATCAATTGTGTTATTTGCATTATCAAAAGTCGTTAGTGGAGCGCGTGTGGTTAACTGGCACACTAACATGGACTTGTGAGAAATGGCAAATGCCTAAGCAATTGAGACTATGATTACGGCATCCCTTTTCATAGTTCTGAAAATTGTTTAGACACACATGTGAGCTATCTAAGAAAGGATGTATGAATCTAAATTTCAGAAGTCCAGCAGATTTCTGAAAATATGTCAGAGTTAGTGGGAGCATAAGTGTTATGGTGATAATCATCATGTTAGTGGGAGCATGATTATTATTATGATTAGTATTGCAAGCTAGCAATGTTAATTATAGAAAACAAAAAGTAGTTTTGCTATAATTAAGGGAGAGGAAATTATACTTCATTTCAATTCTAAAGATTAGATTGAGATTTTAAGCATTTTTAGTCAATAATATATATGAATTTCATGTTGGAATGGTTCAAACTTGAGGAAATTCTATATATATTGCGTTCTCAAAATTCAATTATGACTACGGCATCCCTCTTCATAGTTAAATTTTGAGAACATGGCAAATAAAAATATTGTAGCAAAAGACTGGTCTAGTATCATGTCTTTATGTCAAACATCATGAATCGTGTCCCATATGCTTCGAATATAGGATCGATTGCATGTGCTATAATATTCATCTTTTCTAAATTTTCCAAATGCTTAAGGCATTGACAAAGGGAAAATTCTAGAACTGGATATGACTAAAAGTGATTAAGCAATTGTCGAGGACAATTTGAGGTTTGCCAAAGATTGGTTGCTCAAGGACATTTGGAAGTATAGTGTTAATTTTAGCAGGACCATATTGACATTTTCTGAAAAGAAGTAACTCTTGTTCGGAAGTGATATTCAAAATGGGACTATGGAAATGTGTCCATAGGTGGAAGTTATTCAATCTATGTAAGATTAGAAAACCTTAATGCAAGAAGGATGTTCAAAGCAATGTACTTTGAATATGAGACTTTCGTTCCATAGAAGTTGACCTTCTTTGGAATACTCTGTAATGACTAGTGACAAGGTTTTGGTGACTTTGTGAATAATCATTACAAGAGGAACAATGCATATAAGTTTAAAGTCTAATAGATTTTTGGTAAATGGTAGAAATTAGAAATTCTTACATTTACAATAAGGATTTGGGATTGTGAAATGAGTATCATTGGAATCATGTTCAATTGATCTACATCACAATGTAAGGATCATAGACAAACATAGTGTGCGTACTTGGGGTATGGCATAACTATTGTTTAGAAAAACAAAGTGTACATGCTAGGAGCATGGGATGACTGTTGTTTTTATTCAAGTCTTAAGTTGATTATTTGAAACATTGAATAATGTGTAATCAATATGGTGATAAATAAAAGGTGGTTTTATTTATATTCAGAAGGGTTCTGAGACCATATTAGATTCGATTATTATTGTGTTTCACTTTGCATGTTTTGACTTCCAAAATAGCTAGGTTATTCTTTCTGAATGACTAAGTTATTTAAACACTCCACAGTCGTTCATATGTTGGAAGTAGGTATGAATCAAGACTGTCATGAATCGGGTTTGTAGATGGCTAAATGGGTTTAGTCATTGCAATGGTTGCTACAACATTCATGAGTGCTCATAAGTTATGAGTATTGGAATAAACCCACGCTCACTTGTATCACTTCATGGAATTTATCTCGAGTGACCGTGAGACGGTAATATCATATAAATCTTCAAACCTAGAGATATGAGTTGTTACCTATGAGTTGGTTGTGCCTTGATTGCACGTAAACGCATCAGTAACTTGATGTTATAAAACGTGCCTTTGTGTACAATTCAACAAGTAGTAGAACAAGCATATGAGTCGAAGTTTATCTGTTCCTTCTAGAAATAGAAGCGATATCTGGTCCCCTCGATGATTTTGTTGTGACCTATGTACCGGCCGGTCAGAACTGAATTGATGTGTTCGATTAAGTTCTTTGTCAAACAAATCGAAAATCGGGAAACAAACTGCTGGACAATAAGTACGACGTTGTTCCATGTATTTGTCCGGCTGATATCATGAGAACAGAGGGTTATATGATCCCTTATCTAATGGACAAGTCATTGACAAGATCAGAGTTCATCTACAAGGTCAGAGTTCGACAGAAGCTTTTGAGAGCTACGATTGCCAGTTGGTTCCTGAAGTCATACGCAATAAATAGTTTTAGACTTATCCAAGTGGGAGACTGTTGGATTAATGTCTAAGTCCATAACTCTAATTGGTAAGACTTGACCCGACCCGGCATGGTCCATTTGGGTTGCATACCTTCATGCACTTGGATAGACTATAATGAGAGAAATAAGACACTTATGGTTATTAATATATTATAAGTTCTAGTATATTAATAACAAGAATAATAATATTATTTAATTAGTATTGATCAAGAATTAATCTAGGATTAATTAAGTGATCAAAAGAAGACTAATTAAATATATGGGTTGATTGTGTAAATCATCCATACTTATATAGTGGGCTAATGCTCCATGGATAATCAAGTTGGGCTAAAACCCATAGGATGGTCCATGGATGCTCCATGGTGTATTTGAACCCATGGATCCAAGGAAATGGAAAGCCATGGCAATTAAGGATTTACCCTAATTGTAACACTATATAAAGATCTTATTCTTGACAAAAATCGGCCACTAGTATTATTCTAGAGAGGGCTAGCCGATTTCATGAATTGTAGAACTCTCTCAAGTTATTATAAGTGTTTTGATGATTGTGATTCCATTTGAGGCTTCCACACTATTGGGGCTAGGCACTCAAGCTTCATGAAGACTTTCTACATCAAAGAGGTATGTATTCTATCTTGTTACACTCATTGTTTTGTATGCTAGATTAGGATAATACCTTGGATGTTCTTATTTGCATGTATAATAGAGAAAACATAGATCCAAGGTATTTAGGGTTGCATGTACACTTAGGAGTGTTAGAATGCTCAAAACCCAACAAAAATATCTATTTATGGGTTCCCGAGATCAAGAGTAAGGGAGTTTCGGTCTTTTATGGGTATTAGGTTTTATTCGAAAAGGGTTTTTGGGTCGGGGTGTGTCGCTAGAAGCGTAGGTCTTCTCGCCACCTTTATGTGGATATAAAGTTCGTCGGGAACGGACTTAGGACGAAGGAGATGTTGTAAATTGAAAATATTGGATACAATGGTCCCTAAAGGGGAAGTTTAGCAAAGGGGTCCCATGCATTCCAGACATGCATGCACATGTTTGGTTGGGTAAGCCTAGCATGAGCTGGATGTACGCTCAGCGTAATGGAGTAAATAAACGCGGAGGTCTCTCGACGTACGCCCAGCGTACTGGATGTATGCCCAACGTACATCTATCATACAGGAACCCTAAATTTAGGGTCAGCCACTATATAAGGAACATTATGGTTCCAACCCTAGCCTCCATAAGCACTCTTTTCCCCTCAGAAAGCACTAGATAGCAGTCCCACCTCCATTGTTAGGTGTGTTTGACCTTGGAAAGCTTGTTTTGGCAAAGGATAGCCAAGAAGAAGAAGAGGAAGTTGTCAAAGAAGGAGTGGGGTGGCGGGAGCTCATAGATCTGGAGAGGCACACTACTAGAAAAACAGCCTTTTACGACGCTCATTGCGCGTCGTAAAAGGCTCAGACGACGCGCAAATGCGCGTCAAGGAAGGCCCTGTCATAAAGAGAGACGACTCGCTTTTGCGCGTCATCTATAGACGAGGCGCATTTACGACGCTCATTTACGACGCTCATTTACGACGCGCAATTACGACGCGCGTTTACGACACGCATTGCGTATCAAGGAAGGCCATGCCATAAAGGAAGACGACACGCATTCGTGTGTCGTAACTTTATGACGCGCATGTTAATGACACGCAATGCGTATCAAGAAAGCCCTTGTCAAGAAAGGCCATGTCATAAATGAAGATGACACACATTTTTGCGTATCATAATTTTAAATGTTTAAAAAAAATATTATTTATAGATTTACTAATTTTCAAATTAAGTAATACATTAAAAATCTCATAATAGAAAATAAAATACCATAAATAACAAAGACAATTCATTTCACTAATATGTCAAATACAAATCGTTATTCCAAAAGTGAGTAAATGTTATAAAAAATGAACTCATTTATATACAATTGCATCATCACGACTAATCGGTTTTATAATCTCAAAGTCATCAATGGAAGTGCGGTCCTTATTTCCGGAATGTATAGGGTTGGTTCTCAAGCTCCGTACCACATCATCCTCCAATGGAGCATCTTCATCGATAACCGTGCTTGCGATGTTAACTTTTTCATCATCAACCATCTCACAAATCTGCAAATACTTCTCCCTGCTTGTAACAACTAATAATTAACATTTATGATTTATGATTTATGATTTAACAAACACACACCTCATAAAAAACATGTTTATTATAAAAATGTTATCACCGAATAAGCTTCTCTATGCGTGCTCCAAATGTCTCAACGGTCAGGGCATCAAACTTTCTCCGGTCGATCACGACTCTTAAGTCATCAAGACACGTCAGCAGATATGACAAAGATCAGTCATCATCCAATGGCGTATTGCCAGCACATCGAGCAATATCAGCAAGATCATTCATCTACAAATATTTGAATATCAGTACCTATATCTCATAACAAATAAGAACCTATTACCTACCTGTGGAAGGTCATCATGTTCAGAATAGGCACCCATCCCTGCCAATAACAAGTCTATCTGGCTGGTTTTTGGTGTCATCAATGGCGACCTAGGAGTCATGCTGCCAGCAGATGATGTGGTCATCCATCGATACAGAATTATCGCCTTGATCAGGAAAACAATCAAGCATGTCTTCTGAACCTCTACGTGACAATCACTAAGCTTAGGGGACATGAAATCAGTCTTCGGTAACACTTGAACTTGCTTTAGCATCCACTTCTTCCTTTTCTTTGTCAAACTTACCCCGTATAATTGACAAAACCTCCTGCTCCCGCTCACATAAATTAAATTTAAATCAATCAGCTATTTATTTTAATACAAATATACAACAGAGGATACATAAATAAATGTCTGCCTACCTCTACGTTATTTAAACCTCAAGATCTTCAGTTTGTGAAACCAGGAAAAAAAATCCAGATGGAAGTGTCCATTGGGAGTGAAACCAGGAAAAAAAAATTGTAATCTTCTTATTTGTGACTATTTTAGGGTTCTAAATCACAGATCTTCAGTTTACAGTCAGAATTAGCAAGAATGTTTTTGGGTTTTAAATCCAGATGGAAGTGTCCATTTTGAAACCCTAATTAGAGGTTATGTGTTCGAATCTGGTGGAAAATGGAAACTGTTTGATTGGTTGTCCCCTTTTCATATCCAAACCTTCAATAATTCAACTTTGACTGATGCCTGCCATTTAAAAAGATTTGGAGTATTGATAAGATGAAGCCAAGTAAGTGACTGAGTACCAGATTGTTGCAGACATAAGCTTAATACATCCCTGTTATAAAACATGGTGTGTGGCTGATAATGGACAACATGTATTAAGTAATTTAAATTGTAAAGTCAAATATAGATCTAGAGTCTAAATTGTAAATTTAAAATGAGAATCCGTAAATGGTGTAACGTGTAAGTAAATGTATTTACTTTTGTCCTATCGGATGTCATGTGAAGTAGAATCGAAAGTCTGTAGTGAGATTAATCTGTATTAAAAGCTTTAACATCCACTGTTTGTTATGAGAGGAAAAAGAATAGACATTACCATTAGTTAAATAGATTTTTGAGTGAGAAGGTGACAAAATTATTTAAAGAATAAAAAATGTGACTCACCTTCTTTTCGAGCTCAAGAAGTGATAGTCCAGCACTAAAAACATCAGAGTTCTGAGTGGCAACAGCTATACCCACATGAGGTGAAAGATAGGCATCATTTCCAGAGGAAAACAACATATTTCCCCCTTGTCCCACATAGTCCTGTTGGGAAAACATGTTGGGAGTAGGGGTAGTGTGGTCAATTGCTTCTAGAACTTGGATGTTCCTCCTTGAGCTAGTTGATTTTGGCTTTGAAAGACTAAAAGTACCCCTAAAGCTAAATTTTCCAGATCTGACAAGTTTTGTAACTGATAAAGGATCTGCATCTGCAGTCTCTGAAGGGTCGATTTCTACCATTTGATATGTAAGGGGGATAGAACAGTTATTACTTATCCATTATGGGTAAAAAAATCATATGATGTGAAAAAGACAAGTCCATCAGATGAAAGCCTGTATAATCAATAACTTATCAACATGTGAAAGATTAACCTTGCTAATTTCTCACATTTAATCAACAATTGGATTATAGGAGGGACACTTACAACTCTTTCATCTTTGAATCAAATTGAGCCTCATGAAAATAAGATCCTTCATGAACCATAGTCGCCATGACTGCACAAATTGCAGCAATAATCACTCTTAAGCAAAAGAAACCACGTGAAACGTCTGATTATCATAAGCAAGATACAGTGAGAATACAGGGTTCTTGATTACCAGGGTTATAAGAACTCGTAGAACCAAAAACCCTATTTCCCTAAATTTATTTAATTATAAACCACGTGATGGATGCAGGTATACAACCTTGCTTGTGGTTTAGAGCAACATTGACTAAAGGAGTCGACTAATTGGGTGAAGGACCTTCTAAGATGGATCCAAAAGCATAAGTAGCTCCTTCCCTTTGTCTCTAATCTGGTTTTGTTATCTTTTCTTCAATGGAAGGCATCACAAGTGGAACAATATCATTTCCTACTGTTCTTGCAACTAAACCAAGACAAGTTGCTTCACAAACAACTCTCATAATATAATCACGTTCCATTTCATTGGTGAAATTTGCTTGAGCAAAACCAAGAGCATTGTAAATTGCTCTAGTTACAGCGAGTCTTACATCATTACTAGCTTCACTTGAATTCATGCCTTGAACAACAGCTGTGAGGATTTTATTCACATGATCTTGTTCTACAACATCTGGAGAAACTTCTTCACACAAATACCCCAGAGTTTCTAAAGTGTCTTGCTTGACATGAACAGCGACTTGGTGAATGTTTGATAGAAGGGAGCCGATGAGCTCAGGCCATTGTTTTTGTGGAAGCTCTATTCCAGCAACTTTAGCTATAACTTGTGATGCAGTTGATCTTGCCTCATGAACAGGAGAGGTGAGTGTCTGTAATAGGTATGTCTTAATTTGTGATTTCACACCCACATCAAGTGATAACCATCTTTGGATGAGTTCATACTTTCTATGTTGCTCTTTTGCATCTAAAGCATTCTTGAGAATCAAACCAGCTAGTTTACGACTATCAACAGGCTTCTCATCATGAGCAAGTTCTCCAGAGAGAGATAACAGAAATCCAGGTAGATTTTGCTCCTGAAATTCCTTTAAACTCTCTTCAGCATGCTTCCGAACAGATCCATCAACAGCTTGTGCATTCAACAGAATTTGGGTAACTTCCAATGCCATAAATTTTTCTGGTGAACACTGCTTCACCATAAAAACAGGTTAAGATTATTTAAAACTAAAAACACCAACAACATGTTACAAAAGCAACATAAAATCCATATTTCCAACATTTACAAAGAACTGAATTTGAAATGTATGCAAGGTTTAAAAAATTAGAAAAACAAAAGCCAGAGAAAAAATCCCCAACATTTGTAGAAAAAGCTGGAACAACTATGAAAGTTGTTGCTGCACAAACTAAGGCAATTGCAGGTGATTTGGAAATGAATATATGTTTTATTTTTCATTTTTAAATTGTTTAATCGTTTTTTTACAATGTGAAAGTAACAAACATCTATCATTTTCATGATTTTTTTTTTTAAATTTGCAGATAAGATAAAAAAAACTGGGATAATGTTTGGGCTATTGGAACCGGAAAGGTTGCTACCCCGGCTCAGGCTCAAGAAGTAAGTAGAAGGGTATTTATGTCTTTTTGGATTGTGTTATTGTTGAAAGATTGAAAACCTTCTGAAACAGGGCTTCCAGAAACCCATGAAGACAATTCCTGTAAGGAAGAGACTAGATAACATGAAAAAGAGAGAAAAGACTATGAGAAACAAATCTGCCTCCTAGGTCGTTCATTTTCCTCTTCCAAACGTGAGATTTTGTTCTCCAGCTCATGTGTGTAAGCCTGTTAAACAATACAACATTTTCTCATCACATATTTATAAAAGGTAAAATGAGAAAGAAGACAGAACAGGTCAATAAGGTATACTTAGTCACCCAAAAAAAAAGCCTTTTGTACTCTGAACTCTTGTTTGTTGTACCCATAATCCCATATTACTTCCTCTGCTTCTTCTTTTTTTTTTTTTTTGTTATCTTTTTCTGAGGCAGACTCCATTATGGGGTCTTAGTTCCTTGATAAATTCGATGGATAAACATGTGTTCCCAGGGATAATAATAATCTTGCCATATGAAGATTGACCAACCCCATTCACGAGAGGTATAGCCACCAGATTCAACCTTTGTGTACTTCTCAAACGCCTCGAAAATTGACCAACCCCATTCACGATATCTGATAATAACATTAAAAAAATTAATATATATCATAAAAAATAATATATATATATATATATATATATATATATATATATATATATATAAAATCAAGATTATAAAAAAAAGTAATAATAATAATAATAGAACATACTTTGAATCTTTTGTGATACGATATAGAACAAACAATGATTCAACGGTTTTAGGGCGCAAAAGGTTATGGCGATCAACATGTTTGACGACAATGTCATGAATATACTCTGAACTCTTGTTTCCTCCATCAAGATTTTCCTTAGAGTAGCCCTGATTTATCAAAAACACTAATATTTATTAAAAAAAACAAGTAACATCTGAATAAAAATAAGTCACCACTATAGAAGGATTATAACTCTTAAGCCTTTCCCTTCCTTCATATCCAAGAAGCATCGCATACAGGGGCAAAACCGTCAATGCACCAGGGACCCATCATCCTTCTTTTCCTTTTCCTTTGATGAATCTGATTATTTCAGATCAGATTTACCTGTATAGATAATATTTAAAAAAAAAACATCAAAAGTTTAGTAAGTTATAACTTATAATAATAAATAAAGAGAAAGTTGATATAGAATCATGGAATCATACAAGAGCAATCTCCTGCCCTAGATCTGGATGCCTAGGAGCAATTATGGCAAGAATATTGATGTGCTTTTGCACTAAGGCTCTATGAACTAATACCATTACTATAAAAAATTGATCAAAATGTATTACCACTTCTGTTAAAAGAATGTTGAAAGTTTTAGTATTCAGTTGAACTAACATCCCCTGTGAGAAGACCCACGTCAAACTTCCTAGAAAAGTCCCTTGTACAATGCTGCATAAAAAATTTAGAAATAAAAAAAGGGTTAATGTCATAAATGGAAACCAACTATTCCAATTATGCATTCCACTTCTAATTCTAAATCTCACACCACTAAACTTTTTAATGTTGTTACAATCAGGTCAATGATCCAATTTATGATGAGGAGGGCATTTACGTCTTTTGAATAGACAAGATATCAAGAGTAAGATATTGTACTTTTGATGCGAGTGCAAAGGCATACTCTGCAACAACAGTCTTTCCAGTTAAAGTATGAGCTGCTACAAAAACTGATTCCCCTTTCTCAAGTTAATATATAGCCTATAATCATAAAGCTAAAAGATGTATATGAGTTTAACCCTATTTAATTTTATATCAAATTAATATTAATATTACCTCCTTTTGGAATGCATCTAATTCAAAAGGGAAATCCAATGCCATATCAGGAACAAGTTCACTAAAATTATCGGCAATCCCATCACTACCCCCTGTAACTGCCCAAACCTACAAAGCAAACACACCCATTAAGAAAAAAAAGAATCATGCAAAAAAGTTTGAAGAATTTCAATCCTAATCAAAAGATACTTTTGGCTCCTTCTGTCGACCACCATCTCCGGAATCGGAATCATCCAATCCTTTGGTCAAGCCTTCGGATCCCGTTGACAAAATTTGATCAATACCAGATGATTCAGTGTCAAGTGAATCCGGTTTATTTTCATCTTCTAATGGAACAGATTTTGGAAACCCCAATTCAATAACATTCATTTCTAACTCAGCTGTATCTCCTACACGATGATCAATGTTATCATTATCAACCTCCCACAAAAAGATACTCATAGTCATAATACAAAGATATAAAAAAGACGAGTAAGGGTGTTTGTGTTCTAAACCGGATATCGGAAATGTCAGATACTAGATTAATCCAACAATCATTCCCTCATTCCATTGTCAAACTCAAACCACTGGAATTGGATTCCATTCAGTTTAATAGTGGTCTAAATCCCGAAAAGAAGGGAAGAATAATTGGAGGAAAAGAGTTGAATCATACATACCATCAATGGGAACCTCCATAACATCCTCTTCCCAAGCTCTTTAAAATAAGTCGTCAAACTGAACAGATAAAGTACTCTGTAGAGACAGCAACATATTAACTAGAAAGAATGAAACAATGGAGTCTGATTTTGATTTTGAGAATTGAACCTTATACTTCTCACATAAAATGCAAGAAAGTACGTTTCTATTTCTTGCATTTAACCCTTTACAGAATTGTAAAAGACATTATTTGTTTCAAGTTTAAAAATATGATGTCATTCCGGTACTTTGTTGTTTTTAATCTACAACAAAACATTTTTAATTAGAAAGGTAACTCGTTACACTTAGTATTTAATTGTGGGGTCTTAAACCAATCCTTGAGCCTTCATCAAGTTCCTAAGGTTGCTGTGAGCATCAACCTACATAAATATATATATATATATATATATATATATATATATATATATATATATATATATATATATATATATAATTAGAAACCAAATAAGCAATAAATCAGAAGTAAACTCATTCAAACTATCAGCTATGGTATAACAAGACCAAAAGGCTAAAAGTGTAATATTGTCAAAACCTTGATTTGTCTTCTGAGTATATTTTCAGCCTTAATAAACCTTCTTTTCAAGTCATCCCAGCCACATACACACTAGGAAAATAAAAGTGTCAAAAATTGTTCAATTAGCAAGTCATAGAGAAATTACAAGTTGATTCATGAAAAAAGGGCTAAAATGTAAGTGTAAGAAACACCTGTATTGTGTGGAGCAGATTACAAGTTGCTTCAAGAAAGTCAGAATGTAATGTGTGGAGTAGATTACAAGTTGCTTCAGGAAAGTCATAGCTCTCCTTAATCCATCTGCATTGTTCCTCAATACTCAATGCTTCAGGGATGAAATAGAAACCTGACAACACATAGTTATCAAGTATCAAGTATATGTATAAACAAATTAACCACATAACATAACTAGAAGAGAATGGAGAAGAAATATCAAGAGAAAAAAAGGGGGGAGAATGAAGAAGAAATATCGAGAGAAAAAAAGAGCGAGAAGTTGTAAAACCCTAAATCTCCTTGACGGGGAGGAACAACAAAGATATATTACGATTTATTTTTGGAGGAGGCACTACCAACTTTACCTTAGACGATGCTTGAATCGTACCTATCTAGGGCTTCATTAGTTCATAGATGGCGATAGGGAGAAGTTGTAAAGCCCTAAATCTCCTTGTAAGTCTGACACAAGCACAATGTAACAAGCCCTAAATCGTAGTCTTGTGAGCGTGAGGATCCGAAAATGGTTGGCTCTTAAACAAATGCTTGTAAACTTGAGCAGTCGTTACAGTCTCGGTGAGGTGAGGTGAGCTCGAGGTTGCCGGCAGGAAGAGATGAGCGGAGGTCGCCAGTGGGAAGAGGTGAGTGGATATAAGCAGAAGTGAGCAGATGTAGTGAATAGAGATCAACATTTAAAAAAAACCCTAGATCCCCTGCGACTTTGTTATAAGAAGCGCGTTCATTTTTAAGAATTATAAAGCGACATGCCTGCACGACACACCTTTTTAATGGGTGCCCTCCGTGTTTTTTTTTTTTAAAATTATAAAGCGACATGCCTGCACGTCACGCTTTTCATAATGGGTGCCCTCCGAGTTTTTTTTCTGACACTAATTTTAGGTCACGCAAAAAATGCGCGTCCAAAATCCTTCATATTTTTTGGGAGATGACATTATTTTTAGGGTACACACTTTTGCGTATCGTAAATCACCGCGTGTCATTGTTCACGCGTCATTAAAGGCCTATATTCTAGTAGTGGCATCATCTTCTGTAGCCCTTTTGAGGTAAAAAAGTCTCTGGTTTGACAATCTTATTGTGTAGATCTATGTGTTGTGAAGTTTTGACACCATTCTTGTCCCAAAAACCTCATCTTGATGCATGATTCGAGGTGGTCGAGATTAGTTGTCCTTTCAGACCTTAGGAGAGGTCTTGAGTAAGAAAAATGAGGTCCCAAGGGCTTTGGTTGTCTCATATGTGATATAGGTAGGTCTTAATGGATTAAGACCTTGGGTTAAGAGCTTTATGGACGTCCCAAGTAATAAAGTTCGAGACTTTATGAATCGTAGGCATATTTGGTCTTTGGATATGAAGTTTGGGCTTAAGAGCTTAAGCCATCAAGATCTTATGTGGAGTTGTAATTCAGCGAGGTTACGCCCTGCGTAAATGGGAGTACGCCCAACGTAGTGGTTCTATGTCCCGATTCAAATCCGCGAGCATCGTTGTACCCCCAGCGTACCAAGAATGGTACGCCCAGCGTACTCCTTCTGTTGAGCTTTCATTTTGGGCCTTAAGAGATTGGCCTGTTATTGGGCTAATAGAGCTTGGGCCGTGACTGGACATTATGGATGGAGTAATTTGGACTCACTAATTATTATGGACCCTGGATCTAGGCCCATTTGGTGAGGTGGGCCCAATTTAGTAAATTAGGCCAATATTGGGCCTTGCTTTGGACTTTTGGTCTTTGGGCCATTAGTGGGCCTGAGAGCTTACCTAGTGCTGGGCCTTTCATATTTTGATTGTGGGCCTTAGTCATGGACCAGATTGAGTTAAGGGTAAATTGGTCAACTTATCCTTTGAAGGATATCGTGCCTAGGCTAATGGTTATTTTGCTACTTTGGATAGTTCGGAATTTCTTTTTGGTGAGACGGTGGTTAGGGCATCTACTTCTTCAGTTCTGAGTTTCGGTAGTTGCGTGGTCAGTTATCCTTACTATATCGACAGGGTCTAAGGCACCAAGGCCGGCCCTTTATTAGATGGAAATCCAGGTAGTTGTTTGTTATGTTATTGCTTTGTTATGTTTGCATCTTGGTAGTTAGGATTGTATATGTCAGAGACCTGGTTAGGGTCGATACACTGGTTTATAGAATGATGACATGCTAGTGATCGGTTAGGTCGATATCCTGGTAGGGATGTGCTATGTATGTGATATGCGAGATTGGTTGATTAGTTATGAATTGCAATATGATTATATGTTTATGTGTAGATGGTTGTTTAACTGGGGTTAGGTTGAGGCGGGTCCTGCTTGGTGCTGTAGGCCAACATACCCAGGGCGGACCGATTATCCCGAAGGCCCACCGAGCGGTCCGGATAGGCTGTAGGCCCCAAGAGGGCGGACCAGACGGGCCGAGGCTCGGAGACTTGACTAGGCCGACTGAAGGCCCGGTGCGGTCGGACTAGTCATAGTGTAGACTAAGAGAGTGGACCAGGCCGACTAAAGTCCTGGTGCAGGCGGACCAGTCATACTGTAGACTCAGAAAGTGGACCAGGTGGATTGAAGTCTCGGTGCGGGCGGACCAATCACACTATAGAGTCGATGTATATGGCTACACTCGGAGCGTGGACCAGGAGGACTGTAGGCCCGGTGCGGTAGACCAGTCACACAGTAGACCCAAAGTGCATGACTGTTATGTTCTGTTTATGATATGATATGTGTATGGTGTTGTGGTTGGTATTTTGGGGGTATCTCACTAAGCTTTCGAGCTTGCAATGTTGGTTTAATATTTCAGGTACTTCAGGAGTCCGTGGAAAGGCAAAGGCGTGATCGTACTGCTCCTCATATTTATTTTTTTTATATGGTTCTGGGAATACTTTGATAATAAATGTATTGAAAACCTTTTCGTAATAAATTAAATGAATTGGGTTGTTATTGAAAATTTTAAATTCGTTGGAATTTTTAGAGCGTTACATTCGGGGTTTAGTATACGAAAGACAAAACTGAGGTTTAGGTCGCATTGTTGATATGAATGACGAAGGTTTTGTGAGCTGACGGTTAAGGCGATAGAAACATATGAATTTAGTATGGTGAGGACCACGCAAACTCATGACAAATGATAGAAACATACTCTTTGCTCAACAAAAGTTTGGTCGATTTGAAAGAAATGTCTGTTATACGATGATGTACTCTTAGTGTGTTCGACAATGTACTCTTTGTAAATGTTCTTGTGCTTTCTGTTTTCCCATTGATGTTAACACTTCTACGTATCGTACCACAATGAGATGGTACATACAATGAAAGTGCTTTGATAACTAGTGTCGATACTTTATACTAGTATCCTCTTTGGTACCACTATGATCGCCTGTCGTATACAAGTTATGAATAATTAGGATGAATAAGACATTCGAATGAGTAACTCTGCCTCAAATCCACAACCAAACATGAAACAGGAATTAAGGAGGAATCATTCACTCTAAGTCTGCAAAATCCTAGCTATGCAAAACATTGACGTACGTACTAAGCCATCATAGCTTCTCTGAACGGATCTTTTTGTTTTCTTGAATATTGTGACTTGTTTTAATAAGTGAGTTATGATAATTACTTTTAAGTTTTTTCCCTAAGTTTTAATCTTATATAAATATAAATTAATTTATAAAGTAATTATTATTTAGAAAATGTGACGTTGCTCGCTAGCGACTCTGGGGTTGATTCTACTATGGTGACCATCAGAATTCGGCCATCCACTCCTGAGTTCTTTGTTATCAGGCAGTCCATCTGGTAGTGTTCAGTCTCACCACAACCGTAGCAGGCTTGGTTTTCTTCAACTCTGGGGACTTGGGAGATCGGTTGAGTCGGTGCCCTACAAAAACGGATTGTGTGTCCCTTTTTGTGGTAGTTCAGACACTGCATTTCCCAGCATACTCCGGTGTGGTTATAGTTACACTTTCCACACTTCAGGAGGGTTCCAGCATACCGACTGGTAGGTGCTGGAGTAGCAAGCATTCTAGCGGTGTACATAGTACTCGTTTTTTTCTCTTGTGGAGGTTCATGTGTCGTTTGCTTCTTCTTCCTCTTGTTCCCCAACTTTCGTTTATAGTCCTCTCCCTTTGATGGCTCGAGAATGGGGACTTCTATACCATGGCGGACTCCATGGTCGATGAGTCACTGAACCAGGCGTTTGGCACTATCGAATGTGGTTAGGTTAGAAGACAAAACATCTCCTAGGATCGGGGCAGTTAGACCCCAGATGTATCTTTCTATATTCTTGCTCTTTGTGGTAACCATCTCGGGGCATAGTGCTGCCAGGTCGCTAAACCTATCAATGTAGGCCACTATGTTTGAGCAGACCATCGTGAGCTCCCATAGTTATTGTGCCATCTTCTGAACTTCACCCAACAGAAAGTATTCTTCCAGAATTAACTCTTTTAGGTTCTCCCAACCTATTGATTGTTCCACCGATAGGGTGAGTGACTTAACATGGCTATTCCACCATGTTAGGGCTCTGTCGGAGAAGGTGCAAGCAGCAAACTTCACTTTGCTCCCTTCTGGGCACGAACAGATTGCGAAGACCGAATCTGTTTTCTCGAACCATCGCATCAGAGCGATGACTCCACCATTTCCATCAAACGAATTGGGTTTGAAGTTCATGAAGTCCTTGTACGAACACTCCCTTGGGTGTTTGTGAGAATTTATGGGGTTTGTTAAGTGGGTAGCGCTACCAGATCCGAAGGTACCACTTTCGCCGAAGTGAGCTAGAGTAGTTGCCTTTGCGGGGGATATCGTTGCTTGGAGAGAAGCAGGGTTGAATTGTGGCAGAGGTAGTGGTGTTTGAGTTAGAGTTATTGGAGTAGCGCGTGTGTTTGATCTGCGAGGAGACATCTTTGCTAAAAGAATACAAAGATGAGGTGGAATAAGTCTATAGTAGTGGATAAAAGTTGAAAGCTGAAAGACAAGGTTACCCTAGTTTTGAGTGTATTTGGTCCTGACTTCCACATGGTTCTAGAAACGATCCATAAGAGAGTGTATACCTAATAAACTTTATGAATTAGAAATGGCTATCCTCGAATGAATATATGTGACCTGAATAACTGTTACCAGTTAAATGTAAAGAAAATAATCCTAACACATAGGGTGAGTGTAACGCCCCTTTTTGGTACGTATTTGATCTACTTTTATATCATTTGTATTGGTGACTCGACGAGTGGCAGCCCTAACTCGTTGAGTAGATGCGAGTTTGGGATGCGGGTTTAAGTGATCTAGTCGATGAGTCTGTGCTTGGACTCGATAAGTAGGCCGGTTTGGATGAAACCCTAAATAAAGGGTTTGCACCCTATTTAAAAAAACATTATGAGCTTTAAGTCCAGTCTCCATCACCTACAGAGCATTTCTTTTGAAGCCCTAATTCCCTTTTGGTAAACTTGAGCTTTCTTAGTAACTTGGAGGGTTTTTGGTGCATTGTGAATCTAGTAGAAGAGTTGGAAGGAAGAAGGATCAAGGGAGAAGGACTAGTGTAACATCCCGAAATATCAAGAGTAGAGTTGAAGGGCTAAAAGAGTAAATTGGGAAAGAGCGACTCGGCGAGTCCATGTGTGGACTCGGCGAGTAGAGTCGCGACTTGGTCGCGTGTTAAGTGGCCGACTCGGCGAGTCAGTGTATTGGACTCGGCGAGTAGGCGCTGAGTGGAGAAAACCCTAATTCTCAGGGTTGAGCCTTATATAATGATCATTATGTCTTCCTCCCAGCCTCTTTATCACCCCTTGAGCCCCAGAAAGAACCCTAAATCGCGGAGAAGCACCATTTTTGAGTGGATTGGAGCTTGGAGAAGTAATGGTTGAAGGAATTTTGGGAAGATTGAAGGCTTGGAGCAAGGGGCTTTGCTTGGATTCGAATTGCATTGCAGTTGGGGCATCACTTAGAGGTAGTATCTCGTTTTTGACCTGTTGATTATGTTGTTTCTTCATTTTGGGGTTTGTGAGAAATTGTCTATGGATGAAATGGGAAGTCTAGAGGTTAGATCTGAGGTTGCTACCTCAGATCTGGAAGGGAGAAGAATCAGAGAGCATGAAAGTCCCTGTGTTGGAGTGTTTAGTGAAGCTTGCATGTCCCAAACCCTAGCCCCAATGTGCAAACGGCTTAGATCTCTTTGGATTCACGTAAAGGTTGCCACTTTACGTGATGGATGAGTGGTAGGAGGCTAGATCTATGTCTTGGAGCAGTTGCATGGCCTGGAATGCTTCGGAATGTATTCAGACCGGCGGTACTCGGCGAGTCACATGGGTGGACTCGACGAGTTGGATGAAGATGGCCTGGAACTTTGCGAGTTGTATGAACAACTCGGCGAGTAGGTTGAAGATAGCCGTAGACTCG
Source organism: Lactuca saligna (assembly GCF_052625555.1). Lineage (NCBI taxonomy): Eukaryota > Viridiplantae > Streptophyta > Magnoliopsida > Asterales > Asteraceae > Lactuca > Lactuca saligna. The sequence continues at coordinate 145,061,250 of NC_136417.1, forward strand.
GCGAGTCTGTTCTTGGACTCGACGAGTCTTGACGAAGAGTCCCAAATATTTCTTGGTTGAGTCGAGAATCGGTGAGTCAAGGGATGACTCGGTGAGTTGGGTGTGAGTGGACTCAGAGTTGTGGGACTCGGCGAGTCTCGTGTTGACTCGACGAGTTGAGTCGCGATATGGGGAAGTTCTGATTATGGGAACTCGACGAGTCACAGGGTTGACTCGGCGAGTAGAGTCAGTCAAGGGTTGACCTAGACTGAGGACTTTGATTTCGACCAAGGGTTGGCCGTTGAGTTTTAGGGTTTGGACAGCGATGTGGCCTTTGGGCCAAGAGAGAGGTAAAATAGTCTTTTACCCATAAGAGGGTGTTATGAGAGGATTTATTCTAGCCTCGAGAGTTATATTCATGAGAGTATTTGCCTTACGTGTTAGGCGGTGGCGAGTTCGAGATTCAAGTGTGGGGATATCTGCTTTCTGCTTGCCAGGTGAGTCTTCTCACTATACTTTACCTTGAGTAGGTAACCAGAGTTATGTGATTAGAGTATTTGTATGCTATATGTACGTGATGTGTTGTACTGCATTATTTCTATGTGATTTATGTTGTGCATGTTTATAGAGTTGGAACCGGAAGGTTCCCAGAGTTAGAACCTGAGGGTTCATAGAGTTTGGGTGTACGGACCCATAGAGTTATAGCCTCGAGTGGCGAATATGTGTTATGTGTGGTATTTTGGGGAACTCACTAAGCTTCGTGCTTACAGTGTTTTGTTTGATGTTTTACAGGTTTCTCAGTATCACGGGATGGAACCGGCTTGATTGTACACACCAGAGAAAGAGTCATATTTTGGAGGATCTTGGTTTTCTATGCAAGTGAAAATAGAGTTATGTTTTGTAAATCGACTATGAATAAGATTTTAAACAAGTGTTTCTAAGAGTAAAATGATTATTTTAAATGAAAAATTTGTCTTGAAATTTACGGTGTTACAAGTTGGTATCAGAGCCTTGGTTTGAGGGATTCGGATGCGCCTTCGGGTAAATCTGGACTCAAACTGAGGAAGTACGAAAAGTTTTTAAAGAAATAATTTTCTAAAAGTGAATAAGAGTTCAAAGAGAAAGCAAGAAGGAGCAGTGTGTACAATCAGCCAGAGCCCGAACGGTGATTTCCCAAAATACCCTTATTTTTGTGTTATGAGATATGTATGATGCACTTTATGAGATATTATTACATGCTAGAGACAGGCTAGGTATTTCATATGTTAGGACTAGAGTGGCCTGATTTGTGATGCCTTAGCCTAGGACTCATTGTTATATGTGTTATGTTTTAAGTATGTGATGAGTGAGAGTATCCGGTTAGAACCCATGAGGGGTAGAGTTACAGAGTTCGGTGGTACTTTCGAGGATGAGCTGAGAAGGTGGAGTTATCACAGAGAGGGAGTCCTATGTATCCTTCGATGCTCGAATGCTGCTTGCTTTGTGCTTTGTGGAACTCTCGATGATGGGAGTCAGCTACCAAGTGAATATGACGATATTCAGGAGGTAGATGGCTGGCATCATTAGGAGCTCTTCAGCAGCTGATAGCAAAGAAGTGGGAGGACGACGGAAGAGCCTAGGGAATAACCCTATCCAGATGAGTGCGCTTGTAGAATAGAGAATTTCGTTGGGGAGCGAGCACGCATAATGGGATTGGTGAAAGAGCAGGTCGAGCAGCTATTTAGAAGCTCTGGGATGGTCCGTGTGGAAAGTACGGGTAGATGTGGCAGGTAGTATGGGCCCGTACTACTGAAAGCAGAGGACCCATACTTGATACAGGGAGTATTCTGAAGGTTCTAAAGAGCAGATTGAGGAGTGATGTTATGGTTCGGGTACCATACATCAGAGCAGATTGAGGAGCGATGTCATGGTTTACGTACCATACATCAGAGCGGATCGAGGAGTGATGTTATGGTTCGGGTACCATACATCAGGGCGGATCGAGGAGTGATGTTATGGTTCGGGTACCATACATCAGGGCAGATTGAGGAGTGATGTTATGGTTCGGGTACCATACATCAGAGCAGATTGAGGAGTGATGTTATGGTCCGGGTACCATACATCAGAGCGAATTGGGGAGTGATGTCATGGTTAGGGTACCATACATCGGGGCATATTGAGAAGAGATGTCGTGGAAGGAGTACCATGGTTCGTAGTGAACGATGTTTGTGGTTCTCCGGTTATTCGGTCACGAGTAAGTTCGAAGAGGCGTCCCTTGAGAGGGAGATCGAGAGTCCCTCAAAGTATTCTAGTAAGGAGTCAGTGGAAGGGAGAATTTCGATCTGAGTTGAGTGATCAGTCGATAAAGGAGATGTCACCTCCTATGATCGGGGAGGTACTAATTATGTAAGTGTGAGAATATGAGAAGCATGATGTTTTGGTTTTGGGTTTAGGGGGTAAACCCTGCAGGTCGTCATTGATGATGATTTCCCCCAGAGTATCAGGTAACATGTGTGCCGCGAGGCAGTGATCTATCATGAGCAGATAGTCAGTTGGGACTAAGATAGTCGAGGGCCACGCTATACCTAATTGAGTATAGTCGGGTGTATGGTAGTGGTATCAGTGGGGAGTTCAGTCGAGTTTAGCGGTGCAGAGAGTTTTCTATCCATGGGGTGTTGAATATGGGAGTGGGTCCTTGTTCGTGGAGTGATCTCGGTGTTGGAGCGTTGGTTGATGAGTTGAGGTGAGGGGTACGGTGATTTTATGGTTCAGTCTATGAGCCAGGGATGTTATTGAGCAGTTGATTTGTTGGTACTAGATTGGTAAGATATTTGGAACGACTAGAGGCAGACGTGACGGGAAGTTCTTGAGGAGTTCATCAGAGGTTCAGAGTATATGAAGTCGATTCATTTCCGTAAGGGGGCAGGTGCGATTTTGCTGGAGAATATAGTTATGGAATAGTTGTGTGCTATTTGGTGACGGTTTGAACCCTAAGTGGGGGAGAACCGGGTGCCGTATGTAAGAAAGTAGAGATTTGTCAGGAGCAGTTATAAGTGGAGTATAGAGATATGCGGTAAGAAATCATGAGACCAGAGATGTCGGTGATCGAGGAAAGGGGTCGGAGTGAGTTAATGCGGGAAGTACTTGTTTGAGAAGGATGAATGTCTCCACGACAGGTGTTTATTAGTCAGGAATCTGGTATTGGTCAGTGTTGGGGCAAGTAGATAAAGAATGATTGGGCAGCCAACTCCCGGGTCGGTATGCGTATCCTTGTTTGGGTTTTGAGTGGCGGGAAAAAGGGTTTCGGAGAATTATCAGCGTATTTCGTAGCGTTAGCGTTTCTTCGTATTGCCGTTGGGAAATTGAATACACCGAAGTTGCAACTTGGGAAAAATGAAGATCTAGTTATGGGGTTCAGAGGGAATGTATTATTGCATCTATATGGTGCTTGGGGCAGGAAACCTGTGGTTGTGGCAGGATCTTGTGATGATCGGTGGGGGTGTTCCGAGGTATCCGGGTATTGATATCTTTATTTCGAAGTTATTCGTGAATCTTGAGTTGAGACGACTTGTGGTATATCAGGTATCTATGGAACTAGTGATAGCCCTTCGAGTATGGGCATCCAGGGAGATTACTTGGGAGAGTAGATCTTCGCAAGGGTGGGCATCTGTTATGACGATTGCCTCCAGAGTCTGTGATGAATATTCGAGACGGGTATGGGTAGCCGCCTATGATAGTCTGTGGAGCACGAGCTAGTGGAGTCAGAGGGTGTTGTGATACTGCGGGGAGCCGTAGTACTCACTAGTCAGAGGGTGTTGTGATACTGCGGAGAGCCGTAGTACTCACTAGTTAGAGGGTGTTGTGATACTGCGGAGAGCCGTAGTACTCACTAATCAGAGGGTGTTGTGATACCGCGGGGAGCCGTAGTACTCACTAGTCAGAGGGTGTTGTGATACCGCGGGGAGTCGTAGTGCTCACTAGATGGCAAGAGAGTGTGATGATGGAATGTTCTCCGATCAGTGTATGATGTGGAAGAGTTTTGGGCTTGAGTAGCCCTAGTATTGAGTTTTTGGAGCCTGGATGTTGGACCGGGGGCAGAACTGGGGTCCCCGTCTCTGTCGGGGAATGTGGTGAGATGGCAAGGGATATGCGCAGCAGAAACCAGAGATCAGAGTGGAGACGATCCTCGGTTGGATTGTACTTTCTTGCATAAGGAAAAGAGAATTTCGTGACTTGCGTGTCACGGGGCCGGGATAGTGGTCACGGGGAGGAAGTTAGTGGGATATTTGGATCATGATTTGGGTGACCTCTGGAGGCTCAACTGTGGAGTCAAAAGCTGACCTGGTGCTCAGTCTCGAAGAGGGATATGTGATGAGCTAGAGCTTATCCTGATGATGTCGGAGGACACCTCAGAGGGAGTGAACGATTCAGACGCTCAAAGACATGCTTCGGGCATATGTATTAGATTTCGGAGGGTGTTGCGGCACATATTTATCCTTGGTTGAGTTATCCTATTTCAACAGCCATCATTAGTGCATTGGTATGCCACCCTTTGTGCTGTTGTATGGGAGGAAGTGTTGGATCCTCATTTACTGGGGAAAGTGTTGATTCGTGGAAGTGAAAGTTGTAGTGAGAATGGATGATTTGGAGTATGGTGGTCGAACACTGTGTCTGTGACAGTGGTATGGAATGACATCATGATGGGATGTCTGCCGAGGACGCGGAAGGATTCCACGGGTGTAGAGCCAAGAGTCTCAGGATGGATGTAGGGATGGAGTCTGGGACTCCCAACTTGATTCTGATCGAGGGTTGTGTGCGTAGTGGTGGTTTCTCCTGGGGATGTTAGAGACGTCATCATTGTGACGGGTTTTCCTAACCCGAGAGTGCGAAGGTTGGTGCGGCATGGGTGTGTGATTGCAAGAAGAGGACTCATGGGAGTTGCTCTGGGATTTAAGAGTGGGTCTTTCCGTCGTCACGGATTGGATAGAGAGGGATTCGAATCGGGGATCCGATGGTTCATGTCTTCTAACCCTTATGGGTCGAGTGATTGTTGAGATTTGGGGCAGTGATACTTCATGGGTAATTCTCGGATCGATGTGTGTGGTCATCAGAGGGTGCATCTGGTGCCCGGTTCGAGACAATGGTCAGGACACCGTAAGGAAAGGGAAAGTGTGTTCAAGTTTCGATGGGTATGCCTTGTGAGATCTGGTCCGATTAAGGCCAGGTGGCACGTTGTGGGAGTAATTCTGGAGTTGAGTTACTGTAGGCTTCGAGGGCGAAGCCTAATTTAAGTGGGGGAGAATTGTAACATCCCGAAATATCAAGAGTAGAGTTGAAGGGCTAAAAGAGTAAATTGGGAAAGAGCGACTCGGCGAGTCCATGTGTGGACTCGGCGAGTAGAGTCGCGACTTGGTCGCGTGTTAAGTGGCCGACTCGGCGAGTCAGTGTATTGGACTCGGCGAGTAGGCGCTGAGTGGAGAAAACCCTAATTCTCAGGGTTGAGCCTTATATAATGATCATTATGTCTTCCTCCCAGCCTCTTTATCACCCCTTGAGCCCCAGAAAGAACCCTAAATCGCGGAGAAGCACCATTTTTGAGTGGATTGGAGCTTGGAGAAGTAATGGTTGAAGGAATTTTGGGAAGATTGAAGGCTTGGAGCAAGGGGCTTTGCTTGGATTCGAATTGCATTGCAGTTGGGGCATCACTTAGAGGTAGTATCTCGTTTTTGACCTGTTGATTATGTTGTTTCTTCATTTTGGGGTTTGTGAGAAATTGTCTATGGATGAAATGGGAAGTCTAGAGGTTAGATCTGAGGTTGCTACCTCAGATCTGGAAGGGAGAAGAATCAGAGAGCATGAAAGTCCCTGTGTTGGAGTGTTTAGTGAAGCTTGCATGTCCCAAACCCTAGCCCCAATGTGCAAACGGCTTAGATCTCTTTGGATTCACGTAAAGGTTGCCACTTTACGTGATGGATGAGTGGTAGGAGGCTAGATCTATGTCTTGGAGCAGTTGCATGGCCTGGAATGCTTCGGAATGTATTCAGACCGGCGGTACTCGGCGAGTCACATGGGTGGACTCGACGAGTTGGATGAAGATGGCCTGGAACTTTGCGAGTTGTATGAACAACTCGGCGAGTAGGTTGAAGATAGCCGTAGACTCGGCGAGTCTGTTCTTGGACTCGACGAGTCTTGACGAAGAGTCCCAAATATTTCCTGGTTGAGTCGAGAATCGGTGAGTCAAGGGATGACTCGGTGAGTTGGGTGTGAGTGGACTCAGAGTTGTGGGACTCGGCGAGTCTCGTGGTGACTCGACGAGTTGAGTCGCGATATGGGGAAGTTCTGATTATGGGAACTCGACGAGTCACAGGGTTGACTCGGCGAGTAGAGTCAGTCAAGGGTTGACCTAGACTGAGGACTTTGATTTCGACCAAGGGTTGGCCGTTGAGTTTTAGGGTTTGGACAGCGATGTGGCCTTTGGGCCAAGAGAGAGGTAAAATAGTCTTTTACCCATAAGAGGGTGTTATGAGAGGATTTATTCTAGCCTCGAGAGTTATATTCATGAGAGTATTTGCCTTACGTGTTAGGCGGTGGCGAGTTCGAGATTCAAGTGTGGGGATATCTGCTTTCTGCTTGCCAGGTGAGTCTTCTCACTATACTTTACCTTGAGTAGGTAACCAGAGTTATGTGATTAGAGTATTTGTATGCTATATGTACGTGATGTGTTGTACTGCATTATTTCTATGTGATTTATGTTGTGCATGTTTATAGAGTTGGAACCGGAAGGTTCCCAGAGTTAGAACCTGAGGGTTCATAGAGTTTGGGTGTACGGACCCATAGAGTTATAGCCTCGAGTGGCGAATATGTGTTATGTGTGGTATTTTGGGGAACTCACTAAGCTTCGTGCTTACAGTGTTTTGTTTGATGTTTTACAGGTTTCTTTCAGTATCACGGGACGGCACCGGCTTGATTGTACACACCAGAGAAAGAGTCATATTTTGGAGGATCTTGGTTTTCTATGCAAGTGAAAATAGAGTTATGTTTTGTAAATCGACTATGAATAAGATTTTAAACAAGTGTTTCTAAGAGTAAAATGATTATTTTAAATGAAAATTTTGTCTTGAAATTTACGGTGTTACAACTAGATCCAGGAGCAACATCAGTTTCTCTTCACCTTCAGGTAATCAAGATCAAAACATGACTTGTGGTTTTATAGATTTTCTCCTTTGCCACTTTATGGAGTTTTGGTGTCAATAAGCTTAATCTTAAGACTTGGATGTCCCAAGTCGATTCACCTTCAGATCTAGACTCTAGAACCAAGTTCTTGGCATAAAGATGCAAGCTTTTTGGCCATATTAGCCCATGCACCCCGTTAGACCTCATTTTGGGTCCTTAAAGCTTATACTTCCTTGGATGCACGTAAAGTTCATAACTTTACGTGCTAGATCGATATTAGAAGCCCAAATCTACGTTTTGGATGAGAGTTGTACGCCAAAAATCGAGCTATAGACTTGGACAATAGGCGACTCGACGAGTTGTTCTTGGAACTCGGCGAGTCCGGGGCTTCAGTCCCCAATTTGTTGTGGTTCAAAGGGACCCAGCTGAGTGATAGCAAGCTTTTAGACGAGTCCATAGGAGTGATTCGACATATTGAGATATAGCCTCAATCTGGAAACCATGGGACTCGACGAGTGTTAGAACACACTCGGCGAGTCCAAGGCAATCTCCTTACCCACAAGAACAGACTCGACGAGTTGTTCATACAACTCGGCGAGTCATAGTCTAGACGTGTTCATATGATGAAGGAGGACTCGACGAGTTGTTCGTACAACTCGGCGAGTCAGATGAAGGCTGGCTAGATGTCATTATAGAAGCGGAACTCGTCGAGTCTTTGCTAAACTCGACAAGTAGAGTCACGACTCTACGAGTTGTTCTTGGAACTCGACGAGCCTAGGGCTTTAGTCCCCAATCTATTGTGGTTCAAAGGGACCTATCTGAGTGATAGCAAGCTTTTAGACGAGTCAAAAGGAGTGATTTGACATATTGAGATATAGCCTCAATCTGGAAACCATGGGACTCGACGAGTGTTAGAACACACTCGGCGAGTCCAAGGCAATCTCCTTTCCCACAAGAATAGACTCAACGAGTTGTTCATACAACTCGACGAGTCATAGTCTGTACGTGTTCATATGATGAAGGAGGACTCGACGAGTTGTTCATACAACTCAGTGAGTCAGATGAAGGTTGACTAGATGTCATTATAGAAGGGGAACTGGTCGAGTCTTTTCTAAACTCGACGAGTAGAGTCAGATATAAGGATAAAAGAAAGGTTAGGGATTCGATGAGTTGGAGGCCCAACTCGGCGAGTGAGGTCAACTGGAAGTTGACTTTGACTAGGGGTAAAATGGTCATTTTCTCCTAAGATTAGTTATTGGTGTTTGATTAAGTGTCTTTATGGGAATTGTAGCCAGGGAGTTACCAGAGCAGCAATCCGACAGTTCCCGATCAACATTTCAGCAGTCAGCCTTACGAGGTGAGTTTCCTTCCAGTAGGAACGGGTCTACAGCCACAATGCTGGCGCGTTTAGATAGCAATAATTCAGTATGCTTGATGTCTTTGTGATCTAGACATGTCTATGTGTTATGTGTTTCGGGCTGCGGTCCGAAGCAATATGCAGTGTATGTGTTATTGTTATACATTATGATTATGTTATGCTATGTTCAGTTAGTTCCAGACTCTGGTCCGATGTAGTGGGCAAGGCCCAAGTCAGTTCCGGACTCTGGTCCAATGCAGAGGGCAAGGCCTTAGTTAGTTCCGAACTTCAGTCCGATGCAGTGGGCAAGGCCCAAGTCAGTTATGGACTTCGGTACGATGCAGAGGATGAGGCCCGAGTCAATTCCGGACTCCGATCCGATGTAGTGGGCAAGGCCCAATATGTGCTTTATTTGTTATTGCATAGTATGTGGTAGTTTGGGGAATCTCACTAAGCTTCATGCTTACAGTTTCAGTTTTGGTTTTAGGTACTTCAGCTAGCAAGGGGAAGGGCTCAAGTTGATGACATGGCACACACCACAATTTTAGCCAGGGAGTTAGACTCTGATATTATGACACGATCATGACAATAGATTTGATTTGGTACATTTAGTATGATATTTTGAGATACACGACTTATGGTTTTCTTAGATGATATTTGGATATTATGGTTTTAGTAATGTTTTCAAACGAAATTTTTTGGCTTGTATATTTTGGTTGTTTCAATGAGTAGTGTTTCAACTAACTCATTAAGTTAACCAAGATTATTATTTATTAGTGTGACGTATTAAGGCGTTTTGGTTACTTCGGTTGATCCTTCTTCAACAACTTCTCATGAACTTGCTCTTGTTCCTCCTTGACTCTTCTGTTGACCGCTTTGAGATGGTGGTTACATCTATCTTGTTTTGTCATGCGAGAATGGAAGTGTCTAAAGAATCTATGAGATTTAAACGAAACATTATGTGGTGATCCTTACAGAGTCCTTCCATAATTGCACAATGTATACAAGTTGTATATAATTTAAGATTAAATAAACCTTCGAATAAGTGATCCTACTCCGGAACCACAACCAAACAAGGAACAGGTAGTGAAGGTTATATCACAAATTCTGTCTATAAAATCTCAATTATATAAAACCTTAGGAGCATACATTCAAAGATTATAGACGTATCCGTAAGGGTCTTTTAAGTTATCACATAAGTTATTTATATAGTGCCTAAAATACTCCTATAGTATTTTAATGTAATGAACTCGGTATGTTTTAAACTTGTTATCATGTTATAGTGTCATAGAATACTCCTATAGTATTCTAACTTTCATGTTTTAATCTAGAAATTTCTTGTATAGTGTTAGGTAAGTTTTAGGACTGTTGCAACATCACATCATTCCCAATCACATGTCGATCATATCTCGAATGAATATAGTTGATCAGGCAATATTGATCCTAGATATGATTACATAACTGTCCAGGTTTGACCGCAGTGTTCAACCTTTAAATACTTATGTTCTGTTCTTTTTGTGATACTTGTTCGAGTATGTATACATGTATAAGAAGTAGGTATATTTTTATAACTTATTCTTATGTTCTTAAAATATATTATTATTCAGATCACTTAAGCCCCATTGTATTTATAGTTGTATATCTTTTATCAGTTGATATAATTAGTTTACTATAAAAAAAATGCTCTGATACCTAGAGATGCACAAAACCCGAATCCGATCCGATCCGATCCGGATCCGAATCCGATCTGGTTTCGCTTACGTCATCAAAAATCCGATCCAGTCAAAATCCGATCCGGTTCTAACCAAAATCCGAATCCAATTCTAATCCGATTTGAAACCGGTTTAAACCGATTTTAGTGGGTTTTAATCGGATTTTGGGGCGGATTTGGATCCGGTTTTTAGCGAATCCGGTTTACGATCCGGTATCAAATCCGATTTGGAATATAGGATTAGGATCTGATTGAAAATCCGGTTTTAAATCGGATCCGATCCGGTTTGGTCAAAACCGGTTTTGACCCAATCCGGTTTTGAATAGTGAAACCGGTTTTTGTGTGCATCTCTTGATACCTATCTGTCACACCCTAAAACCGGAACGACGGAAATGTTCGGGGGCGGAGGATGTCATGTTTAGTATCACAAGACATGCATCATAGAAATCAAAAAATAAACAACCATTTCATTAGAAAGAAAGTGTTTACAAGGTGTTCACAAAACATAGAATACATAAGAAAATAACAAAACAAGACTTGAAGCTATTATGCTCCATCTTCTGAATTCCCAGTGCGTGTAGCTGTCTACTAGTTTTCTGAGAATACAAGTTATTTTGAAAGAGTTGTTCAGCATTTAAGCTGGTGAGTTCATAATATTTTAGTGATGTAGTAAGTTGTAAGAAAGTTGTAATAAGTTTGTAAGTTCTGTTTAGAAAAGTTCTCTTGTTCCTCCAAAAAAATCATATATTTCCTGCTTTGATGAAAGATAAGTAAAAATGACTCTACAATCCTTTCTATGAGTACTAAGTGGATATAAGTTATATAAAACCCAGAGTAAATAAACAATAGATTGTGTCTATCTTCCCTAAGCCAACAACCAAACAAGGAATAGGGAATGAGGCGGATGGCACACATTATGACAACTCGAAACTTCTATCATGTACAACCATTCACTTCAATAGAATTCAAAATTGTTTCTGCTAACTTTTAAGCTATTTAGAGTCAGTTTTAGTGTTCTAAAGCCTAGTACTTCAAGAGGTGAACATAGGAAGTATGCTTTAGAGTTAGTTATGCAACATTTAAGTTCCTAAACTCCTAGAGTTTGGAGTTTACGGCCGTAAACTCTAAGGAGTATAAATGTGAAACTTAGTCATTTTATTCATTTTTTTTACCAATTTCAAACCAAGAAGCCATTCTCTCTCAATTATCATCCGATTTTCCTTCTTGATCTTCAACTTAGTAAGTGTTTTTTTCCTTGATTAGTTGATATACTTCATCATCCAGTGATCTTACATGATTTCATCCATGAAATCATCCTCTTTTCTTAGATCTTCAAGCATTCTTCATTTCACCAAGAACACACACTAGTGTTCTTGAGCCTTAAGCACCCTTACAAGCTTCTATACTATAAGTACTCTTGTCTTAGCTTGTTCTATGCTTAAATCAATTAGATTATACTTAGAAATAATCAAGAAAACAAGATCAAAAGGGAGATTACGGCCCAGGAACCTCCTTGGGCCGTAAACTCTATTTAAGGGTCCAAATGAGCCATAGTCCCCTTCTAAGCCTTGGATACAAGTCTAGATCACTTACATGAGGAGTGTAGGACCTTAAACAAACAAAAGAATCAACCACACATGAGTTTACGTCCGTAAACTCATGGGGAATTGACCATGGGCCGTAAACTCTATAAGGTGGTGCAATTGTGCCACCATTCCTTCCTAAGGCTTAGACTTGATCATAGAACACTTAATTTTGACTTATAAGACCTTAAAACACAAAATGGTGCTAATTACCATGAGTTTACGGCTGTAAACTCATGGGGGAAATGACCATTGGCCGTAAACTCACATGGTGTTACCATTTGGGTAGTAAAGTCCAATGAGAGGCCATACAACCTTTAGATGCAACCCTTTGGTATTTATAGCACTTGAAGAAGAGTGTTTTACATTTCCTAGGGTGTCTTAACTTGGTTAATTTTTTGTTAAATGACTAATTGGATACATATATGTGTCATTATATGTTAAATAGGATATGTGTGTGTGTGTGTGTGTTCAAGTCTTCACTTGACACTTAGCATCCTATACCATCTGTTCATCCAAGCCACTTACTGTAGGTGAGTTCATACCCCTTAATCAACCTTTTAAATGCTTTTAAATGATTTTATGGGGGGAATACAAGTTGAATATCATAGTTATTATATCAATCACATGTGATTAATAGCTATCAAACATATGGATTTGATATACTTTCAAACTGTTTTATCAACCAAACTACTTTTGAATCGTTCTATAAACTGACATCAAGTCATTATTATTTATTGTTTCAAACCCTTTAAATGTATTACAAAACCTCTTTTATGCTTATATATTGTTGATGTAACATCCAGATTTTTTTCAGGTATTATATAAATTTAATTGTGTTATTTTGTGAGAGGGACTCGGTGAGTTGGGGCTTGAACTCGCCGAGTAGGGACGCAGAACTGATCGGGGGGTGCGGACTTGGACTCGCCGAGTCCAGGGTATGGACTCGGCGAGTACTCGCTGTGTATTGGAACCCTAAATCTCCGGGTTGTGGCCTATTTAAAGGGCCTTATGGCCGACTTTTGTGCTCACCCAACCCCCAGAGAGAAACCCTAAAGAGATCTAGAGCGTTTGTGAGGAAGGAGAGGCCAATCTTGAACTTTTGTGGGTGTTGTTGCAAGAAGGAAGTGTTCAAGGCAAGAGGAGGCTGAAGGAGGTGCGATTTTTGTGGTCTTTGAGCTCATAGAGGCTGTATTGAGGTATTATTCTCGGACCTTCTTCACTTTTTGGTGTTTATTCTTAGTGTTAGGGTTTTCTAACCCTTTTAGAGGTTGATTAAGTGGAGTAGTTGGTCCCTTCTCGAGTTGTGTTTTGGATCTGGACCCAAAGAGGTCCAGAGACCTTAACCCATGGAGCTTTATGAGTCATTTTGGGAGTCTTGAGCTTGGAATGTCATTTTTGGGGCTAAAGCACCATTTTGGACCATTTAGATGTTATATGTGTGTCAAGGTCCCAACTTTACGTGATTATCATGCTTGGGGAGGCCAGATCTATGATTGTATGGAACAGATCTGACCTCAGGAGTTGTTTTGAGTTCGTGCATGGCATGAACTCGCCGAGTCCAAAGAACGGACTCGGCGAGTAGTATGAAGGTGGCCCGTTAATCACTCAGTGAGTGGACTTGCCGAGTTGGGGGAAATGACTCGGTGAGTCAGGGAGAGTCAGGGGTCTAAGTTCAAGTTGGAACTCGCCGAGTTATTCTGAGACTCGGCGTGTTGAGTCGGGGTGGCCCCACGATTCATGCTAGGTGGAACTCGTCGGGTCAAGGGGAGTACTCGACGTGCCAAGAGAGGATCTAAGAGAGTCAGTGGACACGTGTAGACTCGCCCAGTCGCCCTAGTGCACTCGACGAGTCGGGTCAAAGTTTGACCGTTGACCTTGTTGACTTTTAGGGTTGAGTACAGTTGTATTTATGAGAGTTTTATGTGATTAGGCGGAGGCTAGATCACACTTCTTCCGAGTCAGATATTTACCGAGACATCGAGGTGAGTCTCCTCTCTATACTTTACCTTGAGTAGGTAACCAGAGTTATGTGATTGAGTAATTGTATGCTATGTATGTTATGTGTTGTACTGCATGATTTCTATGTGATTTATGTAATGCATGTTATTCAGAGCTAGAACCTGAGGGTTCACGGAGTTTGGGTGCACGGACCCACAGAGTTATAGCCTCGAGTGGCTAATATGTGTTATATGTGGTATTTTGGGGAACTCACTAAGCTTTGTGCTTACAGTGTTGATGTTATTTGTTTCAGGTGCTAGTGACGACCGCGGGAAGGCGCCGGCTTGATCCGTACACACACGTTTGGAGTTTTTACATGTTGATCTTGGGATTTTGTACTGTTATGTTGAACTATTAAAATGGTTGTTTTTATGAGGAACAAGTAAAATGGTTGTTTTTATGAATATTAATGGAATTATGTTTTTATAAAAAATAAAAAATAAAAAATAAAAAAAAAAATTTGGCTTTAAATTTCCGGTGTTACAAATTGGTATCAGAGCCTTGGTTTGAGGGATTCGGGTACACCTTCGGGAGTATTTGAACTCAAACTGAGGAATTAAGAGACATTTTCAAAAAAAGAAAACCAAAATTTTCTAAGAGTAAAGGGTTTTCCAGGAAGAAACGTGTGTACGATCAGTCAGCGCCCGAACGGTGAATTCCCAAAATATCCTTCGTTATGAAATAATTATTACTATGATGTGTTTGCATGCTAGAGCAGGCTAGGTATTGCTGATAGGACTAGAGTGGCCTGTTTTGTGATGCCTTAGCTTAGGGAATGGTGAGCTGCTATGAGATGCTGAGAGTAAATAGGTAGCCGCTAGGGCTTTGTGTGAGATTTGTTCCAGAGTGATTTACGTATAATAGAGTACTTGGGTACTGGGATCCGAAGAGGACGATTTGGGATGTGTACTGAGACGGTGCAAACAGTAGTATTGGGCCCGTACTACTCAAAGCACCAGTGCGGTACACAGACCCAAATAAGAATCTGGGGATGCCAAGAGTCAAGGAGGGGTGGATTGTTGAATCTAAGAATATTCGAGTGAATTCTAATTATCGCATGTTGTATTTCAGAGGTTGATCATGGTGAGGACGCGACACATGCCAGAGGATGCCGGGTCTAGTGATGAGGACATTCGGCAGATCATTCATGAGGAGGTGGCTGCGGTCATCAGAGCCGAGATACCGGAGATGTTCGGGTCTATTAAGACCGCTTTGATCGAGACATTTGACGAGCGCTATGCCGCTCTTTCTGAGGCTGCGGTCGCAGCAGCTGCCGCAACGATTGCTGCGGCGAGACCCCAGGGAGGTGATGCGACGTTATTCAGGGAGTTCAGCAACACCAAGCCACCAGAGTTTGATGGTACGCAGGACCCGGTGGCAGCTATGAGGTGGATATCTGATATGGAGGGATGCTTCTTCACTTGCTCGTCCCCTGAGCATTTGAAGGTTCGGTTCGCACTGAACCAGCTTCGCTTGGGAGCGAAGGACTGGTGGAAGTTTGTGTCTGCGCATTTCACACCGACTGAGCTTTCGGCAGTGACCTGGGAGAGGTTCACTTCCATGTTCCGGGATGAGTATGTTCCTCAGGTGGAGAGGGAACGTCTGGCGCAGGAGTTTCTGACCCTCAAGCAGGGTACCGAGTCGGTTACAGCGATTACGAGGATGTTCCAGGAGAGGGCGATGTTTTGCCCTGAGCACGTGTCCACCGAGCAGGCATGTATGAGCCGTTATCTGAGCATTTTGAGGCGGGATATTCGGGAGTTCGCTGCGAACTCCTCGTACCGGACATTTGCCGAGCTTCAGGCAAACGCTCGGAAGAGGGAGATTGAGCTTGAGACTCAGGCCAGGGAGGAGGCGGAGTCTATGGGGAGGGATCGGCGACCGGCACAGTCCCAGCCGGCAGCCAAGCGGGCCAAGCCCGCTGATCCCAGACCCGGGAGTCAGAGGGGCCGCACTTGTGGGAAGTGCGGCAAGGGTCACGATGGCGCCTGTCGGGCAGGGTCTTGCTACAAATGTGGCAACGAGGGGCACATGGCTAAGGACTGCCCCAAGGGATTTGCAGTGTGCTTCCACTGCAATCAGACCGGACACCGGAAGGCGGAGTGTCCGCTGCTGCGCGGGGCATATCAGGGGACTGCTCCCGCCGCCATCAGAGCTGCTACTACAGAGAGTCGGCCCGTGAAGGCCGAGGCACCGAGGGCTCGGGGGAGAGCCTTCCAGCTGACTGCGGAAGAGGTCCGCGCTGCACCCGACGTTGTGGCTGGTATGTTTCCTTTTCATTATTTATTTTCGGTGTTGAGATATTATGCTTATATCATGCTATGCTTAGGTACCTTCCTTGTGAATTCTGTACCCGCTTTAGTGTTATTTGACTCGGGTGCGAGTCGATCTTTTGTATCCTTGGCATTTAGTCAGCGTATCAGCGTTAGTCGTGGAGTATTGAGTCGGCCTCTGTGGGTTTCCATAGCCGCCGACAGGGTGATTTGTGCTACAGAGGTCTTCTGGGGATGTGTATTGGAGATATTCGGGGTCGAGTTTCCGATCGACCTGATTCCGATTGCGATGGGTGATGTTTGTGTTATAGTGGGCATGGATTGGTTGAGCCGATTCGGTGCGGTTATCGATTACGAGCGACAGCTGGTGACTATACGAGATCCTAGTGGGGGAGTTCTTTCAGTATACGGCGAGGGTACGCGTTCTGGATCAGCCTTTTGCTCAGCTGCTAGAGCGAGGCAGTGTTTACAGCAGGGCTGTAAGGGTTATGTAGCGTATGTGATGGATACGCGAGTGATTTCGGAGAGACCGAGCTCTGTGGATGAAGTTCCAGTGGTGCGGGAGTTTCCAGATGTATTTCCCGAAGAGTTACCAGGTGTGCCTCCCGTGAGGCAAGTAGAGTTTGGCATCGATTTGGTTCCTGGAGCTGTGCCTATTGCTAAGGTGCCGTATCGCCTTGCGCCTCCAGAGATGCAGGAGTTATCCTCGCAACTTCAGGAGTTGCTGGGGAAGGGGTTTATTCGGCCGAGTAGCTCGCTGTGGGGAGCACCCATCCTGTTTGTGAAAAAGAAGGATGGCTCGTATCGCATGTGTATCGATTACCGGGAATTGAATAAGTTGACGGTCAAGAACCGTTACCCGCTACCGAGGATCGACGATTTATTCGATCAGCTTCAGGGAGCATCTTGGTTTTCCAAGATAGATTTGAGGTCGGGCTATCATCAGGTGAGAGTGCGGGACGAGGACGTCCAGAAGACAGCATTCAGGACGCGTTATGGGCATTATGAGTTTGTGGTGATGCCTTTTGGGCTCACCAATGCCCCGGCCGTGTTCATGGACCTCATGAACAGGGTATGTCGGCCGATGTTGGATCGGTCGGTGATTGTTTTCATTGATGATATCCTGGTATATTCGAGATCCAGAGAGCAGCACGAGGAGCATCTGAGGGAGGTGCTTGGGGTTTTGAGAGCGGAGAAGCTTTTCGCAAAGTTCTCCAAATGCGATTTCTGGTTACGGGAGGTCCAGTTTCTGGGACATCTCGTTAACCAGAAGGGGATATTGGTCGATCCGGCCAAGGTTGACGCAGTGATGAGGTGGGAGGTGCCGAGGTCACCTTCTGAGATCCGGAGTTTTCTCGGGTTGGCAGGGTATTATCGGAGATTTATTAAGGATTTCTCCAAGATTGCGGTTCCACTCACCAGATTGACCCGGAAGGGTGTGGCATTTGCATGGGGTCCTGAGCAGCAGACCTCCTTTGAGACGCTTCGCCAGAGGTTGTGTGAAGCTCCAGTATTAGCCCTTCCGGAAGGAATGGAAGGTTTTGTGGTATTCTGTGATGCATCGATCCTAGGATTGGGAGCGGTATTGATGCAGAAGGGTCATGTGATAGCTTATGCTTCGAGGCAGTTGAAGCCTCACGAGACGAGGTACCCCACACACGATTTGGAGTTGGGGGCAGTGGTGTTCGCCCTCAAGATTTGGCGGCACTACTTGTATGGGGTTCGTTGTACGATTTACACGGACCATAAGAGTTTGAAGTACTTGATGGATCAGCCTAACCTAAATATGCGGCAGAGGAGATGGTTAGACGTGGTCAAGGATTATGATTGTGAGATCTTGTACCACCCGGGCAAGGCGAATGTGGTAGCCGACGCATTGAGTCGCAGAGCGGAGAGTACTCCCCTGCGAGATGTATGTATGAGATTGACCGTGATAGCTCCAGTTCTGGATGCCATTCGCGGGGCTCAGGCCGAGGCCGTGCATCCGGAGATGTAGAAGAGAGAGCGGGTTGTTGGATTGGTTTCTGAGTTTGTATCGGATAGTCGAGGTCTTATGACTTATCAGGGCAGGATCTGGGTACCGTTTGTGGGCGGTACACGTGCTACATTGATGGAGGAGGCTCATAGATCGAAATTTTCGATCCACCCCGGGGCCACGAAGATGTATTTGGACCTAAGGAAGGAGTATTGGTGGCCCTGTATGAAGAGGGATGTAGCGTGGTTTGTCGAAAGGTGTTTGACCTGTCGAAGGGTAAAGGCCGAACACCAGAGACCGCATGGCAAGTTGCAGCCATTGGAGGTTCCCGAGTGGAAGTGGGAACAGATCACTATGGACTTTATCACCAAATTGCCGAGGACTGCCAGAGGAGTTGATGCAATCTGGGTGATCGTGGATAGATTGACCAAGAGCGCTCACTTTCTTGCCATCAGTGAGAGTTCTTCGGCGGAGAAGTTGGCAGAGGTTTACGTGAGGGAGGTTGTATCTCGGCATGGGATGCCGATCTCGATTGTTTCAGACCGCGATGTGCGGTTCACTTCCCGTTTTTGGAAGAAATTTCATGAGGAGTTGGGTACTAAGCTGCATTTTAGTACCGCATACCACCCCCAGACCGACAGTCAGAGTGAGCGGACGATACAGACACTCGAGGACATGCTTCGGGCCTGTGTTATGGACTTTAGGGGTAGTTGGGACACGTATTTGCCTCTGGCGGAGTTTTCCTACAACAACAGCTATCATTCGAGCATCGGTATGCCACCTTTTGAGCTGCTGTATGGTAGGAGGTGTCGGACTCCCATATGTTGGGGAGAGGTTGGGCAAAGAGTAATGGGCAGTACAGAGATCGTGAATCAGACGACAGAGCAGATACAGCTGGTCAGGCAGAGGTTATTGACCGCTCAGAGCCGACAGAAGAGTTACGCGGATAGACGCCGGTCCGAGCTGGAATTTCAGGTCGGTGACTTTGTTCTCCTGAAGGTCTCCCCTTGGAAGGGAGTGATCCGGTTCAGGAAGAGGGGAAAATTGGGGCCCCGGTTTATAGGCCCGTTTCGTGTGATTGCCAGGGTAGGCCGGGTAGCCTATCGGCTGGAGTTGCCAGCAGAGTTGGGGCAGATTCACAACACGTTTCATGTATCGCAGTTGAGGAAATGTATAGCCGATGAGTCGGCAGTGGTTCCACTTGAGGATATCCAGGTCGATGCGAGCCTGAATTATGCGGAGAGACCAGTGGCTATTAGGGATCGGAAGATCAAGGTTTTGAGGAACAAGGAGGTACCTCTGGTGTTGGTTCAGTGGCAACATCGGAAGGGATCAAAGATGACCTGGGAGCCGGAGGGTATGATGCGGGAGCAGCATCTGGAGCTGTTTTAGAGTGGGACTTCGAGGGCGAAGTCCAGTTCTAGTGGGGGAGAGTTGTAACATCCAGATTTTTTTCAGGTATTATATAAATTTAATTGTGTTATTTTGTGAGAGGGACTCGGCGAGTTGGGGCTTGAACTCGCCGAGTAGGGACGCAGAACTGATCGGGGGGTGCGGACTTGGACTCGCCGAGTCCAGGGTATGGACTCGGCGAGTACTCGCTGTGTATTGGAACCCTAAATCTCCGGGTTGTGGCCTATTTAAAGGGCCTTATGGCCGACTTTTGTGCTCACCCAACCCCCAGAGAGAAACCCTAAAGAGATCTAGAGCGTTTGTGAGGAAGGAGAGGCCAATCTTGAACTTTTGTGGGTGTTGTTGCAAGAAGGAAGTGTTCAAGGCAAGAGGAGGCTGAAGGAGGTGAGATTTTTGTGGTCTTTGAGCTCATAGAGGCTGTATTGAGGTATTATTCTCGGACCTTCTTCACTTTTTGGTGTTTATTCTTAGTGTTAGGGTTTTCTAACCCTTTTAGAGGTTGATTAAGTGGAGTAGTTGGTCCCTTCTCGAGTTTTGTTTTGGATCTGGACCCAAAGAGGTCCAGAGACCTTAACCCATGGAGCTTTATGAGTCATTTTGGGAGTCTTGAGCTTGGAATGTCATTTTTGGGGCTAAAGCACCATTTTGGACCATTTAGATGTTATATGTGTGTCAAGGTCCCAACTTTACGTGATTATCATGCTTGGGGAGGCCAGATCTATGATTGTATGGAACAGATCTGACCTCAGGAGTTGTTTTGAGTTCGTGCATGGCATGAACTCGCCGAGTCCAAAGAACGGACTCGGCGAGTAGTATGAAGGTGGCCCGTTAATCACTCAGTGAGTGGACTTGCCGAGTTGGGGGAAATGACTCGGTGAGTCAGGGAGAGTCAGGGGTCTAAGTTCAAGTTGGAACTCGCCGAGTTATTCTGAGACTCGGCGAGTTGAGTCGGGGTGGCCCCACGATTCATGCTAGGTGGAACTCGTCGGGTCAAGGGGAGTACTCGACGTGCCAAGAGAGGATCTAAGAGAGTCAGTGGACACGTGTAGACTCGCCGAGTCGCCCTAGTGTACTCGACGA
This sequence comes from Lactuca saligna, assembly GCF_052625555.1. Classification (NCBI taxonomy): domain Eukaryota; kingdom Viridiplantae; phylum Streptophyta; class Magnoliopsida; order Asterales; family Asteraceae; genus Lactuca; species Lactuca saligna. Next base: position 145,081,774 of record NC_136417.1, read on the forward strand.
GTCGGGTCAAAGTTTGACCGTTGACCTTGTTGACTTTTAGGGTTGAGTACAGTTGTATTTATGAGAGTTTTATGTGATTAGGCGGAGGCTAGATCACACTTCTTCCGAGTCAGATATTTACCGAGACATCGAGGTGAGTCTCCTCTCTATACTTTACCTTGAGTAGGTAACCAGAGTTATGTGATTGAGTAATTGTATGCTATGTATGTTATGTGTTGTACTGCATGATTTCTATGTGATTTATGTAGTGCATGTTATTCAGAGCTAGAACCTGAGGGTTCACGGAGTTTGGGTGCACGGACCCACAGAGTTATAGCCTCGAGTGGCTAATATGTGTTATATGTGGTATTTTGGGGAACTCACTAAGCTTTGTGCTTACAGTGTTGATGTTATTTGTTTCAGGTGCTAGTGACGACCGCGGGAAGGCGCCGACTTGATCCGTACACACACGTTTGGAGTTTTTACATGTTGATCTTGGGATTTTGTACTGTTATGTTGAACTATTAAAATGGTTGTTTTTATGAGGAACAAGTAAAATGGTTGTTTTTATGAATATTAATGGAATTATGTTTTTATAAAAAAAAAAAAAAAAAAAAAAAAAAAAAAAAAAAAAAAAATTGGCTTTAAATTTCCGGTGTTACAGTTGAAACCATATCTATAAACTTATGTAGTAAGTATATACATGTATTGATATGAAAGTTGTGTTGGGTTTTGAGCAATCTAACACTTCCTAAGTGTGCATGCAACCCTAATAAACCTTGGATCTATGTTTGTCTAAATACATGCAAAATAATAATTTTCCAAGGTTTATAACCTATCTAACATGGCATGGGGAACATTTCAACATAAAAGAGTTAGAAGAGATTACATACCTTTTGGTGTGTTGGGTTCTTAGGAGTTTGAGGGCCAAGCACCAATAGTGTGAATGCCTCAAATGGAATCACAAACACCACAAACTCTTGGAAAACTTTGAGAGAGTATATACACCTTGTATAAATCGGCCACACACATGCACACACACACTAGATCACTAGCTTTCTCTTAGTGTATCTTAGTCTTCATTTCATGCTCCATAAGCATGCTTATATAGTATGCATGGTTAGGGTGAAACCCTAATAACCCATGTCTTTTCCTTTTCTAAGGATCCATGGGTTAAAAGCTCCATGGATCATCCATGGACTTCCACATAAGCCTAGCCCATTAACAAATGAGTATTAGCCCACACTATATAAAACAAATAGCCCATAATTTAATTAGTATTCCTTTTAATCTCTAAACTAATCCATGATTAATTTAAGACTAAAACTAATTAAATAACGTAACTTCATATTAATATATTATGACTCATAATATATTAATAAACATATGTGTATAACTCTCATAAAATTATCCATAATAGTTTGGATGAGATGCAACCCAAATGGACCATGCCGGTCGGGTCAAGTATATACCAAATAAGTTATGGACTTAGACACCTTATCCAACAGACTCCCACTTGGATAAGTCTAATAACTATATTTGCCTATAACTTCAGGAACCAACCAACAATCGTAGCTCTCGAAAACTTCTGTCGAACTCTGACCTTGTAGATGAACTCTGACCTTGTCAATGACTTGTCCATTAGATAAGGGATCATATAATCCTCCATTCTCATGATATCAGCCGGACAAATACATGGAACAACGTCGTACTTATTGTCCAGCAGTTTGTTTCCCGATTTTCGATTTGTTTGACAAAGAACTTAATCGAACACATCAATTCAGTTCTGACCGGCCGGTACATAGGTCACAACAAAATCATCGAGGGGCCCAGATATCGCTTCTATTTCTAGAAGGAACAGATAAACTTCGACTCATATGCTTGTTCTACTACTTGTTGAATTGTACACAAAGGCACGTTTTATAACATCAAGTTACTGATGCGTTTACGTGCAATCAATGCACAACCAACTCATAGGTAACAACTCATATCTCTAGGTTTGAAGATTTATATGATATTATCGTCTCACGATCACTCGAGATAAATTCCATGAAGTGATACAAGTGAGCGTGGGTTTATTCCAATACTCATAACTTATGAGCACTCATGAATGTTGTAGCACCATTGCCATGACTAAACCCATTTAGCCATCTACAAACCCGATTCATGACAGTCTTGATTCATACCTACTTCCAACATATGAACGACTGTGGAGTGTTTAAATAACTTAGTCATTCAAAAAGAATAACCTAGCTATTTTGGAAGTCAAAACATGCAAAGTGAAACACAATAATAATCGAATCTAATATGGTCTCAGAACCCTTTTGAATATAAATAAAACCACCTTTTATTTATCACCATATTGATTACACATTATTCAATGTTTCAAATAATCAACATAAGACTTGAATAAAAACAACAGTCGTCTCATGCTCCTAGCATGTACACTTTGTTTTTCTAAACAATAGTTATGCCATACCCCAAGTATGCACACTATGTTTGTCTATGATCCTTATATTGTGATGTAGATCAATTGAACATAATTCCAATGATACTCATTTCACAATCCCAAATCCTTATTGTAAATGCAAGAATTTCTAATTTCTACCATTTACCAAAAATCTGTTAGACTTTAAACTTATATGCAATGTTCCTCTTGTAATGATTATTCACAAAGTCACCAAAACCTTGTCACTAGTCATTACAGAGTATTCCAAAGAAGGTCAACTTCTATGGAACGAAAGTCTCATATTCAAAGTACATTGCTTTGAACATCCTTCTTGCATTAATGTTTTCTAATCTTACATAGATTGAATAACTTCCACCTATGGAGACATTTCCATAGTCCCATTTGACTATCACTTCCGAGCAAGAGTTACCTCTTTTCAGAAAATGTCAATATGGTCCTACCAAAATTAACACTAGACTTCCAAATGTCCCTGAGCAACCAATCTTTGGCGAACCTCAGATTGTCCTCGACAATTGCTTAATCACTTTAGTCATATCCAGTTCTAGACTTTTCCCTTCTCAATGCCTTAAGCATTTGGAAAATTTAGAAAGGATGAATATTATAGCACATGAAATCGATCCTATATCCGAAGCATATGGGATACTATTCATGATGTCTCACATAAAGACATGACACTAGACCAGTCTTTTGCTACAATATTTTTCATTTGCCATGTTTTCAAAATTTAACTCTGAAGAGGGATGCCGTAATCATAATCGAATTTTGAAAACACAATATATATAGAATTTTCTTAAGTCGAACCATTCAGACATAAAATTCTTATATATATTCTTGACTAAAGATGATTAAAATCTCAATCTAAGCTTTAGAATTGAAATGAAGTATAATTTCCTCTCCCTTAATTATAGCAAAACAACTTTTCAACCCCTGCAACTTCACGAATTGAAACTTTGTTTTCTATAATTAACATTGCTAGCTTGCAATACCAATCATAATAATCATGCTCCCACTAACATGATGATTATCAGCATAACACTTATGCTCCCACTAGCCCTGACATATTTTCAGAAATCTACTGGACTTCTGAAATTTAGATTCATACATCCTTTCTTAGATAGCTCACATGTGTGTCTAAACAATTTTCAGAACTATGAAAAGGGATGACGTAATCATAGTCTCAATTGCTTAGGCATTTGCCATTTCTCACAAGTCCATGTTAGTGTGCCGGTTAACCACACGCGCTCCACTAATGACTTTTGAAAATGCAAATGACACAATTGATATCTACTTAAAATCTATTTAGTGAAAGCGTTTCCTCACCATCATTTTCATGAATCGGAGAGAAACCTTATGACACTTAGATTTTATAGTGTATGAGTTCCTATCCATGTGAATATGTCAAAACCATAATCACAAGATAAGGTTAGTGACAAATTCAGCCCTACATGGATTAAACTTATTCAATCTTAGTTTCTTGTCACCTTGGTAACACAAGGCCCACCAATGCTTCCAAGTTGAACTCTGATAACTCACATGTAAATCCAACTTATTTGAAGTAGGTACAGAAATAAGAATTATGTCAACACGATAGGTTGCAAACCTTAAGTCGTGTGCTAGTGATAAATTACAGGTTTTACTCTTGATTAAATCTTGAAACTCTTTCAGGATCTTTAAGGCTCCCACTGTCCTCTTGACATATAAGTTTCCCCAGTCAAGAACCATTCCTTAACAAAACGAATATTCAAGGGATAGTGCGGATTCTTATCAAGACTAACACTTCACACAATTGGTCTTAGTTGGTCTTTGTCTCATCCAAGACATCACAACTTACCAATCTCAAATGTACAAGAGTAGAAAACATTTTACACTACATTTGATAAGTGTTTTAAACCTTACTTTATGTCATTCAATGTTACATTCTTGGAGTATGACTCTAAGAATTGTTTTGGAACGAAGTATGACTCATCTTCTTGATTTTAACCAATCCAACAATTCATGATTTCTCTTCTTAGCCATAACAATGCACTAAGACAACCTTGGAGTATGAATTTGTGATATGGTTTCTAAATCATTAAGATGATCATAAAACTGATACTAAAGTACTCTCCCGTCTTTTCAGATTTGAGAAACTTTTATCTTTCTGCCTAATTTAATTCTTCTCATTTGTTTTGTCATACATTGGAACCTTTTTCAATGTTACAGAATTATACTTAACCTTATAAGTGTAATCATATTTACTAATCTTTAGTAAATCATGACAAATCAATCTTTGTGGTGGACCTTGACCAGTGCACACCTAGTGTACCTAATTCCTTAGTCCTTCAATTGACTCACATATACATGTGATCAAAGATTTAGTCTTAATTTTTCAAAGATGAAAATTCTCATTCATCATACAGTACAACTTGTATGATTCCAAGTTTCTGTCCAATTGAAACTTGGGTGATGAAAAACTTTCTTCATTTGGTAAATTCAGACACTACCACAAATGAAAGAATCAAATCCACTTTCCAATATTGCTATTACTGGAAACATATAAGCAACAATTTTCCACCGATGCCATTGTAAGGATATTTTTAAAATAAATAAAATTAAAACCTTTTTTTCCTTTTATTTTAAAACTTTGCGGAAAAACTTATCCTTACAATCCACATGAAAACCTTGTTGTTATCTATTCATAACCAATATATTATAACTCTTAAGAAGTAGCTCAAAATTCTGATTACCGAACCATGCGATCGAAACCCATCTTCGCAATCAAAATCAACATATACTTACTTTAAGCTTCCTATCTTTTCTTTGATTCTTAAAAGACATCAGCATGTGACCCATTCACATTATGTAATAAGAATCTCCAAATAGGAACTTAATAGAGTTATACAGTGTATTTTACCCGAAGTAGAGTCAAACCTCTTGACTTGATCAACCTTATGACCTTTCAGGTGAATAGGGCAGCTTCGCAACCAATGCCCCTTCCTTTGGCAACAAAACACATGTAGACCCTTTGATAATGGCACATGAGACTATCTCAGACTTAGCCTTTCTCTTTACCATTTGGTCAACCGAGTTGACTATGGCCGATCCCTTTCCATTGGGAAGAGAAATGCTTTTCTAGATATCCAATGCTACCATTGCCAATGTTCATTTAAGGTTTGGGAAGTTGATCTTCTAACAAAATTTGCTTTACTAGTGTTCCAAATCATTGCTGATTCCACAGCACAAAGCAAATAGATAAGATCATTAAGGCTCGTGTCATAGTCTGTCTCATAGTAGTCCCAAAGTGACCCGCTATGTTACTAAGAAAGTGATTGAACATCCAACTTTCACGAGACTTTGACACCCAACTCTCCCGTCTTGTCAATATGTGACTACATCTCCAAGATGTGACCACACCAAGACCTTAACTTGCCAATAGGGCTTGAGTGACTTTAAACTTTTCAAGAACTTGTAGGTGATGGAGAATAATTGGAGGAGATAGAGGAAGTGAAGCATGATGTTGAGGAACATCATCTTCAAGAGATTTGGGATGATCATAAATGTCTAAACCAGACATGTTTTGGGAGATATTCAAGATAGTTGATTTAAAGTCCTTGATATGACACCCAATATGAAATATTAAGGCTAGGACCCAACAACCTATTTTATAACTTAGAAGAGGGATGCCGTAATCCAAGCTATAAAATATTTGAAGGTAGGCGAATGACGATTCACCAATTTCCACCAAGAAAAACGAAATAATTTATTAGGTTTTAATTGGATTTGAAATTCCTAGAGCTTTTGAGATTCATTGAACTTTTCAATGACATGTTTCAATCTCGAGTGTGCCCTCTCAAATTTTGTGACTGGGATGCCGAGGATCACAAAACAAGGTGTGAATAACCATACCAATTCACTTGGTATCCTTAATATTATCACCTAATCAATGTGCCGGTTAACCACACACGCTCCATTGATCTATGAAAAACATTAAGTCACCCTTCGTGGTCCTTACTAGTCCAAGTTAGTGTGCCGGTTAACCACACACGCTCCACCAACGACTTGGTAAGGTACAAAGTGTGAATTCCATGGGTTAGCACCAAATTCACATTTTTCCTAAAGTAACTAAGATTGGGAATTATTAAGATTTTAGTTACTTTAGTATTTATCATTAATACTTTTAATGAAGGGAGAATTTAAAGTCATTGTCCTACCCGTTCGGCTAATGACCCTCCACCGATCAAGCAAGCGGTGGGTGAGAGTAGACACCCATTAAGTCGCCATTTTATAGGCAACAACCTTATACCCACCTTATAGACCGGTTTCGTGAATGAGGCCTACTAACGGTAAAACGACTTGTTCTTATACATATATATAATAATTAACCATTAATGTTATAAATAGTATAAGTGTTGAATTTTAACTCTTTTAAAATTCTAAGGGCTAACTTGGAATTAAAGTATTCATAAGAGAAAACTTTTCAAATTCCAAAACTTGAGGGCAAGTTTTGAAACTATTCAAAACTAATTAATTCCATAACTTATGTGTTTAAAGTAGCTTTAATCCAAAAACTCTTCAAGTTCCATAACTTATGGAAGACTTTAAACAAATAAAAGAATTAACTTTTCTTTATTTTTATAACTTATGGAATTAATTAAGGTTACACTTTATTTATTTATTTATTTATTAATGAAGTGACTCTTGAATTTCCATAACTTGAGGACAAGTTATGGAGTCATAAAAAAAAAATTCAATGACACAAGACTCTTCATTTTGTAACCATTACCAACTTTTATGAGTTTTATGAGTCTTTAATGTGACTCTTCATGTAACTTGAGGACAAGTTACACAAACACATTTTATACTCAACTCTTAGATTAAAATGGATTGAAAACAACTATTTCAATTAACTTTTCTATTAATCTAAGCAACTCATAAGAACAAGATAATTCATATCAAACTTCTTCATGTAATTAGTCTAAACCTTAAACTAATACAAAACATGAATCTATTGACAATTATCTTTGAAAATGGATTAGCATGAACATTACCACATTAAAAAACAAGTTTATAAGTTCAAAAACAACGTAGGGTAATGTTCCTAGTCCATTTCTAGCCAAAAACCTCGAAAATATGCTGTCTGGGGTCCAACTCGTCGAGTGCATGAACAAAACTCGGCGAGTTGGATGCATTTTGCCTTGGACTCGTCGAGTCCCTTCATGGACTCGGCGAGTCTGCTGGGCTGACAGCATCAAAACTCGATTTTTCAGCTCCATTTGCAAGTATAACAAGAAAACAAGCCTAGGCTCTGATACCACTGTTGGGTTTTGAGCAATCTAACACTTCCTAAGTGTGCATGCAACCCTAATAAACCTTGGATCTATGTTTGTCTAAATACATGCAAAATAATAATTTTCCAAGGTTTATAACCTATCTAACATGGCATGGGGAACATTTCAACATAAAAGAGTTAGAAGAGATTACATACCTTTTGGTGTGTTGGGTTCTTAGGAGTTTGAGGGCCAAGCACCAATAGTGTGAATGCCTCAAATGGAATCACAAACACCACAAACTCTTGGAAAACTTTGAGAGAGTATATACACCTTGTATAAATCGGCCACACACATGCACACACACACTAGATCACTAGCTTTCTCTTAGTGTATCTTAGGCTTCATTTCATGCTCCATAAGCATGCTTATATAGTATGCATGGTTAGGGTGAAACCCTAATAACCCATGTCTTTTCCTTTTCCAAGGATCCATGGGTTAAAAGCTCCATGGATCATCCATGGACTTCCACATAAGCCTAGCCCATTAACAAATGAGTATTAGCCCACACTATATAAAACAAATAGCCCATAATTTAATTAGTATTCCTTTTAATCTCTAAATTAATCCATGATTAATTTAAGACTAAAACTAATTAAATAACGTAACTTCATATTAATATATTATGACTCATAATATATTAATAAACATATGTGTATAACTCTCATAAAATTATCCATAATAGTTTGGATGAGATGCAACCCAAATGGACCATGCCGGTCGGGTCAAGTATATACCAAATAAGTTATGGACTTAGACACCTTATCCAACAAGTTGTTACTTCAGTTCCAACACTTTTGTGTAGCAAAGGTGTATAAACATAGTTGTACATGTCAAACTACATTAATAAGTAAACTATAATAGGTATAGTTTAGGAGTTACTATTTACTATTCCTAGTACAAGGAATCATACATGAGTCATTTCATTCATGAGTCTCTACAAAGAGAACATACTATATGAAGAGATACTATTACATACTATATGAAGAGATACTATTACATACTATATGAAGAGATACTATTACATATTATATGAAGAGATACTATTACATACTATATGAAGAGATACTATTACATACTATACGGGACTGACCATCCTACACCCGACTGTTAGCTACAGTGCGAAACTGCACATCGACGGATGTCCTCGGTTGTACTGTTCGGTGAGTTACCACGCTGTGTTTATCCTAGACAAAAGGATATGATTTCAATGATTATATAATTTTCCCTATTACTTTTATCTTGTGACACATTCACATAAACGATGAGGTAGACTATATTTTGATAATAACAATTATACATGGGAAAAACCTTCATTCATACAGAGAAGCAAACCTTCAATACAGTCGGGTATTAGTAAAAGACTATATTTTATACTAGTAGGAAATATGGGATTTTCTAGGGTTTTCAAACAAATACAAAAATTGTTCATCAAACATTTACAAGTATTTTCTTTATAGTTTTACAAATAAATGACACTAAAGTACTTATGAATTCACCAGCTTAAATGCTGATCTATGCTTTCAAAATAACTTGTATTCTCAGGTCATCAATAGACAGGTACCGGTGACAGGTTTTGAGAAGACGGAGCACAGTTAAGACTCATTTTTTATTTTGATCATTCATTTTTGGTGTCTATTACATTACAAAGAACATACATGTATTAAAACTCTACTATTAATGAAATGGATGATGTTGTTGCTTGTTTACTACTTTGCATTGTTATGATACTTTACATGACGTCCACCGCCGTAGAACATTTCCACCGTTCTTGGTTTTGGGGTATGACACACATCCCATTGGTTGTTAGATCCTTGTTGTATATAACCCTGGTGTATTCACTTGGTACTCACTGAGTTAACTGTAATAGTTCCTTTATATTGATGAAAACATTCTTTAAAAAAACCCTTATTTCTTTTAGTAAAAATTGGTAACCACAGTGGTTCCTTCTATAATCTCTTAGTTTATACTAGCTATATATAATCTAATATCGAACAGATAGTTAATTGTGTGAATCTTCCCTAAGCCCACAACCAAACAAGGAACACGAAATGAGGCGGAAGACACACATCTAACTATCTATCGGGTATTAATTATATATAACACTAATGTGTAAACTAAGGTATTATAGAATTAACCACCTAAGATCCTTTATGTTTTACATTGGTTTAATAAAATGGATTAAACCCTTTACTGGTAAGTTTCTAGTTTTGTATACCAAATGTTCTATTGGAAAAGTATGTTTTAAACTAGAAAAATGTGCATTGAATTAGTGTATTATGACCTGACCCATACCTGGTACCCCTTATGACGACTTGGTGTATATAGAACATATATGTAACTAAGATCGAATAAATAGTAGGCTGGGTGAATTTGCTCTAAGCCCACAACCAAACAAGGAACAGGAAATGACGCACAAACTGTCACACCCCCGAACCAGACGGCGGAAACGTCCGGGGGCTGTTGTGACTCAATTGAATACCATCACAATGAATATACATGAAACATAACATCATACATCACCAAGCATTGGAATAATACAACTGGTAGCGTTTACATTTAGTAAATTGTTCCCTAACATTACATGCCCAAAAAGTAGATTGTTCAGTGCTAATTAAACAAGCAGCAAAACGTCATTGAGTACACTTATCCCTTCGATTTATCTGTTACTTGAGAATACAAGTATTTTGAAAAACGTCAACATATGAAATGTTGGTGAGTTCATAAGTAATGTTTGAAATCCAATGTTTGTATTGTTTCGAAAACCACCAGAAAATCCGATATTTTCTGAAAATAGTATAACGTAAAAAAAAAGTGTGAAGATCCGTGAGTATGCTTGTTTGTTTTCTATAGGTGTAAGCGTACGAGTTGTAAAATTCGGCATGTAATTCGTAAGTGTATTAGTTGAAAACCCTAGGAAAACCCGACGTTTTCCTATCACTTTGCTTTAATTAGTTTATGTGTTGTTGTTTCGTTACGTTAGAGGTATTCGTTGAGCTCCGGAGGCATTGGGTATACAGTGGGTTGTGAATTGTTGTAACGTACGTTAATGAAAACGTCAAGTTGACAACCTTACAAGCGATCCCTTAGGCGTCGCTCGCACTTATTCACATAACCCAACCCTCCGGACTTGTGTAGTCCCACGACCGAAGGGAAACAGAGAAGGTGCGAAACCCTCGGTATTTCCCTACGTCGTTCAAGACCATTGCGAATGCGAAGGGCCCGAAGCCCATCTCGCAATCGTGAGTTCCCGACTTTACTAGCAGCACCGAAGGACCTTTGGGGACCAGCAGCACGTTTGCCATTGAAAGTCCTTTTACACGAGGTTAAGTCGTATTAGACCCAACTACATGTAAGTAAGTATCCTTTGGGCCTAAAGATCATGTCATCGGGCTAGCTAGGCCCAACAAGCATGATTTGAAACTTTTGGGCCTAAGGAAGGTACGTCGACGTATTGAGTAGTTCCACGAGAGTATAGAGTTCCGAGAGTTCCATGTGTGTATTGAGCATCGTAGTGTTAGTGGTTTCGGATTTGTTATTGATTCGAGACCGAATCAATTCGTTTGATAACAATTGTTGGTGATACTGTGTATTGTAATTCATCGAGAGTCGTAGTGTTAGTGGTTTCGGATTTGTTATTGATTCGAGACCGACTCAATTCGTTTGATAACGATTGTTGGTGATATTGTGTATTGTAATTCATCGAGAGTTGTAGTGTCAGTCTTTGTTCACAATGAGTGTATTGAATTATCATTGAAAATTTTCTGTTTACAACCCCTCTTTATTTTGTAAATTTACTTTTTCACCCCTTTAAGTAAATCAATTTCCGGTTTAGTCCTTAGACCATTTTTCTTGGCATTTTAACATCAAAACTTAATCAAATTGATATTTTTTAGCACCTTTTTAGTTGAAGACAGTTTTAGACCCTGAAAATACAATTTTCTCGGTTGTAGCCCTTCATTTCGCAATTTTTACACTTTTGGCCCAAATCGGAAATTTTTTGCAACTTTGGTCCTTTTTAACTATGGAAAGCATTTTTGACCTTTGAAAAGTAATTAGAACACTAATAACCCACTGTTTTACAAAAAAACAAGGTTCAGCCCCTCAAGTTTGGGAAATTTCGCATATTGGGCCCTATTGGGCCGAAAATGTCATTTTTAGCCCATTAAGCTTGAAATTTATGTTTTTAATCCTCCAAAAGAGTATATTTTCAGAAAATAAGTTATGGAAACTGTTTTTGGACCCATCTCACCCATCAGATTTCGAAATATTTCATTTTGGGCCCTTCAACTTTGTATTTTTAACATTTTATATCCAAAAAATGAGTTTTTAGCCCAAAGTATGTGTTGTTAAGCCACTTACCTATTTTTCTTAGTATACTTTGTATGTAGGAGTATATTTTATGCTAGTATCATTTAACATAAAGTATATCTCGGTTTTTAGTGATTCATGACTAGATCCAACATCATAATCATACAAAACACATATATAAGCATAGAAATCATACAAGGCATACACATAATGATAGATCTACACATTTGCTTGTATTCTCCCCCACAAAACTTATAAAAACCGAAAATAAGGGGGTATGAAGCTCACCTTTGCTTTGATGTTTCGGTTTTGAAGAAGAGATGAGGAAATTTTTAGTCCTAGCAACACCTTGAAGTAGTTTTCGAGCTTATGAAGTTTCTAAGGTGTGATCATGGAATAAAGTTATGTAAGAAGGAGTTCTTACTGTTACATTGAAAGGAGATGTTGGTGTTTGATAATAACTTACCAAATATGGAGATTGTGGTGAAAAATCCTCTTGTAAACACCCTAAATCTCGAAATTTTTGGGGGATGATGAAAGAGTTGTTCTTGAGAGCTTGAGAGAAATTTTTGGAAGTGAAGTGTGTGTGTGTGTGCTCTCCTCGGCCAAGAGAAATAAGAAGAGAAAGAGAGGAGATAAGGAGTATTGCATGAAGGGTAATAAGTGTCTAGATGTATGTGATTATCTAGATATATGCTAGATAATCATGTGTTGGCAAAGTCTAAATCAACCTCCTTCCATTTGTTTATTTCTTCGTTTTTTTTTTTTGTTTTGGAATGATCTTGGGCCGAGATTGGGCTAAGGTAAATTAGGATGAGGTGATTTTTGCCCATTTTTGGTCTTGATTGAATTTATGAAGCCCAAAAATCATTTTTTTTCGGCCCATTGAGCGCTTAAGTGCATTTTTGGCCCACTTTGACATAAAGGAATGGATTTATAGCCCATTAGGGTTAATTGGATTAGTTATGGCCCAATAAGGCTCATTAGAGATAAGATGAATTATTTTAGGCCCACATGGCCCAAAATGCTAAGGTTTTATGAATGTGGTCTATTTAGAGCCCAATTAGGGTTTCTAGGCCCAATATAGTCAACTTGAAGGTTTATTGGTCCATTAGGCCCAATAAGAGAATCCTAGGCCATAGTGAACTTGAAATGGGATATCTAGGGTTTCCAACCCTTATTTGAGAATATGAGATATATTTGAATAGGAATGGAGCATAGTATTCACTTAGAGTACAAGTTATCACACTAGATGAATGATTGCATGAGAGTAGAATTTCCTAGCAAAAATGCTAGTTGTGACATCATCCCCCAGTTAGAGGGAATTTCGTCCCAAAATTCTTTTGAAAGATAGGTTCATGAATGAGATAATAGGTACTTCATCTGGTCTTTGCACTTCCCATGTGAATTCCGGTCCACGCTTTGTGTTCCATCGAACCTTCACAATCAAAATGTGGCTTTGTTTTGTATGCTCTACTTCCCTATCTAAAACACCTGGACTGGTTCTTTGATGAACATGAGATTCTTGTTTATTTCGATCCCTTATAAAGGAATGATAAGAGTTTTTCCTGATAGGCACTTTTTCAGATTCAAGATGCTGAACACATGGTGTACGTTGCTAAGCTCTACTGGTAGCTGCAGCCTATAAGTCTTTGACCAATCCGAGCAAGGTTCTCGAACTGTCCGGTGTATCGCGGGTCTAGTTTTATTGTTTTTAAAGAGAATCATTCCTTTCCAAGGAGATTCCTTTAATAACACGCGATCCCCGACTTGACATCCTAATGGCTTACGCTGCTTGTCAGAATAGCTCTTCGGTCGGTCTCGCAATGCTTGAAGTCAAGCTTTGATTTGGATTATTTACTCTGTAGTTTCGCAAATGGTTTCTAGCCTCATAAGAATACTGGTGAGTGATCTACATTTATAACTGTAAAGAGTTTCGAAAGGAGCAATCTTAATGCTCGTGCGATAGTTGTTATTGTATGTGAATTCAGTCAAGGGCAACCGGGTATCCCATGACTTGTTGAATTCAAACGCCTAGACTTATAGCATGAATTTGAGTGGTTAAATAGTTCGTTCGCTTTGGCTAGCGGTTTGAGAGTAGCAAACAATGCTCATATTTAGCTATGTTCCCATAGTCTTCTGGAATGACTGTCAAAGTCTTGATGTAATCATGTTATCTCGGTCCGAGATGGTAGTTACTGATACTTCATGGAGTCTCATGATCTGTATTGGCAGGAAATGGGTAGATTTGGTTAACCTATCGACGATCACCCGGATAGCGCCCAACTCAACTATTATAATAATAAGCTTTGTCTTTTGACTTCGAGGGTTTTATTCATCCCTGCAGTGCTTTCATTGCGATATTCTCCAACTTTGATGATTTCAAGGCCGGTCGTAGATGTTGACAGTGTTTTGTTCTTGCCTCGTGAGTAGTTGAGTATGTTATTGATGAAAATAATGAAAAGGAAGACTAGGAATGGTTGGGAAAACTCGGTTTATAGGGTCCATGAATATCGTGGGAGCATTCGTTAAACCAAAGGGTATCACAATGAATTTGAAATGGTCGTGACGAGTTCGGAATGCAGCTTTTGGAATGTCACCTTCTCGGACTCAGAGTTGATGATAGCCGATTCTTAGATCTATTTTAAAGAAGTAACGAGCTCCTTGGAGCTGGCCAAATAGATCGTCAGTCCGTGGAAGTAGGTATCGATTTTTTTTATAGGGAGATTATTCAATTCCCTAAAATCGATGTACCTTCGGAAGGATCTGTCTTCTTGAAAAACAAGACCGGAGCTCTCTAGGATGAGAAGCTTGGTCTAATGAATCCTTTGCGCAACAATTCTACTCATTTGACAGGATAACTTGTGAATTTTTGGCGGGAGTCAATCTATAGGGTGAATTGGCAATTGATGTGGTTCCCGATATGAGGTTGATTCGAAATTCGACCTGTCTCTCTGGGATATTCCCGAAAGTTCCTCAGGAAACACATTTGGAAAAATTACATGCTACTGGAATACCTTGTATGCCTACCTCTTCTTCGGTCTTGTCCACAATATGAGTGAGGAGAACGTAGTTCTTCTGGTGCAGGCGCTTCTGCGCCTTGATGCACGAGATAGGAAGAGGATTGGCACCAGGTTTATCACCATGGATTATTAGAGTTTTCATGATTAGGAAGGTGAAGGCAAACGTCCTTCACACGACACATAGTATCAGCACGGTGGGGGCTTAACCCAACCATGACGATTATCACATTAAAACTCCTAATATTTACCGGCAAGAAATCTATTTGTAATGAATGGTTGTTTAGTGTTAAGGTGTACTCCACATAAGTACCCTAGGTTAAATCAGTTTTCCCCATTGGCCATGTCCATTGAGAAGGCTTAGCTTAGCTTTGGGGATGTTGTTTTAGTAAGTGTTTGAATATGTTACTAATCGAAACTTCACTCAGATTTACCATTGAATAAGAGGTAAGCGAAAGAGTTGTCAAGTGGGAACATACCAATAACAACCGTTGGTCTTGGACTGCTTCGCCTTGACCCCAGGTCAGGACCATTTCTGATCTTTCTGCACCTTGATTGTTATCCTTGGGGAAACTACGCCAGAAGTGACCGGTTACTCCACACCCATAGCAGGTGTGAATGGTCTCATTATTGGTGTTGTTGTTAGGGTTGTTGTGATTTTTGTCGTTTTCATTTGGCTGACGCTTCTGGCATGGATAAGTTCTACAGAATTTGGCGGGGTGATTCTTTCGGTTTCATTTGTCACAGTGCATCTCCCGGCAGGCTCCCTTATGATGGAATTTGCACTGGTTGCATTTTGGAAGGATTCCAACATATGGTCTCCTGGTTGTTGGTGTAATAGGGGTCATGGTCTCATGAACAGCAACAACATGTTGCTTCCTTGAGAACCCTTGAGTGGGATGTCCCTTTCTCTTACTTACAGACCTCAACTTCCTGCTCTTAAGCTTAGGGTTTGGAGTTCCTTGATAGGTTGTCACTTGTTGGTTTCCATGTTCGTCCCTTTGGCTGGAGTTGTCAATGCTATTCCCGCCTCCATTTGGGTTGTTTGCATCGATTTGTGCCATAGTAGCGGTTACTGGCGCCATTACAGCATCTTGAAATGTAGCAGAGTCCATCTGCAGGAGCAGTGTCTCGCGGGCGCGCTTGTTATCCTTGCGAGATGGCATTTTCCTGTGTTTCCATCTACATCGCTATGATGTATTTGCGGTAGTACGTAATCACATATTTGGCATGATCGTTGCGTCTATCCTTAGAGTATATAGGTTGTTCTGGTTTTGAGATCCTTGAGTGTCTAGCGGTCTCGAGGGTTCGCTTGTGCATATTATTGAGTCTTTGCAGTAATGTGAAATCAATATAGCACCTAATTGTTTCAGGGGTAAGTACCATCTCAGTACACGAAAGAGAGTCATGTCGGATAGTAGGGGGAACCAGAAAAGGCTGATCCTAATCGTGGCGGGAAGTGTCTGGTGGTGGTGCTAGTGAAGTGGATGCACCTTGGAGACGAGCTACTTGTTGCTCGGTATCTCGTAGGCGTACTTCCCAAACTAACTGTCTCGCTCGAGAGTCTCCATTCACTTCCCGTGTTTGCCTTTCATCCCTCCTATTAGCAAACCACATTTGTTTCGTTTGATTTGGGGTGTCCTGAGCTTGGTTATCAATACCTCGGGTGCGTCAGACCAAGACTAGGAGGGCCTGGTTAACGGGTTCTTTATGGCCGATGGTCGGAGAGACCTCGGTTCCTGCCCTAGTGTGGTCGTATCCCCTGCTGGTGACTCTATTTCCAAATTTCGTATGCCCAAGGGGGCATGGGGCCACTGGGGCCCACACGATAAGTCGGTATTCTGGCTTTTCATGGATGGTTGATGACATCAGATTCTGCATCCGAGTCATCATCATCTCTACTCTTGGGCTCTACCTCCTAGAGGTCCACTATTGTCTCAGCGGGTTCACCTGCGAGTTCTACTCCGTGTTCCTCCGGTGGTTCTTCCTCTAGATCGAGCCACCCTACTGTTCCTTGACTAGGGAGATAGGGTTTTCCTGACTAATGATACTTGTCTATAGTGCATTGCATGAAGGACTAAGAATACTATAAACAAATAGCATACCAATTACTCCTATAATCCTACAACTACTGCATAGATTTAGTTGGGGTTCCCTTCTTGGAGATTAAGGGGTATGTTTTTAGATTCCCTAGCTATCACGATTTCTTCCAGACATGTGACGGTTGTACCTTGGAGGGAATGTAGTTGATCAGGCTACATCCACTCCTTGATACAACCAAGAACAATCCTGGATTAACCGAGATACTAGCATTATCTTGTTTGGTTCGGTGTTAGGTTCTCGTTCCTAATACAAGCAAGGGTGTTTCATTGTTATGTTTTAGTTGTTTTGTTCAGAGTTATGTTAGTCCCTCTTTTGGTTTATAGTTGCATATAAATGTATGGTTAGATATGCTAGTTCACTATAAACAGAGCTCTGATACCAACCTGTCACACCCCCGAACCAGACGGCGGAAACGTCCGGGGGCTGTTGTGACTCAATTGAATACCATCACAATGAATATACATGAAACATAACATCATACATCACCAAGCATTGGTATAATACAACTGGTAGCGTTTACATTTAGTACATTGTTCCCTAACATTACATGCCCAAAAAGTAGATTGTTCGGTGCTAATTAAACAAGCAGCAAAACGTCACTGAGTACACTTATCCCTTCGATTTATCTGTTACCTGAGAATACAAGTATTTTGAAAAACGTCAACATATGAAATGTTGGTGAGTTCATAAGTAATGTTTGAAATCCAATGTTTGTATTGTTTCGAAAACCACCAGAAAATCCGATATTTTCTGAAAATAGTATAACGTAAAAAAAAAGTGTGAAGATCCGTGAGTATGCTTGTTTGTTTTCTATAGGTGTAAGCGTACGAGTTGTAAAATTCGGCATGTAATTCGTAAGTGTATTAGTTGAAAACCCTAGGAAAATCTGACGTTTTCCTATCACTTTGCTTTAATTAGTTTATGTGTTGTTGTTTCGTTACGTTGGAGGTATTCGTTGAGCTCCGGAGGCATTGGGTATACAGTGGGTTGTGAATTGTTGTAACGTACGTTAATGAAAATGTCCAGTTGACAACCGTACAAGCGATCCCTTAGGCGTCGCTCGCACTTATTCACATAACCCAACCCTCCGGACTTGTGTAGTCCCACGACCGAAGGGAAAAAGAGAAGGTGCGAAACCCTCGGTATTTCCCTACGTCGTTCAAGACCATTGCGAATGCGAAGGGCCCGAAGCCCATCTCGCAATCGTGAGTTCCCGACTTTACTAGCAGCACCGAAGGACCCTTGGGGACCAGCAACACGTTTGCCATTGAAAGTCCATTTACACGAGGTTAAGTCGTATTAGACCCAACTACATGTAAGTAAGTATCCTTTGGGCCTAAAGATCATGTCATCGGGCTACCTAGGCCCAACAAGCATGATTTGAAACTTTTGGGCCTAAGGAAGGTACGTTGACGTATTGAGTAGTTCCACGAGAGTATAGAGTTCCGAGAGTTCCATGTGTGTATTGATCGTCGTAGTGTTAGTGGTTTCGGATTTGTTATTGATTCGAGACCGAATCAATTCGTCTGATAACGATTGTTGGTGATATTGTGTATTGTTATTCATCGAGAGTCGTAGTGTTAGTGGTTTTGGATTTGTTATTGATTCGAGACCGAATCAATTCGTTTGATAACGATTGTTGGTGATATTGTGCATTGTAATTCATCGAGAGTCGTAGTGTCAGTCTTTGTTCACAACGAGTGTATTGAATTATCATTGAAAATTTTCTGTTTACAACCCCTCTTTATTTTGTAAATTTACTTTTTCACTCCTTTAAGTAAATTAATTTTCGGTTTAGTCCTTAGACCATTTTTCTTGGCATTTTAACATCAAAACTTAATGAAATTGATATTTTTTAGCACCTTTTTAGTTGAAGACAGTTTTAGACCCTGAAAATACAATTTTCTCGGTTGTAGCCCTTCATTTCGCAATTTTTACACTTTTGGCCCAAATCGGAAAATTTTTGCAACTTTGGTCCTTTTTAACTATGGAAAGCATTTTTGACCTTTGTACTTAGAACACTAATAACCCACTGTTTTACAAAAAAACAAGGTTCAGCCCCTCAAGTTTGGGAAATTTCGCATATTGGGCCCTATTGGGCCGAAAATGTCATTTTTAGCCCATTAAGGTTGAAATTTATGTTTTTAATCCTCCAAAAGAGTATATTTTCAGAAAATAAGTTATGGAAACTGTTTTTGGACCCATCTCACCCATCAGATTTCGAAATATTTCATTTTGGGTCCTTCAACTTTGTATTTTTAACATTTTATATCCAAAAAATGAGTTTTTTGCCCAAAGTATGTGTTGTTAAGCCAGTTACCTATTTTTCTTAGTATACTTTGTATGTAGTAGTATATTTTATGCTAGTATCATTTAACATAAAGTATATCTTGGTTTTTAGTGATTCATGACTAGATCCAACATCATAATCATACAAAACACATATATAAGCATAGAAATCATACAAGGCATACACATAATGATAGATCTACACATTTGCTTGTATTCTCCCCCACAAAACTTATAAAAACCGAAAATAAGGGGGTATGAAGCTCACCTTTGCTTTGATGTTTCGGTTTTGAAGAAGAGATGAGGAGATTTTTAGTCCTAGCAACACCTTGAAGTAGTTTTCGAGCTTATGAAGTTTCTATGGTGTGATCATGGAATAAAGTTATGTAAGAAGGAGTTCTTAATGTTACATTGAAAGGAGATGTTGGTGTTTGATAATAACTTACCAAATATGGAGATTGTGGTGAAAAATCCTCTTGTAAACACCCTAAATCTCGAAATTTTTGGGGGATGATGGAAGAGTTGTTCTTGAGAGCTTGAGAGAAATTTTTGGAAGTGAAGTGTGTGCTCTCCTCGGCCAAGAGAAATAAGAAGAGAAAGAGAGGAGATAAGGAGTATTGCATGAAGGGTAATAAGTGTCTAGATGTATGTGATTATCTAGATATATGCTAGATAATCATGTGTTGGCAAAGTCTAAATCAACCTCCTTCCATTTGTTTATTTCTTCTTTTTTTTTTTTTTTTGGAATGATCTTGGGCCGAGATTGGGCTAAGGTAAATTAGGATGAGGTGATTTTTGCCCATTTTTGGTCTTGATTTAATTTATGAAGCCCAAAAATCATTTTTTTTCGGCCCATTGAGCGCTTAAGTGCATTTTTGGCCCACTTTGACATAAAGGAATAGATTTATAGCCCATTAGGGTTAATTGGATTAGTTATGGCCCAATAAGGCTCATTAGAGATAAGATGAATTATTTTAGGCCCACATGGCCCAAAATGCTAAGGTTTTATGAATGTGGTCTATTTAGAGCCCAATTAGGGTTTCTAGGCCCAAGATAGTCAACTTGAAGGTTTATTGGTTCATTAGGCTCAATAAGAGAATCCTAGGCCATAGTGAACTTGAAATGGGATATCTAGGGTTTCCAACCCTTATTTGAGCATATGAGATATATTTGAATAGGAATGGAGCATAGTATTCACTTAGAGTACATGTTATCACACTAGGTGAATGATTGCATGAGAGTAGAATTTCCTAGCAAAAATGCTAGTTGTGACACAAACACACATCCTATTACCTGTCGGATCTGATTAATATATATCCCTGATGTATACACTAAGGAATCTTAAAGTTAGCATTATAGGTCCTCTTCTACTGAATGTACTAGACTCCACTATTCTGTTTGTCGTTTGAAAAGATGTAAGTTTTCCATAGTTTATAACTATCTTAACTCGAAAATAGTTTGCATTAACTTTTAAGTGGAACTGTCACAATATGAAAGTAATGGGAAAATGTAAGTACTCAGTTGTCTTTTGAATTGACATCATGACGTATTGATTACCTTAAAACATGTATGTTTTATTAAGGTCATGATGTGAAGGCTAGTACCCATACTATACGCTCTCCCTGTCAAGAGATTATGGGGACCAAATGCGACTTCATCAAACAGTTGCTAGGTGGTGTAAATTCACATTAAAGTTATACGATCATGTATACCCAATTTAACTATCACCATTTCTTTGGAACAATGAGTTAGTGATTCATTCGTATAATTAGATCCCATAGTTGTTCTCATGCTATAGCATCTTAGTATGTTCGTTCTGTTATAGTTGTTGGATTAATGTCTAAGTCCATAACTATAATTGGTAAGACTTGACCCGACCCAGCATGGTCCATTTGGGTTGCATGGCATCATGCATTTGGATAGACTAAATGAGAGAAATAAGACACTTATGGTTATTAATATATTATAAGTTCTAGTATATTAATAATAAGAATAATAAGATTATTTAATTAGTATTGATCAAGAATTAATCTAGGATTAATTAAGTGATCAAAAGAAGACTAATTAAATATATGGGTTGATTGTGTAAATCATCCATACTTGTATAGTGGGCTAATGCTCCATGGATTATCTAGTTGGGCCAAAACCCATATGATGCTCCATGGATGCTGCATGGTGTATTTGAACCCATGGATCCAAGGAAATGGAAAGTCATGACAATTAGGGTTTGCCCTAATTGTAACACTATATAAAGATCTTATTCTTGACAAAATCGGGTACTAGTATTATTCTAGAGAGGGCTAGCCGATTTCATGAAGTGTAGAATTCTCTCAAGTTATTCCAAGTGTATTTGGTGTTGTGTGAACCATTTGAGGTGTCACACTTAGGGCACTAGGCACTCAAGCTTCATGAAGACATTCTACATCAAAGAGGTATGTATTCTATCTTGTTATATTGATAGTTTTGTATGCTAGATTAGGATAATACCTTGGATGTTCATATTTGCATGTATAATAGAGAAAACATAGATCCAAGGTATTTAGGGTTGCGTGTACACTTAGGAGTGTTAGAATGCTCATAACCCAACAGTGGTATCAGAGCCTAGGCTTGTTTTCTTGTTATACCTGCAATAGAAGCTGAAAAAAAAACGAATTTGTTGCTGTCTGATCATCAGACTCGGCGAGTCCATGCCTAAAATGTGATCAATTCGATCCAAGTCGCCGAGTTGGTTCATGCACTCGACGAGTTGGACCTCCAGACAGCATATTTTCGAGGTTTTTGGCTAGAAATGTACTAGGAACATTACCCTAAGTTGTTTTTGAACTTATAAACTTGTTTTTTAATGTGGTAATGTTCATGCTAATCCATTTTCAAAGATAATTGTCAATAGATTCATGTTTTGTATTAGTTTAAGGTTTAGACTAATTACATGAAAAAGTTTGATTTGAATTATCTTGTTCTTATGAGTTGCTTAGATTAATAGAAAAGTTAATTGAAATAGTTGCTTTCAATCCATTTTAATCTAAGAGTTGAGTATAAAATGTGTTTGTGTAACTTGTCCTCAAGTTACATGAAGAGTCACATTAAAGACTCATAAAACTCATAAAAGTTGGTAATGGTTACAAAATGAAGAGTCTTGTGTCATTGAATTTTTTTTTATGACTCCATAACTTGTCCTCAAGTTATGGAAGTTCAAGAGTCACTTCATTAAAGAGTAAAAGTGTAACCTCAATTAATTCCATAAGTTATAAAAATAGAGAAAAGTTAATTCTTTTATTAGTTTAAAGTCTTCCATAAGTTATGGAACTTGAAGAGTGTTTTGGATTAAAACTACTTTAAACACATAAGTTATGGAATTAATTAGTTTTGAATAGTTTCAAAACATGCCCTCAAGTTTTGGAATTTATAAAGTTTTCTCTTATGAATACTTTCATTCCAAGTTAGCCCTTAGAATTTTAAAAGAGTTAAAATTCAACCCTTATACTTTATAACATTATAAGTTTTATATATATATATATATATATATATATATATATATATATATATATATATATATATAAGAGTAAAGTCAGTCTTACCGCTAGTACGCCTCATTCACGAAGTTGGTCTATAAGGTGGGTATAAGGTTGTTGCCTATAAAATGGCAACTTAATGGGTGTCCACTCTCACCCACCGCTTGCTTGACTGGTGGAGGGTCGTTAGCCGAACATGTTTGACTGGACTATAATCCTCCCTTCATTAAAAGTATTAATGATAAATACTAAGTAACTAAACTCTTAATAATTCCCAATCTTAGTTACTTAGGAAAATGTGAATAAGGTGCTAATCCATGAAATTACACTTTACACTTTGTCTAAGTCGTTAGTGGAGCGTGTGTGGTTAACCGGCACACTAACTTGGACTTAACAAGGTAGGTAAAGGGTGACTTAATATTTATCATAGTATCGATGGAGAGTGTGTGGTTAACCGACACGTCGATTGAGGGGTAATTTATTAAGGGTACCAAGTAATTTGCATGGTTACTTCACACCTTGTTTAGTGATACTCGGCATCCCAGTCACAAAACCTGAAGGGCACACTCGAGATTGAAACATGCCATTGAACAGTTCAATGAATCTCAAAAGATCTAGGAGTTTCAAAACCAATTAAAACCTAATAATACATTTCATTTATCTTGGTGGAAATTGGTGAATCGTCATTCACCTACCTTCAAATTTTTTATAGCTTGGATTATGGCATACCTCTTCTAAGTTATAAAATAGTTTGTTGGGTCCTAGCCTTAATATTTCCTATTGGCTGTCGTATTAAGGACTTTAAATCAACTATCTTGAATATCTCCCAAAACATGTCTGGTTTAGACATTTATGATCTTCCCAAATCTCTTGAAACAAGCTTTCCTAAATGAAGATGATGTCCCATGGAAATCATACTTCTTTCACCTCCTCCAATTATTCTCCCTAACCCACAAGTTCTTGAAAAGTTTAAGGTCACTCGAGCCCCATTGGCAAGTAAATGTCAAGATGTGATCACATATTGGAGATGTAGTCACATATTGACAAGTCGGGAGAGTTGGGTGTCAAAGTCTTGAGAAACTTGTAGGTTTAACTACTTCCTAAGTCACATAGTGAGTTCTTTTGGAACACCTATGAAACAGACTATGACAAGACCCTTGATGATCTTATCTATTTGCTAAGATCAACTTCCTAAAACTTTATGGATATTGACAATGATGACATTGGATATCTAGTAAAGCTCTCTCTTCCCAGTGGAAAGGGATTGGCCATAGTCAACTCGGTTGACCAAATGGTAAAGAGTAAAGCTAAGTCTGTGATAGTCTCGTGTACCATTATCAAAGGGTCCATATGTTTATATTGCCAAAGGAACGGGCATTGGTTGCGAAGCTGCGAAATTTACCTAAGGATGTTAAAGTCAATAAGTTTGACTCTACTTCAGGTAAAGTCCATTATCTAACTTTGTTAAGTTTCTATTCTGAGATTCTTGATACATGATGTGACTGGGTCACATGGTGATGTTTTAAGAATTAAAGAAAAGTGAAGGAACTTAAAGAAAGAATATGTTGAATCTGATCGCATAGATGGATTTCTATCGCGTAGTTTGAAGATCGGATTCTTGAGCTACTTCTTAGGAGTTATGAGATATTGCTTAGGAATAGATAACAACAAGTTTTCATATGGATTGTAAGGATAAGTTTTTCCGCATAGTTTTAAAATAAAAGAAAATTTTTGATTTTAGTTATTTTAAAAATATCCTTATAATGGCATTTGAGGAAAAATTGTTGTTTATATGATTCCATTAATAGCAAGAGTGGAAATATGAAATTGATTCCTTCATTTGTGGTAATGTCTAAATTTACCAAATAAGGAAAGATTCTCATCATCCAAAGTCTCAATTGGACCGGGACTTGGAATCATGCAAGTTGTATAGCATGATGAATGAGAACTTTCAAGTATTGGAAAAATTAAGACTAATTACTTGTTCACATGGATGTGTAAGTCAAGTAATGGACTAAGGGATCGAGTACATAGTCATGTGCACTGATTAAGTCCACGACAAAAGATATAAGGCTATTCGTCATAGTTTACTAAAGCTCAGTAAATATGATTATACTTACAAGCTTAAGTGTAACTCTGAGACATTGGAAAAGGTTCCAAGTATGGCAGAGCGAATAAGAAGAATCAAATTAGGCAGAAGGATAAAAGTTTCTCAAATCTGAAAAGATGGGAGAGTACTTTAGTATCAGTTTTTATGATCATCTTAATGATTTAGAAACCTAATCACAATTCATCCTCTAAGTGCATTCTGATAGCAAAGAAGAGGAGCTATGAATTGTTGAAGTGGTTAAATCAAGAAGATGAGTCATACATCGTTCCAATACAAGTCTTAGAGTCATACTCCAAGATAGGAACTTGAGTGACATGTCTTAAAGAAGGTTAAAACACTTGTCAAATGTAAGAGTAAAAATTTTCTACTCTTGTACTTTTGAAATTGGTAAGTTGTGATGTTTTGGATAAAACAAAGACCAACTAAGGCCAATTGTGTGAAGTGTTTATCTTGATTAGAATCCGCACTATCTCTTGGATGTTTGACAAGGGAGTCTTATAGGTCAAGAGGACAGTGGGAGTCTTAAAGGTCTTGAAAGTCTCAAGAACTAATCAAGAATGAAACCTGAAGTTCCTCACTAGCACACAACTTGAGGTTTATAACCTATCGTGTTGACATATTCTGTGCCCATTCCAGTTAAAGTTGGCTTTGCATATGAGTTCTTAGAGTTCTCAATGTGTTGCACAACAACTTGGAAGCAATGGCAGGCCCTTGAGCTGCCAGGTGGCAAGAAGTTAAGATTGAGTTCAGTCCATATAAGTTCGGATTTGTCATTATCCTTGTCTTGTGACTATGGTTTTGACAATTCACATGGATAAAAACACATACACCATTAAATCTAAGTGTCATAAGGTTTCTCTCCGATTCATGAAAATGATGGTGAGGAAACACTTTCACTAAGTAGATTTTAGATAGATAGAAATTATGATATTTGCATTCTCAAAGTCGTTAGTGGAGCGTGTGTGGTTTACCGGCACACTAACCTGGACTTGTGAGAAGTGGCAAAAAGGTCTAACCATTATGATTACAGCATCCCTCTTCATAATTGTTTAGACACACGAGTGTGCTATCTAAGGGAATGTGTATGTTTTTGATAAAGTTTTATCAAAACAATCCAGTATCAGAAATCTGAACTTTGGTAAGAAAGTCAATAAAGTATTGATTTCTAGAAGTCCAACTGATTTCTGAGTACATGACAAAGCTAGTGGGAGCATAAGTGTTATGCTAATGATCATCATGTTAGTGGGAGCATGATAATTATGATAAGTATTGCAAGTTAGCAATGTTAATTATAGAAAACAAAAGGTTTCAATTGGGAAAAAGTTGTTTTGCTATAATTAAGGGAGAGGAAATTATACTTCATCTCAAATCTATAAGCTTAAATCGTGAGGCTTTAATCATTTAGTCAAGGAAATATATATGAATTTCATGTTGGAATGGCTCAACATAATAAAATTCTGTATATGGGTCCATTATTTGCGTTCTTAAATTCGATTATGATTACGGCATCCCTTTTCATAATCTGAATTATGAGAACTTGGCAAATAGAAATGGAAATGTTATAGCGAAAGACTGGTTTAGTCTTTATGTGAGACATCATGAATCGTGTCCCATATGCTTCGCATATAGGATCGATTACATGTGCTATATTCATCCTTTCTAAAAGTTTCCAAATGCCTGGGGCATTAAGAAGGGAAAAGGTTTAGAACTGGATATGACTAAAAGGATTAAACAATTGTCGAGGACAATCTAAGGTTTACCAAAGATTGGTTTCTCAAGGACAATTGGAAGTATAGTGATAATTCTGGAAGGACCATATTGACATAATCTGTAAGGAGGCAACTCTTGTTCAGAAGTGATAGTCAAAATGAATCTGGAAATGTTTCAAAGTCAGAAATTTCAATCTGTGTAAGATTAAGGAAACTTAATGCAAGAAGGATGTTTCCAAGGAATTGATCTCCTTTGGAATACTCTGTAATGATTGTTTCCAAGTCTTTCTGACTTTGTGCATAATCATTACAAGAGGATCAATGCATATAAGTTTAGAATCTAACAGATTTCAGTAAATGACATGAATTTGGAATTCTTGTATTTACAGTAAGGATTTGGGAGCGTGAAAAGAGAATCATTGAAGTTATGTTCAATTGATCTAGTTCACAAAGTAAAGATCATAGACAAACATAGTATGCATACTTGGTGTATGGCATGACTAGTGTTTAGAAAAACATAGTGTACATGCTTGGAATATGGGACAACTATTGTTTTAAATTCAAGAATAAAGTTGATAGCTGAAACAGTATACAATGAATAATGTGTAATCATATGGTGATAAATAAAAGGTGTTTTATTTATGTTCATAGGTTTTGATACCATATTGGATTCAATTATTATTTTGTTTCACTTTGCATGTTTTGACTTCCAGAATAAACTAGGTTATTCTTCCGGAATGACTAAGTTATTCAAACCATCCACAGTCGGTCATATGTTGGAAGTAGATATGAATCAAGACTGTCATGGGTTGGCTTGTAGAGGTCTAAGATGTTGGACAAAGGGCTACAACACTCATGAGTACTCATAAGTTCTGAGTATTGGATTCAACCCGCGCTCATTGGAATCACTTCATGGATTTTATCACGAGTGGTCATGAGACGATAATATCTTATATTCTTCAAACCTAGAGATATGAGTTGTTACTATGAGTTGATAGTACATTGATTGCACGAAAACGCATTGGTAACTCGATGTTATAAAACGTGCCTTTGTGTATGATTCAATAAGTAGTAGAACAAGCCATATGAGTCGAAGTTTATCCATTCCTTTTACCTTCGGGATAAAACCGATATCTGTGGGCCCCTCGATGATTTGATGATGACAAATGGAAGTGCTCGGCCGGGCCAGGACTGATTTGATTTGTTCAATTAGTCAGTCGTCATAAATCGGAAATCGGGAAACAACAAATGGACAGAGAGAATGATTATAATCCATGTCTCAGTCCATATGATATCTAGAATGGAGGAATATATGATCCCTTATCTAATGGACAAGTCATTGACAAAGGTCAGCGTTTATCGACAAGGTCAGAGTTCGACAGAAGCTTTTGAGAGCTACGATTGCCAGTTGGTTCCTGAAGTCATACGCAATAATAGTTTTAGACTTATCCAAGTGGGAGACTGTTGGATTAATGTCTAAGTCCATAACTATAATTGGTAAGACTTGACCCGACCCGGCATGGTCCATTTGGGTTGCATGGCATCATGCATTTGGATAGACTAAATGAGAGAAATAAGACACTTATGGTTATTAATATATTATAAGTTCTAGTATATTAATAATAAGAATAATAAGATTATTTAATTAGTATTGATCAAGAATTAATCTAGGATTAATTAAGTGATCAAAAGAAGACTAATTAAATATATGGGTTGATTGTGTAAATCATCCATACTTGTATAGTGGGCTAATGCTCCATGGATTATCTAGTTGGGCCAAAACCCATATGATGCTCCATGGATGCTGCATGGTGTATTTGAACCCATGGATCCAAGGAAATGGAAAGTCATGACAATTAGGGTTTGCCCTAATTGTAACACTATATAAAGATCTTATTCTTGACAAAATCGGGTACTAGTATTATTCTAGAGAGGGCTAGCCGATTTCATGAAGTGTAGAATTCTCTCAAGTTATTCCAAGTGTATTTGGTGTTGTGTGAACCATTTGAGGTGTCACACTTGGGGCACTAGGCACTCAAGCTTCATGAAGACATTCTACATCAAAGAGGTATGTATTCTATCTTGTTATATTGATAGTTTTGTATGCTAGATTAGGATAATACCTTGGATGTTCATATTTGCATGTATAATAGAGAAAACATAGATCCAAGGTATTTAGGTTTGCATGTACACTTAGGAGTGTTAGAATTCTCATAACCCAACAATAGTATCATAGTATGTTCTTTTTGTTATCATGTATAGTTTATAGTATGCTTCTCTGATGTATTGTATCTACCTCCGTGTTTCTCTTTATAGTATGCTCTAGTATCTAGTATGAACTGAACCTCTAAACTATACCCCTTATAGTTTACTAGTGTTTTACTTGAACTGTTATTGAAAAGACTCATTTTGCTACTAAGTTATGCTTGTACATTAAAAACAGAGTTTTGTTAAATTAACGTATGCTTAAAAGAGTTTTTGAAATGTTTTAATAACTTATAAAGACGTAAGCAATCTTTTGAAAGATGTTTATAACAAACATTTACACAATTATCAATTATTTTCAACTTGTATTCCCCCCCCCCCCCCCTTAAAAGCATTTAAAACAGTTTAAAAGATTGATTATAGGGGTATGAACTCACCTTATGTGTGTAATTTAAACGAATATGCGTGTAAGGATGATAAGTTCTACGAATGAATTCTTGAGACCCTAACGAGTCCTAAATGACATATAATGGCATATATTGGCATTAATATAGTGTTTAGAAGCAATCCTATGCAAGGAAACACCTTTAGGGAGTAGGAAACACTTGAAATGAAGTGTTAAATCACATGTGATTGATCAAAGGAGGGTTCATGACCACCATTATGTGTTTACGGCCATCGGCTTACAGCCATGGAGTTTAGGGCCATAAAATCATGGTAAAAGGTGCATGAAAAGGTGTTTCAAGGTCTTACACAGCACAAGGGAGTGTTCTAGCCTCAATTCCAAGCCTTAGGAAGAGTTTAAGACTCAAATGCATCATTAACTAGGGTTTACGGCCAAGGGAGAGCTCTTGGCCGTAAACACCTCTTGTTCTTTGGAAATGGATGATTTCAAGGTGTTTAACATATGTCTCAACTAGATATCGAGTATAGGGAAGTAATACCTACAATATAGAAGCTAAAAAGGTTGATTTTGGACCAAAACACTAGTGTGTGTTCTTGGTGTTCTTGAAGACCTAACCAAAAGATGATGTTAATGGATGGAATCAATGGATGATGCTAGATAAGGAGATGTATAAACTAATCAAAGAATGAAACACTTACACTTTTGAAGAAAAAAGTGAAGATCCTTATGACACTTGAGAGAGAAATCGGGTTCTTGACTTGAAATGGTGAAGAATGAGGAAGAGATGAAGGAACAACACCCTTAAGGCCTAGAGTTCACGGCCTCCATGAGTTTATGGCCGTAAACTACTTAAAAAGGGGTTTATGGCTTGTTTGCTGGTTTTGAACTTTAGCAGGTACTTCCTATCACTCATTCTTTAGACGTACTAGGCTTAGAATACTCAAACAGACTCTAAGCAGTGAAAAGTTAGCAGGAGCGAGTCTGACTTAAGGTTGATTGGCTTGACTTTACAAGGAAAAGATTTTCGGGTTGTCACACATGACCCATATACAAATCTCACCCATCCCATTATGTTCTTATTTAATTCAGAAAATTAAGAATAGTTTCCGGTCATCTGATTGCTTGCACCATTGTCTAAGTACCAAACTCCGTCTTCTATGGCATTTGATTCAATCTTTGGAGGGATGTATTTGTCTTCATTCAAGAACAAAGTTTCTTGAATTTCATTCATCATAAAGAACATTTCTTCTTCATGATTTGTATCTCCTTTGTATGTCTTAGTAAGGGTTGCCTCGTGGATTTTGGTTCGATTCGGGCATCTTGAAGCGAAGTGTCCGTACTTGTCATACCGGTGACATTGGATGTTTGCGAGATCTTTTTGCTCATGTTTTTCCCTTTTGCTTTTGATATCCATGAGTTTTATAGGATTCTGAGTAACTATGAGTTTAGGTGTTACCCTGAATACGTCCATCGACATGACCTCGATCGTGATGGCTTGCACCCCGACCTCTATCTCTTGATGATTCGGTGTTTTTGTTGGAAAATTTAGTTTGTGAATAGAGTAGCTTTTCTTGTGTTTTGGATGCTTTATCTTCACCCTTAATCCTTTCTTCATAAGTTTTTAAGCGACCAACCACGTCCTTAAAACCTATCGTTTTAACATCCAAGACTTGTTCAAGAGCTGCTACAATATGAACAAATCGCCTAGGAAGGCTTGTAAGAAACTTCTTCACAAGTTTTTGTTCTGCCATGACTTCTCCTAGCGAGACTCATTTTCAATCGATTTTTGATAGTTTTTTTTTTATTATTTATCAAAATCGTCTATGGAGCCGGTGTTGTTCATCTTCATGTTCTCGAACTCTATAATCAATGTTTGGAGCCTTGCTTCCTTTTACTCGATCAGCCCCTAGATTTTGTGTCTTTATCACATACAACATCTCTTTTCAAGTTTTTAGATTATCGATTTGGAATATTAAGTCTTCCTGAATCGATTGAAACAACAATCTTTTCACGATGTTGTTCTTCTTCACGTCATCTAGTCCAGGATTGATCACACCCCATACACCATCAATCCCGAGTAGCACCTCCATGTGCATCCTCTAAATGGTGTAATTTGTTGTCGTAAGGGTCGAACACCGAAAGGTCAGTGAAGTCGATTCCTTCACTAGTGGCTGACACAATTCTCTTTCTGTCATCACCGGTTGGTGTTTGTTCTCTCCTTACCTGTCAAAGTGACAGACGAAAAATCCAACAGAGCCTTCACTACGCTCTGATACCAATTAAAGAAAACATGAACAACACATAAAAACGTAGCCTAACTCTTTGGTACTTTTATTAAAGAAAATTATCTTAAAAACCTAATTGATTTAATGATTTAATTACAGGAACCTATCTATGGTTTTATACTAAACAAGCTTACTAGTATTAAACTAGGATTCCTAACAGAAAGACAACTATACTTTCCTTATTACTCAAAGACTCTAGAACAACTTGGACAACAAACCAAGTTACTTGGACACCACTCCAAGCCATCAAATTCTGAAACAGATCACAGGACAACTATACTTTCCTTATTACTCAAAGACTCTAGAACAACTTGGACAACAGACCAAGTTACATGGACACCACTCCAAACCATCAAATTATGAACCAGATCACGCCTATCATGCCTTCTAGCCACATTGATCTCAAATAATTTGCCAACAGATTTTAGTTATGATTTGTAATTACACACAATCTTCAAAATGTTGGTAACATATTTATATGTAGCTTAACTGTTACATTTTTTGTTGTATAAATAGACATTCCGGTAATAATTTAGACACCAATGAAATCGAACTCTCTTCTTCTCCAATTCACCTTGTGCGTTTTCTGATTTCGACTTAACATTCAGGCTTAGATAGGTTTTGGCTGCAAAACAAACACCTGGTAACGATGAATTTGGTTTAAGGACACCATGTCCAACACGAGCATCACACATGCATTTTGTTATTTTCATACAATTTCCGTATCTTAGTTCCTACACAACATTAATCTTTTATCTTCTTTATTTTTTGTTCCATCCTTAACTGTGAGTTTGTTATTCGGAAGCCTACCAATAGTCATTAATGAACGAGAATAAGATACCGACCACCATACCGCGATGGAGTAGGTGAGAGTCCCATGTGTCACAATTTGTACTAGAATACAGCATGATAGTTTGAATTTTATTAACAAAAAAAGAAACGTCAAACTTCTCTGTTCCTCTATTTAAAATAGAAAGAACATGAAAAAAAAAAAAAAAAAAAAAAAAAAACATAATTGGATAGGTGTCCAAGACGATTGTGGCAAAGTGTTGCAATTAGCTGTTGATATGTATGGGCAGAGTACCACATCTCCTAGCTCCTTGACTAAAAAATCCCAACCAAGTAAGAACTCAAATGAATATGGATTATCAGAACTGCTTCGGCTTTAGACACTATAAATTTATAAATTATGCCAAGTCAGATGGTAGAAAAAACATTTTTGAGAAAGAATTTGCATTTTTCTATATTTGTTGGAAAAATCACATAGTATATACTGCCTCTTTATAGAAAAAAAAAGGTAACAAAACTAACTTCAAGTGATCATCATTGTCAAGTCATTAATCAAACAGGTAAACAAGCAAGTTACAGTTTACACAATTTCACATAAATGCAACAGAAATGAAACTCCATTACTAAGAATTCTAAAAAGAGTCTTAGACGCATCGGTTGAACAAATATGAAACTTGGTTATTATTTAACATGGTTTTAAATTTCATGAAACAAAATTACCAAAGATATATACAACTTTTTCATTCAAGTACTCTTAAAGTTTCATGAACTCCAAATTTGACTTACCCTCAAGCTTTCGAGCAAAAAAACTTTTGTAATATTCCTCAAACATGACACGCCTATAGTTTGCTACATTATGCTGTGCAACAAGGCTTCTTGCGGGGCCTACTTCTAAACCCATATTGGAGGTGTAGAATGTAGCCACTGATAACCTATCCTTGGTTGACTGCACTGTTGCACAATGCTCTATGCTCTTGTACACGCCATTACTTACAATCTGTAAACACATAAAATTAGGGCACAGTTTATATGTTATAGAAAAGACATCATATTGAGATATAGTTTGGTTTGGTTTTAGAAAATAAAACCAACCCGACTTTATAATTTCGGGTTCATAAAACCATCGGTTTCTCAAAACGAATCAATTTTTCGGTTATGTGTTTTGGGTTAGATTATTGCTAATTTTGCGTTTAACCCTAATGAAAGTAACGAATCTACAATAGTACAATAGTACATTGCTATGTCAATGTCATTGAAATCAGGAATTGTGTTTGTTAGTTGTTACCTCCATTATGTCTCCAATGTTGACTACCAAAGCATTTGGAAGAGGTTTAACCGAAACCCATTTTCTATCTTTTCGAACTTGGAGGCCCTCTGTTTCGGTTAATTGATAGAGAATCGTTAAACCACCGGCATCGGAATGAGGGGAGACTCCAAAAGCCGATTCCGGTTCCGGACATGGAGGATAGTAATTCATTCTTATCGACTGAACCCCATCATCAAACAATTCACTCATTTCCTCTCCTTCAATCCCTAAGGCCTTAGCCATTTCACCCAAGATGCCTTTTGCGAGCTTTTTTATTTCCGTCGAGTAAGCTTCCAACTTCTTTCTAGATAAATAAATAAATAAATAATATTTAAAACGTATTAAAAAAAAAACTTTTGTACCCTAGATTTAACATGTAGATAAAATCCCATTAACTTAATAGATTGGAGATAAAATCACTTGCACGAAATATTACACGATTTTGGTGAAAAAAAGAAGAAAATGATGATATGGGTTACGCCCCTCTTTATCATTATACAATTTTAAAACATATATCCAATCAAATAACAAACAATGCAAACTTGTAAATGAGAAGCTTTCATTTCGAGAGAAAAGAAAGAACCTGAGAACGGGAGGCAAGTTTTGAAAAAGTTGGGATTTCCTGAGATTGTGTGGAAGGGTAATTACGTAAAACAGGTCACACCAATCAAGCTTCTGTTCCTCGGATACAACAAAAAGCTGACCGAAACCTTCGTGGCTGTCTTCTTTCTGCCAAAGCTTTTGTTTCTCCTCCATCGGAAGCTTAAAGAAGCTCAAGACTTCCCTCTTGAAATCCTCTAATAGGGATTCACTTATTCCATGGTTGATAACCTGTTTTAATAAAGTATACCAAATTTCTTACAAAAATTATTGCAGATCGGTTTGGATTTTATCAAGATTTTGCAATCTAACCACAAATACCTGGAAGAAACCCCATTCTTTAGCAGCTGTATGAAGCTTATTGAGCTCAGAGGAATACGTCGAAGATCCAGGATCGGTTGAAAATAAGGTGTGAAGATCAATGACAGGTACAGATAGTGTGGAGGTGTCATCGGATGACTTGAATAAGGGTTTCTGATTATCTTGGCGAACATAACGAGGTGGGATCTTTGTGATGGATTGCTTAGCAAGTTCTTGAACACTTGGTACTATGAGTGATCTCCCAAAATTAATTGCTTCATTATTCTGGTTTTCCATGGACAGTACTACAGAAATTAACGTCTGGATAAGATTAGAAGGAAAGCTGATTTAATTCTAATCCTTTATCTAAAAACAAACTAACAAATTTAGCTAAATAAAGTAAGACAAAACTTCAAAAATGGTCCCTGTGGTTTTTGAAAATATCAAGTTTAGTCCCTAAGTTTAAAAAACCTCACAAATCGTCCCAGTTGTTTCAAAACTTTTAACATTTGATTCTTCCAGTTAACTCCGTTACCATTTAACCGTTAAGTCAGGAGCATTTTTGTCATTTCACTATTCAGGGACTATTTTTGAGGTTTTCAATTACTTTTTTTAAATAAATAAATAAATAATATGCAATATGCAATGGGTCCCACCCTCTCTCTCTCTCTCTCTCTCTCTCTCTCTCTCTCTCTCTCTCTCTCTCTCTCTCTCAAGAAATGCAGAACTTCCCCTTAATCCAATGCCCACCACCACCATCGGTTACCCATAATCACCACCAGTTACAGATAACCACTACCAGTCAACGACATCCACCACCCACTTCTTTCGGCACCACTACTATCTACCTATTCTGGAAAATCACAACCCACATTATCGATTCAGCAAGTGTCACCCCAAGATCAAATCCCAAAAATCAAATTTGAACCTAGAAATTAAGACCACAACAGGATCAAATTCTGAAATCAAAACCTAACCAAAGTTAAACCCTAAAATTGTGAATCAAAACCTAAGCTGAAATCAAAACCAAATTTGGAAATCAAAACCCAAACCGCAAATGAAAGCAGACATGAGCACCATTGTTCCTCTCTTTCTAGACGATGTCAATGAAGAACATCAAAATCCTACCCCAGATCAAGCAACATTGGAGACCCCAAATCAAGTAACATTGAAATCCAACCAACATCTAAGTATCTAGTCTCATTTTCTTCCGTCTTCAATCTATTTTACTTCCTCTCTTCTCTTGATAGCTCCGATGAAGAACACCAAAATACACCCCTAAAACTAACGTGAATCGAAAATCAGACTTATGATTGCAATCAAAACCAAAATCCGTAATTTCACACATCGATTAATCAAATAAAGTGAATCAGCTATCAAACATGAAACTAATACATTCGAGACTGTAATCAAAATCAAACTTTGTCACACCCCAAAACCAAGAACGGCGGAAACGTTCTGGGGCGGAGGACGTCATGTAACGTATCACAACACAGTAAATGTAAATAAGCAAACAACATCATCCATTGCATTAAATATATAATTTTAATACAAGCGTGTTCCGTACAGTTTTAGACACCAAAAATATAATGTGAATCAAAATAATATGATGAGTCTTGAATGCGCTCCATCTTCTCAAAAGTTGGCATCGGTACCTGTCTACTGATGACCTGAGAATACAAGTTATTTTGAAAGAGTTTTTCAGCATTAAGCTGGTGAATTCATAAGTATTTTAGTGTCGATGTTGTTATCAAAACGTTTGAACCCATCGTAAGTATAAGTTGTAAATGTTGGATAAGGTGTCTAAGTCCATAACTTATTTGGTATATACTTGACCCGACCGGCATGGTCCATTTGGGTTGCATCTCATCCAAACTATTATGGATAATTTTATGAGAGTTATACACATATGTTTATTAATATATTATGAGTTATAATATATTAATATGAAGTTACGTTATTTAATTAGTTTTAGTCTTAAATTAATTATGAATTAATTTAGAGATTAAAAGGAATACTAATTAAATTATGGGCTATTTGTTTTATATAGTGTGGGCTAATACTCATTTGTTAATGGGCTAGGCTTATGTGGAAGTCCATGGATGATCCATGGAGCTTTTAACCCATGGATCCTTGGAAAAGGAAAAGACATGGGTTATTAGGGTTTCACCCTAACCATGCACACTATATAAGCATGCTTATGGAGCATGAAATGGAGCCAAAGAGAAAACTAGTGATCTAGTGTGTGTGTGCATGTGTGTGGCCGAAAATACAAGAGGTGTATACTCTCTCAAAGTTTTCCAAGAGTTTGTGGTGTTTGTGATTCCATTTGAGGCATTCACACTATTGGTGCTTGGCCCTCAAACTCCTTAGAACCAAACTCACCAAAAGGTATGTAATCTCTTCTAACTCTTTTATGTTGAAATGTTCCCCATGCCATGTTAGATAGGTTATAAACCTTGGAAAATTATTATTTTGCATGTATTTAGACAAACATAGATCCAAGGTCTATTAGGGTTGCATGCACACTTAGGAAGTGTTAGATTGCTCAAAACCCAACAGTGGTATCAGAGCCTAGGCTTGCTTGTTTGATACTTGATGCAAAATAGTGAAAAAAGTCGAAATCATTGCAGTCTGCATGGTGGACTCGCCGAGTCCATTGGGGGGACTCGACGAGTCCAAGGCAAACTTCAACCTACTCGACGAGTCAATTCATGCACTCGGCGAGTAGGATCGAAAGAGTGCAGATTCTCGACTTTTGCTGCTGGAAATGGACTAGAAACATTACCCTAAATTGTTTTGATGTTATAAAACTTATTTTAGTTGGTGTAATGGTTGTCCTAATCCATTTACAATAGCATATATCAAAATTCCATGATTTTATGTGTTCATATAATTCTTGAATTTTTGATGATCATGTTCATGTTCTTATGAATTTAGAAAATGATAGGAATTATTTGCTGAATTGTTTAGAATTAATTCTTTATTATTTATGTGTTTTAATAGAGTCCATAATTTGTCCTCAAGTTATGGATTACCAAAGGTCACTTTCATTTAACACACACTTAAAACACATAAGTTACATGAAAATGAAGAGTCTTCATTTTTATGAACCTTTAATTCATAAGTTATGAAATGAAGAGTTTTGCAAAGTTACAAAACTTGCCCTCAAGTTTTGGAATTTGTAAAGTTTCACACACTTTAATAAACTTTAATTCCAAACCTTAGAGTTTTAATAGTTAAAATTCAACCCTTATACTATTTATAACATTAATGGTTAATTATTATATATATGTATAAGAATAAGTCGTTTTACCGTTAGTAGGCCTCATTCACGAAGCCGGTCTATAAGGTGGGTATAAGGTTGTTGCCTATAAAATGGCGACTTAATGGGTGTATACTCTCACCCACCGCTTGCTTGATCGGTGGAGGGTCGTTAGCCGAACGGGTAGAACAATGACTTTAAATCCTCATTAAAAGTATAATGAATATTATAAAGTAACTAAACTCTTTTAATTCCCAATCTTAGTTATTTTAGGAAAATGTGAACATGGTGCTAATCCATGGAATTCACACTTTGTACCTTACCAAGTCGTTGGTGGAGCGTGTGTGGTTAACCGGCACACTAACTAGGACTAGTAAGGATCGCGAAGGGTGACTTAATGTTTGTCATAGATCAATGGAGCGTGTGTGGTTAACCGGCACATTGATTAGGTGATAATATTAAGAGTACCAAGTGAATTAGCATGGTTATTCACACCTTGTTTTGTGATCCTCGGCATCCCAGTCACAAAACTTGAAGGGCACAATCGAGATTGAAACATGCCATTGAAAAGTTCAATGAATCTCAAAAGAATCTAGGAATTTCAAATCCAATTAAACCTAATAAATCATTTCGTTTTCATGGTGGAAATTGGTGAATCGTCATTCACCTACCTTTCAAATATATTATTACTTAGATTACGGCATCCCTCTTCTAAGTGTAATATATTGTGATTGGATCCTAGCCTTAATATTACATTTGGGTGTCTTATTAAGGATCCTAAATATCTAATCTAAACTTACTTTCTTCTTTCAGATGTCTTCCAACACTAATGCTTCAGGCTCTAACCCAACTGGTTCTTTCTCTCTCATGAATCTTTGTGGGAGGGTCATCTTTGATGGTTCCAACTTCATGGATTGGATTAGGAACATCAGGATGGTTACTCGTTACGAGGACAAGGAATATGTCCTCGATAAGGAGCTAAAAGAACTTGATGAGTCTACTGCTACTCCTGAGGAGATCGCTGAATTCAGGACTCATGAGAGAGATGCTACTAAGGTGGCATGTATCATGATGGCCACGATGACAGCCGAGCTCCAAAAGTCATATGAAGATTTCTACCCTTTTGAGATGCACCAAGACCTGATGGAAAGGTACCATCAGAGTGCTCGTCAGGAGCGGTATGAAATAATCTCCTCCATAATAACTACCCGCATGAAGGATGGTGAATCCGTCACGGGCCACATGCAAAAGATGCAAAGGTATGTGGACCGTTTGCTGAAGCTGAATGTTAACATCCCCGAGGAGTTGGCAATTGACATCATTTTGCACTCCTTGCCTTCTTGTTATGATCATTTTCAAATGACATATCATATGAACAAGGAGGAAGTTACCCTCAGCAAGCTTCAAGGACTCTTGAAGACCGCTGAAACCGGTCTTAAGGGTAAAACGGTTGTTACCTCTACTACTCCTACTCCAACTTCTACCCCTGTTTTAGCTATTGGGCAAGGCAAAGGGAAAAAGAGGAAGCACCCTTCGAAGGGTACCAAGGGAAAGTCTCTTGAAGGCTCCTCATCAAAGACTAAGAACGGTTCTGTCACTCCTTCTGCCATTCCAAAGGATGCTGAATGCTTTTATTGCCATGAAAAGGCACACTGGAAGCGAAACTGCCCTAAGTACTTGCAGGATCTAAAGGATGGGAAAGTGAAACCCACCTATGCAGGTATTTACACTATATTGTCTAATTACTCAACATATTCTAACTCTTGGGTGCTTGATACAGGATGTGGTATTCACATATGTTCTGATTTGCAGGGCCTAAGAAGAAGTGAGGATGTGGAGCACGGGAAGATAAACTTAATCATGGGGAATAGGAAGGCTTCACCTGTTTCCAAGATTGGAGTTTATACTTTGTTGCTTAATAATGGGTTAAAATTAGATTTGAATAAATGTGTGTACTCGTCTGAAATGGCGAGGAATATTATTTCTTTTCATGCTTTGTACAAACAAGGGTTTACCTTTTCGTTTGATAATGAATGTGGTGGTATTAATGCTTTCTTTAATAATGTGTTTTATTTTAAAGCATTACCTTGTGATGGCGTGTATGAAACTGTGTCGATTGTAGACAACTTAGGAAATAATGTGTTGTATATTGATTCTTCTACTAGCCTAGATAAAGCATCATTGTGGCATTGTCGTCTTGGACATGTAAACAAGAAACGCATAGGACAACTCCAAAAGAGTGGAGTCTTGGAATCATTTGACCTCAAATCAGATGATAGTTGTGAATCTTGTCTACTTGGAAAAATGACAAAATCACCCTTCACTGGAACTTGTGAGAGGGGTGAAGGTTTGTTAGACCTAATACATACTGATGTATGTGGGCCATTCAAAACCGCCACAAGGGATGCTAATCGGTATTATGTGACTTTTATTGATGATTTTAGTAGATATGGGTATGTCTACTTAATCAAACACAAGTCCGAAACCTTTGAAAGGTTTAAGGAATTCAAGCAGGAAGTAGAAAATCAATTGGGCAGGAACATTAAGATGCTTCGATCCGATCGAGGTGGTGAGTATCTTAGTACCGAGTTCCTTGACTACCTTAAGGAGTGTGGGATTGTCTCACAATTGACTCCTCCCAGGACACCACAGCTGAATGGTGTAGCTGAGAGGCGTAATCGTACCTTGTTGGACGTGGTTCGCTCTATGATGAGTCGAGTTTCGTTACCAATCTCTTTTTGGGGGTATGCCTTAGAGACTGCCGCCCATATCCTTAATCTAGTCCCTACAAAGAAGGTTACCAAAACACCTCATGAGATGTGGACTGGGAAGGTTCCCAATTTGGACCACATCAAAATTTGGGGTTGCGAAGCTTTTGTGAGGCGCGAAGCTCATGATAAGCTTGAACCCCGAAGTGAAAGGTGTATTTTCATCGGCTACCCACAGAAATCCTTCGGTTACCTTTTCTACAGACCCAGTGAGAATGTGGTCTTTGTAGCACGAAGAGGGATCTTTCGCGAGAAAGAATTTATAAGCCAAGGAGACAGTGGGAGGCAGATTGATCTTGAAGAAATTCAAGAATGAATTGGTGAAGGAACCTCAGACACTAGCAATCAACCTGAGGAAGAAACTCCTGTTGATCCAGCTGACGAGTCTGTACCTCCGAGACGTTCCACACGGGTTAGGAACACACCTTCGTTTTATTATGGTTTTCATATTACTACGGAAGGTGATATGTTTATTAGTGATAGTACACTAGTAAATTTGGATGAACCTAGCAGTGTTAAGGAAGCCATGGCAGGCCCGGAGTCTGCTAAATGGAAGGAGGCTATGGACAGCGAGATACAGTCCATGTATGACAATCAAGTTTGGAACTTGGTTGACAATGTACCAGGCCGTAAAACAGTCGGGTGCAAATGGATCTTCAAAAAGAAGACAAACATGGAAGGAAAAGTGCATACTTATAAGGCTCGACTGGTTGCGAAGGGTTTTACTCAAACTCAAGGTGTTGATTATGATGAAACCTTCTCGCCGGTGGCCAAGATTAAGTCTATTAGGGTTATGTTAGCCATTGCAGCATTTCATGATTATGAAATATGGCAAATGGATGTCAAAACCGCTTTCCTTAATGGAAAGTTGGCTGAGGATGTGTACATGAATCAGCCAGAGGGTTTTGTCAATGCAGAGTACCCTAATAGAGTATGCAAGCTTGAGAAATCCATTTATGGATTAAAACAAGCATCTCGTAGCTGGAATCTTTGTTTTGATGAGAAGGTAAAAGAGTTTGGCTTCTTGAGAAGCGAAGATGAGTCTTGCGTGTATGTCAGAGCTAGTGGGAGTATAGTTAGCTTCTTGGTACTGTATGTGGATGACATACTACTCATAGGAAATGACATCCCAACCTTGCAGGAGGTTAAGTCCTGGCTTTGGAAGTGCTTTGCTATGAAGGACCTAGGGGAGGCTACCTATATCCTAGGGATAAGGATATTAAGAGAAAGGAGTAGAAGACTAATTGGACTTAGTCAGAGTATATACTTGGATAAGGTGTTGAAAAGGTTCAACATGGAGAATTCCAAGAAAGGAGATTTACCGATCCAAAGCAATACCAAACTGAGTAAGACTCGGAGTCCGAGTACAGAGGCAGAGTTAGCTGAGATGAGCCAATT
The DNA here is from genome assembly GCF_052625555.1 of Lactuca saligna. Taxonomy (NCBI): domain Eukaryota; kingdom Viridiplantae; phylum Streptophyta; class Magnoliopsida; order Asterales; family Asteraceae; genus Lactuca; species Lactuca saligna. The sequence continues at coordinate 145,123,905 of NC_136417.1, forward strand.
ACCATATGCTTCCGCAGTTGGCTCGATCATGTATGCTATGACTTGTACCCGTCCTGATGTGGCATTTGCTTTGAGCATGGTCAGCAGGTATCAGGGAAACCCTGGCAAGGCTCATTGGACCGCGGTAAAGAACATTCTCAAGTACCTACGGAGGACTAAGGATTGGATCCTTACCCTTGGTGGCAGTGATGACTTGAGAATATTAGGGTATAGTGATGCTGGTTTTCAGACTGATAGGGATAATTTCCGCTCTCAGTCGGGCTGGATCTTTACCTTAAATGGAGGGGCAATTTCTTGGAAGAGTTCCAAGCAGGAGACGGTGGCTGATTCGACTTGTGAATCAGAGTATATAGCAGCGAGTGAAGCAGCGAAGGAGGCGATATGGCTAAAGAACTTCATCGGAGACCTTGGAGTTGTACCAGCTATTAAGGAACCTATAGAGATTTTCTGTGACAACAATAGTGCGGTTACCTTAGCCAAGGAACCAAGAGATCATGGCAGATCCTGACACATTGACAGAAAATATCACTTCATAAGACACAAGATTGAAGAAGGACTCCTTGTGACAAGGAGGATATCGTCAGATGAGAATCCTGCAGATCCCCTTACGAAGGGACTGACGAGGGTTAAGCATTTTCAGCATGCGAGACGCATCGGGCTGAGGGACGATATTAGTTTTACAGATTAGATAGTTTTCCTGAAACTTGTAAAATGTAATCGACGTTTGATGATGAATAAAATTTGTGATTTATTTATGAGTAAAGTGTTACTATCATTGTCAATTATTTACTATTGTTTCAGTTTTGCATGTTTTGACTTCCAGAATAATTAATTTATTCAAACCTCCACAATCGATCATACGTCGGAAGTAGGTATGAGTCAAGATTGTCATGAATTGGGTTTGTAGATGCCTTAAAGGTGTTTAGACATGGCAATGGTTGCTGCAACATTCATGAGTACTCATAAGTTATGAGTATTGGTATAAACCCACGCTCACTTGTATTACTTCATGGAATTTATCTCGAGTGATCGTGAGACGATAACATCATATAAATCTTTAAACCTAGAGATATGAGTTGTTACCTATGAGTTGGTTGTGCATTGATTGCACGTAAACGCATCAGTAACTTGATGTTATAAAACGTGCCTTTGTGTACAATTCAATAAGTAGTAGAACAACCATATCAGTCGAAGTTTATCTGTTCCTTCTAGAAATAGAAGCGATATCTGGGCCCCTCGATGATTTTGTGTTGACCCATGTACCAGGCCTGGTCAGAACTAAACCGATGTGTTCAGTGAAGTTCTTTGTCAAACAAATCGGAAAATCGAGAAACAACTGCTAGACAATAAGCAAGACATAGTTCCATGTGTTTGTCCGGCTGATATCATGAGAACAGAGGATTATGTGATCACTTATCTAAAATGGCGCTTCATAGTTCGACAGAGTCTTCATTGTTCGAGGGAGTTTTCGAGAGCTACGATTGCTGGTTGGTTCCTGAAGTTATAGGCAAATATAGTTATTAGACTTATCCAAGTGGGAGTCTGTTGGATAAGGTGTCTAAGTCCATAACTTATTTGGTATATACTTGACCCGACCGGCATGGTCCATTTGGGTTGCATCTCATCCAAACTATTATGGATAATTTTATGAGAGTTATACACATATGTTTATTAATATATTATGAGTTATAATATATTAATATGAAGTTACGTTATTTAATTAGTTTTAGTCTTAAATTAATTATGAATTAATTTAGAGATTAAAAGGAATACTAATTAAATTATGGGCTATTTGTTTTATATAGTTTGGGCTAATACTCATTTGTTAATGGGCTAGGCTTATGTGGAAGTCCATGGATGATCCATGGAGCTTTTAACCCATGGATCCTTGGAAAAGGAAAAGACATGGGTTATTAGGGTTTCACCCTAACCATGCACACTATATAAGCATGCTTATGGAGCATGAAATGGAGCCAAAGAGAAAACTAGTGATCTAGTGTGTGTGTGCATGTGTGTGGCCGAAAATACAAGAGGTGTATACTCTCTCAAAGTTTTCCAAGAGTTTGTGGTGTTTGTGATTCCATTTGAGGCATTCACACTATTGGTGCTTGGCCCTCAAACTCCTTAGAACCAAACTCACCAAAAGGTATGTAATCTCTTCTAACTCTTTTATGTTGAAATGTTCCCCATGCCATGTTAGATAGGTTATAAACCTTGGAAAATTATTATTTTGCATGTATTTAGACAAACATAGATCCAAGGTCTATTAGGGTTGCATGCACACTTAGGAAGTGTTAGATTGCTCAAAACCCAACAGTAAATTGTATGTAAATGTTTGTGAAAGTTTGAATCTCTCAGAAAATCCTATATTTTCTATTGAGGTAGCCTTCTACCAAGGCTTAACTGCTTTGTATGCTCGTTTGATGTAAAAGTGTGTAATTTCCCAAATGTAACTATCTTTTATCAAAATATAGTTTGTACATTAAAGTTTAAGTGAGGTTATCACTAAAATGTAATGGGTAAATCATTGTAGTACTGTAGTTTTGTTTTATAGGAACTACTGCTGTACTAACTACCTTAAATCGGGTTTATATTAGCGTATCATGTGATAATTTGCACCATACTATCGACTAGTAACAACGACAACGTATAGTCGAAAAATAAGGTATGATGTTTGGCACCCGCAGACTTGTCGGTCCCGCTGTAGCTAGCAGCAAGGTGTAGGATAGTCAATCCAGTATAGATCTATACGCAAACTCACGCTCTCCCTCCAAGAGACTCTGGCTACAGCTCGGGTCATGACAATTAAGACATGCTCCCATACAGTGGATCACAATTGTTAACGTATTTGTGTATATGCAATATAATGTTACTTGTTCTAGTATCGTTGTATATGTTCTCTTAGTAATAAGTATTGACTCCTGAATGAACTGAGTCGTTGATCTAGAAATTATAGTAATATGATCCTGTGTTACCCCGATGGTAACTTACTAATGATGTGCTGATAAGTATGAATATGGAAGTACTTTTATGTCTATACATGTATATATGATATATAACTAATATTGAAACGACTCTTGGATGGTCACCCGAAATCCCACCAGACCACATCTCAGTGCGCGAAAAGGAAATAGGGCGGATGGCCTTCCTAAGCCCTTTAAATATTACTTATATATCTATACATATATGGGCATGCAATTTATAAGTAGTAAAACAAAGTTTACATAAAAGCATTTGATAAGTAAAAGATTTTGTAAAACATTTTGAAGTAAAACAGTTTGAACAGTGATAAAATCATTGGTTTCCTAGTTATTAATCACATGTGATCGAAGCAATAACTATAAGTGTTTAACTTGTATCCCCCCCCATAAAGTATTTAAAACATTTAAAAGTATTTCAAAGGTTGAATAAAGGGGTATGAACTCACTTGGAAGTTTAAAGATAGCGAGATCGAAAACCGGACAGAGTTTCGTCTCGGGAAATGGATTTTGCTCGGGAATCTCGGGAGTAAAATCGACCCTCGGGACTTGAGAAAAAATGACCAGGACTTCGGGGTAGTGCGAGCACGGAAAACGAGGTAAAACGCAAGAAAAAGGGGAGTGAATGAGCAATTTTTCCGGAACCCCTCGCACCCGTTTTATAGGGGGCTGGAAGGCCCTCGTACGCGGGGCGTACTGCTGTACGCGGCGCGTACGGGATGTCACTGCTTACGTATTTCGGATGGGGCGGGTCGGATGGGACGGAGGGTCGGGTAGCTTCGCATAGGGTGACGTGGACGATCCGAGGCCGTGGCCTCGAGTACGCGGGGCGTACGAGGGTACGCGGCGCATACCTCGGCCCTAGGCTGACTCCTCTTCGGATAATACCGAATTTTTTAAAATAAATTATATATAAATTATTTATCAAACTTCAAAAATTCATATATCCTTCATACGAACTCCGTTTTCGACGTTCTTTATATCCCCGCGAAGGTGAGACTACGATCTACAACTTTCGTTTAGATTCCGTTGGCAAATTCCAAAATTATTTTTATTATTTATTTATTAAAATGACGTGATTAAGGAATTTCTTTAAAAATTCATAACTTCTTTATCTGACGTCGGTTTTTGCCAGACTTTTTACCGTCGAAATACCATTGTCGAGACCTTCGATTCTCGTTTAGGTTATTCCGAACAAATGTCGCTCGATCTCCGATTCGAGTTTTTAGCTGTCTGTTGCTAAGCTGAACTTGGAAAAATCATAACTTCAATATACGAAGTCGGATTTGGGCGTTCTTTTTACGTACAATTATGGTTTAATGATATTTAAACATAGAAGAATTTAAATAGAAACTTTTTGGACATTTTATTATCAAAGTTAATTTTATTAACTCCAAAATGTTTACAATATTTGACTTTTTAGGTCACTACAAAGAGTTGAAATATCGGGTTGTCACATCATCCCCCCGTTAGAGGGAATTTCGTCCCGAAATTTAAAGTAAGAAAACACTTGTGGATTAGGGAAACAGATGTGGGTACTTGCGTTGCATCTCATCTTCGCGTTCCCAGGTGAATTCAGGTCCTCGCTTACATTCCAGCGGACCTTCACGATGGGTATGCGACTTTGTTTTGTTTGTTTGACCTCTCGGTCCATGATTTCTACTGGTTCCTCCACGAAGTTGAGGCTCTCGTTGATCTCGATCTCATCGAGTGGGATTACAAGAGTCTCGTCGGATAGACACTTTTTCAAGTTAGATACGTGGAATGTAGAATGTATGTTACGAAGTGCGCCTGGTAGATCGAGTTTGTAAGCTACGGGGCCGACTCTTGCAAGAATCTCGAAAGGCCCTATGTACCTCGGATTAAGCTTCCCACGCTTGCCGAAGCGTATCAAGCCCTTCCAGGGTGAGACTTTGAGAAGGACTCGGTCTCCCACCTGAAATTCCAAAGGTTTCCTTTGTTTATCTGCGTAGCTCTTCTGTCGGTCTCTAGAGGCTTTCAATTGTTCACGGATTTGAACGATTTTCTTTGTCGTTTCCCGAATGATCTCCGGACCGGTGAGAGTACTGTCGGAAGCTTGCCCCTGGCTAATTGGGTATCACCCACCTCAGCCCAGCACAGAGGGGATCTGCACTTTCGGCCGTAGAGAGCTTCAAATGGAGCAGCCTTGATGCTCGTGTGATAAATGTTATTATAGGAAAAATCGACAAGGGGTAAATGAGTATCCCATGCCTTCCCAAAGTCAATCACGCAGGCTCACAACATATCTTCCAGAGTTTGGATGGTCCTCTCACTCTGTCCGTCGGTCTGCGGATGGTAGGCTGTGCTCATGTCCATCCTTGTTCCTAGAGAATGTTGCAGTGATTGCCAGAATCTTGAGGTGAACCTACTATCTCTATCGGAAATAATGGATATAGGCACACCATGTAGCCGTACGATTTCCCTAATGTATGTTCTAGTCAGTTTCTCCATCTTGTCGGTTTCTTTGATAGGCAGGAAGTGTGCAGACTTGGTCAATCTATCGATGATGAACTATATGGTATCAAGTCCACCCGCTGTCTTGGGCAACTTGGTTATGAAATCCATAGTGATCCACTCCCACTTCCATTCCGGGATCTCTGGTTGTTGCAATAAACCAGAGGGCTTCTGGTACTCAACCTTAACCTTTGCGCAAGTAAGGCATTTACTCACGAAGGTACCAATCTCTACTTTCATATTAGGCCACCAGTATAGCTTTTTAAGATCCAGATACATCTTATCTGAACCTGGGTGGACGGAATACCGAGAGTTGTGCGCCTCGGTCATGACCAAGTCTCGGAAACCACCGTGTTTCGGTGTCCAGATCCGGTCCATGAAATATAAGGCTCCGTCACCCTTGGCTTCTAAATTCTTGTCCATTCCTCTGAGGGATTCACTCGTCACATTTTCAGGTTTCTTGGCTTCAAATTGGGCCGCCTGAATTTGATTAGACAAGTGTGAATGGATGGTTGTTGACAATGACTTGATTTTGCGACCAGAATATTCCTTCCGACTTAGGGCGTCTGCTACTACGTTGGCGTTACCCGGATGATAACGAATATCGCATTCGTAATCACTGAGTAGCTTGACCCACCGTCATTGTCTCATGTTGAGCTCCTTTTGATCGAAAATGTGTTGTAAACTCTTGTGGTCGGTAAAGATAGTGCTTTTCGTTCCATACAAGTAATGTCTCAAGATCTTCAGAGCAAACACCACTGCTCCTAGTTCAAGATCGTGGGTCGTGTAGTTAACCTCGTGTGTCTTCAACTATATCGAGGCGTAGGCGATGACCTTACCTCGTTGCATCAGGACACATCCGAGCCCTTGATTCGATGCATCGCAATAGACTATGAAGTCTTCTATTCCTTCGGGAAGGGATAGTATTGGTGCGGTGCACAAGGCTCGTTTGAGCATTTGGAACGCTCTTTCTTGTTTCTCTTCCCAGTCAAAGGCTACGCCTTTCTGGGTTAGGGTTGTAAGAGGTTTCGCTATTCGAGAGAAGTTATGAATGAATTTGCGGTAGTAGCCAGCGAGACCTAGAAATTGGCGAATTTCTGTAGGCGTCTTAGGTGCTGACCAGTTCTCAATGGCTTTAATTTTGGATGGGTCCACGTGGATTCCCTCTTCGCTTACCACGTGTCCTAAGAATTCGACTCTCTGGATCCAAAATTCACATTTCGAGAACTTCGCATAAAGCTTCTCTTTTCGTAATGTCTCTAGAACTTGTCGTAGGTGATCGCCATACTCTTTCTTACTTCGGGAGTAGATCAGGATGTCATCAATGAAAACGATGACAAACTGATCCAAATAAGGTCGGCATACTCTATTCATCAGATCCATGAAGACTGCGGGCGCATTGGTCAATCCGAATGGCATCACCACGAACTCGAAATGTCCATAATGAGTTCGGAAGGCTGTCTTCGGCACATCCTCCTCTAGCACTCGTAACTGGTGATATCCGGATCATAGATCAATATTAGAAAAATAGTTCGCCCCTTGCAGTTGGTCAAATAGATCGTCTATGCGAGGCAGAGGGTAATGATTCTTGACCGTCAGTTTGTTGAGTTCTCTGTAGTCAATACACATACAGAATGATCCGTCTTTCTTCTTAACGAACAAGACCGGTGCTCCCCAAGGTGAGAAACTCGGTCTTATAAATCCCTTGCTGGGCAGTTCGTTAAGTTGACCAGAGAGTTCCTGCATCTCAGCTAGTGCTAAGCGGTAGGGCGACTTGGCTACTGGGGTAGCTCCTGGGACTAAGTCGATTCTGAACTCGACCTGTCGTTGCGGAGGTAACCCGGGTAGTTCTTCTGGGAAAATGTCGGGGAAGTCGATCACTACAGGGATGTTCTTTAGTTCTTTTGTTTCGAGGCTCGTGTCGACGACGTGAGCAAGGAATGCATGGTATTCCTTACACAGATACTTCTGTGCTTGAATACTTGATATGATGCGAAGACTTGCACCGGGTTTGTCGTCGTAGACTATAAGAGTTTCATTAGACGGAAGATTTAGACGGACTGCTTTCTCGTAGCACATGATGTCAGCGCGATGAAGGCTTAACCAATCCATGCCAATGATAACGTCGAAACTTTTTATTGAGACTGGCATGAGGTCGATTGGGAATGAATGGTTATCTAGAGTTGGGGTACAACCTAAGTATATGATACTCGTACTTTCAGTTTTTCCATTAGCCATTTCTACTGTGAATAGTTCTTTAAATGCGTGCGGTGGTTGATCAAGCATGCGGGCAAATTTATGGTTTACGAAGCTTCTCTCCGCTCCACTATTGAATAGAATGCATACATAGGAGTTATCGAGGAGGAACGTACCAGTCGCCACTGTCAAGTTAGCAACTGCTTCCCCGTGGCCTATAGCTAGTACCCTCCCTACTTATCGAACATTTTTCGCCTTGGGGCAGTCCCTCTTATAGTGGCCTGCTTCGCCACATCCATAGCAGGTCGGGCTCGCGCCAGAGCCGGGGACTTGGGCGATCGGTCTCGCCGAAGATTTATAGAAACGGACTGTGTGTCCCCTCCTGTGGCAGTTAGAGCACTGCATTTCATGGCAGGGGCCATTGTGGTGGTAGTTGCATTTGTTGCACTTGGGCAAACCTCCAGTATACTGTCCTATCGGAGCAGTAGTAGCAGCAGCAACAGGGGTTATTGCAGCATGTACCGCCACAATTTGCTGCTTTTTGGAAGCTCGATTCATCTTCTTCCTTTCCTCCTAGAGTTTCTGCTTTGTGTCAGCGGGTTTGGAGGGTTTTGAGATGGCTAGCGTTGTTGTTGTAGGGGTTTTGTCCCCATGGTCAATGAGTCGTTGTGCCAGTCGTTTGGCACTGTCGAAGATAGCGGGGTTTGATGCTAGAACATTCCCCTGATACGGAGGCACTAGCCCCCATATGTACTTTTCGATCTTTTTCCCTTCAGTGGGAACCATATTAGAGCAGAGGGCCACCAGTTTGCTGAATCTGGCGGTATAAGCAACAATATTGGTGCCCTTCATGGTCAGGCTCCAAAGCTCCTGCTCTAGTTTCTGGATCTCGCCCCTCGGGCAGTATTCCTCATTCATGAGGTCTTTCATCGTTTCCCAGCCTATGTCGTTGGCTACGACGAGAGTTAGAGATTTAACGTGGCCGTTCCACCACGTCAGGGCCTTTCCTTCAAAGGTGCATGCGGCATATTTCACTTTGCTCGCAGCAGGGCATGAACAAATTTCGAAGACCGCTTCAGTCTTCTCGAACCATTGCGAGAGGGCAATGACTCCGCCGGTCCCATGAAAGGACTTCGGCTTGCAATTGGTGAAATCCTTGTAAGAGCACTCTCTCGAGCGCACAGGGGTTTCAACCGGAATGGAGTTAACAGGGGTTCCACCTTTGCTGGTATCAGAAGAGTGATACTGAGCCATGGCAATTCCCACTGCTGCAGCTACGACAACATTCAGGGCTACAGTATCGATGACCGGAGGCGGAGGAGGTGGTGGCGCAGGACTATTCTTGGGAGATTTGCAAGGAGGCATCTTTCAGCTATAAGTTTATAAAGATAAGAAAAATGGTAAGAATCAATTTGTAAGCAAAGTGAGAGTGACACATGGACTAACTAACCATAGCCCAACAGTTGAATGAGTGTTTGAAATCACAATAAGAAATATTAGTAGGAAAGCACAAGTGTATTGATTTTTCCCACAGATGAGATAGATTTCAATAATACTGGTATTACTGATGTAATAAGTTCAGGGAAAATCGACCTAACAGTAGGTCTTACATCATACCATATAGAAAAGTTTGATAGTTCTTAGATTCCTAATTAGAGTACTGAAAGTTAGGAATATTTTACAGATTAGTGCTACTTAGAGCACAGATGTTAAAGGCTAATCCTTAACCCAAAAGATAATGATGTACTAGACATCATCTAACGGCGATGAATATTCCTCGGGAGAACCCTAAGGTCTCTCATTTGACGGACCAGCTCTTGAAGGTGTTGCTCATGAGCACTTTGACTAGCTCGGATTTCCATGACTTCAGCTTGAGAGGCAACCAGATGTTGTTGTAGGGTTTCATTGGTTCTCCGGATCCGTTCCATGTCTTCTTCAAGACGGCAAATACGGACTGTGTTGACACCAGAGTTGGCATCAATCTCTACGATCCGGTCGATGGCTGCTCGACATTACGAGCTATTCTGCGGATAATGACAAGCAGAGATCGGTCAGCAGAGCCACCATCGCTGACGTTGTAAAAGCTTCGGTCCCCAAAGTATGGTAAGGGTTGACTCTGTTCTTTACTCCAGCGATTCAAGTTGTTTGCCCACAAGGGAGTAGGACCTGGAAAAGCTGGTCGAGGGTTGTTGTTCGGGGGTTGACCTACTGTAGGTAGGTTGTTGACTTCGGGCTCAGCGTCTGATCCATCCATGAAGCCTTCAGCTTGATGATCATCCAACGGAATTTGGTGTTCATCGTCAGACTCTGCTTCGAGCCTTCCTACGTTGCCTTCATTTGGAAAGTACGGGTCGCCGTGTTGGAATCCAGCCATTTAGATCTACGCGAGAAGAGAGGTATAAGAATATTGTATACATGTAACTAGTAGTACAAAATACACCTATAGTATTTAAAGTTTAAGTTCTATTAATCTTCTTGTGGTATTGTTGGTAAGTTTTTAGACTTGTTAACATATCACAACCATTCTAGGGCATATGCTAGTCACTCCTCGGACCAGCATAGTTGATCAGGCTATGCCATTCCCAGGACTGACCATACATCCCCTAGCTTACCTGTGATATTTAACAATCGTAATACTTTTGTTTTTGTCGTTGTGACACTGGTTTTAGTATGAATGCAGACTAGTATACTTAATTAACTATTTCAGTATTTAAAAGTATAGACTCTTGGTCAGAGTGTTTTAATCCCAAATGGGTTTATAGTTTAGTATATCTTTTATGGGTTGATATACTTGCTTCACTATAAACAATGCTCTGATACCAATCTATCACACCCCAAAACCAAGAACGACGGAAACATTCTGGGGCGGAGGACGTCATGTAACGTATCACAACACAGTAAATGTAAATAAGCAAACAACATCATCCATTGCAGTAAATATATAATTTTAATACAAGCGTGTTCCGTACAGTTTTAGACACCAAAAATATAATGTGAATCAAAATAATATGATGAGTCTTGAATGCGCTCCATCTTCTCAAAAGTTGGCATCGGTACCTGTCTACTGATGACCTGAGAATACAAGTTATTTTGAAAGAGTTTATCAGCATTAAGCTGGTGAATTCATAAGTATTTTAGTGTCGATGTTGTTATCAAAACGTTTGAACCCGTCGTAAGTATAAGTTGTAAATTGTATGTAAATGTTTGTGAAAGTTTGAATCTCTCAGAAAATCCTATATTTTCTATTGAGGTATCCTTCTACCAACGCTTAACTGCTTTGTATGCTCGTTTGATGTAAAAGTGTGTAATTTCCCAAATGTAACTATCTTTTATCAAAATATAGTTTGTACATTAAAGTTTAAGTGAGGTTATCACTAAAATGTAATGGGTAAATCATTGTAGTACTGTAGTTTTGTTTTATAGGAACTACTGCTGTACTAACTACCTTAAACCGGGTTTATATTAACGTATCATGTGATAATTTGCACCATACTATCGACTAGTAACAACGACAACGTATAGTCGAAAAATAAGGTATGATGTTTGGCACCCGCAGACCTGTCGGTCCCGCTGTAGCTAGCAGCAAGGTGTAGGATAGTCAATCCAGTATAGATCTATACGCAAACTCACGCTCTCCCTCCAAGAGACTCTGGCTACAGCTTGGTCATGACAATTAAGACATGCTCCCATACAGTGGATCACAATTGTTAACATATTCGTGTATATGCAATATAATGTTACTTGTTCTAGTATCGTTGTATATGTTCTCTTAGTAATAAGTATTGACTCCTGAATGAACTGACTCGTTGATCTAGAAATTATAGTAGTATGATCCTGTGTTACCCCGATGGTAACTGACTAATGATGTGCTGATAAGTATGAATATGGAAGTACTTTTATGTCTATACATGTATATATGATATATAACTAATATTGAAATGACTCTCGGATGTTCACCCGAAATCCCACCAGACCACATCTCAGTGCGCGAAAAGGAAATAGGGCGGATGGCCTTCCTAAGCCCTTTAAATATTACTTATATATCTATACATATATGGGCATGCAATTTATAAGTAGTAAAACAAAGTTTACATAAAAGCATTTGATAAGTAAAAGAGTTTGTAAAACATTTTGAAGTAAAACAGTTTGAATAGTGATAAAATCATTGGTTTCCTAGTTATTAATCACATGTGATTAATGCAATCACATGTGATGGAAGCAATAACTATAAGTGTTTAACTTGTATTCCCCCCATAAAGTATTTAAAACATTTAAAAGCATTTCAAAGGTTGAATAAAGGGGTATGAACTCACTTGGAAGTTTGAAGATAGCGAGATCGAAAACCGGGCAGAGTTTCGTCTCAGGAAACGGATTTTTCTCGGGAATCTCGGGAACCCCTCGCACCCCTTTTATAGGGGGCTGGAAGGCCCTCGTATGCGGGGCGTACTCCCGTACACGGCGCGTACGGGACGTCACTGCTTACGTATTTCGGATGGGGCGGGTCGGATGGGACGGCGGGTCGGGTAGCTTCGCATAGGGCGACGTGGACGATCCGAGGCCGTGGCCTCGAGTACGCGGGGCGTACGAGGGTACGGGGCGCGTACCTCGGCCCTAGGCTGACTCCTCTTCGGATAATACCGAATTTTTTAAAATAAATTATATATAAATTATTTATCAAACTTCAAAAATTCATATCTCCTTCATACGAACTCCGTTTTCGACGTTGTTTATATCCCCGCGAAGGTGAGACTACGATCTACAACTTTCGTTTAGATTCCGTTGGTATTTTCCAAAATTATTTTTATTATTTATTTATTAAAATGACATGATTAAGGAATTTCTTTAAAAATTCATAACTTCTTTATCTGACGTCGGTTTTTGCCAGACTTTTTACCGTTGAAGTACCATTGTCGAGACCTTCGATTTTCGTTTAGGTCATTCCGAACAAATGTCGCTCGATCGCCGATTCGAGTTTTTAGCTGTCTGTTGCTAAGCTGAACTTGGAAAAATCATAACTTCAATATACGAAGTCAGATTTGGGCGTTCTTTTTACGTACGATTATGGTTTAATGATATTTAAACATAGAAGAATTTAAATAGTAACTTTTTGGACATTTTATTATCAAAGTTAATTTTATTAACTCAAAAATGTTTACAATATTTGACTTTTTAGGTCACTACAAAGAGTTGAAATATCGGGTTGTCACAAACTTCATCCAATTTCTGTTTCAACGAGGATTTTAATACAGGTGGTGGTCGGAGATGGAGAGGTGTGGGAATGAGTGATGGGAGAGGCGGTGACCGGAGATAGAAAGGTGGTGGCGATGATTCTATTAGAGAGAGATGGCGCCAAAGTATTGTGATGTCAAGTGAGATACGGAGAGGGAAGAAAGGTACTTGAAGCCTGCCGCCTGAGCCCTGAGTGAGAAGTTTAGCAAGAAGGTCACCGGTGGTAAACTTAGGTTGTCGGTGGTGAGTTATTTCACTTTTTATGTAGAGAGAGAGAGAGAGGGAGAGAGAGAGATTGCATATTAAATATTATTTATTTATTTATTTAAAAAAAATAATTGAAAACCTCATAAATGGTTCTTGTATAGTGAAATGACAAAAATACCCATAACTTAACGGTTAAATTGTAACAAAGTTAGCTGGAAGGACCAAATATTAAAAGTTTTGAAACCACAGGGACGATCTGTGAGGTTTTTTGAACTTAGGGACTAAACTTGATATTTTCGAAAACCATAGGGACCATTTTTGAAGTTTTGTCATAAATTAATTACTTTTAGACAAAATTACATAGATGGTCCGTGTGGTTGGCACAAGAGACCAAAGTTAGTCCTTATGAGGAATTTTGAAAGAATATAGTCTCCGTCGTTCCCAATTGTTGCACGGACAGTCCTTGTGATTGATTTTGTTTGATATGTGTCGTGTATCAACCTCACATTACCCTCAAACAATTGTATTTTGGTCTTTTTCTTTGTTACACGATATGATCAAATTTATAAATTTCCATCTTTTAAACTTTAGAAACTTCTTTCTTTCCTCATATCAATATTTATTTGTTTTTCAGTAGGGTTAAGTAGTGTATACACATTCAAGATTCACTATGGGGGCATGTTCACAAAATACTCAAGAAGACATTACATAGGTGTGAGTGTTGACTATGTTGACTACATGGACATGGACGTGTTTGCAGTACATGAGTTAGACGATACACTTAAGGAGATAGGTTGTATCAATGGTGAGGCTGCCTACTACCACTTCATGATTTCAGAGATTGAAATTGATTTTGGGTTACTTCCTCTAGGTAACGACTCAGATGTACTGCAGTTAAGTATGTCCCTAATCACAAAGAAATTATAAAGAGATTATGGTGTATACTGAACATGGAAATACTAGAGTCCATACTAACTTTATGTCTCCAAATAAGGCAGTATTGGAAGAGATAAACGAGCCTAGTTCTCCATAACTCAATAGCAAAAAGATTACCAGTACAGAGGTAGGATAATGTAGTAGAAAATCATATTTGAATGAGAGCTATGACTTTTCCAGGTTTATTGTAACTTTTGAACATTTACTTGGAGATGTAGTGAAAAATGATGGTGTTCAAGTTGCATGTGAAAAGCTTAACAAAGTCCAAGATGTTGGTGTTCAAGCTTTAGGTGAGAAGCTTGGTATAGCCATTGATACTCTGTTAGATGACTTTCATCCTCTCTTTTATATGGAACATAATGATTACCAATGGATGGGGGACATAGATTCAGAATATAATGGTGAAAGGGTGGTAGATAATGAAGAATTTAGGGATGTTATTAGTGATTACAGTAGTTTGGATGGAAGTATAAGTGAGGATAGTGACTATATAGTTGATAAATTTAATGTGGTGGATGATTTTGAAGTAGATATGAAAGAGTTCTATCGTATTTGTAACATCTCGATTTTCAACCCAAAATTTTCATTTTTATTTATTAAAATACATCAGAATATGATTGTATTGTGCGTAAACATATTGCAAATGCACGTGTATACAGTGAAGCCTCGCCCTTCTTACAAACCATTGAAGCTCCTAAAAACATTTATAAGCAATTAGGTAAGCACTAGGCTTAGTGAGATCCCCCAAGATACCATATACCACATACATATATCAGGTCCCACCCACTAAGCATATAAATGGGCTCTACCCAAAATACACAATGGGTCCCACCCAACCTACATAAATTAGGCCCCACCCAAACTACCTAATGGCCTTTGCCCAACATATATAATGGGCCCCGCCCGACATACATAACCATAATACACATATAGTGGCTACAATTTTAGGTTCTACTACTACAGGTACATAGAGACTATGATTTATATTATACTAGCTTCGAATACACCAACATTGAGCACACAAAGACTATATTATCGGCTCTATGCTACTAGCTACCATATCCTAACATACATGAATATGTGTTGTAATACACAACATAGTGATGTAATACACAATATAGTGAGTAACTCACTTGGACATTTACCACAACGATTCACAACTATCTGGGGTGATCCTATTCGTGATCCAACTGGCGGGTAATACGTCTTACAAGTGTAAACCTATAATATTATGACTTATTAATCTATATAATGATTTGGCATTGAAAACTAGATATTTCACTAATAATAATTAATACTGATATTTCTATCAAATAGGTCATGCAGTTAAGACGCGGGAGCATTTTGTCATATAGCCTTTCTGAAATTCACAACAAATTTAAACTTTTTCAATCATAAATAAAAACCACATAGAATTGTTTACAAAATATTTTCAAATCATTTTCCACCAGAGTGTCCCAAAAATCATAACATAAGGATGAAGAGCGATACCTTCACGCCTTCGCCTTTCCCCGATCTCCTGAAGTACCTGAAATAGTAAACTGGAAACTGTAAGACCGAGGGCTTAGTCAGTTACCCCAAAAATACCAATACCATACTGACAATACCACAACAGTAATAATCAATCAATCAATCAACATGCATACTGGGCCATCGGCCTAACTGGACTGCCCTACCGGGCCTACAGTCTGCCTAGATCTATCTTGAGTCTTCGACATGACTGGTCCTCCACATGGGCCTACAGTCTCCCTGAACCGCTCATAGCGTGTGTTGGCCTTCAGCATAAAATAGGACCGCCTCAACCTAACCAACAAGCAAATAACCATGTGCATCGCTATCGTATACTGGCATATACAAACATCAAATATATCTATCTCGCTAATCACAATCATAGAATTCTGCTGTAACTAGAGTACCGACCTAGCAGGTCACTAACACACCAATCTCTACGGATCATAAAAGCATAACATACTGTCTACCTTGATTCCAAACTAACAGATCATAACCGCATGCAACATACGATAACAATAACAACTAAAGGGCCAGCGTTGGTGCCGTAGACCCTATCGATATAGTGAGGATAACTCACCTCGCAGATGTCGACTCGAAAGGTAAACTCCAACTCTCGCATCACTCGACACCAACCCCACCA
Organism: Lactuca saligna; assembly: GCF_052625555.1. NCBI lineage: Eukaryota > Viridiplantae > Streptophyta > Magnoliopsida > Asterales > Asteraceae > Lactuca > Lactuca saligna. Next base: position 145,140,078 of record NC_136417.1, read on the forward strand.
CCTATAACCATAGTTCAATATACGCATAAGTCTTTAACCTTGTAAGCTATTCCATAACCCAATAGTCAACCCCTGGTCAAGCTCAAAGTCCTCAGTTAAGGTCAACAGTCGATGTTGACCTCAACTCGCCGAGTACACCCAGCTACTCGCCGAGTCCCTTGAAGCACAATCCAACTCACCGAGTTCCTTCGAATCCCGATCAGACCTTAAGGCCACCCATCGAGTTCCCTCCCTGCGAGTCGACGGATATAGTCGTGAACATTATTCTTGGTTAAAACTCATCCATTCACCGAGTTGTTCTTCAACTCGTCATGTCTCATCACAATCTTCATCCGATGTGCCGAGTTGTTCAGCCAACTCGTCAAGTTCAATGGCCATCTTCATGCCACTCGCCGAGTCGACCCTGCGACTCGTCGAGTCCATTCAGTCCTTTTTCCATACAAATCTATTTTGAGCCATGCAGCAGCTCCAAATTACAGATCCAAGCTTCTAGGGCATACTTATCACGTAAAGTTGCAAACTTTACGTGCATGCATGTCTTTAAAGGCTCAAAATGGAAAATATAAGCTATTGATGGGTCTTTATGCACAAAGGGGACCTCAATCATGACCAAAGCTGCAACTTTATGCTTCTAGAATCCAGAGATAGTCCAGATCTGAAGTTACAACTTTAGATCTAGACCATATCTCATCATACCAACTTGATATTCCATGAAAACCCTAAAACTCACCCAATAAGGGGGATCTATAGGGAGAATGACGGATTAGGTACCTTTTGAAGTTGATATTTGAGATGAGTGTTGATTCCCACACTCTAATTGCTTCAATCTCCTTCTCCTCCAAGTCTTCTCCCTCCAAGAACTCTCTTTCAAGCTTCAAACACACACACAAGGCACACACACACGAATAAGGCTCTCAAGGGTTCTTTGGAACTGTAAGGAGCTCCAAGGGAGGCTAAGGTCCCTTTAAATAGGGGTGAAAACCCTGGGAATTAGGGTTTTACTTGCCAGCTCCTACTCGCCGAGTCCCAAATATGGACTTGCCGAGTAGGTCACTTAACCCGCGATCCTTCACTCTGCTACTCAACGAGTAGGTCAACCAACTCGTCGAGTAGGGCTTAGTCCAAAAACTCAAATTAACAATACTTGAGAATCAAGGCATTACAACTCTTCCTCACTTGAACTAGACTTCACCCTCAAAGTACGTTGTAATAAAAATTGCTAGGTAATGCTCGCGCGTCTCCGCCTCCGACTCCCATGTCCACTCGGGTCCCTTCCGATGTTCCCACTGTACCATCACTAAGGGTATTTCCTTGTTCTGCAGAATCTTCTTCTTCCTTTTGGAAAATAGCCACAGGCCTCTCCACATAGTTCAGGCGATCATCGACCTGAATGTCATCCAACGATACTGTTGCCTCCTGGTCCATGATGCATTTTTGCAATTGTGAAACATGAAATGTGCTGTGGATCCAGCTAAGCTCCTCCGGGAGCTCCACCCTATAAGCAACCTTGCCAACCCTGGCGATATTCCTGAATGGCCCAATGTAATAGGGACCCAATTTTCCCCTCTTCCTGAAGCGGATCACACCCTTCCAGGGTGAAACTTTCAGAAGAACCATGTCACCTACCTGAAATTCTAACTCACATCGGCGTCGGTCGACATAACTTTTCTACCGACTCTGAGTGGCAGTCGCTGTCTAATCTGATGTATCATTTCGGTAGATTGTAAAACTACCTCTATCCGACCCATCACTCTGTGCCCCACCTCGCCCCAACAGACTGGGGTCCTACACTTCCGTCCATACAACAACTCAAAGGGCAGGGCCGCGATACTGGAATGGTACCTGTTGTTGTAGGCGAATTCTGCAAGCGGTAGGTGGGAATCCCAACTCCCACTGAAGTTAATAATGCACGCCCTCAACATATCCTCGAGGGTATGAAAGGTCCGCTCACCCTGCCCATCAGTTTGCGGATGAAACGCTGTACTAAAATACAGTTGTGTACCCATTTCCTCATGGAACTTCTGCCAACAATGGGAAGTAAACCTGACATCTCGATCGGAAATGATAGAAATTGGGAGCCCATGGCGTGAGACAATCTCTCTGACGTACAGGTCGGCCAACTTCTCTACCGACGAACTCTCCCGTATGGCTAGGAAATGGGCACTTTTGGTCAATCGATCCACGATGACCCATATAGTATCGAACCCCCATGCCGTCTTCAGCAACTTTGAGATGAAATCCATTGCGATCCTTTCCCATTTCCACATGGGGATCTCCAGAGGCTGTAACTTACCATGCGGCCTCTGATGCTCGGTGTTGACCATCCTATAGGTCAAGCTTCTCTCAACAAACCAAGCGATATCTCGCTTCATACCAGGTCACCAATAATTCGAACTCAAATCACGGTACATCTTGGTGGCCCCCGGGTGGATTGAAAAACGAGACTTATGAGCCTCCTCCGTCACTGTTTGTCGGACCCCTCCGGACATTGGAACCCAAACCCGACCGTAACGGATCAACAATCTGCGGCTATCCTGAACAAACTGGGTGCTTTCACCCATAATCCTCTCCAACTTCTAGTTCTCTAGCCTGATGCACTCAATCTGGGCCTCTCTGATCAAACCCATCAGTGGGAAATCCACTGGTATCCTCATACAACTGGCTGGGGTCAAGGACCCAGCTAACTTGCGGATCTGAGCATCTGCAACCACAATCTCTTTACCCAGATGGTAAAGGAACTCGCAATCATAGTCCTTGACCACCTCCAGCCACTTGCGTTGCCTCATGTTCAGGTTTGGCTGATCCATAATGTGCCTCAAACTCTTGTGATCCGTGTATATGGTATAACGGACCCCGTACAGATAGTGCCTCCAAATCGTAAGAGCGAAAACCACCGTTCCCAACTCAAGATCGTGGGTAGGGTATCTTGTCTCGTGCGGCTTCAACTGCCGCGACACGTAGGCTACCACTTGTACCCCTTGTATGAGGACTGCCCCTAAGCCTGTGATGGATGCATCACAAAATACTACAAAATACACCACTCCCTCGAGGAGTGTCAATACCAGCGCCTCGCATAAAGACTGCCGGAGGGTCTCAAATGCCCTTTACTGCTCAGGGCCCCACCTGTAATCCACCCCCTTCCTCGTTAGACTAGTGAGGGGTACGGAAATCTTGGAGAAATCACGAATGAATCTCCGATAATACCCTGCTGAACCCAACGAACTCCTGATATCTGAGGGAGATTTCGGAGTCTCCCACTGTATTACAGCCTCCACCTTGGCTGGACCGACCAAAATCCCCTCCTGGTTAATGAGATGTCCGAGGAACTGGACCTCTTGTCACCAACACTCACATTTCGAGAACTTGGCATACATCCGTTCTCGCCTCAGAACCCCTAGCAGCTCCCTAAGATGCTCCTCATGTTGTTCTTGAGTCTTGGAATACACCAAGATATCATCTATGAATACAATGACTGAGCAATCGTGCATCGGTCTGCAGACTCGGTTCATCAGATCCATCAACACTGTTGGCGCGTTTGTGAGCCCAAAAGGCATCACCACGAACTCGTAATAACCATAACGAGTCAGAAATACGATCTTTTCCACGTCCTCCTCCCTCACCCTGACCTGGTGATATCCTTATCTCAAATCAATCTTGGAAAACCAAGACGCACCCTGCAACTGATCAAAAAGTTCATCTATCCTCGGGAGTGGATAACAGTTCTTCATCGTTAACTTGTTCAGCTCCCTATAGTCAATGCACATCCTATACGAACCGTCTTTTTGCCTGAAGAAAAGGATCAGTGCTCCCCAGGGTGAACTACTTGGACGAATAAACTGCTTGCCCAACAGCGCCTACAACTGAGATGACAGCTCCTGCATCTCAGGCGATGCCAGACGGTATGTTGCCTTGGGGATAGGGCCGTACCTGGCACTAAGTCGATCCTGAACTCAACCTACCTCTCCGGAGGCACTCCGAGTAACTCCTCCGGGAACACATCAGCAAATTCCCTCACCACCGGAACCGCAGAAACTAAGAGCTACTCTCTAACCCGCGTATCTACCACATACGCTAGATAACCACCACACCAGTGCTGAATATACTATTGAGCCTTGGCTGCTGAACTAAACCCTGATCCCATCCTGGTGCCCTCACCATACACTACAAGTTCTCCCCCACTTAGGGTTCGAACCACCACCCGCTGTCCCTCACAGTCGATCATGGCGCCAAAACGGCTAAGCCAATCCATCTCTATAATCACGCATACCTCCCACATGGGGATGGGAACCAAATCGATCAGGAAGGACACCCCAAAAATCTCTAACTCGCATCCCCAGTAGACCGAAGAAGCCCAAACTACATGCTCGTTGGCGATCGAAGCTCGCAACGAATACTCAAGATCATCTGCTGACATGCTAAAGCCTCTAGAGAAGGACTGAGATACAAACGACCGACTCATCCCCAAGTCAAATAATACCAAAGCAAGAAAAGAATTTACTAAAAAAGTACCTAATCATAGGTACAATCAATAAGCATAGCACAATACAATAACTAAGATAGAGAATAGAAACGTACTGGCAACCACATCTGGTGCTGACTTGGCCTCCTCGGCCGTGAGCTGGAAAGCACGACCCTGAGCCTTCAGAGGCTCCACCTTGACTAGCCTCTCTTCTCTAATACTTGCAGCAGCTATCGTGGAACCCTACGCTGACTTGGCGGCGAGCTGCAGATAGTTGGTCTTCACATGACCAACCTAATGACAGTGGTAACAAATCCTCATATCTGCGGGAGGGGCAGACTGACGGCAGTCCCTGGCATAGTACCCCTCCTTGCCACATTTGTGGCATCCACCCCTTCTCTACAACCACCCGAATGAACCCTGCCACACTTTCCACAAGTGCGGTTCTGCTGACCCCCAAACTGTGTATTAGCGGTCTTAGACCGCTTAGGCACCGGTTGAGATTGCGTTGGTTCCTGACGCTCCTCATTCAGCTGCAGCTCTACCTCCAACTCACGCCACGTCACAGCTTCCTAAAGGTCCAAGAGGGTATCACATCTCTGAGTAGACATGAACTGTCGAATATCAGTCTTGAGCATACTCAGATAACGAGTCATCTGAGACTGCTCTGATGCGAACTCAGGGCAAAACGTAACCCTCTCCGTGAACATACGAGTAATCTCCATCACAGACTCCCCATCCTGTCTCAAGGTCAGAAAATCCTGCGCAAGCCACTCCCGCTCAACACGTGGAACGTAGCGGGTGCGGAACATATCTCTGAATTTTTCCCAAGTAACGACAGCCCGCTGATCATCAGTATACGACCCAGTCGTTAGCCTCCGCCAGTCCATTACCCCAAGCCTCAACAGGTTCAGGGCACACCTGACCCTATGGTCAGCAGGACATGAGCATGTAAAGAAACAACCCTCCACATCAGACAACCATCTCATAGCGCTAATTGCATCCTGTGTACCATCAAACGTCATGGGCTTCGTCTTATCGAAGTCTCGGTACTGGAAAGCCCTGCCGACTCCTCCTCCAACCGCTGCCGTAGTTACAACCGAAGTGGCTGCAGCAGTAGCTGTCTCTGCTTGAGTTGCATATCACTCATCAAAATACTCAGCCATCATGGTCTTAATCGACCCAAACATCTCTGGCAGCTGTGCTCGGAATGCAACAACAATCTCGTCGTGCATGATCTCCCAGATCCTGGCATCCAACTCCTATGTCCCTATCTGAACCACGGGCTCAGGTGCTACTGGCACCTGCAACCCTCCATCTCCCGACCCTGATCCCGATCCGGATCCCGAAGCAACACGTCTCGTCACCACCATACTAAAAATATACATATAATCCATCAGATAAATAACATAATATCGGGGGACCAAAACCCAAAACCCTAGGGGTTGTGATTTGCTTGCTACGCGTATGGGTCCTGTGCTTTCAGTAGTACGGGCCCATACTACCTTCCACACCTACCCATATTTGTCTCAAGTATCACCATAACACCTTAGCAATATCATTAATATAGAAATGCACCCAACCCTCATTTCTAGAGGAATGTCAACTATCTCGCATCTAATCTCCCCACTTCTCATAACCCACACATTCGTGAAACCTCCATCATCCCCTGCCGCGCTAGTGCATGCTAGTTGCACATAACGCTGGACCCAATAGACTTTCGAATATCCAATCCTACCCAAATACGAAATTGACATTCTCAGGCTATAAGTTCTTTATTATGCACAGCCGTGATGCATACACTAAACATCCATAGTTATGGTGTCAGTTCCACATACAAAAAACCCTAGGCTAATAGGCATCATGCAATCAGGCAAATCTATCATGTGATTCCTGAAGATCCCTAGCCTAGCACTAGCATGTTGTTCTAACATATCAGAATGTCAAATAACTGTATGGGATTTTGGGGTTTAATTACAGGCTCCGACTGATCGTACCCTCTGCATCCTCCATCCTTTATTTAGAAAGTCATTTTAAAACTTATTTTCCGAAAATCTCCTTGATTTGAGACTGGATTCACACAAGTGTTCTTCCAATTCACTCAAACCAAAACTTTGATACCAACTTGTAACATCCATAAAATTCATAACAAATTCAAACTTTTTCAATCATAAATAAAAACTACATAGCATTGTTTACAAAATGTTTTCAAATCGTTTTCCATCAGAGTTTCCAAAAAATCATAACATAAGGATGAGGAGTGATACAGTCATGCCTTCGCCTTTCCCCGATCTCATGAAGTATATGAAAAAGTAAACTGAAAACTGTAAGCCTGCCGGCTTAGTAAGCTACCCCCAAAATACCAATACCATACTGACAATACCACAATAGTAATAATCAATCAATCAATCAATCAACATGCATATTGGGTCATCGGCCAGACTAGACCACCCTACTGGGCCTACAGTCTGTCTGGATCTATCACGTGACTTCGGCATGACTGGTTCGCAGCATGGGCCTACAGTCTCCCCGAACCGCTCATAGGGTGTGCTGGCCTTCAGCACAAAGCAGGACCGCCTCAACCCAACCAATAAGCAAATAACCATGTGCGCATAGCTTTCATATACTAGCATATACAAACATCAAACATATCTATCTCACTGATCACAATCATAGAATTCTCCTGTAACTAGAGTACCGACCTAGCAGGTCACTAACACACAAATCTCTACGGATCATAAAAGCATAACATATTGTCTACCTTGATTCCAAACTAACATATCATAACCGCATGCAACATACCATAACAATAACAACTAAAGGGCCAACGTTGGTGCCGTAGACCCTATCGATATAGTGAGGATAACTCACCTCGCAAATGTCGACTCGAAAGGTAAACTCCAACTCTCGCATCACTCGACACCAACCCCACCACCTATAACCATAGTTCAATATACGCATAAGTCTTTAACCTTTTAAGCTATTCCATAACCCAATAGTCAACCCCTAGTCAAGGTCAAAGTCCTTAGTTAAGGTCAACAGTCCATGTTGACCTCAACTCGTCGAGTACACCCAGCTACTCGCCGAGTCCCTTAAAGCACAATCCAACTCGCCGAGTTCCTTCGAATCCCGATCAGACATTAAGGCCACCCGTCGAGTTCCCTCCCTGCGACTCGACGGATATACTTGCGAACAGTATTCTTGGTTAAAACTCATCTGACTCGTCGATTTTTTCTTCAACTCGTTGTGTTTCATGACAATCTTCATCGAAGTCACCGAGTTGTTCAACCAACTCGTCGAGTTCAATGGCCATCTTCATGCGACTCGCCGAGTCGACCCTACGACTCGCCGAGTCGATTCAGTCCTCTTTCCATACATATTCATTTTGAGCCATGCAGCAGCTCCAAATCACAGATCCAAGCTTCTAAGGCATGCTTATCACGTAAAGTTGCAAACTTTACGTGCATGCATGGCTTTAAAGGCTCAAAATGGCAAATCTAAGATATTGATGGGCTTTATGCACAACAGGGACCTCAATCACGACCAAAGCTAAAACTTTATGCTTCTAGAATCCAAAGATAGTCCAGATATTAAGTTACAACTTCAGATCTAGACCATATCTCATCATACCAACTTGATATTCCATGAAAACCTTAAAACTCACCCAATAAGGGGGATCCATAGGGAGAATGACGGATTAGGTACCTTTTGAAGTTGATATCTGAGATGAGTGTTGATTCCCACACTCTAGTTTCTTCAATCTCCTTCTCCTCTAAGTCTTCTCCATACAAGAACTCTCTTTTAAGCTTGAAACACACACACACAAGGCACACACACACGAATAAGGCTCTCAAGGGTTCTTTGGAACTGTAAGGATGTCCAAGGAAGGCTAAGGTCCCTTTAAATAGGAGTGCAAACCCTGGGAATTAGTGTTTCACTTGGCAGCTCCTACTTGCCGAGTCCCAAATATGGACTCGCCGAGTAGGTCACTTAACCCGTGATCCTTCACACTGCTACTCGATGAGTAGGCCAACCAACTCGTCGAGTAGGGCCTAGTCCAAAAACTCAAATTAACAATACCTGAGAATAGGGGCGTTACACAAACACTTCTTTCTTCCTGACTATCTAACTCATAGCTTGCTAAATATTTAATTCTCCTGAGATTGAAAAATCTCCTTAAAAAATCAGAACTAGAGAGAAATATAGAGAAGGATTGGTGTGGGTGAAAAAATGAGGTGAACTGGGGTATTTATATCAAATTTCAGAAGGTGTATTGCGCACATGGTAGAGTAATATCCATGCACTTGGTCGGGGGTGTTGTTGTTGCAACATCAGGGTACCGATACATGGCGAAATGATGGTGGAGTGTCAGGGTGTGCTGCGCCTATTGACCTTGCGAGCCGTTGCATGTGAAAAATCCTATTTTCTTCAAAATTCATATCTTCTTCATATGAGCTTTATTTTTAACGCATTTTATATCCACGTATAACTATCGATGAGATCTACAACTTTTGTTTAGACTCCATTAGCTAATTCTCACTTTATTTTTAAAACTATAATTTTAAGAGGCTTAGACTATTAAATTTCGTATAAAAATCATAACTTTTCCATACGAATTCTATTGTCGACTGTCTTTTTATTGATGGAATGCTATTAATGAGATCTTCAAATCTTGTTTTGATTGTTTTTCTAATCATTAGACCGATCTTGATTTCATTTTCTGTATCGCACACTGCTACGCTGAAACTTCTAAAAATCATAACTTCCTCATGTGAAGTCAAATTTGAACGTTCTCTATATGTACGTTATCGGTTTTATGACTACTACGACTTTCGTTTGGATTGCTTAGGCTAATATGCAACCTATCTAAAATTAACATTTCAAAATATGCAGAGTTGTGTCGGGTTAGTTAAACATGGATATAAAAGCCTAATGTAATTAAGCTTATAAAAGGTGAAAATATGGTGTTACAACTATTCCCCACTTACAAAGATTTATATCGAATCCTACTAAAATGTCAAAATATGGTGTTACAACTCTCCACTACTTACAAAAATTTCATCCCCAAAAATCTTACTCCTAGCTCACCCAAACATTATTCGAGTTATGGATATCTACTTGTGATCCAACAGACATTGTCTTATTGACAATTTCTCATAGAACTTTGTTTTCTCTAATGTACTCCTAAACTCCTCACGAAGTCTTCCAAAACTGGGAACTCATCGGTCTGGACTTCCAGTATTTATATTGTACGACGAATGATCACATTCATACATGAGATGTCGATACGTTCTTTATACTAGGAACATCGTCGATGTGACATCCCCAAATTCACAGTCATTTAAAAATTTTTTATTTATGCTTATTTAAAAATCAGCGTATCCCTTTTGAAAAGTAGTATTGCAGCATTCGTTCCCAAAAAAACATGATAATAGTATTATCAAAGCATTTTCGAATAAATGTATTTTATTTATATTAAAACTTTGGGATCTCATTGTCAATACAGAAACATAAGCATAAATAGACCTTACATTTATGTACACTGGTGATTTACATCTCCTTTAATTTCTCAGTGTAATGTAGCTTCGTATCGACACATGTGATACAAATAAATTGATTGGTTCAGGTTGGGAAACCTGGTGAGTACATAGGGTTTTCAACTCACAATAAAAAAGTTATTATGTTTCATCATCAAACAATTAACCCAATTACCCATCCCCATTATCTTCTTTATTTCTTAAGGATCTTCCCTAAGAATCATTTATCATTTACTCATTCATTCATGAGGATTGTCGTAAGGAATAGGCACGAAGTCCATCACTGCCAAGGTTCATCCAACATGCACTATATCCATAACGGTCGATGTTATGTGTTAGTTACTAAGTGCATAGCTGCCAATATCCATTTATAGGGCACTAAATCCATAGCTGCCAACGTTTATTTGTAAGGCACTAAGTCCGTAGCTGCTAATGTTTATTTGTAAGGCACTAAGTCCATAGTTGCCAGGGTTTATATATTTGGCACTAAGTCCATAGCTGCCAACGTTCATCTATTTCATTTTTCATCACTCATCATTCATTTACCCATCTTTACCCAATATTTTTATAGGTATAAAATATATATACAGTTTAATCAAATAAAACATATATATATATATATATTTTGTTCATCCAGCATATATATCAAGGACACAAATAATATGCACACATAGCCTGTAATTTATATTAAATCGTCCATATCTATGCGTAAGATGAAAGTAACTATACACTCACTTGTTAAAGTGATGACTCCAAACTCGGGCAACACTTTGCCTGTAATAATCTTATTTTCCTTCGGAGAAACCTAGTATCATTACCACTAAATTTTAGTCTAATATTTCTAGCGACTATTTACGAGTGATATTGTTTTATAAGTGTTAAATAATACTTTTCAACCACTACGTATAGACAGGGGCCAGATATGAAACACCGGAGGGCAGGACCATTTTGACGTTCTTTATATCCACATGTAGGTGGCGACGTACGCTACAACATCGTTTAGATTCCATTGCCTAATTTTGAATTTATTTTTAAAGTTATATTTTAACAGACATAGACAATTAAAATCCATTAAAAATTCATAACTTTGTCATTTGACGTTTGTTTTCATCTTTGTTTATATCAATGAGCTCCTACTTAAAATACATTCGATTCTCGTTTAGGTTGCGTCAGCTAAAACTTGGTAGATCTAAAATTTAAATTCCAAGTTGTGCACTACTATTCTAAATCTTAGAAAAATCATAATTTCCTCACACAAAGTTGGATTTTGGACGTTCTTTTTTGTACACTCTCGGTTTAACATATACTATGACTTCCGTTTAGATTATTAGGGCTAAAAAGTATTTTATCGCAAACTCACTTTTTACGATTCCCGGTGTTGTGTCGGTTTTGCCATAAAATTCGACAGGTCATAACTTCTTCGTTATAACTCGGATTTCAGCGTTATTTATATGTACGGAACCCTTGTGACATATACTATAACTTGGTTAAGATTGTTTATTCTAAATAATATTATATCAAAAATTTATTTTTCATGCTTATTGTTTCTAAATTGACTAGCCCGAATCTGCGGGTGTTAAAGTCGACTCGTTATAATGTGATTAATTGGGGTAATTTATCGATGGAATCTACTTTTCGAAACATGTATCTAAAAGAACTTTGGTGTATCTCTTTAAAAACACATGAATATAGATTTCAAATGGTTTCATTACCAATTTTAGGTGTTCCAACATCCTAAATTTTAACCAGAACTACTATAATGGGTTTATTGTCTTGAAAATGTTGAAACCGATACTCTAATATTGGCAACGGACTCATAATAAGGCTTTATTATCTTCCATCTTACTAGATTATAATGAACACTAGGTCGTCTAATAGACATATTGCAAGGATCTAACTACATTACTTATATGAAGTTACAACTATTGTTTGAGAAGTTCGTTCATATGCCTCCTCACGACATTATGTGACGCTATCCAACTACTGGGATTACGATATCAAATTGATCTTGCCATCATTCCCCCGGCCCAAAGTGTCACAAAAAACCCTTCGGTAGCCTAAAGGAACCTAGTCATTCTCCTTCCTTGATATCTACTTATCACAATAGATCTATGCTTTTTAACTTTTGAGACCATAATCGATCCTAGGTCCTTAATCTACACTATACAAATGTTAAAGTCTAGCTGTAATGTTATTTCAGCCTATAAATGTTAAATTTTCATCCTAGTTTTATATTAATTCTTACACTTCTTGACTAAAGTAATAACTAAACTAAACATATAGTCTATCCTGATGCATAAAGTAACACTGAAGTATTACCATATTCTTAATGGGCATAGTCCTTTTTTAATGGTACTTACGAAAACACTATCTCCTTTGACATTGATCCCACTGCTAAAATCCTTTGGCATAGGTTAACTAAATCCTTTATTATGGTTGGAATCAAATCCCTAAGTTTGGTGTATGTCTTGAGTACTCGATGCTCTCAATGGAAAACGACACCATCTATTGAGTTCATAATCCTCCACTAAAGGGATATATCTTTCATTTATGAAGGTGCAAACGTAGATGGTCCTCTTGTTTATCTGATCCGTACCTAGGAATTTGGTAAATTCCTAAATCCTATCTATCATTGGACAGGAAAGGCCAACCTTTCCGTGATAAATAAGAAACTCATAACGTGTGGTTAATCTAACAGAAGACTTCCTTCTTCTGTTTGCTACCCAACAAAATCAAAACTAATAGCCTCTGCTATTCATGTTGCTACTCTCCTAGACCTTGACATCGAAATCAAAAGTTGAACTGCCCTTCGTACATTCTCTTTAAAGGTCGGTTCTCCCCTACTTGGGTTAGATCCATCATTTTCCGTTAATCATAACTAGCTAAAGTCTAAGCTAGCTTTAATTACATGACTTGTAGCTCCTTTTGACTTTGAAGAAACTCATGGTTGTCATACTTAATAACCTTTTGTATTCCCATCATCGTACTACTGTCCGTGTCTATCGCAGTGATCTCTGTGTATAGCCTAACCAAGACATGATAAGTTCGTAACAAGCACAATGTTGTCTAAAAATGCACTAACGAACACAATGGTATAAAGGGGTATTACTAACATAGTCGAACTACTAGCAGCAACGACGGTTGCTAAGTTCACTTCATGTTTCTCGCTTTTTTTGGGATGATTACCTTGTCACGTTCCAACTGTCCTTCATTCTCACAAGTAAATCGTTACTACATTGGCCAAGGTTCTCAGAACCAACTTACTTACATAATTCTACTTTATTCGGACTTGATATTTTATGGCTGCCTACGCCCGAACATAGAGCACTCTCCTTGACATCTCGTACAATAGGGTAATAGCGGAAATAACACAAAACGAATTTTGTAGTGTTAGTCACACTATCTACCTAATTACCAGTTGCATAGAAAATTTTTAATTCTTCCTGATCCAAATGAGAGTCTTGTGCTTCGGGTAGTATAGGCCTCTACTACCTTTCAGATCTTCTCACACTTGTCCCAAAAACTATCTCGCGACTTCTATGTCACTTCGAATACTACATACGATGACCATTAAACACACACACACACACACACACACACACACATATATATATATATATATATATATATATATATATATATATATGTGTGTGTGTGTGTGTGTGTGTATATGTGTATATATATATATATGTGTGTGTGTGTGTGTATATATATACATATATATATATATATATATATATATATATATATATATATATATATATATATATATATATGTCCCATGAGCACATACAACAGGTTTCCTAGACTCCACTAGGACTTTACATCTTGACCGATTCCCTACCTTATGAATATATACCCTATCAAGAATATATTAAACTTCTTAGATTCTCTTTCTGGGATTCCTTTCTACTTCAACCTATTATTAGTTGAGGAAGATGTTCTACAAATACCCACTAATTATTGAACGAATACAATTGCATGATGCTAAAATCAAACAGTCTGTTGATTGAAATAGCACCAAATCAAGCAATCTAAAACTATTTAAAATTAATATATGCTCCAAGAAAAAAATAACAAGAAAGTTACTTGGCTATAAGTCATCTTAAGTATCAGGAAATTATAACCTGTAATTCCTAAAAAGATCCCTAGCCTATATACTAGCATGCATTTCTAACATTTCACATATCAACATTTATAACAATATGGATATTTTGGGAATCACTTTCCTTTCTGTGCTTTGGCTGACTGTACGCACCACATTCTTTCCTTTTTGTATTATTATTTTTATGAAAAAATTTATTAATTACTCAGGTCCTTAGTTTGAGTATGGAATCACACAATTGTTCATCCAGTTCACTCAAACTAGGGCTCTGAAACCAAATTGTAACATCCTGATTTTCAACCCAAATTTTTCACTTTTATTTATTAAAATAATAATATTACGATTATATTATGCGGAAACATGTTGCGAATGCGCGTGTATACAGCAAAACCACACCCTTCTTGCAAACCAATACATGTATTCGGCTTGCCCGCTAAGCATTTAAATAGGCCCCGCCCAAACTACCCAATGGGAGCTGCCCAACCTACATGTAAATGTGCCCCACCCAAACTACCTAATGGGTCCCGCCTAACAAATATAACGGGCCCCACCCGACATACATAACCATAATACACATAGAGACTACATTAATAGGCTCTACTATTACAAACACATAGAGGCTATACTATTTATTATACTAGTTTTGAATTTATAACATCCAAAAATATGGTACCAAAAGTTTCATTTTTAATAATAGATAAAATGGTATTTTCCACAATCATCCAAACATTCAAATAAAACCAATGTATTAGATCACATAAAATCAGAGTAAAACATCATATGCGGAATCTCAATGGTGCGTGTGATGCAATCATCTTGAGCTCTTCCCTTTGCAACCGAAAGTACCTGAAAACATAAACTCAAAACTGTAAGCACAAAGCTTAGTGAGTTCCCCAAACTACCATATACCATATATAACATACAATAATGAGATACGGGTCCCTCCCATACTCAGATAATGGTAAGATATGGGCCCTGCCTAGATACGGGCCCCACCTACACTCAGATAGTAATGAGATACGAGCCCCACCCACACTCGGATAGTAATGACATATGGGCCCTGTCTACACTCACATAACGTTCCCCGCCCAATAAACATACATATACAAGTACATACAAGTATCACACAGACAACAAGTATAATAACATAACCAAATGAGGGTCGGCCTTGGTGCCTTAGACCCGCGAACCAATGCAAAAACTCACTTCGAAGAGTTGAATCTCACATAAGGAAATCTCTAACTACTCTCCTGACGACTACCGAGCTATTAGAGAAAAATAACATCCTATCAAAATCAAATAATCCATCTCAGGGTAAAATGATGATTTTACCCCTAGCTTAATTTATATAATGACTAAGGCTCAAAATCATAACATAAAGGTCCGTCGCTAGATAATCTTCCCAAGCCCTCCAATGGCCCACTTATGGCCCAATTTTCCAAATTGGACCTAAATTCCTCTAATGGGCTTTACCTTAAAGCCTAAACATAACCATAGCACAAAACCTAATTGCATATGGTCCACTAAAGCCCAAAGAAACAAGGTCCAAGAAGATAGCCCAAGGAAAGACTACTGAGCGTTCATCAACAGCCAACAAATTGCCAACCCCAACCTGAACATTGGGCATTCCTCGACCCGGTGCAGGGCGTTCGCACCTAGAAGCCCAAAATTGCTTATTAAGCATTTAATACCTAAAGCTACATGTCCATAAACTAGATCTAAGTCCTAAATATCATCTAAAACCATAAAATCACTGACTTGGTGACCCAAAATGTCCAAACTTCAAGGTATACCCTCCAACTTCCATAAAAATGGCTTAATCTCATGCATGGGACTTTTACAACTCTCAAAATGCAAACTTTCTAAATCTAAAGGATCATAAACACCAAGAGAAACAACTCAATGCTTTTGGACTGATCATAACTTCAAGATCTCAACCATGGGACCAAAAGCGACCACAATCTATAAAAACTTATATCCAAGCCTCTAATGAGCATGGTTTGGGCTTTATACCATAGATGTGCTAGAAATAGCGTAGAGAACCAAGATCTAGAAGCTCTAACTTGAACCACCGCCTTGCACCAAGCTTCTTTTCCTTGAATAACCTTAAGACACACACCAAAACACACACAATGTGATTATAACACAGAATAAGGCTTTAGGGTTTTGAGATTTAGGACTTCAGGCTATGTAGGCTAGAAATCAGGCTAACACCTAGGACTTAAGGTGTTTAAATCGGTCTTAAACCCTAAAAAATTAGGGTTTTAGCTGTGGCGTGAACGCCCTGCGTTCCTCGAGGAAATGCCCCATGTTCGAGTTGTACCTCCAAAAATCCAATCTTGGCATGAATGGTCCTTGCTTCCCGAAAAACTTTCAAAAAAAGGCCAAAAAGCAATGACTTAATATATCAGAGACCAAAAATTAATAATACCTGGATCAAGCGTTACAATTCTCCTCCACTTAATTCAGAATTCGTCCTCAAAGTCCACTGCCTCGAACAGATCGAGATAATCCTCCCTCGTCTCCTCATTCGGTTCCTACATCAACTTAGACCCCTTGCGATGCAACCACTTCACCATAACCAGTCCCACAACCTTGTTCCTCAAGGTTTTGTCCTTCCAATCTAAAATTGCCATCGGTCTCTCAATGTAGTTCAAGCGATCATTCACCTGAATATCCTCTAAAGGTACAACTGCGGAATCATCCACTAAACACTACCACAATGTAGTTCAAAACCATAAGCTACCGAGTCCACCAAATCCAAAACCTTGAAATGACCAATATACATAGGGCCCAACTTGCTCTGCTTCCTGAACCGGATGACACCTTTCCAAGGTGACACTTTTAGGAGGACCATGTCTCCCACCTGAAACTCTAAGTCCGACCGGCGCCTGTCAGTATAAATCTCTTGTCGACTCTGAGCTGTGTAGAGTATGCTTTGGACCTGCTGAATCAGCTCAATGGTCTTGAGCACCACCTCGGTGCTCCCCATGACTCGCTGACTGACCTCTCCCCGGCAAATCGAGTTCCTGCATTTCCTGCCGTAGATCATCTCGAAAAGAGGTTGATCAATGCTAGCGTAATAACTGTTGTTATACGAAAATTCCACTAAGGGAAGATACGTATCCCAACTCCTACCAAAATCCAACACACACGCACGTAGCATGTCCGTAAGAGTCTGGATGGTCCGCTCACTCTGCCAATCGGTCTGCGGATGAAATACTGTATTAAAATGGAGACAAGTGCCCATCTCATCATGAAACCACTTCCAAAACCTAGAAGTAAAATGAACATCCCTGTCTGAAACCACCGATACTGGCACTCCATGACGTGCCACCACCTCTCGAATGTAAATCCCGACTAACTTCTCTATAGAAATAATCTCCTAGATCAGGATGAAATTCACACCTTGGTCAATCGATCCACGATTACCTAAATAGAATCCACTCCGCGTGCAGGCTTGGGAAGCTTTATAGTGATGTCTTCCTATTTCAATATGAGAATCTCCAATAGCTCATATTGCCATGAGGCCACTGATGTTTGGCCTTGACCTTCACTCAGGTCAAGCACCGCTCAACATACCAAGCTACGTACTGCTTCGTGCAAGGCCACCAATAATCAGGACAAAGATCCCTATATATCTTCGTTGCCCCGGGATGGATGGAGAACCTCAGATTGCGAGCCTCCTTTGTCAGAACCTGACGAGCACCACACCAATACGGAATCCAGACCCGCCGATGCAGGATCAACAATCTATGGCTATCATAATCAAAGGAAGCTACCTGACCCACAATCTGCATGCTCTTCCGGTGCTCTTCCTTCATAGCCTTAACATGTGCCTCACGAATCCACTCAAAATACAGAGTAAGCACGGTTATCCTCAAGCATAGATCTCATATCAGAGCTGCGACCACCTTACGGCTGAGAGCATCAACCACCACATTGGGCTTCCCCAGGTGGTACATGATCTCACAATCATAATCCTTCACCACATCCAACCAATGATGCTGCCTCATGTTCAGGTTCGGCCGATCCATCAAATAACTTAGGCTCTTGTGGTCCGTGTAAATAGTATAGCGGACCCCAAAGAGGTAATGCCGCCAAATCTCGAGGGCGAATACCACAACCCCAGGTCTAGATCATGTGTTGGATAATTCGCCACATGAGGCTTCAACTGCCTCGAGGCGTACACGATCATGCGACCGCGCTGCATCAAAACTGCACCCAACCCGAGATCGATGCATCAAAATAAACCACAAAGTCATCAACACCCTCCGGTAAGGTCAAAATCGACACCTCACACAAGTGCTACCTAAGATTCTAGAAAGTTGCCTGCTGCTCGGGACTCTAGCGAAATGGCACCGACTTCTTGATCAGTCGAGTCAATGGAACAACGATCTCGGAGAAATCATGGATGAATCTCCGATAATAACTCGCCAAATCAAGGAAACTCTGAATCTCAAATGGAGGCCTCAGAACCTCCCACTGCATTAGGGGCTCGACCTTGTCCGGATCGACCATAATACCCTTCTGATTGACAAGGTGCCCCAGAACTGCACCTCTCGCAACTATAACTCACACTTGGAGAACTTTGCAAAAAGTCTCTCCCTCCTCAAGTTCTCAAGCAACTCCCTCAAGTACTCCTCATGCTGCTCATGAGTCTTGGAATAGACCAAGATATCATCAATAAAGACTATCACAGACCGATCCAACATTAGTCTGCATACGTGGTTCATGAGATCCATGAACGCGGCAGGAGCATTGGTGAGCCCAAATGGCATCACCACAGACTCATAATGACCATATCGAATCCGAAAAGCTGGCTTCTACACATCCCCGTCCCTGACTCACATCTGATGATAACCCGATCGCAGATCGACCTTAGAGAACCAAGATGCACCTTGAAGCTAGTTGATGAGATCATCAATCCTCGGGAGGGGATAATGGTTCTTCACCATTACTGTATTCAACTCCCGGTAGTAGATACACAACTGATAGGATCCATCCTTCTTTTTCTCAAACAAAATTGCGATTCCCCAAGGCGAACTACTCGGTTTGATAAATCCCTTATCTAATACCTCCTGCAACTGTTTAGAAAAATCCTGCATCTCGGGAGGAGCCAATCAATTTGGTGCTTTGGCTATTAGATCCGCACCTAAAACCAAGTTAATCCTGAATTCCACCTGCCTTTCTAGAAGTACCCCAGGCAAATCCTTTGGAAATACACCCGGATACTCCTACACAATTGGCACATCGCCCAAGGTCGCCTTATCCAAATCCCGGGTATCCATGACATAAGCAAAAAAACCCAAACAATCATTATGAAGATAGTGTGTGGCCCTCGCTGCTAAACATATAATCGGCCCACGTTGTGGTCTCTCACCCTGAATCACCAACTCTACCCCACTTGGGATCTGAACCTACACTAATTTACGCTCACAGTCGATCACCACCCCATTAGCCCTAAACTAATCAATGTCCACGATACCGCTCACTGAGAAACTGAAGGGTTCAATCCCAATGAATCCTCGCAACCCTGACCGCCCTATCATCATCAATTTCCACATTAAAAGGACGATCCGGCTCCCCCAGAGGTCCAGCAAATCTCTTGCTAAGAATAGGAGATACAAAAGATTGAGTAGCCTCCGAATCAAATAATACCAATGCAGAGATACCGTTTGTCATACTCCCGAACCGTCAGGACAGACAGCGGAAACGTCCGGGGGCAGGTGACGTCATGCATAATATGACAACAATCGTATCATAGCAATCAAAGTAAACACAACCATTACATTGAAATATGAATATTTACATCTGTTTCAAAACATATTTTGTGTACATCAAAATGAAAGCAAAGTAAAAGACGAGTCTTCAAAATACTTTGGCTTCTCCAAAAGTTGACAAGGGTACCTATTCATCGTTGTCCTGAGAATACAAGACGAGTCTTCAAACATATCAGCATAAAGCTGGTGAGTTCATAAGCATGTTTTTGTATTGGAAACTAGTCACTGAATTGGTACAAATGATTTCTTTTCATTATAAGTAAATATCGTTTGTATCGAAACCCCGGTTACCACCAGTAAATAAAGTACATTCCGTTTGAAAACCCTGGCTTTCACTAGTATGTAGAGTATGTTCTGCTTTTGAAAACCCTGGCTACTACCAGTATGTGAGGTATGTTTTGTTCAAAAATCCTGGCTACCGCCAGTAAGTAAGGTACGTTCTGTTCAAAAACCCTGGCCACCGCCAGTAAGTAAAGTACTTTTATTACTTCAAATAAAACCAAAGGTTGTGTCCCTAGAATACCCTCCAGTGTAGTAAGTAGGTAGTTTTATTAATTAAAATAAAACTATTGAAGAAGGAAAAATCCCGTAAACAAAGGTTAGTTGATACTATTGTGAGTTCGTATAACCATACTAATATGACTGATGACCTCCATGACATTTCTTTAGGCGTATAAATGTTACAAACTATGTCACCCTAGGCATGCCTGCCTAACTCTAGCTAACAATTCAGGTGTGGCATCTATTCACAAATTTCACGCTCTCCCTCCAGGAGACTCTGGTTATACTAAAAGTAGAGGATTTACCAGTACTTTGCAGGGTACTATGAAGAAGATCTCACAATCCTATATTAACTAGTTTACTTATTGTTCTGTTGTTCTCGTGTTCGAAATCATTTTAAACGGTGTAGAGTATAAATAATTATACAGAAAATAATTATTTAGTATGATACTCTTGTTATCTGTATGTAGAAATGGATAAACTAAGTCAATCATAGTTTATATGTTTGAGTATGCACGTGCTTTAAATCTGTAAAACTGATAATGAATTCCCCAAACTATAGCTATTATAGTTTGACTAGTAAGTTATGTTCATGTAGTGTTATGCAAAAACTATGCAATTATGTTTAGAAAACGTCCCTTATGCTCCACACATTACAAAAGGGATAAAGTATCTAAATGTTTAATGTAAAACTGTTGAAATTGCATTAGTTTATGACTTGTGAATACCTTTATGTTTGGCTTGCATTCCCCCTGAAAACATTTTAGAAACTATAAAAGCATAGGGGTATGAACTCACAGTTGGTTGAATGCAAAGGATTGAACTGGACGATCCTTGACTTGATGTGCATTGCACTTAACGAAAACCTAATATCAAATAAATACATATTTGTATCTAAATTAGCGATTTCGTTAGTTACAGTGTTAGAAAAACACTTGTTTTCTGTTAAGGAATGTTACCAGGACTTGGTTGAATCGAGGGAACAGGCGTTTAACCACTAAAGAGCTGCTTACAGTCGTATATGGGGTTTGCAATTGTGAACATGGTTTGCGGCCGTGAATGGAGTTTACGGCTGAGAACTGGGTTTACGGCCGTGAACAGGGTTTA
Source organism: Lactuca saligna (assembly GCF_052625555.1). Classification (NCBI taxonomy): domain Eukaryota; kingdom Viridiplantae; phylum Streptophyta; class Magnoliopsida; order Asterales; family Asteraceae; genus Lactuca; species Lactuca saligna. The sequence goes on from NC_136417.1 coordinate 145,161,570, forward strand.
CGGCTGTGAACTGAGTTTGAGGCTTTTGAAGATCTGAAGGATTACGTCTGTAAACTCAAGAACAAGGATGCTTGTTTTCGACGAAAAAGTGTTCCGGAGGCTCCCAAACGGCCCCAAATGACGATTTTCAGTGTTTTTCGGGTGAAAGGAGGTTCAAATGACGATTTTCAGTGTTTTTCAGGTGGGTGTTTCCGGCCAAGAAGGTTCAAATGAGGGTGGGGGTCCTGTATTTATAGGCTAGGAGTGTGGTCGGTGGTGGGGTCCACCTACCACCGACCGTAAAATGGTTTATGGCCGTACACAATTTTACGGCCGTAAACTCGTCCTGGCCGTGAACTCGGTGTTTTCGAGTGAAGGTTCGAGTTTTCATGTGATTTCCGGTTTATTCCAACTTTGTTTAAAATACATATTATTTATATAAAACGTAAAGCCTTTCCCAAACCAAGAAATTTAACGGAATTTAATAAAAACTTCAAAATTTATTAACGGAAATTGGATAAAGATAACGGAAAAAGTTCCGGGTTGTCACACTATTCACGAGGAACGATCCTAAAATAAAACACGTAAACATAAGCTAGAAATTAAAATAAATAAAGAGATAAGGAGAAGATACATAACCTTCACATAATCAGGAGTTGCACGCGCCTCCTCTGCCATCAGCTGGAAAGCCTGCTCTTCACTGCTGGCGCATCTGCCGGCCCTGACGTCCGTCAGTAATCCTCAATGTCATAGGAGCATATGCTAACATCGGTCCTATTGTAGCCAATCTCGGATAATGGGCCCTCTTGTGCCCCCTCTAATTGCACTAGAAGCAAATCAGATCTGATATCGTAGTGATGGTGGTGGTAGAAGTACAATCTCTGCTGACATGACCAGTCTGGCCGCACTTGGAGCAGCCAGAACCTCCCACGCTGCACGTCCCCTCGTGCGGCCTACCGCACTTGCCGCAGCAGCCTCAGCCATTCCAGTCCTTCCCTCTCGAATCCACCACCTTGCTCCTCTTACCCAAACCCTCAACACTGGACACAAAATATGGCTTCCTGTTCTTTTCCATCTCCAAATCGATCTCCCTTTCTCTAGCCCTCACTATCATGTCTTCTAGCGTCTTGCAGAAGGATCCGCTAACAAACAGCCGAATATCACTCATCAGCATCACATTGTATCGGGCCTTCTTCATCTCCTCGTACGCCACATATTGCGGAACCAGAAGTGCCCTCTCCCTGAATGTAGTGGTGATCTCAGTCACTATCTCAGTAGTCTGACAGAGATCCTGGAACTCTCGCACCAACAGCTACACCTCAATCACTGGTGCAAACTCTGCTTGAAAACTGGTCGAGAAATCACTCCTAGTCATCAAGTCAAATAGCATCATCTCCTATAGCATGCCCTACCTCCTTCCACCAATCATGTTCCCTGTCCTTCAGGAGGCATGAAGCTAGTTTGACCATGTCCCCCTCCGGATAACGACTGGTACAAAAGGAATTGGCAACATTTGTCAACCACCTGCTGCTCGCAATGGAGTCCTTAGCCCCATGATAGTATGGTGCTCCACATGCTTGAAACACCCTGAAGGTTAGAGAGCGCGTCTTTATCAAAGCCACAATCTCAGTGCGAAAGGCGCTCAATCTCTCATCAAGGATCACCAGAATACCCTCCTTGACCGTGCCAAAGATCATATGAGTTTGATTAAGGATACTACACGTAATCTCAGATAATATGAACTCCCTCTTCAGATCATCAAGTTGTCCTGCTCCAAAACCTGAGCCCGAATCCTCCCCAATACCGGAACTCCCTACTAGCCTGCCTCGCAATACCACCATACTGAAAATACACGATAAAACTATTAGAATAAGCATTAATGTGCACATCAGGGAAATCATAACTACACAAGCTCCTTGGCTTCATTGCAGGTCTGCTTGAATCGAGTATAGATCCTCTGCTTCCAATAGTACAGGCCCATACTACCTTCCACATATATCCGTACTTTCCTCAAGAAGTGCCTTAACTCGGCCATGTTACTCTATAATCAGTAGTTTCCTCATAGATAAGGCTCCCAACACTAAATCTCATCCTCGATTTTTACAAGATCAAACTTCACACCACAATCCACCATCAACTGTAGAAGGAAATCACACTAACCTCATCTAACTAGCTCACGAATGCAATTAAATATTACAAAAACTAGATAATTCTTCGAATGAGAGGTTTCTCACTACAACGATTGGGCTCAAACATGAGTTGTGCAATAGAGTTAAACTAAAGTTCTAAAATTATTTACTTTTCATAATATGTAACTTAGCATATTTGCTTACTAACTAGCTGAAATTAGCAAGAACTCCTAAAACCACAAAGCAAGCATCATTCGAGCATCAAGTGATCAACACAAAGCATAACCTAATCAGGGCATCCTATTACTGACTGATCAGTACTAGCATGCAAATCTATAAGCTCAAAAAGCAGGCATACAAAGGTATCTCTCCCAAATCCTTAGCCCTAATATAGCATGCAATTCACAGATTCACAATTCAAAAAATATCATAACATGTATGGGTATTTTGGGATAACTTACTTGAGCTCAACTGATTAGATGCACCACACCCTTTTTCTTTTTTAGAAATACTTTTTATAAAAATGTTTTTCTTTTGAAAATTTCTACCAAGTCCTTAGTTTGAATTCAGACACAATCGAGAGTGTGCCCGAATTCCTCAAACCAAGGCTCTGATACTAAGTTGTAACATCCAAAACTATGGTCTCAAAAGTTTCATTCTTAATAATAGCTAAAATGGTATTTTCCACAATCATCCGAACATTCAAATAAAACCAATGTATCAATTTCCATAAAATCAGAGTAAAATATCATATGTGGAATCTCAATAATATGTGTGATGCAGTTATCCCGAGCTCTTCCCTTTGCAACCAGAAGTACCAGAAACATAAACTGAAAATCCTAAGCACAAAGCTTAGTGAGTTCCCCAAACTACCACATACCATATATAACATACAATGATGAGATATGATACCCACCCACACTTAGTAATGGTGAGATACGGTCCCCACCCACACTTAAATAACGGGCCCCACCCAATGAGATATGGGCCCGCCCACACTCAAATAACGAGACCAGCATAATAAACATACATATACAGGTATGTCTAAGTATCACACACACAACAAGTATAATAACATAACCAAACGAGGGTCAACCTTGGTGCCTTGGATCCGCTAACCAATGAGGAAACTCACCTCAAAGAGCTGAATCTCATAGAAGGAAATCTCTAATTACTATCCCGATGAATCTCGAGCTATTTGAGCACAATAACATCCAATCAAAATCCAATAATCCATCCCAGGGTAAAATGACCATTTTACCTCTAGCTTAATTTGGCTAATGACTAAGGCCCAAAATCATAACACAAAGTTCCATCGCTAGATAATACTCCCAAGCCCAATCATGGCCCACTTATGGCCTAGTTTTCCAAATTGGGCCCAAATTCCACTAATGGGCTTTACGTTAAAGCCTAAATGTAACGATAGCCCAAAACCTGATTTTATATGGTACACTAAATCTAAAAGCAAAAAGGTCTAAGCAGATGGCCCACGGAAAGCCAAATGTTGGTCGAACGTTATGTGTTCCCTTGTGGAACGCTAGGCGTTTATCAACAACCACCAGATCACGAGCCCTAGCCTGAACGTCGAGATTTCCTTGACCCAGCGCAAGGTGTTCGCACCCAAAAGCCCAAAAGTGCTTATTAAGCACTTAATACCTAAAACCACACGTCCATAAACTATATCCAAGTCCCAGATATCATCTAGAACCATAAAGTCACTGACTTGGTGACCCAAAAGGTCCCAACTTCATGGTATAGCCTCCAACATCCATAAAAAAAGGCTTAATCTCATGCATGGGACTTTTACAACTCTAAAAATGCAAACTTTCTGAATCTAAAGCATCATAAACACCAAGAGAAACAACTCAAAGCTTCTAGAGTGATCATAACTTCGAGATCTAAACCATGGGACCAAAAAGGGACCAAAATCTATAAAAACTTAGATCTAAGCTTCTAATTAGCAAGTCTTGAGCTTTATACCTTAGATGTGTTGGAAATTAAGCAAAGAACCAAGATGTAGAAGCTCTAACTTGAACCACCCCCTTGCACCAAGCTTCTCTTCCTTGAATGAGCATAAAACACACACCAAAACACACTCAATGGCCTCACAACACACAATGAGGCTTTAGGGTTTCGAGAATTAGGGCTTAAGGCTATGGAGGCTAGAAATGAGGCCAACGCCTGGGACTTAAGGTTTTATAATTGGTCTTAAACCCTAAAAAAGTTAGGGTTTAAGCTCTACGTGTGAACGCCCTACGTTCCGCAAGGGAACGCCCCGCATTGGAGCTTCGCCTCCAAAAGTCCAATATTGGTAAGAATGGTCCCTCCTTCCATATAGACATGCAAAACAAGGCCAAAAGGCAATTACTTAATATATAAGGGACCAAAAATGAATAATACCTGGATCTAGTGTTACATAATCCTAACAGACACGGATATGTATTGTAATACAAAGTATAGTGATGTAATTCACCTGGACAATTACTTTAATGATTGATAGATATCTGGGTGATCCTATTAGCGATCCAACTAGAGGGTAATGTGTCTAACAAGTATTGACCTATAATACTATGACTTATTAATCTCTATGACGATATGTTATTGAAAACTAGATCTTTCACTAATCTGAATGAATACTCAGATTTCTATCAAATAAGGATCATCCAGGTGGGATAGTTAGGAGGTATGACCATTTTGTTATATAGTTTTTCTGAAATCCATCAACAAACCCAACATGATCAATCTTAACACTTCTCCTGTAAGTCAATCAATCAACATTGTAATTGGAATTACCAATGTAGCATTTATAGGTTCCTAATAACGATAAGTGTAGCTTCATTTATACAGATTCCTAGCGAAAGTTGGAAAAGTCATGAACACGACCCTGATACTAAACACATCTTTTTGCGTGACTATCCACCTAAAAACCTTGCTAAATATGAGATTCTCTAGACCTTGGAAAAAACCCCTTTAAAAATCGGAAATAGAAAGAAATATAGAGTAAGATTGGAGTGAGTGAAAGAATAAGGCGAAAGGAGGAGTATTTATAGCGAATTTCCGAAGTCGTGCCACACACATAGTTGAGTGCGAGTTGTACCCCTAGTCGATGGTGTTGATGTTGCATCATCTATGTGGTGACGCATGACGAAATGCCAGTGGAGTGTTATGGAGCGCCTCGCCTATTGTTCGTGCACTCAGCTGCATGCAAAAAATCTTATTTTCTTCAAAAATTCATATCTTCTTCATACAAGCTTCTTTTTAGATGGATTTTTATCCATGTGTAACTATCGACGAGCTGTACAATTTTTGTTTAGACTCCGTGAGCTATTTATTATTTATTAATGTTATAATTTTAACAAACATAGATTGTTAAAGTCTGTATAAAAATCATAACTTGTCCATATGAATTACGTTCTTGGCTGTCTTTATATTGATGGACACTGTAGCACTCACATTTCTTGCTAGGCATTAATAAATTGATTTAATTATAATGCTCAACAATTGTAACCTTTTGTGAAGTTAAAAAAGACAAGTATCCGAGTAATATGTAATTTACGTAGTTATGTGTATTATATGTGCATAAAAGAGTATAATAAATCAAGAATAAATATACATCCAAGAAAGAATAATAATTAGGACAAATAGCCATGCTAAAAGAAGTAGTCATGATGAGGATTCCATAGATATAAAGAACAATCCAATTTGACTTATAACAAAGAAGTTATCATGCATTCAAGTTTCGCGTTAGAGCCAATACATTTATAGTTATCGTAAATAGTGAATCAGAGATAGATCGCTTATTAGCATAAGTAGTCTAAATAATAGTCATAGTAATCGTAATACAGAGATCGTGCATATAGAGAACAACTAAATCTGACTTATTGAGATGCAGTTACAATTTTTTTAATATTTCAACGTAACTGTGTTAGCAAAGAAATCAAAGTTTAGATCGATTAATTTTTAGCATAAACAATCCAAAGGAGAATTGAAGATCTCGTTAGTAGGAGTCTGATGATATAAAGATAGTAGATAATGAACGCTGGACGAGAGAGTTATGAAATTTTAGCTAACTTTAACAGTGTAAGTCTATTAAAAATATAAGTTTAAAAATATGACAAAATTAGCTGACAAAGTCTAAATGAAAGTTGTAGATCTCATCGATAGCTATGCGTGGATATAAAATGCATCAAAATGAAGCTCATTTTAAAAATATGAGTTTTCTAAGATTTTATAAAAATCTACGCACAGTCGCACATGCAGACAGAGGGTGCGATGCGCCTCTAAAACCCCTAAGATCTCGCCACATGTCACCATTAGATGATTGCACGTCAACCCTCCGACCAAGTACACAACGCACACTGACAGGATGTGCGATGTGCATCTTCTTTTTTCGTATATAGTGCTCTCCAAGTCCAGTTCATTTCCCACACTTTTCCTCATTCACTCTCTTGATATTCTAGCAATTTTAGACCATTTTCCCTTTATATTATTATTCTGACGATGCCCTGTGATAGTTGAGAGCCCAACAAGTAGTATCCATCAAGAAGGAGCTCTGCCAGAGCAATTTCCGGACTTTTATCTAGGAAATCTCTGTAAGTTCGATTACATTTATGTTATTTTAGTGTAATTTATATTTATATTCATAGTTGTTATTATGAATTTGTAAATAAGATTTTTCAGTGACTACAAGTCATTATATTGATTGATCCGCTTACTAGGGTGATGTATAGGAAAGATTTAGTGTGGTGTTTAAGGTGAGATTTTCAAAGAGTATACTCTTTATACCAAACGAATCCTACCTCCGCTATGATCTTATCTGCTTGCTCCTTACCTGATAGATCTTAATCTAAACATTAGGATTGTTGAGGAATGAAGACTATTATTAGTCATAAAAAAGTTATAAAATAAGAATTAGTGATAAATGAACCTAGTTCACATCAAAGGAAAAGTTACTGCTAGAGTGAAGTGTTGTCCAAGTTTCGAGTCATCATTATATCAAGTGAGTGCATAGTTACTATCATCACTGTATGATATACATATTTTCATGTATTTATATAAAATATATTGGGTAGTGATGGGTAATGAAAATGGTGAGATGATGATAAGAGGACTTGACTATTGATGAACCAGTCATCTAGCAGAGTATAGATGACAACCACAGACTATTCTAGATAGTCCAGTTGAAACATTAGCAGACTCGCAACCTGTAGGTGTTAATGAACTATATGTTCATTTGATGTACTTTATCCCCCATGGTTTCCATATTGACATTTATTGCTAAAGGAGTACCCCAAGCAGTATTATCTATCCGTTGATGATGATGATGATGATGATGATCCTTAGGATAGGTCCCTTGAGATTAGTATAAGGCGGTCGGCAGTAAGAATGAAAATTACTACCATGAATTATTGTCATACCCCCAAAGCAGAACGACAGATTCGTCTAAGGGTGGATGACTTCATGTACAGTATCATAACATAATGAATACTAGTGATCAAGCGATACAAGCATCATATTAATAGTTAAGAAGTTTACGTTGTATTTAATACATTGTTTACTTGACACCAAATACATATGACAAAAGTTAATAACGAGACGGTTTTGATGCCCCCATCCCCAAAACCTTTTTGGTTACCTGTTTATCGATTTCTAGAAAAGACAAGTGGTTTTGAAAAAGTGTCAACAATTAACTAGGTGAGCTTATAAGAGTATCGTAGGAGAAAAATCTGCAATTTTTCCTTGTAAAATGAAAGAGTATGCCTTCAGAAAATCCTATATTTTTCTTAAAAATGAACTGTAAGTCGTAAAAACCAAAGACCAAAAATGTAAGTAGTGATGTACTAGACAATAGTATTATGTAGTTTTATCATTAAATAAAGCTAATTGTATGTATGTTATCCCGGTAAACCAAATGTATTGTTAATACCCAATATGAGTTATTATAACCGTGCTAACGAATAGTTGGCCTGCTAAGACGTTCATCAGGCATTAGAATGTTAGACAATTGTCACCCTAGACCTACCGGTCTAGCTGTAGTTACCAACTTAGGTGCGGGGTTGTCAGTCCCGTATAGATCTATACACAAGTGTCACGCTCTCCTATCGACACTCTAGTTATTACTCAGGAGTTTGGTATGTACTCAAGTGTGTACGGTGAAGACTATGTCTCACAAAATTGTATTAACAGGTTTACGTCTAGTGTAATGATTTTTTTTGTACGTGGAAGTGTTACCTATCCATAGTCAATGCATAGTGTAAATTAATTATACCATTAAATAATTACATGTTTCGTACAAATTGATAGAGTAGTATTTGTGACCCATAAACTATACCAATTATAGTTTATTATAATGTTTCGTTAAGTCCAATATATATATATATATATATATATATATATATATATATATATATATATATATATATATATATATATATATATATATATATGTATATATATATATACACACACACACATAAGTTATAGTGTCAAGATGTTTTAAAAGTTTATATTATATAAACTTACATCTAACTCAAATATGAGAACATTTAGTAATATATAGTCGCTTTCTAGTTCTTGCCACTTTTTAACGATATTTACCAATAACTACAAAAAGATATAACATTGTAAAACCTATTTTTTACCCTTTTTGGGGTATTTAACTCAAGTTAACTTTAAGTGTTTAATATCATATATTTTTAGTCAAAGCCCAAAAAATGATGCCATAAACTTGTTATGAAACTTTTGTTAAAAAATCAATTTTTACATAAAACCGAAAAAAAAATTGGGTTTTCTTTTTGTAAAGCTAACTTCTTGATATTTTTGTCTAGTTTTAAAATACATGTCCAAAACAAAATATTTTGGATTATATCATACAAAAATGGCAAAATAACTAGATCATAACCATTTTTGCTAGAAAATAAATATTTTGTTTATAAAAATCTTAATCTTTGTAGCTTTATAGTTATAACTTTTTCTAATGAACATATAACATAGTTTATGTTTTTTTCCTGGTTTTCCATCTCCAATTATCATACCACAAATAAATATTCTACAAACAAGTAATAACCACATTTCATGAAGATTAATGATTTATACAACATAGAAATGAAACATGCAAATATTTGTGTTATAAGTCAAAATTTTCTTGTATTCCTCCCTAAAACATGAAAACTCAAAAATATTAGGTATGAAATCAACTTGAGTGTGTTTGTGATTGGTTAAAGAGATGAATATGAAGATCCTTAAGTTTAGAATACTTAAAAATGGTTGAAGAACACTTGGAGATGGTATTATCCTGTAAATTTGAACACATGTCAATGTGTGTAAGAGTCACAAAACTAGCATGCATGTGTGTATAATCACTAGATTATAAAGAAAACACTTACCAATATGTCAAGAACCACCTGGAATAATTAGCCTAAGAAGAAGGAGCTTTGTTCTTAAGAAGATATGAAGAAAGTAGATGAAAAAAGGAGATGGTGAGGGTTTAGGGAGCTCTCGACGGAGGTTAAAAGGAGGGGGTGGGTGGGGTGAGGTGAGGTGATGATTGCTTGGTTGCTTGTTGGATAACATGTTTGTGGAAATTTGTAGCCAGATTTGACCTTTGATGGGGCTTTCCATTCATCGAAAGTAAAGCTTTTAATATTTTTTAATAAATACTAAGAGTTTTTATAAAAAAAGATGTGTGTTTTATAAAACAAATTGTAAAAATAATGTCTAGTTACCTAATTTGAATTATAAAACTTCAAATCATCATAAAGGAAGTATTATCAATAAAGATAATAGCACAATGTGTTGAAAATATTAATTATATCAAAATAATATATGTTGGAATTATTGAAATTAACATTGCTAATCCAAAAGTAGAATTTTTATTCAATAATTGACGAAGGAAGAGGTATTTCGTACTAATACTTGTAGGTTGTACATTAGGAAACATCAAGATTTACCTAAAATTCTAATATGGTTCGAGTTGAATTTTGTTATATATATATATATATATATATATATATATATATATATATATTGTTGACTTGTTGACTTTCGTTGGATCAAAAATTGACAATTGTCACATCATCCCTCCGCTAGAAGGGATTTCGTCCCGAAATTCATACTAGAGTGGGTACTCATGAGCTAAAGAAGATATGTGGAGACTTTTATTTCATTTGGTCCCAAGTAAATTCCAGCCCTCGCTTGGCATTCCAACAAACCGTCGCTATGGGTATGCGGCTTTGTTTCGTCCTTTTAGCCTCCCTGTCCTTGATTTCCCCAGGTTCTTCTACGAAGTGTAGACTCTTGTTTACCTCGATTTCATCAAGTGGAATTACAAGAGTCTCATCAGACAAAAACTTCTTTAGGTTGGACACATGGAAATCGTGGGGTGTATGTTACTGAGTTCATGTGGTAGTCCAAGTTTGTAAGCTACCAGGCCGATCCTGGGAAGGATTTTGAATGGTCCAATATACCTTGGGTTCAGTTTCCCATGATTTCCAAAACATATCATTCCCTTATAGGGTGAGACCTTCAATAGAACATGGTCACCAACATGGAATTCTAAGGGTTTGCGTCGCTTATCTACATAACTCTTTTGTCGATCCCAGGATGGCTTTAATCATTCACGGATCTAAATAATCTTCTCCGTAGTCTCCCGTATGATCTCAGGGCTAGAGAGTGTGCTATTAGGCAGTTGTTCTCTTGCTAGCTGCGTGCCACCCACTTTGGCCCAACACATATGTGATCTGCACTTACACCCATAGAGGGATTCAAATGGAGCAACCTTAATGCTAGTGTGATGACTGTTATCGCATGAGAACTCGACGATCATTAAATGGGTATCGTAGGCTTTACCGAAGTCTATCAAACAATCTCTCAACATGTCTTCCGATATTTGAATGGTTCTTTTTCTTTTCCCGTCAGTTTGAGGGTGATATGTTGTACTCATGTTGAGTCTGGTTTTGAAGGACTTTTGTAGTGATTGCCAAAACCGTGAGGTAAATCTGCTATCTCTTTCAGAGATAATGGAGATTGTCACACCATGTAAACATCAAATCTCTTTGATGTACGTCCTTGTTAGTATCTCCATCTTGTATGTCTCCTTTATTGGCAAGAAGTGTATGGATTTGGTTGATCTATAGACGATCACTCAGATGGTGTCAAGTCCACCCGTCGTCTTGGGCAACTTGGTTATGAAGTACATGGTTATCCGCTCCCACTTCTACTCAGGTATATCCGGTTGTTAAAGCAAACCCGAGGATTCTTTCCGAATTAGGGCATCCGAGTATTATTTCCGACATAGGGCATCAGCTACTACGTTGGCCTTTCCTAGATGATAATGAATTTCGCGTTTGTAGTCATTTAGTAGCTCTAACCATCATCGTTGTCTCATGTTGAGTTCTTTTTTATTGAGGATGTGCTAGAGACTCTTATGATCAGTGAAGATTGTGCACTTTGTGTCGTAAAAGGTAGTGTCTCTAGATCTTTAGGGTAAATACCACAGCTCCTAATTCGAAGTTGTCATGGTGTAGTTGACCCCATGAGTCTTGCGTTATCTCGAGGCATAGGAAATGATCTTTCCTCATTGCATGAGCACGCATTCTAGGCCCTTCCTGGAGGCATCACAGTAGACCACAAAAGTTTTCAGTCCCCTCTAGGAGAGACAAGATAGGGGCATTGCATAGGGCTAGTTTTAGTGTTTGGAAGGCAGTCTCTTGATTATTCTCCCATCTGAAAGCCACTCCCTTTTGAGTGAAGGTAATGAACGACTTTGCGATTTTGGAAAAATTATGTATGAACCTTAGGTAGTAGCTAGAAAGACCTAAAAAAATGGAATATCTCTGTTGGTGTTCTTGTTGTTTCCCAATTTTCAATTGTCTTGACTTTGGAAGGATCCACGTGTATCCCTTCCTCCCTGACTGCGTGTCCTAAGAAGTCCACCCTTCGAATCCATAATTCGTATTTCGAGAATTTCGTATATAGTTTCTCTGCCCTTAACATCTACAAAACTTGTGGTAGGTGCTGACTATGTTCTTCCTTAATTCGTGAATATATTAGTACGTCATCGATGAATGCTATCATGAATTTATCTAAGTAAGGTCGGCACACACGGTTCATTAGATCCATGAACACCATTAGCATATTAGTCAAACCGAAGGGTATTACCACAAACTCGTAGTGACAGTAGCGAGTTCTAAATGTCGTCTTAGGGATATCTCCTTCCTAAATTCATAGCTGATGGTACCCTGACCTTAGATCAGTTTTTGAGAAATAGCTTTTGAAACATCCGAAAAGTACAATTAGAAAATTTCGTTTTAAATCATAAATAAAAACCATAATTATAAACCATTTCATTCATAAACAGAAATCGTTATATCAAATCAGAGTATCATCTCAAAACATGTTCTTTTTTCAAAGTAAACATCCCAAGCTAAAACTTTGTGGTATGTGCCATCCAGTCATCCCAAGCTCTTCCCTCCGCTACCGGAAGTACCTGAAACCAAAATTGAAAACTGTAAGCACGAAGCTTAGTGAGTTCTCCATACTACCACATCCCATACACATAAACAAATACTGCAAACATTGGGCCTAGCCCGCTACATCGGGCCCTGCCCAGCATCGGACAAATTCGGCATCAGACCCCTCTTGGAATCGATCCCTACTTGGTATACATATCTGTTTTTACTAGGCCCCACCCGTCTCTGGGCCCCGCCTTCTATACAAAAAACCATATAATCATGGCTAATACCTACATAAATTCACTACACTATATCTGTAGTGATTTAAAAACATGGTTTGACATGCGGAATTAAAGAACACACAATAAACATGGTGATTTGGGTGTTTAATAGAGGTATTCAAATATGTATCGTGTTACTAAAAAGGATCTACATAAACAACACACACTTACACACTCAATTTTTACACCTCTCAAGCACATCTCTACTTGTGGAATAAACCCTCATTATATAGAGGTGTTTACATGTCTCTCTCTCTCTCACTCTCTATTACATAAGTCAAAAGGCTAAAGCACCATATGCAAGTGGGTTTACAAAAGTTAACACATCTACAAAGTCATTCTTGGATAACTTTGCACCTAAGATTCTCCCCCTCAAAGGTAGGAATGGATGAACCACTTTAAATCTTACAAAATCAAGCAACTACACGATCCGAGCCTCAAGCGTGACACATGTTGAAATGAACTTAAAATCTTCAATTCTTCCATGATTCTTCAATTTGGGCTCTAGGATGTGACACCATACGAACTGAGCAGCAATGAATGATTAAGAGCATCCTAAACTCCAAATAATCACCCAAAAGTTGAGCATAAAAACACATCCCGAAAATCTTCCATAAAACCAAACCCATCTCGAACCGAAATCACTTACTAATCTCCAATCACATCATTTCATAACCTTCAATAATTCAAGGTCCCTTCGGTCTTGAATTTTGTGTAATATGAAAAATTCAACTTCGAATTTCCATATAAACTTCTCCCCCTTTTTTATAATCGAAATTTGATTATAAAACCATCAAGGAAAGAGAAGTTGCTCTATTCGGAATTTTTCGTTTCAAAACTACCCCTTAACATGTGGTATAAACTTTATGCTTTAATCCGGAAAACACAAAAATTCTTCAATTTTTAACTTCGTTCACGGACCGCTTTCGACAAAATTTCTCAAAAATGGGTAGAAATTTTCAATTTCAAAATTCCGCAGTGACCCCGTGCGCCAAAAACAGCCAAATATGTGAAAATCTCCCCCTTTTCCGAAGCTAGGTAGAAAGCATCAATTCACATAAACTGCAGGGACCTGAACCGTAAAATCCTCATTTTCTTAGAAAATTAGCCCAATTTCGAAGTTGGGTATTTGCTGCCAACTTTTCGAAATATTAGGGACTACTTTCGACAATTCTACACGTTCCTCAAACTTTCGAAACTGTGGTCCAAAATTCGAAAATGTGTATCAACTGTCAAACTTCCGAAGCATTAACGACCACTTTCGAAACTTTTGTGTTTCTTCCTTTTTCCCACTTCATTAAAGAAACAACAAAACCTTCTTCTTCACTTCGTTAATTAGGTAACGAAAATTGTTTTCACAACACAATACCATTTTAACGAAACTTTTTCATATTAATAGATTATTGAAAACTTAATCGTGAACAGTAACTCTTTGCCTTTTCAAATCCAAAGAAAAGCCAGTCTCAAAGAATTCGTTAATTGAGGCCATCGACTCAAAATCTTTAACTGTAAAAATCCATGGCTTCATTCTTCAATCAATACCTCGTGAATGAACCTCAAAATCCATTTCGTTATCAGACCTTCATTTTTGTATAATCCAAGTCCAGGTTTCCTTATCACCAATCAACACTTTTACAGCCACAAACTTTCGCTTAAGAAATCAACCATTCGCATATGAAATTTCATGTATGAAGCTTCTTCCCATCGAATATCAAAGCTTTCTTTGTCTCAAATCTTCAAATATTTGACCATGGAACAAACGAAATCCAAATTCCCAAGGAAAACAATTATCTTTAAACAGTTTATTCCAAACTTTCAACCAACAATATTTGATTTCCAGCCATTCATTGTCGAACATGAACACCTTTCGACCACTTAACAACTCAACAACTAAAATCGATTTCAATCCCAATTTCGATTTCGACTATAACTCTCATCAACCAATTTCGAGTCAAAATTCACTGAACGATAAACGAAAATTCAATTTTAACTTTGTAAGAAGCTTTTACTTTTCAAATCATCGATACTGACTATCAAAATTGAATTCAACTCGAATCCAGCATCAAAAAGTTGGACATCTAACCGAACATAATGATTCGACTTCAAGCAAACTGTTACAAACAAATCTATCATTCAAAATAGCCTTTGATCCCCAACTTGTTATCATATATGAACATTAAACACTATATAATGTAAATTCGATTCCAATACTTCCTTCCTTGTGGATTAGAACATACATCCACCATTGAATTCAATTGTAACATTCAATAGTATTAGATGTATCAATTAACAGTCAAATGTCGATTTTGATGTTTCGATCTTAAAAGTCAACAAACACAAAAACTCTCAATTCTCACAGATTTCCAACTAAAACCTAGAATATTGAATTGTTCTTGATCATATACAACATTGATCAGAAAAAAACAATTAGAAATCGACATTAAAAACTCAAAACCAACTGATTATGAAGATACATGAACCGATGGTACATGTACAAGAAGTGTGTGTACAAGTCAGAAGAAGAACATCTATTGACGATTCAAATGATTTAATGAGTTAAAGACATTCATGATTTGGGCTCAAAATATAATGAACAATGACGGCTTCTTTTGGATCTTAACCGAATGAAATGTTGCGCTCTTGATTACCACACATATCGAATTTATCAAATAAAAATATGAATTGGGCTCCGTTTTCATTTATGAACTGTAAGATGTCAAAATTTTTGGCTAAATAAAAATGAAATGGATCACAATGAATTTTGGGCTTAGATCTCGATTCAAACGAACACTTGCAATCTGAAAATCGAATTTAACAAATGAATAGGATTGGATTGGGTCATAATCAACGAAGAATTTATTGGATCATAACAAACGGGTTTTTCAAAAAAAATTGATCCAATGAATCAAAATGATCAAAAATCAAGAACGCAACGCGCGAATCATCAAGATTAAGAGAGATCAGAGAGAGAGAGAGACTCACCATAAATGCTCCAATTGTGAAAATTTTTGCCAAACCGAGAATCGTTCTTCAATAAATCACATTGATCTTTGAAGACCCGCTCTGATACCAATTGATGAAGTATTGAATCGAGAAATGTAAAGTAAATAGAGTAATGAGAATTATGAACACATAATATAAATAAGATCTTGTTTCAGCTCGTATTATGCTTCAAGGTTACAGAGAGAAAACTAGACAAGATTGACTCCAAAACTCTTATCTAACTCTAAGTAACTTCCCTATTTATAGGAAAGCATTAAAGCATACAAAAAATTACAAAGGACTAGACATTCAGTTTCGAATTAAAAATGCCCTTGTAAAATAACATTAGATTTCGACATCTTACAACATAACTTCGACCCTAATAATCTCCCCCTTTGTAAGCAATGTCTAAATCAGTTGACCAGTCATATGTAATGTTCTTCGAATCTCAGCATACCGATTCATTACTTTCTTTAGATCAACTTTATCTCCATCATTGTTCTTCTTACAACTATTCATACGCACAATTAAGTTTTTATAGTGAGCAGTTGTATATCTTTTGATTTCACTTGTTTGGAAAAAACAACTTTGATGACATTCCCTTCTTACGCTTTCCAGCAAAAATTAAACCAAATGGCTTCAAACATATTTCACTATCAACATACTACTTCAATTGAGCTTCACTTAAAACTTTTTCTTGAGGAACTGTTATTTCTTTTCCAATCGAAGCTTCCAATTCCACATCAATCAATGCTAGACAATCATAATAATTGTCTATGAACAGTTCAATGTGACCAAATCTCAAATGCAAAACTTCTTTGTTGGTATTTTGAAGTTTCGAAGCATCAATGTCTTTGAGTATGTATGCAACTTGAATCAAATAATTCAAGTTCATCAACGGGAAATCAGCAATAGAAAGCTCGAAAAGAACCTTGTTTGCCCTCACTACATGATGTCAAAAATTTTGCAACATATTTTCGAAAAGTTCACCTTTCGATATGCTGAGCACTTGAGAAATTTTCACTAAGGACCAAACGTCATCTTGATCCTTTCCCATGACAACATGAAACCTTAATTTCATGTGTACAAAATCCTCCTTCTTCTTGAATCTATCACCCACCTTGTACTGTGCACTAAGAAACAACATTTCATTGATGCGAAAATCAAGTTGATTCATATCTAAATTCTCAGTAGCATAACTCTTTCTGGGCTTCTTCTCAAATTCATACATTTCATTAAAAGGCACCATGGCTTCAATATTCTCATAACTGTGCAACTTCCTTGGATCTCCCTTATTCAAATGAGGAGGGTCATTTTGTTGAAGCCTTTGAATGCCTTGAATCTGTCTCTGTTTATCCATTTCTGCCTCAATCTCAGCCTTTCTTTCTTCTATAGATTTTTCAATAAGAATCTTCTTCCCACTATATTGAACTATCAGAGTTTCTTTAGGTTTTGAACCACTTCCCCCTTCACCAGCTAAACCAATTACAATGCCTTTCATAATTGGCCTTGTAGTAATAATAGTTGAACTTACTGGCTCAGCATTCGATACAGTTGGTTTTGATGTTAGAATGTGACTTGTGTACACCTTGCCAACTACCTTCGCTTCTTCATGTATAACACTAGATGCACCTTCTTGTTTACCAACCTTCACCTATTCTACCCGTTGCACCCCTGTGACAATAAGTGGAGCATTCATTGGTTTGTTAATAATAATTCGAGACAATGGTGCTAACTGTTTATGAAGAACCGATTCAAACAGAAGAAATTTTTGAGACAAGAATTTTGTTGTAATCAAAGGATAGGATCCAAGTATCGAGATAAGTGCTTTCAACTCCGTCAATAGATTGGTGCGCTTTCAACCCATTTGTTAAGATTGAAATTCTATATATTGCGTTCTCAAAATTCGATTATGATTACGACATCCCTCTTCATAGTCAAATTTTGAGAACATGGAAAATAAAGATTATTGTGGCAAAAGACTGGTCTAGAATAATGTCTTTATGTGAGACATCATGAATCGTGTACCATTTGCTTTGGGTACAGGATCGATTGCATGTGCTATAATACTTATCCTTTCTAAATTTTCCAAATATCTGGGGCATTAAGGAGGGAAAAGGTCTAGAATTGGATATGACTAAAGTGATTAAGAAGTTGTCGAGGACAATCCAAGGTTTACCAAAGATTGGTTGCTCAGGGACAGTTAGAAGTATAGTGTTAATTTTGGAAGGACCATATTGATATATTCTGAAAAGAGGCAACCCTTGTTTAGGAGTAATAGTCAAAATGGGAGTATGGAGTTGTCTCCATAGATGGAAGAAATATGTGTAAGATTAGGAAAAAACTTATTGCAAGAAGCATGTTCAAAGAAATGCATACTTTGAACATAAGACGTTGTGTCCATGTAGTAGGTCTTCATTGGAATACCCTATAATGGTTGTTGACAAGTCTTTGTGACTTTGTACACATTCATTACAAGAGGGTATTGCATTTAAGCTTAAAATCTAACAGATTTCGATAAATGATAAGAATTTGGAATTCTTACCTTTACGATAAGTATTTGGGAGTGTGAAATTAGAATCATTGAAATTATGGTCAATTGGTTTATTTCACAAAGTTAGGATCGTAGACTAACATAGAGTGCATACTTGGTGTACGACAAAGCTATTTCTTAGAAAAACATAGTGTACTTGCTTGGAGCATGGGACAACTAGGTTTTTTTAATTCAAAATTAAGTTGATAGCTGAAACAGTATACAATGAATAATGTGTAATCAATATGATGATGAATAAAAGTTGTTTTATTTATGTTCATAAGTTCTGAGACCATATTGGATTCGATTATTCTTGTGTTTCACTTTGCATGTTTTCACTTCTAGAATAACCAGGTTGTTCTTCTCAAATGACTAAGTTATTCAAACCATCCACAATCGATAATACGTTGGAAGTAGGTATTAAGGCAAGACTGTCATGAATTGGGTTTGTAGATGTCTAAGGTGGTGGACATAGCCAAGAGGTGCTATGACATTCATGAGTGCTCATAAGTTCTGAGTATTGGATTCAACCCATGCTCATTGGAATCACTTCATGGATTTTATCACGAGTGATCATGAGATGATAATATCTTATATTATTCAAACCTAAAGATATGAGTTGTTACTATGAGTTGGTTATATATTGATTGCGCGAAAACGCATTGGTAACTCGATGTTATAAAACGTGCCTTTGTGTATGATTCAGCAAGTAGTAGAACAAGCCATATGAGTCGAAGTTTATCCATTCCTTTTACCTTCAGGATAAAAGCGATATATGTGGGCCCTTCAATGATTTAGTAATGATACACGTGAGTGCTTGGCCAAGCCAGGAGTGATTTGATTTGTTCAATCAGTCAGACATCATGAATCGGAAATCGGGAAACAACAGATGGATAGAGAGAATGATTTATAATCCATGTCTTAGTCCATATGATATCTAGAATGGAGGAATATATGATCCTTTATCTAATGGACAAGTCATTGACAAAGGTTAGAGTTCATCGACAATGGTCAGAGTTCATCGACAAGGTCAGAGTTCGACAAAATATTTTGAGAGCTACGATTGCTAGACGGGTTATGAAGTCATACTTGCAATAATAGTTTTAGACTTATCTAATTGGGCGACTGTTGGATTAATGTCTAAGTCCATAACTATATTCGGTAAGACTTGACCCAACCCGACATGGTCCATATGGGTTGCATGGCATCGGGACAATTGGATTGACAACATGAGAAAAAAAAAACTAGTGATGTATATTAATATGTTATCAGTTCGTATATATTAATGTATAATCATATTATTCAATTAGTATTGATCAAGAATTAATTTGTAATTAATTAAGTGATCAAATAGGAACTAATTTAAATATGGACTCTTAGATATATGTGTGTGATGGGCCAAGTTCATTTAGGTTGGGCTAAGCTTTCATGGATAGTTCATGGAGTGTTTAACCCATGGATCATATGAAATGAAAGGTCATGGATATTAGAGTTTAACCCTAATCTCCACATTATATAAATATGTCCTTGGTTGGTGAAATAGGACTAGTGTGTGTACACAAAAAGGGCAAGACCGATTTCACTAGAGAGAACCAAAGTATCCTTATTCTCAAGGTTATTCCAAGTGTTCATGGTGTTGTGTGAACCATTTGAGGTGTCACACTTAGGGCACTAGGCACTCAAGCTTCATGGAGTCAAGCAACAACAACAAGGTATGTATTCTATCTATTTTCTTACCCTAGTATCAATGTTTTGGTATGCTAGTTAGGATAATACTTTGGATATTCTTATTTGTATGTATAATAGAGAAACATAAATCCAAGGTATTCAGGGTTGCATGTACACTTAGGAGTGTTAGAATGCTCAAAACCGATCACTTAAAATAAAATCTAAAAACTAAAAACGCAGTGATATTAAACTAAATGAAAATCAATATAAAAACGATTTCAGTTCTGTTGCGACTTTCCTAATCATGTAATTGGTCCAGATCTAATTATTAGAGATGCGTTCTATCTAAGCTAGTACTGAGAAAAACTAACAAACTCTAGTAATTTCTCTTTTACCTAAATTAGTTAATCAAAACAACCTCTTCAATTAACCCTAACTTTTTACTGTTCAATTAAACAAGCTCTTAATTAAATCAGAAAAGCAGCTTTATGATCTATGTAAAAATTCCCAGCAGTACCCAATACTTCTCACATGCTCGGAATCGTAAAGACATAATTTTTACAGTTTATAATAAAGTCAAATCCCAAACACAGAACCGATTTATTACTTGTTACTTATTACCAATTAATTAGAACAATTACAGATTCTATTAACTAATTAACTGGAATGATAAAACCCTAGCTAGGTGATCAGACAAACAAGAATTCAAATCAAACGTTCATTAAGATCAAAAATGAAGAATCTAGATAGAAACACAAAAAAACCAGATCTAATGATCAATCACAAGAAAAGTACTTGTCTTATGCATAACTGAAAACTAGGGCTTAGCCATACATGGCCAAAATCTGATGAAAAGAGACATCAAACAACTAATCTTACGAACCTACTTGAAGGGGATGATCCACAGTCTTCAGATCTTTAGAAATCATTAAATTCGAAGAAGAAAAATCTCCAAAATTGGATTTTCATCGTTTGATACCTATGGAATTGCCAACATAGGTTACAGGGATGCTATCAGGGTCTATTTATACATCCAACAGCAAAAACGGCACACCTGCGATCGCAGGTTTTGAAGTAAATGCGTCTCGTGCCTTTTTAATGAAGTAGGATACCATTTTAGCACTTTTTTTCCAACCTGCGATCGCATGTACACAACCTGCGATCGCAGCTTTTCATTTTTTTTCTTTCAGATGAATTTTGGGCACAAAGGAACCTCGAAGACAAGTTGCAACCCAACATGCGATCGCAAAAGGGCCCCATGCGATCGCATGAAGGCAACCTGTGATCGCATGTTGTACCTAAGACGTCCGAAATTTCGTCTGCTTTTCAGATCATTTTGAATCGCGTCAATTAGAGTTAATGTTCTCGAGATATGGTCAAAATACTGATAGAGGGTCAAAGCTACCAGCAACATCCTTTAAGTTTAGATTGCAAATTCTATCTTCATGTGATCAATTCCATCGAATGTTTCTTAACCAAAGAGTCTTCCAATCATTCCACTACATATTCCATAAGTTCCATGCTCCATTTTAAGCTCCAAACGCATATCCAACAGCTCGCAAAGCATTGCTCCACTCAAACTATCTGAAATTGACATAAAAACATGAGCAGTATGGGAATTTTAACGAATTACTTGAGCTAAACATTATTTGAATAATTGACATGCAAATGTACAAAATATGATGTTAAAATGATAATAAAAATTACCCTAAAAGATGCATAAAACGACATCTAACAGTTAGTTTAAATTTGCGCATTTAGTTTTCATCCTCACCCATGCACAAATTTAGGGGGAAAAATAAATAGAAACCAAACAAAAATTGTAAAATTTAAAAAAAAAATCCAAAAATAGTAGCTTTTCTGTAAGTGTTGTGTTGAGAAGTGATAAATTCATGTGATAACAGGCAATTTGAATCTATGTAATGTACCAAAGTTGAATTATCTAGACTCTGTGTTTGATGCGCTGGTAGGCACGAAAGATTTAAATGGACTTGACTGGGTTTTGATGAACTTAAGGAATCTAGATATTTGACAAATCTTAACTTAGATAGTTCCATTTACCCTAGCAATACGATGCTTGGTTAGATTGAGCAGGGAGATATACATGAGAATCAACCCGTCACGTGAAAACAATCCGTATCTAGAACAGTAGTTTAACTCTTCCTCGATTTTTGGAATATGTACTTAATTCTGGTATTGATGGGGCGTCTGGGGAATTCCGATAAAGTAGGTGTGTAGGAAGTTATTTTCATGCTTTCTTTCTGTTATCCATATGTATCATACTTTGTGTGATTGAAATACATCAGACTTGGACTGCAAAATATACAATTCTATTTCTATTCATCTTCTAGTTAGTCATATGTTGTCTCCTTTGCGTGATTGAAATACATCCGACCTAGTACACAACATATGCATCATTCTAATTCTTAGTCCCTCTAAATCTAGTTAGTTATATGTTTCACCCTCTGCGCGATCGGAAGATTTGACCTGGGTGTATGGCATATGCATTCTAAATCTGAGTTCTCCTATAATAATTGTCTGCTCACCTAAAGTAAGGAGTACATTGGACGTTCCTGAATATTAGGGTATGTCAGGAAGTGGGAAACATGTTCTAATACATTTAAAATTGAACAATCACTAGGTTGTCTGTAGATCTCACTGCTCAATTTAGGTAGACAACAATATCCTTGGTCGTCGTCAGATGAATGGTTATTAGGAATTTTATCTAGAAACGTAAGGTCACAGTGCCTTGTAATTAATAATATGTCAAAAAGCATTTTTTGTCACAATTCTTCGTGTTTAAGTGGACCACAATACTGGCGATCGACCAGATCTAGACATGAAGGTGGAGGTACTGATAAACGGATTAAGGATGTCGCATTAGTTGAGGTGAAATTAGAATTTGTTTTAATTTCACAAATATTTAGTTTTTTTTGAATTTGATTTATTTTATTTTATTTTTATTTCTATTTTTATTTTATTTTCTAGTCCTCAAAATGCATTATTTTTAAATGTTTTTGGGTATTGGGCTTAATTTTAGAAGCCTGTTGGGTTGCAGCCCATGGAAAATGGACCGGGTCTTGGGTCCGGGTAAATAAGGTATGAAGTCCGGCTGTAAACTCTTTTTACCCTCACTTTCTTTCTACAACCGTAAAATCCTTAAATCCTCTCACGGTTGTTCATCGACTCATCCCACTTTGTGTTTTTAACTCGAAATTGACTGTTTATGCTTGAAGGGATGCCCTTTGAGATCATCGGAATGCCATTATAACTGTAAATTGACTCTGATTCGAAGGATTAATCAAAGAAAATAAACTGTTTTGCGTTTACGGCCAGTTGCAGGGTTTACATCCACTAAAGGATTTACGTGCGTACACCCCGTTTACGGTTGTAAACTTGTTTATGGCCATACACATCCTCTCTAACCGTAAACCCAAAAATTTTGAACATTAATTTTTTTTTCACTTAATCTCCATCAAAGCCTAATTAAGTTGATACATGAGTTAAACCTTGGTCTTAAATGATTAAATAAATTGTTTTCTCACTTGGCTTGGTTTAATGCAGATCAAAATAGATGGACTTAAGTTTGCTAACAGTCACAATTTGGCGATCTTCTTGGTTGACCCTCCTGTAGCTCATGGTGAATTCAAGTCCATGATCCATGGCTTGAAGGAATGTTGATTAGCTACTGCTCTGACTCTAAATCCAGCAATTTACCAGAACCTGATTAAAGATTTCTGGAAGTCTGTAGTAGTGAAGAAAACGGATTGATGGCTCTATGTTTGTTGAAGCTCTTGTTAAAGGAAGCAAGGTCATTGCAACATAGCAGATTATTCGGGATATTCTAAAGATTGAAGATCAACCAAGTTTCCCAACTGAGATCGAAATAGATCAAGCTCAAGAACTCCTCAATAAAATGGGATATCAAGGAGAATTTCCTCCAACTATGAAGAAGCTATTACCACCATACTGGAGGTTTCTAGCTCATGTATTTATGAGCTGCATCTCGGGAAGGAGATCTGCAGTAGATGAAATCTCTTTACGGAACACAGGTGCAATCGCCGCTCTTGCCGCGGGACTTGATTTCAACATCTCCAGGTTCATCTCGGACAAGCTTGTTGTGAATATTAAAGGAAAGACAGGAGATAAATTTCTCATGTACCCAAGGTTCATTCAGCTGCTCATCAACAACCAATTCCCGAGGATCGAAAAAAAAGGAGAAACTTTAGACAAGAAGTCTCTTGGGTCAAACACCATTGGGTTAATTAAACAAGACCATAAGGTTAAATTTACATTTCAAGGAAAATATCCTTTGGTAAATTTTGGATAGTTTGAAGAGTTAAGTGTGTCATCTGAGAATGAAGAGTCTTCTGAACCGCTGGATTCTGCAAATGATGTGATAACTGTCTCTAAACATGAAGGATGATAGAGTTCCTCCGGTTGAAATTGTTGAAGAGGAACATGACACCATGACCAATGTGGAGGTACAGAGTGACTTCAACAAGAGTCAAGACATGGGCGGTGATGGTGATGATGATGCTGAAGAAGAAGGATTTGGAGATGATGATTCAGTTTTTGGTGGTAATGTCCAGGCATGAAGATATGGATTTTGATCTAAATTTTGTGGATAAATATGAGAACTTTGACTCTCTCTTTAACGGTGTCAATGAAGTTGATCAACAGTCAAGAGAAACACAGGAAGCAGATTATGTTCAAGAAGCTATGCTTCCTTCCTTGGCATAGATGTCCAGGACTCAAACTACTACGGATACAACATCAAGGTTTCCTCCCTTAAATGTTGATGTTCCAACTTCTACGCCACTTATGAGTTATCCGCCTGTAACATACATGTTTTGAAATCGTGTTTTAAGTAAATAATATTATGAAATATTATGTGAATTTGAATGTTGAGTTCTAACATATAGTTTCTACTAGAAATGAAGTAAAACTATGTTAAGAATCATTCATAAAATATTGGAAGTCTTATGATATTCCAATTAAAAGCCAAATAGTGAAATATAGCGAAAATATAAAATTTGAAATAAGTAAACTTTTGTTATTGAAAATTGTAGATAATCTCGATAGAAACACATAGGCGAAAACCTCATTGAAATCTGAGTTATAACAAAGCATTTATAACCAATCGAAGATCCGTGACAAAACTGGCACGGCGCCGAATGACATAAAAAGTGAGTTTTTGATAAACTACTTTTTACCCTTAGTAATCTAAATGAAAGTTGTAGTATTCGTTAAACCGAGAAGTTAGATAAAAAGAATGCCAAAATCTAACTTCGTATGAAGAAGTTGTGATTTTTCGAAGTTTCAGCTTAGCAGTAGACAGCTAAAAACTCGAATTTTAGATCGAGTGATTTTTAGCCGACACAACCTAAATGAGAATTGAAGATCTCGTCATTAGTAGTACAACGGTAAAAAAAGTCTGACGAAAACGGATGTCGGATGAAGAAGTTATGAATTTTTAATGGATTTTCCTGTCCCGGTCTGTTAAAAATTATAATATTAATATTAATATCAAAATTAGCCGCCGAAGTCTAAATAAAAGTTGTAGAGCGTAATCTTAGCTACGCGTGCATATAAAGAACGTCAAAGACAGAGCTCGTATGCGAAAGTTATGGATTTTACAAGATTTGGTACAAAAATCGAGAAATTTCGCATGAATGGTGTTGCCACGTCGCATGAATAGTAGCCGCTCTACCTGGATCCAACGCGTGTTGCCTCCTGATTTGGCCGAAGCATCGGTCCAATGCGCGTCCAACGCGCACCTCGCCTCGTATCCGAATCTCTCCCCGCCACCTGCCCTTCGTTGCTGCTGCCACCGAGCTGCTTCAATGCTGACTCGCCCTGCCTCCCTCGCATGCGCGCCATCTGGAGCCCCTCGCTGCTGCCGCGTGTTCCTCCTGGCTTCGCATCCGAGCTCCTCCCTCCCCTATAAATAGAGGACCTACGAGACCTCTCGGGTAATTTTGGAAATTTGGCACTTTCACCCCACTTTTTGATATTTTTACTATTCCGACTTCCCCCGAAGCCTCGGTACTGATTCCAAAGCCCGAAACACCCCCCGAGACTCCCGAGAAGCCCGAAAATTTTATCTTTTCGGTTTTGAAGCTCTACCTTCGCAGTGCCCGATTTTCAATATATCTCCCGATTTTCAACGACGAAAGCTATTTATAGAGCCGAAGTGCTGCACAAATTACTATTTTAACCCCTGATTATTATAAGGTGAGTTCAATATATAGAAAACAATTGTATGTTATGTGTTATATGTGCTATGTGATTTTCAATGTTATTATTCCGCGTTATTTTCCCGTGTTATTTTTATTCGCTATTTTTAATAGCAAGGTTATACCTTTGACCATGTGATCAGTGAAAGGACTTAGATTCACGGTGGTACTGGTATATAGCCTCTGGCCGTGTAGAACATGTCTCGTAAGAGAATGACTTCTATTCTATGGCATTGGCAGAAGGTTAGATAGGAATGGTATGTAGCCTCTGACCGTGTAGAGCATGACTCCGTAAGAGAATGACCTGTATTCTATGGTATTGGCAAATGGTTAGACAGGGCTATAAGCTTGAAATATACCAAAATGTTAATCATAAATTATATGTCTTGTGTTCCATTTTGACCAAATATTTATTGGTGCATATCAAGTATTGAAATCGTTATGTCTCATTGATCGTAAATCTTTGAATCAAATCTTGAGTTGAAATTGAAAGCCTGATATATGATACGCATATGTTATTGTTGTTCTTGTTCCCTTTTGCTTCTGTTATATTGGTATATATATAAGGCATAAGATTATATTGTATCTAGTTATTGAATTCACTAAGCATTATCGTTTATCCCTCTCAATATTTAACAATTGTAGGTGATGAGTATCCACTATAGTTTTATACTGCTGAAAGATTTAGAATAGTTAATACTATTTCTCTGTATTTTAATGTTCATGTATGTATATGAATAGTAGATTACTGGGTAAATATGAAATGTAATAAAACATAGTTAGTTTGTATCCAATCTTTTGTAATCACTTTATTAATATAAAATATCGTTTTATAAATATGCATGTAGCATGTTTTGAGGAAGTAACTTAAGAATAATGTTGGAATTGTATGAAAGTTTGGGTCTTTCAGAAATATGAAAGTTAGGGTCTTTCACCGCTTGTGACACATACCTCTCTGCCTCCATTGAAAAGACGAAGACATGATCCAATGTCGGGGGTACTAATTCAGGAACTGACCTCACTCATTCAGCTTGCAATCACTACATCATCTACTACTCCAACCATTTCAACTGCTCCTGATCTTAAAGGACCAAGAACCACTTTTGAAGCCAGAGGATCTTCAGCTCCTGGAGGTTCTTCCCCACCAAGGCCTTGGCATGATATCTCTTTTGTGAGACTTGCAAGGACCTTGGCAGCACAAGAAGCAACATGCCTTCCTCCTCACAGAAAAGGCATATTTCATAAGGAAGTTAGATCCGATGGAGTTGAGCCTTCCAACTCAGAGCTCATGGTTGAGATTGGCGTGTTGAAACAAACAATCATTAAGAAGGACGTGTTGATAGGTAAGCTTGATGTTCGTCTCTCAGATGTTGAAGCTGACATCGAAGCCAAGACAAAGCAAATATCTGACCTTCAAAATCACCTTGGAGCTCTGACTACATGCTATTATGACTTAAAGAACAAACTTAATGGAGAATTTTGTGACAAGTTCAAGTCATCTGTTGTTCTGCCAGTACCAACTGAAGGTCCTTCCAGTGCCCCTGTCCAGCCTCCCTTCAATGACAACATTGTGGATCATACACCTCCCAGAACCACGCAAATTGTCGATCGACTCGAAACTGAGCCTGTGAATGCCAACACACGAATCAGTATCAAGCATGCCAAGAGAAAGGTCCTTCATGAGGAACTCTGATGAGAACCGTAGTGGAGACCAGGCTCATCATACAGTGACTGATCTTAAAAAATGAAAGTTTATTGATGTATTTGGAAATCGATCGTGAATTAGGATGTGGGGATATCATGCTGATTTAACTATGTGGTTGGTGAAAAGAAAATTTGGTGCTCCTGAATACTACAAAGATGCACAGGATTTTTGTTCCTGGAGAAAAATCGATCTTAGAGAGCTTTCAAATGCTCCATTCCAAAATCCTTCCAAGGATCCTCAGGCTACAAACTTCAAACTTTTTTTGGAAAAACAAGTGAAAGAGAATTTTACTTGGATGAAGACTACAAAATCTCTAATTAGAAAAGACTAGGATGTTATAGATCCTTGAACCAACGTGCCTATGAAGATAGTGATGTGGCCTGCTACTAAATAGATAAAAGAAATCCTAATTCCTCAACATTTTCACGATGGTATCTGGATCGGATGGAATTATGGGCCTTTGATGAGGCTACAACCACTACAGTTATCAAGTTCCGCGACAACAAATCTATCCTTCGGCTTGTTGAAGCTAAAGATCTTCTGAGGTTCAGGGAAAGGGATATTCACACCTTAGCAAAACATCAAATAATCTACAAAAATGAAGTCATGTAGGTAGCTACTAAGGAATACACTGGAATGATTGCAAAGATAATTGATAACAGGCTTTGGTTGGGTGCAATGGGAAGATCAAATGTGAGGTTTCTAGAGACTCCAAATAATTGATGACAAAACTCATGCTAGCCACAAACAAAGGGGGAGATTGATTGGTCCTTATTTTGTGGTTTGGGCTAGGCAGTCTTTTGTATATGTCTTGATAGGGTCTTGGTCAGGTTGTAGGTGTTTTGTAGCTTGTTGAGGCGTTTAAGGCTGAGTTGGTGTTTACAGCCAGTCATTCCCTATATATAGTATGTGTCAGAGTCTGTCAGAACGTAGACGAATTGAGTGACATATCATAATTTTTTACATTTAGTGTGTGTCTATCTTCAAGGTGTACTCGACATTGTAGTGAATGAGCATGTGCATTGCTTGATCATCTTGTTCTTCTACTCATTCTTGATATTATTTGTTTTGATCATTGGTTTGATTCTCATAATTGGGACCTTATGGAACCTTACACTTCTGCATGTCGTTTTTCAGTCGAGCATTGAGCACTCAGGAAGCGGGTTGAGGTTCTGGTTCCGGCTTAGGTGCAGGTCCTGAGCCGATCGATGAGTGCATGCGTGAATTCATCTCATCATAGATTACCCGCGATATTCTGGAATGGACTTTTGTGATATTTGGTGTGACATCCCCTAAATCATAGCCAGAAAAGACTGGTTTTGTTTATACTTTATTTCAAAATTAGAGTAACCTTTTAATAAAAGAGTTGCAGAATTTGTCCCAAAACAAAATATGATAAAGATTTATCAAAAGCATTTCCGTAGAAATGTATTTCATTAAAAAGACTTGGGATGTCATGTTCAATACATATCATAAGCATAAACAATACAACATAGGCCTTACTACATTATTCGGTATTTACAGGCCTAAAATCCATTAATCTTTCATCCTAAGACATCATATCTATGCTCATGCACCACTACCTGTAATACAAGAAACTGAGTGGGTCATGCTTGGGATCCTGGTGAGCACATAGGGTTTTCAACCCACAATAAATAAGTTTATTAACTTTATCAAACCAAACAAACCCGATTACCCATTCCCATTATCCTCACTTTACGTCCCTAAGACGTCTAACACAAGGGACCTAGTCTAAGGACTATTATCGGGATGGACACTACTGCTAAGGGGATTCCTCATCAATAAATGTCCTTAAGGTAACCATGTGGGAGATAGAGTACACCTAGTGAGCACACAGTTTAAATAAACACACAGTTCAAATAAACACCTACAGGTTGCGAGCCTGCTAGCGTTTTCAATGGACTGTCTAGAATAGTCTGTGGTCGTCATCTATACTCCGCTAGATGACTGGATCATCAATAACATCTATAACGAGGCCTCACATTATTTCATTTTATCACAGAGCAACTAATACATCTACCCATGTTTTATCCCAACATTTTCGTAGATATAAAATACATATACAGTTTAAATCATTGAAAACATGTATAAAACGTTGATACAACATAGATAGCAAGTATACAGATAATATGCACACACAGCACGTAATCTATATAAAATACTTCATATCTATGTGTAAACTGAAAGTAACTATGCACTCACCTGAAAAGGTGGTGATTCTGCACTCGGACAGCGCTTCGATACTCTCAAGTCAATTTTCCTTCGATAAAACCTAGTATCAATACCACTAGGGTTTAGTCTAACGTCAACTGTGACTAATTAATAGTCTAGCTATTATTATTATTATTATATAAGCCGTAAACAACACTCTATATAACTCATAATAATAGCCCAAATAATTATTTTAAGGTCCTAATAATGTTACTATATTAAAACATAAGCTATACTAAAGATAGGTTAAGCGTAGCTCACTTACAGCGGGTTTTTCTCAAAATCGGGCTTCGCTGGAGCAATGTTTCCATGCCGAAAGGCTCTTTTATCGGGGATTCCTTCGGGTGCTAGGTGGTTTACCTAGGCTTTATGGGGATTAAGGAGGCTTAGAGAGAGAGAGTGTGTGTAGAAAGAGAAAGAAGGTTTGGGAGGTGTGAAGAAGAGGCTAGACCCAGCACCACTATTTATAGTGAAAATATTTGATGGACTCGCCGAGTTGGTGCATGTGGTGGCCTTCTGGTGGCGCCACGTGTCCAATTCTGGTGGTGCCACGTCATCCCTATCGCGTATCAGCCTTCAAACTTAGAAAAATCATAACTCTCGTATACAAGCTCCTCTTTCGATGTTATTGCTTTCAACACATAGGTAAAATCAAGATCTACAACTTTCATTTTGACTCCTTCGGCTAATTCGCGACCGATCTCAAATTTAACAGTACGAGACGTTTAGACTGTTAAATGACCGCGAAGAACTCGTAACTCCTTCATACGAACTTCATTTTCGTCTATCTTTTTACCGTTAAGTTCCTATTAATGAGATCTTCAACTGTCATTTAGGTCACGTAAGCCAAAAACCGCTCGAACTAAAATTCGAGTTTCGGGTCGTGCACTGCTAAGCCGAATCTTAGAAAAATCATAACTTCTTCACACGAAGTCAGATTTGGGCGTTCTTTTTATGAATTTTCTCCGTTTTACATATTCTACGACTTTCGTTTAGATCACTAAGGCTAAAAAGTCATCCATCGTAAATTCACTATTTACGTCTTCCGGTGTCGTGCCGGTTTTGTCGTAAAACTTCGGCGGGCCATAACTTCTTCGTTGTAACTCGGATTTTGGCGTTCTTTATATCCCCAGAATTCTTCTTTCGACCACTAAAACTTTATGTAAAGATATCAGACTTATCTCACACTTTAATTTTGATGCTTATTTTTATTCTTTATTAAATATATATTTATAATAAAGTAATAAGCACACAAATACACATATTTCACATAGAATTAAAATATTTCATCTTTATTACATCAAAAAGAGTTACAATAGTTGAACTAGACTACTACATCATCTAAAAATGCTTAGCCCCGAAACCCGGGCGTTACAATTCTCTCCGCCATAGGATGATTCCGTCCCGGAATCATGCATCAACAAACAAATATGAGTAGCGACTCATCATGTCACTTTCTGTTTCCCAAGTGAGATTCGGCCCATTCAAATGTTTCCATCGGACAAGCACTAAGTCGACCATCTTGCATCGTAATTTCTTAGTCTTAAGGTCAACAATTGCCTCAGGCTCTTCGATTAACCTTTTATTCTCATCCATCCTTAACTCTAAGATTGGAATTATATCATGAACTTCTCCCATGAATTTCCTCAGATCACACATGTGGAAGGTGTTATGTATACCATCGAGTTCTTTGGCTAATTCCAGCTTGTAAGCTTGGTTCCCAATCTTCTGAAGAGCTTTGAATGGTCCAAGAAACCTTGGACTCAGCTTTCCTCGTTTCCCGAATCGTATAAGTCCCTTCCATGGTGAGACTTTAAGAAAAACCGAATCCCCAACTTCGAAGGTCATTAGTCGTCCTTTCTTGTCCGCATAGCTCTTCTAACGATCCTGTGCTGCTAACATCCTTTCCCTAATCACCTTTAGTTTCTCGGCAGTTTCATGGACTATCTCGGGGCCCATAAACTGCTCCTTTCCGGCTTCAAGCCAACAAGACAGCGTACGACACTTCTGTCCATACAAGGCTTGATAAGGTGCCATCTTGATGCTCGAGTGGAAACTGTTGTTGTAGGAAAATTCTACCAGAGGTAAGTGCTCGTCCCAATTCCCTTAGAGCACAAGGGTACATGCTCTCAACATATCTTCCAGTATTTGAATCGTTCTTTCGCTCTGACCATCAGTTTGCGAATGATAAGCAATACTCAAACACAACTTTGTACCCAACTCCTCTTGTAGGCTCTTCCAAAACCTCGACGTGAAACGACTATCACGATCTGATACAATCATAAGAGGAACACCATGAAGTCTTACAATTTCCTTCACATAAGCATTTGCGAGCTTATCCATAGACCACTTCTCGTTGGCGGATATGAAGTGTGCACTCTTGGTGAAACGATCCACGACTACCCGAATCATGTTGTGTTCGTTCTTCGTCCTGGGCAATTTAGTCACAAAATCCATGGTGATGTCTTCCCATTTACGAGTTCTGATGTTGTGCCTTAACTCTCGCACATGTTACACACTCCCATAAGGGTTCTAATGTCTTCCCATTTATGGGTAAAGGTTCTAAACTCCCATATGGGTTCTGATGTTGTGCCTTAACTCTTGCACATGTTACACACTTGGCCACATACTTCGCAACATCGAGCTTCATCGTCAGCCACCAGTAGTAGGGTTTTAAGTCCCTATACATTTTAGCGCTATCGGGATTAATTGAGTATATGGTCTTGTGTGCTTTTTCCATCAGAAGATCTCTTATTCCTCCCGTCTTAGGTACCCAAATCCAATCTTGAAATACCTTCAGTCCTCGACTGTTTGTTCCGAACATTAACGTTTTTTCCAAATGTTCTTCCTTTCGGTCATTCTTCTCTAAAGCTTCTTCTTGAGCTTTCCTGAAACTTTCCACAGTTGTTGAGACGACTTCAATTCTCAACGCTCTTGGTCTTTTCCTTTCAAGGTTGACTTTCCCACTGAGAGCATCAGCAACAACATTTGCTTTACCTAGGTGGTAAAGTATATCACAGTCGTAGTCCTTGAGTAGTTCTAGCCAGCATCAGTGCCTCATGTTCAACTCCTTCTGATTAAAGAGATACTGGAGACTCTTATGATCAGTGAAAAACTTGCACTTTGTCCTGTAGAGGTAATGCCTCCACATCTTTAAGGCAAATACTACCGCTGCCAACTCCATATCATGAGTGGGGTAGTTCTTTTCATGCTCTTTCAATTGTCGAGATGTGTATGCTATCACCTTTTCTCTTTGGGTCAGAACACAACCCAACCCGACTCCAGATGCATCACTGTAAATCGCGAAGTCTTCAAATCCATCGGGTAGAGAAAGTATCGGTGCTTCACATAACTTCTTCTTTAGCTTCTCGAATACCTCATCGTGTTTCTCACTCCACGTATATGTAGCTCCTTTGTGAGTCAAAGTTGTCAATGGAGCAGCTATCGAAGAAAAGCCTTGGATAAATCATCGGTAATATCCAGCTAATCCTAGAAAGCTTCGGATCTCCGTGGGACTCTTTGGGCTTTCCCACTTCATTACAGGTTCGATTTTTGCTAGGTCAACCATTATCCCTTTTTGGTTAACCACATGACCCAACATTGGACTTCTCGGATCCAAAAATCACACTTGGAGAACTTAGCGTAAAGCTTCTCCTTCTTTTACACTTCCAACACTTCCCGTAGATGCGTGCCATGCTCCTCTTGGCTTTTCGAGTAGATCAGAATGTCGTCGATGAACACTATCATGGATTTATCGCGGAATGGTTTACAAACCCTATTCATAAAATCTATGAATTCTGCTGGAGCATTGATTATTCCAAAAGACATAACCAAGAACTTGTAGTGTCCATATCTCGTTCTGAATGCAGTCTTCTCGATATCTTGATCTCTCACTTTCAGCTGACGATATCCCGACCTATGATCAATCTTTGAGAAGTAGCTCGAACCTTGCAGTTGATCGAATAGGTCGTCAATCCTCGGTAATGGATACTTGTTCTTCACCGTTGCCTTATTCAGTTCTCGGTAGTCTATACACATTCTCATGCTTCCATCATTCTTTTTTACGAATAACACCGGAGCTCCCCAGGTTGATGAACTAGGTCGAATAAAACCGTTGTCCAACAGCTCCTGAAGTTGCGTCATAAGCTCCTTCATCTCCATCGGTGCTAATAGGTAAGGTGCTTTTGCTATCGGTGTTGTACCTAGTAACAAGTCTATCTGAAACTCCACTTGCCTATCAGGTGGTAACACAGGAAGATCTTCAGGAAAGACTTCCGGATATTCGCACACAACTGGTATATTCTGCACCTCTTTCTTTTCCTTCTTAGCATCGATTACGAATGTTAAGTATGATCTACATCCTTTGGACAAACATTTCCTTGCTTCCATCAAGGAGATGATTCTAGAATTCACTCTGTGTTTGTCCCCTACACCATAAATGATTCCTTTCCGGGTGGATTTATCCTTACTATCTTCTTTCGACATTGAATCTCATCATCGTTGGCGCTAAGCCAATCCATACCTAAAACGATGTTGAAACCGTTTAACTCTATGGGTAATAGCTCCTCATGGAATTCGTTTCTGTTTAGGTCGATGACTACGTTCTTAATATGATTACTAACAGGTACGAACTTGCCACTGGCAACTTCTACAATCAGGGCATTACCAAGTTTTTCTACAGGTAATGCTAGTTTTCTACCAAATTTACACGACACAAAGGAGTAGTTGGCTCCGGAATCAAATAGCATATTGGCAGGCAAACCATTTACAATAAAGGTACCTGAAGCGACGTTTGTTGCCTACTTTGCAGCCTCGAGCGTCATCTGGAAGGCTCTCACCTTCGACTTTGGTGGAATGTTGGTCCCTCTCGCATCTTTCTTCTTTGGACAATCCTTAGCAATATGCCCTTCTTCACGGAACTCGTAGCACACCCTCTTGTTGATGGTGCACTCATTGGCATGGTGCCCCGTTTTCCCACACTTGTAGCAGGTTACTTCCTCGCTACATTTTCCCGAGTGGTTCTTCTTGCACTTCTCGCACCATTTCAATTCATTTCCTCCTCCCCCGAACTTCTTTGAACCTTGCTCTTCTTTTTGTTGGGTTTAGCACACCCTTCAAATTTCCTCTTCTCGCCAACCTCAACTTTGCTGGCAGCTCTTCCCTTAATCATATCCTCCAAATACTTGGCAGTCCAGATAGTTGTTTCAAGGTAGGTGCTAGCTCGAGCAGGTTTTGAGATGAGCAGTACTTTCGTTTGAATTTTACCAGAAGTTCTGCCCATGTCAGTTGTAGGGGCTCGTTGGGGCGTAAAGTCATCCCCAAGGTATTCCACCAACGTACAGCGCCTCCTCGAAACTGACGCACTACAAATGTGATCTGTAGTTTTCCTCTGTAACCGCACGTAATGAAAGCTAACTCCATCCGCGAGATCCAATCCATGACCCCGATCGAATCTTCCTTTCCCGTGAAAGTCGATGGCTTGCAAATCAGAAAATCCTTGTACTTGCATCCATTCGTCTCGATTTCGTCACTTTGGTTGTTTTGTTGAACTATTGGTGGGTTGGCTTGACCAAGTGTCCCACTGTAGTTTCCCTCCTCAGTCTTCCCTTCGTTCAACTCGGGCTATTCGATCTGAATAGTTGCTTCCTCTAGATTTTGTTGGAGAAAAAGTTTGGTTTCCTCCATTTGACGATCCAACATCGCCTGGATCATTGCTTGCACTCCGGCCATCATTATTGGCTCAATAGTGGCTACCATAACCAGTATTTGTTCAATCACTGGGGGTTGGTTTCTGTTCCCATTTTCATTCACGTTTCCGCTACGGGTCCTTGCCATCTTGATCTATACACCAAATAAGGTGAATTTAGATCTTTATTTAGGACTGATGTTCAAATCATCCTTATCTCTCCGAAAAGTTTACATGCTAGTTCTAATATCATAGTCGTACGTTTAGAATACTAAACACATAAGGTTTCCGGATCCGGTTGGCATTAGACCATAGATCCGAACAATTAACTTTTGGATAAGGTGTCTAAGTCCATAACTTATTTGGTATACACTTGACCCAACCCGGCTTGGTCCATTTGGGTTGCACTTCACCCAAACTATTTATAGATAATTTTATGAGAATTGTATACTACGATTTATTAATATATTATAAGTTATAATATATTAATATAAAGTCATGATATTTAATTGGTTTTAATCTTGAATTAATTATAAATTAATTTAGAGATTAAAAGGAAGACTAATTAAATTATGGGCTATTGCATTTATATGGTGTGGGCCAATACTCATTTGTTAATGGGCTAAGCTTATATGGAAGTCCATGGATAATCCATGGAGCTTTAACCCATGGATCCTGGGAAGAGGAAAAGACATGGGTTATTAGGGTTTCACTCTAACCATGCACACTATATAAACAAGCTTATGTTGCATGAAAAATGACCCTAGTGTGTGTGTAATAGTGGTGGCCGAATTCTAAGAGTTAGTATACTCTCTCATATATTTTCCAAGTTTGTGGTGATTTTTGATTTCCACTTGAGGCATTCACATTATTGGTGCTTGGCTCTCAAACTCCAAGGAATCAACAATCAACAAAAGGTATGTAATTTATCTAGTTCTTTTATGTTTAAAAGTACCCCATGCCATGCTAGATAGGTTATAAACCTTGGAAAATAATATTTTGCATGTACCTTAGACAAACATAGATCCAAGGTTTTATTAGGGCTGCATGTACACTTAGGAAGTGTTAGAATGCTCAAAACCCAACAGTGGTATCAGAGCATAGGCTTGTTTGTTTGATACTTTACGCAAAATAGTGAAAAAAGGTCGAATTTTTGCTATCTGCCTGATGAACTCGCCGAGTCCATGGGGGGACTCGCCGAGTTCATGTGTAAATTCATCCTACTCGGCGAGTAGGTTCGTGCACTTGGCGAGAACAAGCCTCAGAATGCAGATTTTCGACTTTAGCTGCTGGAAATGTACTAGAAACATTACCCTAAATTGTTTTGGTGTTCAAAACTTGTTTTACTTGGATTAATGGTTGTTCTAATCCATTTAGAATAGCTTATATCAAAATTTCATGCTTTGTATGTGTTCATATAATTCTTTAAACTTTGATGATCATGTTCATGTTCTTATGAATTTAGAAGATGATAGGAATTATTTGTTGAATTGTTTAGGATTGATTCTGGATCATTTATGTGTTTTAATGGAGTGCATAATTTGTCCTCAAGTTATGGATATCTAAAGGTCACTTAATTTAAACACAAATTTAAAACACATAAGTTACATGAAAATGAAGAGTCTTCATTTTAGGAACCTTTAATTCATAAGTTATGAAATGAAAAGTTTTGGATGGTTACAAAACTTGTCCTCAAGTTTTGGGATTTATAAAGTTTCACACACTTTAATAAACTTTAATTCCAACCCCTAGAGTTTTAATAGCTAAAATTCAACACGTATACTATTTATAACATTAATGGTTAATTATATATATATATATATATATATATATATATATATATATATATATGTATATATATATATATATATGTATGTATGTATGTATGTATAAGAATAAGTCGTTTTACCGTTAGTAGGCCTCATTCACGAAGCCGGTCTATAAAGGGGTATAAGGTTGTTGCCTATAAAATGACAGCTTAATGGGTGTCCACTCTCACCCACCGCTTCCTTGATCGGTGGAGGGTCGTTAGCCGAATGGGTATAACAATGACTTTAAATTCACATTAAAAGTATAATGATTATTATAAAGTAACTAAACATTTCTTTTAATTCCCAATCTTAGTTACTTTAGGAAAAATGTGAACATGGTGCTAGTCCATGGAATTCACACTTTGTACCTTACCAAGTCATTGGTGGAGCGTGTGTGGTTAACCGGCACACCAAGTTGGACTAGTAAGGATCACGAAGGGTGACATAATGTTTTTCATAGATCAATGGAGTGTGTGTGGTTAACCGGCATATTGATTAGGTGATAATATTAAGGGTACCAAGTGAATTAGCATGGTTATTCACACCTTGTTTTGTGATCCTCGGCATCACAATCACAAAACTTGAAGGGCACAATCAAGATTGAAACATGCCATTGAAATGTTCAATGAATCTCAAAAGAATCTAGGAATGTCAAATCCAATTAAAACCTAATAATTCATTTCGTTTTTCATGGTGGAAATCAGTGAATCGTCATTCACCTACCTTTCAAATATGTTATTACTTAGATTATGACATCCCTCTTCTAAGTATAATATATTGTGATTAGATCCTAGCCTTAATAGTACATTTCGGTGTCTTATTAAGGACTCTATATATCTAAACTAAACTTGCTTTCTTCTTTCAGATGTCTTCCAACACTAATGCTTCGGGCTCTAACCCAAATAGCTCTTTCTCTCTCATGAATCTTTGTGCGAGAGTCATCTTTGATGGTTCGAACTTCATGGACTGGATTAGGAACATCGGGATGGTTACTCATTATGAGGATAAAGAATACGTCCTCGATAAGGAGTTAAAGGAGCTTAATGAGTCCACTACTACTCCTAAGGAAATTGCTGAATTCAGGACACATGAGAGAGATGCTACTAAGGTGGCATGCATCATGATGGCCACAATGACAGCCGAACTCCAAAAGTTCTATGAGGACTTCTACCCTTTTGAGCTGCACCAAGACCTGATTGAAAGGCACCATCAGAGTGCTCGTCAGGAGCGGAATGAAATAATCTCCTCCATGATAAAAACCCGCATGAAGGACGGTGAATCCGTCACGGGCCACATGCAAAAGATGCAAAGGTATGTGGACCGTCTGCTCAAGCTAAACGTGAACTTCCCTGAGGAGTTAGCAATTGACATCATTTTGCACTCCTTACCTTCTTGGTATGACCAATTTCGTATGACATATCATATGAACAAGCAGGAAGTTACTCTTAGCAAGCTTCAAGGACTCTTGAAGACCGCTGAAACCGGTCTTAAGGGCAAGTCGGTTGTTACCTCTACTACTCCTACTCCAACATCTACCCCCTGTTTTGGCTATCAGGCAAGGCAAAGGGAAAAAGAGGAAGTCCCCTTCGAGGGGTACCAAGGGAAAGTCTCTTGAAGGCTCCTCATCAAGGACCAAGAGTGGTTTTGTCACTCCTTCTGCCATTCCCAAGGATGCTGATTGCTACTATTTTCAGGACAAGGGGCACTGGAAGCGAAATTGCCCTAAATACTTGTAGGATCTGAATGATGGGAAAGTGAAACCCACCCACGCAGGTATTTACACAATATTGTCTAATAAATCACCATATTCTAACTCTTGGGTGCTTGATACAGGATGTGGTATTCACATATGTTATGATTTGCAGGGCCTAAGAAGAAGTGAGGATGTGGAGCACGGAAAGATAAACTTGAGTATGGGGAATAAGAAGGCTTCACCTGTTTCCAATATTGGAGTTTATACTTTGTTGCTGAATAATGGATTAAAATTAGATTTGAATAAATGTGTGTACTCGTCTGAAATGGCGAGGAATATTATTTCCTTTCATGGTTTGTACAAACAAGGTTTTACCTTTTTGTTTGATAATGAATGTGGTGATATTGATGCTTTCTTTAATAATGTGTTTTATTTTAAAGCATTACCTTGTGATGGTATGTATGAAACTGTGTCGATTGTAGACAACTTAGGAAATAATGTGTTGTATATTGATTCTTCTACTAGCCTAGATAAAGCATCATTGTGGCATTGTCGTCTTGGACATGGAAACAAGAAACGCAACGGGAAACTCCAAAAGGATGGAGTCTTGGAATCATTTGACCTTAAATCGGATGATAGTTGTGAATCTTGTCTACTTGGAAAGATGACAAAATCACCCTTCACTGGTACTTGTGAACGGGGTGAGGGTTTGTTGGACCTAATACATATTGATGTATGTGGACCATTCAAAACCACCACAAGGGATGATAATCGGTATTAAGTTACTTTTATTGATGATTTTAGTAGATATGGTTATGTCTACTTAATCAAACATAAGTCAGGAACCTTTGAAAGGTTTAAGGAATTTAAACTGGAAGTAGAAAATCAATTGGGCAGGAACATTAAGATGCTTCG
Organism: Lactuca saligna; assembly: GCF_052625555.1. Classification (NCBI taxonomy): domain Eukaryota; kingdom Viridiplantae; phylum Streptophyta; class Magnoliopsida; order Asterales; family Asteraceae; genus Lactuca; species Lactuca saligna. The sequence goes on from NC_136417.1 coordinate 145,201,874, forward strand.
ATCCGATCGAGGTGGTGAGTATCTTAGTACCGAGTTCCTTGACTATCTTAAGGAGTGTGGGATTGTCTCATAATTGACCCCTCCCAGGACACCACAGCTAAATGGTGTAGCTGAGAGGTATAATCGAACCTTGTTAGACATGGTTCACTCTATGACGAGTCGAGCTTCGCTACCAATCTCTTTTTGGGGGTATGCCTTAGTGACTTCCGCCCATATCCTTAATCTATTTCCTACAAAGAAGGTTACCAAAACACCTCATGAGATGTGGACTGGGAAGGTTCCCAATTTAGACCACATCAAAATTTGGGGTTGCGAGGCTTTCATGAGGCGTGAAACTCATGATAAGCTTGAACCCCGAAGTGAAAGGTGTATTTTCATCGGTTACCCACAGAAATCCTTCGGTTACCTCTTCTACAGACCCAGTGAGAATGTGGTCTTTGTAGCAAGAAGAGGGATCTTTCGTGAGAGAGATTTTATGAGCCAAGGAGACAGTGGGAGGCAAATTGATCTTGAAGAAATTCAAGAATCAGTTGATGAAGGAACCTCAGACACTAGCAATCAACCTGAGGAGGAAACTCCTGTTGAGCCAGCTGACGAGTCTGTACCTCCGAGGCGTTCCACACGGGTTAGGAACACACCTGCGTTTTATTATGGTTTTCATATTACTACGGAAAGTGATACATTTATCAGTGATAGTACACTGGTAAATTTGGATGAACCTGGCAGTGTTAAGGAAGCCATGGCAGGCCCGGAGTCTGCTAAATGGAAGTAGGCTATGGACAGCGAGATACATTCCATGTATGACAATCAAGTTTGGAACTTGGTTGACAATGTACCAGGCCGTAAAATAGTAGGGTGCAAATGGATCTTCAACAAGAAGACCGACATGGAAGGAAAAGTGCACACTTATAAGGCTCGACTAGTTGCGAAGGGTTTTACTTAGACTCAGGGTATTGATTATGATGAAACCTACTCACCGGTAGCAAAGACTAAGTCTATTAGAGTTATGCTAGCCATTGCTGCATTTCATGATTATGAAATATGGAAAACGGATTTCAAAACCGCTTTTCTTAATGGAAAGTTGGCTGAGGATGTGTACATGAATCACCCAGAGGGTTTTGTCAGTGCAGAATACCCTAATAGAGTATGCAAGCTTGAGAAATCCATTTATGAATTAAAACAAGCATCTCGTAGCTGGAATCTTAGTTTCAATGAGAAGGTCAAAGAGTTTGGCTTCTCAAGAAATGAAGATGAATCTTGCGTGTGTGTCAGAGCTAGTGGGAGTATAGTTAGCTTCTTGGTACTGTATGTAGATGACATACTACTTATAGGAAATGACATCCCAACCTTGTAGGACGTTAAGTTTTTGCTTGGGAAGTGTTTTGCTATGAAGGACCTAGGGGAAGCTGCCTATATCCTAGGGATAAGAATATTAAGAGAAAGGAGTAAAAGACTAATTGAACTTAGTCAGAGTACCTATTTGGGTAAGGTGTTGAATAGGTTCAACATGCAAAATTCCAAGAAAGGAGATTTACCGATCCAATGCAATGCCAAACTGAGCAAGACTCAGAGTCCAAGTACAGAGGCTGAGATAGCATAAATAAGTCGACTATAGGCTCGATCATGTATGCTATGACTTGAACCCGCCCTGATGTGGCCTTTGCTTTGAGCATGGTTAGCAGATATTAGGGGAACCCTTGCAAGGCTCATTGGACCACGGTAAAGAACATTGTAAAGTACCTGCGGAGGACTAAGGAATTGATCCTTACCCTTGGTGGGAGTGATGACTTGAGAGTATTAGGGTATAGTGATGCTAGTTTTAAGACTAATAGGGATAACTTCCGCTCTCATTCGGGCTGGGTCATTACCCTAAATGGAGGGGCAATCTCTTGGAAGAGTTCCAAGTAGGTGACGGTAGCTGATTCGACTTGTGAATCAGAGTATATAGCAGCGAATGAAGCAGAGAAGGAGGCGATATCGATAAAGAACTTCATCGGAGACTTTGGAGTTGTACCAGCTATTAAGGAGCCTATGGAGATTTTATGTGACAACAATAGTGCGGTTGCCTTAGCCAAGGAACTGAGAGATCATGGCAGATCCCGACACATTGACAGAAAATATCACTTCATAAGACACAAGATAGAAGAAGGACTCCTCGTCGCAAAGAGGGTATTGTCACATGAGAACCCTGCAGATCCCCTTACGAAGGGACTGATGAGGGTTAAGCATTTGCAGCATGCGAGGCGCATTGGGCTGAGGGACGATATTAGTTTTACAGATTAGATAGCCTTTTTTTAAACTTGTAAAATGTAATCGACGTTTGATCAGAATGTCGTCGACCTAAACAGAATAATTAATTTATTCTGTTTAAACTTGTAAAATAAAATTTGTGATTTATTTATAAGTAAAGTGTTGTTATCATTGTCAATTATTTACTATTGTTTCTGTTTTGCATGTTTTGACTTCTAGAATAATTAATTTATTCAAACCTCCACAATCTGTCATACGTCGGAAGTAGGTATGAATCAAGATTGTCATGTATTGGCTTTGTAGATGGCTAAAGGTGTTTAGACATAGTAATGGTTGCTACAACGTTCATGATTGTTCATAAGTTACGAGCATTGGAATAAACCCACACTCACTTGTATCACTTCTAGGAATTTATCTCGAGTGATCGTGAGACGATAATATCATATAAGTCTTCAAACCTAGAGATATGAGTTGTTACCTATGAATTGGTTGTGCATTGATTGCACGTAAACACATCAGTAACTTGATGTCATAAAACATACCTTTGTGTACAATTCAACGAGTAGTAGAACAAGCATATGAATCGAAGTTTATCTGTTCCTTCTAGAAATAGAAGCGATATCTGGGCCCCTCGATGATTATTTTCTTCACCCATGTACCGAGCCCGGTCAGAACTAAATTGATGTGTTCAGTTAAGTTCTTTGTCAAACAAATCGAAAATCGAGAAATAACTGCCAGACAATAAGTAAGACATTTTTCCATGTATTTGTCCGGCTGATATCATGAGAACAGAGGACTATATGATCACTTGTCTAAAATGGCACTTCATAATTCAACAGAGTTTTCGAGAGCAACGATTGTTAGTTGGTTCCTGAAGTAATATAGGCAAATACAGTTATTAGACTTATCCAAGTGTGAGTCTGTTGGATAAGGTGTCTAAGTCCATAACTTATTTGGTATACACTTGACCCGACCCGACATGGTCCATTTGGGTTGCACTTCACCCAAACTATTTATGGGTAATTTTATGAGAACTGTATAATACGATTTATTAATATATTATAAGTTATAATATATTAATATAATGTCATGATATTTAATTGGTTTTAATCTTGAATTAATTATGAATTAATTTAGTGATTAAAAGGAAGATTAATTAAAGTATGGGCTATTGCATTTATATGGTGTGGGCCAATACTCATTTGTTAATGGGCTTAGCTTATATGGAAGTCCATGGATGATCCATGGAGCTTTAACCCATGGATCCTTGGAAGAGGAAAATACATGGGTTATTAGGGTTTCACTCTAACCATGCACACTATATAAACAAGCTTATGTTGCATGAAAAATGACCCTAGTGTGTGTGTAATAGTGGTGGCCGAATTCTAAGAGTTAGTATACTCTCTCATATATTTTCCAAGTTTGTGGTGATTTGTGATTTCCACTTGAGGCATTCACATTATTGGTGCTTGGCTCTCAAACTCCAAGGAATCAACAATCAACAAAAGGTATGTAATTCATCTAGTTCTTTTATGTTTAAAAGTACCCCATGCCATGCTAGATAGGTTATAAACCTTGGAAAATAATATTTTGCATGTACCTTAGGCAAACATAGATCCAAGGTTTATTAGGGTTGCATGTACACTTAGGAAGTGTTAGAATGCTCAAAACCCAACATTAACAGCATATCAGGCACAAAGCATTTAGCACATAAAAGCATTTTAGGCATAATTCCTAAAATAAGCTAGTGCTCACACCTCACAATCATCGCTTAGCATTCTAAGTTTAAGTCTAGAAATCCTAAAAATTCCTATTTCGCTTAAACTAATGCTCTGATACCAACTGTGACATCCCCAAAATCACGGTCAGAAAACATCGGTTTTGTTTCTACTTTATTTCAAAATCAGAGTAACCTTTTAATAAAAGAGTTGCGGAATTTGTCCCAAAACAAAATATGATAAAGATTTATCAAAAGCATTTCCGTATAAATGTATTTCATTAAAAAGACTCGGGATGTCATGTTCGATACAGATCATAAGAATAAACAATACAACATAGGCCTTACTATATTATTCTGTATTTACAGGCCTAAAATCCATTAATCTTTCATCCCAAGACATCACATCTATGCTCATGTGCCACTACCTCTAATACAAGACTCTGAGTGGGTGAGGCTTGGGAGCCTGGTGAGCACATAGCGTTTTCAACCCACAATACATAAGTTTATTAACTTTATCAAACCAAACAAACCCGATTACCCATTCCCATTATCGTCACTTTACGTCCCTAAGATATCTAACACAAGGGACCTAGTCTAAGGACTATCATCGGGATGGACACTACTGCTAAGGGGATTCCTCAGCAATAAATGTCCTTAAGGTAACCATGTGGGGGATGGAGTACACCTGGTGAGCACACAGTTCAAATAAACACCTACAGGTTGCGAGCCTGCTAGCGTTCCACTGGACTGTCTAGAATAGTCTATGGTTGTCATCTATACTCTGCTAGATGACTGGATCATCAATAACATCTATAACGAGGCCTCTCATTATTTCATTTTATCACACAACAACTAATACATATACTGATGTTTTATCCCAACATTTTCGTAGATATAAAATACATATACAATTTAAATCATTGAAAACATGTATAAAACGTTCATCGAGCATAGATAGCAAGTATGCAGATAATATGCACACACAGCACGTAATCTATATAAATACTTCATATCTATGTGTAAACTGAAAGTAACTATGCACTCACCTGAAAAGGTGGTGATTCTGCACTCGGACAGCGCTTCGATACTCTCAAGCCAATTTTCCTTCGATAAAACCTAGTATCAATACCACTAGGGTTTAGTCTAACATCAACCGTGACTAGTTAATAGTCTAGCTATTATTATTATTATTATTATTATTATTATTATATAAACGTTAAACAACACTCTATATAACTCATAATAATAGCCCAAATAATTATTTTAAGGTCCTAATAATGTTACTACATTAAAACATAAGCTCTACTAAAGATAGGTTAGGCGTAGCTCACTTACAGCGGGTTTTTCTCAAAATCGGGCTTCGCTGGAGCAATGTTTCCGAGCCAAAAGGCTCTTTTCTCGGGGATTTGGGAGCCTCGGGGCTTCCTTCGGGTGCTAGGGGGTTTACCTAGGCTTTAGGGGGCTTAAGGAGGCTTAGAGAGAGAGTGTAGAGAGAGAAAGAAGGTTTCGAAGGTGTGAGGAAGAGACTAGACCCGACACCTCTATTTATAGTGAAAATATCTGATGGATTCGCCGAGTAGGGGGACTTACTCGCCAATTTGGTGCATGTGGTGGCCTTCTGGTGGTGTCTCATGTCCAATTATGGTGGTGCCACGTCACCCCCTATCGCGTATCAGCCTTCAAACTTAGAAAAATCATAACTCTCGCATACAAGCTACGTTTTCGACGTTGTTTTTTTCAACGCGTAGGTAAAATCAAGATCTACAACTTTCATTTAGGTGTTGTTTGTTTTTTTGAAGTCAAAATGTATGCAGTCTGCGGACCACATCTGCAAGCCTCTGCAGCAGAAGAGGTGGACCAAATGTCTGCAATCTGCAATAACAAGACTGTTTGTTTTTAACGTCTGCGGGCTGTTAAAATAATTGAATTTTTAAACTTTATTTCATTTCATAAACATTAAAAATGTATTTTTAACAAAAAAAAAAAGAAAGAAAAAAGAAATTGCACGGTGGCCCATGTTTTTTTTTGGTTTAGATTAAAATAAGGTCTGAAGACCTTTGAAGACAGTGGCCCATGTTTGCGCCAGGGTGACCTCGCGCAGACATTTTCTGATCTGCGCACTTCCAAAAAACAAACAATCTGCGAGAGCATATGTCTGCGCGGCGCGGACAAAATTGGTTGCGCATATCTTCACAGAAAAAACAAACAACCCCTTAGGCTCCATCAGCTAATTCTCGACCGATCTCAATTTTAACAATACGAGGCGTTTAGACTGTTAAATGACCGCGAAGAATTCGTAACTCCTTCATACGGACTCCATTTTCATCTATCTTTTTACCGTTATGTTCCTATTAATGAGATATTCAACTCTAAATTTGGTCGCGTAAGCCAAAAATCGCTTGAACTAAAATTCGAGTTTCGGGTCGTGCACTGCTAAGTCGAATCTTAGAAAAATCATAACTTCTTCATACGAAGTCAGATTTGGGTGTTCTTTTTATGGATTTTCTTGGTTTAACATATTCTACGACTTTCATTTAGATCACTAAGGCTAAAAATTCGTCCATCGTAAATTCACTTTTTATGCCTCCCGGTGTCGTGTCGGTTTTGTCGTAAAAGTTCGGCAGGCCATAACTTATTCGTTCTAACTCGGATTTTGGCGTTCTTTATATCCCCGGAATCCTTGTTTCGACCACTAAAACTTTATGTAAAGATATCAGACTTATCTCACAATTTAATTTTGATGCTTATTTTTATTCTTATTAAATATATATTTATAATAAAGTAATAAGCACACAAATACACATATTTCACATAGAATTAAAATATTTCATCTTTATTACATCAAAAAGAGTTACAATAGTTGACCTAGACTATTACATCGACTAAAAATGCTTAGCCCCGAAACCCGGGCGTTACATTTGGTTCAGTTAAGGAAGGGATTTTGCAGCTCTTGGATGGTTGTCTCAAGACTTTTTGGGCCGAGATTGTAGCGGGGGTAGTTGGGGGATCATCTGGAGGCCAAAGCTTATGGAGCCCTAGAATCCTTTAGGAAGGAGGATCTTGTTGTTAGTTCTTTTCATTTGGCATCGGAGGTAGGTTGTGCACCATATATTTAAGAGGGTCGATCCCATTATTAGATTTCCACGGAGGTTTCGTGAAGCCTTACGTGATGAGTTACACAACATCATTGGGCAAGTCATTGATGGAGCCAGGTTCGAGGGTCGGACCTCGACTATATAGGTAGTTGATGGGATGGTCAGGTAACCCAGGAGCAGAGGATTGGTTCGGATACGCAACTGGGGAAGATGAAGCTTACTCATGGTCTAGATCAGCGATCGTAGCAGTTAGATGTTTCCATAGCTAGTGTTAGAGACTTGAAGGGTCGTGGTAGTTGCACAAAGGATGAAGGGGCACATGAGAATGTGCACAACAAGTCTAAGTGCGGCAGGTGTGCACGGAAGGGCCAATTCTATCAAGAATTCACATTGGAGGTAGAATTATTCCATAGTTGTCATCAGTTGGGTCATATCAAGGCAAATTGCCCATACTTAGTGGTTGGGGCAGCATGATGGTTTTGAGCATTCCAACACTACTATGGTGTACATGCAACACTAGAAACGTTGGATCTATGTTTTCTCTATTATACATGCAAACTTTTTTTTTTCCAAGGTTTTCATCCTAACTAACATATCATGGGGTATATGTATTACAAAACTTAGTAAAATGACATACCTTTCTAGTAGCTTGGATTCCTTAAGACCTTGTGAGCCTAGCACTCCAAATGTGATGCCTCAAATGTTTCACACAACACCACCAACAAAATGGAATAACTTGAGAGAAGAATATTAAGCACCAAAATCGGCTAGCCCTCACTAGAATCACATAGGTGCCAATTTCCTAACATGAGGCTTCTTTATATAGTGTGTATATTAGGGTTACACCATGTAACTCATGACTTTCCACATTACTCATGATCCATGGGTTTTAACTTCCATGGACTATCCATGGGTAACCACATGGGTTTAGCCCATCAAGAACTATGGATCATAAGCCCACTATATAAGAATGAATGATTTACCAAATCAATTCCCATTTATTTAATTAGTTTCTTTTGATCACAAAATTAATTCCAACCTAATTCTTGATCAATACTAATTAAATAATTCATATTAATATATTAGAACTTATAATATATTCATAAACCATAAATATCCTCTTCTAACAAAATTCTATCCAATTTGTTCCGATGCCATGCAACCCAAATGGACTATGCCAAATTAGGTCAAGTACACCCCTAATATAGTTATGCACTTAGACACCTTATCCGAAAGTCTCCCACTTAGATAAGTCTAATAACTATACCTGCAAGTACGACTTCAGGATCCGACCAGCAATCGTAGCTTTTTCAAAGTCTCGTGGAACTAAGTTGTGCCATTTAAGATAAGTGATCATGTAATCCTATGTTCGACATATAAGTCGGACAAATACATGGAACGACGTCGTACTTATTGTCCAGCAGTTTGTGTCTCGATTTCCAATTTGTTTGACATAAAACTTAATCGAACACATCAATTGAGTTCTGACCGGGCCCGAAACATAGGTCAAAACCAAATCATCGAGGGGCCCAAGATATCACTTTTAATCCTCCAAGGACAAAAAGGAACAGATAAAATTCAACTCATATGCTTGTACTAACTAATCATCAAATTATACACAACAGCACGTTTTATAACATCAAGTTACTGATGCGTTTTCGTACTATGAATGCACAACCAACTCTAATGAAGTGGTATGTCGATGTGCATGGATCTGTCGTGATCCCTTGGTTCCTTGGCTAAGGCAACTGCACTCTCGTTATCGCAAAAAATCTCCATAGGCTTCTTTAAAGCTGGTACAATTGCAAGTTCTCCAATGAAGTTCTTCAGCCATATTTCCTCCTTTGCCGCCTCGCTTGCTGCTATATACTCTGATTCGCAAGTTGAATCATCTAGTGTCTCCTGCTTGGAACTTTTCCAAGTAATTGCTCCTCCATTTAGGGTAAAGACCCATACCGAATGAGAGTGGAAATTATCCATGTCAGTCTGAAAGCTGGCGTCACTATACCCCACTACTCTCAAGTCATCACTCCCACCAAGGGTAAGGACCCGGTACTTAGTCCTCCGCGGGTACTTGAGAATGTTCTTTACCGCAGTCCAATGAGCCTTAACAGGATTCCCTTGATATCTATTGACCATGCTCAAAGCAAAGGCCACATCAAGGCGAGTGCAAGTCATAGCATACATGATCAAGCCTATAGTGGAAGCATACGGTACTCGACTCATCTCAGCTATCTCAGCCTCTATACTTGGGCTTTGAGTCTTACTCATTTTGGCGTTACTCTAGATCGGTAAGTCACCTTTCTTGGAATCCTTCATGCTGAACCTATTCAACACCTTATCCAAGTAGGTACTTTGACTAAGTCCAAATAGCCTCTTACTCCTGTCTCTTAATATCCTTGTCCCAAGAATATAAGCAACTTCTCAAAGGTCATTCATAGAGAAACACTTCCCAAGCCAGGACTTAACCTTCTGCAAGGTTAGGATGTCATTTCCTATGAGTAGTATGTCATCCACATACAATACCAAAAAGCAAACTATACTCCCACTAGCCTTAACATATACACATGACTCATCCTCGGTCCTCGAAAAGCCAAAATCTTTGACTTTCTCATCAAAAAAAGATTCCATCTGCGAGATGCTTGTTTTAATCCATAGATAGAATTCTCAAGCTTACACACTCTATTAGGGTACTTTGCATCGACAAAAAACCCTCTGGCTGACTCATGTAAACATCCTTAACCAACTTTCCATTAAGGAAAGCAGTTTTTACATCCATTTGCCGTATTTCATAATCATGAAATGCAGCAATGGCCAACATAACCCTAATAGACTTAATCTTTGTTACTGGTGAGAAGGTCTCATCATAGTCAACTTCCGGAGTTTGAGTAAAGCCCTTCGCAACCAATCGTGCTTTATAAGTGTGTACATTCCCATCCATATAGGTCTTCTTCTTGAAAATCCATTTGCACCCGACTATCTTACAACCCAGTACATTGTCAACCAAGTTCCAAACTTGATTTTCATACATGGACTGAATCTCATTGTCCATAGCCTCTTTCCATTTTCCAGATTCAGGGCCAATCATGGCTTCCTTAAAGTTGTTAGGTTCATCCAAATTTATCAGTGTATTATCACTGATAAACGCATCACCTTCTGCAGTAATATGGAAACCATAATAATTCTTAGGTGCATTCCTAACTCTAGTGGAACGCCACAGAGGTACAGACTCATCAATCGGCTCAACAGGAGTTTCCTCCTTAGGTTGACTGCTAGTGTTTAAGGTTCCTTCACCGCTTGACTCTTGAATTTCTGCAAGGTCGATTTGCCTCCCACTTTTTCCTTGGCTTATGAACTCTCTCTCATAAAAGACTCCTCTCATCACCATGAAGACAACATTATCACTCGGTTTGTATAATAGATAACCAAAGGATTTTTGTGGGTAGCCGATGAAAATACACCTCTCATTTCGAGGTTCGAGCTTGTCATGAGTCTCGCTCCACACGAAAGCCTCGCAGCCCCAAATCTTGATGTGGTCTAAAGTGGGAACTTTCCCAGTCGACATCTCGTGAGGTGTTTTGGAAACCTTTTTGGTAGGGACTAGATTAAGGATATGGGCGGCAGTCTCTAAGGCATACCCCCATAATGAGATTGGTAACAATACTCAACTTATCATGGAACAAACCATGTCCAACAAGGTATGATTGTGCCTCTCAGCTACACCATTCAGTTTTCATGTCCTAGGAGGTGTCAATTATGAAACAATTCCACATTCCTTAAGATAGTCAAGGAACTCGATACTAAGATACTCACCACCCTGATCGGATCGAAGCAACTTTATCGTCCTACCTAACTGATTCTCCACTTCTTGGTAAAACTCTTTGAATTTATCAAAGGTTTCTGACTTATGCTTGATTAAGTAGACATAACCATATCTATTGTAATCATCAGTAAAGGTCACATAGAAACGGTTAGCATCCCTTGTGGCGGTTCTGAAGGGCCCACACACATCGGTGTGTATGAGATCCAACAAACCTTTACCCCTAGAACAAGTACCAGTGAAGGGTGACTTAGTCATTTTTCCAAGAAAACGAGATTCATAACTATCAATTGACTTTAAGTCAAATGAATCCAAGACTCCAGCCTTTTGGAGTTGGCTTATGCGCTTCTTTTTGACATGTCTAAGACAACAATGCCACAAGGATGCCTTATCCAAACTGGTGGAAGAATCAATATGTAATACATTATTTCCTAAGTTGTCTACAACTAACCCAGTCTCATATATACCATCACAAGGTAATGATTTAAAATAAGAAAGACCATTACAAAAAGCATTAATACCACCACATTCATTATCAAATGAAAAAGTAAATCCTTGTTTGTACAAACCATGAAACGAAATAATATTTCTCGCCATTTCAGACGAGTAACAACATTTATTCAAATCTAATATTAACCCACTACTAAGCAATAAAGAGTAAACTCCAATCTTGGTGCAGGTGAAGCTTTCCTATTCCCCGTGATTAAGTTTATCTTCCCGTACTCCACATCCTCACTTTTTTTAGGCCCTGCAAATCAGAACAAATGTGAATTCCACACCCTGTATCAAGGACCCAAGAATTAGTATGTGGTGAGTTATTAGACAATATAATGTAAATACCTGTATGGGTGGGTTTAACTTTCCCATCCTTAACATCCTGCAAGTACTTGGGGAAGCTACGCTTCAAGTGCCCTTTTTCCTGACAGTAGAAGCATTATGCATCCTTCGGGTTGGAAGAGGGAGTGGCAGAACCACCTTTGATTCCACTCGAAGAGGATCCATCAAGATACTTTCCCTTGGTACCATTCGAAGGGGTTTTCCTCTTCTTCCCTTTACCTTGCCCGATTACCAAGACAGGGGCGGTAGTACAAGTGGGAACAACCATCTTGTCTTTGAGACTACTTTCAGCAGTCCTCAAAAGTCCTTGAAGTTTGCTAAGCATGACTTCCTCTTTATTCATATGATGATTCATACGAAATTGATCATAACAAGAGGGTAAGGAGTGTAGAATAATGTCTATTGCTAACTCCTCATCAAAGTTAACATTCAGCTTAAGCAACCGGTCCACGAATGTTTGCATTTTCTGCATGTGGCCCGTGATAGACTCTCCATCCTTCATTTTTGTTGTTATCATGGAGGTGATGATTTCATACCTTTCCTGACGAGCACTGTGATGGTATCTTTTCATGAGGTCAAGGTGCATCTCATAAGGGTAGAAATCTTCATTGGATTTCTGGAGTTCTGCTATCATGGTAGCCAACATGATACAAGACACCTTAGTGGTATCCTTTTCATGGCTAGTATACTCAACAATCTCCTCGGGAGTAGCAGACAACTCATCGATGACCTTAATCTCCTTGTCGAGGACATATTCCTTGTCCTCATAACGAGTGACCATCCTTATGTTCCTAATCTAATCATTGAAATTAGTCCCATCAAAGATGACTCTCCCACAAAGGTTCATGAAAGAGAAGGAGTCGGTAGGGTTTGAGCCAGAAGCATCATTGTTGGAAGACATCTGAAAAAGGAAGAAAGACAAGTTTAGATTAGATATAGAATCCTTAATAAGACACCCAAATGAAATATTAAGGCTAGAACCCAACATAATATTTTATAACTTGGAAGAGGGATGTTGTAATCCAAGCTACAAAATATTTAAAGGTAGGTAAATGACGATTTACCAGTTTCCACCATGAAAAACAAAATATATTATTAGGTTTTAATTGGATTGAAACTCCTAGATCTTTTGAGATTCATTGAACAATTCAATGGCATGTTTAAATCTCTATTAGGCCGTTCAAGTTTGTGACTCGGATACCGAGGAACACAAACAAGGTGAGAATAACCATGCAAATTAACTTGATACTCTTAATTTTATCAGCTTATCGATGTGTCGGTTAAGCACACACGCTCCACCGATCTATGAAAAACCTTAAGCCACCCTTTGCCCCATTGTTAAGTCCAAGTTAGTGTGCCGGTTAACCATACGTTCTCCACTAACGACTTTAGCAAGGTGCAAGTGTAATTTCAAGGGTTAATATCAATTTCACATTTTCCAAAAGTAACTAAGATTGGGAATTTATAAAAGATTTAGTTACTTTATATTTATCATTATTCTTTTAATGAAAATTATAGTCTTTGTCCTACCCGTTCTACTAACGACCCTCCACCAATCAAGGAAGCGGTGGGTGAGAGTGGTCACCCATTAAGCTGCCATTTTATAGGCAACAACCTTATACCCCCCCCCCCCCTTATAGACCGGCTTTGTGAATGAGGCCTAGGAATGGTAAGATTGACTTGATCTTATATATATATATATATATATATATATATATATATATATATATATAACTTATAATACTATAAAAGTATAAGGGTTGAATTTTACAAATTCAAAAACTTGAGGGAAAGTTTTGAAACTATTCAAAACCTTTCATTTCTATAACTTATGAGTTTTAATGATTTTAATGAAAATACTTTTGGAATTCCATAACTTGAGGACAAATTATGGAGTCCATTAAAATTATTTATGATCTAACAAACTCATAAGCATGTATGATTCAAATCAACAATTTTCAAGTATCATATGAACTTAGTATAAAACCTAAAACTTTGACAATTATCATTGAAATTAGATAAGCACAATCATTATAACATCAAAAATAGGTTTAACAATCAGTTTAGGGTAATGATTCTAGTCCAATTCTAGCAATAAAACTTGAAATTCTGCACTCAGGGCCTTCTACTCGTCGAGTGCATGAACCAACTCGACGAGTTGGATGAGATTTCACATGGACTCGTCGAGTCCCCCCATGGACTCGGCAAGTTCACTGAACAGTGAGTAGAAATATCGATTTTCTAAATAGTCTGCATCAAGTATAATTGAAAACAAACCATGCTCTGATACCACTGATGGGTTTTGAACATTCTAACACTCCTGTGGTGTACATGCAACCCTAAAAACCTTGGAACTATGTTTTCTCTATTATACATGCAAACTTTGTTTTCCAAGGTTTTCATCCTAACTAACATATCATGGGGTATATGTATTACAAAACTTAGTAAAATGACATACCTTTCTTGTAGCTTGGATTCCTTAAGAACTTGTGAGCCTAGCACCCCAAATGTGATGCCTAAAATGCTTCACACAACACCTCCAACAAAATGGAATAACTTGAGGGAAGAATATTAAGCACCAAATTGGCTAGCCATCACTAGAATCACTTAGGTGCCAATTTGCTAACAGGAGGCTTCTTTATATAGTGTGCATATTAGGATTAAACCATGTAACTCATGACTTTCCACATTCCTCATGATCCATGGGTTTTAACCTCCATGGAGTAACCATGGGTAACCACATGGGTTTAGCCCATCATGAAGAACTATGGATCATAAGCCCACTATATAAGAATGAATGATTTACCAACCCAATCCTCATTTATTTAATTAGTTTCTTTTGATCAAAAAATTAATTCCAAACTAATTCTTGATCAATACTAATTAAATAATTCATATTAATATATTAGAACTTTTAATATATTAATAAACCATAAATATCCTCTTCTCACAAAAGCATATCCAAATTGTTTTGATGCCATGCAACCTAAATGTACCATGCCAAATCGGGTCAAGTACATACCAAATATAGTTATGGACTTAGACACCTTATCTAATATAGCTCATGTTCCATTGTGGGTACCTCGGTAGGAATAGGAGTTCAGGATTCCAGCAAGTGATTTTGCGGGTATGTTATCTTTTCTTTCTTCTTGTTTATTGTCAGAATTTATATATTACTTGGGAATTTTTTGTAGGTTTGGGTAAGCATTATCTCTGGTTTGGTTCTCTGCTATTGTCTGGGTTATATCATTGAGAATTATTATATGTCATTTTGCATGCCATGAATCATAAGTGGGTCATATCTTGATGATTGGATTTTAGTTTCTTCGGTTGTGTTCTGGTTTATTGATGGGTCAATTCATGGGTATCGATCAGTAGGTCTATGGTCGAATTAGCGGGATAGTTCTCCAATGAAGTCAGAGTTCAGTCATATAAGCATCTGATCGGGTGGGATCAGAGGTCCTACCGAAGAACCTTTAGGTTCATTTTTGTTTATTTAGTTGTGTTCCAGTTCTTTGACGGGTCAATTCATGGGTATTGATCGGTAGGTCTATGGTCTGATTAGTGGGATAGTTCTCCAATAAAGTTAGAGTTCAGTCGTGTAAGCATCTGATCGAGTGGGATCGACGGTCTTCTATGGAAGAACCTTCGGGTTCAATCACTACCATTGTTAAGGAAGGAATAGTAGCAAGAAGATGGTGGTGGCAGTAGCATGAGTTTGGTTGGTCACTGGAAGTGCCAGGGGAAGTCATTTTATCATAAAGGTTATGGCCTTTGTCACGAGCATAAAGGACTTAAGTATTTATGAGTTGTATCATGCGAAGCGATTGGGATTTTTGGACTTGCCAAGACATCGACGTGTGTTCATCTGGATTTCAAGAGTTGTGTGGTTGTTAGGTTTGGATAGTAATGGAACACTAGTATTGGTAAGCACGGGTCATAGTCGGTCCATGTATATGAATATAAGATGGGTTGGGAATCCATCAAGTCGTGGGATAAGAGAGCTCCAAGGAATCCAAGTGGGGAGAATCGTTCAGAATTCCGGGAGCTGGATTAGGTGTGAAACTAGGGTAAGTTTTCCATCTCATTTAGGAGGAGAGACGACCAGAGTGGCCATCTGGATTGAAGTTATGGAAATTGGGATTTCAGGAAAGTTCCAATAGTTATTCGGCATCCTCTTTGTTATGCATAGCATGCTTGTGGATGGATTTAGGTCGAGGGTTGTATTAGATCATTGCTGCCTTTTCATGTTTGATGAAGGCTTTGGGGTTTGAAGAATGACCCAAACAACTAATTAGAATACAGTAAGATGAGAGTTCGATTCAGGATAATTGGGGATGAGATGGTTTGGGTGTGGTAAGACCATGGGTTGTAACCATGGTTGGTTAGAAGTGTTATAAGACTATGATAGGATCATAGCATTCACCAATTGAGGTACTTTATCGTTGAGGTGGTCATGAGTATAAAGAAGGATCAGTTTGCATCTTGGGCAAGATGGATAGGAGTTTAGGAGTGCATTGCTTTATTTTGGTTGAGGGCCACTAGGTTCTGAGGCGGAATCGGGTCTGTGTAGCTCTAGATAGGTGGGACTTGTAGGTGAGGCCTGCTCTGTGGTATAGTTTGGGTCGGACCTGTGGGTGAGTCCCATGTGTAGAAGGCAATGAAGGTGGGTCCTAATAGAGACCGTTGGGTCAAGGTATTCGATCCCGGTTTACAGGAATGATTGTGTGGTCAGTAGGTGGCATAGAGGAATGCTTATGCTAAAATATCCTTATCATTTGGACCTTTAGGAACCTAGTGGCTGGACCAGGTGCAAGTCTGGTGGATTCAACGATGATTTGGGGATCTTTATATCCTGGTTTGGTGAGGGGTTGTTATGAATCAATAGATTTCGGGTGAAATGCAAGTATGGATCCTTGGATCTCGGGTTATGAGCTATGTACTGAGTTGGTTTTATGGGAACTCTCATTGGAAATCACAGGTGTTTATGTGCAAGGTCTTCATTTTAGTAGGATATGAATTAAGGAATATGTATGCCAAGGGTATCAGTTGAAGGGTTCAGGTTTAAGGAATGTTATCACTTTTGTTGGTAGACCAGGCTCTTGCGACTGTGTTTGGGATTGATTCTACCTATGTGGAGGTCATACATGTAACAGCCCGGATTTCCAGGTATCTTTATTTCACATTTTTGGTATTTTGTGAGAGGACTTGGCGAGTTGGAGGTCGAACTCGCCGAGTCGGGTCGCGGTTTTGGACGAAGGTTCGCGTCTGGACTCGGCGAGTCCGTGTTGTTTAATGAAACCCTAATTTTCTGGTCCTGATAAGAGGCTATTTTTTCACCAATTTGTGTGTTGTTGCAAGAAAGGAAGGAGAAGATCAAGTTAGAAGAGTTGGGGAGCTTGGATCTGCTTCTATTTCATCAAGGGAAACTTCTTGAGGTAACTTTCAGAGCTAATCTTCATGTTTTGGTTGATATGTCAAATTTAGGGTTTCTTCTTACCTTATTTGACTTGGATTTGAAGTGTGAAATGTCCCATGGAGATATGGAACCTAGATCTAGACCTTAGCAGGTCCAGAAGGCCCCAAATGATATGCTTTATGTCCAATCTTTTGAGTTGGAAACTAGGGTTGCCATATTAGAGGTTAATTCCCCAAAAAGAGCCTTGTAAGTGTTGCATGGTGGCCAAGACTGAGACTTTACATGATAAATGAGCTTGGGAAGGCCAGATCTATGTGTGTATGGAACGGATCTGACCGCAAAAGCAAGTTTTAGTTGATACATGGCATGGACTCGCCGAGTTTGAAGAACAGACTCGATGAGTAGCTTGAAGATTGTCCGTAAAACCACCCAGTGAGTAGTCCTGCCGAGTTATGGTGACTCAGTGAGTTACAGAGAGTTAGAGAGGGATTGATAGGTGGAGCGAGTCGAGTTGGGACTCGCCGAGTTGTCCGTGCGACTCGGCGAGTTGAGTCGCGGTGGCCCCGTGATTCATGACCAGGTGGAACTCGTCGAGTCAGGGGAGTACTCGACGTGTCAAGGGGAAATCCTTGTGAGTTGGTGAAAACGCGTAGACTCGTCGAGTCGCTCTAGTGCACTCGCCGAGTCCAGTCAAATTCACCATTGACTGTTGGCTAGAGTTGACCAGTGTGGACTTGTTAAGGATGGTCAACCTTAGTGGTACAAGTATTAATTATAGATATATGATGTTATAAGAGGACTATAGCTCGGGGGTTCGAGCACGAGTGATTTCCAGGGTTCACGAGTTATTGAGATATACGAGGTGAGTCTTCTCACTACACTGTACCCGGAAGGGTTTGACTGTGTGATCGGAAGGTCGAATATGATATGAGATATATGCATTATGTGTGATAAGTTAATCATTAATTGTGCCATGTATGATATGCTTGATATGGGCCGGAAGGCATTATGTTATGGGCCGGAAGGAGAATATGTTATGGGCCGGAAGGCGTTGTAAAATGGATCGTAAGGTTGACGTGGGTCGGACCGGAAGGTTTACCCAGTCGGGACGGAAGTCCCCTGAGACACATGGACCGGAAGGTTAGGGCCTGGAAAGGCGTATGTGCGTAGGTTGTATTTTGGGGAACTCACTAAGCATTTATGCTTACAGTTGTTGTGTTATGTGTTTCAGGTACTAGCGAGGACCATGGGAAGGCGCCGGCGTTATCGTACACACACTCGGGGAAAACTATTTTGTGATCTTTGTTATGTAATCGGTCGTGACAATATTGTTTACGTTGAAACTTAAATTATTACCCGATGTTTTTGATGATTGTAAAAATGAAAAAAATTGGTTTAAAATTTACGTCGTTACAAGTTGGTATCAGAGCCTTGGTTTGAGGGATTCGGGTACACCTTCGGGCGTAACTGAACTCAAACTGGGAATTTGAGAAAATTTTAATAAATCAATAAAATTTGATAAGTGATTTTGAAACAACCAAAGAAGAAGGAGTGTGTACGGTCAGCCAGCGCCCGAACGGTAAAATCCCCAAAATACTCTTACAATATGTGTAATGAGATACGATATGATATGATACGCATGCTAGTAGACTAGGTATACATATTAGGACTAGAGTGCCCTAATTTTGTGATGCCTTAGTCTAGGGAAACCTGCTTCTATGAGGTGCTTTGAGAGCGAGTGGGTAACTAGTGCATGGCAAGAATAGAGTACTCAGGATTCGGGGTTTGGGGAGGAGGACTTGGGGTGAATACTGACGCAGTGTAGTTGGTAGTATTGGGCCCGTACTACTAAAGACACCGGGTCAGTAAGCATCCCAAGTAAGAATCCCTGGGTATCGGCGACTGAGTAGGACTGCGTTATCGAGTGCGATTATGCCCGATAGAGTCTCTGATATTTTTATGTTGTATTTCAGAGACATCATGGTTGGACCACGCCACAGACCTGGTACGAGTAGTGTGACTGACGAGGAGCTTCGTCAGATGATTCATGAGGAGGTAGCTGCAGCGATCCGGGCTGAGATTCCATAGATGTTTGGATCTATTAAGACCACGCTGATGGAGACATTTGATGAGCGGTACGCCGCATTGACTAAGGCCGCAGCCGCTGCAGCTACCGTAGCTGTGGCCGCTGCCAGACCACAGGGAGGTGACTCGTTGCTGTTCCGGGAGTTCAGCAACACGAAGCCACCGGAGTTTGACGGGACGCAGGATCCGATTGCTGCGATGAGATGGATTGCTGATATCGAGGGATGCTTCTACACTTGTTCATGTCTGGAGCATCTGAGGGTACGGTTCGCCTTGAACCAGCTCCACCTGGGAGCAAAGGATTGGTGGAAGTTCGTGACGGCGAACTTCACTCTGGCAGAGGTCTCAATTGTGACTTGGGAGAGGTTCACTGCTATGTTTAGAGATGAGTACGTTCCCCAGATGGATTGGGAACGGTTGGTTCAGGAGTTCTTGACCCTCAATCAGGGTAATGATTTTGTCACGGTGATCACGCGGAAGTTTCATGAGAGGGCGATGTTCTGCCCCGAGCAGGTGTCCACGGAGCAGGCTCGAATTAGTCGGTATTTGGGAGTGCTGAGGAGGGATATCCAGGAGTTCGTATCGAACTCGTCATATCAGACTTTTGTTGAGCTTCAGGCGAATTCCAGGAAGCGTGAGATCGAGTTGGAGACCCAGGCCAGGGAGGAGGCCGAGTCTCAACGGGTGGATCGGCGACTGGCGCAGTCTCAGCCGGCAAGGAGGAGCACATTGCTAGGGATTGCCCCAAGGGATTCATGGTTTTCTTTCATTGCAACCAGACCGGCCATCGGAAGGCCGAGTGCCCCCAGCTTCGCCAGGGATCTACGCCTGCTGCCAGGGTTACCGAGATTCGGCTAGTGAAGGCCGAGGCTCCGAAGGCTCGTGGGAGAGCTTTCCAGTTGACAGCGGAGGAGGTCCGTGCGGCGCCTGATGTCGTAGCCGGTATGTATTCTTTTATTTACCATTATACTGAGATATTGTGCTTATATTATGATATGCGTAGGTACTTTTCTTGTAATTTTTATGCCTGCTTTGGTACTATTTGACTCAGGTGCGAGTCGGTCTTTTGTATCGTTGGCTTTTAGCCAGCACATCAGTATTGATCGGGAGGTGATGAGTCGACCCCTGCGAGTTTCTATAGCAAATGAGAAAGCGGTATACACCACTGAGGTGATTCGAGGATGCGTGCTCGAGATTTTTGGGGTCGAGTTCTCTATAGACTTGGTTCCTATAGCTATGGGGGATGTCTACGTTATCGTGGGCATGGACTGGTTGAGTAAGTTTGGAGCAGTCATTGACTGCGAGAGACAGCTGGTGACGATTCGAGACCCTAGTAGGGGAGTGCTTACGGTTTATGGCGAAGGCACCCAGTATGGGTCGGCGTTTTGTTCGGCTACCAGGGCAAGGCAGAGTTTGCAGCAGGGCTGTAATGGATTCATAGCCTACGTGATGGATACTCGAGTGGCCACGGGGAGGCCCAATTCGATTGATGACGTTCCTGTTGTACGCAAGTTTTCGGATGTGTTCCCCGAAGAGTTACTGGGTGTGCCTCCGGAGAGGCAAGTGGAGTTTCGTATCGATTTGGTTCCGGGAGCAGCGCCCATCGCCAAGGCGCCTTATCGTCTCGCTCCACCAGAAATGCAGGAGTTATCCTCACAGCTTCAAGAGCTGTTGGGAAAGGGGTTCATTCGACCGAGTAGCTCACCTTGGGGAACGCCGATTTTGTTTGTCAAGAAAAAGGATGGTTCACACCGGATGTGTATCGATTACCGGGAGTTGAACAAGTTGACGGTTAAGAATCGGTATCCGTTACCTAGGATCGCCGATCTGTTCGATCAGTTGCAGGGGGCATCTTGGTTCTCCAAGGTAGACTTGAGGTCGGGGTATCATCAGATGAGGGTTCAAGAGGAAGACATCCAGAAGACTACTTTCAGAACTCGTTATGGACATTATGAGTTTGTGGTGATGCCTTTTGGGCTCACCAATGCCCCGACTGCGTTCATGGATCTTATGAACCGGGTGTGCCGGCCGATGCTGGATCGGTTGGTGATCGTATTCATCGATGATATTTTGGTGTATTCGAGGTCCAGGGATCAACATGAGGAACATTTGAGGGAGATTCTTGGGGTTTTGAGATCGGAGAGACTGTATACCAAGTTCTCCAAGTGTGATTTCTGGTTAAGCGAGGTCTAGTTCCTCGGGCATCTTGTTAACCAGAAAGGGATATTGGTCGACCCGGCCAAGATTGAGGCGGTGTTGAGGTGGGAGGTGCCGAGATCGCCCACCGAGATCAGGAGTTTTCTGGGTTTGGCTGGATATTATCGCAGGTTTATCAAGGACTTCTCCAAGATCGCTGTGCCACTTACTAGGATGACCCGGAAGGGTGTTACATTTTCATGGGGACCGGAGCAGCAGTCCTCATTCAAGAAGCTTCGTCAGAAATTGTGCGAGGCTCCGGTGCTTGCACTCCCGGAAGGGATGGAGGATTTTGTGGTGTACTGTGATGCCTCTATATCGGGTTTGGGGGCGGTGCTTATGCAGAGGGGTCATGTGATAGCGTATGCTTCGAGGCAGTTGAAGCCTCATGAGACGATATATCCCACCCATGACCTGGAATTGGGGGCTGTGGTGTTTGCCCTCAAGATCTGGCGACAACATTTGTATCGGGTTCGGTGTACGATATACACGGATCATAAGAGCTTGAAGTACTTGATGGATCAGCCAAATATGAATATGAGACAGAGGAGGTGGTTGGATGTGGTGAAGGATTATGATTGTGAGATCCTATACCACCCGGGCAAGGCTAATGTGGTAGCCGACGCATTAAGCCGTAGGGCGGAAAGCGCCCCGATCCGAGATATTTGTATGAGATTGACGGTATTGACCCCGATTTTGGATATTATTTGAGGAGCTCAGGCAGAGGCTGCGAAGCCAGAACATCAGAAGAAGGAGCGGGTTGTAGGTCAGGTATCAGGATTCGTCACGGATGGTCGAGGGCTTATGACTTTTCAGGGTTGGATTTGAGTACCGTTTGTGGGCGGTGTGCGTACTATATTGATGGAGGAAGCACATCGATCGAAATTCTCGATTCATCCCGGTGCTACGAAAATGTATTTGGATCTAAGGAAGGAGTACTGGTGGCCCTGTATGAGAAGGGATGTCGCTTGGTTTGTCGAGAGGTGCTTGACTTGTCGGCAGGTCAAGGCCGAGCACCAGCGACCGCACAGTAAGCTGCAACCGCTAGATATTCCCGAATGGAGGTGGGAACAAATTACTATGCATTTCATCACCAAGTTACCGCGGACTACGAGGGGAGTTGATGCGATTTGGGTGATCATGGATATATTGATGAAGAGCGCTCATTTTCTAGCCATCAGTGAGAGCTCTTCTGCGGAGAAGTTGGCGGAGTTATATGTGAGGGAGGTTGTATCGCGGCATGGAGTGCCGATCTCGATTATTTCAGACCATGATGTGCGTTTCACTTCCAGGTTCTGGAAGAAGTTTCATGAGGAGTTGGGTACTAGGCTGCATTTTAGTACCACATATCATCCCCAGACAGACGGTTAGAGTGAGCGGACGATTCAGACGCTCGAGGACATGCTCCGAGCATGTGTGTTGGATTTCGGGGGTAGATGGGATGCATATTTACCCTTGGCAGAGTTTTCCTACAACAACAGCCATCATTCGAGCATTGGTATGCCACCCTTTAAGCTGTTGTATGGGCGGAGGTGTCGCACCCCCATCTGTTGGGGTAAGGTAGGGCAGCGGGGTTATGGGTAGTACGGAGATCGTACTCCAGACGACCGAGCAGATTCAGCTGGTCAGGCAGAGGTTGTTGACCGCTCAGAGCCAACAGAAGAGTTATGCAGACAGACGCCGGTCCGAGCTTGAGTTACAGGTTGGTGATCTTGTACTGCTGAAGGTCTCCCCTTGGAAAGGAGTGATTCGATTCAGAAAGAGGGGCAAGTTGGGGCCTCAATATATTGGTCCTTTCTGTGGGATCGCGATGGTGGGGCGGGTAGCCTACTGTTTAGACTTGCCAACAGAGTTGGGGCAGATTCATGACACTTTCCATGTGTCGCAGTTGAGGAAGTGTATAGCCGACGAATCGGCAGTGGTTCCATTAGGGGATATTCAGGTAGATGCGAGCCTGAATTATGTTGAGAGACCAGTAGCCATCCGAGATCGGAAGATCAAGGTTTTGAGGAACAAGGAAGTACCCCTGCTGTTGGTTCAGTGGCAACATCGGAAGGGATCAGAGATGACCTGGGAGCCGGCGCGTGAGATGCGTGGGCAGCATCCGGAGCTATTTGCAGAGCGAGACTTCGAGGGCGAAGTCTTGTTCTAGTGGGGGAGAATTGTAATAGCCCGGATTTCCAGGTATCTTTAATTTCACATTTTTTGGTATTTTGTGAGAGGACTCGGCGAGTTGGAGGTCGAACTTCCCGAGTTGGGTCGCGGTTTTCGACGAAGGTTCGCGTCTGGACTCGGCGAGTCCGTGCTGTTTAATGAAACCCTAATTTTCCGGTCCTAAGCCCTATTTAAAGGACCTTATGGCCCTTCATTGTGGCCACCTTGAGCCTTGAGTGCACCAAAGCAGCTGAGAGTCCTTGTGAGTGAGATAAGAGGCTATTTATTCACCAATTTGTGTGTTGTTGCAAGAAAGGAAGCAGAAGATCAAGTTAGAAGAATTGGGGAGCTTGGATCTGCTTGTATTTCATCAACGGAAACTTCTTGAGGTAACTTTCAGAGCTAATCTTCGTGTTTTGGTTGATATGTCAAATTTAGGGTTTCTTCTTGCCTTATTTGACTTGGATTTGAAGTGTGAAATGTCCCATGGAGATATGGAACCTAGATCTAGACCTTAGCAGGTCCAGAAGGCCCCAAATGATATGCTTTATGTCCAATCTTTTGAGTTGGAAACTAGGGTTTCCATATTAGAGGTTAATTCCCCAAAAAGAGCCTTGTAGGTGTTTCATGGCGGCCAAGACTGAGACTTTACGTGATAAATGAGCTTGGGAAGGCCAGATCTACGTGTGTATGGAACGGATCTGACTGCAGAAGCAAGTTTCAGCTGATGCATGGCATGGACTCACCGAGTCTGAAGAACAAACTCGACGAGTAGCTTGAAGATTGTCCTTAAAACCACCCAGTGAGTAGTCCTACCGAGTTATGGGTGACTCAGTGAGTCACAGAGAGTTAGAGAGGGATTGACAGGTGGACCGAGTTGAGTTGGGACTCGCCGAGTTGTCCTTGCGACTCGGCGAGTTTAGTCGCGGTGGCCCCATGATTCATGACCAGGTGGAACTCGTCAAGTCAGGGGAGTACTCGACGTGTGAAGGGGAAATCCTTGCGAGTTGGTGAAAACGCGTAGACTCGCCGAGTCTCTCTAGCGCACTCGCCGAGTCCGATCAAATTGACCATTGACTGTTGACTAGAGTTGACCAGTGTAGACTTGTTAAGGATGGTCAACCTTAGTGGTACAAGTATTAATTATAGATATATGATGTTATAAGAGGACTATAGCTCGGGGTTGGAGCACGAGTGATTTCCAGGGTTCACGAGTTATCGAGATATACGAGGTGAGTCTTCTCACTATACTTTACCCGGAAGGGTTTGACTGTGTGACCGGAAGGTCGAATATGATATGAGATATATGCATTATGTGTGATAAGTTAATCGTTATATGTGCCATGTATGATATGCTTGATATGGGTCGGAAGGCATTATATTATGGGCCGGAAGGCGAATATGTTATGGGCCGGAAGGCGTTGTAAAATGGATTGTAAGGTTGACGTGGGTCGGACTGGAAGGTTTACCCAGTCGGGACGGAAGTCCCCTGAGACACATGGACCGGAAGGTCAAGGCCTGGAAAGGCGTATGTGCGTAGGTTGTATTTTGGGGAACTCACTAAGCATTTATGCTTACAGTTGTTGTGTTATGTGTTTCAGGTACTAGCGAGGACCGTGGGAAGGCGCTGGCGTGATCGTACACACACTCGGGGAAAACTATTTTGTGATATTTGTTATGTAATCGGTCGTGACAATATTGTTTACATTGGAACTTAAATTATTACCGGATGTTTTTGATGATTGTAAAAATGAAAAAAATTGGTTTAAAATTTACGTCGTTACAATACAACTATGGAATTTCAGAATCTTTGCAACGGTGTGTTGATTCGGCAGTTAAAGGAAGCAGTGTCTTATTCATCACTAGAAGATTTAGCTCCCAGTTCGTCTCGCGGTGTTCATTATATTCATGGAATTGTTATCATCAGGATGAGCTTTCTCTCAAAAGAATATCTAATCCCCTCAGTCAAGTGAAAAGTTGTAGGCATCAACATATGGTCTGTGATTTTGTTTCTAGTAATCATAAGTTGAGTAGTCAATAGGGAGACAAGTGGAATGGATTTAACAATAGTACAGTATGAGAGGTCTATCAGGGAGTCAGAGCTATTCGAGACTTCATATTTCAGGTTAAGTAGATGTGGCTATTCTGAATGGGATTGATTTGAGTCGAGAAAGGATTTTTGCTTTGTCAGGATTTTGGAGCTCTGCTAAGGTTGGGTTCGGTTGTCTTTGGGAGGGTCATTGTATGCTCGGGGTTGTGGTTGAATTGCTCGGGTTGTCTGGTGTGTATGGGATGGTAAGGAATGATTTCGAGGACAAAATCTAATTTAAGTAGTGGAGAGTTGTAACATCCGTTTCCTTGGAAGAATCGAATGAGGGTCTCTAAGGGTCAAAAAGGTAGACTTTGGTGAAAAATGGGTCCTCATGACATGAGGCATGGAGGCTAACGATGTGAAGAGCTATACATTAAGATTTCCTCTAGGATTGAGCTTATGACGTGAGCAATAAGAGCTCACGACATGAGAAGCTCTACAGCCTAACCCCACAAAGTTTTAGTGTTCCCACATATTTAACTCCTTTATCTCAGTTTTAGGGTTCATTTCTTAGCCTCCGCCTTCCCTTAACTCAGAAAACCCTGACCCTAATCCATATTGGTGATTTTTGGATCCATTTTAGTGTTTTGGTGGCTAGAAGGATAGGAGGAAGAGGTGCTAGAGTGTTTTGGACCATTGTAAGTAACCAAGATACAATCTTTATGAGCTAAAATTGCTAGATCTAAGTTATAAGCTCCTTTTTTCATGTTTGGGTGGGATTGCTTGATTGGGGTCCATAAAGTTGGAAACTTTATGAATCATTAACTCAGTCTCTTCATTATAGTCTTTGGATCTGAGTTTTGGTGAAGTTTGGGACTCCAAGTTTGAGTCTAGACATCATTTTTCCCCACCCTTGGTCTAGTAAGAGTTTGAGTCATGCATTGGACATGCATGACTGAAAATCTTTTATTTTTATCATCTTTTGGGTAAAGGAAGACCTCCTGGAAAGTCCTATGTTATAGCTGAAAGGATTAAGAGCTTAATCTCTTAATTTGTACTATTTAGAACTCACAACGTGAGGTTTGGGATCTTCGCGTCATGAGGATGTTGTCCAACCCATATGTTTTGTCTAGACTTGGTCACAACGTGACTCAAGGATGGGTCACAACGTGAAGGACTGTGGAATCTTCTAGATGGATTGAGTTGACTTGTTGAGTCAGGACTGGGTCGAGTTGAACCACATGACGTGACCATGGTCTGGTCACAATATGAGAACCCGTTGTGGAGTTTGGACCGTACATTTTTGGACCATGGTGGGCCTTAGGATTTTGATTTGGGCTTATTGTCTAGCATATCCATTTTGGGTCCAATTTGGAGAGTTAGGCCATATTTAGGCTTTGAGTGGTCATTTTGGATTTCGGGCCTTAGGATTGTTGGTTTGGGCCTAGACTTTGGGCCAAGTTAGGTAAAGGGTAAAAAGGTCTTTTACCCTAGTTTGGACATTTAGTGTGGCTCAGATCTGATTATTGATGGATGTTTATTTTGGTGATTGATAGCGCGAGGATTTTAGTGGGCTAGTAGCCAAAGATTTTATCTATGAGATTCTACAGTGCGAGTTGAGTTTCCTCACTATGTTTATCCGGTTAAAGGCACCAATGCTGGCCCATGGTTTTTATGCTTAGAATGATTGTTATCCACATAACTCTTGCATGTGTTATATATTTTATGTTTATCGAGCGGCGCTCGATGCCGGGTGTAGCCATTCAGGCGGGGCCTAATGAATATATTGTATGCTAGTTATATGTATGTGTTTTTATGATTACTGGGTATGAACCGATGTCGGGCGGGGCCTAGTGACCATTTTGTATGCTACGTGTCTTTGTGATTATTGCATGTGCTATGGGTTTATATGTTTATATGTTTTGTACGCATACTTGGTGGGGCAGGGTGACTGACAGATCTATATACCGAGCGGGCTCGATGTCGGGCGGGGCCCATTATGTGTTTATTTGTGTATTTATGGTATGTTGTATTTTAGGGAAATCACTAAGCTTTGTAGTTACAATTTTCAGTTTATGTTTAAAGGACTTCTGTTTTCAAAGGGAAGAGCTCGTGATGATTACAAGGCACACACCACTTGATTCCATATTCTATGATTTACTCTGATAGTGATGATGTTTTGATAAAACTTAGATTACCCTAGTTTTATGAAAATGACATGAATTACAGTTTATTTAATTTAAAAATGAAAATTTTCGTGACTTATTTTTTGGACGTTACATTAGCCGACCGGTATAGAAGTTATCACACGGATCGTATTGGCCATAAGTATAGGATCAAGCCAGGCATCACAAATAATCTACCTGCAAAACAGATCATCACAAAACGTAATCATTGTGGCTTAGTGAATAACAGCTACACTAACATAAGCATTTAAATCATAAAAGTCACATAATAATTTATTTTCTCGCACATGTAGTAATTAATTTATATCAATTAGGGTATTCTCATAACAAATATCTTAGTAATAATCTATCACTCATTTATAATCTATTTCTAAATCAACGATCTATCTATTAATCGTGACTACTCTTCCAATTAATGATCTTTATCTCTCTCTCTCTCTCTCTCTGTCTCATTCTCTTTCTCTCTCTCTCTCTCTCTCTCTCTTAATTAATTTAGATAAATCTGTCATTCACAATCAGTCTATCAGTTAGGATTTATCTCTATATTAGTAATTCATCTCTCAATCGATGCTCTAATTCTTGCTAATGATCTATCTCTCAGCTATAATGTATCTCTCTATATCTTAATATGTCCCTCTAAATGTTAATAAAACTCTTTCAATCATAGTAAATCACTATCTATCAATGTCCATCTCTCTCAATAAGAATCAATATCTCTATCATAAATCAATGATCTAATTCATAGTAGTGAATAGTTTCTCAATAATATATATATATATATATATATATATATATATATATATATATATATAATCATTTAGACCTCGATATAATTCACTTATCGCATATCACAAATATGGTACATATCACATATATCACAAATCAAATAGAAGCAATTACTCCGAAATGATTTATATTTTACCATGATCTATTTCTTATTTATAATCTATCTCATCAATCAAATACAATATTTTAATATCAATCAGTTACTCATTTATAATTAATCATATAAACCATGTAATGTATCTCATAATTAACACATCAATGTATGTTAGAGTAGTGTTATAATAATAATGAAATATCATAATTTAATCATAATAGGCTTAACCCGTAAGCCGTTAGCTAAATCTCTCATAATTGGCAACTCTCAAATATTGGAATGTATAACCCCGACAATCTCGTTTAAATCTATAATTGTAAGATTCACTCAAAATCTTACCAATGGGTTTGTAACAACACCATATCAAGAATACTCGTAATATACTCGAGTTTATCAAATGTAAATAATCACATATTTTAAATACAATTTAAAGGGTAAAATATACCTCAATGTACCCCATAACTCGGTTGTAACACCACAAATTTCAAGACAAAATTTTCAATTTTAATTCCTAAAATATTACTCATAAATTCAAGTCATCCATACTACTTAAGTTATTATAAAAACCATACCTCAGTGTACAATCATGCCTCTTACTTCCCGCGATCCTGAGATATACCTGATACACATATCACACAACACTATAAGCACGAAGCATAGTCAGTTCCGCAAAATAACAAAAACAAATAAATAGCCTCTCAAGTATATTTCTCGATAAGGACCCTTTGGTGATGTGTATCAGTGAAGACCCTTCGGTCTCACAGCTCGGGTTGGACTGTACAATCCTGTATCTCATTGAAGACCCTCCGGTCTCACAACTCGATTTGGACCCTCTGGTCCTATCTCAATAATGCACAGAATAATATACAACATAAATCACAAAGACATAATGCATATTATCACATATCTTAGTATAAGCACATAAGACCCTCTGGTCAAAAATATAAATATGACCCTCCGGATGCACAGTAATTACCACTCAGGTAAGTATAGTGAGAAGACTCACCTCATAAGTAAAGAAAAGTATGTCTTGCACTCGGACTGATGGTCTAGACTCCGCCTATCATATATCGCAATCATCTTTAATTAATAGTTGATATTAACAACCGCAAATATGTTAGGCTAATTCCTCTTCAAAATCTCAGAAGGGTAAAAGACCATTTTACCCTTTCATGGCCTCCAAAGTCCATAACTAGAATAAACCCTAAAATTCAATGGAAGTCAACACTCAAGTCTACAGTCCATGTTGACTCAACTCATGGAATGCATTTATGTGAATCGTCGAGTTCCTTATGTTCTACGAAAACCAGGAAAGTTTGAGTCAACTCGCCGAGTTGTCGCACCAACTCGTTGAGCTTGCATAGTGTCCAAAATATCGGGTAACACTCTAACCAACTCGTCGAGTTGGCTAACCAACTTGTTGAGCTCCTTCAAACCATTTCTCATTCATACATTTTTAAGCAATCCCAAGGATCCAAACTATAGATCTAATCTTCTAGGGTTGAGATACCATGTAAAGCTGCAAGCTTTACATCCATGCATGGCATCTAGGGGCTAATCTTGCATAAACAAGGCTCAACAAGGAGTTTAAGGTATGGAAGTTGCCCAAAGCTTGATAATGCTTAAGTCTTTAGGCATAAGGGGTGTAGTAGTGTCCAGATCTGAAGTCTTAGCTTCCAAGCATGCTCTAAACCAAAAATGATTCAAGAAAAAGCTAGAAAAGACCATAAACTCTCTAATGGGGAGATCTTGAAAACAAGTGATCAAGGTAGTGACTTTTCACCTTCAAATGGTTGCTACAACTGAATGGAATCGGAATCGATGGACTCCTTCTCGATCCAAGCTCTTAGATCTTCAAGTTTCTTCAAGTAATGCACCAAAACACACACTCTTAGCCTTACTCACTCTCAAAATGGAAGGTAAATCGATTAGGGTTTTTCTTTAGGTGATTAGGTGATAAGGGCGGCTGGGTAGAGGACTTAAGGTCCTTTAAATAAGTTGCAAACCCTAAAAGCTATGGTTTTCACACTCAACTCCAACTGGTCGAGTTAAGTCCTCCAACTCATCGAGTTGTTTCTAAAGTTCACGCAGCCATCTGAGTCCCTACTCGATGAGTTGGGGCCACCAACTTGTTGAGTTACCCTATCAATATGAATATAAAACCATTTAAATGTATACCAAGGAGTCAGGATGTGACAATTCTCCCTGACTAGAATCAGACTTCGCCCTCGAAGTCATTTCTGGAAACAGCTTTGGGTACTGTTTGCGCATCTTAGACTCCGGCTCCCAAGTCCAATCAGATCCCCTCCGGTGCTGCCACTAAAATATAACCAAGGGAACCTCCTTATTTCTCAATATCTTTACCTTTTTGTCCAATATCGCCACTGGCCTCTCGATGTAGTTCAGGCGATCATCAACCTGAATATCTTCTAAATGGAATATTGTTGTCTTGTCGGCAACACACTTCCTTAGCTGGGATACATGGAAGGTGTCATGAATCTGGGTCAACTCCTCAGGAAACTCTAATCGATAAGCTACCTTACCTACTTGAGCAATCACTCTGAGGGGACCAATGTATCTAGGGCCCATCTTGCTCGACTTCCTGAATTGGATCACCCCTTTCCATGGGTTTGCCTTTAGGAGGACAAAATCACTAACATGGAACTCTAGCATGGAAGACCTCCGATCTGGGTAACTCTTCTGATAACTCTGGGTCGTCGACAACCTCTATTGTATGAATGAAAAGCTTAAAGATCGATTAGATTCAATAGGGAAATAAAGAGCACAAAGATAATCAAACTGATGTTGAATCATTAAAAGTAACGCCCCAGATGAACTCGATGAAGAATTTCAATTGTATAGGCATGCTAGGGTTTACAAAGTAAATCTTTAAAAAAAAATGTTAACATTATACGGTACATGCATGCACTATAAATACTTAAACCCTAAATAAAGAGACAGCTTGGTCAAACCCAATATCATATACAAAAATGGACTAATAATTACAAGCCTAATGACACACTACATCACACCTAACAATCTCCCCCTTTGCATCAATTAATGCGGGAGAGGCTTCACTGTTGTGTCTTCTTGATTGTCTTGAAGAGTTTGGGAATCACAACAAGCAAAGTCTTGCAAAATAAGATATACCGTTGAATCATGTCATTAAATTTTTTCTTTGCAGCAGCGTCATTCAGGATACACATGTTGAAAATCTCCAAAATATGTTCTAATCAAGTTGTGGAGAATAGGTGCTTGTCAGGTAACGCGAAAAGACATTTCTAAAAAGCTCCAGGAACATCAGTCCCTCACTGAAACATCACAGTTAAGCGAACAGTCTCAATTTTTCCCATACTCATTTTGAAACATCATAGAGGAAATAACAATTTTCTACATTCCAATGTGTTGTGAGCTTCCTTCTCCTTTTGTTCTTTTGCTTTAGCTTCGCTTGCTATGCAAGCATTTTCATTTCTGAAAAGCTCCAGCAACATCAGTTCCTCACTCATTTCTGAGCAAGTTGTGGAGAACATGGGTTTTCAGGTAAGGCGAAAAGACATTTCTGAAAAGCTCCAGGAACATCAGTCCCTCACTGAAACATCACAGTTAAGCGATCAGTGTCAATTTTTCCCATACTCATTTCACTCATATCACTAGCTTTACCAATCAGATTCACTATAGGCTTTCGCTTCAAAACTTTGGCAATCTCAATATTAAGTTTCACCACTTCATAGATGTACGAAACTAACATTCTCTTCAGATGAGCAAGAATGGGTTTCTATTTTTGTTCTTTTATTAGAAAAAGATTGAGAAACAAAATCCAATCATGAGGGTTGAGATTTGGCAAATCAGCAAGTGGGAAGTCATTCAAAGAATTTTTTGAACCCCTTATCACCTTGAATTTTACGTTCACAAAACCTCCAGTAGCAGTAGGTCCTATGACCTTGACTGTTGTTATTTTCTGAGCACTCCAGGTTATTGACTGAGGTTTACCGAAGGCAAGATAAAAATCAATAAGGGCTTTATCTACTTTGGTGTTTGGAAAGGGAACATAATCTATTATGTCAAAACAGTGAAAAACGAAGGTTCGTCTTGTTATTGGCATATCAAATTGAGAGTCCTTCGTGTTAGCCAGATTAAAGAAGCGATTGGCTCCAACTAGTGAACACTGGGAAGATCAACAGCTTCATGCATCAACCGCTCTAATGTCCACAAAGGAAATAGCAATTTTCTACATTCCAAAGTGTCGTGAGCTTCCTTCGCGTTTTGTTCCTTCGCTTCAGCTTCCCTCGCTATGCGAGCATTTTAATTCAATTCTTGATCACGAGCCTTTCGTTTTAATTGATCTTCTTCAGTTTCTTCATCTTCATCATCACCTACTGGTTTCTTTCCTTTAGAACCCGAAGCTAAATTAACCTTTGATTCATTGTTTTTAGGTTTATCCCTTGTCTTAGCATCTTTATCATCTCCTTATTGTTTCAGAAGGATAGGGGCCTCGGGAACACCTTCAATCCGGTTCAGAAGAGCTATGGCAGGACGAAGCTTATCAGCTAAGTGCCAGCGAATGGTGATGGTCAATATTAGATCATGTGCGTCAAGAAGGTTGGATAGGAAAGAGTTGACATCACCCACACAGCTTTTCAAAATGGTTCGTTCAGATTTGAGCTCATCTATCTCTTTATTTGCTTGTTTAAACTTAACTGTCTGAGTCTTCAGTTGAGTAGTGCGAAGAGCAAGTTCATCCATCACCTTACTTTCAACAGCTAAGTCTTCTTGAAACTTGGAAAGTCTGGAAGAGATAGATGTTTGAAAGGCAAAGTTCTCAGCAGAGATATCAGTGTGAAGCTTCTCGATAGACTCTCTTTCTTTACAAAGTGAAACATTCAAGTGGACGATCGCATCATTCCTGTTTGAGAAATTTGACTCTGATGCTATGTTGATCTTTGTTATAAATGTCTTCATGTCAGAGATTCGTTTATCGACTTTTTTGGTTGCTTGCAAACAAGAACGAGTAGAATCATCAATTGCTTTGTTGGCTTTATCAACATTCACAGCATGTTCCTTAACCAGAGTATCGAGCATACTCTTGATAGCAGCTTCAAAATAAGCTTGGCTAGAAGAAGCAGTGGAAGAAACAAGAATAGAATCTAGTTTTGCATTCACAGCTTTCATATCTTTCTGAGTAAGAAGGGCATCATCATCACTGTCTTCATGAATAGAGAAGGGACTATAATGAAAGGTATCAAAATCAAGTCCCTTAGCCCTAAGAAATTCCTCCGAACCATCACAATGTTGAGGAGAAATAGGAGATGTAGTGGTAGTTGCTCCAAAACCTAAAGTCTTTGCCCCCACATCAGATGTATTGACCTTGATAGTAGGTTCGGTGTGGTGCTGGTAGTAGTGGTTTCAGTAAAAATGGGGTTTTGTTGTGGAGTAGAAATGGGTGGCGGTGTAGATACAGGAGGTAGACAACGATCGATGGTGATAGGAACAAATAACGAAGGAGGTGAAGGTGGAGGTGTTGGATGGTTTACCTCTTGGTGAATACCTTCCTTAGATTCGCTTTGATGACCAACATCAGATTCGATGTGAGATGAAGTTGAGGAGGGAACGCAAGGCTTTCGAGCTTGCTTCTTTACGCTTTTTCTCTTCGGGGATGAGGGAGTAGGCTTGGACGACTCACCTTTCGTCTTTCTCTTTTTGGAATGGAGAGTTAGAGTAGAAGGACCCTCTTTTGGTTGTTTCAGTTTAGCCCCTTTCTTAACTTTTTTAGCCTCATCAAGTGTCTGCTGCATTTCTAGTGTGAGGATTCTAGGACTTGAGACTTGACGCTTCTTGTATTCACCAATTAGCTTGTTGGCCCCCAACAAACATTGGTACATGGATTTGGGAATAGAACCCACAAAGGCAAACTTGGAATTATCAGTGATGATAATCTTTGTAGTGTGGAAGGTTGCGATTGAAGACTTCAAAGAATCTTCCTTGATTGGAATATTGAGCTTCGCTATAGCAAGTTGGACCACAATAGTCCAAAAGCAACCCATGGAAATTTCGATGTGGGGAGTGGTGGAGTTCATGCTTTGTACCAGTTGAGCCCATAATGTTGCCCCATAGTCAAGCCGGATTCCATGGTAAAGGCCATATAAGATCGCCATGAAGGATGTGTTAGCACAATCGGAACTAGCGACCCTTTCAGAAAAAGCTTTGAAGAGAAGGGTGAAGAGTCAATTCCACATTGCAGGGAGGTTTGATTTCTTGAACTTGGTAATAGAAGGAATAAGTATACCCCATCTGGTAGAACATCTCGAGAAGTTGTGCAGTTGCGATTGAATCAGGGTTTACCAGTGAATCATCCTGAGCAAGCCCTAGAAGAGAGCAAAATTGGTGCTTTATTAGAGAAGTTTTCTTATCAAGTACTTCAAAAGAGATCATTTCTTCCTCCTTGATGTAGGTGGCTGTTGAGTAAGCTTTTGATAACATCGACATTGGAACACATTCAATCTTTGTCAAAGAAATGACCAAAGGCAAATACTTCAAACATTCTACGATTTGCAGCATATATGCATTGTATTTGAACGGATCCAAATCGAGAATTAAGTTTTGATGCTACTTGATGGTAAGAAGAGAGGACTGAGCGGTTTGTTCTTGAGCGAATGATGATTCAACCATTATTGCGGTTTGAAGAGGAAGGTGAACAGTTGATAGAGAGCGTTGTTTAGGGTTCAAAGTTTTCTTTGAGAGTGATAAAAGGAAAATCATCAATCGATATAAGTACTTATAGGAAGAGAGAAAAAACCAAGCGACGATCGCGTAAAAAGCGTCTATTGGATGCCTAGAAATGTGTGGTATGACAACTATTACGGATGACAGGTTGTCATCATGACATCAAGCCGCGTGAGAATTCGAACCGTTTGAAATTCCACGCGCCTTTTATTTTAGAATCTTATCATCAACCTTTATCCCCAACGTTTCAAAAACCTTGATATCTATAAAATAAATAAGCTCCTTTCGTTTTTGAGAAACGAACATCAGAAGAGCATATGAGAGCAAAACTGAAAAACTGAAAAATGTCATAAGAGTCACGAGCTAGACTTTTGAAAATCATACCAAAAGTACCTCCGTTAAACTGAAATGAGCAAGCAGATAAATCTTAACTCGATGTGATAAGAGTAAGGTAGCTCATGACAAATGTGAATTTAGCATCCTAATTGGGAAGAAATGAATGATAGATTCGATTCATTAAGGCTTCACATAGAGTTGAGTGAGGCTTCAGACAACATGCAACAGGATGCTTCTAGGGACACTTAGCTAATACAAAGATAAAGAATTTTATACCTACCCCATCATTCACTTGAACAAGAGAATCTAAATGAAAAATATATTGGAAAGAAAAGAAAATGTTTTTGTATTTTCATAGATAATAATACAAAACGAAAATAAAATGTTTTTGAATTTTGAAAAACGTTTAAAGAAGAACATAAAACGAAACAAGAGTAATATACAAAATATTCACAGAGAATAGACCACGAGAGTTTGCTTCAAAAGAATAGTCGTGGCACGAAATAGGGCGAACGTTCGTCTAATTTCGGTTCACAAAAATTGGAAACAAAATAAAACGAGCGTTCGTTCTATTGCGCTTGTCAGTAAAATTGAAGGAGAACCGGTAACCCGATAGTGAACGAGCTACCATATAAGGTTGTGAGGATTTGCTTGGAATTTGCACAATAACAGATGGAAAAACATAATATCTGGTCTACTAGTTGTTAGATACATTAAAGGACCAATCATCTAACAATAAAGAGTCATAACTGTAGCGGGTTTTTCTAGAGATGGTGTAAGTTTCATTCCGAATGCCATTGGAACCTTCACTTTAGAGTCACCCACCATGCCAAACTTAGAGAGTAAATTTTAGGTATACACTTCCTGATTAATGAAAATACCTTCTCGACCCTGCCTTATATTCAATCCAAGGAAAAAATAAATAGGACCCATTGAGTTCATCTTAAACTTATTTTCCATCAGTTTTCAGAATTCAGTTGTGAGGCGAGGATGAGTAGATCCGAAGATGATGTCATCAACATAAATTTGGACAATCATCAAGTGGTCACCCTCTTTCTTATGAAAGACGTTTGGGTCAACCGAACCTTGTTTAAATTTAGACATTTTAAGGAAACGAGTAAGAGTTTCATACCAGGCTCTCGGAGCTTGCTTCAGTCCGTAAACTGCCTTATCCAGAATCTAACAATGATTGGGATACTTATCATTAACAAAACCAGGTGGTTGTTCAACATATATTTTTTCTTCTAATTCCCCATTTAATAATGCACATTTAACATCCATCTGAAACACTTCAAAGTTCTTATGAGCAACATATGCTAAAAATATCCAAACGGATTCCAACCTTGCAACAAGTGTGAAGTTTTCTTCGTAATCAATACCCTTTTCCTGGTAGTAACCCTTAACAACTAGTCTCACCTTTTTCCTTATTACATTCCCTCTTTATCCAACTTATTACGAAATACCCATTTCAAACCAACAACTGATGCATTAGGAGGAGATGGAAATAATCTCCAAACTTTGTTTCGTTCGAACTCATTGAGTTCGTCTTGCATTGCTTGAACCCAATCAGAATGATCAAGAGTAGTGTTGATGGATTTGGGTTCTTTCTTGGATACGAACAAACTAAACATACTGAATTCCACTTTGGAGAATAAAGCAGTTCATTTCGCTTTTATTTGAGATTCCGTAAGAACACATGTAGAAGATTCACCAATAACTTGGGTTTTTGGGTGATCTTTGGTCCATTTGATGAGTGGAGGATAATTTGGATCATAGGAGGGGTCCAATTCAACGTTTACATCCTCAAAATTTGATTAAACATCCGAATCATCATTCACATCCTTGTTCTCCCCCTCGAATGACGAGTGATCTCATTAGGATTTGAAGTGTCTTCTTCACTCTGCAAAGGAAAGTTTGTTTCTTCCGTAGTCGGTTGCTCCCCCTGAGGAGGTGCTTTAAAGTCCAAATCCTACCCCTGGAATGGAATATTAGTGTCTTGAGGCACATTCGTGGTTGGTGTTTGATTATTCATGTTATTTGTTGCTTCATCGATTATCTTCTTCAATTCATTTTCTTTGTTATCAGGTGCTTTTGCTTCAGATGTGATCGCCTTCTCAGGTTCATCAAATAGAAGCATAAACTCTTCATAAAGATTAGCCAAGGGAATAGCCACTTGGTTCGTTGAAGTAAAGATTTATTTTTCTTGACAATCATTCGCTCGAGTCTTCTTTAAATAATTATCATCAAATGTGACATAATAGGTTTCTTCAATCTTTTTGGATCTTTTTTTGGGAACCCTATATGCTTTTGATGTTAGCGAATATCCCAAAAAATCCCTTCGGCAGCCTTCTCATCAACCTTGTTTCGTTGTTCCTTTGAATTAAAAATAAAACACCTGGAAATGAAAACATGAAAGAACATGATGTTAGGTTTTCATTTATTGATGATTTCATAGGGAGTAATAGAAAATCTTTTATTAAAAAGAGATCGATTTTAAGTAAAGCAGGCGGTGGCAACAACATCAGTCCAGAAGTAAAGTGGAAGTGATGCGAACGAAAGCATCGTCCTAGCTACTTCACACAGTGAACAGTTTCATCTTTCAACTATTCTGTTTTGCTGTGGAGTATAAGGAGCAGAAAAATTATGACATACTCTCTTGTCAGTGAGGAATTATTTGAATGCTTGGTTCTTGAACTACAGACCATTGTCGCTTCCAACATTGCGAACTACCTTTCGTAGTTGTAACTCAGTTTGTTTGATGAAATCTTTAAGTCTAGGAGTCGCTTCTGATTTCTATTTAAGAAAGAACACCTAAGTGAAGCCAAAAAATTCAACTACAACAAAGAGAATATATTTGTTACCACCAATACTTTTGATTGCAAATGGGCCACAAAGATCAATATGGAGTAGTTTGAGTGGCTCAATGACCTTCGTGTTCACTATAGAAGGATGACTTTTTATGCTTTGTTTTCCCATTTCACATGTAGCACAAAGACGATCCTTGTTGTATTTCAAGAGAGGAAGACCTCGCATATGATCACCAAGAACTTGATTGTTGATGTCTTTGAAGTTGAGGTGTGAAAGTCTTATATGGCATAGCCAACTATCATCTGTTGCAGCCTTAATTAGCAGACAAACAGAAGGTTTCCCTTGTATCGTTTTGATGTCTAATGGATACATATCACCTTTTCGTCTTGATTTGAGCGGCACTGATTTCGTCTTCTTCTCGATAATTCCCGATCTTTCATCATCAAACGAGACCTTTAGAATGGTACCTACTACTAACTATGAAACACTTATTAAGTTGTGTTGCAGTCCCTCAACATATGCCACCTTGAGAATCGAGAAATCACCATTTTTTATCATGCCATATCCTTTGATTTCACCAAGTGCATTCACTACTAGAAAATAGACCTCTAATGACGCGTTTTTTACGACAGGCGCTGATTAATGATACGCAAAAGGACTTGCCCTTAAAATAGAGTTATCTCTCCAAAAAATTTAAGGATTTACGTCACGCATTATTGCATGCCCTTAATTTAGTGTCTCAAGAAAAAAATTAAAAACACGGAGGGCGCTTTATCTTAAACGCACGTCGTCTGTACCTGTTGCTTTATAATTTTAATGAAATGCGCATTTAGTAGAAAAGGAGGAAACGAAATCCCCAAAATTTTGAAAACCCGCCTTGTTTTTTCTATCTTCTATCTATTTTTCATCCTTACAGTTCACTCTCCCCTCTCTGATACTCTCTCCTCTAGATCTCCGTTCATTCTCTACCTCCCGTCTCATTGTAAACCACGAAGGTGAATCGTAATTGATCTGCGAAGTCTCCTTCTTTTTTTTTCTCAGGTACGACATCATCCCAATCCATTAACCCTTTCATTTTTCATTAAAAAACCCTAATTGACTTGGCAAGTTCATGAACCAGATGTAGCAAATTCCAAACTGGGGATTTAACCAAACTCGATAGAGCCATTGACGGAATCTTTGGATTCGGTCAACAAGGACTCTCTGTAATCGCGTAGCTTTCCTCACATGGGATTGCTCCAGGTCTTCAATCTATCAATCTACAATGGTAATTGTCAAGTTACATCGAATCAAGGTCTAGGGTTTCAAATGCTTCAAGTTCTTCCCAAATAACTTCCCCTCTCAAGACGATTTTCCTCAAATTTCTATCGAACTTGGTAGTGTTGAATCGGTGTGTATCGGTGTCAAGAACCTGCCTCGAGATCTGTTGCATTTATGAATGAGGAAGATTTGGTAAGGCAGCTCAGTCGATATTCTACCTCTGTCGTGTTTTCAACACATAAAACACAGGCAAACCTTGAAGAGAAATTTCAAGCTTTTGAATAAGAATCCTCAAAAACCATCGTAATTTCAAATGAAACCCCTCACCCTAGAGTCCAGACGCTTATTCTATGTCGATAGCACATAAAATCTAGGTTTTCTATTGTTTCTATCGACCAGAGACTTTCAATGGAGAAGACAAAATCTGGAAAGAAAGATTCAGATGCCTAGAAATTCAAATGCATAAACAAAGTTTTTTGATGTATTGTTTCTATCTACTTTTTTTTTCTAGTGAACTCTATGAATTAATTTTTCTCATATGTGTTTAGCATGTCTCAAATCAAGAGATGAATTGTTGATGTGCTTCAACCTGGGGAGACAGTAAGTTTCTTGTTATGTCAAATTGTTCAATTCTATTTTATTATTTTTCAAACTGATTGATGAAAATAATAAGTATAATATTCTTTTCAGGTGTTGCAAGCTTTAAGAAGGCTGAAAGGAAGTTCAATAGAAAGGAAAAGATGTTAGCTGAAACAAAAATTGTGTCTGATCAACTAACTGAAGATGCCATGAAGCTGATGGAGGATGTTGACTACAGTTGAGATAATCTTCATTCAACATTTTTCTTTATATTTATTATAAATTTGTCAACATTCTGATTTATGTAATAAATATTTATGTAGATGTGTATGATGAAAAACAGGAGGTCTTTCAGAGGGAAGCAGGTAATTAGCATTTCTTTATAAGTTTAATAATGAAATGATTTAAATATCAATAATACATTATTTCTTATATTCTTAATTATTGGGAATGTTATTACTAAAACTCTGATTTCATTTGTTTTTATAATTACAGAGGGATTTGAGAACCTAGCACGTGCTAGAGGGGAAGGGACCTCTTCTAGTTCAGGAAACAAGCAACCTAATTCCTTTGGAATGAGTGATTCCGGTCTCAATGGAATACCTTCCGCATATAATACTGCAAACAATGAGGATGATTGCTTTGACATGTTTGCTGAAGATGATGACAAATCTACTATTGATCCATCAGCTAGTAAGCAGTCATGAAGTTTTTTCGTTTTTTTCATTCAGATGGTTTATTACAATATTGCCCCTCAATTCCGTTTTTACTTGCAGGCATTGGATCTACAGAAAACGATTATGTATTTGATGAATCCTCAGGGTATGCATCTCTTTTTGTTTTCCATTCAGATTTATATTTAGTCAAAAAGAAACAGCATCTTATTGTTTCTGTATTTTTATTTTTTAATTTTTTTACAATTACTACTACAACAGCAGTTTAGGATATTATTATGACCCATCTTCAGGACTGTATTGCAGTGCATCATCTGGACAGCGGCAATATATTATATAATGTGGTCACTATTTTCAACCTGATTTAGTATTATTTGAATTATAGTGATTTTGATTTGGAGATAAAATGTGGTTACATATAAAGTAATGTGTTTGTGTTTTGTATTTTCCAGGTGTTCTTGTAACCAAGAAACTGGTGCCTATGAGGCGTTGCCATCAGGGAAGGCAATGGAAATGGAATTGCAACATAGTGGAATGGAATTGGAATCATTATTTTCAACCTGATTTAGTATTATTTGAATTATATTGATTTTGATTTGGAGATAAAATGTGGTTATATATAAAGTAATGAGTTTGTGTTTTGTATTTTCCAGGTGTTCATGTAACCAAGAAATTGGTGACTATGATGAGTTGCAATCAAGGGAAGGCAATGGAAATGGAATTGCAACATAGTGGAATGGAATTAGAATCACAGGTTTCGCATCCTGCTGTGCATGGTACTTATGGAAGCTTCATTCAAATTTCAACATGTTTAGGGTTGATGGGAGCTCTTTTAATCAGGATTCCTGTAAAGAGCATCTCAGGTTGGTAACAAAGCATTGTCTACCTCTGAAACTGTAATTAACATTTTAGATTTGGATTCATTTTTTGAATGTATATCCAGGTGGCGTATCTGCTTTTGGTTATCTACAATTCCATCCATAATACTTGCTCTTGCTATGATATTCTGTGCAGAAAGTCCACATTGGCTTTACAAGGTCTATTAAGTGTCATCGTCTTCATTTCTATTTGTTGATAAAACAAGGGCATATTTAATGCTGAAATTTGGGTGCATAATCTGTGCATCGATCAACTGATAGAAAAAAAATTCAGCGATTATGTGTATAATTTGGGTGCAAGGAAAATTAATTTCACCAAAAGTTCGTGATCAAGAGGTAAAATCATCAGCAAAAAGTGTAATCAGTTCTGATTTTTATTCCGTTTGATACTTGAAAATCTGCTTGTAAGTCACTTCTAAATAGCGTAGTACTGTAATTTCAAGTCTTTTACTGTGGCAACTTATGAACTCCATTATGTTTGACATATGATTAGAATGGCTATGGGGCGAGCTGGATGCAAAGTAAAATTGGTGATTTGGGTTCCAATACAACATTAAAGGAACATCATTTGTCATTACTGTGTGATGGATTTGATAAAGCATCATCAAGAAGAATCAACTGGCATACCAATGATGATATTTCATTGAATTATTTTCTTGGCTTAAGAAAAGATTGTTCTTAAAACTGCTCTGTGGAATGAAAAGAATCAATGTGGAATGAAAATAATTTGTTTACTGGATGTGTTGATGCGCCCTTAACAAGAAAAGGAGTAGAATAAGCAATTGAAGCTGGAAAGAGAATCAGTACAATGCCATTTGACATTGTGTACACGTCAACATTGGTTCGTTCTCAAATAACAGCAATGCTTGCCCTAACCCACCACTGTTGCTAGAAGGTATTTCTATTTTACCCTTCTGCACTTTCTCAAAATTACATGAGCAAATTAAACAAATGGAAGTTGCAGTTGAGATGATGGTGCTAAAGAAGAGATTCACCAGGTGTATTGTGTGTCTGAAAGAACAGAAGGCAATCCCTCGCTAGGTGTATTTTGCTAAAGAAGACCTTCTGCCCAATTCATTATATTTACTTGTGATTCTTCTCGGTTAATGATATCAGGACATGAGAGAATGTTATATGTAAGAAATCCTTATGTTTCTCTCAAATGTTAAGTTATGTAATGATAATGATATATATTTCTTTTCAGGTTGTTGATGTTGGAAGCCAGAATTTAAGTCATTGATTCATCCCATGTTGTAAGGAGTCAAATTCAGAATTACCACCTGTAGTCAACTGTTTTGGAAATGAGTATATATTCAATCTAGAGACACAGAGGTAATTATCAAATAATCTAGCAAGTATATGTGTATGTATAATATTTGTAGGGCTAATCTGATGTAATTTTGTTTTTATGTTTGAGCAGGCAACACTAGTTCATTACAAAAGGTTAATTTTTTTGCATTCCCTAAGTTTATTTTTAAACTATAAATACTTCATGATGAAATGTTGTATAATGTTTATCTGGATAAAATCCTATTTTATTACAAGAACGTACCATGGTTGCTGCTTTAGGTATGTTCACAGATCATTATTTTGAAATATTTGGTGGCAGTTTGTTTAAATGTTTGTTGTTGACACAGACAAGAGTTGAAGACATGGAAATTGAGTTATCGGATAATAAGGGCATAAGATTGTCCCATTGTTCAAATACATTGAGAAAATGAGAACAACGACCATACAAATAAACAAGGAAATCAAGGTGTGATTCATCTTTTTTATGTATATAAATAATAATACCATGAATAGACATTAAATTAAAAAAGGTCAATGTTGAGTGCTTTTAGCCAGCTGGCAGTTGCAACACTATTAGGCCCTGAAAAGGAGAGAGAAATCAACTGGTACTTACAGCCTGGACATAAGGAGAAGCTGATTGGATAGTTGACACCAATTATTCACAAGATTTCAGAGATTGTTTTACGTTGTGTTATTAGTGTAAGTAAAATTAATCCGTTTCATATTAGTAAATGTACTCATGCAAAATGCTTGGTCCATAAACATTACAGCCATAGGGCTATCACCTAAGGATTGGATATAAGTTCCACCAGCATGAATTTTTCCTCTTCTGTTTTATAAATTATCATCATCACTCAATCATGATGGCGAAGCATGAGCTTGTATAACATCATACCTTATTCGGTCATGGCTTGCATCCATACATTGCAATAGCAAGAACTAGGTCTAGGTTATGCATACACAATATATTCTTAAAACATCTAACTAGTGATGTGCATGCTATTTTTAGGTCTGTAATGCAGGCAGAGAAAGGAACATCAAACTTTTGAGGTACAACAGTTTG
Organism: Lactuca saligna; assembly: GCF_052625555.1. Taxonomy (NCBI): domain Eukaryota; kingdom Viridiplantae; phylum Streptophyta; class Magnoliopsida; order Asterales; family Asteraceae; genus Lactuca; species Lactuca saligna. The sequence continues at coordinate 145,246,156 of NC_136417.1, forward strand.
CCCACTATATCCCTTCTTTAAAAAAAATTGTTACGGGCACCAAAAGAGTTGGATTTTGGGATATGAGAGATCAGTTAAGGTTGTTGAAGAATTCAAGAGTTTTGCAGTAGAAGGCAATGTATATGAAACCATATGTTCCAAGATTGCCCCTTCCATATTTGGCCATGAATATGTAAAAAAAGTTGTGGCACGTCTCCTGTTTGGAGGATCAAGGAAGGTATAATGCCAACTTTACCCTTGAATATTGTTATCTGTACTTAATCATTTAGGAGCTCATTTCCTCTATTTCTACAAACTTTACCTGATGGTGTAAGATTGAGGGGTGATATCAATGATTTGCTCTTGGGAGACCAGAAGACAGGTTGGATTAAAAATTAAACAAGGTGCCTCTTAATAGCAATGTAATGATAGGTTAGATAGTTAGGGATTGTATTTTATGCAATGGATTGTTATTTTTGTATATGATTATTTGTATGATATTAAATTTTATGCCATGGATTGTATTTTTTGTATATGATATTTTATTTTCTATTATGAGACATTAAATACAAATTTAATTTGAAAATTAGTAAATCTATAAATAATATTTTTTTAAACATTTAAAATTATGATACGCAAAAATGTGTGTCATCTTCATTTATGACATGGCCTTTCTTGATAGGGGCTTTCTTGATACGCATTGCGTGTCATTAACACGCGCGTCGTAAGGTTACGACACGCGAATGCATGTCGTCTTCCTTTATGATAGGGCCTTCCTTGATACGCATTACGTGTCGTAAACGCGTGTCGTAATCGCACGTCGTAAATGAGCATCGTAAATGCACGTCGTCTATAGACGACATGCAAAAGCGCATCGTCTATCTTTATGACAGGGCCTTCCTTGACGCACATTTGTGCGTCGTCTGAGCCCTTTACGACGCGCAATGAGCGTCGTAAAAGGTTGTTTTTCTAGTAGTGATTGTTGCCAAACTTCACAAGACCACCATTCCTCAGTTCTCTATATTTTGTTAGCTCTTACTTTTATCCCATCATGTGACACAAACAACCACTGTCAATATACCATTCAGTATCAAACTGTTTGTCATGAATGTCCTACAAAAATTAAGCAGATTTAGGAACCCAAAGGTGCTTGGTTCCTCGTGAGCCTTTTACAGAAACTAGATAAGCGATAGAGGAATCAATCATATAGGTCCGTTTTATTAAATTTGTTTGATCTTTCCTCTTTATTGTGAAAACCTTGATCTTGTTATTTTTTGTTTCTTCAGAATCAGATTTGATTTCTTTATTTTTAGCTTGATTCTTGACGAATTCTTTTTGAACTTTCCTAGGGTTAGTAGTTGATTTCTTTGTTTGAACTTTAGAATTCGAGACTAACTTTACCTTTCCTTTGACATCATTTGATGATGCATTTGAGTGATGGGATTTTAGTTACTCAGTTTGCTTCTTTTGATAAGAGGGTTGTTGAGCGAAGTTCGCCTTTAAGTTGCAGGAGTGACAATGAGTACACTGACTTGGATTTATTTTTGAACGAGCTTTCGTACTTTGATTTGAAGGTTTTTCTCTGTAAACATAGTTGGAATTTTGAGATTGCCAACATTTCTTCCTTACATTGAGATTGTTCTGGTATCTTTGATTCCATAATCGTTTTTGCTCAGCGAGTAATTTAGCGGACTTGTGAATGTTTACTTGAGGTTTCACTCTCTTGGCATCGCTTTCGTCCTTCGCTGATTGAGGATTGGTTTCGCTTTGAACTTCCTTGGTACCACTCAGGATTTCTTTATCAATTGCCGAAAGATTGTTCAGTGGTTCTGCCACATATCAACCTTTAACTCTCCAAGAGGTTCTTTCAGAAAGACCTTTCATTTCTTCTGCATTATCAATTGGTGCGGACCAGAAGAACTCATCACATCCCTTTTCGTTGTCTTCATTAACGATGGATGTTAGTTTGACAATTTGATTTTTTTCTATTCCTCCAGTGGCAAACACTAGATTTGGTACAGTTTGGACTTTTAGGAAAAACAGTTGTTTTCGCTTTTATTGTTTTTGGTTCATTTTGAGAAATAAGTGCGAATTCAACTGAATTTTCAGAATTCAAAATTTTCACTAGTTGAGGTTCATTTTTAACAAACTCTTTGCAATCAACTTCGTCCTCTACTGAAATTTCGCTCATATCACTGTCCTGATCGAATTTAGAGCTACTATAAACATTTATTTTATTTTCTGAATTCAATTTGGCATTCAACGAGTCAAATTTTAGAACAAAATCAGATTTGATTTGCTTCTTATCGTTTTCATTCAAAAATTGCTTCATCATAGTTTTGTGGTCTTTGGACTTAATGTAAGATTCAATTCGTTCTGGTCCAACCCTATATGCATCAGGAGTTTCTTCACACAAAACTATGGATTCACAATTGTAACAGTCGGCGTCTATTTCAACTTTCTTTAATTCAAGAAAAGGTAAGATCATTTTGTGAATTTTCTCACCAATTCCACAATCAAGGTGCAACTGAGTAATGTTAAAGTAATGCCTTTTAGCAATTAAATAGAAAATGTTGCGTTGTTTCAAAAGCTTTAAATTGTCTCTTTGTAAATAAATGGACTCATCCCTAGACATAGAAAGCTCATACTCTATCTTCTCAATCCACATTCGCCCTCATCGCTTTTAGATGAAACCCTGTTCAATTGATTGGTTAGGTTTGAGTTTGTTAACCGTGTTCGTTTCAGACTATCACTAATGTTTGAAAAAGTAAATTTTAGATCGTTTAATTCAGTTTCATATTTAGAAACAGGTATATGAAGAGATTCAAGAATGGAATTCACCTTGTTAATCAGTTGTTTGCATTCATTGATCTGCTTTGGAACTGGTCGTGCTGCAAAACAACTATCATCTCCTCTTCCACGTCTAGTGACACTTTTCTGCATTTGTGACCCTTCATTTGTCACTATCAAACACCTACCAGCAAACTGGGAATGTACTTCCTTTGCAACGAAACCCCTTCCATGTGTGGGTTTGCGGACCTCATCATCCTCTAAGTCCGTTGACCAGACTTCGACTCCTCCAACCTCATCTTCAGCAGCATTTTCCTACACAATCAAAGCAAGCATAGAGTTGTCAGTGGTTTTCTTCTTCTTAATCTTCTCTAACGTTCGTGTGTGGTACATTTCATCATCTTCTCCTTCTTTTCTCTCATTCAACTTTCTCAACATACAATCCTTTGCCAAATGGTTTTTGCCATGACAATAGTTACAATCATAACCTAATTCACCAACTACCTTTTTCTCCTTTTTATCATCTTCCTTTTGAGGAGTGCTTTTACTTTCTTCCTTCACCTTTTCTGAGCTATAACTCCCTTGACAAATTCTATTTTTTTTTAATGGAAATTTCTTCCTTGCAAACTGTTTGGGATTTGAAATCATCAAGGCATACTCCTCATTTGTGAGATCACATTCAGAGTGATCCGATTCAGATTCTTCTACTACCATAGTCTTTCCTTTCGCAACCAGAGCTAGAGACCCCATACCTTAAACAACTTTTGCTTCCTTCGACACTTCTCTTTCATGCGACTTGAGAATACCAACCAATTTAGTCAGAGAGTAACTTTTAAATTGCTTGTGTGCCTAAACTGTAGATACAACTGCATTCAGACCTAAGTGCGTTCATAAAGGTGAGCTTTTGTTCGATCACTTCTCATCCAATGGCATATTTGGTCATCCTGCTAAGAAGATGATTGTAGTAGTTGAATGTCTGACCTATATTTTCATCCGGCTTTTGTGCAAAATCCCTAAACTCTAAAAGCATTAGAGTCCGAGTTGAATGCTAAAGATCTGCATTAGTGGAGTAAAGTTTCTTGAGCTTGTCCCATATGTCCTTCACAGTATTGCACAAACTTACCAAGTGAAACATGTCTGCTTGCAAAGCAAATCTGATGATCCTCATCGCTTTTACATTGCTAATAAGTTTTTCTTTCTCGTCTTGTGGCACATCTTTAACATCAAGAAGCAGTTGGTTATATTCTTTCTGTGTTTTGATGGTTCTTTTAGTCTCGGTTTGAACGAATGGACCTAGAGTAATGGATTCCCATATTAGATAACCATTATCGTCTGAACCAAGAACATAGTCATCAAAATTGAGAGCCCAAACTTCGTACTCATGGGGGAAAAGTATTAGGATCCTTGTAGCTGCTTGAGATATTCAAGGAGTTAATGCTCGAATCATCGTGTTTCATTTTAACAAGTTCTTTGTAACCTGCTACAAATCATATGTTCAAACTAAACAAATAGTAGGGTAATATAAAGATCACAGTAAGTCGTCAGAAAACCAATAAAGATGACTAATCAAGATCGTATATCAGCGGAAACCCTAGTATCTCGACAAATAGAAGAGATGCGTATAGAGTACACAATCTCCTGCTATGGTACCAATTGTAAGAATGAAAAGCTTAAAGATTGATTAGATTCAACAGGTAAATAAAGAACACAAAGATAATAAAACTGGTGATGAATGATTAAAAGTCACGCCTAGATGAACTCGATGAAGAATTTCAACTGTAGAAGTGTTCTAGGGTTTACAAAGTAAATCTTATAAAAAACGTTAACATTCTACGGTGCACTCATGCACTATAAATACTTAAGCTCTAAATAAAGAGACGGCTTGGACAGGCCCAATATCGTATAAAAAAATGGACTAATAATTACAAGCCCAGTAACGCAAGACATAACACCTAACATCTGTCTAACCTGATGGATTTGTTTTGTCATCTTGAGCACTATCTCGGTGCTCCCCATCACTCTCTACCTGAACTCCACCCAACAGATGGGAGTCCAACACCTCCTCCCATATAAAAGCTAAAAGGGATGTACCCCAATAAAGCAGGGATGGCTGTTGTTGTATGAAAACTCAACAAAGGTCATAAATAGGTGCACACACCCACAATATCATCATCAAACCATCACCATACTGATTTCACTAAACTCATGCTCCGCGATCCAACATAAATAGGTGCACACACCCACCCAGATTAAGCATCACTGCTCTTAATGAAAATTCTCATAAACAAAGCACTTTACCTCAATAAAATTTACACCCTTGGACAATCCCTATCTGGTGACAATTAACTGATTGGTCCATAACTGGAATAAATAATAGTCAATCGATGCTCCTCTTTTCGTCTAACAACCTGAGTCTTATAATAATCTTACATTCCAACAATTTAGGGAATCATACTCGGAAACCAAGATACACCATCCCAGAATCTCATGATATCTTGTCATGTCTATTGATCTTCAACTACACAACTCGAAGCCTTCGAAGTACCCTGTGACATCCCCATTTTCACGGCCAGAAAAGACCGATTTGTTTATGCTTGTTTTTAAAACCAGAGTACTCTTTTAAAGAAAACAGTTGAGGAATTTGTTCCCAAAACAAAATATGATAAAAATTATCAAAGCATTTCTTTAAAGAAATGTATTTTCATTATATAAAAAAATCTTAGGATGTCATGTTCCGATACAGACATATAAGCATAAACAGAAATTACATTTAATTACACAATTGATTTATATCTCCTTTAAATCTCTCTGTGAAGTATGTCTTCGTATTAATACATGTGATACAAAGAATACTGAGTGGGTCAGGCTTGGGAGCCTGGTGAGCATATAGGGTTTTCATCCCACAATGTTATATCATATAAAAGGCAACTCTTATCCCACCCCATCGATCCTCACAACTACACGATCTAAACTCTCGTATCTAAAATTTTCCTCTTTACCCGATCCCTACTCACGGATCTAAAACTATTATCTTCACCCGATCCATACTCACGGATCTAAAACTAACCTTTTCACCTGATCCATACTCACGGATCTAAAACTAACCTTCTGATCTGATCCATACTCCCGGATCAATAATTGTACCCAATCCATACTCCCGGAATAAGGACAATTAACTATACCCTAATCATGATCTGATCCATACTCCCGGATCAATAACTGTGCACAATCCATACTCCCGGACTAGGGACAATTAACTTAGTCTTAATCCATACTCCCGGACTAATAACAAGTTTTATCTCTTTACCTGATCCATACTCCCGGGTCTAAAACTAACCTCTTGGTCTAATCCATACTCGCTGAATAACTAGATCAACAACAACGACATCGGGGCCTCTCATCTGTTTATCACACATCAATTATCTACCCCTGTTCTACCCAACATATTAGTAGATAAAAATATATATTTTTATACATAGTTTAAAGCTTGTATAACATTCTCCTTTATTCCACATAACAGATGAGGCACACCCACGTAACACATATTTCATAGAGAATAAATAAGATCTATGAGATAGAAGAAAGTGAATATACATTCACACATATAACAAAAAAATATACACATAACACGTATTTTATATTAAATACTTCATAATTATGCGTTAGAAAAAAGTAACCACACACTCACTTGATCAGAAGATGATCGGACAGCACTACGACTTGTAGAAGTAGTATTCTTCGGTAGATCTGGAAGATCTTAACAAAAACCGGGCTCCTCGCGGGCAGAGCTTCGGCTCGGGAATCGCACTTCTTGGGATCTTCGGGTCCTCGGGACTTGCTTCGAGTCTCGGGAATGATACCGGGGCTTCGGGATAATTCTTGCACGAAAAACGATGCAAAAACGCGAGAAAACGGGAAGAAATGAGCAAAGAAGTCGGTTGCCCTCGACACCCTTTTATAGCGGGCTGGAAGCTTATTTACGCTGGGTGTAAATCTTCATTACGCTGGGCGTAATGTGGATAAGCCCGGTGACTCCCCCCTTTGGATAATATCCGAATTTTTATTTAAAGTAAATATCGAAAATATTTAATAAACTTCAAAAATTCATATCTTCCTCATAAGAACTCCGTTTTTGATGTTCTTTATATCCCCGCGTAGGTGAGACTACGATCTACAACTTTCATTTAGACTCCGTCGGCTAATTTTGACTTTATTTTTATTATTTATTTTTAGTAGGCCGGGACAGGAAAACTCCGTTATAAAATCATAACTTCTTTATCCAACATCCGTTTTCGCCTATCTTTTTATCGTTTTACTCCTATTAACGAGACCTTCGATTCTAATTTAGATTGTTTTGGCTAAAAACCGCTCGGTCTCAAATCGAGCATTCGGGTTGCATACCGCTAAGTCGAAACTTCGAAAAATCATAACTTCCTCATACGAAGTCAGATTTGGGCGTTCTTTTTATGCACGCTCATGGTTTAACGTATTCTACGACTTTCATTTAGATTGATAAGGCTAAATATCGCTCTAACGTAAATTCACTTTTTACGTCGCGCTGTGTCGTGTCGGTTCTGTCGCGAAACTTCGACAGGTCATAACTTCTTCGTTATAACTCGGATTTCGGCGTTCTTTTTATGCACAGAAACCTTGTAACATATACTATAACTTAATTAAGATTATTCCTTCAAAATAATATTCCATCAAAAAGTCATTTTTGACGCTTAACGTCTCTAATTGACTAGCCCGGATCTACGGGCGTTACAATTATCTCCCCCTTAGGATGATTACGTCCCGGAATCATCAACGAAATAGGACTTGCATAATGATTCCACATGTTATTTATTCATCCTAGGTAATAACTGTAACTTCTATGTTTCCTCGAAAGAGTATTTAACTTTATGGCTTTCTTGATCGCAGAAGATGCCCAATCTTGCATCTGCTTATCGTACTATGTTGTACTTTCAATCATAACCTTCAAGTTACCAGATAAGTCCTTATTGTGGACTCCTTCTTCTTCTCAAGATAATTACTTTCATTTATCTATTGTAACAAACCGATGGGTCGTTATCTATTGATCTCTCATCGCACGATGCGACGCTTAGACTCGGTCTTTAATGAAGTTAAATTCCAAGATAGAATATACCTTTCTTCATATTCTAATGTGATAATCACATTTCAGCATGTATCATTTCTACCTGCAAACTTCTTTTAACAACGAGCGCAACACTATCAATCGCATTAACTTCAACCTTCTGACTTAAGTCAGATGTTACATCTAAATTGGTCCTTTAGACCACGTAACATACTCCTCGTAGTCAAACTCAAATTTAAATATGACCACTAGGGTCGGAACAAGAACCATATTACTAGTCATTACCGAAACAATGGTAATGACATACTAGAATAAAGTGGAATCAATTACTAGCTTCTTGGTAACATTGTGACTTTCCCTGATCCAAGTGCGAGCCCTGTGCTTCCGGTAGTATATGCATCTACTACCTTTCAAACCTACTCATACTCATCCCAAGTATTGTCCCGCAGTCGACCAAGTCACCATACAAGAAAATCAGTCAATCATTCAACACATCAGTTAGCAAAACTAGGGTTTATATTAATTCCTTGAAACGATTACACAAAAGTTCAACTTCACCCTATACTACGCCTCTAGTAGGCTACACTTCCTGATACAGACTTTATATATTGACATGAAGTCTTTATCCTTGAATCCTTGCATTGTGTTCTGCTTCGTCGAGGATCATGTGGAATGCTCTTGGCTTTGGTGGTGCATTTGGCTTTATAGCCTCTTCTCTTCTTGGGCAGTTTTGCTTGAAGTGTCCTTCTTCACCACACTTAAAGCAGGCTTCTTTCTTTTTTGGGCATTTGCTGGCGTAATGACCAGTCTTCCCGCATTTGAAGCAGGTCATTTCTTTAGAGCATTCCCCAATGTGCTTCCTTTTGCACTTGTCACACCATTGTGCTCCTTCTTCAAGCTTCTTCGAATCAGACTTCGAAAATTTTCTTTTCTCATTAGAACCTGAAGTTCCTTCTAACTTTCTCTTCTCGCCAACTTCAACCTTACTGTCCGTCCTCCCCTTGATCATATTCTCAACAGACTTGGCAGCCCAAATAGCTGCCTCTAGAGTAGGTGCCTGACGCACTGGCACTGCATACTCCCAAGGGAGTCCCTTTGCGTACCGGTCGACTTTTGTTAGTTCGTCTGAGACAATGCGCAAAGCAAACTCCATCTTGTATGTGAAGGCATTCGTGTATACATCCACTGACATGCTGCCTTTCTTCAATATCAAAAATTTGTTCTCCAACTCTAGCAGGTTTTGGGCCGAGCAGAACTTGCGCTTGAATTGCACCAAGAACTCTGCCCAAGACAGTTGCAGTGGCTCGTTAGGGTTTAGGATCTTCCTTAGAGTGTTCCACCATTGAACGGCTCCACCTCGGAACTGACGCACTGCATAGATAGTCTGCAACCTGCCTCTGTGGCCACAAGTCATGAAGGCTAGCTCCATTTCCGATATCCAATCCATAACTCCGATTGGATCTTCCTTTCCAGTGAAGGTCGATGGTTTGCAAGTCAGAAAATCCTTATACTTGCATCCCATTCCATCATTCCTTCCATTCTGGTTGTTTTGCCTAACTTTTGGTGGGTTGCTTGACCAACAGATCCACTAAAGTTTCCACATTCCAAGTGCCCTTCATTCACTTCGGGCTCTTCCACTTGAATTAACAGATCTTCACGATTCTGTTGAAGCAAACGTCTCGTTTCATCCATCTGACGATCCAACATCGTCTGAATCATCAATTGTACATCGGCCATTGTTATCGGCTCAGGTGCTGCTGCTATGACAGGTATTTGCTCAATCACTGGTGGTTGATTCCTATTTTCATAAGCATTTCCAACTCCACTTCTTGTTCTCACCATTTTTGATCTATACACCAAATAAGGTGAAATTAGATCCTTATTCACGATAGATATTCAAATCATCCTTATCACTCCGAAAAATTTACATGCTAGTTCTAATATCGTAAACGTACGCTTAGAATCCTAAACACATAAGGTTTCCAGATCCGGTCGGCAACAGACCATAGATCCGAACAAATAATAGCACCAATATAGCTATCACACAAAACATTTAGCACATAAAAGCATTTTAGGCATCATTCCTAAAATAAACTAGTGCTTGTGTCAATTTAGGTTTACTACCTAACATATTTTAGACACACTGCTCACAATCATTACTTAGCATTTTAAGTTTAACTCTAGAAATTTCCTACAAATTCCTAGTTCACTTAAACTAATGCTCTGATACCAACTGTGACATCCCCATTTTCACGGCCAGAAAAGACCGATTTGTTTATGCTTGTTTTTAAAATCAGATTACTCTTTTAAAGAAAACACTTGCGGAATTTGTTCCCAAAACAAGATATGATAAAAATTATCAAAGCATTTCTTTAATGAAATGTATTTTCATTATATAACAAAATCTCGGGATGTCATGTTCCGATACAGACATGTAAGCATAAAAAGAACTTACATTTAATTACACAATTGATTTATATCTCCTTTAAATCTCTCTGTGAAGTATGTCTTCGTATTAATACATGTGATACAAAGAAAACTGAGTGGGTCAGGCTTGGGAGCCTGGTGAGCATATAGGGTTTTGTCACAACTATACAGTTTGTGTCTTGTAATCACTACACTCAAGAAAAATGTAGAATCATAAACTTAAGAGCATGTATGATGCTTACTCTATGACAACAAAACTTCAATCCAATACACCATACAAGTACTACAAATAGTCAACAAGCAATTGGAAACCCTAGAAGTTCTTGTTAGGTCCATTTTGGGCTAGGACTTCCTTATTCGACTCAATAGACCAATAAGCTTCCAATTTGACTATCATGGGATTAGAACCTTTAAATGGGCTCTAATTGGATCCATATTCATTTATTTCAACATTTTGGGCCATATTGGGCCTAGAATGAAATAAATTAAATACTATGAACCATAATTAACCTAAACTAGCCCAATAAAGTATAAAAATGTCACTTATATTTTATAGGACCAACAATCAATCAATTTAACTCCTATATGGGCTTAGGGGCAATAAAGCCCAAAAAATCACTTCTCCCCTCTCCAATCTCGACCCAAGCCCAAAGAAAAGGAAGAGTTGACCTTTGTTGCCACCTCACAATTATTCAAGGGTCTTCTATACATCTTGTCCCATATATCCATGCATACATCACTTCAAGATCTCTCTTCTTCTCCCTCTCTCTCATTCTCGGCCGAACACACACACGTACACTCACAAAAATTCATTTCATCCTCTCTAAGTTTTGAAGAACATCTCCTTCCTCATTCTTCTAAATTTTCGAGATTTAAGGTCATTCCAAGGAGATTTTTCACAAGCACTACCATCCAAGGTAAGTTTATACTTAAATCTATGATCTAGGTTCCTTGATTTATCAAACCTCTCATCTTAACACATAAAAATTTATGGTCTAACTCCCTAGAACCATCTAAGTCCGAAAATCTCCTCAAGAAGTTGTTAGGGCTGAAAACAACATCAAACTTCTTCCATTCTCCTCCAAAACCGAAACCACACCCAAAGGTGAGCTTCATACCCCCTATTTCTCGGTTTTTATAAGTTTTGTGGGGGGGAATACAAGCAAATGTGTAGATCTATGAGTATATGTATGCTTTGTATGATTTCTATGTTTGTTTACATGTTCTTATGTGATTATGGTGTTGAAACTAGTCAAAGAGTCCTTAAAATCGAGATTTGCATTAGGATGTATGAAACAAGTGTTAAACATATTATTACACGCAAATCATTTCTAGAAAAATAACCAAGTTGGTTAATATGAACTCATTGGGCTAAAAATCCCATTTTTAGACTCAAAATGTTAAAAATATAAGGTTAAAGGGCCCAAATTGACAAAATACAAATTCTGATGGATGAAATGAGTCAAAACAGTTTCAATAAGGTATTTTTCTGGAAATATTCTCTTTGAAGGATTAAATGTGAAATTGTTAAGCATAATGGGCCAAAAATGAATTTTTCGGCCCAATAAAGCCCAATACGTGAGATTTTCAAATTAGAGGGGCTGAAACTGTGATTTTCTGTAAAACAGGGGACTACTAATGCTCCAAGTCCATTTCAAGGGTTAAAAATGCTTTTCATATTTAAAACGGACCAAAAATGCAAAAATTTTCTATTTTGGGCCAAAAGTGTAAAAACTGCGAACATAAGGGTTTCAGCCGAGAAAATTTTCATTTGGTGGACTAAAACTGTTTTTCAAATAAGTTTGAGCTGAAAAATAACTTTTCTACAAGTTTTGATACTAAAGTGTCAAGAAAAATCGTTTGAGGACTAAAATAGAAATTTATTTTATACAAAGGGTTAAATGTGTAAAGTATCCAAAAGAAAGGGGCTGCAATAATCAAACATCCTAATAATTTAAACAATAAATCCGTCATGATGAAATACTAGCACCTCGACTATCGGCAAATTATAATACACCTTCAACACCAAAAATCGTATCCAAACGAATTGATTCGGTCTCGAATCAATAATGAATCCGAAATTACTAACACGGCGAAACTTCAATACACACGCGGAAATTTCGGGAAGTCAATACACACGTGAGAATACACCAGACGTCGATACACCGTCTTTGGGCCCAAAAGTTTCAAATCGTGTTTGTCAGGCCTAGCTAGCCCAATGACATGATCTTTAGGCCCAAAGGAAACTCGCTTACATGTAGTTGGGTCTTATATGACCTAATTTCATGTAAAAGACTTTTATAGGCTTTGTGCTGTTGGACCCCAAGGGCCCTCTAGTGCTGCTAGTAAAGTCGAGAATTCACCAAATGCGAGTCGAGCTAAGGGCCCTTCGCATTCACGATAGCCTTGAACGACTTACGGAAAATATCGGGGCCGCACCCTCTTTTCCTCCTTGGTTGTGGGGCTACACGAAGTCCGGGTGTTTGGATTAAGTGAATAGTGCGAGCAACACCTAAGGGATCATTTGTATGGTTGTAAACTAGTCATTTTCATTAATGTGTGTTTATAACAATTCACAATCCATAATTAATCCAACGTCACCGGGACTCAACGAATACACCTGTCGTAACGAAATAACAAGACATAAATCATTTGATGCAAAGCATTAGGAAAACATCGGGTTTTCCTAGGGTTTTCAATTAATATACCTACGAGTTACATACCGAGTTTTACAAACCGTACTTTTACATTTATAGAAACAAACAAGCATACTTACGGATCTTCACACTTTTTATACTAAGTTCTTTTCAGAAAATATCAGATTTTCTAGTGATTTTCAAAGCAATACAAACCACTATATTTCAAACATTACTTATGAACTCACCAACATTTCATATGTTGACGTTTTTCAAAATACTTGTATTCTCAGGTAACAGGTAAATCTAAAAGGAAAAATGTACTCAGTAACGTCTTGTTGTTGTCTTAATTAGTACCGAACAATTTACTTTTGAGCATGTAATATTATGGATCAATGTACTAAATGTAAACACTACCAGTTGTAATATTCCAATGCTTGGTATTGTATGATGTTATGTTTCATGTATATTCATTGTGATGGTATTCAATTGAGTCACAATAGCCCTCGGACATTTCCGCTGTCTGGTTCGGGGGTGTGATTGGTTTTCATCCCACAATGTTATATCATATATTTATATATATAGAACATTCAAACTTGTACAATTTCACCATATAAAGGCAACTCTTATCCCACCCCATCGATCCTCACAACGACACGATCTAAACTCTCGTATGTAAAATTTTCCTCTTTACCCGATCCCTAATCACGGATCTAAAACTATTATCTTCACCCGATCCATACTCACGGATCTAAAACTAACCATTTCACCTAATCCATACTCACGGATCTAAAACTAACCTTCTGATCTGATCCATATTCCCGGATCAATAATTGTACCCAATCCATACTCCCGGAATAAGGACAATTAACTATACCCTAATCCTGATCTGATCCACACTCCCGGATCAATAACTGTGCCCAATCCATACTCCCGGACTAGGGACAATTAACTTAGTCTTAATCCATACTCCCGGACTAATAACAAGTTTTATCTCTTTACCTGATCCATACTCCCGGATCTAAAACTAACATCTTGGTCTAATCCATACTCGCTGAATAACTAGATCAACAATAACGACATCGGGGCCTCTCATCTGTTTATCACACATCAACTATCTACCCATGTTCTACCCAACATATTAGTAGATAAAAATATATATTTTTATACATAGTTTAAAGCTTGTATAACATTCTCCTTCAATACCTATTCCACATAACATATGAGGCACACCCACATAACACATATTTCATAGAGAATAAATCAGATCTATGAGATAGAAGAAAGTGAATATACATTCACAAATATAACAAAAAAATATACACATAACACGTATTTTATATTAAATACTTAATAATTATGCGTTAGAAGAAAGTAACCACACACTCACTTTATCAGAAGATGATCGGACAGCACTACGACTTGTAGAAGTAGTATTCTTCGGTAGATCTGGAAGATCTTAACAAAAACCGGGCTCCTCGCGGGCAGAGCTTCGGCTTGGGAATCACACTTCTCGGGATCTTCGGGGCCTCGGGACTTGCTTCGGGGCTCAGGAATGATACCAGGGCTTCAGGATAATTCTTGCACGAAAAACGATGCAAAAATGCGAGAAAACGGGAAGAAATTAGCAAAGAAGTCGGTTGCCCTCGACACCCTTTTATAGGGGGCTAGAAGCTCATTTACGCTGGGCGTAAATCTACATTACGCTGGGCGTAATGTGGGTAAGCCCGGTGACTCCCCCCTTTGGATAATATCCGAATTTTTATTTAAATTAAATATCAAAAATATTTAATAAACTTCAAAAATTCATATCTTCCTCATACGAACTCTGTTTTTGACGTTATTTATATCCCCGCGTAGGTGAGACTACAATCTACAACTTTCATTTAGACTTCGTCGGCTAATTTTGAATTTATTTTTATTATTTATTTTTAGTAGGCCGGGACAGGAAAACTCCGTTATAAAATCATAACTTCTTTATCCGACATCCGTTTTCGCCTATCTTTTTATAGTTTTACTACTATTAACGAGACCTTCGATTCTCATTTAGATTGTTTTGTCTAAAAACCGCTCGGTCTCAAATCGAGCATTCGGGCTGCATACCGCTAAGTCGAAACTTCGAAAAATCATAACTTCCTCATACGAAGTCAGATTTAGGCGTTCTTTTTATGCACGCTCATGGTTTAACGTATTCTACGACTTTCATTTAGATTGATAAGGCTAAATATCGCTCTAACGTAAATTCACTTTTTATGTCGCGCTGTGCCGTGCCGGTTCTATCGCGAAACTTCGACAGGTCATAACTTCTTCGTCATAACTCGGATTTCAGCGTTCTTTATATGCACGAAAACCTTGTAACATATACTATAACTTAATTAAGATTATTCCTTCAAACTAATCTTCCATAAAAAAGTCATTTTTGACGCTTAACATCTCTAATTGACTATCCCGGATCTACGGGTGTTACATACCCCAACTCCTTAATGATGTATGGGAAAATCATCAATCCCTGATAACGCGTTGATAACAATCCAAAACCCCAACACTACTGATCAACCCAATCAAACTACACCTACCGACTCTAAAGTTGATTGACAAATCAACTACTGCCCCTCCGGAAGTATAGATAGCAATCTATATGTTGAATTAGCACATATCTCAACCGTCGAACCTTGACCTTAATGACCCAATCTCCTCGAAACTTAAACATTGGCGAACCCAAAAGAAACGCTGACCATAATAAGACCCCTGCCAACGGCTACCTACCATGAAGACACTCATTCTCTCATGGGCACATACAACATGCATCATCTCGCTCTGTACCTTGCCTTGACTACCTCAAGACCCAAGCCTCATATAATCAGACCGTAGATCCCCATAAACCAATATTTTGAACCGCAACATAAACAGATTGCAGATCCTCCCAACATAATACCTAGTTCTCCCCTACTTAGGGTTCGAACCATCACCAATGGGCATACCAAATAGACTACACTACAGACTGGCTCAACATATATACCATACTCAACTCTTGGCACGTACCATGCAACACTCGATGATCTTCCAGATAAAGACCAAGCACCTCTAAGTATTCTGAATGTCAGATGGAAACCTCGGAAACTTCCCAATGTGACTACCTCCAATCACCCAAAATCTCATTCGGCTACACACACAAATATTTCGATAGTCCTAAAATAATACTGACTCTTTATCTAGAGATAATGGACTATTGCACACTTCATTCTCTGTATCCTCAACCAACACCCCATCGCAAGAATCGACATAGAACTAGGAGACCTCACTCTCATAGTCGATTTGTGGCATAGAAAATGAAGGTCGTCACCCTGGTTACTTGAAACTGTGGCTAGAACACGCCTTACAATGTTCATTTGAGGCGCATCCTTATCCTTGCCTGTCCTAATCCCCACTGATGACTCATTTGAGGCACACCCTTATCCTCGCCTTCCACGTCGTGTCCTCATAAGTGTCATGTCGTGACGATTTAAGACACTCTTATTTTGGCTCATATTGTACTCTTTTTCCATGGTTCTTGATGATCTGACACCTGCCACGTCATAGACATATATGCATTATGTCGTGGCCATCTTAAACACTCCAATCTCAACATGTATTAATCTCAAACATTCTGATAACTCATCACTCTTCACGTTGTGACATGCTCATTGTCACATTGTGACATACTCAATGCCACATTGTGGTGAACATTCATCCATGTCATGGGATTCAAGAGTCATCCATTGACTTTAACTTCTGTTGACTTTCTCAAAATAGCAACATACTTTCATCTCAACTTCAAACAACCATAACTTTATAAGAGCTCCATTTTCGATGATCTTTATATCCACACTTTCATCTTTAATGATGTATCACTTTCTCAATTCCATTTTGCTAAACAAAAAATGTAAAATTTCAAGTAAATACAAGCTTGTTTCACCTACTCGCCTTATATCATTTTATATATTCCAAAGTGATACCTGGTCATGAAAGACATATATTACAATACTTAATGTAGGTTAAGTATTGGATTAACCTGTACTTAAAGACTACTTCATGGAATCTATCATAAGTAGTTCTAAGATGATAATATCATGTATTCTTCAAACAAATAAGAATGATACCTATCATGAGTAGTTCTAAGATGATAATATCATGTATTCTTCCAACAAATATGCATGATACTTTAGCTCAGCAGTCTGTTATGCTTTAGTTTTCTCCATTGTTTTCTTTAACTAGCAACCATATAGGAAATGTTCAAGTATGACACGATGTCTAGATAGAATCTATGTAGGGTAAGTTTATTTGTTCCTTCTGTTGGAATAGTGTCTAAGGCTATAACTATATTCGGTGGTGCATGGTCCTTTTGGGTTGCCTTCACCATAGCAACTTGAAGGATGATTTGTTAAGAGAGAGTAAATATTATAAGGAATAATATTTAGCTATTTGATTAATATAAGTCATAAATTAATTGGTATTAATTTGGTGACTTAAAGAGATTAATTAAATAAGAGGGTATAAACTGTCAATTGTTTGATAGTTAGACTTTAGACTATAAATCCATTAGGATGGACTTTGGACGGATTCTAAGAGCTTTAGGATAGCTCAAAATCGTCCATAAGGATATCTATGGAATGGATTTGGATAGCCTTAAGTGAAGATTATCCAATTAGGGTTTAGGGTGAAACCCTTAAGGAGTCTAAAGGTATAAATAGGCCCTTGGGATGTGGAATTCGTGTACAACCTTTCAGAACCTAAAGCAAGGAACCTCTGGTCGAATTCCATCCCCTCTCCTCTCTCCTAAATCATCTTGCTTGCTATTGGTGTTTGTAAGCCATTAGAGGAGTGACAATTGTGACTCTAGAAGCTCCAAGACAAGAAGATCAACAAGGAACTCAAAGGTATGATTCTAGATCAGTTTTAATGTTGTTGTTTAACCTAATTAGCCATTAGAAGTCTTGGATTCAAGAGCATGTTTATTAGAAAGCCTAGATCCAAGCAATAGGGTTTTGCATGCGCACATAGGAAAGTTCTTATGGCTAAAACCCAACAGTGGTATCAGAGCCTAGATTGGTTTTCTACAAATTGTTGCTTGAATAACTGAAACAAACCTGCAAAATTCGATTTTTTGGGTTTTGAGTCACTGACTCGTCGAGTTCCATGGTGGACTCGTCGAGTAGGCCTGACTCGTCGAGTCCCCTTGTGCACTCGGCGAGTCCAAGCGTCAGGAATGGCCAAATTCGGGATTTTTTCATAATTATCTTATGGAAACTTACCTTAATCATATTAGATCAATGTAAATCCGATTTTTTGATAAATATGATTGTTATCTTGATCTAATTAAAGATATTTATCATCTAATAAAATATTTAATTTCCTTATATGATAATAATTAATTATTTTGGTAATTATCTTCAAAGAAATCAAGATAAATCAAATAAAGATAATTAGAATATTAAATTGTTAATTGGAATTATTTGTTATTTGATCCTCCATGTTTTAAATGTTTAAAACCTACCCTTAAGTTTTGAAATTTATAATTGTGATTAAAAGTTTTAATTTAGACAACTTAAATTTCAAACTCTAGATTTTGAAAAGTTTAAAATACAACCCTATACTTATATGATATTATTAGAATAATATATATATGTATAACTAAATGCTAGTCTTACCGCTAGTAGGCCTCATTCACGAAGCCGATCTATAAGGTGGGTATAAGGTTGCGGCCTATAAAATGGCGCTTAATGGGTGTACACTCACACCCACCGCTTGCTTGATTGGTGGAGGGTCGTTAGCCGAACGGGTAGGATAGGGCAACCTCATCCTCTCATTAAAAGTATAATAAGAAATACGAAGTAACTAAATTTTTTTTAAATTTCCCAATCTTAGTTACTTTAGGAAAAGTGAATTGATGCAATCCCATGAAATTACACTTTGCACCTTGCTAAGATGTTAGTGGAGCGTGTGTGGTTTACCGGCACACTAATTGGTTCTAAGCGAAGGTGGCAAAGGGTGATTCATTGTTTATCATAGTTCGATGGAGCGTGTGTGGTTTACCGGCACATCGAATAGGTGATCGTAACAATGAAGGCACCATGTAAATTTGCATGGTAATTCACACCCACTTTGTGATCCTCGGCATCCCAGTCACAAACAAGAGGGGCATATCGAGATTTAAACATGCCATTGAATAGTTCAATGAATCTCATCCGAACCTAGGAATTCTCAAAAACACTTAGGACCAAAAGTTTAAGTTTTGTGATGGAGAATTAGTGAATCGTCATTCACTTGCCTTCAATTTATTTGCATGTTGGATTACGGCATCCCTTTTCTAGTATGTAAATGTTATTGTTGGATCCTAGCCCTAATTTTCTTATTGGGTGATAATTAGGGATTCTTGTTCTAATCTATCTTTGTCCTTTCTATAGATGTCAAACGCAAACAACGCTGCTGCTAGTTCTTTCACGTTGATGAGCCTTTGCCAAAAGGTCACCTTCGATGGAACGAACTTTGGCGAATGGATAAGATACATTCGCACCATTGCTCGCTATGAGGATAAAGAGTATGTCCTCGACGAGAAGCTCGAGAAAATCAACCCAGAAATTGCTACTCTCGCCGAAATCACCGCCTTTGAAACCCATGAGCGAGATGCGACGAAAGTACATTGCATCATGATCGCCACCATGAACTCCGAGTTCCAAAAGTCCTACGAGGACATGTATCCATACGAGATGCATCAAGACTTGTTGGAGAGGTACCACCAAAACGCGAGACAAGAGCGTTACGAGATCTTCACTAACATGATTTCCGCTAAGATGGGTCATGGAGAATCTCTTACCGTGCACTTGCAAAAGATGCAAAGGTATGTCGACCGCCTTCGCAAGTTAAATGTTGACTTCGGCGAAGACTTGGCGATCGACATGGTGCTTCACTCTTTGCCTCCAATGTATAATCAATTTAGGATGACCTACCACATGAACAAAGAGGAGGTCACTCTAAGTAAGCTCCAAGGTCTCTTGAGGGTTGCTGAGAGCAATTTCAAGGACAAGTCTGTTGCACCAACTCCCAATCCGTCTGCTGCTCCTGTCTTGGCTATTGGTCAAGGGAAGGGAAAGAAGAGGAAAGCTTCTTCAAATAACTATCGAAAGGTGAAAGCCCGAGATGGTTCCTCTTCTAGTGGGACCAAAGTTGATCCCTCTAAGCCCTGCTCTAACCCGAAGGAGGCAGAGTGCCACCACTGCCACAAGATAGGACATTGGAAGAGAAGCTGCCCGGATTACCTGCAAGCCATCAAGGAAGGAAAGATCAAGCCATCTTTCGCAGGTATATATGCAACAAAATCTAACGATTCTAATCATGCTATTTCTTGGGTTCTTGACACCGGTTGTGGTTATCACATTTGTTCTAATGTGCAGGGACTAAAAAGAAGTAGGGATGTGGAGCAAGGAAGGATCAATCTAATCATGGGGAACAGAAGATCGTCGCCTGTGACCAAGATTGGAGTGTATTCTTTGGTGCTTAAGAATAGTTTAGTTTTAGATTTGAACAATTGTTGCTATTCGCCAGAAATGGCTAGAAACATCATTTCATTTCATGGTTTATATAGACAAGGTTTTAGATTTTCTTTTAATAATGAGAATGGTTCTATTTTGGCTTATCTAAATGGTGTCTTTTATTTTGAAGCTATACCATGTAATGGAATATATGAAACTGTTATGATTGTTGATAACTTAGGAAATGATGTTTTGAATATTGATTCTTCCACTAGTATGGATAAAGCATCCTTGTGGCATTGTCGTCTTGGACATGTCAACAAGAAACGCATAGCCCAACTCCAAAAGGATGGAGTGTTGGAGTCATTCGACCTTAGGGAAGATGACACATGTGAGTCTTGTTTACTTGGAAAGATAACTAAGTCACCCTTCACGAGTACTTGTGAAAGGGGTGAGGGACTATTAGACCTAATACATACCGATGTATGTGGACCTTTTAGATCAACCACGAAGGATGGGAACCGCTTCTATGTGACCTTTACCGATGATTATAGTAGATATGGGTATATCTATTTAATCAAGCAAAAGTCAGAAACCTTTGAAAAGTTCAAAGAGTTCAAGAATGAAGTGGAGAATCAATTGGGCAGGAAAATCAAGATGCTTCGATCCGATCGAGGAGGAGAGTACCTAAGTCTTGAATTCCACGATTATCTCAAGGAGTGTGGAATAGTTTCGCAATTGACGCCTCCTAGGACACCGCAATTGAATGGTGTGGCAGAAAGGCGTAATCGAACCTTATTGGATATGGTTCGCTCTATGATGAGTCGTGCTTCACTACCTATCTTCTTTTGGGGGTATGCCTTAGAGACTGCCGCCCATATCCTTAACCGAGTCCCTACCAAGAAGGTTGCCAAAACACCTCACGAGATGTGGACGGGGAAAGCTCCCTCGTTGGCACATATCAAGGTTTGGGGTTGCGAGGCTTTCGTAAGACGAGATACTCACGACAAGCTTGAACCTCGAAGTGAGCGATGTATTTTCATCGGCTACCCGCAAACTTCCTTTGGATATCTCTTCTATAGACCGAAAGATAATGTTATCTTTGTTGCGAGGAGAGGAGTTTTCCGAGAGCGAGAACTCATAAGCCAAGGAGACAGTGGGAGGCAAATCAAACTTGAAGAAATTCAAGAATCGATAGATGAAGGAACCTCTACCGCTGGCGTTCAACCCGAGGAGGAAACTCCGGTTGAACCGATTGACGAATCCTTACCTCTTAGACGTTCCGATAGAGTTACAGTTCAACCCCAGTTTTATGGTTTTCATATTACTACCGAAGGGGACACGTATATTAGTGATGGTACACTAGTAAATCTTGATGAACCTAATAGCTATAAGGAAGCCATGGCAGGCCTGGAGTCTGTGAAATGGAAAGAGGCGATGGATAGCGAGATCCAATCCATGTACGATAACCAAGTTTGGAATTTGGTTGATTACGAGCCCGAATGTAAGACCGTAGGGTGCAAGTGGATCTTCAAGAAGAAGACCGACGTGGATGGGAACGTACACACATACAAAGCGCGATTGGTTGCGAAGGGCTTTACTCAAACTCCCGGAGTTGACTATGATGAGACCTTCTCACCAGTTGCGAGGATTAAATCTATTAGAGTGATGCTAGCAATTGCCGCATTTCATGATTATGAGATTTGGCAAATGGATGTCAAGACCGCTTTCCTTAACGGATAGTTGGCTGAGGATGTTTACATGGCTCAGCCAGAGGGGTTTGTGGATCCGAAGCATCCGAATAGAGTGTGTAAGCTTGAGAAGTCCATTTATGTAAGCAAGCGTCTCGCAGATGGAATCTTTGCTTCGATGAGAAAGTCAAAGAGTTTGGATTTGTACGAAGCGAAGACGAATCTTGTGTATATGTCAAAGCCAGTGGGAGTGTAGTAAGCTTCCTCGTTCTATATGTCGATGACATATTACTCATAGGAAACGACATCCCGACTCTGCAGGAGGTTAAGTCCTGGTTCGGGAAGTGCTTCGCTATGAAGGACCTCGGAGAGGCTTCTTACATTTTGGGAATAAGGATAGTAAGAGAAAGAAGTAAGAGACTAATTGGACTTAGTCAGAATACTTACTTGGAGAAGGTACTAAAACGTTTTAGTATGGAAAACTCTAAGAAGGAAGAACTACCGATACAAGGAAACGCCAAGTTGAGTAAGACTCAAAGTCCGAGTACCGAAGCCGAGATAGCAGAAATGAGCCGAGTACCATACGCTTCCGCAGTTGGCTCAATCATGTACGCTATGACTTGTACTCACCCTGATGTAGCCTTCGCTTTGAGCATGGTTAGCAGATATCAAGGGAACCCTGGCAAAGCACATTGGATTGCGGTGAAGAACATCCTTAAGTACCTTCGGAGAACGAAAGAATGGTTTTTAGTCCTTGGAGGGAGTGATGACTTGAAGGTGCGAGGGTATAGTGACGCCAGCTTTCAAACCGACAGGGACAACTATCGTTCGCAGTCGGGCTGGGTCTTTACCCTAAATGGAGGAGCAGTGACATGGAAAAGTTCCAAGCAAGAAACCGTAGCTGATTCAACGTGCGAATCAGAGTACATCGCAGCAAGCGAAGCGTCGAAGGAGGCAATATGGCTGAAGAACTTCATCGGTGATCTTGGAGTTGTACCGGCCATAAAGGAGCCCATGGAGATTTTCTGTGATAACGAAGGTGCGGTTACCTTGACCAAGGAACCGAGGGATCATGGTAGATCTCGACATATCGACAGAAAATATCACTTCATTAGACATCGTGTAGAAGAAGGACAACTCGTAGTGAAGAGGATATCATCAGAAGATAACCCAGCAGATCCGCTTACGAAGGGACTGAGTAGGGTTAAGCACTTACAGCATGCTAGGAGTATTGGGCTGAAGGATGATATTAGCATAGATTAGATAGTATTAGAAACGTATAATAGATAAATGTAATTAACATTTGATGATTAAATAAAGAAGTTTTATTTATGAGTAAAGTTACTATCACATGTTAGTTGTTTAACTATTGTTTCACTTTGCATGTTTTGACTTCCAGAATAATTGAGTTTATTAGGAATAATCGAATTGTTCAAATGGTCCACAATCGTTCATATGTTGGGAGTAGATATGAATGAAGATTGTCGTGAATTGGTGTGTAGAGTGTCTAAATGGTGTTAGACATAGCAAGAGTTGATGCAACGTTCATGAGTGCTTATGAACTGGTTTTGAGCATTGGAATAAACCCGCGCTTGCTAGAATCACCTTATGGAATACGATATAAAAGGTGATCGCAAGACGATAATATCATATGGTCTTAAAACCTAGATATATGGTTTATTATTTGTTAATTGATTGTGCATTGATAATGCGAAAACGCATCAGTAACTTGATGTTATAAAACGCATTGTTGTGTATAGTTGGTTAATGAATAAGTAAATGCATATAAGTCGAAGTTTATCTGTAAATTTTATCCTAAGAGGGTAGAAGAGATATCTTGGCCACTCGATGATTTGATTTGACTTATGTGCCGGGCCCGGTCAGAACTGAATTGATGTGTTCGATTAAGTTCTATGTCAAATAAATCGAAGATCGAGAAATCTAAATGCTAGACTAACCATTCCATAGGATTGTCAGCATGATATCTAACAGAGGACTGTACGATCTCTTATCTAAAGGAAAAGATTGATTAGATCAGAGTTGATAGCGTCTTTGAGAGCTACGATTGCAAACCGTATTATACTTGTATAGTTACTAGACTTATCCAAGTGGGAGACTGTTGGAATAGTGTCTAAGGCTATAACTATATTCGGTGGTGCATGGTCCTTTTGGGTTGCCTTCACCATAGCAACTTGAAGGATGATTTGTTAAGAGAGAGTAAATATTATAAGGAAT
This sequence comes from Lactuca saligna, assembly GCF_052625555.1. NCBI lineage: Eukaryota > Viridiplantae > Streptophyta > Magnoliopsida > Asterales > Asteraceae > Lactuca > Lactuca saligna. The sequence goes on from NC_136417.1 coordinate 145,270,517, forward strand.
AATATTTAGCTATTTGATTAATATAAGTCATAAATTAATTGGTATTAATTTGGTGACTTAAAGAGATTAATTAAATAAGAGGGTATAAACTGTCAATTGTTTGATAGTTAGACTTTAGACTATAAATCCATTAGGATGGACTTTGGACGGATTCTAAGAGCTTTAGGATAGCTCAAAATCGTCCATAAGGATATCTATGGAATGGATTTGGATAGCCTTAAGTGAATATTATCCAATTAGGGTTTAGGGTGAAACCCTTAAGGAGTCTAAAGGTATAAATAGGCCCTTGGGATGTGGAATTCGTGTACAACCTTTCAGAACCTAAAGCAAGGAACCTCTGGTCGAATTCCATCCCCTCTCCTCTCTCCTAAATCATCTTGCTTGCTATTGGTGTTTGTAAGCCATTAGAGGAGTGACAATTGTGACTCTAGAAGCTCCAAGACAAGAAGATCAACAAGGAACTCAAAGGTATGATTCTAGATCTGTTTTAATGTTGTTGTTTAACCTAATTAGCCATTAGAAGTCTTGGATTCAAGAGCATGTTTATTAGAAAGCCTAGATCCAAGCAATAGGGTTTTGCATGCGCACATAGGAAAGTTCTTATGGCTAAAACCCAACACCTTCTTCCCTAACCAGTGAAGAAATATGTATGGGCCCCTCGATGATTAGACATTGACATCAAATGTGTGGTCGAGCTCATATTGAATTGATAATTGAATAATATTGCAGTCCAATGTGGTCACCATAGTTATCTATCAGGAAACATAATCTTGAACACTGAGACTGACATGCTTCCTTGTCTCAGGTTCATATGGATATCTTGAATAACAAAAAGAATATGTAATTACTTATCTAAGAGCTGTTTGACAAATTCGATATGTGATTGCAACAATGTTCATGGATGAAACATTCTTTCATATGTTAAGGAATGTTGGACCATATATGTTACCCTAAACCATACAGTCACAACAATTTGTTAATATTACTAATAATAGAAGGGTCATTTGGGTTCCACACAAGAAAGATTTAAGCAATATTTGACAAGATATAGATAATGAGGATCCAGATTGTTAATTTATTAGCCATTAATAAATTAATAGAAACTTGTAGATATCATGGGTTTAAAGTGTAATATTTGGAGATCAAATCTTAGGGATAATTGCTTAGTGACCAAGTAGTTATCCAATAAGGAAACTATGACCATACCCCTAAATATAGAGGTGAAAAATTGGCAATAGGTTGATCCAAACTTTTCATTTTGTTTTTACCCCTATATTTTTTCTCCTCCCCATATTTGCTTCGAGCACAAGGTGCATAGCCCTCGACCACATGGCGCATCTAAACTGAAACCCTAGTTAGGGTTTCTGTTTAAGGTGTTCACAAGCCTAATGAGGTGTCAAAGTTTGTTGGATCTCTTCTTGGGTGTGATTCCATTAGAGGAACTTTGCTCTGCTCTAGAGACTTTTGAGCCTCCTTGGATACTTTTGTAACCCTGCAACCACATGATTAATATACGGAAGTAACAAGTATACGTTGTACACCACAATAATTATGTAACATTAAGTTGGGTAGCTTTCCTTGAGAAAATAGAACACTACGCCATCAACATTCCTCTACATATACTACATCAAATCTGGAAGAAATCAAAGGCTTCAAGGGTGTGGATTATTGTTTATTCTCTTATGCATGTTTTATGTTGCAAATGGTTTTATCAATATGTGATCTTGTTGGAATATGTTTGGTTTGCTTCTGCTTTATGGCTCTTTATTTTTTTGTATTACACATCTTCCAACACAACCAAGTATTCAAGAGTTTATAATAAGTTAAAGGTTTTCCAAAGACTTATGACATAAATTTTATCAAAGATTTTTATAAAAATGAATTTCCTAAGACGCTAGAATCTCTATATAATTTTTTTAGTTTAGACATTAAGCGTTTTAGAAACCCATATTTATGTTTTATCCGGTCTCTTTATAAGTTAATTTTTGTTAGTTGAAGTCTCTAAAGTGTAAATATTTTATATTTTTTTATTAGTTTTGTCATTAGGAAATAAAGAGATTTGTTGGGTGTGACAACATATATTAGCTTATTGAAAAGCTGTAACACTAATTTTTCAAACAAAATTTTCGATTTTTATAAAACATAATTCCATCAATATTCATAGAAACAACCCCTTTTAATTGTTCAACAAAATAGCACAAAATCCCAAGATCAAAATGTCAAGCTCCAAACGTGTGTGTACGGATCAAGCCGGCGCCTTCCCACGGTCGTCACTAGTACCTGAAACAAATAACATCAACACTGTAAGCACAAGGCTTAGTGAGTTTCCCAAAATACTACATATAACACATATTAGCCACTCGAGGCTATAACTCTGTGGGTCCGTGCACCCAAACTCTGTGAACCCTCAGGTTCTAACTCTGTGAACCTTCCGGTTCTAACTCTGTAAACATGCACAGCATCAAACACATAAAAGTAATGCAGTACAGCACATAACATACATAGCATACAAATACTCTATCACATAACTCTGGTTACCTACTCAAGGTAAAGTATAGTGAGAAGACTCACCTCGTGTGTCTCGGTAAACCGTAACCCTGAAATCGCTAAACACTCGATCTGCCGAGCTGAAGTCCCCCTATAGCACAATATATCTCTAATTAACACTTTCTCAACTAGGGTTGACCATACCACAACAGGACAATCTAGGTCAATGCTGGTCAACGGTCAACTTGACCGGACTCGGCGAGTGCACTATAGCGACTCGGCGAGTCTGAGCGCATTCACCAATTTCCCTGGAATCCTCTCTTGACACGTCGAGCATCCCCTCCCAACTCGACGAGCTCCACCTGGCACGAGTTGTGGGGCCACCACGACTCAACTCGCCGAGTCTCAAGAACAACTCGGCGAGTCCGGTTTGACTCGGTCCACCTGTCCATCCTGACTCCCTCTTGACCCACTGAGTTCACTCATCCCAACTCGGCGAGGCCACTCGCTGAGTGGTCGTGCAGCATTCAAGCTACTCGCCGAGTCTGTTCTTCGGACTCGGCGAGTCAGAGCCATGCACTGACTCAATCTTTCTCTAAAGGCCAGATCCAGTCCACTAATCCATAGATCAAGTCCCCCCATGCTTATTTAGCACGTAAATTCACAATCTTGATGCATAAATAACCTCTACATGATCACAAATGATGTTTTTGACTCTACTACTTCAACACAAGGCCAAGGACTCCATTTCTACCCATAAAGCTTGATGAGTGAGGCCCTCTGGACCTCTATGGATCCAGATCCATGGTCTCAACTCAAAGAGGGAACCAAAGGGCACCAAATCACCCCATAAATGATCATATTAAGCCCTAACTTGCATCAAGTTCCACCAAACAGAAAATGGTCCGAAAATAATACCTCTAGAGTGATGATCCAAGCTCCAATCCACGAAATAGCAACCTCCTTTGCTTCCTCTTGCCTAGGGCCTCCTTCTTCTTGCTAAACAACACACACAAGATCAAGATTGGCTCTCTTTCCTTCACAAAACGCTCAAGAACTCTAGGGACACTCTCTGGGGGTTGGGTGAGCGCAAATGACGGCCATAAGGCCCCTTAAATAGGCCACAAACCCGGAGATTTAGGGTTTCATAACATAGCGCAGACTCGCCGAGTCCATACCTAGACTCGCCGAGTCCAAGTGCGCACCCTCGATCAATCCCGCGTCCCTACTCGGCGAGTCTGAGCCCCGACTCGCCGAGTCCCTCTCACAATATAACACAATTAAACTTACATTATACCTGGTAAAAATCCGGATGTTACAACTCTCCCCCACTAGAACTGGACTTCGCCCTCGAAGTCCCGCTCTAAAACAGCTCCGGATGCTGCTCCCGCATCATACCCTCCGGCTCCCAGGTCATCTCTGATCCCTTCCGATGTTGCCACTGAACCAATACCAAAGGTACCTCCTTGTTCCTCAAAACTTTGATCTTCCGATCCCTAATAGCCACTGGTCTCTCCGCATAATTCAGGCTCGCATCAACCTGAATATGCTCAAGTGGAACCACTGCCGACTCATCGGCTATACATTTCCTCAACTGCGATACATGAAAAGTGTTGTGAATCTGTCCCAACTCTGCTGGTAACTCCAGCCGATAGGCTACCCGGCCTACCCTGGCGATCACACGAAATGGGCCAATAAACCGGGGTCCCAATTTGCCCCTCTTCCTGAACCGGATCACTCCTTTCCAAGGAGAGACCTTCAGGAGAACAAAGTCACCGACTTGAAATTCCAACTCGGACCGGCGCCTATCCGCGTAACTCTTCTGCCGGCTCTGAGCGGTCAATAACCTCTGCCTGACCAGCTGTATCTGCTCTGTCGTCTGATTCACGATCTCTGTACTGCCCATTACCCTTTGCCCAACCTCTCCCCAACATATGGGAGTCCGACACCTCCTACCATATAACAGCTCAAAGGGCGGCATACCAATGCTCGAATGATAGCTGTTATTGTAGGAAAACTCCGCTAGAGGCAAATACGAGTCCCAACTACCCCCAAAATCCAATACACAAGCTCGAAGCATGTCCTCGAGTGTCTGTATCGTCCGCTCACTCTGACCGTCGGTCTGGGGGTGGTATGCGGTACTAAAATGCAACTTAGTACCCAACTCCTCATGAAATTTCTTCCAAAAACGGGAAGTGAAACGCACATCACGGTCTGAAATAATCGAGATCGGCACCCCATGCCGAGATACAACCTCCCTCACATAAACCTCCGCCAACTTCTCTGCTGAAGAACTCTCACTGATGGCAAGAAAGTGAGCGCTCTTTGTTAATCTATCCACAATCACCCAAATTGCATCAACTCCTCTGGCAGTCCTCGGCAATTTGGTGATAAAGTCCATAGTGATCTGTTCCCACTTCCACTCGGGAACCTCCAATGGCTGCAACTTGCCATGCGGTCTCTGGTGTTCGGCCTTTACCCTTCGACAGGTCAAACACCTCTCGACAAACCATGCTACATCCCTCTTCATACAGGGCCACCAATACTCCTTCCTTAGATCCAAATACATCTTCGTGGCCCCGGGGTGGATCGAAAATTTCGATCTATGAGCCTCCTCCATCAATGTAGCACGGGTACCGCCCACAAACGGTACCCAGATCCTGCCCTGATAAGTCATAAGGCCTCGACTATCCGATATAAACTCAGAAACCACCCCGACAACCCGCTCTCTCTTCTGCATCTCCGGACGCACGGCCTCGGCCTGAGCCCCACGAATGGCGTCCAGAACTGGAGCTATCACGGTCAATCTCAAACATACATCTCGCAGGGGAGTACTCTCCGCCCTGCGACTCAACGCGTCGGCTACCACATTAGCCTTGCCCGGGTGGTACAAGATCTCACAATCATAATCCTTGACCACGTCTAACCATCTCCTCTGCCGCATATTTAGGTTAGGCTGATCCATCAAGTACTTCAAACTCTTATGGTCCGTGTATATCGTACAACGAACTCCATACAAGTAGTTCCGCCAAATCTTGAGGGCGAACACCACTGCCCCCAACTCCAAATCATGTGTGGGGTACCTCGTCTCGTGAGGCTTCAACTGCCTCGATGCATAAGCTATCACATGACCCCTTTGCATCAATACCGCTCCCAATCCTAGGATCGAGGCATCACAGAATACCACAAAACCTTCCATACCTTCCGGAAGGGCTAATACTGGAGCTTCACACAACCTCTGGCGAAGCGTCTCAAAGGAGGTCTGCTGCTCGGGACCCCATGCAAATGCCACACCCTTCCGGGTCAATCTGGTGAGTGGAACCGCAATCTTGGAGAAATCCTTAATAAATCTCCGATAATACCCTGCCAACCCGAGGAAACTCCGTATCTCAGAAGGTGACCTCGGCACCTCCCATCTCATCACTGCATCAACCTTGGCCGGATCGACCAATATCCCCTTCTGGTTAATGAGATGTCCCAGAAACTGGACCTCCCGTAACCAGAAATCGCACTTGGAGAACTTTGCGTAAAGTTTCTCCGCTCTCAAAACCCCAAGCACCTCCCTCAAATGCTCCTCGTGCTGCTCACTAGATCTCGAATATACCAGAATATCATCAATGAAAACAATCACCGACCGATCCAACATTGGCCGACATACCCTGTTCATGAGGTCCATGAACACAGCCGGGGCATTAGTGAGCCCAAAAGGCATCACCACAAACTCATAATGCCCATAACGCGTCCTGAATGCTGTCTTCTGGACGTCCTCGTCCCGCACTCTCACCTGATGATAGCCCGACCTCAAATCAATCTTGGAGAACCAAGATGCTCCCTATAGCTGATTGAATAAATCGTCGATCCTCGGCAGCGGGTAACGGTTCTTGACCGTCAGCTTATTCAATTCCCGGTAATCAATACACATGCGATGCGAGCCATCCTTCTTCTTCACAAACAAGATGGGTGCTCCCCACGGCGAGCTACTCGGCTGAATAAACCCCTTCCCCAGCAACTTCTGAAGTTGCGAGGATAACTCCTGCATCTCTGGAGGCGCAAGGCGATACGGCACCTTAGCAATAGGCGCGGCCCCCGGAACCAAATCGATGCCAAACTCCACTTGCCTCGCGGGAGGCACACCTGGTAACTCTTCGGGAAATACATCTGGAAACTCCCGCACCACCGGAACTTCCTCTACAGAGCTCGGTCTCTCGGAGATCACTCGCGTATCCATCACATACGCTACATAACCCTTACAGCCCTGCTGTAAACACTGCCTCGCCCTAGCAGCCGAACAAAAGGCTGATCCAGAACGTGTACCCTCGCCGTATACTGAAAGAACTCCCCCACTAGGATCCCGTATAGTCACCAGCTGTTGCTCGCAATCGATAACCGCACCGAATCGGCTCAACCAATCCATGCCCACTATAACACAGACATCACCCATCGCAATTGGAATCAGGTCGATCGGAAATTCGACCCCGAATATCTCTAATACACATCCCCGGAAGACCTCTGTAGCACAAATCACTCTGTCGGCGGCTATGGAAACCCGCAGGGGCCGACTCAATACTCCACGACTAACACTGATACGCTGACTAAATGCCAAGGACACAAAAGATCGACTCGCACCCGAGTCAAATAACACTAAAGCAGGTACAGAATTCACAAGGAAGGTACCTAAGCATAGCATGATATAAGCATAATATCTCAACACCATAAACAATAATGAAAAGAAAACATACCAGCCACAACGTCGGGTGCAGCGCGGACCTCTTCCGCAGTCAACTGGAAGGCTCTTCCCCGAGCCCTTGGTGCCTCGGCCTTCACGGGCCGATTCTCTGCAGCAGCAGCTCTGATGGCGGCGGGAGCAGACCCCTGAGATGCCCCGCACAGCAGCGGACACTCCGACTTCCGGTGTTCGGTCTGGTTGCAGTGGAAGCACACTGCAAATCCCTTGGGGCAGTCCTTAGCCATATGCCCCTCCTTGCCACATTTGTAGCAAGACCCTGCCCGACAGGCGCCATCGTGACCCTTGCCGCACTTCCCACAAGTGCGGCCCTTCTGGCTCCCGGGTCTGGGATCAGCGGGCTTGGCCCGCTTGGCTGCCGGCTGGGACTGTGCCGGCCGCCGATCCCTCCCCATAGACTCCGCCTCCTCCCTGGCCTGAGTCTCAAGCTCAATCTCCCTCTTCCGAGCATTTGCCTGAAGCTCGGCAAATGTCCGGTACGAGGAGTTCGCAGCGAACTCCCGAATATCCCGCCTCAAAATGCTCAGATAACGGCTCATACGTGCCTGCTCGGTGGACACGTGCTCAGGGCAAAACATCGCCCTCTCCTGAAACATCCTCGTAATCGCTGTAACTGACTCGGTACCCTGCTTGAGGGTCAGAAACTCCTGTGCCAGACGTTCCCTCTCCACCTGAGGAACATACTCATCTCGGAACATGGAAGTGAACCTCTCCCAGGTCACTGCCGAAAGCTCAGTCGGTGTGAGATGCGCAGTCACAAACTTCCACCAGTCCTTCGCTCCCAAGCGAAGCTGGTTCAGCGCGAACCGAACCTTCAAATGCTCAGGGGACGAGCAAGTGAAGAAGCATCCCTCCATATCAGATATCCACCTCATAGCTGCCACCGGGTCCTGCGTACCATCAAACTCTGGTGGCTTGGTGTTGCTGAACTCCCTGAACAACATCGCATCACCTCCCTGGGGTCTTGCCGCAGCAATCGCTGCGGTAGCTACTGCAACCGCAGCCTCAGAAAGAGCGGCATAGCGCTCGTCAAACGTCTCAATCAAAGCGGTCTTAATGGACCCGAACATCTCTGGTATCTCGGCTCTGATGACCGCAGCCACCTCCTCATGAATGATCTGTCGAATGTCCTCATCACTAGATCCAGCATCCTCCGGCATGTGTCGTGTCCTCACCATGATCAACCTCTGAAATACAACATGCGATAATTAGAATTCACTCGAACACCCTTACATTCAACAATCCACCCCTCCTTGATTCTTGGCATCCCCAGATTCCTATTTGAACTGTGTACCGCTCCGGTGCTTTTAGTAGTACGGGCCCAATACTACTGTCCGCACCGTCTCGGTACACACCCCAAATCGTCCTCTTCGGATCCCAGTCCCCAAGTACTCTATTATACTTAAATCTTTCTGAACAGATCTCACACAAAACCCTAGCTGCTACCTAATTACTCTCAGCGTCTCATAGCAGCTCACCATTCCATAAGCTAAGGCATCACAAAACAGGCCACTCTAGCCCTATCAGCAATACCTAGCCTACTCTAGCATGCACACACATCACAATAATAGTTATTACATAACAAAAGATATTTTGGGAATTCACCGTTCGGGCGCTGACTGATCGTACACACGTTTCTTCCTGGAAAACCCTTTACTCTTAGAAAATTTTGGTTTTTATTTTGAAAATATCTCTTTATTTCCTCAGTTTGAGTTCAAATACCCCCGAAGGTGTACCCGAATCCCTCAAACCAAGGCTCTGATACCAATTTGTAACACTAATTTTTCAAACAAAATTTTCGATTTTTATAAAACATAATTCCATCAATATTCATAGAAACAACCCCTTTTAATTGTTCAACAAAATAGCACAAAATCCCAAGATCAAAATGTCAAGCTCCAAACGTGTGTGTACGGATCAAGCCGGCGCCTTCCCACGGTCGTCACTAGTACCTGAAACAAATAACATCAACACTGTAAGCACAAGGCTTAGTGAGTTTCCCAAAATACTGCATATAACACATATTAGCCACTCGAGGCTATAACTCTGTGGGTCCGTGCACCCAAACTCTGTGAACCCTCAGGTTCTAACTCTGTGAACCTTCCGGTTCTAACTCTGTAAACATGCACAGCATCAAACACATAAAAGTAATGCAGTACAGCACATAACATACATAGCATACAAATACTCTATCACATAACTCTGGTTACCTACTCAAGGTAAAGTATAGTGAGAAGACTCACCTCGTGTGTCTCGGTAAACCGTAACCCTGAAATCGCTAAACACTCGATCTGCCGAGCTGAAGTCCCCCTATAGCACAATATATCTCTAATTAACACTTTCTCAACTAGGGTTGACCATACCACAACAGGACAATCTAGGTCAACGCTGGTCAACGGTCAACTTGACCGGACTCGGCGAGTCTGAGCGCATTCACCAATTTCCCTGGAATCCTCTCTTGACACGTCGAGCATCCCCTCCCAACTCGACGAGCTCCACCTGGCACGAGTTGTGGGGCCACTACGACTCAACTCGCCGAGTCTCAAGAACAACTCGGCGAGTCCGGTTTGACTCGGTCCACCTGTCCATCCTGACTCCCTCTTGACCCACTGAGTTCACTCATCCCAACTCGGCGAGGCCACTCGCTGAGTGGTCGTGCAGCATTCAAGCTACTCGCCGAGTCTGTTCTTCGGACTCGGCGAGTCAGAGCCATGCACTGACTCAATCTTGCTCTAAAGGCCAGATCCAGTCCACTAATCCATAGATCCAGTCCCCCCATGCTTATTTAGCACGTAAAGTCACAATCTTGATGCATAAATAACCTCTACATGATCACAAATGATGTTTTTGACTCTACTACTTCAACACAAGGCCAAGGACTCCATTTCTACCCATAAAGCTTGATGAGTGAGGCCCTCTGGACCTCTATGGATCCAGATCCATGGTCTCAACTCAAAGAGGGAACCAAAGGGCACCAAATCACCCCATAAATGATCATATTAAGCCCTAACTTGCATCAAGTTCCACCAAACAGAAAATGGTCCGAAAATAATACCTCTAGAGTGATGATCCAAGCTCCAATCCACGAAATAGCAACCTCCTTTGCTTCCTCTTGCCTAGGGCCTCCTTCTTCTTGCTAAACAACACACACAAGATCAAGATTGGCTCTCTTTCCTTCACAAAACGCTCAAGAACTCTAGGGACACTCTCTGGGGGTTGGGTGAGCGCAAATGACGGCCATAAGGCCCCTTAAATAGGCCACAAACCCGGAGATTTAGGGTTTCATAACACAGCGCAGACTCGCCGAGTCCATACCTGGACTCGCCGAGTCCAAGTGCGCACCCTCGATCAATCCCGCGTCCCTACTCGGCGAGTCTGAGCCCCGACTCGCCGAGTCCCTCTCACAATATAACACAATTAAACTTACATTATACCTGGTAAAAATCCGAATGTTACAAAAAAGCCCTTATTATTTTGTGTAATGTTTTATCTTTTGTAAATAAAAATAAAACAACAATTGATGACTAATGATTGTAGTTACTCATAACTAGTAAAACATATTGAAGCATATAAGATCAAACAAAGCTGGAATGAAAAAGATATATTGGCAAGAAAAGGATGATTCATGGCCAAGAGAACCTAATAATCAACTTAGAAAAGTCACTTGATCAAGAGTTTTAAATGCATATGTAGTTTAATAAATAAATCCTTAGAATGCCAAAGATTAACACACACAAGTTGATGATCTTGGAAACACCTAATAGTCAATTATGAGTTTATGATGACCAACTCAAAGCATCTGTCGAATAACTCACATCAAATTATATCAACTGACTAAAAGTAATTAACTTCCATATCATCCGATCGAAAGCAATGCAACTACTACTCACTCTTATTGTAGATTTAATTCATAGTATTGTACCATCAAAGGAAAGTCTCTATAGTACTGGAGATGATTATCATTAAATAGGATCATTGACATCTTGATATTCGAATTTATTTGATGTATCTCTTGTAGTGACTAATCTTTTGCAAGAAAATGTAGTAATTAACTTCCATATCATCCGATCGAAAGCAATGCAACTACTACTCACTCTTATTGTAGATTTAATTCATAGTATTGTACCATCAAAGGAAAGTCTCTATAGTACTGGAGATGATTATCATTGAATAGGATCATTGACATCTAGATATTCGAATTTATTTGATGTATCTCTTGTAGTGACTAATCTTTTGCAAGAAAATGTAGTGGATTAATGGTACCAATAATTATAAATTTGAAAAGAAATGATTGGAATAAGTCTGAAGCTCAATAAATCATTCTTTTCCATTCTTGATCTCAAAAGGTCCTATTAAAAAAAGATCTAAACACAAATAAACTGATTGTCGTTCGATTGAGCTGATGGTTGCTGGTTGGGCTTCTCTTTGTTGGCTACATCAGTTGTATTTGACTTTTTCGAACGAAGTTTGAAGTTTTACTTTGAATAACCTTGTTTGGAACAAGACGTGTAATATCATTCTGTAGGGTCTTTCTCATAGACGATTTTTTGCCATCTTCCTTCGATTTTCCCATGCCTAACCAGACCCTATTAAGTTAGGCGTCCCGAAGAAGGGGATGAAGTTGAGGTTAGAAACGGTTTCTCCCATTGTCGCTAGTTCTTCCGTTGCTGGTAGTTCCTCATTTTTCTCGTTACTGCTCCAATTTCTAGACGGACGAATGCTGCCGGGGTAGTGCAAAATAGACCAGCTAAAGATGGAAGAGTGCACGTTGTGGAGCCTAGAGCCCGGGAAGCTCTAAAGGTAAATGAAAGGGAAACATAGCATGTCACAAGACCGAGGCGAGGTTTACGACAACTATTGGAGTGAGGTTGCTGTTATAATAGAGCAACATTTGGGCCCATAGATAGCAATCATACCTTCGAAGGTACGTTTTTTTGAATAGCAGCCCTCGCTTCTAGTCCCACTTGTAGCCTGATCGGGACTTCTTTCTCTCTTTCTTGAATGCCAACCAACTTCGGTAAAGGAACGAAAGTGGCTGGCGACGGTGTAGAGCTATAGCTACAAGGAGCGAAGCTCACACACACACCGTCTGAATGGGCCATGGAAGACTAAGCGAAGAGAACCTCAAATGAAAGGTCAGATAGTGAAAGATGAACAAGGACTTTTCCAAAATTTCAAATCAATTTGTGAAATCCATCGCTACCAAAACCCTAAATATAAGGAGGTGTGCATCCTCCTCACGGTCACAATAAAACATAGAGAGTCTATTGTTCTCAATTGGTAACATAGATAAATTGATTATCATTCGATTGCTTTTCACAGTTTCAAATTCATTCGTAATATCCGTCACTACCAAAACCCTAAACATGACGTGTGTGATCCATTTTTTCAAGTAGTAACATATATCGATCACCATTCGATTGTTTTTTCAATTAAAAATCTAACGTCAATTCCGCACTATTGAAACCCTAAGTTTATCAAAATTTCTATATAAATGTTGGAAAATGAATGGTAAATAAGTCAACTTCATCAAATACCCTAGAAAATGCCCCCAAAAATTGTATTCCATATTTCCATAAACCTACCATCAATTCACATGCTAGGCTGCTACACTTCTAGTCTCACTATTTTTTTTTCCTAAAAATCTCCGCTAGAGGAGCGGATAGTAAAGGCCCTCTAACTATTGACATTTGACAGAGACGAGGAGGAGAGAACAACAACTACAACCAAAATCCTCTCGCCTTCTCCATTTCTCTGCTTTAATCGGATCAATTAATCATGCCATCAGGTCCTAAGAAGCGAAAAGCTGCCAAAAGGAAGAAGTTCAAAGACTCCAACAACTCAAATTCTTCATCAACAACTCATTCTCATCATGGTTCCCTCTCTATCCCCTCTCTATTTCTTCATGTTCTTCATTTTTGCACCCATTTGTGTGTTACCCCAGAATATAATGTAATCTAAATCGGTTGCTTTGTGGGTATGAACTGCTTCTCAATTATTAGCTCAATGTATTGGGTTTTTTCTGAATCCATTCAATGGATCTCCAATTTTTAGCTTTACGCACGTTTGAATTGTCCCACAAGAACACCCGCCGATTCTTTTTTTAAATTTTGAATTGCGTATATGAACAGTTCGGGGGTTGAAGCTCAGTTTATCCAGGGGGGTTTTATGTGCAATTTTAAATTGGTAATTATAACATGAAATCAGAAATAAAATATTAGGATAATCAGTTAAAGTCAAGAGAATCAACTAATTTTATATTCATCACAATAATCAATTATTACCACAACTTATTCATTGGTTTCGCAGTCTGATTCTTTTAGGGTTAAATGTTTGTTTTTTCAACTATGTTTCACTTTTCCCCAATTTCTACAATAAGAAAACGTTATTTTGTAACATTCTTTCACTTTTTTTTTTTTTTTTATCAATTTATGCAACTGACATGAATTATCTCACCTTGATAGGTGAGAGTAATGGTGGGGAACTTAACTCTCCCAAGGCACAAGATCATCATCACAACAATCAACTTCCATTTCTTGAGGTGGAGAAACATGAAGAGGATTTGTCTCATAATGGATCTTTAAAGGTCAGGAGCTTTGAAAAGGCTGCAAATGAGGAAGAGGGTATAATCGGAATAATTGATAAAAGATCAAAGATTGGTTTTGTAAGTGAATCCGAGACATTGCAATACTCTAATAAACAAGTAGGTTCTTTCTGTTTTCTGTTTCCTGTTTTCTGTTTTCCAAATAGTTTAGGGTGCGTTTGGTTGCGGAAAATTTTCCAAGAAAAACGGAAATTTTGAAAACGCGTTTGGTTCGTTCAGTTTTCCAAAGTTTTCTAAGAAAATGAAAATTTTCAGTTTTCCAAATTGTATGTAATTAGAAAAGTGATTTTTACAGTTTTCCAAAGTTTTCTAAATTTCTAAAATGAAAACTCCACCCATTCCAACCAAACGCGATTTCATTGAAAATTGAAGATGAAAACTCAGCCCAGTTTTCCACAACCAAACGCACCTTTAATCATTTTTGCTTCTGCACCAGTAGGGGTGTTAACGGGGTGGTTGGGTTCGGATAGTAATAAAATTGTGAACCGTCATCACGGGGCGGGTACTTCATGTGCACTAACCGAAACCGAACCGAATTAGCAAAAAAACCGAACCGAACCGAACCGAACCGTATAATGGCGGGTAACCACGGTTCGGTTCACGGGTACCCGCTAAATATAAAAATTCAAATACAATTAAAATTACAAACTTCATTCCAACGATTTCTTTCTAAAAAGTACTAAGTCCAAAGAATTATAAAAGCATAATGAAGGTCAAATAACATACATTATAATTGGTATAATAAATATAAAAATAAAAATAGAAGAAAACATAATGTAGAAGTATAAATTGGAATAGCCGTTCATGATTTTTGTTTGGGATATGGCTAAAAGTTATATATATATATATATATATATATATATATATATATATATATATATATATATATATATATATATATATATATATATATATATATATATATATATATATATCAAGCGGTTCGGTTCGGTTATCCGCGGATACCTAAGTATCCAAACCAAAACCGACCCGTTGATATTCGGTTTTTTCGGTTTCGGTTTTTTTATGTTTCGGTTTTTTCGGTTTCGGATCGGCCGGTTCGGCTCGGTTTTTCGGTTTTGCGGTTTTTTTGCACACCCCTATGCACCAGTGATGTCAATCATGCAAAAAAGGTGATGAACATATCAACTACAAGTTATCAAAAACAACATGAAATTAAAAAATAAAAACCACTAAATTAGTATTCTTTCACTTTGGTTATAAGATAATTAAATTATTTTGTGCAGCCTTTGATAGCTATGCAAACAACTTCCTGGAAGGGATGCTGTGGAATACTTGATTTATTGTCAAGCTCTGATCGATAATATTATTATCTTTCATTGCAAATTGGTTTAGTTTGTTGGTTTTTGTATCTCATTTTTTGTAATCATAAAAAAAGGGAACGAAAAGGTGTGTTTAACTAGCATATTTTTTCGCCTATTAACCTTTTTTTTATTTATTTGTGGGATTATTGGTATCCAGAACTTTGGTTTCTTTTACTATTCACAACTATTATGATCATTCTTTTTACCATATAATATTCCATGATAAATATATCAAGATCGGGTTCTTGATTTTTAGGAACCTATGCCCACCTGATACCCACTGTTTTTTTTATTTTTATTTATTTATTTTCTTCTTCTTAAGGTAAATGATTTTTAAGTTCAAAGTTTAGATGTAACTTTAATATTTGTTAGAAAAAAGGATGAATAGATTGCTTGGATTCTTTGAAAGTCGTGATTCACCATCAAATTGAAGTATTTCGATGGTACAGATCGAACACTCAATTGGATGAAATTCAGAGAATGAAATCTGAGAATGTATATGAAAATGTTCTTCAACATGTACCAGAATATTGACCAAAAAACGGATATATCAATCCTGAAAACTGTCAACAGACAGTTACAAACTGTCATAAAACTACCAAACTGTCATTAAACAGATGTCATGGAATAAAGGGTCAACTTTCTAAAATTGGATTTTTGATGCAATTTTTAATATAGCTCTGCCCCTTCGATCCCAGCCAGGGGCTGCCGCCCCTGGGACCCCGCTCCCAGGGGCGCTGCCCCCGGACACCCGTTCGTTTAGGGGCTTCGCCCCTAAATAGCAATGTACTTTAAATCTTGAAAAACTTGAACAAGTGTGCACTCCTACACCATCCTAACTTGTTCAATATTCAACAAGATCACTTTTGGTCAACAAATTTAATCCTATTATACTTAAATAATATTTGATGATATAAAATCACCAACAAACCTCCCCCATTTAAGTGTAATCCTGATTAAACTTAAAACAAAACATAAACAATAACAAACTGATGCATAAATGAAATGTCGTGACAATTGAATTTCATATTAGTATATTACTCAATCCAAATATTCGAATATCAGGGTGTCTCTAAGGATTGAACCCTTTCTATTCAAAGTGAATACATGAAGATAATACACACCAGTTTACATTCTCATAATTTCTAACTTGACACTATATTTAACTAGCTTGTGTCCCATCCTTCAATAAGCATATCAAAGCCAAGTCCCAACTTTTTGAAGCAGCTAAACTTCATGCTTATATAGGTAGTTCTTTTATTCTTGCACATGCAAATGCAATTTTTCAAAGAACTATTAAGAAATAAATTTTCAACCTCCTTAACTTGCAGTACTGAACACATACCTTGGGATGATCATAAAAATGTGTTCCAATCTTCAAGTATTAAGCTTTCCACATTGAATTCAACACCTAATATTGTATTAGATGGGAATTGGGTATCTTAATATAAAAGATTTTAAGTGGACTTTAAACCCATCCCTATAACCGCCTTGTGCACAAGATCTCTTGCTAACCCTTTGGTTAGATGATCGGCTAAATTCAACTGAGTTCTTACAAACTCCACAGATATCACACCAGTCATGATGAGCTCACGAATCATACTATGTCTAACACCTAAATGTCTAGACTTTCCATTGTACACTTGACTATAAGCCTTAGCCAAAGTTGCGGCACTATCACATCTGATAGAAATGGTAGATATCGGTTTGGGCCATAAAGGAATTTCATAAATCAAATTCCTTAACCACTCAGCTTCTTTACCAGCAGCAGACAATGCAACAAACTCAGACTCCATGGTTGAGTTAGTAATACAAGTTTGTTTCTTAGATGCCCAAGAAATGGCACCTCCTCCAAGAAGAAACACCCAACCACTTGTAGAGGAGTGATCCTCTAAGTTGTTAATCAAGCTGGCATCTGAATAACCTTCCAAAACAGAAGGATATCCACTATAAGTTAAACGATAATTAATGGTCCCTTTCAAGTACTTGAATACTCTACTCACAGCTTGCCAATGATGTGAACTAGGATTACTAGTATACCTACTAAGCCTTCCCACAACATATGCTATATCAGGCCTAGTACTAATCATGGTATACATTAAACAACCAATAGCCCTAGAATATTCAAGTTGAGACACTGGAGATCCTTTATTTGGCAAAAGCTTGAGACTAGGATCTATAGGAGTGCTAACAGGAGAACAATTCTCAAAGTTAAACTTTTTCAATATCTTCTCAATGTAATGAGATTGAGAAATTGAAATCCCATTGTTTCCTTGTTTAATTCTTATACCAAGAATTACCTCAGCCTCCCCCAGGTCTTTCATTTCAAAACTGGATGATAAGAATTTCTTGGTTTTATTAACTTCTTCTAAATCAGTAACAAAAATTAACATATCATCCACATATAAACAAATCATGACTCCTTTTCCAGAAGTATCAAATTTGCTATATACACACTTGTCAGCTTGGTTTAATGCAAAACCATTAGACAAGACAACATCATCAAACTTTTGATGCCATTGTTTTGGTGCTTGTTTTAAACCATATAATGATTTCTTTAACTTGCACACTTTGTGTTCATTTCCAGGCATCACAAACCCTTCAGGTTGTTTCATGTATATTTCCTCATCCAAGTCACCATTCAAGAATGCAGTTTTCACATCCATTTGGTGAATCACAAGATTATGTATAGCTACAAGAGCTAATAATAATCTAATAGTAGAAATTCTTGCAACAAGAGCATAAGTATCAAAGAAATCAATACCTTCCTTTTGTCTAAAGCCTTGGATAACCAATCTGGCTTTATACTTATCAATTGTGCCATCCACCTTCATTTTTATTTTGAGGATCCATTTACATCCTAATGCCTTGCAACCAGGAGGTAAATCAGCCAATACCCAAGTATTGTTATGCATAATAGAATCAATCTTATCCTGAATTGCCTCTTTCCAGAAATGAACATCCCTAGAAGCCATAGCTTCATTGAAAGTCTTTGGATCCTCTTCAATATTAAAACAATATTGATGTTGAGAAATAGTTTCATTCCTTGTTCCTTCAACTAAATATAGTTGAAAATCAGATCCAAAAGACTTAGGTTTTCTAGCTCTGGTGCTTTTCCTAGGTTCAGGTACAGAAGTTGCACCACCAGAAACATCTTCAGCTTGAGTAATACTCTTGTTGGAAGATTGATGAATCATGTCCCTTGGTCTAGGTATAGATGTAAATCTCTCTTCATCAAAGATAACATCTCTTGACTCTATCACTGTGTTTATAGACACAGAGTCATTAGATTCTAAGACATAGAATCTATATGCTTTGGAATGCTCAGCATATCCAATAAAGATACAGTCTATACCTCTCTCACCCAATGTTTTCCTTTTGGGTTCAGTGAGCCTTACAACTGCTCTACAACCCCAAATTTTGAGATAACTCAAATTTGGTACCTTTTTACACCAAAGTTCATAAGAAGTATTCTTACTCCTTTTATTTGGAGTTCTATTCAAGATGTAACATGAAGTTAACATTGCCTCACCCCAAAACCCTTCACTTAAGCCAGAATATGACAACATGGAATTAACCATTTCTTTCAAAGTCCTATTCTTCCTTTCAGCTACACCATTTTGTTGTGGTGTATATGGAGCTGTGGTTTGATGTATTATTCCAGTTGATTCAAAATAAACTGGATCATAATACTCAGCATCTCTATCAGTACGCAATACTTTTATTAATTCACTTTTATGAAGCTCAACTTGTTGTTTATAAATTTTAAATTTATCAAGTGCTTCATCCTTAGAATGTAGCAAATAGATATAACAATATCTAGATGCATCATTAATGAAAGTAACAACATACTTCTTGTTTCCAAGGGAAAGTGTTGCATGGAAATCACATAAATCACTATGTATAAGATCCAACACCTTGCTTTCCCTAACAACATCTTTGAAAAGTTGTCTAGTGATTTTAGTTAGCATGCATGTTTTACATTTTTCATTATTTTGCATATCAAAAGCAGGAATCAAACTCATTTTAGACATGTCTTTTAATCTCTTGTAATTAATGTGTCCTAGTCTAGCATGCCATAAATTAGATTTATGAAAATTATTACTAGTACTACTAGAAGCCATGAAAATAGAATTATCACTAGAAGGATAATTAATATTAAGCCTAATCATTCCATTACATATATATCCAAATCCCATAAAAGAACCATGTCTTGACAAGATATACTTGTCACGTTCTAACACTTGTTTGTAACCAGAATTATTTAATACAATTTCAGACACGAGATTCTTACGAATCCCTGGAACATATAAAACATTGTTCAAACACAAACATTTCCCAGAAGTAAAAGTAAGTAAAACAGATCCTATGCCCTTGATTGGTTCAGTTGCAACATTTCCCATCTTAACAACAGACCCATCTTCAATTGGTTGAAAGTCCTTGAACCAATATAGATCTTTGCAAACATGACTTGTTGCTCCTGAATCAACCCACCATGCAACTTTATCATCCTGCACATAAAATGCTTCAGAAATCACAGAAATATAATTCTGAATATATTTAGAATTCTGCAATGAAACAGATATCTGACCTTGTTGCTTTTCTGGATCCTTGGATCCACTGGGTCCAGCACCATCCTTATTCACTTTGCGAAGACGACAATCTTTCTTGAAGTGGCCCGGTTTGTTACAATTCCAACAAACCAACTTAGCCTTCTTGTTGGAAGACTTGTCATCCTTTCCTTTAAACTTCCTTTTTCCATTAGACTTCTTGGGATTCTTTGAACTTTCTCCTTCCACCATGTTCATAGAAGAGGAACCAACTTGGTTCTTGCCTTTAGGATTGTTATCAAGTTCTTGAGTCCTTAAGGACTCTTCAATCCGTAAATGACTTCCAAGTTGAGTCAAAGTTAATTCCTCTTTGTTATGTTTTAGATTATGTTTGAAATCTTTCCAGGAAGGGGGCAGTTTGTCAATTATCACAGCCACAACAATGGCTCCATCCATTTTCAGATTGTGTTGAACAAACTGTCCTAGGATCCTTAACATTTCATGGAATTGTTCCATAACAGGCCTGGAGTCAGTCATCTTGTAATCCATAAAATTACTAACAAGAAACTTCTTGCTAGAAGCATCTTCAGCCATGTATTTGGATTCAAGAGAATCCCAAAGTTCTTTTGCAGATTCGAAATTTTGATAGATATCAAAAAGAGAGTCAGACATACCATTGAGAATATGATCACGACATATGTAATCATCATTTTACCACTTTGATCTCCTTCTTGTTGCCTCCAAAGGTTCATCTTCAACAGATTCTGGTAAGACTGGCATGGGTGTACTAAGAACATACACCACTTTCAGAGTGGTAAGGAGAAAGTGCATCTTCTTCTGCCATCTACGAAAATCTTGCCCTTCAAACTTGTTCAATTTGTTAAACTTGCTTGTCATATCCTTCACAGAATCACCACTTGCCATGATTACAGAATACTTCAATTTTTGTTAGAAAAAGGGATGAATAGATTGCTTGGATTCTCTGAAAGTCGTGATTCACTATCAAATTGAAGTATTTCGATGGTACAGATCGAACACTCAATTGGATGAAATTCAGAGAATGAAATCTGAGAATGTATATGAAAATGTTCTTTAACATGTACCAGAATATTGACCAAAAAACGGATATATCAATCCTGTCTGAAAACTGTCAACAAACAGTTACAAACTGTCATAAAACTACCAAACTGTCATTAAACGGATGTCATGGAATAAAGGGTCAACTTTCTAAAATTGGATTTTTGATGCAATTTTTAATATAGCTCTGCCCCTTCGATCCCAGCCAGGGGCTCTGCCCCTTGGACCCCGCCAGCGGCTGCCGCCCCTGGGACCCCGCTCCCAGGGGCGCTGCCCCCGGGACCCCGCTCCCAGGGGCGCTGCCCCCGGGACCCCGCTCCCAGGGGCGCTGCCCCCGGACCCCCGTTCGTTTAGGGGCTTCGCCCCTAAATAGCAATTTACTTTAAATCTTGAAAAACTTGAACAAGTGTGCACTCCTACACCATCCTAACTTGTTCAATATTCAACAAGA
The DNA here is from genome assembly GCF_052625555.1 of Lactuca saligna. Taxonomy (NCBI): domain Eukaryota; kingdom Viridiplantae; phylum Streptophyta; class Magnoliopsida; order Asterales; family Asteraceae; genus Lactuca; species Lactuca saligna. Next base: position 145,291,755 of record NC_136417.1, read on the forward strand.
TCACTTTTGGTCAACAAATTTAATCCTATTACACTTAAATAATATTTGATGATATAAAATCACCAACAATATTCACCATTTAATCATAACATTGTATAAAACGTGTTGTATGAAATTGTCATTGGCCTACCAGATGCAACTGTTAAAAAGGTGTCTCAGAATACTTTATAATTATATGGGACATAAAATTATGAACTCAAAAGATTTTTGAAAAGTAAGAAGACCCAATTGGGTAAGAATGGATCCTATTTCCATTTCAATTTGTAACAACAATATACTTCCATTTTTTATCATAAAGGGATTGCATTTTGAAAAATCTATCCAATTGTAATATTATACTTTAAATTTTATTTCCTATTATACATTGAAATCTCTGTCCAAATATAACAGTTTTACATTGTTGGGTATTAGGATGACATTTCTATAGTTAGGTAGATTTTTCAAAGTGTTTTAAATAAAGAAATAAACATAAGATGTTATAATAAACAAATCATCGAAAGTATGTTGATATTTCTTGCATCTCACCCAAATAGAAAATGATAACTAATTGTGTAAAATAGTAGATATATAACAATACAAAATGGTACATAACTATATTAATGGTATTTGGTACGATATGAATTGATAGAACAAGGTATCAAATAGTGTTATACTAAAGGAATGGTTTTATTAACAATACAAAATGGTACATAACTATATTAATGGTATTTGGTACGATATGAATTGATAGAACAAGGTATCAAATAGTGTTATACTAAAGGAATGGTGTAAAATATATGACCTTGAATATAATTTAATTATCTAAGGTTATTAGGTATGGCAACATGTTATTAAATGTTATAACATTTAAAGTGTCAACCTCATCATCCTAATCATACTTTTAGTGTTATAACACCCAATGTGGAAATAGACAACACCAAATAACAGATGATAACATCTACCATTTTTTTGATTTTTTAATTTCTATTTTTCTATTTTGTTTTATTTTTTTAATTTATGTCATAATATATTTAAAAAAACATATAAACTAATAAAACATAATTAAATTAAATACTTAATTAAACATACAATTTTAAAAATAAAAACGTCATTACAAAAGAAAAAAAAACATTAGCCGAAAACATACGATAGTCATAATAAATTTAAAAATATAAAACCGATACACTATTTGTCGCCTAACTATTTCCGCTCGATCTTCGCCTTCATTTTTCGGAGCACCTTCGCCCGTCTAGGTGACATATTATCATCGCTAGTTTGAAGAATTGTCAAATCCTTCGTAATGCGATATTCCTCGGCTTCACAACGAAGGAACTTCAAATGCTCACATTGCAACTCATATCTTTTACGTGCGATTTCGTTGTGCTCGTCAAATTTATGTTTCATTTTCGCTTGCTCTCGAAGTCTACTTTTGCATTCCGCCGCATGTCGTTGAGCTCGTCTTGCTTTGCCATGACCTATCGGTCGCTGAGTTGGGGAGATCTCTTCGATGTCATTGAAGTTGTCCAATATCTCATTCGTGTCCGCATTGAGGTCGATGTTCGTGCATGTGTCCGAAACGTCGACCGAACCCGAGTCGCGATACCTCTTGGATTGTTGTTCCGTACATGTGTTCGTTTTATTTCATTTAGGGTCTTCCTTGAAAATCTCCCAAATATTTTCGTGCTCGAAAACGTTACCCGTCTTAATATAATATTTAGTCCTTTATCGCTCTATAAACGTCAAAATCTGTTGCACCACTTTGCATATGCAAGGAAAGTTGAGGATGTTCGCGTACAACTTATATTGTGCAAATCCGAAAGGCAAAGAGGTATTTGTGTTTGGAGGAGGAGTGTTGGGGTTTTGATCCATATGGTTTTTTGTGTAAAACATGAATTGAGAAATGGTATGTAAAAATTTAAATATGGTGAGTAAAATTTGAAGTGAAAATGTATATATATTTTGAATAAAAATTGAATATATATATATATATATATATATATATATATATATATATATATATATATATATATATTAAAGATTTTGACCGTTCTTCAACGGTCCATTTTATGACCGTTGATAAAAAAAAATTCGACACAATTCTTCCGGTTGCCACGATAATGGCCGGTAACATAATGCGTAATAATGGGGACACGGGGCGGTGTTCCTCTCATTGTAACAGTGTTATCCTGGTGCCACGTCGGAATAACGTGCCTTCGCGTTGCCCGCTCCCACGTGTCTAATATCTAATATCTTTAAATACATCAATTATTTCCTTTATTTTTAGAGTAATAAGTCGTTTCATAATGTATCATGTTTGTAATCTATTAATCAACATTATTTTTCTTAATACCGTAGGCATATTTTCTTTGATTTTACTTTTTTGCAAATGGGAATTAAATGATAAGGATTTGGTTCCCTGAGTCAACTGACTCGACCCAACCCTATTGAAACATGATCCATTACCAGTTTGACCTTATATCCTAGACAGCTGACACCGCTGAGCTAGAAGACCGTTGATATTTATAATAGACAAATGCTATTAATTACTTTGTAAGTCTCTAATTTGTCTGTGTATCAATCAGGTCCGTTTGATGGTGTGGAATCCCAATCAAACGGATGATGTCAGATCAAATAGAAGAGAAGGAGAAGAAGAAGAATATGAATCTTTGTATGTATTGATATGAATGAAGATCTGGATACAAAAGATTCACACACACATAAAAGCTCATGTTTCTCTCTGGCCACACAAAATGCTCTCTAATTTCTCTCTTCTCTCTTGGTCGTACAATCTCTAGGGTTTATCAATCTCTACTCCTCACCATAACACCTATATTTATACTTGGATAACATGGGCCATAAATGGGTTTACGACTGTAAGGTGTTTACGACTGTAAACTCAACCGTAAACTCCAAAAATATTACAGAAAAATACAATTTCCCAAAAAAACAAAGTATAAACCATATTTTGACCCAACAATCTCCCCCTTGGTTTATATCTTTCTTTTCTTAATTGACCCAACAAGCTCCCCCTAAAAAGTAGTTGGCTTTCTTGATAATTTTTATTGGGAACTTGTGTCACACCCCAAAACCGGAACGGTGGAAACGTTCTGGGGTGGATGACGTCATGTCAAGTATCATAACACATGCATTATAGTAATCAATGTACAACAAAACATTGCATTAATAGCAATAGTTTTACATAGTTTACATAACAGGGTATCAAAGTAATACAGACAAATGTAATAAGAACAACATGGTACTAAGCTATCTTCATCAACAGCTCCGGGGATGTACCTGTCTAATGCTAACCTGAGAATACAAGTTATTTGAAAAGCGAGTATCAACATTTTTACAAATGCTGGTGAGTTCATAAGTAATTAATGACATTTTATTCAAATAACTTTATAATGTAGTAGTTTAAGAGTTTACAGTGTATTAGAGTTCTTTCCAGAAAATCCTATACTTTCTTTAATAAAAGCAACCTTCTACCAAGACTGGACGAAGTTATGTGGTAAAAAGTAGTTTTCCCTTAATCGCTATCATTATCAAAATACTGAATTTGATTATTAAAGGAAGCAAGAGAAGTCAGGGAAATAACATATGCCTCAGCAGTGAGGACTGCTGACTAAGGCAAAGGAATCATGGACTCCAGGAGAGTATCGAACGAACGACACGCCTGGTTCCGTCTAACAAATGGAGACACAGACCCCAAAAGGTACCAAATGAAAGGTACAACTGGTAAAGTCTAAAACAGTGAATACAGACCGCAGACAGTATCAAGTGAAAGATACATCTTGCAAGGTCAAAACAGAGAATACTGACCGCGGACAATATCAAATGAAAGATACATCTTGCAAGGTCAAAATAGAGAATACAGACCGCAGACAGTATCAAATGAAAGATACATCTTGCAAGGTCAAAACAGAGAATACAGACCGCAAACAGTATCAAATGAAAGATGCATCTTGCAAGGTCAAAACAATGTGACTCTGAAAATGAGTTACCAGCATACGGTGTAAATTGCCGGTGAAATACCGTTACCTTAAGGCCATGAATTATAAGGAAACCTGGGATACTCGTAACCATACTAACCGACACTAGAGTACCTGACGCCCTACAAGCGTCTATAAAATATGACATTTGTCACCCCTTGGCTTGGTGGGCCGTGGACTGTAGCTAGCAGTCAGGGTGCGGGGGTGGCAATCCCGTATAGATCTATACACACAATGCCCGCTCTCTCTACAGGAGACTCTGGTTACCAACTAGACGACGGATAAGGCCGTGTCCCGAAGATGCATCCCAAATAGTGGGTAGTGGGTTTCATATGTAAGTGCTGAACTAGGGGTAGAGACTCATAACTGGACTGACTAGAGTAAAACTATATGTCTATGCTCGCATACATAACATACAATTAATGAATCAACGACCTTCGGATGGCCATCCGATCCCACCAGACCACATCTCAACGAAGAAAAGGAAATTGGGCTGACAAGCCTTCCTATGTCCTTCAATCATTATTTATATGCACCTATACAAGTACAGACATACATCTATCTACGACTAAGTGTGTAACAAGTGGAAACGCAATGTGATGTATAACGTACAGTGTGGAATAACTGAATCATAAAGTGTGAACGAATAGTGTGGAACAACTGAATCATAAAGTGTGAACGAATAGTGTGGAACAACTGAATCATAAAGTGTGAACGAATAGTGTGGAATAACCAAATCGTACGGTGTAAACAAACAGTGTGGTATAATCGAATCGTGAAGTATAATTGTACCAAGTATAAGTGTATCACGTAGTGGAAACGACAACTGGTGAAGTAAAAGCGTGTATCAAGTATAAGTGGCTACAAGTATAAGCGATATAGAGACAATAACCGGTATAAGCGTATCACGAAGGAAATGCATTATCAAGTAGGAGTTTTAAATAAGTAAAGCGAAGCAGCGACATCTAACAAGCAAGAGTATACGACATGAAAGAGAACTTTGATGAAAACCTTGGAAAAACCTTTGTACTTAAGAAAGTCACAACTTGGTATTCTTTGATAAAATAAGTTTGAAAACCTTTAGAAATTATTTGGAACCTTTCATAAACCAGATTAAAGTGAACTTTGATAAACAGTATAAGTAAGAGTGATGAGCAAGTGAAAACATTTTAGAAAACCATTTATAGCATCTTACTCAGTAAAACAGTTTATAGTGTGGTAAATTCTTGTGCATGCGGGTTATCAATCACATGTGATTGGTATGATAACTGGCATGTTTAACTTGTATTCCCCCTATAAAACATGTAGAAACATTTAAAAGGTTCATCCAGGGGTATGAACTCACCTGGTGTAAGTAGGTCCGACGGAGGTGTCGGTTGGGTGTTCGGTGTCACGTAAAGACTCGAACACACTCAATGACCTATTTAACATATGATAACACATGTTCACATAAAATTAGTATATTTAATACTAATTAAACACGTATACGCACTCAAAGGAGCAGAAAACACTTTGATTAAGTGTTTGGGGTGTCCCGGGTAGCGTCTAAAGGTGTGTATGGCTTAGGAATGGAGTTTACTCTCCGAGAGTAAACTCCCAAAGCTTAGTTTACGGCCCAGGTACATCTCGGTCGTAAACTCATGGTGAGGGGTTCTAGTGTGTTTTAGGGCTTCTAACTTGTTCATGGAATTATTCCAGGTCCAAAACTATATAGTATGAATGAGTTTAAGGTCTTTAAGGGCATCTTTAGGGAGTTTACGGCCCATGAACCATCCCTAAGGGAGTTCATGGCCGTGAAGTCCTATGCCATGACTTAAGTGAAGTTTTAAGCCCTTAATACCTTCCTAGCATTTTATAATAATAGTCTAAGGCCATTTGGGGGACAAAAACCAACATTTTGACATCATTAAGGGTGTTTACGGCCATGACATGTGTCTGGGCCGTAAACTCCTTTTAACCCCTTAAATCTTTGTGTTTGGATGATCTAAACCTGAAATAGCAAGCCCCTAATTCATGTATTAAGCCTAAGGGTGGTTTGGGAGTGTGTTTGGGGCATTTTGACAAGGTTTAGAGGTGTTTACGGCCTAAGCATGTGCTTGGGCCATAAACTCTCTTTTATGCCCTAAATTGATTGTTTTAAATGAGCAAACACTCCTAGGCGAATTCCTCAATTTATTTCCAAGCTTTTAGGGACAAGTTTGGGTCTTTTTGGCCTCAATTAAGGTGTTTACGGCCTAAGGAGGATCTTAGGCCGTGAACTCCTTTTCAACAGCTTAAATGGTCGAAATTTAAGTTATATATAATCACAAGTCATAATGTTTAGAATAAGCTAGGGTAAGTGGACTTACGATTTGGAAGCGTTTGGTTGCGGATTCGGGTAAAAAACGAGTCTAGAGAGAGAGAGAGTATAGAGAGAGAGGGTGGAAAAGGCTCAAATGGAGTTTACTCCCCCTTATATATGGGTGGGAGTTGGAGCTCAGTGATATTCTACCCGATACTGTCGTTTAACATGGCTTTTGGCCGCACCCGATTTAGTGGTTGTAATGATAAAAACTAACTTTTCTAATTAAATGGAAATGTGTATTATGAGTTTTTATTTCTCTTATCACGAATTAACGACATAAATAAATGAAATATTGATTTAATTGGCGACCTCTAATTAACGGAACTTTTATACAGTGAAATATTCCGTTAACAATAACGGGGTAATGTAACGGAATAACTTTGGGTTGTCACATCATCCCCCCATTAGAGGGAATTTCGTCCCGAAATTCAGGTCTAGGCAAGGTATTTTGTATGAAAGACCAAGTAGAGGAAGGAGGGTATTTCCTATTCGGTTTGTCCTCGCACTCCCAAGTGAACTCTGGCCTGTGTTTGTCGTTCCAACAAACCTTCACCTATGGGGCGCGGATTCCGTCTCGTGTAGTTAGTGAGTTCCAACTGGTGGATCTACGAGGTTAGGGTTCTCAATGGTTTCTACAGAGGTGAGTGGGATACGAAGAGTGACGTCGGGTAATCGCATATCAAGTCTAAGAAGTGGATCAATCGAGGTGTGAAGCTTATGGAATATCTGAAAGTAGTGGTTTGACGAGGGTTGGACCAATCTCCGTAAAGGATCTCGGGTGGTCCTAAGCTCTCAGAAGGGTAGAGCTTTTCAGTATCTAGAACATAGTATACTTCTATGGCAAGATCATCACTGGCGTGATCTCCATTCCGAAGTTCCTAATGTTCTCACTCGTATTGGGTGTGTAGTCCTTCAGGTTGGTTCTTAGGGAGCTCAGGTGGTCTTTGGTCTCGCGGTTCCTGTCAATTGGCTGATAGAGACTTTCTAGGTCGTCGAGTGGGTTGGGTGAATATGGTTCTCTGTTCTCTATAGAGTGTCTATCTCAAGTTGGTGCAAAATGAACCTGCACTAGAGATTCTTGAGATACGGAAACCCTGAGAGTCGGGGAGATAGGGTTTCACCAGACGAGTGTTGGACTATCTCGGGAGGTGGTGCTACTATTTTTGTGTGAGATAGTATTCGTGGAACACCTAATAGTCCAATGAATTCTCTAAGACTTTGGTTTATTCTAGTGCGGAAAGCGCATGTTCTTGCATAACCTTTCGACTAACACCAAGGCTGGTGTCAAGTCTATAATCTCTTCGGGACATGGGTCATGAGGCTTAATGTAACTACTTTCGCACTTGATCAGGTATTCTTGGCTGCGAAGGTTATCCTGTGGTTCTCAGTATCCTAGTTTTCACTTCGGAGAATGTATTTTATCGTCTACAGCATGACGACGATTTCCTCCATGCAAGAGGGTGGAGGATGATAGGCACTACTTGCTATAAGAAGGTGGACGAAGTGCCTGAGTAGTGCGAGCATCTACTGAAACTACTCTTCCGAAGGTTTTGAGTTTTCTCGGTGTAGGTCAAATCTAGTAAGTATAGAGTCTCATCACTCGGAACTTTAATAGTTCAACCCGCAGTGATTCTCTTGACTACGGCTCCTATTTTATGGAATAGGGTGAAAGGCTTTGCTAAGAGGTTCGTGGTAGAGCTCATACTTAGCCTAACCACCAATACTTGGTGTATGCAGGCAGTATACTTGGTTATAGTGGTCAGCCTCATGAGTCCTGTCCTCTGGGTTCACGAACCTGATGTGTGAGGTGCGAAGGGTCTTTCTGGGGAGTCTATGAAGTATGCTTCAGATGGTTATCATCTTCTGGAGTATCTTGCAGTGTCTTTCGCTTCGGTTTCCATATGACTAAGAGGGGTCAGTCAACAGCGTGCGGTACCCCTCTCATGGGTACTTCGGAAGGTTTGAGGTAAGAGGGATGACTGACAAATCACATTAGGTTTGTTTATTTTTGTTATGATTAGGTTCGGAAGAGCCCTTATTTGCCGAAAAGGCTATGGAGAAGGTTCTTTTTACACAACACTAATGATTTACGCATGGTCGCATGAAGTCAGACCATGATCGATAGAGGCATCGAAGTTGGCATACTTCGACATGACATAAAATGAGGATCGATAGAGCCGACGTGGAACTATAGAGGATCCTGAGTGTTTTCTGAATAGAGTACCTTTTTATTAATGGATTCTCACGAGGCATTTCTATAATCACCTAACATATACTAGTCATGTATAATTAAGGTGGGGAGGACTGTTGACTGAGCGACTCCGCCCTAAATCCACAACCAAACGAGGAACAGGAAATGAGGCGGCTTTCACTCACTCTAGGTCTTTCCATCTTAACTATACGTGGCTGTAACATATATGTTTAGCCATTATATTTTTACCTAATGAATTTTAAATTTTATAACAGTGTTGCGACTTTTGCCTTAATGGGGAAGTATTTACATTTGAATTAGCCTTTTATTGTTTTCAGTTTAGTTATCCAAGATCGAGAGACGTACCAAAATCTACTAAGTCCTTGATGCTTCTCCCTAAGCATTAGAGTTAGACTCCTCCTGTGTCTTTGTCTTTTCCTTCGGTTGGGCAGTCCTTCTTGAAGTGTCCCATTTCACCACATAGGTGGCAAACTGTACGGGTCGCCACATTGGTGGTTGATGTAATGAACTCAACCGGGGTTCTGCAGACGCGAGCAGTATGCCCCAACATGTGGCACCTAGCACAATAGAGCTCCCGGCAGACACCATGATGATGGTAGCTGCACTTGCTGCAATGGGGACGCTTTCCTAAGTATGGTCTCCTAGGTGTAGGGATGGAAGGGTTGGTAGGGAATTTGGCCATCTCAGCTCGTTGCCCTTCGGAAGGTCCTTGAGCCAAGGTACTTCCCTCCTTGATCTTGATCTTTCTCTTCAGTGGATTTGAGTGAGGTTCTTGGGTGGCTGGGAATGAAGGTGTTTTGCTGTTGTCCATTGCTAGGATCGGAAATCCCAATAGGCACCTTGCTAACATTGGCGTTGTTAGCATTCAGGTGAGCCATGACAGCTGCTACGGCTGCTGAGACTGCAGCTTGGAACGTAGCTTCATCGAATAAGAGTGTAGGTTTCTTGCCTGTGGACTGGTTAGGCTTCTTTGGAGGCATGGTTTTTCTTACACGGAAAGGAATACAAGATAATGAGAGACGATGGCTAACCCTGAAAATTTCTGTCCTGAATGTATTAGGCATAAATTTTTCCCATGCCTTGGGTACTGGTTGTCTGAGTGTCGACCTACATCCCTATGATGTAGTCCTAGTAATCAAGGTAGGAGTGTGAGTATCGGAAAAAATCCATAAGATGCGAGTCATTCCTACTACGTTACCTTTATACTGGGAAGGTTTCACTCTCCGGTCTGGAAAGATTTGAGAACAGTTCGGAACGAAATCGCGGAAAGAGAGGCTTATGGCTAAATATTCTCAATAGAGGTGCGGGGATCCGCTCTAATCGTGTAACTGACAACGGGAAACGACGATTTTTACCTAACACATAGCGTGAGTAGTGTAACCACTAACTCACTGAATTGTATTATTTTAAGGGTGTATTAGCATGACGAACACGGGGGTAAGACACTTCTCGGGTTCCATGTACCGGCTCCCTCTGTCTGCCTCGTATCTTTGACTGGAACCGTCGTTGGTTTCTTTCGGGTAGTTACCTAGGGTTCTCCTCTCGTATGGACATATTGAATTTCTACTCCGTCTTACTTCCGAATCCGACTCTGGGCGTCATCACTTCATGATGGATGATTGGAAATCTCGGAAGTTTAGGCGAATCCCTCACCGATGTCCCTAAAAGATATATGCACTTGGTGAATTCAATAGTATCGACCTAGTTCATTCGTTTCCGAGCTGGAAATCTTCTCAATGAACTTCTTCGGGGTCGGAATCAACTCTTCTGCCAAGTACTGAAGTGGATAGGGTTTTCTACAGGGTTCATGCGAGAATGGAAATGTCTAAAGAATCCTAAGAGATTATTAACATTTCACTGGGTGATCCATATCGAGTCCTGTTACGATTACATAGGGTATACAAATCATATATAGCTTAGATCCGATAGGCCTTCGAATATGTGATACTACTCTAGATCCACATCCCAACGAGGAAAAAGAAATAGGGCGAAACCACACATTCTTAGCCTATGGGATCCTTATTATATATAACCTTGGAAGTATACTCTCTGTAGTTGTAGGTATATCAATAAGGATCTTTTAGTTCTTCACACAAGGTTATCTATGTATCCTAAAATACCCCTATGGTATTTTAATTTCTTTTTTGTTTTCTTATCTTCTGAATATGATTATGGGATTTATGCAAGTCTTTTAGTGTTCCAAAATACTTCTATAGTATTTTAACTTTATGTTTGGCTCTAGCATTCCTAGTTGGTAAGTTTCAGACTTGTTGCAACACCACTATCACTCCCAAGCACACGTTGATCGCATCTCGAATAAATGTAGTTATTCAGGTTACATTTATTCTAATATACGATTACATAACTGCCCAGGTTTGACTGTAGTGCTCAACATCCGAAGACTTTTATTACTGTTCTTCTTGTGATACTTGCGTTCAAGTGTTTAGATTCTAGATGTTATTATACTTTGGTAAAATGTGGTTATATTTTAAAGTATAATTCTTGGTCAGAGTGTTTTATCCCTTTTGTATTTATAGACTGTATATCTTTTATGAATTGATATACGTAGCTCACTATAAACAATGCTCTGATACCAATCTGTCACACCCCAGAACGTTTCCGCGCGCTGTTCCGGTTTTGGGGTGTGACAACTTGGCTTCAGCATTAATCTTCAATGAATGACTTTATATTGAGCGGTTGGGCTTTTCTTCAGAGTTTGGCTTTGAACGCACGTCGGGTGAGGAGGCTTGATGTATTGATTCTTGAAAGATAACGCTTTTAGCTTGAGAATCTTCAGAGGGAACATCAAAGAGAACAAATCTTCTGGATCACTTCACCAGGTTCACGATAGCAGCAGACTGATTAAGGAGGCTTCAATGCAATCTGTCACATAATCTTTAATTTTAGCTTCACCTTGCTTCTGGGGTTGAAAGATTGAATTTGAAAGAATAATCTTCATTTCTTGCTCCTTCGAATGAGAATTCTTCGATGCTCACGGACGAAGCTTTTGGCTCAGAAATCTTCAACACAAACTCCATGAGTCTTATCTATACCTGAAATCACTTTTCAAGACAAAACAAAACTAAAAGAAAACTTAAAACAGAAACAAAACATAAATAACACTATTTTTGGATTTTTTTAATTTTCTAATTTTTTTTTGAATTTTTTTGAATTTTTTTTACTTCTCCTCCTAATATTTAAATTAGAAGAAACTATGAACAAATTTAACAAAAATAAAATGATATCTAACTTTAAGAGTGATTTGGGATCGAAGTTTTTAGACAATCTTTATCCACTTGTCGGTACCTGTGATATTCACATCTTTGTCTGGTCGATCGTCGGTATTGTGATCCACTTAAACACGAAAAATTGTGACCATTTTAGGACATACTAATAATTGTAAGACAAAGTGATCCTAAGTTCCTAGAAATTTTATCTGATCCTAATTCCTTAGATACTATATCTTAAGGACCATTCAGCTGACGACGACCAAGGATATTGTTGTCCACCTAAATTGAGCAACGAGATCTATAGACAATCTCTGAGTGTTCAGTTTTAATTGTACTGGAACATGTTTCCCACTTCCTGATATGCCCCAACCGTCAAGAACTTCCAGAGTCTCCTTACACCGGGTGAGCAGACAATCATTCAGAGAGAGAACAGCTTCGGATTGCTATTACTTATTGTTTCAGAGGGGTTGAGAAGTAGAAGGTTGCATATGCTGTGTACCAGGTCGGATTGGAAGTCACGCAAAGGAGACAACATATTGCTAACAGATGAGAGGAATTTCATATATATAGCCTGCAGAGAAATAGAGTTGCATATGTTGTGTACCAGGTCGGATTGGAACTCATGCAAAGGAAACAACATATGACTAATAGACAGAGAGAAAGAAAACAATTTTCTACATACCTAATTTATCGGAATTTACCAGTCGCCCCATCCAACCGGAATTAAGGACAGAATCTGCACATCGAGGAAAAGTTAAACCATGTTTCCAGATATGGGTTCTTTTTGTGACATCCGAAAAATACAACCAATTTAAATTTTTCAAAAACCACCCGATTTTTCACTAAATTGTTTACAAAAAGGTTTTCAATACAATCATTTAGAGTATTCCCAGAATCACATTGCTACAAAATCATGAGGAGCGGTACGATCGCGCCTTCGCCTTGCCACGGTTTCCTAAAGAACCTGAAAAACATTAAACCACAACTATAAGCCCGAAAGCTTAGTGAGATACCCCCAAAATACCAACCACGTATACGCCCTTCCAGGTTGCGACCTTCCGGTCCAAAACATATTGCCTTCCGGCCCATAACATATAAAACACACATAACATAACAGAACATAGAACAACCATGCATATCGTCCACCGGATCCATCCTCCAGGTCTAGTCATGTCCTTCGAGTCTACAGTGGGGTTGGTCCGCCCGCATCGGGCCTTCAACCCACCTGGTCCACTCTCTGAGTCTACAGTGTGACTGGTCCGCCCGCATCGGGCCTTCAGTCGGCCCGGTCCACTCTCCAAGCTTTGGCACGTCTGGTCCGCCCTCGTGGGGCCTACAGCCTATCTGGACAGCTCGCTGGGCCTTCGGAATAACCGATCCGCCCTGGGTATCTTGGCCTACAGCACAAAGCAGGACCCGCCTCAACCCATCTCCAGTCCAAACAACCATGTGCACAAAACATACAATCATATAACAGTCAAAGTCAACAAACCGAGCAAGCAGATCACATAGCATATCATTACCCTAACCAGGTTGCCGACCTAACCGGTCACTAGCATAGCATCACTCTATATGTCGGGAAACTGACCGTAACAAGGTCTCCAAGCATGTACCATCCTAGCTATCAGGATGCAGACACATCAAACAATAACATAACAACCATATCCAAATCTCAATCCAATAAAGGGCCGGCCTTGGTGCCTTAGACCCTGTTGATATAGTGAGGATAACTCACCTCGAAACTGCCGGCTGAATGGATAAGATCCCGCTGCTCCGAACTTTGACACAAACTCCTCCACTGAACATCAAAACATACAACTCAATAAATACCCTTGGAAGACAACTGGTCAACCTTGGACAAGTCAAAGTCAACCCCTGACTGACCCTACTCGCCGAGTCAACCCGATGACTCGCCGAGTCCTTAAGCTCAGAACTTCCCTCAATCAGGAACCCAACTCGCCGAGTCACCCCAAGACTCGTCGAGTCCAACAACTCTGAGTCCACTCGCACCCAACTCACCGAGTCATCCTTTGACTCACTGATTCTCGACTCAACCAGGAAATATTGGGACTCTTCGACAAGACTCGCCGAGTCCAAGAACAGACTCGCCGAGTCTAAGGCTATCTTCAACCTACACGCCGAGTTGTTCTTCCAACTCGTCGAGTTCCACGCCATCTTCAAGCAACTCGTCGAGTCCACCCATGTGACTCGTCGAGTACTACCGGTCTGAATCCATACAGAAGCATCTCAGGCCATGCAATTGATCCAAAACATAGATCCAACCTCGTACAATCCATCCATCACGTAAAGTGGCAAACTTTACGTGAATCTAAAGAGATCTGGGCCTTATTCACCTTAGAACCATGGTTTGGGACATGATAGCTCCATTAACAACACAAGCACAGGGGCTTTAATGCTCTTACGATCTTCTCCACTCCAGATCTGAGGTAGCAACCTTAGATCCATCCTCCAAACATCAAGATGCCACACAACTAAGCTCCCCACACAACCCCAAAATGAGAAACTAGGAAAACACAGCCCAAGAACGAAAGTATTACCTCCAAAGGATGCCTCAAGAGCAATGAAACTCGAATCCAAGCAAAGCCCTTTGATCCAAGCCACTTCTCCTTCAAGATTTCTTCAACCAACACCTCTCCAAGCTCTAATTTTCTCAACAATGGGACTCTCCACGAAATTAGGGTTTCTGGGACTCAAGGGGGGAATAGAGGAGGTTGTGGAGGGGAATAATGATCTTTATATAGGGCTCAACCCCGAAAATTAGGGTTTTCTCCACAGAGCACCTACTTGCCGAGTCCATCTTTGGACTCGCCGAGTAGGCCACTTGATACACGACCATAGTCGCGACCTGACTCGCCGAGTCTATCCATGGACTGGCCGAGTCGCCCTCCGAAACTTACACTTTTGGCCCTTCAACTCTACTCTTGCGTTTCCGGGATGTTACAATTCTCCCCCACTTAAATTAGGCTTCGTCCTCGAAGCCTACGACATCTCATCTTCAAATTACTTCCCACGACGCGCCACCTAACCTTGACCGAACCAAGTCCCTCAAGGTACAACCATAAAAACTAGAAGCTCACTTTCTCCTTCCATATGGTGTCCCAACCACCTACTCAACCCGGGCACCAGCTGTACCCTCCGATAGCCGCACTCAACAACCGAGAATTACCCATGATGTCTTACTGCTCCAATTTTCATCTTTCACTTGACTCATATGACTAGAAAACCACGAACCATCGGATCCCCGATCCGAATCCCACTCTATCCATTCCATGACGACAGAAAGACCCATTCTTCCATTCCGGAGCAACTCCCCCGAGTTCTCCTCTCGCAATCACACACATATGCTGATCTAGCTCTAGCACCCTCGGGTTTGGAAAACCCGATACACTGATGATATCCTCAAACATCCTTATAGGATGAACCGCTAATACATACCCAAAACCCTGATCAGAATCTCACTGAGAGTCCAAGGCTCTCTCTCTACATCCCTTCCGAACCCCTCTCCCTGGCTCTATGCCTGCGGTATTCCTCCGCGTCCTGAGCAAACATATCAAGTCGAATGAGCTTTTATTCTACCGCCGAAACACGGTACTCAAAAACCATCGACGGACCACTCCAATCATAACTCTACACTGCCGCTTTCACTTCCGTGAATTCGCACTCCCTTTTGGAATTTCATTCCTCCCTCTTTCCTTACCAAGGAAACCACTTGACCGCGCTATCACCATGACAGGCACTATGGTGCTCATCCCATGCTACATTACCTCTTTAAAGCGTACCCGACATCCATGCATCACCACCACTCTGACTCTCATCGCAGGAACTCTCGAGCCCATGCACTACCTTCACTGCTCAAGATCGCTAACCGGGGCCAGACCTCCCAATGTAATCACACTGCATCATACGCTACCCATAACCTCGAACCGATCTAACAATACTCGCAGAGTCTTCAGCATGACTGGACCGCCTCCCCAGGCCTTCAGCCAATCTGGACCACTCTCAGAACCTTCAGCCAATCTGACTGGACCGTCCTCCGAGCCTTCGGCCTGACTGGTACGCCTACCGGCCTTCAGTCTATCCGGACCGCTCAACTAGCATTCATCATTCCGAACTATCCCTTCGGGAAATCCTCCCGTGCATACCGTTCTAGCCCTCTAGGGGTTCCGAGCTCTATCTCCATCATACATACTCGATCCCGGCCTGCTCCCATGCCTTCCACAATCAATTGCTCTAGGTCTGTATTCTGCCCCGCACGCCTGTTACTCACCCATACGAGCCTGCTCTCGGCTAATAGAAATACCGATGAATTCTCCAAGCAGCTAAACAACCTCTCAAGCCCAACGATCATCCAGAGAATTTCCAATTCTCCCCCACTTAAAACACTGACAATTAATCACCGGTCTCCATCACCGAAGTCCCAAAGCAACCTTACAAAAAATCAACACTTACACGCAAAATGTTTCTCACCAGTGCTAACAACTTTCACAAAAATCATGTTTCCACACTGAACAACCCGCTCGAAAGGAACCCAGTCTTCAAATATCCATCCCTCAGACTGCAGAGGCTACCTGACATTCAAACCAACGCCGCATCCGTCACTAATCCTCACAGAGATAATCCACAATAGCTCGAAGTGCTAATCCATAACCATATCGATCCTTCAGGGAACAAAGGATACCAACACGAAATCTCGATCACAACTCGCCAAACCCTCAAGGAACGACGGATACCACACAAAAACCCGAAACGCAATTCCATAACCAACCAACGAAACTAGCAGATAACAATACTCCACAATACTCATAAATAATCAAAAACAACAAAAAGAAACATACCCGCAACAGCAAGCTGAAAAACACGTCCCTAAGCCCTTGGGGGCTCCACTCCGCCCTGACCTCCACCTGTGATCCTCAACGTAGCCGGTGCTGGAGCCTGCACCGGTCCAACAGCAAGCTGTGGACAGTTGACCTTCAAATGTCCAACGTGATGACAATGATAGCATATCCTCAAATCCCGAACCGGCACTAACTGCCTACAATCCATTGCATAGTTTCCCTCCTTTCCGCACTTGTGGCATGCTCCACTGGACCGACAAACCTCGACGTGACCCCTTCCACACTTTCCACAGACGTGGCTACCCTGATCTCCCATCCTGGAATCAACAGTCTTAGACCATTTTGTCGCCGGCTGCGACTGAACCGGAGCTTGCCTCAGCTCACGCATCTGCAACTCAATCTCTAACTCACGCCGCCTGGCAGCCTCCTGCAACTCCAGCAAGGTCTCGCACCTCTGCGCAGACACAAACTGCCTGATGTCTCTCTTTAGCATACTCAGATATCGGGACATCTGAGCCCGCTCCGAAGCGAACTCAGGGCAAAACATCGCCCTCTCAGTAAACATCCTGGTGATTTCCGTCACCGACTCCGAATCCTGTTTCAGCTCCAAGAACTCCTGAGCCAACCTCTCCCTCTCGACCTGCGGAACATAACGAGTGCTGAACATCTCTCTGAACCGATCCCATGAAATCGCAACCCTCTGCGCATCCGAGTACGACCCCGTGGTCAATCTCCACCAATCCTTTGCCCCAAGCCTTAACAGGTTCAGAGCGCACCTCACCCTCTGATCAGCACGGCATGAACACGTGAAGAAACATCCCTCCACATCTGATAACCATCTCATAGCAACGATCGGATCCTGAACTCCATCAAAAGTGGGAGGCTTCGTATTATCGAAGTCCCAATACTGAAAACCTCTACTAGCTCCTCCCCCTGCCGCTGCTACAGCTGCTGTAGCCGCCGCAGCAGCCGTCTCCGTGAGAGCCGCATAGCACTCATCAAAATACTCCACCATGGCGGTCTTGATCGACCTAAACAACTCTGGCAGCTCAGCCCGAAACAATGCAGCAACCTCATCATGCAGGATCTCACGAATCCTCGCATCCAACTCGTGCGTACTCATCTGACTGACAACCTCGGGCTATATAGACCTACCCGGAACTCCCTCTCCTGCTCCTGATCCTGACCCGGATCCACTCCCAGCATGCCTTGAAATCTCCATACTGAAAATAAAACACCAAAATCTCAGACATATTCCACTATCCCGGGAACCAGCTCTCAACCCAACCTTAGAGGTCATGGTTTCCCTGATACGCGTATGTGTCCGTGCTTCCGGTAGTATGGGCCCATACTACCTTCCGCACCTACCCATATATGTATGAAGTACTTCCACAACACCCTAGCGACATACATAACAACGCTCTATCCTCACAACTAGAGGAACACTAGAAATCTCTCACAAGGAAACCCTAGGCTAGCAGGCATCATAAATCAGGCAACTCATCAAGAAATCCTGAAGATCCCTAGCCTAACTCTAGGATGCTGTTCTATCAAAGCTCGATAAAACAATTGTCATGCATGGTACTTTGGGGTTACTTACTGGCTCCGGCTGATCGTACCTCCGCGTCCTCCTTTACTTACATTGAAAACCATTTTAAATTTTCTTTTGAATACCCTCCTCGATTTGAAACTGGAGTCACACAAGTGTTCCTCCAATTCACTTAAACCAAGGCTCTGATACCAACTTGTGACATCCGAAAAATACAACCAATTTAAATTTTTCAAAAACCACCCGATTTTTCATTAAATTGTTTACAAAAAGGTTTTCAATACAATCATTTAGAGTATTCCCAGAATCACATTGCTACAAAATCATGAGGAGCGGTACGATCGCGCCTTCGCCTTGCCACGGTCTCCTAAAGAACCTGAAAAACATTAAACCACAACTGTAAGCCCGAAAGCTTAGTGAGATACCCCCAAAATACCAACCACGTATACGCCCTTCCAGGCTGCGACCTTCCGGTCCAAAACATATTGCCTTCCGGCCCATAACATATAAAACATACATAACATAACAGAACATAGAACACCATGCATATCGGGTCTACTGTGTGACTGGTCCTCCGTATCGGGCCTTCAGTCCACCGGATCCATCCTCTAGGTCTAGTCATGTCCTTCGAGTCTACAGTGGGGTTGGTCCGCCCGCATCGGGCCTTCAACCCACCTGGTCCACTCTCTGAGTCTACAGTGTGACTGGTCCGCCCGCATCGGGCCTTCAGTCGGCCTGGTCCACTCTCCGAGCCTCGGCACGTCTGGTCCGCCCTCGTGGGGCCTATAGCCTATCCGGACCGCTCGCTTGGCCTTCGGAATAACCGGTCCGCCCTGGGTATCTTGGCCAACAACACAAAGCATGACCCGCCTCAACCTATATCCAGTCCAAACAACCATGTGCACAAAACATACAATTATATAACAGTCATAGTCAACAAACCGAGCAAGCAGATCACATAGGATATCATTACCCTAACCAGGTTGCCGACCTAACCGGTCACTAGCATAGCATCACTCTATATGTCGGGAAACTGACCGTAACAAGGTCTCCTAGCATGTACCATCCTAGCTATCAGGATGCAGACACATCAAACAATAACATAACAACCATATCCGAATCTCAATCCAATTAAGGGCCGGCCTTGGTGCCTTAGACCCTGTTGATATAGTGAGGATAACTCACCTCGAAACTGCCGGCTGAAAGGATAAGATCTCGCTGCTCCGAACTCTAACACGAACTCCTCCACTGAACATTAAAACATACAACTCAATAAATACCCTTGGAAGACAACTGGTCAACCTTGAACAAGTCAAAGTCAACCCCTGACTGACCCTACTCGCCGAGTCAACCCGATGACTCGCCGAGTCCTTAAGCTCAGAACTTCCCTCAATCAGCGACCCAACTCGCCGAGTCACCCCAAGACTCGTCGAGTCCAACAACTCTGAGTCCACTCGCACCCAACTCACCAAGTCATCCTTTGACTCACTGATTCTCGACTCAACCAGGAAATATTGGGACTCTTCGACAAGACTCGCCGAGTCCAAGAACAGACTCGCCGAGTCTAAGGCTATCTTCAACCTACTCGCCGAGTTGTTCTTCCAACTCGTCGAGTTCCACGCCATCTTCAAGCAACTCGTCGAGTCCACCCATGTGACTCGTCGAGTACTACCGGTCTGAATCCATACAGAAGCATCTCAGGCCATGCAATTGATCCAAAACATAGATCCAACCTCGTACAATCCATCCATCACGTAAAGTGGCAAACTTTACGTGAATCTAAAGAGATCTAGGCCTTATTCACCTTAGAACCAAGGTTTTGGGACATGATAGCTCCATTAACAACACAAGCACAGGGGCTTTAATGCTCTTAAGATCTTCTCCACTCCAGATCTGAGGTAGCAACCTCAGATCCATCCTCCAAACATCAAGATGCCACACAACTAAGCTCCCCAGACAACCCCAAAATGAGAAACTAGGAAAACACAGCCCAAGAACGAAAGTATTACCTCCAAAGGATGCCTCAACAGCAATGAAACTCGAATCCAAGAAAAGCCCTTTGATCCAAGCCACTTCTCCTTCAAGATTTCTTCAACCAACACCTCTCCAAGCTCTAATTTGCTCAACAATGGGACTCTCCATGAATTTAGGGTTTCTGGGACTCAAGGGGGGAATAGAAGAGGCTGTGGAGGGGCCTAATGATCTTTATATAGGGTTCAACCCCGAAAATTAGGGTTTTCTCCACAGAGCACCTACTCGCCGAGTCCATCTTTGGACTCGCCGAGTAGGCCACTTGATACGCGACCATAGTCGCGACCTGACTCGCCGAGTCTATCCATGGACTCGCCGTGTCGCCCTCCGAAACTAACACTTTTAGCCCATCAACTCTACTCTTGCGATTCCAGGATGTTACACTTTTAATGTGACGAGTAGATTCCCATATATATCTCCCTGCTTAACCTATCCAATCATCGTATTTGTCAAGACTAATAATTTCTTAAGTTCAACTCTGCCTAGTCAAGTCCATTTAGAATCTTTTGTGCTACCGACGCATCAAACACAGAGCGTAGAAAACTCAACTTAGGTACATTACGCCGATTCAGATTGCCCGTTATCACTTGCTAATTTCGTTTCCCAAAACATCTCCCTCAAGCACATTTCATAACTAGCATATATTTTTTGATTTTCTAATGTTTTTGGATTTTTGAAAATTTTCTAATTTTTGTTTTGTTTTTATTTCTCCCCCTAAATTTGTGCATAGGAGAGAAACAAAAATAAATGCGCAAATTTAAACTATCCTAAAACAAAAATTAGTCTTTAAAGCGAATCAGCTTAAGAAAAACTCAAGAGTATAGAGAAGAAAATGCAAACCGTAATTCACCAATTGAATCTGCATTCAGAAGGTCTGAGAATAGCAAGCATAATCTCAGAATAGATCCCAAAATTCTTCATATCATTAAGCACTAACCCCATTTGTGATCTCTTCCTTTCTTCCTTTCCTGCAAAGGACACATACTCTCAAATAATGTTCTGAGTGCTGTACAGTTGAGAGATGTCTCCTATCATGTGCCTGGAACAACCACTACCAACAAACCGAAGTCTGATGATATGCCTCCGTAGCTGCTCCGACACAGAGCGGAACTAATTGGTCTTTGGAACCCAGTCCATTTTGAAACTGGGTCGACCTTTTTCACCCTTTCAGGGTACTCTCTCCATGACATATCCTGTTTATCACAAACACAAGATGATGAAATATTAGAGTCATTAGAAGATTTGGGAGTTTTCACCTTTGGTACCCATCTATATTCGGGTTTAACCCATTTCTTGCTCGATCCGATGGGTGCCTCGACACTTTCTTTGGTACTTGAAGCCGATCTTCGAGATGACTTTGACTTAGCCGGTCTTTGTTTTACTGGAGCATCTCTTGGATTGGGATTCTTGGCCGACACTACCTTCTTGCCCTTGGCATTCAGATTCTTGGCCTTGTGGGTTTAATTCTTTTCCTTCTGTGTGTTCCAGTCAACAATGTCTAATCGTGATCTCGAGGGGTATCTTTTGGAGTGTGTTCCTCTTGGCGCGTTCTACCAGCCTTGTACATAGTAGGGAACATATGCGCGATTAGGACAGTTTCGGGCAATATGTGCAGGTGTTCCCCAGTGAAAACATGTCTTTTTCTTCACTGTGAAGTTGTTTCTTCCTGCCCCTGGTGGCGTATCTTTGCCTTGTCTCTTTTGTTTCTCATAAGCACAATTGCAATAGGCATTCTGTTGTGCTAGATTGGAGGCCTATATTTCTCAACGGCAGGTTGATCAGAAGCAACTGAGTTCGAAGTAAAAGACTCAGAGTTCAAAGAGTCATTGGTTTGTTCAGTAGTGCTCTCCTTGTTCTCATCTTCTGCTACTTTACCTGCACATGAAGTAGACACATTAGTATTTTCAACCTGAATACCTCCTGACACAAATCCAGCTGGTTTTCCATATTTAAGATGTGCCTCCCTGGAAATTTCTTCCTGTGTCATAGGGATGTATGTCTAGTTATGATTGAAAGGTGGAGGAACACTATCATACCCTAAACCCTTGTTTTGATTATCTTTGAATTTTAATTGGGTTTCAAACAAGGACTCGACTGTCTGACTTGATGCAGTATAATTTGTAAAACTAACATATGTTTTTCCACACTTCATTTTTAAAGCATCAAGTTCTTCAGTTACAACAGCAAGTTGTCTCTTAATATAGTCATAATTTTCACACTTGTTGCTATACTCTTCCTGATGTTTTCTAAAGTCCTTGGTTTTTGCTTCTAATTCAACCTTTAGGGGTTTCTGTCCTTTCCTGAGTTGATATCCTTCATATCTCAGGTCCTCAACTTCTCTTTTTAATGAATCAATTTGTTCCCGAAGAAATTTAATCGTAGCTTCACAAGCTGGAGTACATGTAACTTCAGTGACCGGAATGTTTCCAGAAATCATTGTTTCTCTACACTTCAAAGCATCAAGTTCTTGAATTACATCAGCAAGACTAAGATGATTGATATGTTTTGTCTTCTTGATGATGGCCACGTTCATATCCCACGATTTTGGAAGTGAATTCAGTAGCTTTTTTTTATCTCATATTTCGACAAAAAGATCCCAGCTATATTCATCTCAGTAGTGAGTGTGGTAAATCGCTGCAACTGAGTTTCGAGGGTTTCTCCAGGGATATAATCGAAAATATTGAAATTTTCTCTTAACATATCTCGACGACTCTCTTTTATGTTTCAACTCCCTCGTAGACCTTAAAATCAATTAAAAGCA
Organism: Lactuca saligna; assembly: GCF_052625555.1. Taxonomy (NCBI): domain Eukaryota; kingdom Viridiplantae; phylum Streptophyta; class Magnoliopsida; order Asterales; family Asteraceae; genus Lactuca; species Lactuca saligna. The sequence goes on from NC_136417.1 coordinate 145,314,709, forward strand.
CAACTAGAAGCTAAAATAAAACTTAAAAGCCAAACCCTTTGATTATAAACCTCAAAAGTCAACCTTAAAAGTCAAATTTAAAAAGTTAAACTCAAAAGTCAAACTTGAAAAAGTCAAACTTAAAAGTCAAGCCGAAAAGCTAAATTTGAAAATTTAAAAGTCAAACGAGAAAGTCAAAGTTTAAAGTCAAAGGTGAAACTTTAAATGTCAAAATTTAAGGTCAAAAGTTAAAAAAATAAAAGTTAAAAATTAAAATATAATTTTATTTATTAATTTTAATTTAATTTAATTGAATTTATTTATTATTATTATTTTTTTAATTTTGGATGAAAAATGAATTTAAAATTAAAAGGAATTGAATTTTGGGGTTAAAAGTGCCAATTTTCGAAATTTAGATGCGAAAATGAGAGGTTTTGAATGAAAAACGGAAGGAAAAAAGCATGTGGCAATGTACATCAATTGGTAAGGCGTTGGTCTTCTATGTGGGAGACCTGGGTTCGAATCCCAGCACTCCCAAAAATCGTTGCGCGCGTCTTTTTTATTTATTGAAACGCTGTTGCTAGCTGCTGCTTAGCTGGCCACTGAGTCGAGCCGCAAATTCCGAGCCGTATACTCCCAACTGTGGCCGCAAACCGAGGTCGTGAACTCCACGGACCGCAAACACCGGCCGCAATCCTCCGGTGACCGTGAATAGTTTCCGGCCGTGAACTCCGAAACCCTAGCCGCCGGCCGTAAACTCTGATCAAAAACACCTATTTTTCGACTTTGAAGCTCCAAAAGTCGATCAAAAACCTTTTTTTTTTTTTTTTTTTTAAATTTTTATGAAAAACACGAAGAACAAACCCCCCTTATTTTTTAGAGATCTATCCAAAAATGCAAGAATATTTCGAAAAGAAGATCAAATAATGCTCCAAATTTGACAAAATTGACTGATACAACTTGACTTTGATACCAATTGTAAGTCCCTAATTTGCTTGTGTATCCACCAAATCCGTTTGATGGTGTGGAATCCCAATCAAACGGATGATGTCAGATTAAATAGAAGAGAAGGAGAAGAAGAATAATATGAATCTTTATATGTATTGATATGAATGAGTATCCGGATACAAAAGATTCACACACACATAAAAGCTCCTGTTTCTCTCTGGCCACACAAAATGCTCTCTAATTTCTCTCTTCTCTCTTGGCCGTACAATCTCTAGGGTTTATCAATCTCTACTCCTCACCCTAACACCTATATTTATATTTGGATAACACGGGCCAGATAACATGGGCCGTAAATGGGTTTACGGCCGTAAGGTGTTTACGACTGTAACCTCAACCGTAAACTCCAAAAATATTACAGAAAAATACAATTTCCCAGAAAAGCAAAGTATAAACCATATTTTAACCCAACATACTTATAATTGCTTTTATTTATTTATTTATTTTTAATTTTTTTAATGCAAAAACCAGTTATATAAACATGGAAAGGAATTCAAGAGTCACATTACAAAAATGAGTACCATTTATTTTCCATGGTCATTTTTTTGGTGATACTACAATATCTCTTTAATGGAGGTAATTTCTGAAAAACATGTAGAAATTGTAGCACCCATTGTTAGGTATCAACCCTTGAAGTTGTGTTAGCTTACAATTGGCTACTTACGTTGGGCGTACTAGCCATGTATGTCAGACGTAAGTCATTGAAGGAGTCAAGTCGGAGGATGGAGTGCATTAGGCGTACATGTGAGTACGTCTAGCGTATTCTTGCAGTTCCTAAACCCTAAATATTAGGGTGTGACCCCTATTTAATCACTTTATCCCTCCTTTGGACATCCTCTCATCCAACCTCCATTCTCTCTAAACCCTAGAACGAAACCCTATCCTTGTGAGTGTGATTTGAAGCTTAAGAGTGACCTTTATCTACTCTTGGTTATGAAGAAAGGATCATTCAAGAAGTGGTGGTGCTTGCAAGCCTTTGGATCCAGAATCTATACCTCCTTATCCATCTTTTGAAGGTATAAAGTTCTTACCTTGGAACTTATGTTCTTAGATCTTGCTTTTCATGGTTTTATGCTTCTTTTGTCCCAATACTTTTATCCTTGTGAGTGTGGAGTACTCCAAGGCTAATGAGTTGTCCTTTCAGAGGTCTTAGATTGTTATGAGTCATAAAAATGCTAGCTTGATCTTCTTGTTTCCCTCATTCAAGTGTTTTGGAGCTTTTGGTGGTAACATAGTTAGCGTTTTTGAGGTTAAGCTCTTTTTAGCCATGCAAAGGCTTAAAGTCAGAGACTTTATGGGTTAGGAAGCTCTTTAGGGGCCAGATCTGAGTTTGGGATGAAAGTCATAATGATTAAGAGGTTATTGTAGAAGTTTTGTGACCTACTTACATACACTGAGCCACGTCTGGCTACGCCCTGCATAGCTAGAAGCGAGCACGACTTTCTTAATTTGCGCTCTATGTCATACGTAGTGTTGAGTATGCCGATCATACTAACCGGGGGATAACTTCCGTTGACTTTGACCACGTGTGTCTGAGATAGATTGCGAGGGGTTTTGTAAGGGAAAATAGGTCTTTTACTTTGAGTGTGGACTAGACCTGCCTTAGGCTTAGTAGTGTGTGAGACATACCTTAATTATTATTAAGGTTAATTGGTGTATTTAATTAGGTAGAGTCTAGTTCCGACATTTTGGTTGTGAGTTGTATTAGTCATTAGTACGAGGTGAGTCTCCTCACTTATTCTTGCCCGCATGGTAGAATAGTTGTATATGTATGTGACGACCAGTTGGGTCTAAGTGGTATTAATGTGTTTGCATTGTTTATATGTTTTGAGACTTTGGGTAGTCTCTAGGGTTGCTGATAACCCACAGGGCGTGCTGTTTTCCCATTGAGACTTCAGGTAGTCTCCAGGGTTGCTGATAACCCATAGTTGTCTTATGTGTTGTGATGTATGTGATGTTTTGGGGAACTCACTAAGCTTTGTTCTTACAATTGTTGATTAAATATGTTTCAGGTACTTTTTGAGGATCGTAGGGAAAGCTAAAGCTTGATTGTACATATTCATCGAGAGATTATGTTACTAAGTATTTTGAGGATACTCTGATATTTTGATATGGAATTGTATTTGACATTATGACTTTTCGTGGGTTGGTTTTGTAACATCCCAACTCCCAGGTATTAATTTGAAGGTTTTATATTCACTTTTTTAGACCTACTTGATGTGTTGGCTGCCCTAACTCGTCGTGTAGAAACGAACCAAGTCGCATGAACCATAGGACCTACTCGACGAGTTGGAGAACCCCAGCTCGACGAGCTGAGGCTGTGCATGAAAATCCTAATTTGTAGGGTTTGCGACCTATTTAAAGGACCTTAAGTCCTCTATCCAGCCTCCCTTACCACCTTCACGTCCAGTGACAAACCTAATCAAGCTAACCTCCATTTGAGTGTGTGTGTGTGAGGCTAAAAGAGTGTGTGTTTGTTGCTTTTCTTAAAGAGGCTTGAGGATTGAGCAGCTTGGAACAAGAAGGAGCTTGTAGATCCACCATCTACTTCGTTTTGGCATTCATTTGAAGGTAAAAAGTCATTACCTTGATCATTTTCTTGTTAGATCTTTCCACCCAAAAGTTTAGGGTCATTTCTAGCTTATTCTTGAAGAATTTATGCTTATGAGCACGTTTTGGGGTGAGGAGTTAAGATATTGACTCCTCCAGGCCCTCACAGATAGAAAGTTCCCAAATTTTGCAAGCTTTGGCCCTTCTTCATTCCATAAACCTCTTCCTAAGACTAGTTTTAGGTGTCTTAGTCTATTGAGGCCTTGCATGCACGTAAAGTTGGCAACTTTACGTGGTAACTACACCCTAGGAGGATAGATCTACAGTTTTGAGCCTTGGTTTCGCTTAAAAGCATCTGAATGAGAAAAGGGATGAAGGAACTCAATGAATTTGATTAGCCAACTCGCCGAGTTGGGTAAGGTTTACCCACCTACTAGATTCTGAGTGAACTCGGTGAGTGGGTGAGATGACTCGGCGAGTTGATGAGGGTTTTCCCGGTTATCTAGACACTGAAGAAATCGATGAGTTACTTAGGTAACTTGGTGAGTCAACTTGAGTTTTCGGCTTCTGAGTTCTGAAGGAACTCGACGAGTCAGTGGATGGACTTGACGACTTGGGTCAACATAGACTATTGACCTTGACCGTTGACTTTGACTTTGACCAAGTTTGACTTTTGAGGGTATTCTGGTGATTTGGAATTTTAGTAGAATCAGTTATATGATGATTATAGGCAGTTGGGTTTGGAGCCGAGAGTTGGGGTTTGATCTTCTTGATTCATCGCTACTTGTGAGGTGAGTTGTCCTCACTATACTAACAGGGTCAAAGACACCAATACCGACGCTTTTTGGATTGTTATCTTGGTTATTGCATGATGATATGCTTAGTGACCTGTTAGGTCAATATCCTGATATATAGGATAACTCTATGTTAGTGACATGTTAGATCGGTATCCTGGAATATAGGATGCTGCTATGATAGTGACTTGTTAGGTCGGTATCCTGGTATATAGGATAACGTTATGATTAGTGATATGTTAGATCAGTTTGACTATTTCTTCTTGCTAGCTAGCTTATAATATTTATGTGATTGATTGTATGATTGTGGGTGGGTTGAGGCGGACCTGCTTCGTGCTCTAGGACAACAGACCTAGGGCGAACCGGATAGACTGCATCCCCATTAGGGCATATCAGTCAAGCCGAAGGCCCAAAGAATGGTCCAGACAGACTGAAGGCCCGGGAGGGCGGACCAGACATGCTGAAGGTTTTGAGAGTGGGTCAGATAGACTTAAGGTATAGTAAGGGCGACCCAGCCATACTGAAGACTCTATATGCATGATGTTTGGTTGTTATGATATGGTTATGGTTGTTATGGCGTTGGTATTTTGGGGGAACTCACTAAGCTTCGGACTTACAATTTTGTATTTTGTTTCAGGTACTTCGGATGATCGCGGGAAGGTGAAGGCTTGATCGTGTACCTCCTCGCATTTTATGATTTTGATTTCTAGGATACTCTGATATGAAACTATTTTGAAAACATTTTGTAATAAATAATGGTTTTTGGATGTTTGACAAGTTTTAATTTTCATGAAATTTTATGGATTTTACAAGTTGGTATCAGAGCCTTGGTTTGAGTGAATTGGATGAATTGTCTAATTATATGATACATGATAGCCTAGGGTTTTCCTTATATGAAATTGACATCATTACTATAGTTGCTTAGTGTATGCATCATAGTTGTACATAATTAAGATCTTATAGCCTGAGAATGTTTAGTTTGACCTTATTACCTGTTCTTGTTTGATGAAGGGCTTAGGGTAGGATTAGATATTCAAATGTCTATAAGGTCCAACACTATGTATGACTAGCATACATGAGTGTTGTAGGGTTGGTGGAAGTTTCTTGGATGATTTATGTGCGGTTAGACATCCAGTTATGAGATATTTAGCCTTCCTTTAGGAGTGAGGATTGAGCACTCGCCTATTCTTATGTATATTGTTTGGGCGTTGTGATGATACTTGATGCATATATGGGTAGGTGTGGAAAGCATTATGGGCCCGTACTACCCAAAGCATAGGACCCATACGCGTAGTAAGGAAGTCACAACCCCTAGGGTTTTGGATGGGAGTTGGTTCCCTGTTATTATATGGAATATCTAATATCTTCCTAATATATTTTCAGTATGGTGACTATGAGGCGATTTGTAACCGGATCCGGGTTAGGATTAGGAGTTGGCATTTAGGGTGGACCAACAGTGCTCGAGACCATTGGCCAGATGATGCCAAATGAGCAAGATTCCAGGATAAGGGAGATCCTGCATGATGAGGTTGGTGCACTTTTTTGGGCTAAGTTGCCAGAGATTTTTGGATCAATTAAGACCACCATGGTTGTTTACTTTGACGAGCGCTATGCAGCCGTTGCTGAGACGGCTGTCACTGCAACCTTCGTAGCTGTAGCAGCCGCTGGTGGCAGAGCCAATCGTGCTTTTCAGTACTGGGAAGTTGATAACACGAAGCCCCCAACTTTTGGTAAAATTCAGGAACCAATAATATCCATGAGGTGGCTATCTGACGTAGAGGGATGCTTCGTCACACGCTCATGTCGTACTAACCAGAAGGTTAGGTGTGCTCTAAACCTGCTGAGGTCCGAAGCAAAGGACTGGTGGAGATTGCTGATTGGGTCGTATTCTGATGAGCAGAGAGTTGTGGTTACATGGTATTAGTTCACATAGATGCTCCTCTCCCGCTACATTCCGCGAGTTGAGCACGAGCAGCTGGCACATGAGTTTTTGGACATTAGACAGGGAGTGGAGTCGGTGACAAAGATCACCTACATGTTTACTGAGAGGGAGATGTTTTTCCTAGAGTTTGATTTTGAGCAGGCTCAAATGACACGTTATCTAAGCATGCTCAAGTCCGAAATCAAACAGTTTGTTGCTACCCAGCGTTGTGATACACTACTGGAGTTACAGGAGGCCGCTAGGTGGCGTATGCTTGAGATTGAGCTAAAGTTGAGAGAACAGAGGTAGGCCCCAGTGTAATTGCAGCCTACGTCGAAGCGTTCTAAGACCACTGATTCTAGATCTGGGTGCCAGAGCGACCGTACTTGTGGAAAGTGCGGGAAGGGTCATTCTGGGGTCTGTACATCTGGTAGTGTGCGCCGCAAATACGACTAGGAGGGGTACTTTGCGAGGGATTGCCGCCAGTTAGCCCCGACTCAGGATATGAGGATTTGTTATCACTGCAATCAGGTTGGTCACACGAAGACCAACAATCCAGTGCTTGCTGCTAGACCGACATAGGCTCCAGTGCCGGCTACACTGAGGATTACTAATAAGAGTCAGGGTAGAGCAGAGCCCCCAAGGGCTCAGGGACGGGCCTTCCAGCTCACAGCCGAGAAGGTCTGGGCAACATCAGATGTGGTGGCTGATATGTTTCTATTCTTTACCTTGACCGATTATATTTATTTTTCACATATATATTGTATCTATATTAGGTACGTTCTTAGTGAACTCCTTACCTGCTCCAGTATTGTTTAACTCAGGGGTGAGTCGGTCTTTTGTCTCGCTATCCTTTAGTAGGGAGTTTGGTTTGCCCTTAGGAGAGCTAGAGTGTCTGTTGTGAGTCTCCATCTTTTGTGATCGGTGTAGATAGTGTATCGGACTCCATACAAGTAATCCCTCCAGATTTTGAGGAAAAACACCACCGCCCCCGATTCCAAATAATGTGTGGGGTAATTCTCCTCATGAGGCTTCATCTGCCTCAAGGCATAAGTAATCACATGCCCTCTCTGAATAAGGACAGCTCCCTTAGCCGAAATAGAAGCGTTGCAATAAACTAAGAAATCATCCAATCCCTCGGGTAACGCAAGAATCGGGGCCTCGCTCAATATCCTCCTCAAAGTCTCGAAAGTCAGCTACTAATATGAACGCCAACAAAAGGTTACATTCTTCTTGGTCAAGCGGGTCAAAGTATTGCAATCTTGGAAAAGTCCTGAATAAATCTCTGATAATACCCTACAAGACCCAATAAACTCTGAATCTAAGATGCATTTTTCGGGATCTCCTAATGCATCACAACCTCGATCTTGGTTGGATCTACCAAGATATCACCCTAATTGCTAATGTGGCCCCAAAACTGCAACTCACATAACAAAAACTTGAATTTGGAGAATTTGGCCTAAAGCCTCTCCCTCCTCAAGGTCTCCAACAACTCACATAAATGATGCTCATACTACTCCTTGGTCTTGGAGTAGACCATAATATCATCAATGAAAACAATCACAGACTAATTGTCACATCCCAAAACCACGAACGACGGAAATGTTCAGGGGTGGAGGACGTCATGTACAGTATCACAACAGTGTAAAATAGTAAACAAGAAACAACATCATCCATTGCATTATAAGTAAAGTTTTAATACATATGTGTTCTTTCATTGTAATAAGACACAAAAAATATAATCAAAATAAAAGACGAGACTTGTCTGCTTCGTCTCCTCAAAACCTGGCCACCGTACCTGTCTACTGATCACCTGAGAATACAAGTTATTTTGAAAGAGTGTATTAGCTTTAAAGCTGGTGAATTCATAAGTATTTAAGTGTCATTATCTTGCTTTGATAAACTGTTATGAATGTCCTGTAAAACCTTTAAGTAAGACAGTTGATATATGTATGAAAAACCCTAAGAAATCCCTTATTTCCTACTAGTATGAAATGTAGTCTTCTACTAAGACCCGAATGTTTTGAATGTAAAATGATAGTTTTTCCTTCAATAGACTAGCACTAAAGTACTAAGTCTAACGCATCGTTTATGTGAAAGTGTCACAAAATAAAGTAAACAGGAAAAAGTATAATCATGTAAGCATTATCCATGGATTACCAAGACTAACACGACATCGCCGAAACGAAAGGTATAACCTAATGAACATCCGAAGATTGTCAAATTAACCCCTGTAGCGAACAGTGGTTCCAGGAATGGTTAGTCCCGTAACTAACTCTACATCGCTGTAAGCGAAATAGATAACCTAATGAACATCCAAATATTGTCCAATTAACCTCTGTAGCTAACAGTAGGTTCCAGGAATGGTTAACCCCGTAATTGACTCCTAATATAAGTAATAACAACCAAATGAACATCCGAAGATTATTCAATTAACCTCTGTAGCGAAACGTGGTTCCAGGAATGGTTAACCCCGTAACTGACTCCCGTTGAGCTGGGATGGGCTGGATGATTTACTGAAGGTACTTAATAAATCATCTTTACGAATCGAGTTTCAAGTATTCATGTAAGTATACACAGGTAGATGTATCCACGTAAAGGTATTCATGTAATGTGTTCATGTAAGCGTATTCATGTATCATGTAAGCATATGTAAAGGTACTCATGTATCAGGTAATGTACTTGTAAAGACTCATGAATGAACTGACTCTTGTGTGATTCCTTGTAATAGGAATAATGTTTGATATCTTCTAACTATCCCTGTGATAGTTAACTGAAAGGTAACTGGTTGTTCAAGAAAGTAAAGGTAATGGTTTTGCAAGATATCTAATAGTTTTGAATATTAATTAAGAGTGACTTGATTTCATGTTAATAAACATTTCAAAACTAACACTTTTGTTATCAAGGTATTTTAAGATAGAAAACCATTTTATGCATCGCATTTTGTAGTATGTAAAATCTATTAAATGAAAACACAGTTATAAAATACATATAAATGATTTAATAACATGTTGTTTTCTACTTGTATTCCCCCCTATTAAAGCATTTAAAATCATTTAAAACATTGATTAGGGGTATGAACTCACCTGTAGATGGTGATTTGGATGAACCGGACGGTGTAGGATTGTTAGGTGTCAAGTGAGGACTTGTACACACACTACGATCCTAATGAACATATAACCACACATATATGCACTCAATTAGACTTGAATTACTAATTGATAATGTTAAGACATCCTAGAACATAATAAACACTTTATATAAGTGTTTTAAGCCCTAAGGATTGCATCTGAGCTATTGTGGGACAAGGCAATTGGGTTTAGGGTTCCAAAGGCCATTTCCCTTAGAGTTTGCGGCCGTAAACTCTTAAGGATGGGTGTTTTGGATGATTTCAAGTCTCATGCACAAGTGGTATAGGTTCTAGGCTTTTATTCCAAGCATATGAAGACCCTTGACACACTTTAGTGCCCCTTTAATGAGTTTACAGCCCATGAACCATGTCATGGCCGTAAACTCACTTTGCAAGGTGATTCTTATGTGTTTAAGGCCCTTGATTTATTGGGAACAAGTCTAGGTAAAAGTCTAAGGCCTTCAGTGCCTTAAAAGCACCATTTTGAGCATGATTATGGAGTTTACGGCCTAAGATACTCTTGGGCCGTGAAATCCCAAACTTGGGTGGTTCTTGCTTGATTTCATGTCCCTAACACACTCCTATACAAGTCCAAGGCAGTAGTATATCACGGGGAACAGTCTAGGATTCGTTTCGGGAGTTTACCGCCCAAGAACACCTTGGGGAGTAAACTCCTAAATCTAGTGATTTAGCCTTGTAAATCATGTTATGAACACATATAAAGCTTTCAAACACTACTAGAAAGAGTTACTCACGTTTTGGTATAAAAACCCGAAGATCCGTGAGAGAGAAAATGGCTTTTCTCTAGTTAGAAATGCGAATAATGAATGAATTTGGCTCAAAATTCTATTTATAGTCCTGATATTTTTGGCAGAAAATATTTTATTCCCGAAATGATCTCTAATATAATAGAGTGTTGGAATAACAGTGTTGCACAAAACTCTAGTGCATCCACTCTCCTGATACTTCCTGAAGCGTAAACCCTAAATTACTCAAATTTGTACAGAAAAGTCTGAAAGTTTAATGTGATTGATATAACTTCTATTGAAGTGTTATTGTTTATACAAAATGGAAATTCCGGGTTGTCACACTAATCCAATATTGACCTGCAAAACGGGTTCATGAGATCCATGAATGTTGCTGGTGTATTGGTGGCCCGAATGACATCACTACGAAATCGTAATGCCCATAACGAGTTTTGAAGGCCGTTTTCTACACATCCTAATCCATGATCCTCATCTGATGGTATCCCGACCTAAGATCAGTCTTGGAGAACCAAGATGCACCCTGAATATTATGAAATAAGTCGTCGATCCTCTGAAGTGGATAATGGTACTTCACCGTCAACTTGTTCAATTCGTGATAATTGATACACATACTGTGTGACCCATCATTCTTGTTCACAAATAGGATTATTGCTCCCCATGGGAACTACTCGGGCAAATAAAACCATTGTTTAGTAGCTCATGCAGCTCCGTAGACAAGTCTTGCATCTCAGGCGGGGCTAGGCGATACGACACATTGGCGATAAGACGCCTTGGTGATAGGAGTTGAGCTAGGCATCATATCAATCCGAAAATCAACTTGCATCTCGAGAGGCACTCCCAACAAGTCCTTAGGAAAATGTCAGGAAACTCCCGCATAATGGGTACCCTCCTCAACTTTGTCATGACCTCAACCCATATATCCGTCATATAAGCCAAAAACCCAGACAACCCTGCTGAAGAAACCTCCTCGCCCTTGCAGCTGAACAAAGAGCTGGCCCATGCAGAGCCCTCCCACAAGGAATAACCGGTTCTCCCCCAATTAGGGTTCGAACTCTCACCAACTTCCTCTAACAATCAATCACGGTTCCATTGGGCCCCAACCAGTCCATCCCGATGATTACCTTCAATCCCCTCAAGGAAATCGATACCAAGTTGATTGGAAACCTCTTATTGAACATGTTCAGATGACATTCTCGGAAGACCCTTGCAGCACTCACAGTACAATCATCCGCAATCTCCACCTCTAGAGGGGAATCCAAAGTCCCCGAAGTGTCTTGAAACCTCTTGCTGAATTCAAGGGACATGAAGGATCGGGTAGCCCCCGAATAAAATAAAACATGAGTCGACAACCCATTAACTAAAAAGGTCCCTATAAAAGATTATAAAAAAACATGAGCATAACGAGAAAACAATAGAGATAGAGATAAGTCACATAACGACATCCGACGCTACTCAGGCCTCATTGGTGGTCAACTGAAACACTCTGCTTTTCACCGTAGGAGCCTCCACCTTGCCTCGATGACATCAGTCATCTACAATGATGAATCAAAGAATCGAGTATAGAATGGATTATAGTGTTAAATCAAAGTAAGTATGCGAGATTTGAACACCGATGTAAATATGATCTGTTTGGCTCTATTACGATTTTTCAAAGTTTACAGAGTACAATGAATATTCTATAAAGACTTTGTTACTAAGACACTAGTAACTTCTCTTATTTATAGGAGAGGAAAGCATACAAAAAAATATACTAAGGTCTAAAACATTATGCTTCGAATATTATGCCCTAGTAAAATAAAATTACAGAAATGTTCGAAGTCCTTAAATACAAACTTCGATAATTACAACACTTCGACCCTAACAATCTCCCCCTTTGTAATCAGAGTCAAAGTCTTCAGTTTATAAGTAGAGTGATGGAGTATAGCAAAACTCTATGAACTTCAGTGTACCAAGAAATAATCTTCTTCAATTCCTTCTTATCACCTTCATTATTCTTTTTACAGTGGTTCATACGAACAATTAAGTTCGTATATTGAGATGTTGAATATCTCTCCACTTCGCTGGCTTGAAACAAAAATCTCTTTGCTTTTGCAGCTTTATCCTTCCCAGCAAAAACAATTCCAAATTGCTTTAAACATATTTCCCTATCTGCAAACTTCTTTAACTCAGTCGGAGTCAACGAAGGAGCCATTGGAACTTTAACCTCCATTCCCTTTGCAGTTGTCAGCTCCACATCAGTTAGTGCAAGGCACTCATAATAATTTTTAATGAAAATTTTGATGTGAGCAACTCCAAGTTTGAATTCTTCAGAATCGGTATTTTGCAAATAAGAGAAAGATTTGTCTTTAAGAATCAATGCAACTTGTATAAGATCATACAAGTTTATCAGAGGAAAGTCAGCAATGGTGAATTTGCACGTTTTACCATTTTCCCTGGCCACAATGCATTTAACATTTTGAATGATATTTTCAAAGAGCACATCTTTCTTCATGCTAATCACCTTTTTAATCTTGATTAGTGACCAGACTTCCTCAGGTGCTTTACCAAGAACTGCATGAAATTGAATCTTCATATGGGTTCCTTCATTCTTTTCTTTGGAATTCCCTTCTGCTTTGAATTGAGGCATGATGAACATCATCTCATTAACAGGGAAATCCAACTGGCAAGCATCAGTGTTTGTAACCACATAACTCTTTTTTGGCTTCTTATAAAAAAAGTGCATGTGGTTAAAGGCAACCAAGGCTTCAATTGTTTCATAATTGTAATGCTTAGCTGGATCACCTTTATTCATGCCCTTCGGATCTCCAGCCCTCTGAGTCATGATGCTTTGAATAAGCCTCATTCTCTCAAGTTCAGCTTCAGCTTCAGCCTTCTTTTCTTCTTTGGATTTTTCAACTAAAATTGATTTGCCTTTGTCTTTTGAAGCAAATTTTTCAGTTAAGTCTTTTGGCTTCGAACTACTCCCACCAGACTCCAAAGGTTTACCAATAACAATTCCTTTCGAAATTGTTCGTGTAATTAGCAATGTTGTAACAATTGTTGAAGTCACTGGTTGAGCATACATAAACACTGGCTTTGTTGATGGGATGTTCGAAGGTAATACCTTGCCCACAACTTTCGCTTCCTCTTCTGTGGACTTCCTTTCTTCCCCTTGCATCCTTGTGAAAACAGGAGGGGCCATTGTTGTGGGAAGAAGACTAGATATTCGAAAGAGTGGAGCAAGTTGCTTGTTTAGAATAGCTTTGAATTCAGGAGTGATCAATGGAGACGAAACTGGTTTTGTTGATATCTCCTTCAATTCTTTCAACAGCTTCATCACTCCTTCAAAATTTTCATTTTTAGACTTGGAGATTTGAGCGATTTGTGGACTCAAACCTTCGTACTTCTTGACATATTTAGTAACAACATCACATATGATATCGACCTTCTGATGTAAGGACGCATAATCATGTTGAACAGATAAAATTTCCTTGTTCATGTCTTCACGAAGCTCTTGGATTTTCGAATTCACATCCTCCCTCACTTTCTTAAACTTCTGAACATAAAGAACATGTCGTTCTTTTGTTATGGTTCTTAGATCTTTCACTTATCCCAGAAAATCAGATCTTTAAGTTTTAAGAGGAAGCTCATTTGTTTGATCTGAGTAATCAATCTTCTCCATAAGCACTATCTCCGAAGCCTTCAACATGCCTGACACTTTGAAAATTATTCTGGACTCACACAGCTTCAACATTGAATCAACCTGCAAACTAGAAATTGATGAACCCCCTCCAAGATCAGCTTGGGATTGAATAATGGAGTTCAACTTTTGATTCAAAATTTTGTATTGTTTCATGGTCATGAGTGTGTGATCAGGGAAATCTTCTTCTTCAACATGAAATTCTAAATCTTCAAATGTTCCTCCAAACCCTTCATGATCTGTTTCAGTGGGTGAAGTTGGTTTGGGGGTATCAGTTGATTGAGAGGAGAACATGGAAGTGATTGGTTGATTGATGATGTGTTCGAAGGTTGGAGAGATAGTAGTTGAAGTAAGAGGAATGGTTGATGTTGGTGTAACAGAAACTGATGATTCAAAAGGAGTAGAGATGAATGGACCTTGGTCTGCATCCTTCGAAACATTTTCACCCAAGCCTGAAGTTCTCACCTCCTCAAAAATTGACTTGGCAATCGAAACTTCAGGGGTCATTATAACAGTGGTCTCTGGAATTGAACATGTAAGAATAGAGGTGATTTTCAGAGTTTCTGGTACTCATTCATCTGCTTATGTAGACTCACTTGATGAAACAATCTTCCGAGCCTTCTTCGTCTTGTTCTTCTTCAGTTGGGATAAATGTTTTGCCATGTCTTCTGCTGCTCGTTTCTTGGATGCGGGACAAACAGGAACAGGAACCTCACAAAAAAAAATACTCCTTGATGAGAAAGTTGAGGTTTACAAAGCAGTTTCTAAGATGAAGACTTGCGTTTATGCGTGGATTTCATCTTTATTCTTCGAAACATCCCTGTTTTCGAAGGAATAACCACGTTTTCTTGTGACTCTTCCATTATTGGCGTAAGCACTTGAGTTGCTTCGACTGTCACAACAACATTTTCTGGCTTCTTCTTTGGAGATTTGGATGGTGTTGAGCCCTTCGCTTTCTTCTCAGGTGAGGTAGGCTTAGCTTACTTCAACTTCTTGGTCTTCTTTTCTTCGCGTGGTAATAAGATTCCCTTAGGAATAGAAGAATCGAATGTTTTCAAATATGCTTGCAAGACAGGATTCAAAGGATCCACCCTTTTAAGCATTGCATCGGGAATCCGAGCAACACTTGGAAATTCATCACCATCGTCAATAACCTCCTTTGGAAAATGGTAAGACTGAAAAGTAACCTTTTCTTCTTCATTGGAGACCAGAATACCTTCCTTGTTGTAGAAATGTTGCGAAATCAGACTCCAGTACCGAGCACACAAAATGCCATGAAAAACATTTTTGTGTTCTACCCCTTTCTGGAACTCCTTCCATAGCTGTGTGGAGTAATCGGTAGGAAGATCATAATACAAACCAGCCACCATGGCATATACCTCCATCCTTCCTTTATCCAAGCCAACTGTTGTTCCAGTTAAAAAGCGCAAAAAGATTCCAAACAAAAAATTCCATAGTTTTGGAAGACCATACTTCTTAAAGTCACTAATCTTTGACAATGGGGGCTGATATCCCATTTCATTAAACATATGAATGATCTGAGAGAATTGAAATTCAACAAACGGAGGTGTATTTGGAATTTCAAGAATCTGACAAAACAGTTTCTTGGAAAGCCTAACCTTTTTATCATTGATTAAATGAAAGGTAATCGAATCAGTGGCTTTGTTGTATGTAGCTGTAGATCCTGCTTGAGAAAGCCTGGATACCGGAATAGAAAAAGAGTTGAACATTGCTTTTGATAAAAACAGAGTGTTTTAACGCAACAATTAGCATCTTGAATTCCTCCGGACACTGCGAAAGTTCACCATCTACATAATAATTGGTAGATTGAATCTTCATAACTGGTACTGAGGATGTATCTTCTGTGGAAGCATCGACATGAGAAGTAGTCGCCATTTTTAGGGTTTGAAGAAGATGAAGGACAGAGAATTTTGGGAATTTTTGAGTGTTTGATCACGTAAATGTATAATGTACTCTAGAACCCCCTTTTATATGTAACGTTGGATGATTTGAATTTGAAGCGGGATGCATTTAATTAGATCTGATGTGGTACCTTGAAAATCGGAGCAGTTCTGCGGAAAGTTAGCCATGCGTTAAAAAGTGTCTGTCACATCTTCTAGAAAACTGGGCTGAATGCCATACGTCACGGTTACACAGCTTGTCACTATCCGCTTTATTGAATTGCAACCATTAGAACCCTTCGAATGGAGGCAAGGCTCTTTCACTTTTGGGATGAAAAGAGAAGTCATATGCCAGATGTTCGAAATCATCAACATGTGTTGGTATTACTCAAAACCTCAAGGATTTCGTGTGTGTAGTGTGCCAAAGAAAGGTTAGATAAGAAACAATTAAACAATTTTTGGAATGTAGTGATGTCAAAAATGCAATTTGACACGAAGGCAGTTAAACCCCGGGCAAAGGTTGCTTCGTTAATCATCAAGAGAGATGATCAACAGCTTTGGTATGTTCCCGTGAAGTAGAATTGACTAGTTTTTGATAAGCATCAAAGAGCTTCTTTTAAAAGTAATTCTTGGGTTGGTTTAAAATTTTGTTACATGTCAACCTAAACATAAGGTGATAAATTGTAACAAAAATTACTTGTTTAACCAGTATAGTCAGTGATAAGTTAGCTTTGAAAAATGTGATCATGACAAGGATATTTGAATGAAACTCACAATGAAATCATATTCATGAAAAAAATTTGTGCTATGGATATTGTTGGGTAACAAACATCGTGGGTTTCGACTGTTTAATCAAGACCACGCATTCGAAATGAATATGATTTCCAGTTTCGAATTTTGGTACGGAAACAAAAGTTTGGTCAATATTTGGAACAATGTTCCCCGTCAATTGATGTTTCGGTTTCACTTTCATCACGGACTCATGGTGTCAGATCATTAACGCAAAATTTTTGTATATCTAGGTCTCAATGGGTTTGATCAGAGGCCTCTGACGCATTCTTTTTCGCTTATTATTCGTTTTTTTCGCATGGAATAAAATTTCCATCGATCATTCCAAGACCTTCTATTATTCGCATTAGAGACTTTTCATCCAAAGCTTTTGTGAAAATATCAACTAACTGATCAGTTGTTTTCATGAAATGTAATTCAATGTTTCCATCCTCCATGTGATCTTTAATGAAATGATAACGAAGAGCTATGTGTTTAGTCTTCGAATGCAGCACGGGATTATGACAAATTCTTATTGCACTTTGATAATCACAATATAATGGAATCTTTTTCATATTAATTGCATAATCACGTAATTGACTTTGAATCCATATTATTTGTGAAGTGCATGCAGCAGCAACCACATATTATGCTTCAGCCGTGGAAATCGACACACATGTTTGCTTTTTTGACTGCCAACTAACTAGTTTGCCATCAAGAAATTGACATCCACCACTTGTGCTTTTTTGATCAAGATTGCAACCACCCAAGTCTTCATCTGAGTATGCTTGAATGAAGAATCCTGTTTTCGATGGATACCACAATCCTAACGAAATAGTGCCTTTAAGATAACAAAAAATATTCTTCACAGCAGTAAGATGTTGTTCGCGTGGAGTAGACTGATACCTAGCACTATTACACACAGAAAACATGATATCAGGTCGAATTGTTGTAAGATAAAGTAACGAACCTATCATGCTCCTATACAACATTATATCAACAGCGTGTTTGTCTAACGATGGTGTTAGCTTTATGCCCGTTGCTATTGGTACACGAAGCTTTGTGCTATTCGTCAATCCAAACTTTTCAAGCAGATATTTCGTATATTTTTCCTGATTGATGAAAATCCCTTCTCTGTTTTGACAAATATTCAATCGAAGGAAATTATTGATTTTTCCCATCATGCTCATTTAAAACTTGCTTTTCATCAAGTCTTCGAATTCTCTAGACAAAGCTGGGTCAGTTGAGCCAAAAATAATATCATCAACATAAATTTGAACAAGCATAAGATGATTCCCCACTTTCTTTCGAAATAGTGTGGGATCAATAGATCCTTGTTTAAATTTAGATTATTTCAGAAATGATGTAAGAGTTGCATACCATGCTCGTGGTGCTTGTTTTAGACCATAAACTGCCTTATCTAAAATATAAACATGATTAGGAAATTCTTCGTTAATAAAACCTAAGGGTTGTTCCACATAAACTGTTTCTTCAAGCTCTCCATTAAGAAATGCACATTTCAGATCCATTTGATAAACATCAAAATCTTTGTGAACTGCATAAGCCAGAAATATTCGAACCGCCTCGAGTCTTGCGACAGGGGCAAAGGTTTCTTCATAATCGATTCCTTCTTGTTGTGAATAGCCTTTTACAACAAGTCTGGCTTTATTTCGAATAATGTTTCCATCTTTTTCAGTTTTATTTTTAAAAATCCATTTTAACCCGACAATCGAAACATTTTCAGGTTTAGGAATTAATCTCCAAACCTTGTTTCGTTCGAATTCAGACAATTCCGATTGCATTGCAACAACTCAATCTGAGTGTTCCATTACATTCTTAATTGTTTTTGGTTCAATTTTAGAGATGAAAACATTAAACATGCAAAATTCTTGATGAGTATTCAGTACCTCATTCTTTGCACGAATTTGAGCTCTTGTCATCACTCCTTGTGGATTCCCAATCTCTTGATCCTTCGGATGGTCTCTAGTCCATTTTTCCATGGGTGGATATGTTGGATCAAATTCCAAAGGAGCATCTTCGAATATTTCATCATATTCTGAGCCTGCATTCGAACATGCATCATCAACATTATTCTCCCCCTTAACAACATGCTCCCCCTCAATTTCAGCATTCAAGTGTTCTTTCTCCCCCTCAAAAGAATGCTCTTCATCATTGAAAGTATTCGAATCCAATTGCTCCCTCTCCAAAGGACTATCATTCATAGTTTCGCCTTCTTAAGGAGTCGATGATGATTCAACAGTAAGTTTTGAAAATTCTGGAATGTGATTATCAGGAGTATGAACTTCAACATCAACTGCATGATCTGAGATGCCAAAAATCAAATCATAATCAACATCATCCATGTGTATAGATTCAATTTCAATTTGTGTTTCTTGTAAAATTGGATGATTCGAAAATTCATGTTCATTTGCTTTAACATAATAATCATCGAATGTGAGATTGAAAGTTTCTTCCACATTTCTTGTGCGCTTATTTAACACTCGATAAGCCACTGAATTGTGCGAATATCCAAAAAAAAACCCCTTCATCAGCTTTTGCTTGAAATTTCGAAAGGTGGTCCTTGAGATTCATAATAAAGCGCCTACATCTGAAAACATGAAAGAACTTCACATTAGGTTTTCGATTATTCAGAATTGCGTATGGTGTAATATTACATCTACGATGAATAAATGATCTGTTTTGAGTAAAACATGCAGTTGAAACAGCTTCAACCCATAGATATTGAGGTAAATTTGCATATGACAACATGGTTCTTGTCGCTTCGCATAATGAGCGATTTCTTCATTCTACAACACCATTTTGTTGTGGTGTGTATGGAGATGAGAAATTATGCGAAATTGCTTTGTGCACTAAAAAGGAATCAAGAATTTTGTTTTTGAATTCAGCTCCATGGTCACTCTTGATTTTTTGAACAGGCTTTTTCAACGTTGTTTCCATCTTTTTGATAAAATCAATCATAATTTGTGCAACTTCAGATTTGAGCCTGAGAAAATAAACCCACGTGAATCTTGAAAAATCATCAACAATAACTAAAATGTACCGTTTATTGTTGAGAGTTGATACAGTCAAAGGACCACACGGATCGATATGTAATAACTCCAGAGGTGCAACAATCTTTGAATTAATTGTGATTAGATGACCTTGTTTATGTTGCCTGCCAACTTCACAAGCCGCACATAAAGAATCATTATCAGATTTAAGTACAGGTAAACCTCTTACCAGATCTTGTACTAGAAGTTTGTTTATGTTTCGAAAGTTGACATGTGAAAGTCTTCGATGCCATAACCAGCTCAAATAAGATGTAGCTTTCGAAAGTAGACATACTACTGGTTTGCCTACAATTAGATTGATGTCCAAAGTAAACATGTCACCTTTCCTTTTAGATTTCAGTAATATTTTGTTTGTGTTAACATTCGAAATAACACTTCTTTCTTCGTTGAAAAGAACTTGATTGCCAGTGCCCACAACAAGTTGAGAAACACTTATCAAGTTATGTTGAAGACCTTCAACATATGCAACACGATTCACTGTGAATTGTCCATTTGTGATTTTTCCATATCCTTTGACTTTACATTTTTGATTGTTCCCAAACTTTACTACTCCAGTATTTTTGAGACTTCGAAAATCTCTTAAGTTCTCCTTCTTTCCAGTCATGTGACGAGAGCAACCACTATCGATGTACCATTTGTTATCATATCGTTCGTCACATAAAACCTGCAATCAATGAAAGATTTTAGGTACCCAAGGATTTTTGGGTCCTTGGAAATTAGATTTCAATTTAGAATGAAATGAAGAACTTTTAACCCAATCACAAACTTTGGTTTTGAGACTATCAATTAAGTTCACTTCCTCATCTAAAGGAACTGAAACGTAAGCATTTGATAGCTTCAAATGTTCATTGACTTTTCCCTTCGCATCTTGAGTTTGTGATTGAACTGTCTTCGCTTTTGAGACAGGTCTCCATGCTTTTACTGAGATATTCGAATCCTTAGATGATGAGCTGCCATTCGGAGAAGTATTGCCATACTTTTTGTATGCTTCATTAATTTTCTCTTTTGAATACTTATTCGACTGATATATTTTTCCTTTTCCTTCAAGCCAATGATCAATGTTTTTCCTTGAAGTTAATCCTTTTTCCCGAGATGTCCTCATTGTTTCTTTCTTTGTGTAATTAGGAAAATTTCGCTTTTGAGGAACAAAATCAACTTTGGGTTTGGCAACATAAGAATAAGCATAGGATGTATCAACTTTTTATTTGAAATTTTGACGTTGAAAAACTTTTTTATTTGGGTTAGGTCTTTTTGAAAAATCTCTTGTTTTGTTAGTCTCTGAGACTTTCGAAGACTTTGGTTGCTTATTTACTTCAAACCATGTTATATTTGATCGTTGGGTTTTTGAAAAAGAAGCATTTTTAGTTTTGAAAACATTCTTGGCTGAATGTGATTCAGATATCTTTTGAGACTCAATATTTTGCCAAAACATTTTCTTTCTTGCTTGTCTTTTTGAAATGTTGTTTTCCTTTGAAAATTTGTCAATTTTATTTTTAAATTCCTTTGAGTTTAATTTGTCAACTTTTTCTTTTTCCTTTTTAACATGTATCTTTGTCTCTTTTTCAATTTTTGATTTTTCAACCCATTGTTTTTTTGGTTTTTGTCTTTGAAAAATATACGAATTCTTTGTTAAGGTGTTTTCAATGGTGTTTTGATTTGCGAAAAAACCTTCCTCAGTTGTTTTTGAGTTGTCTTCCTCAACCATCTTCTTTAACTCTGGTTTGATATTCTCAACATTGCCTGTAGTTACGAAGACTTGATTTGGAAAAATGACATCATCTGTGCACTTAAAATTTGGAAAGACCACTGTGTTTGTTTATGATAATGTGGACCTTTTTCATTCATCACTTCTTCGAACTTTTGTGTATCACCATACACTTGGTCAACTATGATTCGTGGAATTTCTTCTTCCTTTGAGGATACCTTTTCTTTCGAAACTTTCTCAACATCTTCATCATCACTATCATTAGTTTGACAATCTTTGAGATCCACGAAGTTCATTTCACCAACTTTTGAAGTTGAGGGTATATCAGTTTCATACTTAACTATCAACTGAGAACAATCAACATCTTCAAGCTCACTAATTTCACTAATATTGTTAGAATCATCTTCAATATCAGCAAAATTAGATTGAGAATCAGATGTTGAATTCTCAGTCTTTTTCAAAATGTGAATTTGTTCAGACTTAGTCAAAGTATCATTTATAATGTTAACAAAATCATTCGAATCAAGACATTCATCGACTTTGACAATTCCATATCTATACTTGTCATTTGGAACCTTTTCAAAATCAGCTATCTCTTTTTCACAATCATAAGAAATGTTACCTACCTTAGCTCTTTCAAAAGCTAAAAATGGCAGCAATTTCCTATGTTGTTCTTTACTGATTTCACACGAATGATGAAGTTCAGTTATTTTTCCATATAATCTCTTAGCAGCATTACAGTAGATATTTCTTTGTGCTAATAACAGTTTATTATCTCTTGATAAATTGTCCCTATCTACCATGATATTCGTTATTTGGAGTTCTAGACAATCTATCCTAGATATTTTCGAATCTAACTTCTTCTGGGTCTCTAGCAATTGCATTGACAGCTTCTTAGCCTCATTGCTAGCAGATACCACAATTGAATCAAAATAAGTAACATTTTCATCAAAAGATACTAATTCAAAATTATAAGCATGTACTGGAATATTAAAAGATTCAAGAATGTTTCGTACCTTTGTTGTCATTGGTGATTTGTCAGCAACCTTTGATGCGAAGCATTTTCCACACACTTCATATGTTTCCTCCTCTGAATCCTCCTCCATATTTGCAAACATGGCTCCATGGGTTGGATTGCGCATGTCTTCATCATCTAATCCAGATGACCAGATTTGATATGTACCATCTTCCTCCTCATCAGTGCCCTTTGCAACTAGAGACATATTCTTAGCTTTCGTACGAACCTCCTCTAACTTTTCAGCGTAGTATGCCTCATCTTTCACCTTCATCTTCCTCTCATGTTTCTTCCGAAGCATACAGTCATTTGCATGGTGATTCGCCCCATTCCAATAATGACAGTCAATCCCAGTATCTCCCTTCAGCTTCTTCTCACTCTTTCCCTCAACAGTCTTTGAATCTATCTTCTCTTCCCTCTTCTTCTCTTCCCCAACATTTTTACCCAGAAAGTTCCCTTTTATCTCATACGACTTTGCCTTCGGATTGAAAGGATTTTTAAAGAACTTTTTCACCCGATTGTTTGTGTAAAAGGCAATTTCTTCATCATCAGAGGTCATGATGAACCCTTCATCTTCATCCGAAGCATCTTTCTCAGAAATGTTTGACATCGAAGCTAGTGGACCTCCCAACATAAGCTTCGATTCTTCAGCTATTTCATTCACTTCGCCTTCATGAGTTTTAAGCTGGTTGTACAAGTCATTCAATGCAGATGTGTCAAACCTCTGTTGGTTCTTCACCATCATGCTCACGCTCCGCCATTCCTTTCGAAGTCCCATGACAAATATCAGATTGAATTCCATTGCAGATCTGGTGATCCCATATCGATTGCATCGATATATCAACTCATTCAAACGATCGTAATATACTTCAATTGATTCACCATCTTTCTGTCTGAAGTCCTTCAGCTCAACTAAGCATTGTTTGACAGAATTAACCTTTGCCTTCTCACTTCCCTGAAACTTTTCCTTGAGATTGTTTCAGATTTCTTTTGCAATTTTACAACTCCTCACATAGTTGTAAACAACTGGAGGCAAAGCTCCTCTTAGCTCTCTCATACATCTTTTCTCCAGCTTTTTCATATGATCAAGTTGATTTTCAACTTCAGAGTTTCCAGAGGAAGAACCAAGTGGTTGAACATTCGATGGTGGATTGAGTTTGACAGAAATGCAATTCTACAGTTCTTCATCCAATCCATTAAGATAATCCTGCATACGATCAACCCACTAACCGTAATACTCAGGGATGAGCATAGAAATTTTGGTGGAAGATCCTAGAAGATGAGAAAATGAAGTCATTGAATTCAGATTGAAGGATGCCATTTTTGTACGGAAGAAATCCTTGAGATTTTTAGAAGAAACTATGAGAATTTGACAACAAACTGTATGATTCAGATCACAATCACTCTTAGAACACTCGATTCAATGAATTAAGTGTAGAATCTAATCACAATCTTAGATCTAAAGAATTTTTCACTTCTAAAAAGTGCGGAAACTTTTGAATCAAAAAGTTGATTCAAAAACCTTTTGAATAGAGTGAAAATCAGATTTGAGATGTGATTCCTGCTCTGATACCAATTGATGAATCAAAGAATCGAGTATAGAATGGATTATAGTGTGAATTCAAAGTAAGTATGCGAGATTTGAACACCGATGTAAATATGATCTGTTTGGCTCTATTACGATTTTTCAAAGTTTGCATAGTACAATGAATATTCTGTAAAGACTTCGTTACTAAGACACTAGTAACTTCTCCTATTTATAGGAGAGAAAAGCGTACAAAAAAATTATACTAAGGACTAAAACATTATGCTTCGAATATTATTCCCTAGTAAAATAAAATTACATAAATTTTCGAAGACCCTAAATACAAACTTCGACAATTACAACACTTCGACCCTAACGTACAAGGTAGTTGGTGCAGGCGTCACCACTACTCCACAATACAACCTCGGATAATCGAACTTTTTGTGGCTGTTCTTGTTACAGCGGAAACAAATCAAGCCCTTCCCGAGGTACTCCCTACTCATCTGTCCTGATTGGCCACAACCGTAACATACCAAGCCTGATTCCCAACAGGCCCCACTATGCGGCTTGTTGCAATTAGCAAAACAACCCCAACCCTACAAGCCTCTACTAGAAGTAGGGTTGCGTAGAAAACTGCACAAACCACATAAACCATCCGCACCGCATAACGCGGTTTGGAATATTAGTGGTGTAGTTTGTGGTTACTATTTTATTCATATCGCACTATGCGGTGTAGTTTATGGTTTTTAAATATGAAATCGCAGTTCAAACCGCACTGCAATATATATATATATATATATATATATGTATGTATGTATATATATATATATATATATATATATATATATATATATATATATATATATATATATATATATATATATAGGGCTAGGTTATTATGTTCTAACTATCTATGCATGTAAGATTGATTGTGGACCAATCATTTTAGTTATTTTAAGAAATTAATTAATACATATTAAATGTTGAAGATATAATGAGTATTAATTAAATATTCAACATTTAATAGGTATTAATTACTTTATTTAAATAACTGAAATGTTTGGTGCACAATCAATCATGCATGTACACAATAGATAGTAGAAACATTTGAATCTCTCTCTCTCTCTCTCTCTCTCTCACTATATATATATATATATATATATGTATATATATATATATATATATATATATATATATATATATATATATATATATATAACCAATCGCTCGTGTATACATTTACAAACAAAAGAAGAAATAGATTGAAGGATAGAAGTTCATCAGATTGCCTGGTGTTGAATTGATTTTATAATTAAAATTAACTTTTTATATAATTCTAATTATTGATAATTGTCTAGAGTATAAACGATGATTATAGTTTAACCTTCGTGTGTGTAACAATTATCATAGACAATTTGTTTTCTTATACTAATTGTTAAGATGTTTTTATTTTCATTATGATTATATCATATAATAATTTTATAACGTATACAATTCTTTAAACCACATAAAACCGCACCGCACCTCCCAAAACCGCACTACACCGCATAATGCAGTTTACATGGTTTGTAGTGCGGTTTGCGGTTTTGAATCTAAACCGCACCATGAACGCCCCTAACTGGAAGTATTGGAGGTCTTGGGCTTCTTAGCATGCCCCACTGTTGTGCAAACCTGCTCCGGCTTCTGCTTTGTCCGGATCTGTAACTCGATTTCCTACTTATGGGCCTTCTCAACCATGTCATTCTGGGTCTTGCACCCAGAAAAGCTCACAAACTCCTGGATATCATCCCTTAACATAACATGATACTTTGTCTTCCTCATCTCCTCATTTGAAACGTACAACGGAACCAACAATGCCTTCTCCTTGAATTTGGTAGTAATACCTGCCACAATCTTTGTAGTCTAGTGAAGGTCCTGGAACATCCTCACCAACTACTGCACCACAATGGCTGGTGCAAACTCCCAGTCCAACCTCCACATAAAATTCCCCCATGTCATCACTGCCACACCCGTCGAACCTACCTCATGGGTAACCTCC
Organism: Lactuca saligna; assembly: GCF_052625555.1. NCBI lineage: Eukaryota > Viridiplantae > Streptophyta > Magnoliopsida > Asterales > Asteraceae > Lactuca > Lactuca saligna. Next base: position 145,340,557 of record NC_136417.1, read on the forward strand.
TCTCACTAGTCCCGTGCTCGGTCCCTCAGCATACAAGATGCAAATCCCACCTTTTCCGCCTCGTGGGAAAATCTCATGCATTGAGCATTCACTATATTAATGATCCAACATCGACTAGCGATGGGGTTCTTAGCCCTCAAAGAACTCAGGCGCTTCGTATGCCTTAAACTCCAAGAATGAGGGAGTTCGAGTCCCAATCTAACCCATAACGATCACGGTTTGTGTAACAATTATCATAGATAATTTGTTTTTTATGCTAATTGTTTAAATGTTTTTATTTTCATTATGATTATATCATATAATAATTTTATAACATATATAATTCTTTAAACCACATAAACCCACATCGCACCTCCCAAAATCTCACTGCACCGCATAACGCAGTTTACATGCTTTGTAGTGCGGTTTGTGGTTTTCAAAAAACTCAAACCACATATGTGGTGCGGTTTGCGGTTTTGAATCTAAACCGCACCACGAACGCCCCTAACTGGAAGAATTAGAGGTCTTGGGCTTCTTAGCTTGTCCCACTGTTGTCCGAACCAGCTCCGGCTTCCGCTTTGTCTGAATCTCTAACTCGATTTCCTACTTATGGGCCTTCTTAACCATATCATTATGGGTCTTGCACCCTGAAAATCTCACATGTCCTGGATATCATCCCTCAGCATAACATGATACCTCATCTTTCTCATATCCTCATCCGCAGTGTACTGCGGAACTAGCAATGCCTTCTCCTTGAATTTGGTAGTAATATCTGCCACAATCTTTGTAGTCTGGTGAAGGTCCCTGAACATCCTCACCACCTGCTGCACCTCAATGGCTAGTGAAAACTCCTGGTCCAACCTCCACACAGAATTCCCCCATTTCATCACTGCCACACCCGCCGAACCTACCTCATGGATAACCTCCTCCCACCAGTCCCGTGCTCAGTACCTCAGCGTACAAGATGCGAATCCCACCTTTCCGCCTCTTGGGAAAAGCTTGTGCATTGAGCATGCACCATATTAATGATCCAGCAGCGACTAGCGATGGGGTTCTTAGCCCTCCAAGAACTCAGGTGTCCGCATGGCTTAAACTCCAAGAATGAGGGAGTGCGAGTCCCAATCTTGCCCACAGTGATCAAGGTTTGGAAAGACCTAAGTCGCTCCTCCATAATCTCCATGATCCCCTCCTTGATGATACTGAAAATCACCAGGGTAGCATCAAGGATGCCCCCAAGTAGCATCGGCTGTGATAAGCTCGTGAAGCCTCTCATTAATCAGCTCTGAACCGGAACCTGAACCCGATCCCAAACCTGAACTTCCTTGTGTAGCCATCAACATCCTCAAACTGAAAAAATATAACATAGAAAGCAATCGATAAAGAAGTTTGAAGGGATTCCTCCTCATCGAGCTCCTTAGAGTTTCCAGGTTTGCCCTTGTTTCGAGTACAACTCCTGTGCTTTCAATAGTACGGGCCCAATACTACTTTGCACACATGCATGTACCATCCACAAGGTCATTCCTGATACCCCTATTTCACCTAACCATGCTCAAAACATGACCCACAAAACATAGCACATACGCATATCCTACACTATTTTAGGATTTCTTAATCCTCACATAACTAGACACCTCAATCAACATCACAAGTTGCCTTATGCATGCAAGTTATACATAGATAGAATCACATAGACTGTCAAATAAAGTTTCTACGCTAAGCCTACAACCAAACAAGGAACAAGAAATAAGGTAGAATCCATCATTCTGGGTCTATGCAATCCTAAGCATATGTAACTTTGAAAGCATACACTTCGTAAATAACAGAGTCAACACTTATTCCAAGAAATATATAGCATCGAATTTTCCTAGGCTACAAGGCATCACACAAATCAGGAAATTTTATCACATAACTCATAAAGGTATCCTTAGCCCTACTCTAGCATGCACTTCACATATGAACATACTAGTTGCAATTCATAAGAATGGTTTAATTTTTTTGGGAAACTCTTAGTTGATCTTGGACGATCACACACATTGCATTCTCCCTTTTTACTTAAGAAAACGATTTTCAGAAAACTTGACTTTTTTTCTTTTGAAAAGGTTATCATCTACTCAGTTTGAGCTCTAACAATCCCGATGGTGTGCCCGAATCCCTCAAATCAAGGCTATGATACCAACTTGTAACAAACTAAAAACTAGATAAAATTTTTCATTTTTAAAATAGAAATTACAATCATAATTTGTTTCCAAAAATCCATTACATCATATCAAGTCAAAATACCAGAGTATTAATATCAATAAATGTAGAAAATGTTGGAGAGTGAATGATGTGCCATCAAGCCAGGTGCTTCCCTTTGGTACTAGATGTACCTGAAAACACCCAAATAAAATTTAATCAAAAGCTTAATGAGTTCCCAAAATATCACTTAACATACAACCACAGAAAACCATGCGACATACATATAGTGACCATGGGCTACCGCCATGGTCTTTACCTGGACTGTCGTGGGCTCCCCCATGGTCTGATATCCAAGTGACATGGGCTACCCCCATGGTCTTTACCTAGAATGCCATGGGCTACCCCCATGGTCTGATATCCAAATGCCATGGGCTACCAACATGGTCTTCATACTGGCACGGGCTACCCCGAGGTCTTTAGATAATTAAATACATAACAACTGTCAATCTACATGTCAGATAATGGGCCTGTATTGGTGCCTTCGACCCATTGATATAGTGATAAGACTCACCTCAGACTGTTGATAAATAAAAATTGCTTGGCTACCGGTCCGGAAATCTTACACTGTAAATATATAATTTACCCTAATTATAATTATGACACAGACCCACTCATTGGCCTAAAATCCCTAAGTCCAAACTCTTCAAATAAGGACCAAATGCCTTTCCCCTTTAATTGGCCCAACTACCATGGTTCCAAAATCTATAACGGGTTATAACACCCAAAAAGCCTAACAATGCCAATTAAGGCCCATTCCATGACATACAAGGCCCATGAATGAAAATTAAGCCCACCTATCCTAAACGGGCCGTGGTCCAACACTAAATAAGACCCAAGGGTCCTAAAAGCCCAAATCTTGCCCATCTACCCAGAGGGCATACACACAACGTACACCATCAGTATGCTTAGCATACTCGGTCTTAAGGGAGTACATGCAATGTACATCCCAATACGCACAACGTACAAGACTGCTAAGTATAACCAACCTTTAAGAGCTTAATCATGAAGCCACTTCGTCAAATTCTAGCTCTTGGTCATTCTAAAGGTCCAAGGGCATAAAGTTGGAAACTAGGGTGGCCAACTACAGAGTACGGGCTGAATGGATTAAGTGCTTGTAACAACCTGTTATTTCAAGTCCATGTAAGTCAAATCTGTTCAAATAAAAGTCTAAACTGCAATCGTTTACAAGTGAATTCACATAATAACAATGATACAATAAGAACTTTGAATTCCATAAGGGCATGTTTATATATCTTATTTTATGATCATACTTTGAAAACCTTACTTATATAAGTTATATCTACATATATAATGAAAACCATGCATATATTACATAAATAAAAGTCAACATAAGTCAAGGAAGTAAGTTAAAAAGCATGAAAAGCACTTTATCATGTTGAATTCGGTTTTGGGAATCTAGGAACAATTGTGTTTTCAGTTTTAAGCATCTAGAAACATTAGGTTTTCGGTTTTGAGCATCTTAGACCACTTTAAGTTTTCGGTTTTGATCTCTGCACTAGTGTCACACCCCGAAAACCAAAGGCGGAAACGTTCCCGGGGTTGACTCCACGTTGAGTATCAAATCCAATGCACATAGTAAAGGAGTAATCGCAAAACATGACATTACATAATATTGTTTACATCTGATTGAAAGTAAATTCGTACATGTATTATATATATGTAATATAGACAAAAGTAAAGACAAGTCTTCGGGACGCTCCGTCTTCTCCAAAAGGTTGCGGTGTACCTGTCTAACGTTGACCTGAGAATACAAGCAGTTTGAAAATCAGCATAAAGCTGGTGAGTTCATAAGCAGTTTAGTTTTGAAAAGACGAGTTCCTTAACGTTCGAGAAAAGATGTTGATGAAGAAAATCCCATATTTTCTTATTGAAAATAGTTTAGTTATTCCTTGATATATTTTCGAAAACGGTTGGTTATGACATTCCAGGAAAATCCCATATTTTCCTTATAGTTATAGTTATTCGTTTGTTTCTTTATTCGATTATGTGCTGTTATGTTACCCAGGAAAATCCCATATTTTCCTATATCTTGATTTGTATATTCGTATCTAGGTTCGTTAATGATTTTAATGCTATCCCAGGAAAATCCCATATTTTCCTATGTGTGGTGTTTTGTTATTAAGTCTGATTTCGAAATACCAGTAATTACTATGTGAGTAGTAATAATTATGTATTCTACTTCCTTAGTTATTCTACGATCGGATGACTATAATCTATTAACTTAGTTATAATTTTGAAGCTCTGTCGACATTCTGAGGCGGATATATTCGAAACTCAGAAGAGGTCCAGAGGAGAATTTTCGTAATAAATTCGAAACTCTTGTGACACTAGAGGAGTACATTAACTGTATATTCGAAGTCTCAGTTTCAACCAAAGGCGTTATTTCGTATTCATAGTCGTATTCGTATTCGTAGACGCATTCGTATTCGTAGGCGTATTCGTATTCATAGATGTATTCGTATTCATAGACATATTCATATTCGTAGACATATTCGTTCTAAATTACATTCGTATTCGTATTAGTATTCGTATTCGTATTAGTATTCGCATTCATTCTAAATTACATTCGTATTCTTGTTAGTATTCGTATTCGTATTCCCATTAGCATTCGAATTCGTTATTCGTATTTGTACCTAGTTATATCCGTTTTCACATTCGTTCTATCCTATTAGTTATATTTATTATAATTAGTATGATTTCTTTTACAAAAGATAATGTAGATCAAAACACTTTTCGAAAGAAAGCTATAATTAACCTGCAATTCGAAACATCAGTCATCATAATCTTTGGAAATCATGATATTTAGAAACTAAAATCATTGAATTGTAAATCAGTTTAAGTACAAGAAACACTTGTACTTTTGGTTGTATTCCCCCCTGAAAACAGTTAAAAACAGTGAAAAAGGGTAGGGGTATGAACTCACCGGACGAGAAACGTGACAATTTTCGGATGCTAAACTTTAGTCCGGGGCTTGTAAATGCGCGAGGTTCCTAAGTATAATTTAAAGATACACATTTGTATCTAATTAGGACTTAGATTAGCTATTTTTTAGGGACACTTGCTTCAAGTCGCGAAAACACTCCGATACAAGTGTTTGGAGGGACCCGGGTGGCGTTTAAGGACGTGAAATGACACTAGGGACTTGGGACTTGAGTTTACTCCCCATGAGTAAACTATTAGAAGAGTTTTTGGTCTAAAACACCCATTCCCCATGAGTTTACGGCCGTAAACTCATGGTGGGTGTGGTTTAAGGTGCTAAATGACTTCTTACACTTAGGGGATAATTTCTAGACTTGGTTTAGGGACTTGGAATGGTTTTAAAACATAAATTAGACCCACTTATGGGAGTTTACGGCCTAGCATGGCTTCCTGGCCGTAAACTCCTATTTTTCCAAGAAAATGGTGTTAAATGGAGCTATAACAAATCACATGTGATTAATAGAATTATTTCAAGGCCTAACATGAGTTTGCAAGGGACTTTTGAGGGATTTATGGAGTTTACGGCCCATGAGACCCCTCTCATGGCCGTGAACTCTACTATATGGTGCTACAAGGTGTTTCAAGGTCTAAAACTTGCATAGAAGGGCTTTTAAAATTCATCTAAGGGCTTTAGGGGTGTTTAGTTAGCATTCTAACACCATAATTCATGGAGTTTACGGCCCAAGAACAAGCCTTGGCCGTAAACTCTTAGAAATCCCACAAATGATGTGTTTAAGGCCCTTAAACTATTTTTGGTTGGTCCTATGATTTATTCCAAGGCTTTTGGTGGTGTTGGATGGCTTTCTAACACCTTAGAATTAGATTTATGCCAAGTTTTGAGGAGTTTACGGCCCAAGCACATGCCTTGGCCGTAAACTCACCTAAATTCCCCAAAAATCATGTTTCAAGTGTCCAAATGCTAGAAGCAATATTCTATAATTCATATCTAAGCCATACTAGTGATTTGGAAGGGTTTAAGGGCATGAAAAAACCCATTTATATGAGTCTACGGCCCAAGCTTATACCTTGGCCGTAAAATCCTTTAAATGACTCAAAATCCATGATTTAAGTGTTCTAAGTCCATATCTTGAAGTCCCTTAGCCATATCTAAAGTCCAAACTAGTCAAGGAGGGGTTTAAGGGCTCAAAACCCATCATTTTTGGTGTTTACGGCCTAGGCACCTTCCTGGGCCGTAAACTTATACATTGTGTCCCATTTCATGTTTAAATCTCGAATTTGGAAGCCAAACATGCTCTAGATTAAGGTTAGGGAGGTACCTTAGGGATTTGAAGCCTTAAAAATTGAGTTTTGGACCTTAAACTTGGATTTTAGGAGAGAGGTTAGAGAGAGAGTAGAGAGAGAAGGAAAAAGATTCAAATGAAAGGTTTAACACGTTTATATAGTTCCCAAAACTTGGACGCGGTGGAATTCTACCCGATACCGGCCTTAAACGAGGCTTTAGGTCGCACCCGATTGAGTTTCCGTCACCCGGCGGGGACGTTTCTAAAACTCATGTAATAATGTTTTTGGGCGGATTTCTTGAGTTCCTAAATGGATTGGACACTCTTTGAGTTAAAATAAACATATAAATTTTTACTAACTAAACCCAAAAACGATATCGGGACATTTCGATTTCCGACGAGTTATGCGTGTAGAATGGGTTTTTCGGCGATGAACAACTTCGGGTTGTTACATTATCCCCCCGTTAGAGGGAATTTCGTCCCGAAATTCAAAGAATAAGATACAGATCATAGATTGGAATGAGACACGAATAGATTTGCTGCTTTGGATCTTCACCTTCCCATGTGGAATTTGGTCTCTACTGGGCGTTCTAACGAATTCTCATTAGCGGGACGTGTCCTTGTCTTGCACATTGACTCTCTCTCAAACTACGATAGCAATCTGTTTTCTCATGGAGGTTTCAACCCTGGACGACTTCGGTTTCCTCATGGAATCACTAGGGTTTCGTTGAGCAGACGCTTCTAAGGATTTGAGACATGGTGATCTAGATAGATGTTATCAAGTTCTAAGGGTATCCGAAATCTAAATGTTATAGAATCGATTTCTACAAAGATCTCGGAAAGTCAGATGTGAGACTAAACTAGACGTTCGAAAGAAACTCCCGGGAATCCTTCGGGATAGACATTGAGAGGTAAGCACTGTTACTTCTCGTTTCTCTATCTCATTGATTAGTTATCTTGACGGTGCACATTTCGATTATTGACAAAGGATTTAGAAAATTTTACCACATTAAAATCGAGAAGGATCACAGGCACGAGATTTATCAAAGAGAAGTATACTTGTAGCAACGGTGGGATCGGCGGCTGTCCTCTCTTGTCCCATGGTTAGGACTCTCCCGGTGTTGCCAGATGTTACTGTCTTCGTACAATTTCGCTTATAGTGTCCTACCTCTCCACAACTGTAGCAGGTTTGACTGATACCTGCTCCGGAAGCCTGACTAGTTGACGGGGTTGGGGTTTTGCAGGTTCGTGCGAGGTGACCTTCCTGGCGACAGTTTCTACAAAACTTTGCACGACAAGGGCCAGGGATGCGATGGTGGTAACTACAATGGTTACACCATGGGAGGATACCGGCATATCCGGTGACAGGTGCTTGAGATGTGGAATTGACAACAGAAACAGCAGCAGGGATAGTGGCAGCTTGAACTGCCACTATTTGCTGTTTCTTTGAGAGTTCTGGGGAAGTCTGACTCTTCTTCTTCTTCCAAAACTTTCTTTTCTCGCCATTCTTTTCTGTGGGCTCGGGGGTGGTGTCTGCTTCTTCTTGCACATCACTGTGGTCGATCAAAGTTTGAGCCAGACACTTTGCACTGTTGTAGGTATCTAGCTTTGCTGCTATAACGTTCCCCTTTGTTGGCTGGGTTAATCCCCAGATGAATCTTTCTATCTTTTTGCTTTCCGGGGTAACCATTCCCGGACAAAGGAGTGCCAGGTCATCAAACCTTGAAGTGTAAGAGGCGATATCGGAACCTTTCATCTTTAGGTTCCATAGCTCGTTTTCCAGCTTCTGGATTTCACCCCAAGGGCAATACTCCGCACGTAGGAGTTCTTTCATTACTTCCCATCCCATAGCATTAGCTACTGGTAAGGTCAGGGATTTGACTCGGCCGTTCCACCAAGTCAAAGCTTTATCGAGGAGAGTGCAGGCAGCAAACTTGACTTTATCAGACTCCGAACAGCCACATATCTCAAAGATTGATTCGATTCTCTCGAACCATCGGGTTAAGGCAATGACACCTCCTGTGCCATCGAAGAATGTCGGTTTTGCGTTCATGAAGTCTTTATAGGAACCTCCTTTTTTGTGTCCCTGTCTATCATCTGGGTTTTGGGTTTCACCACCCGAACCCCTAGAGTTCAGTTGAGGCAAGAGAGCTGATATAGTAGCGGAAATGGTTGCCTGAAGTGTTTCCAAATCGATTTGAATAGGAGGTGGTGGCGGAGGAGGATTGTTGTTGTTCGTTGAGCTGGGTCTCTTTCTTGGAGGCATCTTGATCTAAAAAGATCAGGAAAGAGAGGATCATAAGTCCTCTGAATTGAATCGAGAGATATGGGACAGGAGATATCTCATCAGGGCAAATATAGCATCATACAAAGTGATAAAGCAGAAAGGAGTTATCAAGATAGAACATTTTATCGCTAGAGGAATAATCAAGGAATAACGCGTATACGAGGATTTCTACAAAGGATCGGCTCGAGAAATACTCCCATAGTATTTCATGGTTCGCTGCAGCGACGATTTGTTGTTTGGAATATTGGGTAAGTTTTAGGTATGCCGCATGCCTCAGTCACTCCCAAGCACATGTTGGCCGTGTCTCGAATGAATATAGTTGGCCAGACTATATTGACCCTAGACACGACTACATAACTGCCCAGGTTTAACCGCGGTGTACAACACCCATTTACTTATGTTTTGTTCTACTCATAGTTACGGATTTCGACGGCTCGGCATACTTAAATACTTTTTGAAAATACTTATATATTGTAGGATACTTTTAGTTCAGAGCACTTAGGCCCTATAATGTTTATAGTCTTATACCATGTAAGCTTTGGTATACCAGTTCACTATAAACAAGGGCTCTGATACCAATCTGTCACACCCCGAAAACCAAAGGCGGAAACGTTCCTGGGGTTGACTCCACGTTGAGTATCAAATCCAATGCACATAGTAAAGCAGTAATCGCAAAACATGACATTACATAATATTGTTTACATCTGATTGAAAGTAAAGTCGTACATGTATTATATATATGTAATATAGACAAAAGTAAAGACAAGTCTTCGGGACGCTCCGTCTTCTCCAAAAGGTTGCGTTGTACCTGTCTAACGTTGACCTGAGAATACAAGCAGTTGGAAAATCAGCATAAAGCTGGTGAGTTCATAAGCAGTTTAGTTTTGAAAAGACGAGTTCCTTAACGTTCGAGAAAAGATGTTGATGAAGAAAATCCCATATTTTCTTATTGAAAATAGTTTAGTTATTCCTTGATATATTTTCGAAAACGGTTGGTTATGACATTCCAGGAAAATCCCATATTTTCCTTATAGTTATAGTTATTCGTTTGTTTCTTTATTCGATTATGTGTTGTTATGTTACCCAGGAAAATCCCATATTTTCCTATATGTTGATTTGTATATTCGTATCTAGGTTCGTTAATGATTTTAATGCTATCCTAGGAAAATCCCATATTTTCCTATGTGTGGTGTTTTGTTATTAAGTCTGATTTCGAAATACCAGTAATTACTATGTGAGTAGTAATAATTATGTATTCTACTTCCTTAGTTATTCTACGATCGGATGACTATAATCTATTAACTTAGTTATAATTTCGAAGCTCTGTCGACATTCTGAGGCGGATATATTCGAAACTCAGAAGAGGTCCAGAGGAGAATTTTCGTAATAAATTCGAAACTCTGGTGACACTCAAGGAGTACATTAACTGTATATTCGAAGTCTCAGTGTCAACCAAAGGCGTTATTTCGTATTCGTAGTCGTATTCGTATTCGTAGACGCATTCGTATTTGTAGGCGTATTCGTATTCATAGATGTATTCGTATTCATAGACATATTCATATTCGTAGACATATTCGTTCTAAATTACATTCGTATTCGTATTAGTATTCGTATTCATATTAGTATTCGCATTCATTCTAGATTACATTCGTATTCTTGTTTGTATTCGTATTCGTATTCCCATTAGCATTCGAATTCGTTATTCGTATTTGTACCTAGTTATATCCGTTTTCGCATTTGTTCTATCCTATTAGTTATATTTATTATAATTAGTATGATTTCTTTTACAAAAGATAATGTAGATCAAAACACTTTTCGAAAGAAATCTATAATTAACCTGCAATTCGAAACATCAGTCATCATAATCTTTGGAAATCATGATATTTAGAAAGTAAAATCATTGAATTGTAAATCAGTTTAAGTACAAGAAACACTTGTACTTTTGCTTGTATTCCCCCCTGAAAACAGTTAAAAACAGTGAAAAAGGGTAGGGGTATGAACTCACCGGACGAGAAACGTGACGATTTCGGATGCTAAACTTTAGTCCGGGGCTTGTAAATGCGCGAGGTTCCTAAGTATAATTTAAAGATACACATTTTTATCAAATTAGGACTTAGATTAGCTATTTGTTAGGGACACTTGCTTCATGTCGCGAAAACACTCCGATACAAGTGTTTGGAGGGACCCGGGTGGCGTTTAAGGGCGTGAAATGACACTAGGGACTTGGGACTTGAGTTTACTCCCCATGAGTAAACTAATAGAAGAGTTTTTGGTCTAAAACACCCATTCCCCATGAGTTTACGGCCGTAAACTCATGGTGGGTGTGGTTTAAGGTGCTAAATGACTTCTTACACTTAGGGGATAATTTCTAGACTTGGTTTAGGGACTTGGAATGGTTTTAAAACATAAATTAGACCCACTTATGGGAGTTTACAGCCTAGCATGGCTTCTTGGCCGTAAACTCCTATTTTTCCAAGAAAATGGTGTTAAATGGAGCTATCACAAATCACATGTGATTAATAGAATTATTTCAAGGCCTAACATGAGTTTGCAAGGGACTTTTGAGGGATTTATGGAGTTTACGGCCCATGAGACCCCTCTCATGGCCGTAAACTCTACTATATGGTGCTACAAGGTGTTTCAAGGTCTAAAACTTGCATAGAAGGGCTTTTAAAATTCATCTAAGGGCTTTAGGGGTGTTTAGTTAGCATTCTAACACCATAATTTATGGAGTTTACGGCCCAAGAACAAGCCTTGGCAGTAAACTCTTAGAAATCCCACAAATGATGTGTTTAAGGCCCTTAAACTATGTTTGGTTGGTCCTATGATTTATTCCAAGGCTTTTGGTGGTGTTGGATGGCTTTCTAACACCTTAGAATTGGATTTATGCCAAGTTTTGAGGAGTTTACGGCCCAAGCACATGCCTTGGCCATAAACTCACCTAAATCCCCCAAAAATCATGTTTCAAGTGTCCAAATGCTAGAAGCAATATTCTATAATTCATATCTAAGACATACTAGTGATTTAGAAGGGTTTAAGGGCATGAAAAACCCCATTTATATGAGTTTACGGCCCAAGCTTATGCCTTGGCCGTAAACTCCTTTAAATGACTCAAAATCCATGATTTAAGTGTTCTAAGTCCATATCTTGAAGTCCCTTAGCCATATCTAAAGTCCAAACTAGTCAAGGAGGGGTTTAAGGGCTCAAAACCCATCATTTTTGGTGTTTACGGCCTAGGCACCTTCCTGGGCCGTAAACTCATACATTGTGTCCCATTTCATGTTTAAATCTCGAATTTGGAAGCCAAACATGCTCTAGATTAAGGTTAGGGAGGTACCTTAGGGATTTGAAGCCTTAAAAATTGAGTTTTGGACCTTAAACTTGGATTTTAGGAGAGAGGTTAGAGAGAGAGTAGAGTGAGAAGGAAAAAGCTTCAAATGAAAGGTTTAACACGTTTATATAGTTCCCAAAACTTGGACGCGGTGGAATTCTACCCGATACCGGCCTTAAACGAGGCGTTAGGTCGCACCCGATTGAGTTTCCGTCACCCGGCGGGGACGTTTCTAAAACTCATGTAATAATGTTTTTGGGCGGATTTCTTGAGTTCCTAAATGGATTGGACACTCTTTGAGTTAAAATAAACATATAAATTTTTACTAACTAAATCCAAAAACGATATCGGGACATTTCGATTTCCGACGAGTTATGCGGGTAGAATGGGTTTTTCGGCGATGAACAACTTCGGGTTGTTACCACTAGGACCAAAATAAATCAATTGTGGGGCATCTAAGGTGATTTCGGTCATGCTAGAACCGAAATCAACCTTCTCATGGCCGAAATCAACCTTAAATATCTAGATATTTTATTTTATTAAGTTCCCAAATAGATAAGATACACATTCCAATGTAAACATCCCATCATATTTTATCCTTATATATATATATATATATATATATATATATATATATATATATATATATATAACCAAAATCATGGCCTCATTTCTCATTCTCAACTTAGAAAACTTCACATTTTTCTCTCAAAACCCATATACAATGCTTCATATCTTCAAAGCAGATACCAAAAACGTCTTCAAGTTTTCCCAGGAAATCAATATATCAAGTTAATTTCCAAAGATTTCTTGCAAGTATTTTTACATAACTAGTGTTATTTAACACTTAAGTTAATCATTTCACTAATTTAAACACAATATTATATGTTTAAATAATATTAGGACATGGAAATTTTCCTTGCGTTCTAACGAAGAACGTTACTACCACATCGTACCTAACCAAGAACACACGTGAGGTGAGTTCATGCCCCTACGTATTCAAGATTTTTACCAATATATATATATATATATATATATATATATATATATATATATATATATGTATGTATATATGTATATATAGTGTTAATATCTAAACTATTTCAAAGTGTTTTCACTATCGTTTTTACCAATATATATATATATATATATATATATATATATATATATATATATATATATATATATATATATAAAGCATAAAAATGATTTCCAAACATTAAACAAACAAAAATATTTACATAACTTATTTCATTTCCATTCATACAAAACAGTGAATTTCATGGAATGTATTTATCTTAGACGTTTGATTAAAATAATTTAAAATGATAAAAAAATTCAAAGGTTTTCATATCAGTAGAATACACACTATAAACTATAACTGATATAGTTTATGAAACTTACATACCATTTTACCAAGTTTGGGATACAATACGGAAACAAACATATAAACTATAATAGGTATAGTGTATAAGACATATATACAGTTTATTTATTACAAGTATATTCATTACAAATAGAGTTTTCATTATTTTACACGTAACCGTCAATATAGTTTTGTGAGACACTTTTCAAGTATTTATCTAACTACCAACAAAAGCCCTGAAATTATAACCAGAGTCTCCTGGAGGGAGAGCATGACACTTGATTATAGGTCTATACGGGACTGACAATCCCACAACTAAACTGTTAGATACAGTTAGGCTGGTAGGCCTAGGGTGACAAATCTCATATCAATTATGACGCCTGAAGAACGTCGTATCAGGCCATCTTAGGCCATCAAGCATGGTTATAATAACTCACAATTTGGTATTGAACAATACGATTAGTGTACGAATACATAAACAACTTCACTAGTTTTATTAAATAATAAAGCTACAAGACAGTATTTTATAGTACATTTGGTGGATCCAGGCACATACATTCACAGAGTTTCATACAAGTACAACTATAGTATACTATTTTTTTATACAAAGAAACTTAAATTTCTTGAAAGTACATCATACTATTTCAGAGTACAACAACATTTACATGTTTTGGTCTTAGGGTATTAAGACTACAGTAGATTTACAACAGAAAATGTAGGATTTTTTTAGAAGAACACACTTACATTTTTAAGGAACGAATGGCAGATTTAAAATACAAACATGCTTATGAATTCATCAACTTAATTGTTGACACTTTTTTCAAAACCACTTGTGCTCTCAGGGAATCAATAGACATGTATCCACACATGTTTTGACATGATGGAGCTTCATAGGGTCACGTCTTTTAGTTTTGTTATACATTTTGGTGTCAAGTATATAATAATTTGAATACAGATGTAAAAAGTATACTTTATCAATATTATGGTTGTTGTACTTTGATTACTATTATGAAATTGTTTTGATATTATACATGATGTCATCCGCCCCCGAACGGTTTGGGGGTGTGACAGATTGATGTCAGAGCATTGTTTATAGTGAACTAAGTATGTCAAACCAAAAAGATATACAACTATAAATACAATGGAGATGAAACGCTCTGACTAAAAGTATACTTCTAAAATACAAGTATTTATGTAAAAGTATACAAACATGCATACATACTAGAAACAATATCACAATAAGAAATACATAAAAGTATTTAGATGACTTGGACGTTGCGGTTAATCTTGGATAGTGATCCATGCATAGATCATGAAAGTCCAAAAGGTGATGGATTAGTGATTACTAGTGGGCTAGAAGGTGGTTTGGGCTCAATGGTTGGGTTGTGCATGGTAACCTACAAATTCAATTAAGGTTGCATGAAGGCTAGGACAACATTTTGAAGGCTTCATAAGTGCTAAAAATGTTACTGTTTACTTCATAAAGCCTCCTAGCCATTTTTAGAACTCTTTGCTGGATTAAGGTTGCACTTTAATGCTTCTTATAGCTCTTTAATGCTTCTTATGGCCCATTAATGAAGCATAGACATTTTTTTTCATTCTCAAGTGTCTTGGATGTTTTTTTTGTGTTATTTCAAGAGTTTCCTTAAATTTCATTTACTAGTTTTAACGAATAATTGGTTGGTTGGCTTGTAACCACCAAGTTTGTAATAAAGGCTTCATATAAAGCCAAGTTTATGCATGGGAAAGATAATACACGAATTTTAATCAACGAACCCTTATTTTTACTTTGAATTATTTTCATAGTTCACAAATTATCATCTTTTGGGCGTGATCCTTGAGTTGATTGAATTCAAACTAATAGGTCTTAGTTTGTCTTCAGATTTACAAGCTATAGGTCTAGTTTGTTCATCAAATCTGTCCTTTTCTTTCCATATATTTCTGGTTGTTATTCTAGCTTAATTTACCTAAACATTACCCCACTCACTAAATCAACCCCATAGTGGTGACTTTAAGGGAGGCCATTGAATGTCGTGAAGAGTTGGAGGAAGAAGAGAGGTTGGTGGGTATTTTTCATGATACACAGCAAGAAGAGGAAGAAGAGGAGGAGGTAGTGTATGAAGCACCGATGTATGATATAGTTTTGGTACTTAGAACCCTTAAAACTCAAGTTGTTTAAACCGTGGCTGATATTGATCAACGAGACCACTTGTTTTACACCAAATGTTTTGTTAGAGACAAGTGATCTAGTTTGATTATTGATGGTGGAAGTTGTACTAATGTTGCTTCTAATGAAATGTTGACCAAATTGGATTTGTCTACTACAAACCATCCAAAACCATATGTTCTTCATTGGTTGGATGATGGAACCAAAATAAAGGTGACAAAACAGGTTAGAGTTAGTCTATCTATGGGGTCTTATGAAGATGAAGTGTTATGTGATGTTATTCCTACGGATGTATGTCATATTGTTTTGGGGCATCCTTGTAAATTTGATAGGGACGTGTTACATAGAGGGAGGAGCAATTAATATGAGTTGAAACATAATAATAAAAAATTGTTTTTAAACCCATATCCCCAACGGGAATAAGGTCCATGAATTCTAAACAAGTAAGAAGACAAAATCTTTCTATGTTTGCTAGTGAAAGGGAGCTGGAGCAAGTTCTTGACAAAGGTGAAGTGATTTACATGCTTGTGGCCAAAGAGCATGCAAAGTTGGAGAAGATGGTGCATGGAGAAAATGCTATTGCTGATTTTCTTTTGGAGTTTCCAGATGTGTTTCCAAGCGAATTACCACCGGATTTGCCTCCAATCCGTGGTATCGAACACCAAATTAACCTTATTCCTAGTGCTCCTTTGCCTAGTAAAGCTACCTATAGATGTAATCCGGAGGTGACAAAGGAGTTGCAAAAACAAATTGATGAACTCATGAATATGGGTTATGTTCGTGAAAGCCTAAGTCCTTGTGATGTTCAAGTTTTGTTGGTTTCAAAAAAAGATGGTTCTTGGAGGATGTATGTTGGTAGTAGGGCTATTAATAATATCACCATAAAATACAGATTTCCTATTCCTAGAGTTGATGATTTGTTGGACAAGTTGCGTGGTTCTATGGTGTTCTCAAAAATTGATTTGAGAAGTGGTTACCATCAAATTCGTATGCGTGAAGGGGATGAATGGAAAACAACCTTTAAAACTAAACATGGCTTGTATGAGTGGACTGTGATGCCTGTTGGTCTAACTAACGCACCTAGCACTTTCATGCGACTAATGAATGAAGTGCTAAAATCTTTTTTGAGCAGATTTGGGGTGGTGTACCTTGATGATATCTTGGTATATAGCAAGAGCTTGGAGGATCATTTGTTGCACTTAAAACAGGTTTTCGAGATGCTTAGATCTCAAAAACTCTATGGGAAGCAAGATAAATGTTCGTTTTTGGTGGAAGAAGTGGGATATTTGGGTTTTGTGGTGTCAAGAAATGGTGTGTTCGTGGACCCATCCAAAACTAAAGCAATCAAGTCATGGCTTATTCCTACTAACATTTCATAGAAGATTTGTTCGTGATTTTAGCACCATTGCAAGTCCCATAATAGGTTGTTTGAAGAAAGGAATCTTTATATGGGGAGAAGAATCTCAAAAGGCATTTGAGAAACTCAAGGCATTGTTGTGTGATGCTCCTATTTTTGGCTCTTGTAGATTTTTCTCAACCATTTGAAGGGGAGTGTGATGCAAGTGGAGTTGGTATTGGGGCAGTTTTGATCCAATCCAAAAGTCCTATTGCTTATTTTTCTAAAAACTTGGGTGGTGCTTGTTTGAATTATTACACTTATGACAAGGAGTTTTATGCTATTGTTTGTGCTTTAGATCATTGGAGTCCTTATTTTCGTGCAAATCATTTTATTTTGCATTTTGATCATCAATCTTTGAAGTACATCAACGGTAAAAAAAAAAGTTGAGCACGAGACATGCAAAGTGGGTGGAGTTCTTGAAATCCTTTCATTTTTCATGCAAATACAAGGATGGAAAAAGCAATGTGGTGGCTGATGCACTCTCAAGGTGTTACTCATTGTTGTTGACTTTGGATGTTCGTTTGTTGGGGTTTGAAACTCTAAAGGACCATTATCAATCTGATATGGATTTTGGAGATATGTTTTTGAAATGTGCAGGTGGTCCTAGTGGTGAATTTGTGTTTCAAGATGGCTTTGAATTCAAAGGCAATCGCCTTTGTGTCCCAAAACATGCAATATGCAAGTTGTTAATTCGTGAAGCTAGGCAATCGCCTTTGTGTCCCAAAACATGCAATACAGGAGTTGTTGATTTATGAAGCTCATGGCGGTCCTTTGGCTGGTCATTTTGGCATTAACAAAACTTTAGAGGTGCTTAAAGAACATTTCTTTTGGCCGAAGATGTTGGGGTATGTAACCAACATAGTGGGCAATTGTGTTACACGTCACATGGCGAAAACAACTTTCAAGCATGGTGTTAACACTCCTTTGCCGGTTCATATTCGTCCTTGGGAAGATGTGTCCATGGATTTCATTATGCCTTCGCCTGGAACACAAAGGGGGAAGGATTCCATTATGGTGGTGGTGGATAGGTTTTCAAAAGTGGCTCACTTTGTGCCATGTCACACCCCAAAACCAAGAACGACGGAATCGTTCTGGGGCGGAGGACGTCATCTAATGTATCACAACAATGTAAATTAGTAAACAAGCAATAACATCATCCATTGCATTAATAGTATAATTTTACTTACAAGTGTGTTCTTTCATAGTATGAGACAACATAATGAATAATCAAAATAAAAGACGAGTCTTGACTGCTCCGTCTTCACAAAACCTGGTCGGTGTACCTATCTATTTGTGACCTGAGAATACAAGTTATTTTGAAAGTGAGTATCAGCAATAAAGCTGGTGAATTCATAAGTATTAATTTGTCTTTGATTCATAAAACTGTAAAGTAAAGACTTGTAAACATTTGGAGAAAGTTTGTATAAGTATGAAAATGTTTGCAAGTAATTGTAAACGTTTGAAAACCCTAGAAAATCCCATATTTCCTTCTAGTATAAAAAGTAGTCTTCTACCAAGACCTAACTATTTTGAAAGTAGCCTTCTACCAAGACCCGACTGTTTTGAAAGTAGTCTTCTACCAAGACTCGAATGTGCAAATATTATTATTCAAATCTAATATACCTCATCGATTATGTGAACATGACACATAGTAAAAGGTATTAATAATATATTAACTGGAGTTTTATATCCTTTTTATAATTGTCGTATATACAGTGTAAGTACTGTGGTATTTCTAATAAGTGACTACTTTTGTACTAATTTGCCTTAATTGAGGGTTAAGGCATAATGTGATGGCTAGATCCCATACTAAACGCTCCCTTGTCAAGAGATTTTGGGAACCAAACGCGACCCCTGCATGATTGACATCCACATTATTATGATCATGTATACCCAATATGACTATCACGATGCATTAGTGATTCACTGGTATAGTTAGATCCTGAAATTGTTCCATGCTATAGCACCTTGTTATGTCTGTTCTGTTATCGTGTATTGTAATCATATTTATATAAGTGTATTCATGTAAGCGTATCTATGTAAATGTACTCATGTAAGCGTATCTGTGTAAACGTATTCATGTAAGCATATCTATGTAAACATATTCATGTAACATGTAAAGTATTAGTATAGACTCATGAATGAATTGACTCTTATGTGATTCCTTGTACTTGGAATGGTAAGAGTATCTCCTAACTATACCTATTATAGTTACTAGTAATGTACGTGTATAACCGAAAGTATGTCTTTGCTACCCAAAGGTACTGAACTGACTGAGGCAACTTTTATGTCTATATATGTATACATGATATATAACTAATATTTAGATGACATTCGGACGAGCAACTGATGCTCTAAGGACATATCCCCACGAGGAAAAGGAAATAAAACGAGCTAACCATCCTAAGTCCTTTAAACATTATTTATATAACTATACATATCTTGGCGTGCATTTGAAAATATAAAAATGTAAAAGAAGTTTTGTAAAACCTTTGAAAAGTTTAATACTAAGAAACAATGACTTCATGTCAGTTTATAAAACGATTTGAAATTATTTTGTTTGATAAGATAGTTTAAGTATAAGGAAAACATTTGTAACAGAGTTTGAAAGGAAACATACAGTAATTAAAGCAGTTTGATAAAGAGTTTTAACATGTAAAAACGTTTATGAAAGTTATTTGAAGAAATCTGTTTGGTAAAACAGTTAAGGTATAGCAACTTCATTTGCATGCTAGTTATTAATCACATATGATTGATATAACAATATGTAAAGCAGTTTGATAAGGGGTATGAACTCACCTGCAGTGAGTGGATCGATTGGAAGTGTCGGAGAAGTGTTCGGTGTCAAGTGAAGACTTAAACACACACAATGATCCTAATAACATATGAAGACATATGTGTGTGTATATATATATATATATATATATATATATATAATTAGTGATTATAACACTAACTAAACATGTATAAACATCCTAATGTGAGGAAAACACTTTGGTCAAAGTGTTAGGAGGCCATTGGGTTGCAACAAAGGAGTGCAAGGCCTTATAAGGGAGTTTATGGTCAATGGAACATACCTTTTGGGGTTTACGGCCCAGGGGAGTTTACTCCTAGCTGTAAAATATCAATTGGGTCACCGAATGAGGCTTAAAACTATTATGACTTAAGTGGTTAAGTGTTCCAAGGCTTAAACAAGAGGTTGGGTGGGTTTAAGGTCCAAGAATGGCCTTGTATGGTGTTTACAGCCTGGGGACCACTTCCCCATGAGTTTACGGCCGTAAACTCATGGTATGAAGTACCATTTCGTGTATTGAAGTCCCTAGTTCAATGGTGTAAGGTTCTATTCTAAGTTCCAAGGCTTACTAAGGTGTTAGGGTGTCATTTGCACCCTTAAAAGGGGTTTATGGCCCAAGAACATGTCTTGGACATAAAATCCATGAATCATGTGATTCTTTATGTTTTGTAGGCCCTAAACATATTAAACCTAGTGTACAATGAGTTAGAACAAGAGTACTTACGATCTAGGAGCTTGAATGGTCGTTTTTGGCCAAGAACACTAGTGTGTGTTCTTGGTGTTCTTGGTGAAACTAAGAACACTTGAAGATCAACTCAACTGTAATGATTTCACGGATGGAATGGTGTAAGATCACTAGATTAAGTAAGATATCAACTAGTTAGGACAAGAAACTTATGAGATTTGAAGATGGGGGACGCAGACCGGGATGATAGTTGAGAGGATTTCAGCCAAGGGAAAGGGTGGAATGAAACAAATTGCCAGAACTTCACCTTATAGGAGGAGTTTACATCCCACATGGAGTTTACGGCCGTAAATTACCATGTAGTGCCCGTTAACTTCTGGTCAAGGTGTTTTAGACTTGTTCTTTGAGTTGTAGATTTAGCAGATAAACGCTGACACTTATCCCTTAAGTGTACAAGGCTCAGAATGCTCAAATAAACTCCTAATTTTTCTAAAAGATAACAACAATGAGTTTGACTTTCAATGAAGTGTTTGACTGTACAGGATATAATTTTTTGGGTTGTTACATCATCCCCGTGTTAGAGGGAATTTCGTCCCGAAATTAGAATTTAGGTAAAGGAGTAGGCATGAATAATCGAGCAACGAGGTGGGGATACTTCCAAGTCGATTGATTCTCGTGCTCCCAAGGGAATTCAGGTCCTCGGTTGGCATTATAGTGAACCTTCACTAATGGTAAGCGGATTTTCTTCGTCCGCTCGACCTCTCGGTCGATGGTCACTATGGTTCTTGCACGAAGGCAAGGCTCTCGTTGATCTCGATCTCATCAACTGGGATTACGAGAGTCCTGACGGAAAGGTACGTTTTCAAGTTCGAGACGTGAAGGGTAAAATGTACGTTATTGAGTTCGCGGTGTAGGTTGGGTTTGTGAGTTACATGGCTGATTCAGGCAAGAATCTTGGAGGTCCTGACTATCTTGGATTTGGCTTACCACGCTTTTTGAAGCGTATCAAGCCTTTCCAGTGTGAGACTTCCAAAAGAATTTGGTCTCTCCCTTGGAATTCCAAAGGTTTCTTTTTCGTGCTTCTCTTCCTACTTAAAGGCCACTCCCTTCTGGGTCAAATTCATAAGAGGTTTCGTAATCCGCGAGGAGTTCTAAATGAACTATGATAGTAGGTCAACAAGACCTAGAATTTGGCGAATTCCTATAGGTGTCTTTGGTGCTGACAAATTCTCAACGGTTTTGATTATTAGAAGGTTCCTCAAGAATTCCCCCATCACTAATAGTGTGGTTCAGGAATTCGACTATTCAATTTTAAAACTCATATTTAGAGAACTTCGCGTAAAGCTTCTCTAATCGAAATGTTTCCATGGTTTGTTGTAGATTCTCTTTATGATTTCCTTATTACTATTAGAGTATATAAGTAAGTCATTTACAAGGACAATCACGAACTGGTCCAAGTAAGGATGGCATACCCTATTTATTAAGTTCATGAATACTAAGGGCATATTGGTTGTATCCGAAGGATATTACTATGGACTCGTAGCATCCGCATCGAGTTTGGAAGATTGTCCGCATGACATCCTTCACTAACACTCGTAACTGGTGATATTCGGATCTTGGGCAGTCTTTGTCCTGAAGTTCATATTAGAAGTCATACATGGTTCATCAATCGCAGTCTCGTGTATATGAGTCGTATATACTTAAGATTGAAAAAGTAGTCGAATAAATGATTCTTCTTTAAGCTCACATCCCAACGAGGAAAAGAAGTTAAAGTGGAATCATCAATTCTAAACCTGTAGAACCTTGATTAAATACCACCCCTATGTATACATTCTTCAGCGATAGATCAACCGTATGGATCTTTAGACTGAACTTGAGGTACTGTATGAGTGGTACTTTAGGGAGGTTTGCTGAGGTTTCTTCAGAAAGGATAAGAAATATGAGGTACTCTATGCATGAGTACTTCGGAGTTCTGAAATGATAGCTTTGCTAGAAAGGCGATTTCGGAGAAAGAGATGTATGCAAGAACTGGTATTGTGAGAATCGATTGGGCTCAAGTTTAGGATAATGTTGGATTCACTTGGAAATAAAGACATTAGAATTAATCATAAAGGCGTTACAAACAAAACACAACAGTGCAACTTTTAACAGAGTTACAGGACTTTAGATTAACTACAAGACTACTGCTCCGAACAAGGTATACTACAAAAGACAAGTATACGCATCACGAGGGTCCCTTAACTGACGGGATCTTGCAAAATATAAGACTCTAGTTGCACTAGATTCAAACAGTTTATGAGTCTGTTACAACGAATGCCTTTGATACTTTAACATGGGTCCAGAGTAGTCTCTCATGCGGATGTGATCCTTAGTATCTTCCCGTTTGCACCGGAGTTCTTTGTTATTGGACAATCCTTCATGAGGTGCCCTATCTCACCGCATTGGTGGCATGACTGGCTAGTACTAGCATTGGTAGTGGGAATGATGTCTCGGGTCGGAGTTATGTGGATGTGGGTGCCTTCGCTTTTCTTCCTTTTTGGACAATACCTTTTATAGTGTCCCATCTCACCACAATTATAGCAATCCTGGCTGGCTCCAGTTGCGGGGGTGGTTCCACAGAAACAGGCGATGTGCCCCAGTTTGTTGCAATTGATACATTGTAATACCTGGAAGGCTCCATTATGATGGTAGTTACACTTGTTACACTTCGGGAGTGTTCCCTCATAACACTTGACGGGTGTTGAGGTGGCAGGAGTCGCCACTGGTTGTTGTCGCATGGCAAGCCTTTGAAATCGCTTGCATTCTACTTGGGCTTGACGCCTTCGTTTCCGATTCTTGGTTTTATGTCTTTTCAACACTATTTGTTGGCTTCTCGGGTCATTACAACAATCAGAATTGCCAACCCCTTTTCCAATCTTGTTTGTGTTGCCAGAGCTGAGGTTTGTAAGGACAGTTGTCATGGCAGTTGTTACCGCAACTTGGAATGTAGCAGCGTCGATATGAATGATAGGGTTTTCGTTGTTCGTATGACTATTTCCAGATGACGACATGATTCTGTAATACGAAAGAAAAGGGGTTGGTGAGCTATTACGGTTGAACCAGTATAGGTTTGATTCTGACTAAGAGATGAGTTATTATACATGAAAACTTAGTTTATACATGTTATGATATAATCAAGATTGGGTGGATAATAAAATGTGTGATTCTACTTTAGTTTCACATCCCAACGAGGAAAAGAAACTAAATTAGAAACCTCACATTCTATTGTCTACCAGGTCTTCGTTATATATAACTTGGGAATGTATAAGCGAGCAAAATCATAATAATAATCTTCTTACGAATCCTTTTTAATGAACTAGAATTTCTAGTAAATGCTACCATCGACACTAGATGTACTTCGATCGTTCAATTAAAGAGTAAGAGTATGTTCTCGAAGGTTTGACCTACATCCCTATGATGCGGTCCTAGTACGGAATAGGAGTATGTTCACGAAGGTGTGACCTACATCCCTGTGATGCAGTCCTAGTAAATAGTAGAAGTAGGTTTGTAGAATGGTCTCAAGACGTTTGTCGTTCAAGTCGAGGTATTATTGGTTGGTGGATAATATGATTCAACCTGTGAAAGAGACTTGGAAATGTTTCTGGAGTTATATTACCATAGTCCAATGACTTGACTAAAGAAAATTTCAGATAGACTCCAGTGAAAATATGATGAAAGTATTTGAACAAAGAGTGAAACGGTAGTTAGCCGACTGTCAATAACATCGATGTTTAAGATGTAATAAGTTCGGGGAAAATTGACCTTGTAGTAGGTCTTACATCATATACGGAGTAGAAAAGTCTTTGACAGCATAAAGACCTAACTAAAAGTACTTACAGTACAAGGTAGTCACATAGAAAAGTGCTACACAGAATATAGACATGAACACGGTTCTTTAAAACAAAGAAGGAAAGTAAAGCATCTCCTACTGGCGACAGTTACCCTTATGGTGAACCCTTAGTTCAGCTAGTTGATGTTCCATATCAAGCAAGTATCTTTCGTACACCCTCTAACGTACTCGGAGCTCTATGACTTCGGCTCGGGTTTCAGCTAGTGCTTGCAGCAGGGTCTCATGGTTTCTCTCAGATCTCTCACTTGTGTGATCAAGGTGATTGGTTTGAATGGTATTCATTCTTACATTGGCATTAATCTCTTCGATATGTTGGAGAGACGTCCTGCCCTGAATTTTGTTTCGGGAAACTCTACGAATCAGGATTTGTAGAACTCTATCTGCTGAGCTCCCTTTGTTTACGTTGTAGAAGCTTCGGTCTCCATTAAATGGAATATGTTGATCTTTCTCTTCACTCCATGTTTCCAAGCATTCTGCCCAAAGAGGCGTCGGGCCATGAAAAGCCAGACGAGGGTTAGGATTTGGAATGGGAGCTACCGGAGGTAGGTTCTCAACCTCGGGCTTAGAGTTATCATCATCCGAAAGGTCTTCAGCATGGTGATCATCTAAAGGGATTGGATGATCATTCTCAGGTTCTTCTCCAAACCATCCAGCATTGCCTTCGTTCAGAAGGTACGCGTTGTCGTGGGGAAGGAGTCCAGCCATGTTATCTATGCGAGAATTGGGGTAAGGAAATAATTATTAGACGAACTATCTAGATAATTATTAGAAAATATCCATTAGTTACATCACTATTTGTAAAGTGCATACCAGTTATATGTAATCAAATAGGATAGGCCTTCGAATAAGTGACCTTAACTCCAAATTCACAAGGAACCGGGGTAAAGCAAAATTTCATAGATTCTATGTCTATGACATCCTAGTTACATATAACCTTAGTGTATCCACTTGGCAACTATCAACTTAGTAACAAAGATCCTTTTTAGTTCTCAAGTAAGTAGTTATAGTAACACCAAATACTCATATAGTATCTTATACTTAGGTTCTGTTATAATGTTCTCAATGTGGTAGTGTTGGTAAGCTTTTAGACTTGTTGCACATCACAAAAATTCTTGGGCATGTGATAATCACTCCTCGAACCAGCATAGTTGATCAGGCTATGCCACTCCTAGGACTAACCATATATCCTTGAGCTTACCTGTGATATTCAAAAATCGTAATACTTTTGTTGTTGTCATTGTGACACGAAGTTTAGTATGAATGCAGGCACGTATACTTAGTTAAATATTTTATAGTTTAAAAGTATAAACTCTTGGTCATAGTATTTTTAATCCCATTATATTTATAGTTAGTATATCTTTTATGGGTTGATATACTCAATTCACTATAAACAATGCTCTGATACCAAACTGTCACACCACAAAACCGAGAACGGCGGAATCATTCTGGAGCGGAGGACGTCATGTAATGTATCACAACAATGTAAAGTAGTAAATAAGCAACAACATCATCCATTTCATTAATAGTATAATTTTAATTACAAGTGTGTTCTTTCATAGTACGAGACAACATAATGAATAATCAAAATAAAAGACGAGTCTTGACTGCCCCGTCGTCACAAAACCTGGTCGGCGTACCTGTCTATTTATGACCTGAGAATACAAGTTATTTTGAAAGCGAGTATCAACAATAAAGCTGGTGAATTCATAAGTATTAATGTGTCCTTGATTTTTAAAGCTGTAAAGTAAAGACTTGTAAACATTTGGAGAAAGTTTGTATAAGTATGAAAATGTTTGTAAGTTATTGTAAACGTTTAAAAACCCTACAAAATCCCATATTTCCTACTAGTATAAAAAGTAGTCTTCTACCAAGACCTGACTGTTTTGAAAGTAGTCTTCTACCAAGACCCGACTGTACGACTATTATTATTCAAATCTAATCTACCTCATCGATTATGTGAACATGACACATAGTAAAAGGTATTAATAATATATTAACTGGAGTTTTATATCCTTTTGTAATTGTCATATATATAGTGTAAGTACTGTAGTATTTGTAATAAGTGACTACTTTTGTACTAATTTTCCTTAATTGAGGGTTAAGGCATAATGTGATGGCTAGATCTCATACTAAACGCTCCTCTGTCAAGAGATTTTAGGAACCAAACGCGACCCCTGCATAATTGCAAGCCATGAACATCCACATTATTATGATCATGTATACCCAATATAACTATCACGATGCATTAGTGATTCATTGGTATAGTTAGATCCTGAAATTGTTCCATGCTATAGCACCTTGTTATGTCTGTTCTGTTATCGTGTATTGTAATCGTATTTATGTAAGCGTATTCATGTAAGCGTATTCGTGTAAGCATATCTATGTAAACGTATTCATGTAAGCATATTCATGTAAGCGTATCTATGTAAACGTATTCATGTAACATGTAATGTATTAGTATAGACTCATAAATGAACTGACTCTTGTGTGATTCCTTGTACTTGGAATGATAAGTAGTATCTCCTAACTATACCTATTATAGTTACTAGTAATGTATGTGTATAACTGAAAGTATGCCTTTGCTACCCAAAGGTACTAAACTAACTGAGGGAACTTTGATGTCTATATATGTATACATGATATATAACTAATATTTAGACGACATTCGGACGAGCAACCGATGCCCTAAGGCCACATCCCAACGAGGAAAAGGAAATAAAGCGAGCTAACCGTCCTAAGTCCTTTAAACACTATTTATATAACTATACATATCTAGGCATGCATTTGACAATATAAAAGTGTAAAACAAGTTTTGTAAAACCTTTGAAAAGTTTAATACTAAGAAACGATGACTTGATGTCAGTTTATAAAACGCTTTGAAAGTATTTTTTTTTTGATAAGACAGTTTAAGTATAAGGAAAACCTTTGTTTGAATCACATTTGTAACAGAGTTTGAAAGGAAACATATAGTATGTAAAGCAGTTTGATAAAGAGTTTGAAAATTTAAAAACGTTTATGAATGTCATTTGAAGAAATCTGTTTTGGTAAAACAGTAACGTATAGTAAATTCATTTGCATGCTAGTTATTAATCACATGTGATTGATATAAGAACTAGCATGATTCTACTTGTATTCTCCCCCCCCCCTCCCCCCCATAAATCATTTATAAAAATTTAGAAACATTTAAAAGATTAATTAAGGGGTATGAACTCACCTACAGTGAGTGGATCGAATGGAAGTGTCTGACAAGTGTTCAGTGTCAAGTGAAGACTTAAACACACACAATGATCCTAATAACATATGAAGACATATGTATATATATAATTAGTGGTTATAACGCTAATTAAACATGTATAAACATGCTAATGTGAGGAAAACACTTTGTTCAAAGTGTTAGGAGGCTATTGGGTTGCAACAAAGGAGTGCAAGGCCTTATAAGGGAGTTTATGGTCAATGGACCATACCTTTTGGAGTTTACAGCCCAGGGGAGTTTACTCCTAGCCGTAAAATCTCAATTGGGTGACCAAATGAGGCTTAAAACTATTATGACTTATGTGGTTAAGTGTTCCAAGGCTTAAACAAGAGGTTGGGTGGGTTTAAGGTCCAAGAATGGCCTTGTAGGTGTTTACAGCCTGGGGACCACTTCCCCATGAGTTTACGGCCGTAAACTCATGGTATGAAGTACCATTTCGTGTATTGAAGTCCCTAGTTCAATGGTGTAAGGTTCTATTCTAAGTTCCAAGGGTTACTAAGGTGTTAGGGTGTCATTTGCACCCTTAAAAGGGGTTTACGGCCCAAGAACATGTCTTGGCCATAAAATCCATGAATCATGTGATTCTTTATGTTTGTAAGCCCTAAACATATTAAACCTAGTGTACAATGAGTTAGAACAAGAGTACTCACAATCTAGGAGCTTGAATGGTCATTTTTGGCCAAGAACACTAGTGTGTGTTCTTGGTGAAACTAAGAACACTTGAAGATCAACTCAACTGGAATGATTTCACGGATGGAATGGTGTAAGATCACTAGATTAAGTAAGATATCAACTAGTTAGGACAAGAAACTTACGAGATTTGAAGATCGGGGACGAAGACCGGGATGATAGTTGAGAGGATTTCAGCCAAGGGAAAGGGAGGAATGAAACAAATGGCCAGAACTTCACCTTATAGGAGGAGTTTACGGCCCACATTGAGTTTAAGGCCGTAAATTCCCATGTAGTGGTTGTGAACTTCTAGTTAAGGTGTTTTAGACTTGTTCTTGTAGTTGTAGATTTAGCAGATAAACCCCGACACTTATCCCTTAAGTGTACAAGGCTCAGAACGCTCAAATAAACTCCTAATTGTGCTAAAAGATAACAACAATGAGTTTAACTTTCAATGAAGTGTTTGACTGTACATGATAGAAATTTTCGGGTTGTCACATGCCATGTCATAAAACGAATGATGCATCTAATGTGGTTGATTTGTACTTTGTAGAGGTTGTTCGTTTGCATGGTATTCCTATAACAATTGTTTCTGGTAGGGATTCCAAGTTTCTAAGTTACTTTTGGATCACTCTATGGAGGAAAGTGGGTACTAAGTTACTTTTTAGTACATCCCATCATCCACAAACGGATGGGAAAACGGAGGTGACTAATAGAACTTTGGGTACTTTGTTAAGGGAGTTGGTTAGCAAAACTCAAAAAGATTGGGACATCAAACGTGCACATGCTGAATTTGCCTATAATCGTTCTCCTACTTATGAAACAGGTCATTCTCCTTTTGAAGTGGTGTATCGTGTGAATCCTTACATGACTTTGGATTTAATTCCATTGCCAAAGGATGAATTGGTCCACAAGGATACTAATGACAAGTTGAAGGCCATGATGAAACTACACTAACAAGTTCGTGAGAAGATTGAAGCAGTGAATAAGTTGTACAAACAGAAGTTAAATAAGCATAGGAAACCACGTTTCTTTCAAGATGGTGACTTGGTGTGGGTGCATATGAGGAAAGAACGTTTTCCTAACAAAAGGAAAAACAAGTTGATGCCTAGAGCTGAAGGTCCTTATAAAGTGGTGTCACGTGTCAATGATAATGCTTATAAGGTAGATTTAGAAGGAGACCATGGAGTGCATGCTACCTTTAATGTGGGAGATCTTTCACCTTATCTTGATGATGATGCACTTGAAGAATTGAGGACTATTCCTTTCAAAGGGGGAGGGGATGATCCATGCATGGATCATGAAAGCCCAAAAGGTGATGGATTAGTGATTACTAGTGGGCTAGAAGGTGGTTTGGGCTCAATGGTTGGGTTATGCATGGTAACCCACAAATTGAATTAAGGTTGTACGAACGCTAGGGCAACATTTTTAAGGCTTTATAAGTGCTAAAAATGTTACTTTTTACTTCATAAAGCCTCCTAGCCGTTTTTAGCACTCTTTGGTGAATTAAGGTTGCACTTTAATGCTTCTTATAGCTCTTTAATGCTTCTTATGGCTCCTAAATGAAGCATAGACGTTTTTTTTTTCATTCTCAAGTCTCTTGGACGTTTTTTTTTTGTGTTATTTCAAGAGTTTCCTTAAATTTCATTTACTAGTTTTAATGAATAATTGGTTGGTTGGCTTGTAACCACCAAGTTTGTAATAAAGGCTTCATATAAAGCCAAGTTTATGCATGGGAAAGATAATACACGAATTTTAATCAAAGAACCCTTATTTTTACTTTGAATTATTGTCATAGTTCACAAATTAACATCTTTTGGATGTGATCCTTGAGTTGATCGAATTCAAACTAATAGGTCTTAGTTTGTCTTCAGATTTACAAGCTATAGGTCTAGTTTGTTTATCAAATCTATCCTTTTCTTTCCATATATTTGCGGTTGTTATTTTAGCTTAATTTACCTAAACATTACCCCACTCACTAAATCAAGCCCATACACTTATCAGATAGTTATGTAATCATATTTGGAATAAATATAGTTTGATCAACTATATTTATTTGATATACGACCAATATGTGTTTGGGAAAGATTGTGGTGTTGCAACAAGTCTTAAACTTACCAACTACTATATACAAGAGGAACTCTAGAACCAAATATGAATTTAAAATACTATAAGAGTATTTTAGGGCACTATATCATTAGAACAACAACGTTCAGGACTCAATAGTTATATAAACTGATAGTTAAGAAAAGCCTTATTACCATAATCAATCATGTGAAAACATAGGACCTTTATTGGTAAATCTATAATTGCTAAGTGTATACGTAAGAGTTATATATAATTAAGATTTTATAGAGTTAGAATTTTTGATTTAGCTTTACTTCCTATTCCTTGTTTGGTTGTGGACTTAGAGTAGGATCACTTATTCGAAGGTCTATTTGGTCTTGGTTATATATAATTTGTATACACTATGTGATTATAGGGGGACCCGGTATGAGTCACACTATATGAATTCATTAGAAGTGTTGTTATAAATTTCATAAATTGAAATTTTGATTGTTTACTTATATTGGTAGACTTCTACTGTAAGTTGCTTAATGGAACACTATAACAGTCAGAATAAGATGCGTTTAGAACTACGATATATCTTATTCAATATCACTTGACTCGTAACTACTATAGAGTACTTCTCATCACTTCCTCGTTAAATATTATATAGAAAGATGCCGCCACGTAAATCAAATAGGCATTTTGACAATACACCACCAAATCCACCACCGCCACCACCTCCACAATATGACCATGCTGTTTTTCAAGCAGCAGTAACAGTCGTCGTGGCACCCTCCATGACACAAATCAAGGCAAGTGGTGCTAGTGGGGCGGGTAGTAGTGCCAACAATTCTAACCATGGAGAAAGGCTCGGACACCCAATAGAGTATTCTTATATAGATTTACGAATGCCAAACCCAAATCCTTTTGATGGAACTGGAGGTGTCATTGTTCTAACATGTTGGTTCGAGAAGATAGAATCGGTGTTTGAAATAAGTGCGTGCCCTGAAACTAGCAAGGTCAAATTTGCAGCATGTACGTTCATGGTTAAAGCCCTCTCTTAGTGGAACGGCTATGTCAAGTCGTTATCTCTCCCAGTAACCATTTTCATGAACTAGAAAGACTTAAAGGTCCGAACTATAGAAGAATACTGCCCAAGGGGCGAGGTATAAAAGCTAGAACAAGAATTCTTGGGTCTGACGATAAAGGATTCTGACCTTGCGGCTTATACGGTCAACTTTATTGATCGGGCTATTATGTATCTCGGTATGGTCACCCCGGAAAGTAAGAAAGTAGAAAGGTACATCTGGGGATTATCTCCTCAAATCCAAGGAAAAGTGATAGCTGCAAACCCACTTACTTATGATAGTGCCAAGCGCCTGACACAAACACTCGTGGATCATGGAGTTCGCCAAGGCTTCATGACAACAATCTCGGAGCAACCCAAAGAAGGTGGCAACAAAAAGAAATTTTGGAACAAAAGAAATGGCCAGTTGTCGTAAGAGTCCTCAAAGAAGCAACAAACTGTGGCAGTCCACGCTGCTACTGTTCCTGCTATTGTTCCTGTTACTGCAGCACCCCCACAATTGCAAGAGTCGTCAAAGAAGCAACAAACTGCAGCACCCCCCAATCATATCATATGTCTTGAGACAACTTAAGAAACACGCAGTCAATTATACTACACATGACCTGGAACTGGGAGCAGTGGTTTTTTCTCTAAAGATCTGGAGGCGTTACCTTTATGGTACGAAGTGCACAATATTCACAGACCATAAAAGTCTCTAGGATATCTTCAATCAAAAGGAACTGAACATGAGGCAACGATGATGGATAGAACTACTCAATGATTATGAATGCGAGATTAACTATCATCCCAGCAAAACCAATGTAGTAGCAGATGCCTTTAGTCGAAAAGATTACTTGGGCCGCTGAATAAAGTATCTAACTATGACGATCCATTCACACCTATCCACACAGATAAAAGAGGCTCAGCTGGTAGCCTTGAAACCCAAGAATATGATAGGTAAAGCCTTAAGAGGAATGGATAGAAACCTAGAAGTTAAGTGAGATGGAGTTCGTTATCTCAAGAATCGGATTCGGATACCGAAATTTGGTGGGTACAGAGACATTGTCATGAACGAAGAACACAATACGCGATACTCCGTTCATCTAGGTTTAGACAAGATGTATATGGACCTCAAGAAACTCTATTGATGGCCAAACATGAAAGCTGAAATTTCTACCTATATGGACAAGTGCCTAACTCTCGACAATGTTAAGGTAGAATTCCAGAAGCCTTTGGGTTTACTACAACAACCAGAAATACCCAAATGGAAGTGGGAGTGGATAACTATGAATTTCATAACCAAGTTACCCAGGACAACGGGCGGTGATGTGTGTAAAATTCACTTAGTTTTAATCCTACTTTAATTATCAAATAACACACAAAAGGCAGTGAACCTATCAATTGTGGTATAGCTAAATAAGCAGGGTATCGAACACAGGGAACGGAAAATTAAATTAGAAACTAACTCTATCTAAGTTGATTAAGAAAATAGGGGGGTTTTTCTCTAGTTTTACAAGACTAGAAACTTACTAACTAAAACTAATTAAAGACTAGAAAATGACAATTTAACTAGATTCAATAATGGGAAAGGAACTTCTGTTTAGTTCAACTCGGTTAACTTTATGGTTGATTTCAAGGTAATAGTGCAATGGATTAATTCTTTCGTTGGTTACCGATTCAAGTGATTAAGTTCATGTTCACTACCCTAATCCTTAGCAAATAAAGTAACTCAAATAGTGGCCAAGTGCTTAATTTAATTATGTTTACTAGATTAATTATTCGGGTTAAGTTAGACTTGCAATAGCTAATTAATTTATTATTCTTAATTAACCTCTTGTTTGATGGTCATCTTACAAGCTTGCACATGAATTTACTCAATTTCCTTATTAATCCTAGTTTCATATTCATTAATTCTAGACATATGGTATAGTGGTCACATATCATATGAGGTTGATAATCAATAGATGTTCATGCTAATCAATTATCTTCCTATTAACAGAAAATTAATTATCATTCACACACAAGGTTCTTTAGCAAGCTAAAATAACAATAATTCACCAACTTGGAGCTAATCCTATCAATCAATCAAACCATAATGTCAACTTTGTATTCCCAAACAGAAGTCTAAAGAATTTAGTTCATAACTAAGGTAAATAACAGCAAACAAATAAGTTCAATTTGCTTAATCATGTTGACAAAACAAAAGAAATAAGTAGAATGATGAAATTATGCCTAAATTACTCCCGGAATTGAATTCTAGCTTCCTTGGTCGACTTCTAGGGTTCTTCTGGCTTCTTATTCGCAGCAAAGCACTTCTGAAATTTCCTAGAATTCTCCCCTCTCGATTTGTTGAGTTATCTTTAAATATGCGTTCCGACTCGTCGAGTCAGATGGTGACTCGTCGAGTCCCTCTCACATTCTCCGTATTGCAATAACTATCTTGACTTCCGAATCATTATCCTTCTGATTCCGCGACCAGACTCGTTGAGTCCAGGCTCGACTCGATGAGTAGAAGCCTTTTTATGGTGTTTTCCTTCTTCATTCCACTCTTGAGCTCCTAACTGCTTCTCTTGCTTCCTTTCGCTTCCGAGCTTCATCTTTGGACTGAAAAACATAATTTAACACTTTTAAGTACCTTTTGTCCATAATATGCAATAATTTAGCTAATATATGAATAAAAAACTATACTTAATACACACTAAATATGCACATATCAAAATACCCCACACTTGTCTTTTGCTTGCCCTCAAGCAAAACTGAATTTTAACACATTAGAATTATGTATAACAACTCCAATCTAACCCAGCCATTATGCCAAGACCGCAACGCATGCATTTGTGTCTAAAATTTTCCTAATAACCCCCCATATTCCAAATACTCACAATCCTCATAAACATTCTCCCACTCACCCCGAACTATGCTCAATTTATGCAACCTCTGAATCCATCCTCAGAAAACCTCTTTACCCTCAAGGTATTTTTAATTGAGCAACCCAAGCATACATATTCTAGAAAATTACAATTTTTCGATACCACTATGGAATTCTTTGAATTCTTCACTTCCTTGATAATTTGATCTTTGAAATCTTTGAATTCACCAACTTGTATTGACTTTTGGCATCTTCAACTTTTTGGATTTCTTGGAATTTTGATCTTTATATCTTCACTTCATTTGCTCCAAAATTCTTACAATTTTTCTAGTAATTCTCTCTTTTTTTCATGTATTTCTCAATTTTTTTCACTCAAATTCCTACATGCTTAAGCAGGGGCGCTCAATCTCAACCTTTATTGGCTAATGATAAAAATTTTCCTGGATACATTTCAGGTTTAGGCTGCTAAACATATTGCATCCCTCAGGCTGAGCAAAGTCGTGTTTTTGTCTCATGATTTCACTGAAATAAGGAAGCCACAAATGCACTAGAACGTATATAGGCTCAACTAAACATTTGGGTCTTCATGCAATTATCAACACAATTCTAACATGAAATCCTAATTTTTTACCAAAATTTTCTAATTAAGTCCTAAATAATACTTTTGGTATGCAATTTTTTTTTTAAAAATTGACTATTATGTAACCAACCCCCTACCCCACACTTATGTGATGCAATGCCCTCATTGCAAATTATGCATAAAAACATAAAAAGAAAATAAAGAGGGAATTGGAACAAACTCCCCTGGGATAGCAGTGGATAGGTTGATCACTCTCAATAAAGCTCCAACTTCAATCAACTTTAGACATGGTAACATCTCATCCATGTCTTGGGTGTTTCGTCTCATGTGGGTCGCTCAAAATATGCGAAAATCGGTGTAAAATCTTCAAGAATGGATATGGAAGAATAAGGAAGCAAGTGGTACAAGTATCAGCATCAAATCAACAGTCTTTCGGCATAAGAAGTGAACGACTCGTCGAGTCATATGATGGACTCGTCGAGTACCAGCGCGCCTTCTCAGATTTTGTGGAAATACAAGGCGACTCGTCGACTCAGCTTAGTGTACTCGACGAGTTGGACACTGAACGAAAAATCTTGGTATTTTGCAACTGTTTTAGCCTCTAAAAACTTCTTTAACTCTTCCTCACATTCGGACTCAATTGCTTATACCCCTAGGACCGGACTCGACACTTTGACGTTAAAATTCCGCTTCCTTGACTCGCTCTCACTCGCGAAAACATCCATGCTTTATATCTCTAAACCATCCTAAGCAAGCAATCATAATTCAATCCTGAAAAATAACTAAAGCAAACAACCATTAAACATAATAAAATCTCAAACAAAGCATACACACCAAATAAAAATAAAAACAAAACAAAAAAAATTAAAATTGTTTGATTAAAAACACAAAAATATCAAAATCAATCTTCATCCTCCTCATCA
This sequence comes from Lactuca saligna, assembly GCF_052625555.1. Taxonomy (NCBI): domain Eukaryota; kingdom Viridiplantae; phylum Streptophyta; class Magnoliopsida; order Asterales; family Asteraceae; genus Lactuca; species Lactuca saligna. The sequence continues at coordinate 145,376,342 of NC_136417.1, forward strand.
TCATTGGCGGCTCCACTTCGTCGCGCACCAATCCTCTCATCCCAAGATGGAATGAATGGGTAATTCCCACCATCAATATGTGGGATATTGAAGTGTGGGGTATTGAAGTGGTCAAAAAATCGTATGTGGGATTGGTTGCTAAAGTTCAGCCCCCTCGCCATTTGATCCTGCATCCGCCTCATCTATACATTGTACCAATCCATTGGTACGTCTTCATTCTCGACCGGAATCACTGGCGGCTCGTCCTCCACATCCCGTTCTCTTCTTGATCTTACCCTCCTTCCCGGTGCTTCGGGACCAACAATGGGGTCATCATTTGGATGGCGTAATGGCCACCACCATAGTCTTCAATTATCCGTGCTCTTCGGAAAAGAATGGGATTGAACGAAGGCGTCAGGATCAATGTCATGAAGTTCCAGGCACCGCGGTTCATCAACCCGAATGAGTTAGCCAATCGGGTGACAAACATTCCACCATTTATACGGGAGGTTTTGCGATCTTTGACCGCACCCTCCGAAAGGTATGAAGCTATACACCAAGGGATGTTGCAAAAGACGCCGGGTGTTATTATGCTCCATAAGTAAAAAACGTCAATGTTGGAGACCTTGTCATCGTCTTTCCTTTGGTTGATGGTGGAGGAAATAAGGCGGTGAATGAGGCGGTGAGTTGGGGATCGGATGCTCCCTTCTTGTGCAGAATTTGGGATGTAAAATTTATTTCCAATGGTATTCCACCAGCCCGTGCTTGTAACTCCATCGGGGAACACCATATGAGTGTTTGCCAAAAACGCCCGAAAGATGTTTGTTGACACCAAGGGTTGATCGTATATCCCTAATCGACAGGCAAGGTCCACCACCGAGCATTGACGATACTCGCCCCCAAGACAAATAGTAAAGCTTGTCGGGTGATACACATCCACTCCCCCGGTAAAAGATACCGTGGAGAAAAACTCCAAGCAAAGCTCTAAATAGACCGGCTCTTGTATGCGGAAGACCCGGCTCCACCCATCGCAGATCATTGTCTCGCCTTCATGTTGGAACTCCTTCAAAAGGTAAGGAGCTAATTCTTCTTCATATCTAACACTTTGCAGCCACTCCCAATCAATTCTGTTCGGCACATACACCTCCTTCTTCTTAATGTCGGAGAGCTTCTTCTTCCATTTCCTCATTGTTGAAGCGGATTCAATTTGCGGGAAGTTTAGCCATGGAAACTCCCCTTGGTTGGAACTTGAAGATTGTCCCCTTCTGAACATGATTTATGCAAAACAAATAAACAAAACCCAAAAAACACAGAATATAATTAAAAATTGGCTTGCCTCTGTAACTCGACTGGACTCGTCGAGTCCATGCCCGACTCGGCGAGTCGCGCAACCTGCACGAGTCGGTCGACGGGTCTCATAAAATTGGACCATTAAACCTGTAATTCTTTCAAGGGTTTTGTCTCAACACTTAGTATTGATGTATTAAGGCCAAAATAAGCATTCAAAACAACTTACTTCATGAGAAATCAAAACCTTAGAAATTTAGAACTTCTCAAAAACGGGGTTTTCATGCAATTTCTACCTTGGATTGCCTTATAATCATGCTTTTAACAGAAAATATGAAGAAATTTGATACCTTTTTGGATTGTGCTTGAGAATTTAGGAAGAACTTGAAGAACTTGATGAATGCTTGAGAGAGAAAATGCAAATAGCGGCCCGTTGACGAGTGTAGATGTGAAACTGATTCTTTAGGGTTAAAACCCTACTTACCCAATGTAAAATTAATTTTGAAATTATTTTTTTTCTGTAAATAAGACCGACTCGTCGAGTGGTGGTCAGACTCGGCGAGTCTGGTCGCGAAGTCAAATGCTTTTCTGAAATCCATGTAGACTCGTCGAGTCGTGGTCAGACTCGGCGAGTCACTTAAAAAAAATTGTATAATTTTCAAAAAATTTCTGTTTATTATGAATCATTTCACCCCACACATAGGCTATGCACACTCTCAAGCAGACATGCCCGATGATTTGGAAGATTAAGATTAAAAATGAAGGGAAAATAAAAAGAAAAATAAAAAGAAAACTAAAAAGTAAAAGAAAGCAAACTCTATATAACGGGTTGCCTCCCGCCAAGCGCTTCTTTTTGAGGAGTCATGAGCTAGACTCCTTCCCATCTACGTTTTGTCGTCTTCGAGCATCGGGAACGCACGCCTAACTTTTTGTGATTTGTACTTGGTCTTGTAAGCGTGGATCTTTTTCTTGTAAGCCTTTTTTAATTCATCTCTTTTTCTTTTCATTGCTTCATCTTCAGCTGCTTGGGCTTCCCTTTTCTTCTTTTTCTTCTTCACCCCCTTCTTTTTCACCGTCTCTTGAACCTCCTTTTCTTTAAATTTAATAACTTCACATTCCATGATGGTCCATGCTCTAGGTTTAGTGGTGAATTGGTGATCAGCTTCCTCCTTCCTTTCCTTTATCTCTGCATCCTTTTCCGTGCTTAACCCTTCCTCGAAATGGACTGTATCAAGACATGCAACATCGGCGTATTGTACTCTCCTTTCCTTTCCTTTTTCTTCTGTTTGTTCTTCTAAAGAATCCTGTATATAACTGAAATCTAAGGTATGTGAAGGACTAGGAATAAGCAGATCCAAGTCGGCCAAGTGTTTGCCCAAATCGACTGGACTCGTCGAGTCCATTGAAGTGACTTGGCGAGTCGGTACGAATTCCATCGATTCTTGGGTTTCTTCTGAGTGGGCTCCTTCCAGTAGCTTTTCCAATTCTTCCAAGTCCTTGTTAACATCTCCTTCTTCTTCAGAGTGTATCACAAACTTGCTTGGATCTTCCTTCATCAAATGTGCAAGCTCTTTTTCTAATATCTCATCATCCAATTGGATCATTGAGACTTCTTCAATATTTTTCTCTTCTTGCTTGATTTCTGGAATAGCTTTAAACTTCACAGCCTCATCACCCACTCTCAATGTCAATGTAGACTCACTTATATCAATTAAGGCACACGCGGTGTTCAAGAAGGATCTCCCCAAAATAATTGGAATTTCGGGGTCTTCTTCCATTTCAACAACCACGAAGTCTACTGGGAATATGAACTTGTCAAGTCTTCGCAAACGCCTTTTGGATGGATTATTGTCTTGTCCGCCAAATGGATCTTCATATGCACCGGTTTTGGTTCTGGTAGATTCATCTTCTTATAGAATGACAAAGGCATCATATTGATGCTTGCCCCCGAGTCAGCCAATGCTCGTGTGAAGATCTCATTACCAAATTGGCACGGAATCACCATATTGCCGGGATCACCCTTCTTTTTAGGTAGTTCACTCATCAAGACTTCTGCAACTTCAGCCAAATCCTTCCTAGCAGCAAAAAGGCCCTTAAGCAAGTTGAAGTATTTAGGCGTTTGAAGTATTGTCTCCACAAATGGCATATTAACTTGTAGAGCGTTAACATGATTCATGAAGGTTTTGTATGCTTCAACTTTTTCTGCAGGCATGGCTTTGGTTGGGTATGGCAGTGGAGGCTTATAAGGCTTCGAAGAATTGATGGGTTTCTCATTTTCGCATGGACTCGTCGAGTCCACGGGAGTGACTTGGCGAGTTGTGTTGGGTTTAGCTGGCTCCAGTTCTTCTACCTTGTCTACCTTCTTCATGGAGATCCTTTGTGCTTCTGTGCATTTTTCTTCACTTCTGGAAGTTATTGGGCTCACGTTCTCATTTCTTGGATTGGGCTCGGTGTTGCTCGGAAGTTGGCCCGGTCTTCTTTCGTTCACTTGATGTGCAAGTTGTCCCAGCTGTTGCTCAATGTTGAGAATGGAAGCTTGCTGATTCCTCAACATGTTTCTGGTTTCTTGCATTGCCACATCATGATCATTATGTATTTTCTCGGACGCGATTATGAACCTTGTAAGTATATCTTCTAAATTCTCCTTCTTTTCCATCACCGGCTCTTCCTTTTGATAATATCCCCTCTCCCTCTGTTTGTATTTCTCCTCCTTAGCCTTTTTATACTCTTCGTATGGGAGCCATTCCTTCTTGGGTTTCCTCCAGTCTTCATCGTATCTATCGCCATTGGAATAAAATACTTGAGCCTTTTTATTTCCATTCTCGTCTCGATCACAATCCTTGGTAAGATGGGGGCCGCCACAATTTTCGCATCCAACTCTAATAGCATGGATCGTTTGATCGATTTTCGTCATTCTTCGGTCTAGGCTATCGAGTTTAGCTATTACCGCCACCATGCCATCGTTTACCGAGTTTACTGCTCCACGACTCACTTCATTCCTCGGGTTGTGGTATTCTCTAGAGTGCCTGGAGAATTCTTCAATTAACTCCTTTATTTCCGGAGGTGGCTTTCGGGTGAGCGAGCCTTGTGAATCGAGTAGTTGCCTTGTGGTGACATTGACTCCATCATAAAAGATGGAGACCTCTTGTTGGCTATTCAGATCACGGTGGGGGCAATTTCCTAGTAGGCTCTTATATCTTTCCCAAGCTTCATAAAGAGATTCTCCGGGTTGTTGCTCGAAGTTGGCGATGGCTTTCTTTAGCTTGGATATCTTGGAAGGTGGGCAGAAATGATCTATGAACTCTTCTTTCATCTTGGCCCATGTGGTAACTGATCCGGGAGGGAGTGACTTCAACCAATTCTTTGCAGCTCCTTTAAATGTGACAGGAAGCATGCGTAGTAGCTGGATTTCGCGGGGCACATTAGGTACATTGAAGTAATCCGCCACATCATTTACTTCATCCAAGTGCTTATAGGCGTCTTCATGATCTTTCCCGTGAAAAGGTATCTCCTTGAGTTGAGCGAGAATATGGCCCTTTAGTTCAAACGTAGCGGTAGCGGGAATTGCGGGTTGCACAAGTCCCGAGCCAGTGTCATCACGCATCCTCTTCTTCCACACCCCCATGGGGATTTCGTCAATATTAGCCATAGCGGTGGCTAAATCGTCTTCAAACTTGGATGTGTGCTCACTTTCTTCCTCGGTCTCGTAGTCGGTGTCTTTTGGGATCGGGTCTTCGATTGTGAATGGTGCACTGGATGCTCCTGATTTGCTGCTCCTTTTCTTGCTAAAACGGATTTGAGGTTTTTGAGTGGTGAGTTCTTTGAAGAAGCGGTTTCTCCAACGGTTTTGCCCTTGTTTCTTCTTAATGCGGTTTCTGGATCTTCAAGAGGGGGAACCAGAGGCGTAGCAGATCCTCGGGTCATGAACTAACTGCAAACAAAACAAAAAAAAAAACAAAACAAAACGCGTAAAAAAGAACAAAAATTTAAATCTGATTCAGCGTTGTACTCGCCGAGTCGGGGCGAATGCACTCGGCGAGTTCAAGTAAAAATCAGGTTTTTTTTTTTTTTTTTTTTTTTTTTTTTAACCTAAAAACTTAAACAGAAATTAACTTTGTGTATGATGAATCTTACACAAAGGATCGATTGAATTACAATTTTAATGCTAATTTTAGAACCGTTCCCCGGCAACGGCGCCAAAAAACTTGATGTGTGTAAAATTCACTTAGTTTTAATGCTACTTTAATTATCAAATAACACACAAAAGGCAGTGAACCTATCAATTGTGGTATAGCTAAATAAGCAGGGTATCGAACACAGGGAACGGCAAATTAAATTAAAAACTAATTCTATCTAAGTTGATTAAGAAAATAGGGGGGGTTTTTCTCTAGTTTTACAAGACTAGAAACTTACTAACTAAAACTAATTAAAGACTAGAAAATGAAAATTTAACTAGATTCAATAATGGGAAAGGAACTTCTGTTTAGTTCAACTCGGTTAACTTTATGGTTGATTTCAAGGTAATAGTGCAATGGATTAATTCTTTCGTTGGTTACCGATTCAAGTGATTAAGTTCATGTTCACTACCCTAATCCTTAGCAAATAAACTAACTCAAACAGTGGCCAATTGCTTAATTTAATTATGTTTACTAGATTAATTATTCGGGTTAAGTTAGACTTGCAATAGCTAATTAATTTATTATTCTTAATTAACCTCTTGTTTGATGGTCATCTTACAAGCATGCACATGAATTTACTCAATTTCCTTATTAATCCTAGTTTCATATTCATTAATTCTAGACATATGGTATAGTGGTCACATATCATATGAGGTTGATAATCAATAGATGTTCATGCTAATCAATTCTCTTCCTATTAACAGAAAATTAATTATCATTCACACACAAGGTTCTTTAGCAAGCTAAAATAACAATAATTCACCAACTTGGAGTTAATCCTACCAATCAATCAAACCATATTGTCAACTTTGTATTCTCAAACAGAAGTCTAAAGAATTTAGTTCATAACTAAGGTAAGTAACAGCAAACAAATAAGTTCAATTTGCTTAATCATGTTGACAAAACAAAAGAAATAAGTAGAATGATGAAATTATGCCTTAGTTACTCCCAGAATTGAATTCTAGCTTCCTTGGTCGACTTCTAGGGTTCTTCTGGCTTCTTATTCGCAGCAAAGCACTTCTGAAATTTCCCAGAATTCTCCCCTCTCGATTTGTGGAGTTATCTTTAAATATGCGTTCCGACTCGTCGAGTCATATGGTGACTCGTCGAGTCCCTCTCACATTCTTCGTATTGCGATAACTATCTTGACTTCCGAATCATTATCCTTCTGATTCCGCGACCGGACTCGTCGAGTCCAGGCTCGACTCGACGAGTAGAAGCCTTTTTATGGTGTTTTCCTTCTTCATTCCACTCTTGAGCTCCTAACCGCTTCTCTTGCTTCCTTTCGCTTCCGAGCTTCATCTTTGGACTGAAAAACATAATTTAACACTTTTAAGTACCTTTTGTCCATAATATGCAATAATTTAGCTAATATATGAATAAAAAACTATACTTAATACACACTAAATATGCACATATCAAGCGGTCATGACACCATTTCGGTAATCGTCGACAGATTAACCAAATCCGCACACTTACTTCCAATAAAAGAAACTGAAAAAATGGAGAAGTTAACAAGGACGCACATTAAAGAGATATTACAATTTAATGGTCTGTCAATATCCATTATCTCTAAAAGAGATAGTAGATTTACCTCGTGGTTTTGTCAATCCCTACAAAATTCCTTGGGGACCAAACTCGACATGAGTACAACATACCATCCCCAAACTGATGGACAAAGAGATCGAACCATACAGACGCTGGAAGACATGTTGAGAGCTTGATTAATAATTTTGGTAAAGCATGGGATACCCATTTACCACTCGTAGAATTCTTATACAACAATAGCTATCACACTAGCATCAAAGTTGCTCCAATTGAAGCCCTCAATGGTCATAAGTGTAGATCCCCTTTGTGCTGGTTTGAAGTGTGTGATACACAACTTGCCAAGAATCAAGTACCCGACAACCCTCTAACCGGTCCTGAGATCATTCGAGAAACAACAGAAAAGATCATCCAAATCCGAGAACGACTGAAAGCTTTTAGAGACAAACAAAAGAATTATGCAGACAAACAACAAAAACCTTTGGAGTTCCACGTTGGTGACCGCGTCCTATTAAAGGTCTCACCCTGGAAAGGAAAGATACGTTTTGGCAAACGTAGAAAACTAAATCCAAGGTACATCAGACCATTCGAAATTCTTGATAGAATCGGTCTGGTAGCGTATAAACTCAACCTACCGCATGAACTCAGTAACATTCATCCCACTTTTCACATATCCAATCTCAATAAGTGTTTGTTTGACGAGAATCTTGTAATCCCACTCGACGGAATCGAGTTCAATGAGAGTCTACACTTCGTAGAAGAACCAGTGGAGATCATGGACAGGAAAATCAAGAGTACAAAACAACACCGTATACCAATAGTGAAAGTTCGCTGGAATACCAAGCAGGGACCTAAATTCACTTGGGAACGAAAAGATCAAATGAACCAAAAGTACCCACACCTTTTCAATATTAGTACCACTTTAGAAACAATTTTGGAACGAAAATCCCTATAATGGGGGATAATGTAACAATCCATTATTTCAAGTCAATGTAAGTCAAAGTTGTTCAAATAAAAGTCTACACAACCGTGTACAAGTGAATTCACATCATAACAATGATACAATAAGAATTTTGAATGTCGTAAGGGCATGTTTATATATGTTATTATATGAGAATACTTTGGAAACCATACTTATATAAGTTATATCTATATATCTATTGAAAACCATGCATACATAAGATGAATACAAGTCAATGTAAGTCAAGGAAGTATGTTAAAAAGCATGAAATGCACTTTATCATGTTGATTTGAGTTTTTGCAATCTAGGAACAATTAGGAATCTAGGAACAATTGTGTTTTTAGTTTTAAGCATCTAGAAACATTAGGTTTTTGGTTTTGAGCATCTTGGACCACTTTAAGTTTTAGGTTTTGATCTCTCCACTAGGACTAAAATCAATCATTTGTGGGCATTAAAGGTGATTTCGTTCAAGCTAGGACCGAAATCCACATTAAATATCTAGATATTTTACTTGATTAAGTTCCCAAAGTGATAAGATACACATTCCAACGTAAACATCCCATAATATATATATATATATATATATATATATATATATATATATATATATATATATATATAACCGAAATCATGGCCTCATTTCTCATTCTCAACTTAAAAAACTTCACATTTTGCTCTTAAAACCGATATACAATCCTTCATATCTTCTAAGCAGATACCTAGAACATCTTCAAGTTTTCCTAGGAAATCAATATATCAAATTAATTTCCAAAGACTTCTTGTAAGTATTTTTACATAACTTGTGTTATTTAACACTTAAGTTAATCATTTCACTAATTTAAACACAATATTATATGTTTAAATAAAATTAGGACTTGGAATTTTTCCGTGTGTTCTAACGAAGAATGTCACTACCACAGCGTACCTAACCAAGAACACATACTTGAGGTGAGTTCATACCCCTTCGTTTTCAAGATTTTTCATTGTTTTAGGGGGGAGGGGGGGGGGGAATACAAGTAATACACAAGAAATATTGTGTTAATATCTAAAATATTTCAATGTATTTTAACTATCGTTTTTACCAATATATATATATATATATATATATATATATATATATATATATATATATATATATGAATTTGTAATTTTGCTTTATTTCATATTCCTTGTTTGTTTGACTGTTTTTTGAATCTCAATTATATATATATATATATATATATATATATATATATATATATATATATATATATATATATATATATATATATATATATATATATATATATACACAAGTAGTTTCATGCGAAAACATAAATATTTTGCGATAACGCAAAAACAGATTTCATCTTATAAAATATCAAACATATGTACTTTAGAAAATAAATTTATTAGCAAAAAATTAAACATAACAAGTTTACATTGGAGGACATTGATAATATAGATTTAAAGGTGGTTTTCACGACTGTTTTCTTTTTTCACGTTCTTAACCACTTTAAAATTCATGTTTTCATAATAAAAATGTCAAAAAAAACATGTTTTGCAAATTTGAAATAATTTTTCATATATCATCGATTATCATCACGTAGTTCAAAGTTTGGAAGGATTTTGTCCAAAATATGAGGTTGAAATGGCACAATCTCATAGGTTTTCCTTGTTTTTCCGTTTTAGCTAATTATTTGTATTTTCGCATGACATATATATATATATATATATATATATATATATATATATATATATATATATATAAGCATAAAAATGATTTCAAAACTTAAACAAACAAAAATATTTACAGAACATATTTCATTTCCATTCGTACAAAAATAGTGAATTTCATGGAATATCTTTATCACAGACGTATGATTATAAACATTTAAAATGATAAAATAAAAAAAAGGTTTTCATATTAGTAGAACACACACTATTAACTATAACAAATATAGTTTATGGATCTTACATATCAATTTACCAAGTTTGGGATACAATACGAAAACAAACATATAAACTATAATAGGTATAGTTTATGAGACATATATACAGTTTATTCATTACAAGTATATTCATTACAAAAATACTTTTCATTATTCTACACGTAACCGTCAGTATAGCATTGTGAGAGACACTTCAAGTACTTATTTTAGTACTAACGGAAGCCCTGAAATTATAACCAATGTCTCCAAATATTTCTTGTAAGTATTTTTACATAACTAGTGTTATTTAACACTTAAGTTAATCATTTAAATAATTTAAACACTATTATTTGTTTAAATACTATTAGGACTTGGAATTTTTCCGCGTGTTCTAAAGAAGAACGCCACTACCGCAACGTACCTAACCAAAAACACACACTTGAGGTGAGTTCATACCCCTACGTTTTCTTGAATTTTCATTGTTATTAGGGGGGGGGGGGGGGGGGGAATACAAGTAAAAGACAAGAAATATATTGTTAATATCTAAACTATTTTAAAGTGTTATAATTATCGTTTATTGTTTGGTTGTGGGATTAAGGTAGAATTATTTATTTGACTGTCTTTTAAATCTCAATTATATATATATATATATATATATATATATATATATATATATATATATATATATATATATATATAAGTTGGTTCTTGCGAAAACATAAATATTTTGCAAAAACGTGAAAACAAATTTCATCTTATAAAAAATCAAACGTATGTACTTTAGAAATTAAATTTATTAGAAATAAATTAAAGTTAACAAGTTTACATTGGAGGATGTTATGATAATATAGATTTAAAGGTGGTTTTAACAACTGTTTTCTTTTTCACATCCTTAACCACTTTTAAATTCAAGTTTTCATAATAAAAATATCAAAAAAACATGCTTTGCAAATATGAAACAATTTCTCATATATCATTGATTATCATCATGTAGTTGAAATTTTTGAAGGATTCTTGTCCAAAATATGAGGTTGAAGTGGAACAATCTCATAGGTTTTCCTTGTTCTCATGTTTTCCCAAATTATTTGCATTTTTGCATGAGCCCTCTTATATATATATATATATATATATATATATATATATATATATTGTAAGTCCCCAGTCTGCTTGTGTATCAATCAGATTCGTTTGATGGTGCGGAATCCCAATGAAACGGATGATGCCAGATCAAAATAGAAGAGAAGGAGAAGAAGAATAACTTGAATCTTTGATGTATTGAAGATATGAATGAAGATCCTTACAATAGATTCACACACTCTCTTCTTCTCTCTTGTTTCTCTCTCTAGAACACACCTTAGAATACACACACTTAAATTCCTTGTCCTTCCACTCATATGCACTCCTCATCCTTTATATAGTAGACATGGGCCGTGAATGGGTTTATGGCCGTAAACCTATTCACGTCCGTAAACACAACCGTAAACACATATATGGCCGTAAACACCAAGTTGTTTATGGTCCTAGACCTGAAAATCCATTTTCTAAAAAAGCAAAGTATAAACCATAATTTGACCCAACAATCTCCCCCTTGGTTTATTGCTTTCTTTTCTTAATTGACCCAACAAGGTCCCCCTAAATAGTAGCTGGTTTTTATTGTTAATCTTCATTTGAAGCTTGACTTCATCTTGAGCAGTTGGGCTTTTCTTCAAAATTTGACATTGAACGCACATCGGGTGAGGAGGCTTCTTGATAAGATTCTTGAAAGATATCACATTTAGCTTGAGAATCTATAGAGAGAACATGAGAGAGAACAAATCTTCTGGATCACTTCTGTAGGTTCATGGATAACAACAGATTGATTGAGGAGGCTTCAATGGAATCCATCACATAATATTCAATTACAGCTTAACCTTGCTTATGGGGTTGACAAATTGAATGTTGAAAGAATAATCTTCATTTCTTGCTCCTTCGAATGAGAATTCTTCAACACTCATGGATGAAGCCTTGGCTCAGAAATTTTTCGATACAGTCTCCATTAGTCTCATCTACACTTGGATTCACTTTTCAAGACAAAAGAAAACTTAGCACACTAATTAAAACAGAAACAAATTTATTTTTAGATTTTTGTTTTTCTGATTTTTGTTTGATTTTTGAATTTTTCTGATTTTTGTTTGATTTCTGAATTTTCTGATTTTTGTTTGATTTTTGATTTTTTTTATTCTCCCCCTAAATTTGTGCATAGAGGAAAACTATGAACAAATTTAAAAAAAAAAACAAAAATATTTGGGATCAAAGTTGTTAGACAATCTTAATCCGTTTGTCGGTACCTCCCATTTCATGAATAGATCTGGTCGGTCGCTGGTATTGTGGTCCACTTAAGCACCAAAAATTGTGACAAAATTTGGACATGCTATAAGTGACAAGACAATTTGATCCTGTGTTTCTAGATAAACATCCTAAGGAGCATTCATCTAACGACGACCAAGGATATTGTTGTCCACCTAAGTTGAGCAGCGAGATCTACAAATAATTCATTAATTGTTCAATTTTAAATGTACTAGAATGTGTTTCACGCTTCCTGATATACTCCAATAATCAAGGACCTCCAGAATACTCCTTACTTTAGGTGAGCAGACAATAATTCAGAGAGAGGATAGATTTAGAATGCATATACTTTACACCCAGGTCGGATCTCTTCCAATCACGCAGAGGGTGAAACATATGACTAGCTAGAGTTTTAGAGGGATTGAGAAGTAGAAGTTTGCATATGTTGTGTACCAGGTCGAATCTTTCGATCACGCAAAGGAGATAGCATATGTATAACAGATAGGATGAATTCCATAGATGGAAGATGTAAAGAGATAGAATTGCATATGTTGCAGTCCAGGTCGGATGTATTTCAATCACGCAGAGGAGACAACATATGACTGACAGTAAGAAAGAAAGAAAATAACCTTCTACATACCTAATTTATCGGAATTCCCCGGTCGCCCCGTCAATACCGGAATTAAGGAAAAAATTTGTACATCAAGGAAACGTTAAACCACAGTTCTAGATATGAGTTCATTTAATGTGACTGGTAGATTCTCATGTATATCTCCCTGCTAAACCTACCCAAGCATCGTATTGTTAGGCTAAATGGAACTGTCTAGGTCAAGATTTGTCAAGTCTGTAGATTCCTTAAGTTCATTTCTACCTAGTCAAGTCCATTTAAATCTTTCGTGCCTACCAGCACATCGAACACAGAGCCTAGACAATTTAGCTTTGGTACTTTACACATATTTTAATTTCCTGTTATCACACATGTTTATATCACTTCCCAAAGCAACCTACTAACGAAAAACTATAATAAAATAAAAGATTGTCTTCAAAACTAAACAGATTAAGATAAACTTAGGAGTATAAGAAGAAAACTCAAACCATAAGTCACCGATTGGATTTGCATCTAGAAGGTCTGAGAATAACACACAAAATCTCAGAACAGATCCGAAAATTCTTCATGTCATTAAGAACTAACCCCATGAATGATCACTTCCTTTCTTCCCTTCCTGCAAAGGACACATACTCTCAAACAATGTTCTGATTGTTGTATATTTGAGAGATGGCTCCTGTCATGTGCTAGGAGCAGCCACTACCAACAAAACGAAGTCTAATGATATGCCTCCATAGCTGCTCCAGCACAGAGCGGGATGAGTTGGTCTTTGGAACCTAGTCTATTTGAAACTGGGTTGACCTTTGTCATCAATGCAAGGTACTCTTTCCCATGACATATCCTACTTATCACAAACACAAGATGTAGAAATATTAGAATCATCAATTGATTTGGGAGATTGAACCTTTAGTACCCATCTGTAGTCGGGTTTAACCCATTTTTTTTTCGAGCAGATGGGTGCCTCGGCACTTGATTTTGAACTTGAAGCTGGCCGTTGAGATGACTTTGACCTAGCCGATCTTGGTTTCGCTGGAGCATCTCTTCGATTGGAATTCTTGGCTGACATTCCCTTCTTGCCCTTTGGAGTTGATTTCTTGGCTTTAGGAGTTGAAATCTTGCCCTTCATGGCATTCCGGTCGCCATTGTCTGAACGTGACCTTGAGGGGTTTCTTTTGGAAAATTTCCCTCTTGGCGCATTCTGCCACCCTTGTGCATAGTAGGGAACGTATGCGCGATTTGGACAGTTTTGGGCAATGTGTCCAGGTGTTCCACAGTGAAAACAGGTCTTTTTCATTACTATGAAGTTATTTCTTCCTGCCCCTGGTGGCGTGTCCTTGCCTCGTTTCTGATTGTTCCCACAAGCACACTTGCAGCAAGTCGGCTGTTTCACTTGATTTGGCGGCCTGTACTTCTCAACAGCAGGTTTGTTAGGAATAACTGAGTTCAAAGAAACATATTTAGAGTTCAAGGAGTCATTGGATTGTTCAATACTGTTCTCCTTGTTCTCATCCTCTACTACATTACCTTCACATGAAGTAGAAGCATCAGAAATATTCACCTGAATAGCCTCAGTAGGCCCGCATGGTTAAGTCTTAACTAAAGCTAGGATAGGGGTTTGGCCATACTGAGCAAACATTAATTCCTCATTGGTCTCAAGGGGTGGGTTATAGTTGTCGTTAAAAGGAGGTGGCACACTGTGATACCCTAGACCCCTATTTTGATTATCTTTGAATTTTAATTGCTTCTCAATCTTCGAGGCAACTACCTCACTTAACACATCATATTTTCTAAAATTCAAATCTGCATTTTCAAATTTGTTTCTCAATGTGTCAAGCTCGGCAGTCATAGAAGCAAGTTGTCTTTTAATATAGTCATAATTTTCACATGTATTGCTAAATTCCTCTTGAAGTTTTCTAAAATCCTTTGTTTTGGCCTCAAGTTGCGCTTTTAAGTGTTTTTGACCTTTCCTTAGAGTATAGCCTTCATATTTAAGGTCCTCATTTTCCCTTTTTAGCAAATCAATTTGTTCGCGAAGAAATTTAATTGTAGCTTCACAAGATGGAGTACATGAAACTTCATTTACCGGAATGGATGAGGAACTCATTTTTTTTTTAATTTCCCTTTGACTTAAAACTCAAAAGTCAACCTTAAAAGTCAAATTTAAAAAGTCAAACTTAAAAGTCAAACCGAAAAACTAAATTTGAAAAATTTAAAGTCAAACGAGAAAGTTAATGGTCAAACTTTAAAGTCAAAGTCAAAATTTTAAGTATAAAATGAAAATTAAAAGTGAAAAATTAAAATCAAATTTTTTTTGTAGAAAATGGAATTTAAATATAAATGAAAGGGTTAATATCACAAAAGTCCCATGTTTTTGCCACTAAATTGGAAAAAGCCCCGAATTTAAATTTTCATTTAATGTGACCACAATATTTTCTTTGAGTTATTGTTTGAGGGCAAAGAGCTGGTTTCACCGGTTTCAGTAGGTTTACTCCTTAGTCGAACGTTGCAGGTAGTTTTGGGTCGATTCTTCTCTCCAACTTCAAATCAAAAAGATGGTAAGCTCCTCCAACATGCACACACAAGGTTGCAAAGAGTGGGCTTTAAGGAATTGTTGGTCTGAAGATTTGAGATGCGATTGTGATGAACCTGCGACATTCTCGATCTCCAAAACTGTCGATAATCCATGGAGGAAATCCAGGGGGTGTCCAAACTATCAGGTAATATTAAGTAATTTTTTATAGTCTTGTTGAAGCATTATGAACAAGTGATTGTTGTGCGGGACTCCAAAAAAAATGCGGCTTTTTTTATGGCTTGATCCACCCCTGCCAAATACTTACTACAAGGAAACTATGTGGAAGTTCCATATGGATTTGGAGGAGGCTACCAACAATAAAGCATTTGCAATGGAGTTTTTGAAGCTTTCAGAGGAGTCCAAGAACAATAAAGAAGTTCAAGTGGATATTTTAAACTTGTTGAAGGTGGAGCTACTTATGATGGTCATGCTTTTGGAGGGGTGATAGTGATGGGGTTTATGGTTCACAATGTTATGGTTAAAGCAATGTGAAGTTGTGGGCATTAGTTAGGTTCAGGTGGAATGGTAGTAGTAGTTTAGGTTTAAGGGTATTTTGGTCAATTTAGGCAGTAAGTAGATGCATGTGTTATGTATGGCAATTTTTTGGTTTTGTAAGAGATAACAATGCCAACAACTTATTATGTATTAATGATAACAATGCATTAAGTCCTTTAACACATGCATATGTATAAACCTACTTACCAAACTAACCAAAATATGGAAGGTAACAACAATTATAGTAATCAAGGCATATATATATATATATATATATATATATATATATATATATATATATATATATATTGATAACTTAACAATCATACCAAATATTTAACAGCCCAAAAATGGGAATGTACTTTACAATGCTTCCCCAAAACCACTATCATACCATTTAACCTAATTAGAACCAAACTTCCAATTCTACCAAACATTATAGATATGAATTGGAATCTTGTTACCAAAAGACAAGTGTACCATTTGTAGATGTTTACAAAAAGGGCAACCTATTTACTAATGCCCATTCTACCCATTGAACCCTTAAACACAAAAAGTAGATGTTTACAAAAAGGGCAACCTATTTACTAATGCCCATTCTACCCATTGAACCCTTAAACACAACTCCTTACTCTAAAACCCAAGGGGTTTTGGAGGAACCACCACCATCAACATCCTCAACCATTTTCCTGAGCTTCAACTTCCTAATTCTTTCAGAGGGTTTCCTCTTTTTCTCCCAATGGAAATTGTAAGCACCATAACTTCTTCTGGAGGGTAGGACTGTTTCTCCAACCTCTCTCTCTTCAACTCCTTCTTCCTCAACCTATATGCCTTCAACTTCTTCTTACTCAACCTGTATGCCTTCAACTTCTTCTTCTTCAACCTCTCTATCTTCAAGTCCTTCCTTAGCCTCTTTTTCTTCAATCTGTTGTTCCTCAACCTCTCCATAAACCTACAATATGGAGGGGTAGCTAGTAAATCTACAATATGAAAGCTAAAAATAGTGATTACATGAATATACCTCTTTCATAGCAGCCACTGCTTCAGCATGTCTATATCCAGAGATCAGCAACTCCTGTAAAGTAAGTCTTTCACTCACCTTCACCTCATTGTCATCATGTTCTTGTTCCTGAACATCCTCTGTTGGTTGACTCATACCTTGCTTACCATTAGGTGCATGGGTAAAAAGATGAACAAAATCCTCATCACATGTTAGGGACACATCCTCCTTTGCGTTACTCTTATGTTTCTTACCATTAGGTGATTTCTTTGGTGTTTTGTTCCTTGATCCAGACACTTTAGTTTTCCCTCCTCTCCTTGCCATCATCTTAGTCCTTTTCAGAGGACTAATATTAGGACCACTTACTTGATTACCAGATTCTGAAATTAGGGGAGCAGTAACATCACTTCTTGGTGTTGGGTTTTGAGCAATCTAACACTTCCTAAGTGTGCATGAAACCCTAATAAACCTTGGATCTATGTTTGTCTAAATACATGCAAAATAATACTTTTCCAAGGTTCATAACCTATCTAACATGGCATGGGGTACTTTTAAACATAAAAGAATTAGATGAGATTACATACCTTTTTGATGAGTTTGATTCTTAAGGAGTTTGAGGGCCAGGCACCAATAGTGTGAATGCCTCAAATGGAATCACAAATTACCACAAACTCTTGGAAAACTTTGAGAGAGTGTATACACACTACAATTTTCGGCCACACACAAACACACATTCTAGTGGCTATTTCATGCAACATAAGCATGCTTATATAGTGTACATGATTAGGGTGAAACCCTAATAACCCATGACCTTTCCTTTTCCAAGGATCCATGGGTTAAAAGCTCCATGGATCATCCATGGACTTCCATACAAGCTTAGCCCATTAACAAATGAGTGTTAGCCCACACCATATAAAACCAATAGCCCACAATCTAATTAGTCTTCCTTTTAATCTCCAAATTAATTCATAATTAATTTAAGACTAAGACTAATTAAATAACATGACTTCATATTAATATATTATAAGTTATAATATATTAATAATCATATGTGTATAACTCTCATAAAATTATCCATAAATAGTTTGAATGAAATGCAACCCAAATGGACCATGCCGGGTCGGGTCAAGTATATACCAAATAAGTTATGGACTTAGACACCTTATCCAACAGACTCCCACTTGGATAAGTCTAATAACTGTATTTGCCTATATTACTTCAGGAACCAACCAGCAATCGTAGCTCTCGAAAACTCTGTTGAACTATGAAGTGCCATTTTAAGATAAGTGATCATACAATCCTCTGTTCTTATGATATCAGCCGGACAAACACATGGAACTATGCCTTGTTTATTGTCTGGCAGTTGTTTCTCGATTTCCAATTTGTTTGACAAAGAACTCAACTGAACACATCAATTTAGTTCTGACCGGGCCCGGTACATGGGTCAACATAAAATCATTGAGGGGCCCAGATATCGCTTTTATTTCTAGAAGGAATAGATAAACTTCGACTCATATACTTGTTCTACTACTTGTTGAATTGCACACAAAGGCACGTTTTATAACATCAATTTACTGATGCGTTTATGTGCAATCAATGCACAACCAACTCATAGGTAACAACTCATATCTCTAGGTTTGAAGACTTATATGATATTACCGTCTCATGATCACTCGAGATAAATTCCATGAAGTGATACAAGTGAGCGTGGGTTTATTCCAATACTCATAATTTATGAGTACTCATGAACGTTGTAGCAACCATTGCCATGTCTAAAAACTTTTAGCCATCTACAAACCCAATTCATGACAATCTTGATTCATACCTACTTCCGACGTATGACCGATTGTGGAGGTTTGAATAAATTAATTATTCTGGAAGTCAAAACATGCAAAGCTGAAACAATTGTAAATAATTGACAATGATAGCAACACCTTACAAATAAATAAATCACAATTTTATTCATCATCAAATGTCGATTACATTTTACAAGTTTCAGAGAATCTATCTAATCTGTAAAACTAATATCGTCCCTCAGCCCTATGTGCCTCGCATGCTGAAAATGCTTAGCCCTCGTCAGTTCCTTTGTAAGGGGATCCGCAGGTTTCTCATTTGACGATATCCTCTTTGCCACGAGGAGTCCTTCTTCTATCTTGTGTCTTATGAAGTAATATTTTATGTCAATGTGTCGGGATCTCCCATGATCTCTCGGTTCTTTAGCTAAACCAACCGCACTATTGTTGTCACGGAAAATTTCCATAGGCTCCTTAATAGCTGGCACAACTCCAAGGTCTCTGATGAAGTTCTTCAGCTATATCGCCTCCTTCACTACTTCACTCGCTGCTATATACTCTGATTCGCAAGTCGAATCAGCCATTGTCTCCTGCTTGGAACTCTTCCAAGAGATTGCCCCTCCATTAAGGTAAAGACCCAGCCCGACTGATAGCGAAAGTTATCCCTATCAGTCTGAAAACTAGCAAATGTTGCCCCTCCAATTACCCTAATACTCTCAAGTCATCACTCCCACCAAGGGTAAGGATCCAATCCTTAGTCCTCCGCAGGTACTTGAGAATGTTCTTTACCGCAGTCCAATGAGCCTTGCTAGGGTTCCCCTGATACCTGCTGACCATGTTCAAAGCAAAGGCCACATCAGGGCGGGTACAAGTCATAGCATACATGATCGAGCCAACAACGGAAGCATACGGTAATTGGCTCATCTCAGCTATCTCTGCCTCTGTACTCAGACTCTGAGTTTTACTCAGCTTGGTATTGCTTTGGATCGGTAAATCTCCTTTCTTGGAATTCTGCATGTTGAACCTTTTCAACACCTTATCCAAGTAGGTACTCTGACTAAGTCCAATTAGTCTTTTACTCCTTTCTCTTAATATCCTTATCCCTAGGATATAAGCAGCTTCCCCTAGGTCCTTCATAGCAAAGCACTTACCTAGCCAGGACTTAACCTCCTGCAAGGTTGGGATGTCATTTCCTATAAGTAGTATGTCATCCACATACAGTACCAAGAAGCTAACTATACTCCCACTAGCTCTGACATACACGCAAGACTCACCTTCACTTCTCGAGAAGCCAAACTCTTTGATCTTCTCATCAAAACAAAGATTCCAGCTACGAGATGCTTGTTTTAATCCATAAATGGATTTCTCAAGCTTGCATACTCTATTAGGGTACTCTGCACTGACAAAACTCTCTGACTGATTCATGTACACATCCTCAGCTAACTTTCCATTAAGAAAGGCGGTTTTGACATCCATTTGCCATATTTCATAATCATGAAATGCAGCAATGGCTAGCATAGCCCTAATAGACTTAATCTTTGCTACCGGCAAGAAGGTTTCATCATAATCAATACCCTAAGTCTGAGTAAAACCCTTCGCAACCAGTCGAGCCTTAAAAGTATGCACTTTTCCTTCCATGTCAGTCTTCTTCTTGAAGATCCATTTGCACCCGACTTTTTTATGGTCTGGTACATTGTCAACCAAGTTCCAAACTTGATTGTCATACATGGACTGTATCTCGCTGTCCATAGCCTCCTTCCACTTAGCAGACTCCGGGCCTGCTATGGCTTCCTTAACACTGCTAGGTTCATCCAAATTTACCAGTGTACTATCACTCATAAACGTATCACCTTCCTTAATAATATGAAAGCCATAATAAAACGCAGGTGTGTTCCTAACCCGTGTGGAACACCTCAGAGGTACAAACTCGTCAGCTGGCTCAACAGGAGTTTCCTCCTCAGGTTGATTGCTAGTGTCTGAGGTTCCTTCACCAATTGATTCTTGAATTTCTTCAAGATCAATTTGCCTCCCACTGTCTCCTTGGCTTATAAATTCTCTCTCACGAAAGACCCCTCTTCTTGCTACAAAGACCACATTCTCACTGGGTCTGTAGAAGAGGTAACCGAAGGATTTCTGTGGGTAGCCGATGAAAATACACCTTTCACTTCCGGGTTCGAGCTTATCATGAGTTTCACGCCTCACGAAAGCTTCGCAACCCCAAATTTTGATGTGGTCCAAATTGGGAACCTTCCCAGTCCACATCTCATTAGGTGTTTTGGAAACCTTCTTTGTGGTGACTAGATTAACGATATGGGCGGCAGTCTCTAAGGCATACCCCCAAAAAGAGATTGGTAGTGAAGCTCGACTCATCATAGAGCGAACCATGTCTAACAAGGTTCGATTACGTCTCTCAGCTACACCATTTAGATGTGGTGTCCTGGGAGGAGTCAATTGTGAGACAATCCCACGCTCCTTAAGATAGTCAAGGAACTCGGTACTAAGATACTCACCATCTCGATCGGATCAAAGCATCTTAATGTTCCTGTCCAATTGATTTTCTACTTCCTGTTTGAATTCCTTAAAACTTTCAAAGGTTTCTGACTGATGTTTGATTAAGTAGACATACCCATATCTACTAAAATCATCAACAAAAGTCACATAATACCAATTAGCATCCCTTGTGGCGGTTTTGAATGGTCCACATACATCAGTATGTATTAGGTCCAACAAACCCTCACCCCTTTCACAAGTTCCAGTGAAGGGTGATTTTGTCATCTTTCCAAGTAGACAAGATTCACAACTATCATCCGATTTAAGGTCGAATGACTCCAAGACTCCACTCTTTTGGAGTTGGCCTATGCGTTTCTTGTTTACATGTCTAAGATGACAATGCCACAATGATGCCTTATCTAGGCTAGTAGAAGAATCAATATACAACACATTATTTCCTAAGTTGTCTACAATCGACACAGTTTCATACACACCATCACAAGGTAATGCTTTAAAATACAACACAATATTAATGAAATCATTAATACCACCACATTCATTATCAAACGAAAAGGTAAAACCTTGTTTCTACAAAGCATGAAAGGAAATAATATTCCTCGCCATTTCAGACGAGTACACACATTTATTCAAATCTAATTTTAACCCATTATTCAACAACAAAGTATAAACTCCAATCTTGGAAACAGGTGAAGCCTTCCTATTCCCCACGATCAAGTTTATCTTCCCGTGCTCCACATCCTCACTTCTTCTTAGGCCCTGGAAATCAAAACATACGTGAATACCATATCCTGTATCAAGCACCCAAGAGTTAGAATATGGTGAGTTATTAGACAATATTGTGTAAATACCTACGTGGGTGGGTTTCACTTTCCCATCCTTCAGATCCTGCAAGTATTTAGGGCAGTTTCGCTTCCAGTGCCCCTTGTCCTGGCAATAGTAGCAATCAGCATCCTTGGGAATGGCAGAAGGAGTGATAGAACCGCTCTTGGTCCTTGATGAGGAGCCTTCAAGAGACTTTCCCTTGGTACCCTTCGAAGGGTGCTTCCTCTTTTTCCCTTTGCCTTTCCCAATAGCCACAACAGGGGTAGATGTTGGAGTACGAGTAGTAGAGGTAACAACCGACTTGCCCTTAAGACCGGTTTCAGCGGTCTTCAAGAGTCCTTGAAGCTTGCTTAGGGTAACTTCCTCCTTGTTTATATGATATGTCATACGAAAATGGTCATAACAAGAAGGTAAGGAGTCTAAAATGATGTCAATTGCTAACTCCTCAGGGAAGTTCGCATTCAGCTTCAGCAAACGGTCCACATACCTTTGCATCTTTTGCATCTGGGCCGTGACGGATTCACCATCCTTCATGCGGGTTGTTATAATGGAGGAGATTATTTCATACCGCTCTTGACGAGCACTCTGATGGTACCTTTCCATCAGGTCTTGGTGCATCTCAAAAGGGTAGAAGTCCTCATATGACTTTTGGAGCTCGGCTGTCATTGTGGCCATCATGATGCATGCCACCTTAGTAGCATCTATCTCAAGTTTCCTTAATTCAGCGATCTCCTCAGGAGTAGCAGTGGAATCATCAAGCTCTTTTAACTCCTTACCGAGGACATATTCCTTGTCCTCATAACGAGTTACCATCCTAATGTTCCTTATCCAGTCCATGAAGTTGGAACCATCAAAGATGACTCTCCCACAAAGATTCATGAGAGAGAAAGAACCAGTTGGGTTAGAGCCCGAAGCATTAGTGTTGGAAGACATCTGAAAGAAGAAAGTAAGTTTAGATTAGATATATAGAGTCCTTAATAAGACACCCAAATGTAATATTAAGCCTAGGATCCAATCACAATATATTATACTTAGAAGAGGGATGTCGTAATCTAAGTAATAATATATTTGAAAGGTAGGTGAATGACGATTCACCAATTTCCACCACGAAAACGAAATGATTTATTAGGTTTTAATTGGATTTGAAATTCCTAGATTCTTTTGAGATTCATTGAACTTTTCAATGGCATGTTTCAATCTCGATTGTGCCCTTCAAGTTTTGTGACTGGGATGCCGAGGATCACAAAACAAGGTGTGAATAACCATTCTAATTCACTTGGTACCCTTAATATTATCACCTAATTAATGTGCTGGTTAACCACACACGCTCCATTGATCTATGACAAACATTAAGTCACCCTTTGTGATCCTTACTAGTCCAAGTTAGTGTGCTGGTTAACCACACACGCTCCACCAACGACTTGGTAAGGTACAAAGTGTAAATTCCATGGATTAGCACCATGTTCACATTTTTCCTAAGGTAACTAAGATTGGGAATTAAATAAAAAATTTAGTTACTTTATAATATTCATCATACTTAATGAGAATTTATAAGTCTTTATCTTACCCGTTCGGTTAACAACCCTCCACCAGTCAAGCAAGTGGTGGGTGAGAGTATACACCCATTAAGTCGCCATTTTATAGGGAACAACCTTATACCCACCTTATAAACCGGCTTCGTGAATGAGGCCTACTAATGGTAAAACGACTTGTTCTTATACATACATACATACATACATATATATATATATATATATATATATATATATATATATATATATGTGACTAAAGTGAATATACCCTTAAGGGTATATAAGCTTAGATACCCAAACACACCATAACACGTCGTTTTGTTTGATATATTCATTATAATGTTCTTAAACTTCAACCTATAACTTGATTTACTTTCAAGATTTTCAAAATTTCATTATTATCTTTCTCCTACATCACATCTTTTTGTCGAACACCTACTAGGCTTTATATATTGTAGTTGAAAATGAAAATTATGTAGAGGAAGATAAATATGTAATTTATAAAAATCATGGAAGTAACTCAATTTAAATGTTAAATTACAAGAACATTGTACAATTATAGTGTATTATATGATACAAAACGACGTAATATAGTGAGTTTGGGTACCTAAACTTATATATCCTTAAGGGTATATTCACTTTTCCCTATATATATATATATATATATATATATATATATATGTATATATATATATAAATATATATATATACATACATATATATATATACATATATATATATATATACATATATATATATATATATATATATATATATATATATATATATATAATTAACCATTAATGTTAAATAGTATAAGTGTTGAATGTTAACTTTTAAAATTCTAAGTGT
Organism: Lactuca saligna; assembly: GCF_052625555.1. NCBI lineage: Eukaryota > Viridiplantae > Streptophyta > Magnoliopsida > Asterales > Asteraceae > Lactuca > Lactuca saligna. The sequence goes on from NC_136417.1 coordinate 145,400,711, forward strand.
TGGAATTAAAGTTTATTAAAGTGTGTGAAACTTTTCCAAATTCCAAAACTTGAGGACAAGTTTTGTAACTCTTCAAAACTTTTTCATTTCATAACTTATGAATTAAAGGTTCATAAAATGAAGACTCTTCATTTTATGTAACTTATGTGTTTTTAATGTGTGTTAAAGAAAAGTGACCTTTGGATATCCATAACTTGAGGACAAATTATGGACCCCATTAAAACACATAAATGATCAAGAATTAATCCTAAACAATTCAACAACTAATTCCTATCATCTTCTAAATTCATAAGAACATGAACATGATTATCAAAGTTTCAAAAGATTATATGAACACATACAAAGCATGAAATTTTAATATATGTTATTGTAAATGGATTAGAACAACCATTACACCAACTAAAATAAGTTTTAAAACATCAAAACAGTTTGGGGTAAAATTTCTAGTCCATTTCCAGTAGCAAAAGTCGAAAATCTGCATTCTGAACCTTCTACTCACCGAGTGCACGAACCTACTCGGCGAGTAGGTTGAATTTTGCCTTGGACTCGGTGAGTCCATCATGCAGACTTCAAAATTTTCGACTTTTCTCACTATTTTGCATCAAGTATCAAACAAGCAAGCCTAGGCTCTGATACCACTATTGGGTTTTCAGCAATCTAACACTTCCTAAGTGTGCATGCAACCCTAATAAACCTTGGATCTATGTTCGTCTAAATACATGCAAAATAATAATTTTCCAAGGTTCATAACCTATCTAACATGGCATGGGGTACTTTTAAACATAAAAGAATTAGATGAGATTACTTACCTTTTTGATGAGTTTGATTCTTAAGGAGTTTGAGGGCCAAGCACCAATAGTGTGAATGCCTCAAATGGAATCACAAATCACCACAAACTCTTGGAAAACTTTGAGAGAGTGTATACACACTACCATTTTCAGCCACACACAAACACACACTCTAGTGGTTATTTCATGCAACATAAGCATGCTTATATAGTGTACATGATTAGGGTGAAACCCTAATAACCCATGACCTTTCCTTTTCCAAGGATCCATGGGCTAAAAGCTCCATGGATAATCCATGGATTTCCATACAAGCCTAGCCCATTAACAAATGAGTGTTAGCCCACACCATATAAAACCAATAGCCAACAATCTAATTAGTCTTCCTTTTAATCTCTAAATTAATTCATAATTAATTTAAGACTAAGACTAGTTAAATAACATGACTTCATATTAATATATTATAACTTATAATATATTAATAATCATATGTGTATAACTCTCATAAAATTATCCATAAATAGTTTGGATGAAATGCAACCCAAATGGACCATGTCGGGTCGGGCCAAGTATATACCAAATAAGTTATGGACTTAGACACCTTATCCAACACTTGGTACATCAGGTCCACTAACTTGATCACCACATTCTGAAACTGTGGGAGGAGCAACATCACTTCTTGGTATAGCAGGCTCAACTGGAGGGAATGGATCAAAGATAGGTTGGCCTCCCCCATCTTTCCTAGTTCTCCCAATCTTCCTTTTTGGGACAGGTGTCTTAGGTACCTCATCATTTGTGCATGAAATCTTATTATGCCCAAGTTTTTGGCACTTTCCACACCTCACAGTCCTAGTAACCTTTAACCTTTGAGAGGGGTATTTGGCATCTTCTGATTCAGATTCATGCTTCACTCTATTTACTTTGAGTCTTCCAGGCATCCTTCTAACTAGGTGTGGTAATGGTTTGATAAACTCAGTCACTGGCCACAAGTTTCTTCCACCAGCAAGTTGTATGTTCTAACTGTAGTTTGCAACATATTTGTCCTTGTGGAAACAATATGAAATGAATTCACTTGGATCTTTTTGGACATAGTTGATTGCAACTTGACTATGCACACATGGTATACCCGACAAGATCCACAAGTTGTAGGTGCAAGTGTGATTGGCTAAATCAACCTTGTATCCATTGTAGCCATACCTAGTCTCAAACACATCACCACCACTTGGCACCATTGTCCACAACCTACACATAAAACAAACAAAGTACACATATAAATACATACTTAATATTTTTGGATACATGCCAATATAAACTTATATTACCTCGTATTTTTCCCAAATTCATTAAGCTTCAGTTGTTTGTTAGGCCCATAATTACCCCTCCATTTGGTGGCCTCTTGACCTTGATGAAAGAACCTTTTCATAAGGAGAATCCTTATTTCCTCAAGCATTATGATTATAGGCTTCTTCCTTATTTCTTTGATCATGGCATTGAAGCATTCTGCAACCCATTCTCTACTGCTTCACAAGCATGCCCATGAGAAAAGAAGGCTCTGCACCAAGTTTCAGGTTTCCTTGCCATAAGATAATTGTATCCTATTTCTGTTAACTTCTTTATCTTCTCCATTGTAGCAAGAAAGTCTCCTTCCACTGTACTCGTAGTAGCTTCCCAGAACAAACTATTTAGCTCTAGTCCCGTGAATTTCTTTCTAAAGTTTGCAAAGATGTGTCTAGCACATTGTCTGTGCTCAACATTAGGGAGTAGGTCTACCACAGCTTGTAAAAGTCCCTATAATTAACAAACAAACACAACACAACACATGTAAATATTAATAACTGTAACATACAAATATATATTGTATACTAGTGTATGTTGTGGTACCTTGTGTTGGTATGAGATAACAACCAAGCCATTGCCAGCACCAAGATCCAAATCAGCAACCAAATTATCAATGAAAAAAGTCCAGTTGTCCTTATTCTCAACATTCACAACTGCCCATGCTATTAGGTAGACATGGTTGTTTGTATCCCTCCCAATAGTAGTTAAAATCTCCCCCTTAACCTGCCCCTGCAAGAAAATACCATCTAGTCCTATTACCCTTCTACATCCTCTGCTCCATCCATCTCTGAAAGCCTTGAAGCCAACATATAACCTTTTGAAATAGTTAAACCCCAGATTACTTTCTACCCCCACCAAGCAAGTTGTACCCAGATTACTCAACCAAATTGCAGCTGCATAGTCCCAAATCTTGGCATAGTGATCTTCTAACTTCCCTTCTATCATCCCATTGCAGTAGCCCTTGCTATTTGGCATTGCCCAAGAGATACACTCACTAAAAACCTTTGTAGCACATCTGTCTGCATCTCTAGCATTGTCATTTTGGGCTTTATCATTACATCTTTCGGGTAGTGTTTGGCTAACCAACTGCTAGTAACTAAGGAACCAAAATGATGATTCCTAGCACACAGATGCATTTCATTACAAAACTTTATCTGGAATGTTCTTTCATTTTTACTTCCATCTAGTTGCAACCCTAAATGGACACTTCATTTTGTTATTATCATTGCTATCCCTGGTTCTACTACCACACATAGCTATAACCCTTACTCTATCACTTTTTCAAAATAAAGCTGGTACCCTCCATGCACTGCATAGTTAGTTAAAGCAAACCTGAGTTGAGTAGGGGATTCATAACAGTCTCCTAATCGGGGCCTCATCTCTTTCCAGTCGACATTGGGATCATGCACCCTATACTCCACACCAACATCTTCATTGTCCTCATCTAAGTGGGCATGCTCTTTTTGTTGGACACCAAGAATGTCTCTATCATCTACCATTCCATCAATACTCCTCCTTAATACGTTTTCATCACACAATAAGTTAAGAAACTGATCATAAAATAGTCTTGATCAGGGGGATTTGAAAGTTTCTTTAGAAAAATCCAAGAAGCTAAAGTCAAATGCATCTTCATCGGAGTCAGAGTTTGGAAGATATGTCTTCTCAGGGAGCTTAGACCCTTTAGGCTTCTCAGTTCCAGAAGTAGAACCCATTTGTTTCATAAAAGAAAAAAACAAAAACACAACTTGTTAGTTCAAACTTGGAACTCCATAGATGAAGATATCCACTCTCATAATCATCAATTTCTTGATTCCATACACGTACCTTTCTACTCCAACCTTACTTCACCAACGATTTCGAAGCTTCAAGTTGTGAAATTGGGGATTGTGATATTCTTCTCAACGTAAAAACCTTGTCGAATGCATGAAAAACCCTTTAGCAGTGATGGTTCGTGAAAGGTGATGGCTACGGAATAGCTTAGTGGTGACCGGATGGTAGAGGTTACATGCTGGTGACCGACTATTTCCCCTCAAACGATAACTCAAAGAAAATTTCGTGGTCACAGTAAATGAAAAATTAAATTCAGGGCTTTTTCCAATTTAGTGGCAAAAACATAGGACTTTTGTGATATTAACCCTAAATGAAATTTGAATTTTTGGGCTAAAAGTGTCAAATTTGCGAAATTAGGTGCGAATGGGAGTGCTTTTGAATTAAAATTGTGAAGGAAAGTAGCATGTAGTAAGGTAGCTCAGTTGGTAAGGCGCTAAACTAATTAGGGGGAGACCCGGGTTCGATCACCGAAACCCTCAATTTCGCTTCCTATTTTATTGGATGCACACTGCGAGGACGAGGCGCGAACTTCGAACACTATGTGATGCTAACCACGAATCTTAGGCGAGGACCGCAAACGTGGACCGTACACGTGTGATGCTGGTGCTGGTGATGAACTCCGAACCGTACACGTGCGATGCTGGCCGTAAACCTCGGACCATAAACTCCGAGGCCGTAAACCTCGGACCGTAAACTCCGGGGCTGTAAACCATGCTTCAAATGCGAAGAAAAATGACGTTTTTCACCCTATTTGCTCCAAAACTCGATCCATAACTCGTTTTTATGAAAAACGCGAAGAATAACCCCCCCCCCCTAATTTTCAGAGATCTATCCAAAAACGCAAGAATCCTTCCAAAATAAGATCAAATAAGCTCCAAATATGAAAAAACTGATTGATACAAACCAAGCTCTGATACCAATTGTAAGTCCCCAATCTGCTTGTGTATCAATCAGATTTGTTTGATGGTGCGGAATCCCAATCAAACGGATGATGCCAGATCAAAATAGAAGAGAAGGAGAAGAAGAATAACTTGAATCTATGATGTATTGAAGATATGAATGAAGATCCTTACAATAGATTCACACACACTCTCTTCTTCTCTCTTTTTTCTCTCTCTAGAACACACCTTAGAATACATACATTTAAGTTAATTGTTCTTCCACTCATATGCACTCCTCACCCTTTATATTGTAGACATGGTCCATGAATGGTTTTACGGTCATAAACCTGTTCACAGCCGTAAACACAACTGTAAACACGTATACGGTCGTAAACACCAAGTTGTTTACGGTCCTAGACCTAAAAATACATTTTCTAGAAAAGCAAAGTATAAACCATAATTTTGACCCAATATATATATATATATATATATATATATATATATATATATATATATATATATATATATATAAGCATAGAAATGTTGAAAATGTTAAACAAAAAAAAAATATTTACGGAACACACACTATTAACTATAAAGGTTTTCATATTAGTAGAATGATTAAAATGATAAACAAAAAATACAAAGGTTTTCATATTAGTAGAACACACACTATTAACTATAACATGTATAGTTTATGGAAGTTACATATCATTTTACCAAGTCCGGGATACAATACACAAACAAACATATATACGATAATAGGTAGGGTTTATAAGACATATATACACTTTATTCATTACAAGTACATTCATTACATAAATACTTTTCATTATTCTACATGTAACCGTTAGTATAGCATTGTGAGATACACTTCATGTATGTATCTAAGTATCAACGAAAGCCTTGAAATTATAACCGGAGTCTCTTGGAGGGAGAGTGTGACACTTGAGTATAGACCTATACAAAACCGACAATCCCACTTCTAAACTGTTAGCTACAATTAGGCCGGCAGGCCTGGGGTGACAAATGTCATATCAATTTTGATGCCTGAAGAACGTCGTATCAGACTATCTTAGGTCATCAAGCATGGTTATAATAACTCATAATTTGGTATTGAACAATACGATTAGTGTACGAATACGTCAACAACTTCACATAGTTTTATTAAATAATAAAACTACAATACATTATTTTACAGCACAGCTGGTGGATCCAGGCATATACATTCACAAATTTTCATACAAGTACATCTATGAAATGCCCGTGTTTCTGGGCTATGCATTAATATAGTGATGTAATAGTCAGGTCAACCATTGTAACCCATTTTGAAGTAATAAAGATGAATTATTTGAGTAATACGTGAATTATGTGAATCTATGTGCTTATTACTTATTTATAACGATATAATAAATAAAGGATAAAAATAAGCGTCGAAAAAAGTGTTAGATAAACCAATATCGATGAAGAAATTTTTATTGGTCGTCACAAGGATTATGGACATATAAAGAACACCGAAATCTGACTTATAACGAAGAAGTTATGACCTGTCGAAATTTCACGACAAAATCAGCATGACGCTGTGTGACGTAAATAGTGGATTTACGATAGATACTTTTTGGCCTTACTAATTGTAAACCAAAGTTTTATTATACGTTCAACCGAGAGCGTGCATAAAAAGAACACTCAAATCTGACTTTGTATGACAAAGTTATGAATTTTCTAAGATTTGGCTTAACAGTGCACAACCCGGAAATTCGAATTTTAGATATGTCGATTTTCAGCAAAAAGAATCTAAATGAGAAATGAATATAGCGTTAATAGGAGTTAAATAATAAAAGACAGTCGAAAACGGAGCTCCTATGCGAAATATATGGACGAATCTTTGTCTCTACTCTTCGAGCGCGATAATTACGATACAATTTTTGTAAATCTGAGATAGAATGAGACTTAGCCGACGAGATCTAAATGAAAGTTGTAGTACTCGTAAATACCAACGCGTGGATATAAATAACGTAGAAAATGGAGCTAGTACACGGGAGATACAGACAAAGCTTAGGGACTACTCTACGATAAAATCCCTATAAATAAAGGATGAATCCTTCATAATTTCTTCACACCATAACCTTTCTTTCTCTCTCTAACTTCTCTCTAGCCTCCATAAATCCCTCCCAAGTCTAGGGAACCTCCGTATCATGAGAAGGAATCCCCGGAGCGCCTGACGACTCCGAGAAGAAAAGCTTTCTGATCGGAAATGCTGCTCCAGGGAAGCCTGTTTTTGTTTTTTTAATAAAAACCCATTGTAAGTGAGCTACGCCTACGCTATTTTTAATATAACTTTTATTTAATTATAGTAACGTTATTAGGATCTTATAATAAGTATTTGGGCTATTATTATGGGTTATATAAGTATTTTTTAACGCTTATATAATAGTAATGATAGATAGACTATTAATTAGTCTCGGCGAATAATAGACTAAACTCTAGTGGTAATAATACTAGGTTTCGTCGAAAGAAATTATTTTTAAGAAGTGAAGCGTTGTCTGAGTTCGGATTCACCACCTTTTCAAGTGAGTGCATATTTACTTTCATCTTACACATAAATATGAAGTGTTTAATATAATCTACGTGCTATGTGTGCATATTGTCTGAATACTTGTTGTCTATGCTGATGAAAGATTTTTATACACGTTTTAAATGATTTAAACTGTATATGTATTTTATATATATAAAAATGCTGGGGTCAAACTTGGGTAGATGTAACAGACGATGTGTGAAAAAATGATGAGAGGCCTCGATGTTGTTGTTGTTGATTCTGTCATCTAGCGGGGTATGGATGACGACCACAGACTCTTCTAGACAGTCTAGTGGAACGCTAGTAGGCTCGCAACCTGTAGGTGTTTGTGAATGATGTGTTCACCGGTGTACTCCATCCCCCTCATGGTTTCCCCATCACCCTTATGGTTTCCTTAAGGACATTTATTGCTGAGGAATCTGTGACATCCCCAATTTCACGGCCAGAAAAGACCGGTTTTGTTTATACTTTATTTCAAAATCAAAGTAACCTTTTAATAAAATAATTGCGGGATTTGTCCCAAAACAATAATATGATAAAGATTTATCATAAGGATTTCCTTAGAAATTTATTTCATTAAAAGACTTGGGATGTCATGTTCGATACAGTACATAAGTATAAACAGTACATTACAAGCCTTACAACAGTTATTTACAACTAATGGCCTATAATCCAAAACTCCCTCATCATCATCATAATTATGCTCTGAGTCCACTACCTGTAAAACAGTAAGCTGAGTGGGTCAGGCTTGGGAGTCTGGTGAGCATATAGGGTTTTCAACCCACATTTAATAATAAATTTATTAAATTCATCGATCAACAATAAATTTATTAATTTCATCAAACCAACAATAACCCTGATTACCCATTCCCGTTATCCTCACTTTACGTCCCTAAACACCTATACAAGGGACCTAGTCTAAGGATTTTATCATCGGGATGGACACTACTGCTAAGGAGGTTCCTCAACAATAAATATCCTAAAGGCAACCATGAGGGGGATGGAGTACATCGGTGAACACATCGTTCACAACACCTACAGGTTGCGAGCCTGCTAGCGTTCCACTGGACTGTCTAGAAGAGTCTGTGGTCGTCATCCATACTCCGCTAGATGACTAGAACAACAAAAACATCGAGGCCTCTCATCAATTTAACACACATCAACTATTTTGTCTACCCATGTTCTACCCAACATATTTGTAGATAAAATACGTATACAATTTATAACTTGTATAAAACATTGTATTCAACAATCATCTCAAATAAATAATCAATATAATTACACTTAACACGTATTTTAGAGAAAATACTTCATATCTATGTGTAAGATGAAAGTGACTATACACTCACTTGGTTTGATGATAATCGGGCAGCAATTCGTTCCTTAAAATGATCGTTTCTGATAAAACCGGGAGTTTTATTGAGAAACCAGGCTCTGCGAGAGTTGGAGCTTCAAAACCGAAAAGATCAAATTTTCCGGGTTTTCGGGCACTTCGGGACGTATTCCGGGCTTTAAAAATGATATCGGGGCTTTGGGGGAAGTCAAAATAGTCAAAATCTAAGTTTAGGAGTGAAAAATGTAAAATTTCCAAAAGTAGTCAGAAGATCTCACAACCCCCCTATTTATAGGGTGCGAGGCCGAGGTCTCCGTGGTTGAGAAGCTTCCACGTAGCTGCTTGTGAGGCTCGGTCACGAAGGGAGGAGGCGGCAGCGAGGGAGGGAGGCGCGTTGCAGCAGCGAGGCGAGACACGGAGGCGACTATGAGGCTCGGACGTGGCTCTGCGAGGTTCGGACATGCGGCGGCCACGAGGCGGCTTCTGATTGGCCGAGGCTTCAGTCCGAGGGAATTGCGACACGCGTCTGGTCCGGATTCGGCCACATCTTCGACGGCCTCGATGACGTGTCCGGTTACTGTTCATGCGAAAATTATCGAAAAATCTGCCAAAAACTTCTCAAATCCATAACTTTCTCATACGGACTTCGTTTTTGACGTTCTTTATATGCACGCGTAGCTAAAATCATGCTCTACAAATTTCATTTAGACTTCATCGGCTAATTTTGACTTTAATTTTAATATTATTATTTTTAACAGACCAGGACAGGAAAATCCGTTAAAAATTCATAACTTCCTCATCCGACGTCCGTTTTCGTCAGTCTTTTTACCGTTTTACTACTATTGACGAGACCTTCTATTGTCTTTTAGGTTGTATCGGCTAAATTTCGCTCGATCTTAAATTCGAGTATTTAGCGGTCTACTGCTAAGCTAAAACTTAGAAAAATCATAACTTCCTCATACGAAGTCAGATTTGGGCGTTCTTTTTATCGAACTTCTCGGTTTAACGAATACTATGACTTTAGTTTAGATTGTTAAGGCTAAAAATCACTTTATCGTAATATTCACTTTTTACGCTTCCCGGTGCCGTGCCGGTTTTGTCGCGAAACTTCGACAGGTAATAACTTCTTCGTTATAACTCGGATTTTGACGTTCTTTATATCTCCGGAATCCTTGTTTCGACCACGACAACTTTCTTAAAAGATATCGGCTTTTTATAATATTTATTTTAAATGCTTATTTTTATTATTAATTAATTAAATCATAATAATTAAGCAAATAAGCATATAATTCACATAATATTCACATAATTCCTCTTTACTACTTCAAAATGAGTTACAAAGGTTGACCTAGACTATTACAACTTTATTAATGTTTTTATCCCAGAAACACGAGCGTTAGAATTCTCTCCCCCTTAGGATGATTCTGTCCCCGGAATCACACATCAGCAAACAAATACGGGTAGCGATTCATCATATCACTCTCCGTTTCCCAGGTGAGATTTGGCCCATTCGTATGTTTCCATTGCACAAGCACTAAATCGACCATCTAGTGTCGCAACTTTTTAGTCTTACGGTCAACGATTGCCTCTGGTTCTTCGATTAACCTCTTGCTTGCATCCAGCCTTAACCCATATATTGGAATTATGTCGGGAACATCTCCTGTGAACTTCCTTAAATAACACACATGGAAAGTGTTATAAATACCATCTAGTTCTTCTGGTAGTTATAGCTTGTAAGCTTGATTCCCAATCCTCTGAAGAACTTTAAATGGTCCAATAAACCTTGGACTCAACTTTCCCCTTTTACCAAAACTTATAAGTCCCTTCCACGGCGAGACTTTAAGCAAAACCGAATCACCAACTTCAAATGTTATCGGTTTTCTTTTCTTGTTAGCATAGCTCTTTTGACGATCCTGAGCTGCTAACATCCTTTCCCTAATCATTTTCAACTTTTCAGCAGCCTGTTGGACTATCTCAGGTCCCATAAACTACTTTTCTCCAGCTTGAAGCCAACATGACGGCGTACGACACTTTTGTCCATACAAAGCGTGATAAGGTGCTATATTTATGCTTGAGTGGAAACTATTGTTGTAGGAAATTCTACTAAAGGTAAATGTTCATCCCAGTTACCTTGGAATTCCAGGGTACATGCTCTCAGCATATCTTCAAGTGTTTGTATTGTTCTTTTGCTCTGACCATCAATTTGTGGATGGTAAGCTGTACTTAAACACAACTTGGTACCCATTTCCTCTTGTAGACTTTTCCAAAATCGTGACGTGAAACGACTATCACGATCTGATACAATTGTTAGAGGAACACCGTGAAGTCTCACAATTTCCTTCACGTAAGCATTAGCAAGCTTATCCATGGACCATTTTTCATTGGCTGCTATCAAGTGTACACTCTTGGTGAAACGATCCACGACCACCCAAATCATGTCATGACCGCTCTTTGTTCTGGGTAGTTTAGTCACAAAATCCATGGTGATGTCTTCCCATTTACCCATGGGTACAGGTAACGGTTCTAAACTCCCATACGGTTTCTGATGTTGTGCATTGACTCTTGCACATGTCACACATTCGGCCACATACTTAGCAACATCGAGCTTCATCGTTGGCCACTAGTAATAGGGTTTTAAATCCGTATACATTTTCGTACTGCCGGGATGAATCGAGTACATGGTCTTGTGAGCTTCTTCCATCAGGACATCTCTTACTCCTCTTGTATCAGGTACCCAAATCCTATCTTGGAATACCTTCAACCCTTGGTTGTTTGTACCGAATACTAATGTTTTGCCCAAACGTTCTTCTTTTCGGTCATTATTCTCTAAAGCTTCCTCCTGAGCTTTCTTTATACTCTCCATAATTGTTGAGACAGCCTCAATTCTCAACACTCTTGGCCTTTTCTTTTCAAGGTTGACTTTCCCACTGAGAGCATCAGCAACAACATTCGCTTTACCAGGGTCATAAAGTATCTCACAGTCGTAGTCCTTGAGTAATTCCAGCCAACGACGTTGCCTCATATTCAATTCCTTCTAATTAAAGAGATACTGGAGACTCTTATGATCAGTGAAAAGTTTGCACTTCGTGCCGTAGAGGTAATGTCTCCATATTTTTAGAGCGAAAACTACCGCTGCCAACTCCAAATCATGAGTAGGGTAGTTCTTTTCATGCTCCTTCAGTTGTCTTGATGCATATGCTATCACTTTATCTCGCTGGGTCAGAACACAACCTAACCCAACTCCAGATGCATCACTATAGACTGCAAAGTCTTCAACTCCTTCGGGTAAAGAAAGAATTGGTGTTTCACATAATTTCTTCTTCAACTTCTCAAAGGCTTCCTTATGCTTTTCACTCCAAGTATAAGTAGCGCCTTTGTGGGTCAAGGCTGCCAATGGAGTCGCGATTGAAGAAAAGCCTTAGATAAATCAACGATAATATCCAACTAATTCTAGAAAGCTTCAAATGTTCATAGGACCTTCAATCGTAACCTTCGAGTTACATAATAAATCTTTATTGAGGACTCCTTCTTCTTCTTGGAATAAGTATTTTCCTTCATGTTCTAATGTGATACAATCACAGTTCAACATGTATTATTTCTAACTACCAACTTCTTTAACAATGAGTGTGATACTTCTATTGATCGCTTTGATCATCTTTCATTTCAATCTTCTGGCTTAAGTCAAATGTTACATCGAACTTGGTTCTCTGAACCACATAATAAACTCATCGTGGTCGGACTCAATTTGATATGACCTTTAAGGTCGGAATAACAATCATCTTCTTAGTCATTACCGAAATGATGGTAACGACATACTAGAACAAGACGGAATCAAATAATAGCTTCTTGGTAACCTTGTGACTTTCACTGATCCAAGTGCGAGTCTTGTGCTTCCAGTACTATAGATCTCTACTACTATTCACACCTACTCATACTCGTCCCAAGTACTGTCTTGCAGTCCCCAAGTCCTAAAATCACAAAACAATTTAACACATACGAATGTGTCCAATTAATCATAAAATTTTCCTACACTCTACTAGGACTTCTTTCACGTGTATCTTCAATGATCAACTCTACATCAACTTGGTTGGTGATGGAAATTCCAGATGATTAGGATAACTTCAAAAATTACACCAGCCATTCTATTCATCAGGTGACAAAACCAGGGTTTATTTTATTTCCTTGAAACGATTACACAAAGGTTCAAGTTTACCCTATACTATGCCTCTCATAGGCTAAACTACTTGTTACTATTCACATTACTACTTCGTAACTTGATCTTCGGGTATCAAGGGACCTAGACACTTATACAAGGGACCTAGTCTAAGGATTTAATCATCGGGATGGACACTACTGCTAAGGGGGTTCCTCAACAATAAATGTCCTAAAGGCAACCATGAGGGGGATGGAGTACATCGGTGAACACATCGTTCACAACACCTACAGGTTGCGAGCCTGCTAGCGTTCCACTGGACTGTCTAGAAGAGTCCGTGGTCGTCATCCATACTCCGCTAGATGACTAGAACAACAACAACATCGAGGCCTCTCATCATTTTAACACACACCAAGTATTTTGTCTACCCATGTTCTCCCCAACATATTTGTGAATAAAATACATATATAGTTTACAACTTGTATAAAACATTGTATTCAACAATCATCTCAAATAAACAATTAATATAATTACACATAACACATATTTTATCGAAAATACTTCATATCTATGTGTAAGATGAAAGTGACTATACACTCACTTGGTTTGATGATAATCGGGCAGCAATTCGTTCCTTAAAATGATCGTTTCTGATAAAACCGGGAGTTTTATTGAGAAACCGGGCTCTGCGAGATTTGGAGCTTCAAAACCGAAAAGATCAAAATTTTCTGGGTTTTTGGGCACTTCGGGACGTATTCCGGGCTTTAAAAATGATACCGGGGCTTCGGGGGAAGTCAAAATAGTCAAAATCTAAGTTTAGGGGTGAAAAATGTCAAATTTCCAAAAGTAGTCGGAAGATCTCGCAACCCCCCTATTTACAGGGTGCGAGGCCAATGTCTATGTGGTTGAGAAGCTTCCACGTAGCTGCTTGCGAGGCTTGGTCATGAAGGGAGGAGGTGGCAACGAGGGAACGAGGCGCGTGGCAGCAACGAGGCGAGACACGGAGGCGGCTACGAGTCTCGGACGCGACTCTGCGACGTTTGGACACGCGGCGGCCACGAGGCGACTTCTGATTGGCCGAGGCTTCGGTCCGAGGGAATCGCGACACGCGTCTAGTCCGGATTCGGCCACATCTTCAGTAACGCAACAGCTTCGGCCTTGATGACGTGTCCGGTTACTGTTCATGCGGAAATTATTGAAAAATGTGCCAAAAACTTCTAAAATCCATAACTTTCTCATACTGACTCCGTTTTTGACGTTCTTTATATGCACGAGTAGCTAAAATTATTGAAAAATGTGCCAAAAACTTCTAAAATCCATAATTTTAATATTATTATTTTTAACAGACCAGAGCAGGAAAATCCGTTAAAAATTCATAACTTCTTCATCCGACTTCCGTTTTCGTTAGTCTTTTTACCGTTGTACTACTATTGACGAGACCTTCAATTCTTGTTTAGGTTGTATCGGCTAAATTTCGCTCGATCTTAAATTCGAGTATTTAGCTGTCTACTGCTAAGGTAAAACTTAGAAAAATCATAACTTCCTCATACGAAGTCAGATTTGGGCGTTCTTTTTATCGAACTTCTCGGTTTAACGAATACTACAACTTTAGTTTAGATTGTTAAGGCTAAAAAGCACTTTATCGTAATATTCACTTTTTACGCTTCCAGGTGTCGTGCCGGTTTTGTCGCGAAACTTCGACAGGTTATAACTTCTTCGTTATAACTCGAATTTCGACGTTCTTTATATCTCCGGAATCCTTGTTTCGGCTAATACAACTTTCTTAAAAGATATCGGATTTTTATAATATATTTTTTAAATACTTATTTTTATTATTAATTAATTAAATCATAATAATTAAGAAAAAACGCATATAATTCACATAATATTCACATAATTCCTCTTTACTACTTCAAAATGAGTTACAAAGGTTGACCTAGACTATTACAACTTTATTAATGCTTTTAGCCTAGAAACACGGGCGTTACAGAATCCCCTTCTCATTAGTGTCCATCCCGATGTTGATCCTTAATCTAGGTCCCATATGATAGGTGTTTTAGGGACGTAATGTGAGGATAATGGGAACGGGTAATTGAGTTATTGTTGGTTGATGAAGTTAATAAACGTATTTATTATTAGTTGAAAACCTTATGTGCTCACCAGGCTCCCAAGCCTGACCCACTCAGTTTCATGTGTTACAGGTAGTGGCACTCGAGTATAGATGTGATGTTTTGCGTAAGGGATTACAGATATAGGCATGTAGATATGAAATAATGTAGTAAGGCTTATATTGTACTGTTTATGCTTTTAATCTGTATCGAACATGACATCCCAAGTCTTTTTAATGAAATACATTTCTATGGAAATGTTTTGATAAATCTTTATCATATTTTATTTTGCGAACAAATTTCGCAACACTTTTATGAAAAATATTACTCTGATTTTCAAACAAGCATAAACATAATCGGTCTTTTTTGGCCGTGAAAATGGGGATGTCACAGTTGATATCAGAGCATTATTTTAAGCGAACTAGGAATTTGTAGGATTTCTAGACTTTAACTTATAATGATAAACGATGATTTTGAGATGTGAGCACTAGCTTATTTTAGTAATTTTGCCTAAAAATGCTTTTATGTGCTAAATGTTTTGTGCCTAATATGCTGTTATTTGTTCGGATCTATGATCTGTTGCCGACCAGATCTGGAAACCTTATGTGTTTAGGATTCTGAACGTACAACTACGATATTAGAACCAGCATATAAACATTTTGGGGAGATAAGGATGATTTAAACGTCTATCCTAAATAAAGATTTAAATTCACCTTATTCGGTGTATAGATCAAAATGACAAGAACCCACAGTGGACCTGGGAATGAGAATGGGAATAGGAATCAACCCCCAGTGATTCAGCAAATACTTGTTGTAGTAGAAGGTGCACCCGAGCCAATCACCATGGCTGGAGTACAAGCCATGATTCGGGCTATGTTAGGAGAACAAAGGGAGTAAATGAGGCAGATGTTGCACGAAAATAGGGACGAACCTACCATGCCCATAGAGAAACCCGAGCTGATTCCCAAGCAATTGGAGGAAGGGAACTACAGCTGCCAAGTGAGTCAAGTGGGGACTCAAGGTGAACGAAGGGATGGACTAGAGAGGAGAAATGACAAGGATGGACGAATGCACAAGAATTTCTTGGGTGCGAAACCACCATGTCTCTCTCAGGAAGCCTAAAGCCTGTTGAGATTATGGATTGGATCTTCGAGATGGAGATGGTGTTTGAGAGTTGCGATTGTAGCAAGAAACAGAAGACCGTCTTCGATGTGAGACAACTGAAAATTGGAGTCTTGAGCTGGTGGAATGTGAGATCCCGAAATTTCCATTTTGTACGAACTTTATAAGGTCAATAGAAGTTATAACAGTCACAGTAAATTTTCAAACTTTTCTATATAAGTTTGAGTATTTCGGGATTTACACTTAATGAGATATCAGGAGAGTGGATGCACTAAGGTTTTGTGCAACACTGTTATTCCAAAACTCTATGACATTAGAGTTCATTGCGGGAATAAAAATATTTTCTACCAAAAATCCCAGGACAATAAATATGAATCTTAGCCAAATTATTTCATTTGTTACATTTCCAATTAGAGAAAAGCCATTTTCTCTCTCACAGATCTTCAGATTTTCATCCCAAATCGTGAGTACCCTTCTCTAGTTACATTATATTGCTTATAACATGTTTAATAACCTCTATTACATAGCAAAACTGCAAGATTCGGGAGTTTACCGCCCAAGAACATCTTGGGGAGTAAACTCCTATATGAGGCTTATATGATGCCTAGTCCCTTCCACATGTTAAATAACGGCCTTAGGCTTGTATGTAAGTGTAATTAAGACAAGAAAACATCAAAGAAACACCCAAGTTTAGGTGTTCATGGCCCAAGGAGTTCTTAGACCATGAACTCCACAAACAAGGACCGAAGGGTGTTTTTAACACTCCTAAAGCTTTGGAAAATTACATAGGTTTACTCCTACATAAATTAAGGACTTAAACACATCCAAAAACCCCACTTTTGAGAGTTTAAGGCCCTATGATTGTGCCTGGGTCGTGAACGTTAAATTAAGGCACCCAAGTGTGCCTAAGGCCTTCATTTGCTTTAGGTAAAAGTATAGAACCTATCCTACATGTGTATGAGACTTGAAAGCATTAAAAAACACCCTTACATAAGAGTTTACGGTAGTAAACTCAAAGGGATTTGGCCTTTGGGCCGTAAAATCCTCAATGGATTGTATCTATGCTCTAAACACTTCCAAGAATTAATCCACCAAGTTGAAATACTTCTAGGGATCATTTAGAACTTCAAAACACGAAATGTCACCAAGCTTGAGAGTTCACGACCATAAAATCAAGGGTTTACAATCGTGAACTCCTTGTGTGATGGCCATGGAAGAGTAAACTCAAGTATAGGGTCCTTTGGAACCCTAAACCCAAGTGCCTTGTCCCACAATAGCTTAGATGCAATCCTTAGGGCTTATAACACTTATATAAAGTGTTTATTATGTTCTAGGATGTCTTAACATTACTAATTAGTAGTTTAAGACTAATTGGATACATATATGTGGTATTATATGTTAACCAGGGTCATAAAATGTGTTCAAGACATCACTTGTCACCTAGCGATCCTACATCTTCAATTCATCCATACCACTCACTACAGGTGAGTTCATACCCCTTAACCACTGATTTAAATGTTTTTAAATGCTTTATGGGGGGGGGCGGGAATGTATGTTAAATACTTATAATTATTACATCAATCACATGTGATTAATAACTACAAAACCAATGATTTCGTACCGTTCAAACTGTTTATCAAACCGTATTGTTTCAAACTATTTTACAAACTCTTTTACTTATCAAATACTTTTACTTAAACTCTTTAATACTTTTTATCAATTGCATATCTATGTATGTATACTTATATAATAAATGTTTAAAAGGCTTAGGAAGGCGTGCCTACCCTATTTCCTTTTCGCGCTTGAGATGTGGTCTGGTGGGATATCGGGTATCCATCCGAAGGTCATTTAAATATTAATTATATATCATGTGTACATATATAGTCATAAAGGTCCTTCCAGTTCATTCAGTACCCTTGGGTAGCAAGGGTATACTTCCAGGTTCATACGTACCAGTTACATCATTAGTAAGTTACCATAGGGGTAGCACAGGAGAATACTAATACTATAACTAGAACAAAGAAACATACAATGAGTCAGTTCATTCATGAGTCTGTTCGAGTAGCACACACAGTACATTACTATACATGCTAGATAGAGAGAACGTACATTACAGCTAGCACACGCAGAACATTTCATTACACAAAGGCTAGATAGAGGAAGATTACACTTTCAGTTAGCACATTTATTACATATACGTTTATGCAGTTATGTGAACCATTGAGCGGGTCATGGCACTTCCTGCCATGACTGTTCTTGTATTCCGAATCTCCTTAATTGGAGAGTGTATGAGTTTGCGTATAGATCTATACTGGATTGATTATCCTACACCTTGCTGATCGCTACAGTGGGACTTGCAAGTCTACGGGTGCCAAATGTCATTTCTTACGGCGTCTTACATCGTCGTTTTACTATAGACGGTAGCAGGATACAGGTCGATCACATGTTATTTGAAAACACCCTTTTGTATTAAGGTAGTTAGTACCACGGTAGTCACTTATTACAAATACTACGGTACGATAATATTTTCCCATTCCATTCACTTCGTGAATATTCAAACGATGCACGGTAATGTAGTAACTAAATTTTTGGTTAATGATGGTCAGAATTTGGGAAACACACACTCTAACAAGAGACATATACACGAACACGAGATTCCTTGGTAGAAGGCTACAGTTAGTAGAAAACATAGGGTTTTCTAGGAGAGTTCAAACATTATACAAAACATTGTACAAAACATTTTTACAGAAACAACTTTCAAACGTTTTCACACAAACTCAGACATTAATATACTTATGATCTCACCAGCATTAAGCTGACACTCGCTTTCAAAATAACTTGTATTCTCAAGTCACCACTAGACAGGTACAGGTGCCAGGCTTTTGAGAAGATGGAGTTCGTTCAAGACTCATCTTTTATTTTGATATGTATATTTTTGGTGTCTATAACTTTGACAGAACACACATGTATGAAATTACAATATTAATGCAATGGATGATGTTGTTGCTTGTTTACTACTATTCATTGTTGTGTTACTGTACATGATGTCCTCCGCCCCAGAATGTTTCCGCCATTCATGGTTTTGGGGTGTGATAGATTGGTATCAGGGCATTGTTTATAGTGAATTGAGTATATCAACCCATAAAAGATATACTAACTATAAATACATTGGGATTAAAATATTCTGACCAAGAGTTTATACTTATAAATAATAAAATATTTAATTAAGTATACAAGTCTACATTCATACTAAAATCAGTGTCACTAGGACAGTACAAAAGAATTACGATTGTTGAACAACGCATGTGGACTTAGAGACATATAGTCAAAACTGGGAAGATATAGCCTGATCAACTATATTATCCGAGAGTTGACTAGCAAGTGCCTAAGTGTAGTTGTGTGGTTGCAACAAGTCTAAAATCTTACCAACAAACCTACACTGAGAACACTAGAACATAACATCAAACTTAAAATACTATAGGAGTATTTTACATTACTATTAGTTACTTATGTGCCAGATTCTTATACCGCCCTTCTCGCGTAGATTTAATGGCTGGATTCCACATTCCCGGAGACCCGTACTTTCCACCCAATGGAAATGTTGGATGGCTTGAGGAAGAGTCTGATGATGAGCATCAAATCCCTTTGGATGATCATCAAGCAGAAGGCTTCTCGGATGGATCTGACTCTGAGCCTGAAGTCAATAACCTACCTCAAGTAGGTCAAGCCCTGAATGACAACCACCGACCAGTATTTCAAGGACCCACACCTCTGTGGGCAACAAACTTGAATACATGGAGCCATGAACAGGGTCAACCCATTCCCTACAATGGGGATAGAAGTTTCTACAACCTCACTAATGGAGGTTCTGCTGACAGAGTCTTACCCATCATGGTTCGTAGGATTTCTCGGAACACGATATTAGGTCAATCATTTGTCAATCGAATCTTGGAGATTGATGCCAACACTGGTGTTAACACTGTCCGAATTCGCCAACTATAGTCTGCTCATGAAAGGACTCTGGTCCAGAATGCAGCTCTTCAGAGGGAACTCACTGAAATGCGATTTAAAGTCAGAGAACTTCGAGCTCAGCAAGCAAGGACTGATAGGCGTATGAGGGACCTAAAACACCTTCTGTCAGGATCAAGGACTCACTTTGGCAGTTCTCGTCGCCGATAGATCGTTAACAACTTCTCTTTTTGGATATAACCTAGTTATGTAAAACATTGCTCTATTTTCCTATCATGTAAATCATAGGCCTGTTAAGTCTTTGTTAGGTTGTAATTCTGTCAAAATATTCCCATTTTGGTTGATGTAAGGCCTATTAATGTAGGCCGTTTTTCCCGAACTTTTTACATCAGTAATACCAGTAATATTGACAGGTACCTAATCATATGGGAATTATTATCTAAATATAATCATCTATTAGTTTAGATCTTCATTCAATCGTATTGTTGGGCTATGGGGAGTTAGTCCATGAGTCATTTTCACCAATTCTTCCATAAAAATTCTTATCAATGCTTTCATCTTCATAAACTTATAGATCAAAGATGTCGCCTCGCAGAAATCCAAGGAGAAACCCAAATAACGAAACACCACCTCCTCCACCTCCACAACCACCTGATCAGTTTTGGTCATAAGAAGATCCTATGTGCTCATACAAACCCTAACGCTTGGATCTAGGTTTCTCTATTGTACATGCAAGTTATCCAAGACTATAAACCCTAATTTTTGCATATGGAAATCGATATTAACATATTAATGGGTTTAAGATATTACCTTGATTGTTATGTAGCAATAACAATCTCAATTCCTCATTGTATTGACTTTAGAAAGCTTAGAGTCACAAATGTCACTCCTCTAATTGTTCACAAACACCAAGAGCAAGAGGATGAAGAGGAGAGAGGATGGAGGCTGCCCAAAAATGTGTGAAGCCCTAGAAGGATGATTAGCCACGTTTTTGGGTCATAAGGGATGTATATATAGTTAGGCTATTAGGATTATCCAACAAGGAAATCCTAATTTGGATGCTTAAGCCCTAAGCAACCCATAGATTCCTTTCCTTAAGGCCTTGGACGATTTCCTCATGGGCTTTCCCATAGAATTCTTCCACTCCTTAATATAAGACAATCCATAGCCCAAATTGCAATTATCTTATAATTACAATTCCAGTCCCTTAAGTTTAATTAATCTCTTTTAGTCACAAAACTAATTACCGATTAAGTATTGACTAATATTAATTAAACAATATGATTTCTCCTTTAATATATTATTCTCATAATATATTAATAAATCATATTTAATCCTTTCTCTCCATAATTCATCCTATCAAGTTGCTTTGATGAAGGCAACCCAAAAGGACCATGCACCATCAAGTCAAGTACATACCAAAATAGTTATGGACTTAGACACTAATCCAACAGTCTCCCACTTGGATAAGTCTAATAACTATTCTGTATATGACTTCAGATCCTGATCTGCAATCGTAGCTTTCAAAAGCCGCTGTCAACTCTGATCCTATCAGATACACGTGTCCTTTAGATAAGGGATCATATATTCCTCCATTCTAGATATCATATGAGATATGATTTCAAATCATTCTCTTTGTACTATATCTCGACTTCCGATTTATGATGACTGACTAATTGAACAAATCAAATTAGCCCTAGCCCGGCCGAGCATTTACGTTTCTCATCACTAAATCATTGAGGGGCCCAAAGATATCACTTTTATCCTACTTAGGATGAAAGGAACATATAAACTTTGATACAATGCTCTCTTTCACTCACTCACCGAATCACACACAACAATATGTTTTATAACACCAAGTTACTAGTGCGTTTACATATTATCAATGTGCAACTGATTTGCAAGATACAACTCACACATCTCGGTTTCAAGAATATAAGATGTTATCGTCTCACCAATCACTCGTGATACAATTCATGGAGTGATCCAAGTGAGCGTGGGTTTAATCCAATGCTCAAGTCTTATTTGTAAGCACTCATGAACGTTATACTCTTTTAGACAATCCACACACCAATTTACGACAGTCTTCATTCATATCTACTTCCAACATATGAACAACTGTGGCCCGTTCGAATAATTTGACTGTTCTAAACCAATTAAATTATTCAGAAAGTCAAAACATGCAAAGTGAAACACAAGAATAATACTAATCCCATAGTGCCTCAAACCTTTGAGCATAAATAAACCACCTTTTATTTATCACCATATTGATTACTCATTATTTGTTGTTTCGGTTAATCGACCTCTTACTTGAATTATTACACTTATCCCATGCTCCTAGCATGCATACAATGTTTACCTATGTTTCTTTCTTTGTGAAATAGATCAAATTGAACACATTTCCAATCATTCTCATTTCACAACTCCAAATCCTTTTCCATAAGTGAAAGAATATCAAATTTTTGCTACTTATAGAATATGCTAGATTTTAACATTTTATGCAATGATCCTTTCGTAATGTCACTGCACCAAGGTCACAAAGACTATTGCCAATGATATTACAAAGTCCTCTATCGGATATTGTTACAAGAAAATTCCTTAGATATGATGTCTCTCACTCAAAGTACATTCCTTTAAACATCGTTTTGCATAAATGTTTCTAATCTAGACATAGATTTTCAATATTCAATTCCCAATATGGACACATTTCCATATTTTCCATATGACAACTTATTCTTAATAGAATCTTATCTATTCATAATAATGTCGATATGGTCCATCCAATATGGAAACATTTCCATATTTTCCATATGATAACTCATTCTTAATAGAAGCTTTTCTATTCATAATAATGTCGATATGGTCCATCCAATACCATGCTTCCAACTACTCACAAGCAATCAATCCTCGTCGAACTTTAGATTGTCCTTTAATAGTAAATTAATTATTTTAGTGAAAACTGATTCTAGTCCCTTTTCCCTCTAAAGGCGCTAGACATTTGGAAAATTTTATAATGGTCAAATATTAAAGCATTTGCAATCGATCCTATACCCGAAGCGTATGGGACATGATGCATAATGTTTTATTTGCTATGTTCTCAAAATTCGAATTGTGAAGAGGAATGCTGTAATCATAATCGAAATTTTAAGAACACACTATGTACATTTGACTAAATTTATTAACATTTCTCAACCTAAGCCTTTAGATTTGAAATGAAGCATAATATTCTCTCCTTTAATTATAGCAAAACAACTTTACAACCCTTACGACTTTGAAAGGTATAACTCTTGTTTTCTATAATTAATATTGCCAACTTGCAATACGTGCCTTAATAATCATACAATCACAACATTTATGCTCCCACTATCATGATGATTATTATAAAACATAACACTTATGCTCCCACTAGCTTTGACATGTATTCAGAAACAGCTTAACTTTCAGAAAAAAATTACTTATTGAATTTCTTAAGTTCATGTTTCTAATTCTTAGTGCTTTGATAATCTTTTGTCAATGCTTCTTGAACTTATACACCTTCGCCTTAGATAGTTCATATGTGTGTCTAAATAATCAAGACTAATTGCCAAACCTCACAATTCAAATCATGGAAAGGGATACCGTAATCATAATCGAATTCGAGAATGCAATTTTACAATCACTATCTTCTTAAAATCTTTCTTAGTGAAAGCATTTTCTCACAATCATTTTCATGAAGGAGGAAATCTTATGACACTTAGATTTAAATGGTGTATGTGTTACTATCCATGTGAATTTGTTAAAACCAATGTTTACGACAAATTCAAACTCATATGGACCGAACTTTCTTAATCTTGATTTCTTGTCTTATGGTAGCACGGCTTCCCACCATGTCTTCCAAGTAGTTAAGCAACTCACCTTTTCCTATGAATGTACTTTCCATTGATCAAGGTCCTTGCCTTTTATGCATTCAAATGAGAACTCATAGGACTCACATGCATAATTAACTCAATTGGAACAACACAGAAACAAAATAATGTCAACACGATAGGTTGTTAATCTCAACTCGTGTGCCAGTGATGATCGATAAGGTTTATTTGATTTGTTCTTGAAACCTTTCAAGACCATTAAGACTCCCACTGACTCCTTGACATATAAGATTCTCTTGTCAATAAACATTTTTTGACAAACAAATATTCAAGAGTTAGTGTAGTTTTATCAAAACACTTCATAAATTGGTCCTAGTTGGTCTTTGTCTTATCCAAGACATCACAAATTTCCACATTTGATGAACGTTATAAACCTTTTAATACTTGTCACTCATTGTCACAATCTTAACTCTAAGACTTGTTTTGGAATGAAGTATGATTGACTTCTTGATTTAACCATTTCTTTAATTCTTGATTCCTCTTCTTAAACATACAAGTGTACTAAGACTCACTTAGAGGATCATTTGAGATATGGTTCTTAATCATTAAGACCTATCATAAAATATAAAAGGTACTCTCCCTTCTTCTTAGAATGGAGAAGCTTTTATCTTTCTGCCTACCAGATTCTTCTTATTCGTTCTGTCATTGATATAAACCTTTTTAATCAATTCCGAATTACACTTAATCTTATAAGTATAATCATATTTACTAAACCTTTAGTAAATCATGACGAATATCTTTGTTACTCTTATGGTGGACTTGATCAACACACAACTTTGTGTGCTCGATCTCCTAGTCCTTCACTTGACACTTTGTCAATGAATTAGTCTAATTTCCAAATATGAAATTTCTCATTCATCATGCAACCAAGTTGCGTGATTCCAAATTTCTGTCCAATTGAAATTTGGGCGATGAGAAACTCTCCTATTTGGTAAATTCTCGACATTTCCTTAAATAAGAATCATATCCATTCGTTGTAGAAATATGCAAACATCAATTTTCATAACGATTTCATTGCAAGGGAATAAACAAATAAATAAATAAGTCAAACGAAAATTTATTATATTTATAAAAGCAGCGGAAAACATTTGTCCTTACAACGCAAAATCCATTGAAAACTATGTATTTCAAAAGAAAAATTTCTAACAACTCTATCATAACTATCTAAGCTCAAAATCTAATCTTCAAGTCCATGCGATCAAGATCCATTCCTTGTGATTAGATTCATCTTGCTCTTTCACCAAGCTTCCTTTCTTTTCACCGATCTTGCAAAACATTCAAATGCAATCTTATCACATCATGTATTAAGAATCAATGAATAGGAACTTAACGGAGTTAAATAGTGGATTTTACCTTAAGCGCAGCCATACCCTTTGACTCTCCCATCTTCTGGACTCTTCAGGCTCTTTGGGCAGACTTGTATCCAACGCCCTTTCTTTTGGCAGCAAACGCAGGTCGGTTCTCCTAGAACGTCCTCGGAAGCATGGTCGGTTAACTTTCCCAACAAATACGCTCCATTGCTTTGCCAAATCATTTCTAATTCAGCAGCAATGAGCATGTAAGTTAGGTCAATGAGGTTGTCGTCATGATCCATCATATAATACTTTCTTTTGAACTCATTATATAATTCAGGAAGTGATTGCAAAACCCAGTTCATAGCCAACTCATCGGGAAATGACACACCCAACATAATCAACCTATCGATGTGTGATTTCATTCCTGGAATGTGGGCACACACGGATTTACCATCTTCATGTTTCATTTCCAATAGGGCCTTAGTGATATTGAACCTTTCAATTCTTCGATCTTGTGGGTTAGGAAGAACAATTGGAGGAGGTGGAGGAAGTGAAGCATGATTTCTTGTTCCTCGATCAAATCGTGGAATACCATCTTCATGTGGAATGCTTGTTCCACGGGATTTGGGAAGACCATAGTTGTCGAACATTGACATCTACAAAACGGGAGAAACAAATTCAAGTTAGTTGATTGATTGAGTCCTTAGTAAATCACCCAAATGAGATACTAAGGCTAGGACCCAACACAATATTCTACAACTCGGGAGAGGGATGCTGTAACCCAAATTGCAGAACATTTGAAGGTAAGTGAATGACGATTCACTAATTTCCACCATGAAAAACGAAAAACAAAATTATGTTTTAAATATATGAAAACTCCTAGATCCTTTGAGATGCATTGAACATATCAATGGCATGTTTAAATCTCGATATGCCCCTCTAGTTTGTGACTGGGATGCCGAGGATCACAAAGTGGGTGTGAATAACCATGCAAACTAACATGGTGCCCTCACATGTTACAGTCTCCTATTCGATGTGCCGGTAAACCACACACGCTCCACCGAACTATGACAAACATTGAGTCACCCTTTGCTACCTTTTCTTAGAACCATTTAGTGTGTTGGTAAACCACACACGCTCCACTAACGTCTTCGCAAGGGCACAAAGTGTAATTTCATGGAATTGCATCAATTCACTTTGCCTATGTAACTAACATTGGGAATTTGTAAAAACATTTAGTTACTTTTGTATTTCATTATACTTATAATGGAAGATTTCGTCCTATCCTACCCGTTCTAAAACGACCCTCCACTAGTCAAGAGTGCGGTGGGTAAGAGTGGATACCCATTCAATCGCCATATTATAGGCAATTTCCTTAAACACCCCTTATAGACCAGCTTCGTGAATGACGCCTACTAACCGTAAGACTGACTTTTACTCATACATATATGTAATGTTAGACTTTTAATGTTATATATAGTATAGGGTGTATTTTACACTTTTAAAATACTAGGTGGTCAAATTTAACAATTATACTTTTAATTCAATTAAATTGTAAACCTAAACTTTTATGGATTTATTCAACCTCTTTTAATTATACACCTTAATTAATTAATAAAACCACAAGGGTGTGATTTGAACTTTTCAAAACATTACTAGGGTTTTTAGAATTTAACATTCCTAATTAAACTTTTAATCAACTTTTAAATTCCAAAACTTGAGGGAAAGTTTTGAAACATTTCAAAACATTATGGTTTAGAATTTAAATATCAAAATTAAACTATTAATCAAAATTTAAATTCCAAAACTTGAGGGCAAGTTTTGAAACCTTTTTTCAAAACATTAGGGTTTCAACTATTTAAATTTCAAAACAACAAAACTTTTGTGTTCAAATTTAAACTATAAAGCTTAAAGGGGAAAATATGAAACTTTTCATAACAACATTGATCAAATAACAAATAATCTTAATTAACATTTAATCACATAATTATCCATATTTGATTTATTTAATGATTTCTTGCAAAACAATTTACCAATTTAATCAAAATAATTAATCAATTATCACATAAGGAAACAAATATTTTATTAATTGATAATTATCTTCAATTAGATCAAGAATATACTCATATATAACAAAAAATCGGATTTATACTGATCTAATATGGTAAGGCAACTATCCTTAAGCAAAAACAGCAAGAAATCCCGGTTTTCCCTCCATCTGACCAGCTGACTCGCCGAGTTAGGTATGGACTCGTCGAGTCAGCATGAACTCGGCGAGTTCAGCCCCCAGAAACCCAAAAATCGAATTTTTCAATCATACAAAGCATCAATACAATAGAAACCAATCTAGGCTCCGATACCACTGATGTGTTTTGGTCATAAGAACATCTTATGTGCTCATACAAACCCTAATGCTTGGATCTAGGTTTCTCTATTGTACATGCAAGTTATCCAAGACTATAAACCCTAATTCTAGCATACGGAAATCGATATTAACATATTAATGGGTTTAAGATATTACGTCGATTGTTATGTAGCAATAACAATCTCAATTCCTCCTTGTAATGACTTTAGAAAGCTTAGAGTCACAAATGTCACTCCTCTAATGGTTCACAAACACCAAAAGCATGAGGATGAAGAGGAGAGAGGATGGAGGCTGCCCAAAAACGTGTGAAACCCTAGAAGGATGATTAGCCACGTTTTTGGGTCATAAGGGATGTATATATAGTTAGGCTATTAGGGTTATCCAACAAGTAAACCCTAATTTGGATGCTTAATCCCTAAGCAACTCATAGATTCCTTTCCTTAAGGCCTTGGATGATTTCCTCATGGGCTTTCCCATAGAATTCGTCCACTCCTTAATATAAGACAATCCATAGCCCAAATTGCAATTATCTTATAATTACAATTCCAGTCCCTTCAGTTTAATTAATCTCTTTTAGTCACAAAACTAATTACCAATTAATTATTGACTAATATTAATTAAACAATATGATTTCTCCTTTAATATATTATTCTCATAATATATTAATAAATCATATTTAATCCTTTCTCTCCATAATTCATCCTATCAAGTTACTTTGATGAAGGCAACCCAAAAGGACCATGCACCATCGGGTCAAGTACATACCAAAATAGTTATTGACTTAGACACTAATCCAACACCACCTACTCCTCAGTTCGACACGACAGCTCTAAATGCTACTGTAGTTGCAGCTGTGGCTTCTGCAATGGCCTAATATCATTCATCTGGTTCCACTGGAGGAGGAACCCCTGTTCAGTCTGTTCAGGTTGAAGCTCATGTGCGCTCGAGAGAGTGCTCCTATAAGGACTTCACAAACTGCAAGCCATTATCCTTCAATGGTACTGGCGGAGTCATTGCCCTCTCGAAATGGTTCGAGAAAACCGAATCGGTTTTTGAAATCTGCTCTTGTTCATAGGAGAGCAAGGTGAAGGATGCTGCTTGCACCTTTGAAACAAAAGCCCTAACATGATGGAACGGCCATGTTAAGTCACTACCTCTTATAGTGGATAATGCGATGGGCTGGGAAACCTTGAACGACCTCATGATTGAGGAATATTGCCCGAGGGGTGAGATCCAAAAGCTGGAGGAAGAACTATGGAGCCTAACCATGAAGGGCTCCAACGTAGTCGCCTACACCGCTAGATTCTGTGAACTGGTGGCCCTCTGTCCCAACATGATTCCTTCAGAGGTAAAGAAGATTGAAAGATACATATGGGGACTGGTGCCCCCATACCAGGGAAATGTTTTGGCATCACACCCCACTACATTTGATAGTGCCATGCGATTGGCACAGCGGCTCATAGACCATGGGGTTCGTACCCCAGCCGCAACAACTACCCTGGCCATCTCAGAACCTCCAAGAACCACTGATTCCAAGCGGAAGTTTTGGGATAGTAAGAAGAAGGCAAAGGCTGCTAAGAAGAGGCAGGTCGTGGCAGTACATGCTGAGATAACACCTGCCGCTGTTGCTCCGATAAAACAGTATGCTGGAAGTTTGCCTAAGTGCAACAAGTGCAACTTCCATCACGACGGCGCCTGCCTGGTGATGTAGTGTCTCAACTGCAACGGGAAGGGGCACACAACCCGTTTATGTAAAGCTTCAGCAAAACAAATCAACCCCGGTGCTGGAATGGGCCAAACTTGCTACGGATGTGGTGAGGTAGGCCACATCAAGAGAAACTGCCCAAAGGCAGGGTTTGTTGGTGGAGCGGCAAGAGTTTGGGCCATAGGCCATGAGGAAGCGGTTGTCGACCCCACAGTGGTCACTGGTACGTTCCTCCTCGATAACTCTTATGCATGCATTCTATTTGATAGTGGAGCGAAGAGGAGTTTCGTGAACCAAAAATTTACTCACTTACTTAGGAAAAAATCACGAACACTTAATGAACCGTTCACCGTGGAAATGGATAATGGAAAGAAAGAGAGAACTAGCAGTATATTCATAGGGTGTACCCTAACTTTAGATAACCATTCATTTTTTATCGATCTTATACCGGTCTCAATTAAAAGTTTCAACATCATTATCGGCATGGATTGGCTGAGTCTTTATCGTGCCGATATCATGTGTTACGAAAAGGTTGTTCGCCTTAATCTTCTGTCTGGCGAAACCTTAGTAGTTTATGGCGACAAAATCGACACGAACCTCCGTATCATCTCGAGTATCCAAGCTCAGAAATTCTTACGAAAGGAATGTACAACATTCCTTGCTCATGTGGTCAATATGAGCCAAGAAACAAAAGACATCTAGAACATTCCATTAGTACACGACTTTCCAGACATCCAGAAGAACTCCCAAGATTACCTCCACAACGTCAAGTCGAGTTCCGAATCAACTTAGTTCCATGGCCTACCCCAGTAGCCAAATCGCCCTATCATCTAGCACTTGCAGAGATGCAAGAACTGTCCGGTCAACTTAACGAACAGCTCAGCAAGGGCTTTATAAGACCAAGCTTCTCACCCTGGGGAGCTCCAGTCTTGTTCGTTAAGAAGAAAGACAGATCGTTTCGCATGTGCATCGACTATAGGGAGCTCAACAAACTGACGGTCAAAAATCGTTATCCATTACCTAGGATCGATGATTTGTTTGACCAACTGCAAGGGGCAAGCTTCTTTTCAAAAATTGACTTAAGATCCAGATATCACCAATTACGAGTACTAGGGGAGGATGTTCCGAAGACAACCTTCCGCACTCGTTATGGGCACTACGAATTTGTAGTGATGCCATTCGGATTAACAAACGCACCTGCGGTATTCATGGACTTAATGAATCGGGTGTGTCGTCCTTACTTGGATCAGTTCGTCATCGTTTTCATTGATGACATACTTATCTACTTTCGTAGTAAGGAGGAGCATAGTCAACATCTGCGACAAGTCCTCGAAACTTTACGGTTGGAAAACCTCTATGCGAAGTTCTCGAAATGCGAATTTTGGATTCGACAAGTCGAATTCTTAGGGCACGTGGTTAGAGAAAAGGGAATACACGTGGACCCTTCCAAAATCAAGGCCATTGAGAACTGGTCAGCACCGAATACGCCTACGGAAATTCGTCAATTTCTAGGCCTCGTTGGCTATTATCGCAGGTTCATTCAGAACTTCTCCTGCAATAGCGAAACCTCCAACAACATTGACCCAGAAGGGCGTGGCCTTTGACTGGGAAGACTAATAGGAAAGATCGTTCCAAACGCTCAAACGAGCCTTGTGCACCGCACCAATACTATCCCTTCCCGAAGGAATAGAAGACTTCGTATTCTATTGCGATGCATCGAATCAAGGGCTCGGATGTGTTCTGATGCAACGGGGAAAGGTCATCGCCTATGCCTTGAGACAGCTAAAGACACATGAAGTCAACTAGACAACCCACGATCTTGAATTAGGAGCAGTTGTGTTTGCTCTAAAAATCTGGATACATTACTTGTACGGAACGAAGAGCACTATCTTTACAGACCACAAGAGTTTACAACACATCTTCGACCAGAAAGAGCTCAACATGAGACAACGACGGTGGGTCGAGCTACTCAGTGATTACGAATGCAAAATTCGTTATCATCCGGGTAAAGCCAACGTAGTAGCTGACGCCCTAAGTCGGAATGAATATTCTGGTCGTTGGGTCAAATCATTGACAATGACTATCCATTCACACTTGTCCACCCAAATTAAGGCAGCTCAGCTTGATGCTTTGAAGCCTGCAAATGTGGCGGGTGAATCCCTAAGAGGGATGGATAAGAACTTGGAGGTTAAGGGTAACAGAGCTTACTGTTTCATGGACCGGATCCGGACCCCGAACCTAGGTGGTTTTAGAAACTTAGTCATGAATGAGGCGCACAACACTCGTTATTCCGTACACCCGGGATCAGATAAGATGTATCTGGACCTCAAAAAAGTTATACTGGTGGCCTAACATGAAAGCAGAGATTGCTACCTTCGTGAGTAAATGCCTTACTTGCGCAAAGGTCAAGGTCGAATACCAGAAACCATCCGGTCTTTTACAACAGCCGGAGATACCAGAATGGAAGTAGGAGCGGATAACTATGGATTTCATAACCAAGTTTCCCAAGACGACGGGTGGACTTGATTCCATATGGGTCATCATCGATAGGCTGACCAAGTCTGCACACTTCCTACCGATCAAAGAAACAGACAAGATGGAGAAGCTTACAAGGACTTACATTAAGGAGATTGTAAGACTGCACAGAGTTCCTTTATCCATTATCTTGGACAGAGATAGTAGATTCACTTCGAGGTTCTTGCAGTCATTACAAGGTTCCTTAGGAACTAGGTTGGACATGAGTACAGCCTACCATCCATAGACCGACGGGCAAAGTGAGAGAATTATCCAGACCTTGGAAGATATGTTGCAAGCCTGTGTGATCGACTTCGGGAAAGCATTGGATACTCATTTACCCCTTTTCGAATTTTCCTATAACAACAGTTATCACACGAGCATAAAGGCTGCTCCATTCGAAGCCCTCTATGGCCGAAAGTGCAGATCCCCTCTGTGCTGGGCTGAGGTGGGTGATACCCAGTTAGCTAAGGGATGAGTTCCTGAAAGCACTCTCACAGGTCCGGAAATCATACGGGAAACAACGGAGAAGATCGTTCAGATCCGAGAACGATTGAAAGCCTCCAGAGACCGACAGAAATGCTACGTTGATAAACGTAGGAAACCATTGGAATTCCAGGTGGGCGACCGCGTTCTATTGAAGGTCTCACCCTAGAAGGGCTTAATACGCTTCGGAAAGCGTGGAAAGCTAAATCCAAGGTATATTTGGCCTTTTGAGATTCTCACAAGAATCGGCCCAGTAGCTTACAAACTTAACTTGCCACGCGAACTCAGTAACGTACATCCTACCTTCCACATCTCGAACTTGAAAAAGTGTCTGACCGACGAGACTGTTGTTATTCCACTCGACGAGATCGAGATCAACGAGGGCCTCAACTTTTTGGAAGAACTAGTAGAAATCATGGACTGAGAGGTCAAGCAAACGAAACAAAGACGTATCCCGATAGTGAAGGTTCGCTGGAACGCCAAACGAGGACCTGAATTCACTTGGGAACGAGAGGATCAGATGAAGCTAAAATATTCTCACCATTTCGTTTAGTTATTTGTAACTTCTTGTTTTCTTAAATTCTAATTTCGGGATGAAATTCCGTCTAACGGAGGGATGATGTGACTACCCGAAATTTCCATTCTGTACGAATATTATAAGGTTAATAGAAGTTATAACAGTCAAAGTAAATTTTCAGACTTTTCTATATAAGTTTGAGTATTTCGGGATTTACACTTAAGGAGATATCAGGAGAGTGGATGCACTAGGGTTTTGTGCAACACTATTATTCCAAATCTCTATTACATTAGAGTTCATTGTGGGAATAAAAATATTTTCTACCAAAAATCCGAGGACTATAAATATGATTCTTAGCCAAATTATTTCATTTGTTACATTTCCAACTAGAGAAAAGCCATTTTCTCTCTCACGGATCTTCGGATTTTCATCCCAAATCGTGAGTACCCTTCTCTAGTTACATTATATGGCTTATAACATGTTTAATAACCTCGATTACATAGCAAAACTGCAAGATTCGGGAGTTTACCGCCCAAGAACATCTTGGGGAGTAAACTCTTATATGAGGATGCCTAGTCCCTTCCACATGTTAAATAACGACCTTAGGCTTGTATGTAAGTGTATTTAAGACAAGAAAACATCAAAGAAACACCCAAGTTTAGGTGTTCGTGGCCCAAGGAGTTCTTGGACCGTGAACTCCACAAACAAGGACCAAAGGGTGTTTTAACACTCCTAAAGCTTTGGAAAATTACCTAGGTTTACTCCTACATAAATTAAGGACTTAAACACATCCAAAAACCCCTCTTTTGAGAGTTTACGGCCCTATAATTGTGCCTGGGTCGTGAACATCAAATTAAGGCACCAAAGTGTGCCGAAGGCCTTCATTTGCTTTAGGTAAAAGTCTAGAACATATCCTACATGTGTATGAGACTTGAAAGCATAAAAAAAACACCCTTCCATAAGAGTTTACGGCAGTAAACTCAAAGAGATTTGGCCTTTGGGCCATAAACTCCTCAATGGAGTGTATCTATGCCTTAAACACATCCAAGAATTAATCCACCAAGTTAGAATACTTCTAGGGATCATTTAGAACTTCAAAACACCAAATGTCACCAAGCTTGAGAGTTCACGGCCGTAAACTCAAGGGTTTACAACTTTGAACTTCTTGTGTGATGGTCATGGAAAAGTAAACTCAAGTATAGGGTCCTTTGGAACCCTAAACCCAAGTGCCTTGTCCCACAATAGCTTAGATGCAATCCTTAGGGCTTATAACACTTATATAAAGTGTTTATTATGTTCTAGGATGTCTTAACATTATCAATTAGTAGTTTAAGACTAATTGGATACATATATGTGGTATTATATGTTAACCAGGGTCATAAAATGTGTTCAAGACATCACTTGTCACCTAGCGATCCTACATCTTCAATTCATCCATACCACTCACTACAGGTGAGTTCATACCCCTTAACCAATGATTTAAATGTTTTTAAATGCTTTATGGGGGGGGGGGGGGGGGGAATACAAGTTAAATACTTATAGTTATTACATCAATCACATGTGATTCATAACTATAAAACCAATGATTTCTTACTGTTCAAACTATTTATCAAACTGTATTGTTTCAAACTATTTTAGAAAATCTTTTACTTATCAAATACTTTTACTTAAACTCTTTAATACTTATTATCAATTGCATGTCCATGTATGTATACTTATATAATAAATGTTTAAAAGGCTTAGGAAGGCGTGCCTTCCCTATTTCCTTTTCGCGCTTGAGATGTGGTCTGGTGGGATATCGGGTATCCATCCGAAGGTCATTTAAATATTAATTATATATCATGTGTACATATATATTCATAAAGGTCCTTCCAGTTCATTCAGTACCCTTGGGTAGCAAGGGTATACTTCCAGGTTCATACGTACCAATTACATCATTAGTAAGTTACCATAGGGGTAGCACAGGAGAATACTAATACTATAACTAGAACAAAGAAACATACAATGAGTCAGTTCATTCATGAGTCAGTTTGAGTAGTACACACAGTACATTACTATACATGCTAGATAGAGAGAACATCCATTACAGCTAGCACACGCAGAACATTTCAATACACACAGGCTAGATAGAGGAAGATTACACTTTCAGTTAGCACATTTATTACATATACGTTTATGCAGTTATGTGAACCATTGAGCGGGTCATGGCACTTCCTACCACGACTGTTCTTGTATTCCGAATCTCCTTAACTGGAGAGTGTATGAGTTTGCATATAGATCTATACTGGATTGACTATCCTACACCTTGTAGCTCGCTACAGTGGGACTTGCAAGTCTACGAGTGCCAAATGTCATTTCTTATGGCGTCTTACATCGTCGTTTTACTAGAGCCGATAGCAGGATACAGGTTGATCACATGTTATTTGAAAACACCTTTTTGTATTAAGGTAGTTAGTACCACGGTAGTCACTTATTACAAATACTACGGTACGATAATATTTTTCCATTACATTCACTTCGTGAATATTCAAACGATGCACGGTAATGTAGTAACTATATTTTTGGTTAATGATAGTCAGCATTTGGGAAACACACACTCTAACAAGAGACATATACACGAACACGAGATGCCTTGGTAGAAGGCTGCAGTTAGTAGAAAACATAGGGTGTTCCAGGAGAGTTCAAACATTATACAAAACATTGTACAAAACATTTTACAGAAACAACTTCCAAACGTTTTCATACAAACTCAAACATTAATATACTTATGATCTCACCAACATTAATTTGATACTCGCTTTCAAAATAACTTGTATTCTCAGGTCACCACTAGACAGGTATAAGTGCCAGGCTTTTGAGAAGATGGAGTTCGTTCAAGACTCATCTTTTATTTTGATATGTATATTTTTGGTGTCTATAAATTTGATAGAACACACATGTATGAAATTACAATATTAATGCAATGGATGATGTTGTTGCTTGTTTACTACTATTCATTATTGTGATGTTGTACATGGCGTCCTCCGCCCCAGAATGTTTCTGCCATTCATGGTTCTGGGATGTGACATGGAAGCTATTGGCGGATACAATGTCGCAAGGAGAAGCTCTGAAGATGTCATGGGATGAGTTCTTGGAACAACTGAAGGTGCAGTACTGTTCATAGATAGATCTGATTGATCTGAACAATGAATTCCAAAACTTGAAGAAGTGGAGAATGAGCATCGACAACTTTGATGCTACATTCACGGAAAAGATGAAGTTGTTTTCATACCTAGTGCCAACCGAAATCTCTAAATTTGAGAAGTTCGCAAATGGATTGCCAGCCAAATTTGGCCCAAGAAACAAGATGGCAACCACTCAGAAATCAGTTTTTCAAGGGGCTAAGAATGTGGAGACCCAGAAGAAGGAATGGGCTCTGGAGAGGGCCAAGGTTGGCGAGAAAAGGAAATTTGATGGATCTTCAAGGTCCAACAAGAAAAGAAAATTCTCGAAGTCTGGTTCGAGGGAAGGAGGAGATGAAGCAAAGTGGTGTCACAAGTGTAAGAAGAAGCACCAAGGCAAATGTGATGGAGGGGTCACCTATTTCAAATGTGGAAAGTCTGGGCACTATGCCAACGATTGCACGTTTACTAAGAAATTCTGTTATGAGTGCATCGAGGAAGGGCACATTTGGAGGGACTGCTCGAAGAATAAGGAGATAGGAAGACCCAACATTCCACCGAAGTCGAAGGAAAGAGCCTTCCAGATGACGCTCGAGGCTATGAAGGAGGCAGCAAACGTCACTTCAAGTACCTTCTTGTAAATGGTTTGCCTGCCAATATATTGTTAGATTTCGGAGAAAACTACTCCTTTGTGTCACATAAGTTTGGTAGGAGACTATCATTACCTGAAGAAAAATTTGATAATGCCCTGATTGTAGAAGTTTCCAGTGGCAAGTTCGTACCTGTTAGTGATCGTATTAGGAACATCGTTATCGACCTAAACGGAAACAAATTCCAAGAGGAGCTACTACCCATAGAGTTAAAAGGTTTCAACATCGTTTTGGGAATGCATTGGCTTAGCACCAATGATGTTGTGATCCTTTGCAGGAAAAAGATCGTAAGAGTGAACCCACTCGAAAAAGATTCATTTATGGTGTACGGGGACAAACGCAGAGTGAATTGTCGAATCATCTCTCTGATGAAAGCCAGAAAATGCTTGTCCAAGGGATATGCATCATACGTGGCGTTTGTTATCGATGTTAAGAAGGAAAAGAAGGAGGTGCAGAATATATCGGTCGTACGTGATTATCTGGAGTTCTTTCCCAAATATCTTCACGGATTACCACCTGATACACAAGTAGACTTCCGAATAGACTTGTTACCTGGAACGACACCAATAGCAAAATGACCATACCGACTAGCACCGATGGAGATGAAGGAGAACATGACGCAACTTCAAGAGTTGTTGGAAAATGGTTCATTTGACCTAGTTCATCACCCTGGGGAGCTCCGGTGTTATTCGTGAAAAAGAAAGATCGAAGCATGAGAATGTGTATAGACTACCGAGAGTTGAACAAGGCAACGGTGAAGAATAAGTATCCATTTCCAAGGATTGATGACCTATTCGATCAGCTGCAAGGTTCAATCTATTTCTCAAAGATCGATCTTAGTTTAGGATATCATCAGCTGAAGGTAAGAGAGAAGGATATTGAGAAGACTGCATTCAGAACTAGATATGGACACTATGAGTTCTTAGTTATGTCATTTGGACTAACCAATTCTCCAGAAACGTTCATGGATTTGATGAATAGGTTTTGTAAACCATTCCTTGATAAATTCATGATCGTGTTCATAGATAACATTCTCATTTACTCAAAAAGTCAGGAGGAGCATAGCAAGCATCTACGAGAGGTGTTAGAAGTCCTAAAGAAGGAGAAGCTATATGCAAAGTTCTCCAAGTGTGATTTTTGGATCCGAGAAGACCAATTCTTGGGTAATGTGGTTAACCAAGAATGAATAATGGTTGACCCAACAAAAATCAAAGCAGTGATGAAGTAGGAACGAACAAAAATTCCCACAAAGATTCGAAGGTTTCTAGGATTAGCTAGATATTACCGACGATTTATCCAAGGATTTTCTTCGATAGCTGCTCCATTAATAGCTTTGACCCACAAAGGAACTACTTATACGTGGAGTGAGAAGCATGAAGAAGCATTCGAGAAGCTAAAGAAGAAGTTATGTGAACCACTGTTTCTTTCTCTACCCGATGGAGTTGAAGACTTTGCGGTCTATAATGATGCATCTGGAGTTGGGTCGGGTTGTGTTCTGATCCAAAGAGACAAGGTGATAGAATATACATCTCAAAAATTGAAGGAGCATGAAAAGAACTACCCCACTCATGATCTGGAGTTGGTAGCGGTAGTTTTTGCCTTGAAGATATGGAGATATTACATCTATAGCACGAAGTGAAAACTTTTCACTAATCATAAGAGTCAACAGTATCTTTCTAATAAAAAAGAATTGAATATGAGGTAACGACGCTGGCTGGAATTACTCAAGGACTACGACTATGAGATACTTTACCACCCTGGTAAAACCAAAGTTATCGCAGATGCTCTCAATCGGAAAGTTAACCTTGTAAGAAAAAGACCAAGAGCGTTGAGAATAGAAGTTTTCTCGAAAATCATGGAAAGCATCAAGAAAGCTCAAGAAGAAGCTATAGAGAAGAATGACCGAAAGGAAGAACGTTTGGGCAAGACGTTAGAATTCAGTACCAACAGTCAAGGGCTGAAGGTATTCCAAGATCGGATTTGGGTACCTAAGAAGGGAGGGATAAGAGATCTTCTGATGGAAGAAGCTCACAAGACCATTTACTCAATTCATCCCGGTAGCACTAAAATATATATGGACCTAATACCCTACTACTGGAGGCCGACGATGAAGCTCGATGTTGCGAAGTATGTGGCCTAGTGTGTGACTTGTGCAAGAGTTAAGGCACAACATCAAAAACCGTATGGGAGTTTAGAACCTTTACCTGTACCCATGGGTAAATGGGAAGACATCACCATGGATTTTGTGACTAAACTACCCACGACGAAAAGTGGTCACGACATGATTTGATTGGTTGTGGATCGTTTCACTAAGAGTTCACACTTCATAGCAGCCAACGAGAGATGCTCTATGGATAAGCTCACAAATGCTTACGTGAAGGAGATAGTAAGACTTCACGATGTTGCTCTTACAATTGTATCGGATCGTAATAGTCGTTTCACGTCAAGGTTCTGGAGAAGTCTACAAGAGGAATTGGGTACGAAGTTGTGTTTGAGTATAGCTTACAATCCGCAGACTGAGGCCAGAGCGAAAGAATGATTTAAACACTTGAAGATATGCTGAGAGCATGTACCCTGGAGTTCCAAGGGAACTGGGCTGAGCACTTACCTCTGGTAGAGTTTTCCTACAACAATAGTTTCAACTCGAGCATCAAGATGGCACCCTATCAAGCTTTGTACGGACAGAAGTGTCGTATGACGTCTTGTTGGATCGAGGATGGAGAAAAGCAGTTTATGGGCCCCGAGATAGTCCATGAGACTTCTGAAAAGTTGAAGGTGATCAGGGAAAGAATGTTAGCAGCTTAGGATCGTTAAAAGAGCTATGCTGACAAAAGAAGACAACCGATGACCTTTGAATTTGAGGATTCAGTTTTGCTTAAAGTCTCACCGTGGAAGGGACTTATAAGATTTGGGAAACAAGGGAAGTTGAGTGCAATGTTTATTGGACCATTAAAAGTTCTTCAGAGGATTGGGAACCAAGCTTACAAGCTCGAATTACCCGAAGAACTAGATGGTATTCATAACACTTTCCATGTGTGTTATTTGAGGAAGTTAACAGGAGAAGTTCCCGACATAATTCCAATCTCAGAGTTAAGAATGGATGAGAATAAGAGGCTGATTGAAGAGCTTCAGGTAATTGTTGACCGTAAGACTAAGAAGTTAAGACACAAGATGGTCGACTTAGTGCTAGTCCGTTGGAAAAATACGAATGGGCTGAAACTCACCTGGGAAACAGAGAGTGACATGAGGAGTCACCATCCACATCTGTTTGCTGATGCATGATTCCTAGACAGAATCATCCAAAGGGGGAGAGAACTGTAATGCCCGTGTTTCTGGGCTAAGCATTAATATAGAGATGTAATAGTCAGGTCAACCATTGTAACCCATTTTGAAATAATAAAGATGAATTATTTGAGTAATACGTGAATTATGTGAATTTATGTGCTTATTACTTGTTTATAACGATATAATAAATAAAGGATAAAAATAAGCGTAAAAAGAAGTGTTAGATAAACCCAATATCGATGAAGAAATTTTTATTGGTCGTCACAAGGATTACGGACATATAAAGAACGTCGAAATTCGAGTTATAACAAAGAAGTTATGATCTGTCGAAGTTTCACGACAAAATCGGCACGACGCTTTGTAACGTAAATAGTGGATTTATGATAGAGACTTTTTGGGCTAAGTAATATAAACCAAAGTTTTAGTATATGTTAAACCGAGAGCGTGCATAAAAAAACGCCCAAATCTGACTTCGTATGAGGAAGTTATGAATTTTCTAAGATTTAGCTTAACAGTGCACAACCCGAAAATTTGAATTTTAGATCGGTCGATTTTCAGCCAAAAGAATCTAAACGAGAAATGAAGATATTGTTAATAGGAGTTAAACGATAAAAAGATAGTCGAAAACAGAGCTCGTATGCGAAAGATATGGACGAAGCTTAGTCTCTACTCTTCAAGCGCGATAAATACGATACAGTTTTTGTAAATCTGAGATAGAATGAGAATTAGCTAACGGGGTCTAAATGAAAGTTGTAGTACTCGTAAATACCAATGCGTGAGTATAAATAACGAAGAAAAAAGAGCTTGTACACGGTATATACGGACGAAGCTTAGGGGTTACTCTACGATAAAATCCTTATAAATAAAGGATGAATCCTTCATAATTTCTTCACACCATAACCTTTCTTTCTCTCTCTAACTTCTCTCTAGCCTCCTTAAACCCCTCCCAAGTCTAGGGAACCTCCCTAGCATGAGAAGAAATCCCCGGAGCGCCCGAAAACTCCGAGAAGAAAAGCTTTCATCTTGGAAACGCTACTCCAGTAAAGCCCCCGATTTTTTTTTAATAAAAACCCGTTGCAACTGAGCTATGCCTACGCTATTTTTAATATAGGTTTTAATTAATTATAATAACGTTATTAGGAACTTATAATAAGTACTTGGACTATTATTATGGGTTATATAAGTATTATTTAACGCTTATATAATAATAATAATAGCTAGACTATTAATTAGTCTTGGCAAATAAAAGAACAAACTATAGTGGTAATAATACTAGGTTTCGTTGAAGGAAATTATTTTTAAGAAGTGAAGCACTGTCTGAGTTCATATACGCCACATTTTCAGGTGAGTGCATAGTTACTTTCATCTTACATAGATATGAAGTATTTAATATAAACTACGTGTTATGTGTGCATATTGTTTGAATACTTGTTGTCTATGCTGATGAAAGATTTTTATATACGTTTTAAATGATTTAAACTGTATATGTATTTTATATCTACAAAAATGTTGGTGTAAAACATAGGTAGATGTAATAGACGATGTGTGAAAAATGATGAGAGGCTGCGATGTTGTTGTTGATTCTGTCATCTAGAGGAGTATGGATGACGACCACAGACTCTTCTAGACAGTCTAGTAGAACGCTAGCAGACTCGCAACCTGTAGGTGTTTGTGAACGATGTGTTCACCGGTGTACTCCATCCCCCTCAAAGCTGTCTTACGGACATTTATTAATGAGGAATCCCCTTAGCATTAACGTCCATCCCGATGTTGATCCTTAGTCTAGGTCCCTTATGATAGGTGTTTTAGGGACGTAATGTGAGGATAACGGGAACAGGTAATCGAGTTATTGTTGGTTAATGAAATTAATAAACTTATTTATTGTGGGTTGAAAACCTTATGTCCTCACCAGGCTCCCAAGCCTGACCCACTCAGTTTCATGTATTACAGGTAGTGGCGTTCGAGCATAGATGTGATGTTTTGGATGAGGGATTACGGATATAGGCATGTAGATATAAAATAATGTAGTAAGACTTATATTGTGTTGTTTATGATTTTGATCTGTAACGAACATGACATCCCTAGTCCTTTTAATGAAATACATTTCTACGGAAATGTTTTGATAAATCTTTATCATATTTTATTGTGGGAACAAATTCCGCAACACTTTTATGAAAAATAGTACTCTGATTTTCAAACAAACATAAACAAAATCGGTCTTTTCTGGCCGTGAAAATGGGGATGTCGCAAACTACAATATACTATTTTCTTATACAGATAAACTTACATTTCTTGAAACTACATCATACTATTTCAGAGTACAACTACATTTACATGTTTTGGTCTTAGGATATTAAGACTACAATACGTTTACAACAGAAATTATAGAATTTTCTAGAAGAACACATTTACATTTTTAACGAACCAATGACAGATTTCCAATACAAACATGCTTATGAACTGACCAACTTAATTGTTGATATTCTTTTCAAAACCACTTGTATTCTCAGGGAATCAGTAGACAGGTATCCACACAGGTATTGAGAACGCGTAGCTTCATAGAGTCACGTCTTTTATTTTTGCTATACATTTTGGTGTCAAGTATATAATGATTTGAACACAGATGTAAAAACTGTACTTTATCAATATCATGGTTGTTGTACTTTTATTACTATTATGCGATTGTCGTGATACTGTACATCATGTCATCCGCTCCCAAACGATTCCGCTGTTCTGATTTCAGAATGTTACAATGCTTATTGATGTGAGGTGGCCACTTGGGGAGTACGTTGAGCGTACAAGCTGGTACGTTGTGCTTACTAGCCCCAGAACGAGTAAGCTAAGTGTACGAGTTGAGTACGTCCTGCGTACTCAGCAGGTGGACTTCGGATTTGGGCTTCTCGATTTCTGCCCATATGTGGACCTTAGGAATTTAGGGCCTTGTTGGGGAATATATTTCTAGTTTGGACTCTTTTCCAATAAGGCCCACTAA
This sequence comes from Lactuca saligna, assembly GCF_052625555.1. Taxonomy (NCBI): domain Eukaryota; kingdom Viridiplantae; phylum Streptophyta; class Magnoliopsida; order Asterales; family Asteraceae; genus Lactuca; species Lactuca saligna. The sequence continues at coordinate 145,443,680 of NC_136417.1, forward strand.
CGATTTAGGACCAATTTGGAAGATTGGGCCATAATAAGCCTTGGGTTACCATTTTTGGAATTAGACCTTTTTGAGTAATTGGTTTGGACTTTGGCCTTAGGTGAAGTTAGGCAAAGGGTAGAATGGTCTTTTACCTTATTTTGGACTCTTAGTATGAGTCAGGATCCAATCATTAACTGGATGTTATTTTATGATGATAACGCAGGAATCTTCGGACCATCAACTAGAGATTTGTTTGTGAGATTCAACAGTCTGAGGCGAGTCGAGGAACCAATGCCGACTCATGGTTTATTATGTTAGGGTGATAGATTTTCGTGTGACTCTTGCATGTGTGTGTGTTTGTATGCTTAGTGGGCGCGACCTAATGGGTAATATGTATTCTATTGTTTGTTATACTTGTAAGTTTGTATGCTGGGCGGGGACCGTTGTGAGAGTTAAGGCGATGACCTTTGTACTCAGTTAGTGGGGCCTGTTATGCGAGTTAGGGTGAGGCCCGTTATACTCAGTGGAAGGGGACCATTATGCGAGTTAGGGCGGGGCCTGTTACACTGATCGGGCAGGGCCCATTATATGTTCCATATGTGTGGTATGTGGTATTTTAAAGGAAACTCACTAAGCTTCATTCTTATGGTTTTCAGTTTATGATGCATATATATATGGTGCAAAAGGGAAGAACGGGAGATGATTGCAGTCCACACACAATATTGTTCCACATTTCATGATAACTCTAATATTTTATGATGTTTTGGTACATTTTTTCCACTTGGGATTTATGATGATGTTTTGGGATATTGTTTTATTAATTGAAAAATAAAATTTTTGGTCTTACTTTTGGAACACTACATTTAATTTGATTAAATTCCAACATTTTTATTATTCAAGATAAGTGGTCAAGATTTGTGAAATTCCCTTTTGTTACTGATTATAGTTATCTTCTTGATGATTTTTTTTAGCTATAAAAATTTAAAATGTATAAAAAGGTCGGGAATGATGTTTTCAAAATACATAGTTTCACAAACAAATATATTTCAATGATAGTCGTAAATTGCACATCATTGAAGAAGATATTACAGTGATTTCAAAAGTATAGCTTACGTTTCGTGGGCTTAAAGAGGTATCTTGAGCTATATGTCAGCAGAAATACATCAAGTTGAAGTTGCATTTGCATAAAGGCAACAACTTCGACTACGAGGAATGAAAATGATGTGATCAGGATTGGTACCCATTTAAAATTTTTATTATAAAGTAGGAAGAAGCTTGCACAATATGCAATCATCATGGCCGCAACAGAGAGAAAGAGTGCTCCAAGACCGGCAAACAGCTTTTTGGGCAACGTTTCCAAGAAATCTTGTTCTGAATAACGACTTATGAACAAAGATAGCATGAAGAGAATCGAGGTACAAGATGATATTAATGAAATGGCATCTGCTATCACAAAAACCGTGAGGGCCAATTTTTGGATAAACATAGGAAGACCAGAGTCTTGATCATAGCCACCCGGAAGTGTAAACGCAGCTGCAAATACTACGGTTGCTACTAGAGCGGCAACCACCATACACTGCGGTGCTGTTTCCTTCATCCACTTCTCACCATCGACAACTAGTTTTTCATGGCACTTTGTGAATATTTCATGTGGTGTTTCACCTTGTTTGTTCTTCCTTTGTCTATAAGCAAGAGGTATCATCTGCTTTACTTCCTGCAATACATGCATATTATTTAGTCATTTGTAGTTTATAAACTTGAATCTCAGATATATTAATAACTGTTGGGTTAATCAGATTTTAAGTCTAGGTGCAAAATTATTTTAATTTAAGCCTTTGTTTTTCATGGCATTTTAGTATTAGACTAGGATTCAAATTTGTCTAGTATAAATAAGACCCAACCGTGGGGTATTTTTATGCATTCATAACCTTTCATTAGTTTATTCTTGTGCACCAAGTAATTGTTTTTTTGTTTCAATTCTTCCGCTGTTACGTTTTTCCTTCCACCTGCTGCATACCTGTTTCTCTTTGATTGTAATTGAAGCAGGTTCCAACCTAAGTAATCTAACAATAACATGCTGCCATCTATATCGTTCTAACAAACATATTGTAGTGTTTGCACATTGTATGAAGATATATAACGGGGATATAATTCATAAATGTGTGTGGGGTCTTTGTTATAAGTACAACCAAAAGTTAGTACTTACAAACTTCGTAGAATCCGTTGGTTTGGAAATCAGTACAACTTATTTGCCTCAAAGAAATCAACATCACTACTACTAAGTCCACTTTTTTTTTATTACATAAATAACTGTTCATTGATGATATATATATATATATATATATATATATATATATATATATATATATATATATATATATATATATATATATATATATATATATATATATATATATATATATATATATATATATATATATATATATATATATATATGGGAAAAGTGAATATACACTTAAGGGTATATAAGCTTAGATACCCAAAATCACCATACTAAGTTGTTTTGCATCATATAAAACATTCTAATTGTCCAATGTTCTTATAATTTAACTTCTAACTTGATGTATTTCCAAGATTTTTGTAAATTACATATTTATCTTACTCTTACATAATTTTCATTTTCAACTACAATATATATAGCCTAGTAGATGTTCGGCAAAAAGATGTGATTTAAGAGAAAGTTAATAGTGAAATTTCGAATATCTTGAAAGTAAATCAAGTTAAAGTTGAAGTTTAAGAAAATTATAATAAATATATAAAAGAAAATGATGTATTATGGTGTTTTTGGGTACCTAAGCTTATATACCCTTAAGGGTATATTCACTTTTCCATATATATATATATATATATATATATATATATATATATATATATATATATATATATATGATACGAAACGATATATTATGGTGTGTTTGGGTACCTAAGCTTATATATCCTTAGGGTATATTCACTTTTCCCATATATATATATATATATATATATATATATATATATATATATATATATATATATATATATATATATATATATATATATATATATATATATATATATATATATATATATATGGTATTCATTCAACAATTGAAAAGAATACTTATAATTGCACGTAATCTACTATTAAAAGGAATTAAAATTATGACATGAAGAAATAAATAATATTCATTTTTAGGAAAAGGTGTACCTCGAACCATATTAACTCCTGTTGCATTTGTAGAGCGACTCCCGGTAGCTTCTGAAATTGTTTTGGCCCAATAGTCTCCGAAAGTAAGTGCAACATATTGTTCCCATTTTCGTCTTCAATGGTTGTTATTTGCTCTTTGATTGGGCCAATCTCATATAACAAATTATAGACATTTACTTGTCGATGTTTAACAGCAATGTGAAATATAGTCAGCCCTTTGTCATCTACCGTCCATATTAGATCTGGATATGACTGAAGAATCACGATAATGAATCTCACATTACCCACTTTTGCAGCAGCAAAAAGTACCCGGGAAGGATAGATTATTCTTTTATGTTTCTCCTTTTCAATTTCCAAAGGTGGTCCTTGGAGTATCTGTTCAATCTCATCATTAGGAAATATGGAAATCTTATTCCAAATTAATTTTAAAAAATTCAAGGCGTCACTTTCCCTTCTAGTATGCTCTAACTTCACTTCGTATACTACAAACACAAAAAACTACGAAGTAAGTCATCAAACCATAAATATTGTGATAGAAAGTCCATAATCTATTACGTGGTTGATCACTACCTACAATCATATATTGATTAACAGAAAGGCAAACTTTAGTCATAAATAATAGCTAGCGGCCGGCAAAGATGACACAATTTATTCAAAAATAATTGGTGAGTGGAGTTGTTGGGTGTCCAATCAATTTATTCTTAGGCAGGATGGTATCTTAGCGGAAAAAGGGAGAGGGAAGCTTCCCTCACACTGGAACACCATCCCTCGGGTGAGGGAAGCAACGAGCGGGAAAGAGGTGGGGGGAGGGGTGCTACACTCTCTCTCTTTATGCTATTGGGTAGTTTTTTTTTTTAATCTTTTTTTATATTTATAAAATTATATACTTATTAAAAAAATATATCAAAATTCATGGATTTTAATTCCCTACAAAATAAGAATAATATATGTATGAAATATATTTTTTCTAAAAAATAAAAAAATAGTGAGTGGAGTTTCCCCCACCCATTCCTTGGGTTTTAGGTAAGGGAAAAGGAAAGTGAAGAAAATTTCATGTTACTAAAGTGACAGATTGGCAGTATATTAGCCTTTTATTCTGAAAACGAAGGGTGTCTGTAACACCCCAATTCTGATATGATATTTATATTTTTATTTATTATTATTTTTCTTCAAGTTTTTAAGGGGAACTCGACGAGTCGGTAGCTGGACTCGTCGAGAAGAGTCAGGATTTCGAGCACGTTTAAGTTGGCGACTCGGCGAGTCCGCCAGTCTGGATGAAACCCTAATTTCAAGGGTTTGCACCCTATTTAAACAACTTTTGAGGCCACTAGTCAGCCCCCATCACCCCTCAGAGCATTATTCTCGAAACCCTAGAACCCTCTTTGCATTTTGTGTGATTTTGGTGTGTTCTTTGAAGATCTTGAGAGATAAAGGAAGGTGGATCAAGAGGAAAAGAAGGAGATCCTAGATCCTTGAGGAATTTCAGAAGATAGTAAGGTATATCTTGGCCTTTTTCTGTTTCTATGCTTAAATCCCCTTTTTGAAGCCATTAAAGCTATTCTTGAACCATTTCTTGGCTTAGTAGTAGCATAGAGGACTCATGGAGTTGATTAGCCTTCGGATCTAGCTAGGTTTGAATTCCAGAAGCTTAGATCTAGCACCTTTATGGATCCATTTTGGATGGAAGCTCTAGATCTACTATTATAGTGTGCTTTGAACCTTAAAACCTTCATTTGATGTTATTTACACGTAAAGTTAGAAACCTTACGTGTTAATCAAGTCCCAGGAACCCAGATCTATTAATGGTATTGACTGGTTTCAAGCATAATCGAGTATATAGTGTTTGCGCCAAAACTCGACGAGTAGTAGTGAGTGGAATCAAAAAAGTAAGAGTAAGGACTCGACGAGTTGGCGACCCAACTCGACAAGTCAGGTCAACTGAATGTTGACTTTGACAGTTAGGTTGACTTGGACCAAGGGTAGGAGAGTCATTACACCCTCAGTATTATTATCAGTATTTGATTGATGGTGCTCATGGATATTGTATCCGGGGTGAAACCGGAGCCGCAGCAGACAGATTCTGGAGTAGTCCTTTCAGCAGCTAGGCTATGAGGTGAGTTTCCTTCCAGTAAAACGGGTCTAAGGCCACAATGTCGGCCCGTTTAGTTAGTAGTAGTTTCTAGACTTCGGTCTGATGCAGTTTTTAGTTTGTTTGATGCCTTCGTGGCTCAGACCGGATTTATGTATTATGTGTTCTAGGCTACTGCCTGACTTAGTATGCAGTATATGAGTTGATGATGATGTGTGTTATGCTAGTTGATATGGTTTTATATTATGCTATGATCAGTTAGTTCCGGACTTCGGTCCTATGCAGTCAGTTCTGGACTTCGGTCCGATGCAACTAGTTCCTGTCACACCCCCAAACCAAGGATGGCGGAAACGTCCGGGGGTGGAGGACTTCATGTAGAGTATCACAACAATGAGTATAATAGTGCTCAAAGTAAATACAACCGACACAAATATAATTGAAAACGTTACATCAAAGCACATGTGGAACTTGATCTCGTCGAGGAGAATTGCAAGAGTCTCATCGGATAGATTCTTCTTGTAAATTTGGGACGTGTTGGGTAGGGTGTACTTTACTAAGCTCGCGGGAGTAGATTGAAGTAGCGAGTTACAGGGCTGATTCTGACAAGAATCTCGAAAGACACAATTATTTGGGGTATTGGCTTTCCATGCTTTCCGAAGCGTACTAAGCCTTCCCAGAGTGAGTGTCTCTAGAGGAATTTCGTCGGTTATACCGGTGTTCTAAAGGTTTCTTCTTCTTGTTTCTCTTCCTGTCAAGGGTTGCTCCCTTTAGGGTCAAAGTTGGGAGGGGGTTCGTATTTTTCGAGAAGTTCCGAAGGAATTAAGACGGTAGGTCAGCAAGACCCAGAATTTTTTTTTTTTTTGGCGTATTTCTGCTAACGCCTTCGATGCTGATTGTTTCTCAACGGTTTTGATCAATTGAAAGGGTCCTCATGAATTTCCACCTTGGTAACGATGTGTCTTGCGAATTGAACTCCTCAATTCCAAAACTCGTATCTAGAGAACTTCGGGTAATACTTCTCTGATCGTAATGCTTTCGTGGTTTGTTTTAACTGTTCTCCTTGGTTTCCTTCTTACTACGAGGGTAGATAAGTAAGTCATTTGTAATGACGATGATGAACTGATCCTAGCAAGAAGGGTATATCCTATTTATTACGTTCATGACTCCAACGAGTGGTTTGGTCCTATCCGAGGGTTATCACTACGAACTTTCAGCGTCTGCATCGAAATTGGAGGATTGTTCTCGGATATCCTTCTTCAATACTCGTGACTGGTGATATTCAGATCTTAGGTCCAATTCCTGAAGGGTACCTCGTTTCTTGAGGTTGGTCGGCCTATTCGTCAATGCGAGGCAGATAGTAAAGGTTTCTATTAGAGATGTTGTCGGGGCCTCTGAAATCAATGGAATTGTGAGCAATTTGTCTTTCTAATTTGAAGAATAAGACGAGAGCTTTTCAGGGTGAGAAACTTGGTTCTTCAATTTCATTGTTGAGTAGTTCGACAGGTTTGACCTGACAGCTCTTGTAGCTCGGTAGGAAGTATGTGGGTTTGGTTCACTCGACTATGACTTTTTCAATGGCAGGACATTTACTCGTCCTTCTGGGCAACCTTAGTCCGAAGCTCATGGCAGGACTCGTACCATATCTGTCCCAAGCATCTATGCTTGAATCTTGTCTGATACATGTGTGACATTCCCGAAGGTCTCCTGTAAATACATGTGATAAGGCTTCGGGAAGTATGACACTCCTCTGGTTCATGTTTTAGAGTTCCACAGCGAGAGATGACCCAAAGGTCCGTACTGGATGTTTATGAGAGACGATAGTTTCGATATTCAGGGGTTAGGCGAAAGGCCCTTTTGTAGTCGTTTAATCAGGAAGACAAGGGCAATATCAATCAAAATTGGAATACGACAACACTATCTTTTTTTAGATAACATGAGATAGTTGTCTTCAAAGGAAGAGATCACTAGAGTGATAGAGTGTCCTGTATTTCTTTTTTTTTTGTGTGTTCCGTTTTGTTTGATGTTATGATTATCATAGATGATTCATACCACAGTGTCTAGCACTGGTAGTGGGTGTGTTTTCGATAGCCAGTAATGATACTTGATATCATGATTCCTGACAGGTCTCCTTACGATCGAGCGGTATATGATTGTCGTATGTAAATTGACATCGTGAAATTTGTCGAGTGGGTGACCCCACTCAACCCCTAATACTAGACATGGAATCGGAGTTAGGATGGAATTATCTATTTCAAGACTTAAGTATTTTGATTTTAATTTAACCCCGATGTATGGACAAGGTCATTACAACTTACAAGTAATGCTCCTAAGGTCACATATGAATGTCTTTGGTTTGATTTGTATGAGAGAGAAAATATTTTAGCTACTTTTTAGAAGGAAGGTTACTTTAGTAAGCGTACCAAATTTATTACAAACATATAGTACTTAAACGTATTGTTGTTGGGAACATTACAAAAGTCCTAACATGGTTCCCTTGCTGCTCCTGTTGGTGTGTTCATCACATTCCTACTGTTCCTTCGTCGTTCTTCTCAGTTGGACATTCTCTCTTGAAGTGTCCCGTTTCACCGCATAGGTAGCATACTGGGCCTACCTTGGTGCAGTTGATTGAAGGGAGGTGATGGGCTGAGGCCCTACAGAAACGAACGGTATGCCCTTTCCTGTTGCAGTTTTTACAGTGCATCTCCCGGCAAGCCCCATGGTGGTGAAAGCCACATTTGTTGCACTTTGGGAGTGATCCCTTATATGGTCTGGCAGGCATTTGGGTGGCAGACCCCGAGGCTAGTGTCGAGGCATTTGTCATGACTGTTGTTGTAATGGTAGAGGCGGCCTTAGGCTGTTGTCTTTTAGTGTATCCCTTTGATTGGTGGCGCTTTTTCATGTCCCAAAACTTTCTCTTCTTGTTCGAAGGTTCGTGGCCTGATGAATTTTTGCTGGTAGGTACCCATTGGTGTCCCTGATTGTTACCACAATTTGTATTGTAAGTATCGCTTCCACCCTTGTTGATGTTGTTAGTATTGAAATGCACCATGATGGCTGCCACGGCTGCCGTGACTGCAGCTTGAAATGTAGCAGCGTCTATCTGAAGTGTTGGCGTCTTGCTAGTTGGTTTGTTGCCTCTTGGTGAAGACATAGCTTTGTTTCATGACGAAAAACGACTTCGTTAGTGGAAATGATTGTCTTAAGTGCATCCTTACAATTTATATTTACGCATATAAATTTTTGCACATTACTGTACTATCCTTAGTGTCTCTGCTAACGCTCCCGAGATAGAGTTATGGCAGTAGGTAGGAGTAGGTTTCATACGGACGTTAAGCTTTACTCCTCTTAGAATCATGTTTGTCCGAACACACTTGGCTGAGGAATTTTTGAGGGGGTCCGGTGCATTAGTGCTGGTATGATCGCACCCATAGGTCTATGAAGAAGAAACTTCTCAACAAATGCTTAAAGGTGAGACGATAATGAGTTTCTAGGATGGCTATATGTCGCGAGTTTTCTAACTAAGTTTATCTCATATCGATTTGTATCAATGTTCAGTTGTTTAGGGTGTTCTGAAAACAATTTATAACGAGATTCTTTGTATAATAAACTCATGTATTTTAGTAGTTCTGTTTCCAAGTGAAACCTTATACTTGACCCAAGCTAGGTCCTTATCACGACCTATTGATGTATGCTTAGTTATATAATTAAGGCTAGATAGTCCTTCGAGTCTGTTAGGTACATCCTAAACCCATCCTGTTAATATGACTCATGGTTTCAGTGAAAATTTTGACCTCAATGCAGGTCTACATCACATTTGTGCATGGGCGGTTTTGATAGTAGATAGATTTCTTGATTTATATGATCACTTAATTTGTAGTGTCGTGATTTTACTTACAATAGAGTAGCACCAACGCATACTTATGGAGCTAATTTACTAGGTCTGGTGAGCGGCATGAACTCTACTTACGATGATCCATCCCTTATGATGCCTGAGGCAAGGTCGATGCAATTTTTGTAGCTTTGCCAATCAACGCTTGGCTACAATCATCCTTTCCTTGAATGATGTGTGTCCTACCCTGTTACTCTCTTTCCTCTTCATGAGTGGCGATAAGGTCTTAAAAAGAGAGTTGGTCTCGGGAATAGTAGTACAATTCTGAGTCACCGGTACATGAGATGGTGGGGTCTATAGTAGTGCGCAGTTTTCTGAACTCAGATTGTAATCTTCTTGTTTTAATCCCCGATGATCGCGATCCGCCGGGTCTTTGCTGGGAGGGCTCTGTCCGTCGGTCCCCCGTGGTTGAGGTCATAGCACCCTCGTTGGTCTCCACATGGTGGTTGTTTTCATTGTTGTCGACATTCAACCCTCGATCACGATTGCCCAACGGTTCACGGGTTCGTTATAGTCGAAACGGTTCACGGAACCCTTGCTATGCATGGAGGATTGATTACCTCCAGTCCCGCTTATGATTCTTCTCATAATCATTCACCATTCCTCGAGTTCGGATTATGAAAGTAAGGGTCGTCCGCTAAGTAGGATTTTGCTATGCTGTATTTGCGAGAATAGAAGGGGAGGAGATAAGTACTATGCGTCTAACTCTATTATCAATTACTTATAGGGGGTAATCCTTATTAGTTACTTCTATAATGACATAGTGCACACTAATTACATATAACAAGATACGATAGACCTTTGAATAAGTGATCCCACTCTAGATCCACATCCAAACAAGGAAAAGGATGTAAAGTAATGACCACAAATTCTAAGTCTATAATTTCTAAGTTATATGTAACCTTAAGTATCCACTTAGGGACTATAGACCTATTATTAAGGATCTATTTAGTTTTCATATAAGTTATGATATTACAAAATACTCCTATAGTATTTTAAACTCATGTTCTATTCTATTGTTCTCATTGTGGTAGTGTTGGTAAGTTTTAGACTTGTTGCCATATCACAACTATCCTTGGGCATGTACTAATCACTCCTCGGACCAGCATAGTTGATCAGGCTATGCCACTCCCAGGACTGACCATGCATCCCCGAGCTTACCTGTGATATTCAACAATCATTACTTTTGTTTTGTTCTAGAGTGGTGCTGACCTTAATATGTATGTATGCATGTATACCTTTAATAAGAAACTATTTATTTCTAAAAGTATAGTTGTTTTGAAACTTTAAATCAGAGACTTAGTCCCAATGTATTTATAGTTTGTATATCTTATGTGGTTTGATATACTGAGTTCACTATAAACAATGCTCTGATACCAATCTGTCACACCCCCAAACCAAGGATGGCGGAAACGTCCGGTGGAGGACTTCATGTAGAGTATCACAACAATGAGTATAATAGTGCTCAAAGTAAATACAACCGACACAAATATAATTGAAAACGTTACATCAAAGCACATGTTTACATGATTCACATCAATTACATTATAATACAAAATGAACTGTTTGACGATTTATCGTCCCATCCTCAAAACGTTGTTGATTTCCTGTTTTCACTGAATTCCTGAGAATACAAGTAGTTTTGAAAAGTGTCAACACAAAGGTTGGTGAGTTCATAAGAGATTTCGTTGGAAAAGTAAATCGTTTTCCTTGTAAAAGCGTTAGAATATGTATCCAGAAAATCCGATATTTTCTTTAAAATCTGCGTAATGTAGTCTTGTGACTGAAGACCAAAATGTATAAGTAACCTTTCTTATTAATAGAAAATATTATGCACTTAAATGGACATGGACGCGTTTGAATTAAATGAAATTTCTGTATGTTCTCATGTTCGTTAATACTTTATATATATGTAGTCCTAAATTAGAGGACCGAGAAATAACAAGTATTGACCATACTTAAAAGTGTAAATGTGATTTCAAATGATGTGTAGTCGTAACTACCAAAACCAAAAGTTTACAGTAATATCTGTACTCATAGAGATAAAAAGGTGATTTTAAATCGACATAAAACTCGTTTAGGTTTTAAAAATAAAATCCCGTAAACTTATGGATTGTTATATCCCTATGTGAGTCGCTATAATCATACTATGACTATGTGAACCTGCCACGACAGTTTTGTAAAAATCACCATAAATTGTAGAAAAATCGTATGGAGATGTGCAAGTAGCCATTTTAAAGCTAAAAACTTGAACTATTTGCACCTTGTACAGTTTTAAAAAAAAATGTTTAAGATGCCCAAAACAGTCCATGAATGGAGTTGAACTTTTCTGATGAAGGCTGTTAGAAAATTTTAGTTATGTTCTTAGTGTTTTAACTTGTATTCCCCCCCCCCCCCCCCCCCCCCCCCCGAAAACTTGAGAAAACATGAAAATGTAGGGGTATGAACTCACCTTGAGTGATTTCAGTAGATAAGTGTTGAAGAAGAGAAGTGTTCAACCCAAGAACACTTGAAGAATCACATGAAGATTCGAAGCTCTAACATAAATATAATGGAGTTTGTGTAAGATATTCATGATTTGAGTGGAAATAAGTGAGATAATCATAAAGAGAATGGATTATGCTTACCAAATGTGGAGGAAAAACTCAAGATCAGCCCTTGAATCTCGAATTTCTAGAGAGAGAAAGTGAGAGAGGAAAGAGTTTGATCTTCTTGTGAAATGAGAGCAAATGAGAGAAGTGAGGAGAGAGGATGAATATTCAGCTCTCAAAAACGTGGGAAAGAGTCAACACTCCACCTCTTTGTACTTTACCCACTTGCTTTCATTATTTAAATAATGATTTTTATGAAAATATGATTAAATTGTGAATATTTAGGGTTTATTATGTTAAAATATGATTTTGGGTGAAAATCCCGCGTTAAAATAATTAAAAACGGGCCTTAAACGCAAAACTACGCGAAAACCGGGAGAAAATGAGTTCCCAGCGAGACCTCTCGGTCCTAGGCCGAGGTTCAGTCCCTAGGCCGAGACTCGGTCCATGCTGAGGTTTGTAGCCGGAAACGAACAGAGGGAAACGAAGGGGCGAGGAGGTGAGAAACGAGAAGGCGCAAACCGGAAGTGAGAGGCGAAGGCGAGGGTTCGGTCCGGTGATGAAAGGCGAGAAGTCAGAACCGAACGGACTGTAGTGAACAGTACCTTCGGTTCGGTTAGTGAACAGTACCTTCGGTTCGGTTAGTGAACAGTACCTTCGGTTCGGTTTCGGTTCCTTGCTCTCGGGTTCGGTTCCTCCTGGGCGAGGTTCGGCCCTGAGAGGACCTTCGGCTCAGGAGGGTTCGGCTCCTCCTTGCTCTTGGTCCCTAAGAGGACCTTCGGGTCCTAAGAGGCTTCTCTCTTCTCGAGAGGTTTCGGTTCCTAATGTCCATTTTTCTCGTTTTTACCCCGTTTTAAGCCGTTTTTGACCCGGTTAAGGGTCGGAATGACCCGAATGATTCCAACAAGTTACGGGAAACTTTTGAGAGAGATTTGGGAGAGATTTCTCACACTTGGAGAGATTTGGGAGAGATTTGACATTCTTGGAAAGATTTCTCATACACAGAGATATTTGCGAGAGTTTTCACATACTTGGAGAGATTTGGGAGAGATTTGACATTCTTGGAGAGATTTCTCATACAGAAAGATATTTGAGAGAGATTTCACATACTTGGAGAGATTGGGGAGAGATTTAACATTCTTGGAGAGATTTCTCATACAGAGAGATATTTGAGAGAGATTTCACATACTTAGAGGGATTTGGGAGAGATTTGACATTCTTGGAGAGATTTCTAATACAGAGAGATATTTGAGAGAGATTTCACATACTTAGAGGGATTTAGGAGGGATTCGACATTCTTGGAGAGATTTGACATAGAGAGAGATAGAGTGAAAACGATTGAGAGAGGATCCATGTGTGACAATTGTGAGTGTCTGGCATCGCAATGCATGGTTTGTAAACCCTGTTAAGCCTTGTTTAAGGATCTTACACACTCCCGATGAGTATGCATCATTGCTTTATCGGTTTGGCTCGCCACGTACTACAGTTTTAGGTTAAGGAGATCTAGATGTTCGCACTTTTTGTTTTATGATTTCTCACTAGAATAGAAGTTATGTAGAAGTTTCTTAGTGTGAATCTTAGTACTCATGGGCAAATTGAGTCAAATGGTTTGACTTGCTGACTTTAGTTGACTTTGACTTGACCGAAATTTGACGGTTGTCACAGTTCCAGACATCAGTCCGATGCAGGGGACAAGGTCCCAGACAGTTCCGGACTACGGTCCGATGCAGTTTCCGGGCTTCGGTCCGATGCAGTGGGCAAGGCCCAGTACGTTCTTATATGTTATTGTATGGTATGTGGTAGTTTGGGGAAGCTCACTAAGCTTCGTGCTTACAGTTTCAGTTTTGGTTTCAGGTACTTCCGCAAGTAAGGGGAAGAGCTCGGGATGATGGCATCGCACACACCACAGCTTCAGTCTTTATCCTGGGAGTTTGTTTTGATTCATAGTTTGATTTGATACAATTGTTTCACGACATTTTATTATGAGTTGAGATATTTGACGTATGGTTTTTATGATATGACGATCAGTATATATGATTTTTATTACTATTAAAATATAATTTGGCTCGTATTTTAGGATGTTACAGTGTCCATTGACAACCTTATCACCCATGTAGATTCGTCATTATACATGGAGCTTCATCCATATCAAAAACTATTAGTTAAGGTCCCCATATTATCATTGTTCTCTTTTCATGTCTTTATATATCATGTTTTTATGACTAATTGATTTATGGTATTCCTTAGTTGCCTTTAATTTGCTTGTTTACATTGGACATCATAACAAATTATTGATGCAAATGGATTCACGTAGGACTCGGTCTGAAGTTCATGCTTGAATAGTTGACCCTCTATTCAGGACCTCAAAACATGATTTCTCATCAAAAAAAAACCATAAACCATTTGCTGACATGAGGCTATGCCCATGTAATTCTATGGAAACACCCAACCTGTAAATTGCAATACTATGGCCTATTTGGCATAGGGGGTTAGTGGTAGGGTATATTGTAATCAACAAATATCAAATTTGGTTTCAGATTTGTTAAAGTTAAGCTAAACTCTCTTAATTACTAGCAATTAATAAGTATTATGTTTCTGGTTAAAACGGTTACTATGTGAACCATTAATTGTGTTGGTTTGAGTCAGTATAGTTTGAACCATAGCATTGGTTAGGAGACTTTGTAAATTTGACTGTTACACGATAAGAGTAGTTATTTGTATGTAAATTTGACTTTGTAAATTTAACTATTACACGATAAGAGTAGTTATATGTATGTAAGTCTAACGTAATATTTTCTTTTGGGGTTATATCAATAAAAGTATTTGTTTGTGTATAGGACCCATCGTCTAATTGACTCCTTTTCCATTATCTTTTTGGTACTTTTGTGTTCATCTAATGCTTCATTCTAATATAGTGGTATGAGAGCATTATTCTAGATATACAGATCAAGCATAAAACGCAGGGGTGAGGAAGAGTGATAACAAGACAAATAAGGGTATCATTTGCTTTATGAGGTATTTTGGCCTTTATGGTGGAGCTTCCCAATAGATGTCACATGGGAGTGGGTGTAAAAAACTTTATTGACCCCCCCCCCCCCTAATACACACATACAAATATTATAACGAGTAAGAATGAGAACATTCTGAAATTTGTTGGTGATTTAATATCATCAATATAATTTAAGTATAATAGGATTAAATTTGTTGACCAAAAATGATCTAGTTAAATATGGAACAAGTTAGGATGGTGGAAGAGTACACACTTGTTTAAGTTTTCAAAATTCAAAGTACATTGTTATTTAGGGGCGAAACCCCTAAATGAACGGTGGTCCGGGGCGCACCCCTTGGAGTGGAGTCCAAGGGGGCAGAGCCCCTGGCTGGGGTTAACAGGAATCATATAGCCAGATTTTTGGGTTATGTTGTTATATTAAAAAAATGCATCAAAAATCTGATTTTTAGAAAATGGACTCATTTTGACCCTTTTCCCTAAGATCTGTTTTTATCACAGGTTTGAGCAGTGTTATGACAGTTTCTAACCATCTTGTGATAGTTTTCAGGAATCATATAGCCATTTTCTTTATCATTTTCTAGTATACTTCTTCAAGAACAAAATCACTTACATTCTCTGATTTCGTAATCTTTGAATTTCATCCGGTTGAGTGTTCGATCTATACCATCGAAATGTAACACTCAATTTCCGATCTGAGGTGTTTGCCAAGTGTGTAATTTCTATTTGGTACTCAGCGAGTTGGGGTGCCTTAACTCGGGTAGTCGAGGTGCTTTTTAGCCGCAAGTTTAATGAACCAACACGATGAGTTGAGGAGCCTCAACTCAGCGAGTTGGCAACTGGGAAGGAAGCCCTGATTTTTAGGGATTTGCACCGTATTTAAAGGACTTAAGTCCCTTGGATGGCCACCTTACCAGCCTCTTCTGTCCAGAAATCCTAAATTTGAGTCATCTTCCATAGTTGAGTGTGTGATCTTGTGGAGAGCTTGGAGTGTTGATTTTTGATACTCGTTTGAAGGAGCCTTAAAGTGAAGGTGTCTAGCTTGGTGGAAAGGCTTTAGATCCAGAACTTCCCCACTCATTGCAGTCTCTTTGAGGTATAAATCTTGTATCTTGCTTCTTCATTGATTAAATCTCTTCTTTTGGGGTTTTATTTTGATTAGTGGACTCTTTGATGGATTTTCCAAGGATTTGAGTGTTTCATGGGTTGTCATTTTAGATCTGGCCATTTTGTGGCCTCATTTGGCTTAAAGTTGCAAGCTTTATGAGGATTTCGGTGTCATGCATTAATTAAGCCAATTATTAAGTCCATTTTAAGCTTCAGAGATTCATTTAGATATGCATGAATGTAAAGTTGGCAACTTTACGTGGTTTTCCAACTCAAGGAAATCAGATCTAGGTTTTGGGGTCATGTCCTTATGGATTGAGTGCTTATTGTGTTAAGTTGTTAGGGTTTGGGTGAACTTTGCGATTTTATTGATAAACTCGGCGAGTTGGTTCAGTTTTTCCAGACTTTTCAGTTAAATGGAAAAACATGGCGAGTTGAAGGAATAACTCAGTGAGTTAGGTCAAATCGGGCCGTTGACCTTGACTTTTTGACTTTTATCTTCGACCAAGTTGTCCTAAGCGAGTAATTGAGATAACCTTAATTATAATAAACAAAATTATGGGCTTAGGTTAAGACTCATATGAGGTTGTGCCCAATTTGGAAAATTAGGCCATTAGTGGGCTTTTGTGGATCTTTTGGTTTTGGACCTTTTGGTTAATGGATTTAGGCCTCAGTTTTTGTTCATGGTTGGCCAAGGGTAAAATGGTCATTTTACCCCAAGTTTGGATGGTGGGCCTTAGAAGGGAACCCAATTGCTAATTAGGTGTTATTTTGATCTGATAGATCGGAGGTGTCATCAAGGCAGCAACTAGGGATTCTTGCAGCTTCAGTATTCGAGGTGAGTCTCCTCACTGTTCTGTGGGTCGAAGGCACCAATTTTAGTCCATTTGGTTTATATATTATAGGAAGACCTCGGGGTAACCTAGCAAACTGTATGCAAGACCAAAGTTTGAACTCTAGCAGTTACTTAGTTAAGTAGTATAGATTGTATGCTAGTTGTCTTTGTGATACTTGCATGGAAGACCTGGAGGTGGCTCCTGACACATGTCTGTAAGACCCATGGTTTTGGCCCCGCCTAGCAAGGAAGACCACGCGGCAGCTCGTGACATAATGGCAAGACTATGAATGACACATAGCACCTTTATTGATTGTGGTATATGTATAATAAGTATGGCTCAATGATATGTATATTGTTTATGGCTTGTTTGGTATGTGTGGTATGTGATATTTGGGGAACTCACTAAATTTTGTCCTTACAGTTTGTGGTTTATGGTTTCTGGTACTTCCAGCTCGAAAGGAAAGGGCTCGGCTTGATCGCAGTGCATACACCCGTGTTTTCTACAATGTGTGATCTTTAGGAATGAACTCTGATAATTTTTTTATTTTGAAATGCTTTTAAATGTTTGGATAAAGTTACAATGGTGTTTTGATGATAATAAAATGAAATTTTTGCCCTTGATTTTTGGGATGTTACACTGAATACTTCAATTTGATAGTGAATCACGACTTTCAGAGAATCCAAGCAAACTGTTCATCCCTTATTTCTAACAAAATCTATGGGCTACAATGGATATGGACAAAAAGAAGGGTTGTAAAAAGGTTTCAATTTATGGTGCATAAGGCCAAGTGAAAAGATCTTGGTGTGAATTATGTTTGTTTGTTTGATGTCTGATATAAATATGGTTGCTTGTATAGATGATGCTCTCCATAGCTACTTTAATGTTCAAAATTGGTGTTGAAGTAATGGTTTGAGGAAGGAGAATTGAAGAAGTTGAAGTGGAAACCCCTAATAGTTAGTGTCTTTAATCTTTTAATGAAATGGGTGGAATGGATCAAGCTTACCCTTAAGGGGAAGTGTTAAAGTTAAGCTAAACTCTATTAATTACTAGCATTTAATAAGTATTATGTTTCTTGTTTAAACACTTCGAGTGAACCATTAATTGTGTTGGTTTGAATGGATATAGTTTGAACCCTTTTGTTGGTTAGGACTTAGGAGACTTTGTACCTGTCCAATAAAAGTCTTTGTTTATGTATAGGACACATCTAGGGGTGCAAACAAGTCAAGCTACTCGCAAGCTACTCGGGATCGACTCGTTAAAAGTTCGACTCGAAACGAGCTTAATATTAAGCTCGTTTATTAAAAGAGATTGAGCTCGAGCCTATTTCACTAAGCTCAATTAGGCTCGCGAGCCTAAACGAGGTTTTATATAATATAATTTATTATTATTTTCATATATTAAAATAAAAACATATTTGCGAAATTATAGATTTCGGGTATTAGTAAACGAGCTTCTTAACGAGCTTGAGTCGAGCTTAAGCTTATTTAGGCACATTAAACGACAAACGAGCCGAGTCCGAACCCGAGCCGAACTTGTATAATTCTTTACGAGCCCGAGCCGAGCTCAATAAAAGAAAGCTCGAATCGAGCCGAGCTGGAGCTCGAGCCTTGTATAACTTAAACGGGCCTGAGCACATCCTCTTGTTGATTCCTTTTCTCTTATCTTTCTTATATTTTTGTGTTAATCTACGCTTCATTCCAACAAGATCTACATACAAACTTCTCCAAAGTTCTCTTATAAATGTAAACTACGTGCCACAAGTAATAATTCTTAGAATCAACATAATCATCTTTACTTCTATTATATATTTAACAGAAAATTGTTGCAGTACGTGATTGTAACTATAGTTCATCTATGACCTAAAAAATTTTGGAATGATTAATCTTCTCCAACTCGTTAACAATATAGCGTTGCATATGGCCTCAAACTTTAATATCTATTAATTCTTCAAGCCATGGCCAACTCCTAAAAATTGGCATGAAGAACGAATGTATAATATAACTAATCACAAGCATTAGTAGATCATGGCTCTACAAAAATCAATCTCAGATCTCCAAATTACTTACTTGACTCGATAGGTGTTGGAAACGGTAAAATCTAGAGAATATTAAAAAACTTCTTACAACTAATTCAAAAAAAAAAAAAAAACAGCTTAAAAGTTATTGCACATCCAAAGAGGAATGAAAAACAGATAATAGACTAGTTAAGGGGAAATTACTTACTTGACTCGATAATTCTCAAGATATGATTTGGTTCTTTCTCTCTAAATGCATCAGTCTTCTGAGCCAAAACTAAGAGGACATCACTGAGTAATTTCTTATTGGAGGTGAGTTGGGTGCAATCATTCACTATTTTTCCAGCAACTTCTACAAAAAGGTTAGGTATGCGAAAATGTTATGATTCATGCAAAGATCATCCACACGGTTATAGAGTTAAAGCATGATTTTTTGAACAGAAAATATGTATGGAAATGGGTCACTCTTTGTATAATATAATTTTAATGGATCAAATTGGTAAGATTTTAGTAAAATTAGTTATAGAAAAAAGGTTGAATTGGATTAATGGTTGAATGACTTGAATCTAATAAGATGATAAAGTTGTTTTTATGGAAGATGTGCTCAAGAACTAACCCAAGTTAATAAGTGCCCAATTTTATGAGAAACCATTATAAATATTAAGAGTTTGTAACAACTACTTACCATAGAGATCACCTTCGACACATTTTTTGAGAACCCAGCCCCGCATCTCATTCGTCCAAAAATCGCCAGACATTTTTTTGGAGATATCATAGAGACACGTCACCATATCGTAATTTCCACTTACGGCAGCCACATAAAGTGGCATCATCCCTTGACTACCAGGGATTTCTAGCACTGCTTTGTTCTTTTCTAAAATTATTTTTGTTGTTTCGACATTTCCTACCATAGCTGCTAAACTGAAGGCAGTGTTATAACTTTTATTTTGTAATTCCATATCCTTCTTTTCCATCAATTTCACTAAATTTTCAACAAATTCTTTCGAAGATCTGGTGCTTTCTGCAGCTGCTGCAATGTGAAGTGGTGTATCAAAATTTTTTGTGACAGCAAACCTTACTAGCCCAGGTTTTATATCAAAGATGGCTTTAGCAGCTATCCAATCCCCTTTCATTAATGCTTCAAAAAGTGGAACACAAAACTTGATGTAGTCTTCTCTAGTACCTTCACATAAGTAATTTCAAAATCAAACTAAGTATTGTGTTATCGTATGCGTAAATGTGGGTCAATCAAAATTAAATAAAAAATTAAATAATTAAATAAATAAATAAGGGTAAATTAGTCATTTGTTTAATAACTTCCGAAAATAATCCCTATAATCATGGTATTTCTCCAGTTTAAATCTCCTTCCCCTCTTTATCTAAAAACCGATTTCTGAAAACCCTAAATTGAACAAATCGACACCCCACCCTTGTCCCTCCAGCCGTCATTTCCCCTTTATTCCAGTCTGCATCAAGTTCCGATTCCGGATCGGAGTCGGATGACGAAGCTCAAGCTGCTCTCGAATTACAAACCCTAGAAACGGAGCTCTCGACAAGGAGCAGCGAAGCAGCGGTGCAGGTGAGTATAAAAACTATTAGGAGACCAATATGTTTCTCCAAACCGAAGAATTCGATAGGTAATCATACTAATTAATTAATCATATGATCTTCTCCTTTTCTCTTTGTTGTTTAAACTTGAATCCATTGTTTTCTTCTGCAATTTCTGAAATACAATTGGGGCCTCCAAGGGAGGATTATTTTCCGGCTACTGTGATTCAAGTTCGTCGGACGCAACTCAGTCGGCGGCGGCCTCCAAGGGAGGATTATTCAAGAGGAGATAATGAAACTAGAGTCTCAAAAATCAGAATCTAGGGTTTATAATTTTGATCAGGACACAGTGCTCAAGTCAACAGAAAAATCAAAGAAGAAAAGGATTTAACAATCTCCAGATACAAGTGATTCAAGGACCTTTCCGATTGAAATTATTGAAGTAAGTCAAAGTCTTGAACTGTTTTTATGTACTCTCATGATTTTATCTCAAATTGATGATTGTGTTACATTGTTAATTAATAGTTAAAAGTGTCATACGTGGGAGAGAATATAGCATTGGTGAGTTTGAAATGCAGGAAAAGAAGAGACACGATGGTCAAGATTTGTGAGGTTTTTGAATCTTTGAAGCTCAATGTTGTCACTGCCAACATCACTGCTTTTCTTGAGACTCTTTTCAAGAAACTCTTCATTCAGGTTTGCACTAGAAAACATACACTTAAGTGGTGTGTTCTGGACTGAAAACGAAGAAGAGAAGGATTGCAGGGGTATTTTTCTTTTGTATTAAATATTGATTGTGAATCGATGTAGAAAAGAATAAAGAATGGAAGAGTGTTTATGTAGATGATTCAATGGATGATATTGGTGAGATTCCAATTCTATTGGAATGGAATCACGAATTCCAATTCTATTGGAATGGAAAGACGAATTCCAATTTTGTTGGAATCACAGATGTTGATGCTTGAAGAACATACCACAAAATTGAAACAGACCACATTACTCTTGTAGAATGTATTCGTCGTTAGATTTTGATGTTTTCTCTCCCGTTTTAATTGTTTTTTAGTTTTATTCCTTAACAGTAAATGTAATTTTCAACAATTGTTACCCGTATTCTATAAGAAATAATGTATTTTTTGTTTTTATTCGTCAATTGATTATTCAAGGATTTGTTATTCTACTAGAAGTTTTTAAATTCATGATCAAGAAATAGGTTCAAGAATATTTTTATTATTTATGGTTCAAGAATATTTTTATTTTTGAATATACTCATAAAAATATTATGTCAGAATGTCCGAATTAGAAAAATTATAATACGTAAAATCAGATTTTTAAAATTAATAGAATTTATGATCCCTTAAAAAATGTAATTTTCCTTTGTTAAATCTATATTAATTGAATAAAGTACCCTTGTAATTGATTAAGATGATATTTTCAATTATACTTAATTCAATAATATATATTAATCACTTTCTTAAAATAAGTAAACTTGATTGGCCCATATTTATGCATACAATAACACAATAATTACTTTGAATAGAATAACCTAGACCTATATATATATATATATATATATATATATATATATATATATATATATATATATATATATATATATATATATATATACACACACACACACACCAACACACATAAGAGACAGTTCATTTGAGATTAAAAAATAGAGATCTTGAGATTCAACCTCAACCACATATTTCATATTTGTCGTTCTAATGCTTCAACGTACATGCAACAGCTAGATATGTCTAATCATAAATGATTATATGACAAAGAGATTTAATTATATATGATTATAAATGTTTATACATATATGCTTAATAATATATGATTATAACTGTTGGTGGCAAAAGAGATAGTGGTGGAAGAGGTGACGGTGGTATAAGTGACGGGTGTGGTAGTGGTGTGGTTGGCTGGTGACAGTGGTGCTCGTAGTCGTGGTGGTGGTGACAGTTGTGGTGGTGGGAAGGTGGCAGAGGTAAAGGAACCGACGACGCTACATAATCATTTATGATTATAACTAACATGCAACACCGGTACGCAAGAGGGTTAAAACGATAGATGTGAATTATATTGCTGAGATTGAATCTCGAGATCTCTATTTTCTTTTGAAACTCGATGGAACCTATATATATATATATATATATATATATATATATATATATATATATATATATATATATATATATATATATATAAAAAGTTATGAGTTTTAAATGTAAAATTACATAGTATACATTAAAATTAAAATATATGAATTTATATGCAAAATGGCATACTTATTTGTAAAATAGTTTATTTATATTTAAATATATGTATTTTTTGAAATGAGATTTTGTAAGATAATAGATTGTTTCATTGATAAATAGTGAGGTTAAACATCATATAAATAGAGTTACATAAGAGACTTAATTTAAACCCTAAAGGGCTGGACCAAAACCCTAATCACTAACATCCCTGTAGTTTGATCAGGAGGGGATGATTAAACTAGAAAAACAAAACATAAAACATAACATAAATGAAGACAGCGGCAATGGTGGTGGCAGAGCTCTAACGATGACGACTAACAACTGCTTGTTGGAGAAGGAGAGAGAACAAGCGACGACCAGCAGCGACTCTTATGTATAATAAGAGAGGAGCGGCGGCGACGATAACGATCATGCAACCGGTGGTAGAGGGGTTCAAAGAAAGGCAGCGAGAAAGAAAGAGTGCTTGAGTTGCGGCGGACGGAACCAATTTCGATGAGATCAGCGACTACAATAGTGATAGAGAAACAACGACTACATATCAGAGGTTGCCCCACAAAGAATGTGCCATTGGAGAGAGGCAGCTGCAACATCCGAAGAGGCTGAATCGGAAAAGAGATCTAAAGAAGTAGCCAGCCGAGGAGGAGGCGGAAGGTGAAGAGGCAGAAGTACAAGCCGATAAAAGGTCTCTGGTTTGGTGTCATTCGGCTGTTTTATTATTTAGGCGGAGAAAAGAAGAAACGGAAAAATAAGAAACATAATGATGGCACCTCCGACGACTATTAGAGAAGGTCGTCAGAGGTGGAGGGCGGCGGCTACTGGTTGTGGTCAGAAGTAACGGTTTAACTTAGAGCTCTAATACCATATAAGATAATAGATTGTTTCATTGTAAGCAATGAGGTTAAACCTCATGTAAATAGGATTACTAACAGTTTTATTTAAAAAAATTATGTACGATAATTGTAAAATGTGTAGAAAAAAAAAGATTAGTGACTAAATTTGTAGAGAAAAAAGAAATTAGTGTCTAAATATGTAAAATAAATAAATAAATAAATAAATAAAAAAAATAAAAAAAAAAAGTTTGTGGCTCAATGTATATATAAAAATATATATTAATGGTCTGTCATGTACTTTTTGAACAATCTAAAACACAAAAATAAGCTCAATAACTAAATATATACAGAAATTTAGTTACCATTATCTTTTTCTTTAACACAATAATATTTTGTAAAAAACAATTAGTTTGTTACCATTTGCCATATTGAAACAAACCCTTGTGTTCATAGTGCTGCTGCCAACTATTTTTCGCGTGAGGAACTGTTTGAGATAACTGATCAAATTTCTCTTATTCCGATATTGAATTTAACTTGCATTAAATTTGATATTTGCTGGTAGAATTCCGTAGTTTTTTTCTTTTTATTTTTTAACTGCTTTAAATTTGAAGCTAAACATTCACCAACTGGGGGAGAGACATCTTTTCATACACATGATACCATTAGGTTATTAAAATTCCATGTAGTTTAGAAAGTACCTTCAATTAGCTGTCCACATGGTAGATTTAGTGGCAGTGGTGGTGGCGGACCAATTGGAATCGCGATTTGGTTATGCTGCTGCTGCATCTGGTCTGAGATGTTTACTGATAGCGGTGGGAGTGACCTCTGCATATATCTCTCGGGCTGCTTAGTGCTTACTTCCCTGTGTACTGATAGTAAGCATGAGTAACGGAGATACAATCATAAAAGAATGAACTTAGTAGACGATTTATTGAAAATACCTCAATTTATCCAACTGATTGAAGTCGTACCAACAGAACTTTTTTTAGTCACTGTGAATGGATTTTTGAACGAAGAGTTAGACAAGAATTTATATGCGGAGTCCTCTTGGGAAGTCAACGTACATAAAAGTCGAGGATAATTAAGTTGAGGAAA
This sequence comes from Lactuca saligna, assembly GCF_052625555.1. Lineage (NCBI taxonomy): Eukaryota > Viridiplantae > Streptophyta > Magnoliopsida > Asterales > Asteraceae > Lactuca > Lactuca saligna. Next base: position 145,468,143 of record NC_136417.1, read on the forward strand.
ATGCGTTATATGCACGTTATTAAAGGGGAATAAACAAGTCCTATATAATCTCTGGGACGGTGTAAAGTCTTTTATTATTACTTTCGTAGGTCTTTTTTTTTTTTTTGTTTCGAATGATTAATAATATACTGTATTTATTTGATAAAAAATTTTATCACTCATTAACGTTGTTTTGAATTGGTGTTTATTTTTTATTAAATTATATTTACTCTACATTTTATTTTTATATTTTGTAATTTTAACTAATTAATTGATTTCTTTTAACTTTAATATCAAGTACTAAATTTGTAACAATCATGTAATGTATTTATTGTTTTATGTTTTTACAATCATATTAATCAATTTTATTCGTTTGATATTTAGAACAACCGATGTAGTTATATATTTCATTTATGCTATAGTTGTTATCGTCAAAGTTCTAAAGTTTGTCAAAATATGATGGTTGTGTTTCTATAATGATTTTAGGTGTGGTAATGCCTAACATTTAAGTGTTTTTGTTAAATGTGTTAATTTGAAGGTTAATGGTCTTGTAGCCTGTAACATTGCATACATGACCTTCCATCTTCTTCTCACGGCACCCCCTCCCCCTATTTTTTTCTTTTAATTGCAGCCACCAAGATGAGGAACAATGTAGGTCAATATCGAGAGCCAACCCCCTCTTCTTCTTCCTTTTTTTCTTGAGTTGTAGGTTTCCAAGAGAAAGAGCAACAGGTTTATGATGGTAATTCAGTCGCCCTTCTTCTTCTCTTTTGAATTAAACCTCGTCTACAATGAATTGGAAACATTCGTCACTTTTATCAGGGTTTTTCCCACATAACCATAGCCCTTCTTCCCCATACCCCGCCCTAGTATTTCCCCCCGCCACTGCCATGAAACCCAGCTCCTATTATTGCCCCTACTTGTTCATCACTACCAATCCACTAGCAAGCTACGGTGATGGTGGCTTTAGACATATATGCAAACTTCGGTAATGTAACCCACCTCTCACTATCACCCATAATTGCTCTTCGTTATCATCTCCTTCACTTCTCTAATATCCAAAACGTGAATCATGATGAAACAATAAAATATCGATAGATTCTATATTATGAGATGAATCAATGACAAGGTTTGACAATGATTGAAAGTGAGCCAAATGTATTAATCACAACAATAGAATAGTTCTTGGAGGCAGAACTATTTTGTAATTGATTCAAAAGTTGTAACCCTAGATGTTAAATGCACACTATATATAGACAATATAATACAACAATTTCGAACATGGACAGGCCCCATTTCGGAATCGTAATTAAACATAAATCTGAAAACATACATTTGACACAACACTAAATTAGACTTCACAATCTCCCCCTTTGTGTCAAATGGAAGGAGATCTTCATCATTGTCTTTGCGTGTCAAAAATCTTTAGCATAATCTTCAGAAGTGAACCTCGGACAGACAAATACCAACGAATCATGTCCGAAACGCACTTAACATCCACAATAGTGTTGGATTTGTTTGCTTCAGCCCTAGAAAGAATGGGTCAGAGCACTTATGGAATATAAATGCTTATCCCTTAGATAGAACATGCAATTACTGATCACTTCTCCATCCTTCGTCTTGTATACAATGCTCCAGTGCTTCGAATGAGCCCTCCCTTCAGATGTTGGATATCTTCCGGTTGATCTTGTGGAATTAATATCGGTCTCGTTTTTAGAATAGAGGAAATTTCCACATCCATTTTCATAATTTGCAGAATGTAACACTTGACCAACCACTTCAAGTGCTCATAAATGGGATCATACGTCTTCACATCTTTCGCAACAATATAAAATAATGAGATCTAATCGGAAGGATTCATGAATCGCAGATCATCCAAAGTGAATTCGTTTTGAACAAGATTGGCACCTCAGAACCCTGTGAACTATATATTCAGAAAATCTTCCATCTGAACTGGTAAGCCAAACTTCAATCCCACAATCCTTTTTAAACTCTGCAACTCATATTGCAGTTTCGCATATTTCAGGTAAAACTAGAAGAGCATTTGATTTACTGTTTTGTTGGAGATAAGAGATTTTTCAATCTTTTGAAAGCATCTGAAAAGAAAGGCTCCTGGAGTCATGGGCAAATCTAATTGACACTCTATGTCATTGTTGGTGTCGAAGGAGGTGATTAGCTCCAACCAATAAAGATTAGGATCATCAATGGCTTCCTTTTGAATATGTTTAAAAGACCAGGCAGGAAACAAGGATTTATGAATTTTCAAGAATCAGGCTTGAATTTTTAACATCAGCCTTTTCAGCCTCAAGTTTCTTCCTGAGAGCATTGATTTCGTCAAGCTCTTTGTCTCTACTTTCTCTTGCTTCCTTTTCCGATTCAGTCATTATCGAATTTTTTTTTCAGAATCCTCTTCGGGAATAGCTTTTCCCTTATCTTTTCTTGATCCAAAAGCTTCATTATCCTTCTGATCAGCCACCTTTTTCAAGTTTTCCTCCTCTTTTCCCCCTTGTTTCGAAAAAGCATCGCTTCCTGAAACAACCTAGATCTGATTTAGCGATGCGAACACAAGACTAGGGATAGGACTGATTAGGGTTAAGTAAGGACACTTAACCCATTAAGGACTTAATCACCTAAGGGTAGGATTGATTAAGGTTTGACCTAGTCATTCTCGGGAATAATAATAATCCAACCAACATCCCAAATATGCGCCCCGATCATTGTCCAAAGTAGGGCTTCATGATTCTAGGGTTTTCCACATAAAATCATAACTAGGGTTAGTGTTCCACACTTAACCCCTTAAGGACTTAGTTCATTAAGTCCAATATTGTATTAAGTTAATTTTAGAGTATTACCGAGTATAATTTAAAGTTCAATTAACAGTTCTAACACGGGTCCCAAAAAAACTCCAAAATTAGGGTTTCCTTGACGTTAGGGTTTTCTAAACCCTAATTAAAGTTTCTAACCCAAACACATGTCACTTGCACTAAAGTTAGATGCTTAGGTAAAATTAATGTGTAATAAGTCGTTCACCACCCACTGCCACCTCAGGCAGTGGTGGTCGGTGGCAGTTCATGGCGATACCCACCTACACACGACAATGGTGGCAGATTCGAGTGATAAATCAAATAACCAAGCGTACACATAAAAGTTCCTACATCATACATACACACACAAACACCAAAACGAATAAAAAAAGTCCAATACAGCCACCATGATGGTGGCAACAGGTGACAGCCACCACCTCACGATGTTGGTGGTGGGTTTTCTTCAATTTTACGGCCAAGCAAACACATACACACTGTAGTGGTGTTGATTATGATGGCATGTGCGGAATATGAAAGATCTAGTGAATCATCATGTAAAAATCAAGAACACAAGGAGTAAATAAATCTTTGTAAGCTCATATTAGATCTAGAAAGAATATACAAATGGGTTTGTACAAAGTCTCTCTCTCTCTCTCTCTAGTGTAACACTCCAAAATGGTTCCTTACATATAATGAGTGCCACTTACTTCCTTATAAAGTAATGACAACTCATTACACATGCAAGTGGGTAAAGCCTCATCCAAGAGTGACTTTGCACCCTAACATTCTACCCCTCAAAGTTAGGATTAGATGCCCAGCTTCAATATCCAACGAGCTCGTGCGATCAAGACCAAACTCCCCATCAAATTAACACTGATCTTCAAATCCGCAAATGAATATCTGATAAACTCGCTTTGAATACCCATCATTCTCCCCCTTTTATAATCAAAAAATGATTATAAAACGCATTGAATCAACAACACAATACTCCCCCTCAAAGTTGGTTATGTTATGCCAAACTGTCGAAAGTTTTGGGACTGTTTTCGAAACCTTTATGCTTTCTTCCCATAATTCGTTTCCTAGTAACGAAAATTTCCATCTCTTTCTCAGCTTGTTAACAACTATCGAAAGTAATAACCAAGATATCAAACTTTCGAAAATTTAGTTTAGTTCTTAAGTTGAAACTTAATTCGAAAGTATAGACCATCAATCCTTTGTTGTTGACTTCCAAAATCAATATCAACCTAGTTGATATAAAACAACAATCCAACATTGACATCAAAGTAATCCAAAATCGAATAGAATATCACAGACTTCCCTTCTTGCAAATTGTCATGAACTGTATTCCCAAAAGAACTTTCGTTAACAGTTCACATCAATTGAACTTCCCAATATTATTCCACCCTTCGAAATTACATCCAGTAAACCCAAATCAATATTTTAACCCTTCATTATTAAACATTCAATTCAACTATCAGTCTTCGTTTTCTGTTACACAACCCAAAACAAAAATCGAATACTCAAAACAATTCGTCACAGTCGACATCAACAAAATAAACCGTTTGTGATTCAAGTATCGATTTCACATATCTTTAAATCTCAGTCAAACCCTTTTTTTCAACCTCGTTCATTCTTTGTTTTTAGATTCTCAATCAAGTCGATATCGACTCCCCAACTCAGTCGATAAACGAAACCACGTAAACCCAGTTATCGAATCCAACACCTTCCAAATTTTCAATCAGTCTTCATAGATCCTTGGCATCGATTCCAAATCAAAATCGATTCCCAGTAAAATACTTGATATCGAATCCCAGTAACATCAAACTCGTCGATTTCAATCAGTCCTTTTCCCAAATCGATTATTATTCGTCCACAAACCATCGACTTTCGATCAAAATCAACTTCACAAAACTGATTTTAGTTGCAATCGACTCCAAAACAACTTCCAAACTGATAACGAAACTCGTTTGACCTCCAATTCATTTTCTAGTTCATCGGAATCCTAAGTTTGACTTTTGTTACTTTGACTTTTCATTCATTTGATGACAAACAACAAATCGAAACTTTTCTAAACAATTTTAGATCAAACCCATTAATTCATCAATAATCAATATGTTCTTCAACTGTTTTTGCGAGTACTTCAACAATCAATCAAAATTATTTTAAGATCATAGAACCAATTTGTCGACTTCTTAGCTTGATCATAATCGATTTTATGCTTGAACAAACTATATAAAATCGACTCACAAGACCAATTTAAACAAAAATGAAAAATTATTTGATGTTTGATCTAAACAAAAATATTTGGATCAATCAATGGGGTGTGGAACGGTTTTGATCCAGTGAGTCAAATCGATCAAAAATGAAAAAAAAAAAAAAAAAAAAAAAAAAAAAAAAAAAAAAAAAAAACAACTTGAAATCATGGATGTTTTGGAATCCATTTAAGAATTTGTGATACCTTTTTGACTAATCGAGATCCATTTGCAATGAACAAATCGAATTTAGAAGATCTTGGTTCTCTTGTTGGAATGAAAAAATCTCCAAATCGAACATTGTACCACCCATGATGCGTGTTGTACCACTCGTTCTTCAACGATCCAAGAACATCTTCAAAAGAACCACCAACCCTTTTGGGTTTTGACTTCAAATTCAATGCAACATTTGGAGATTGTTGCTTTGGAACCCAAATTTGTTTCACGAATTTCGGCTTCACAATATTTGATGATTTTTGTGAGTAAACCCGCTTGTTTTTGCGATTGATCTTCTTCTTCTTTTTCTTTCTCATCTTTTTGCATCTTAAATATTTGACTTCATGAACAAACTCACTTTTGACAACATTAACTTTCTGAATTTGATTCAAATCTTTTGGAGTTTGATATTTGTTAATTTCTTGAATCATTTCCAACAGACTGGCCTCGGTGTCTAATCACACAACGAGTGAATACATATCGTATCATAATAGTATACAAGAAAGCATGATATCTAATCCAACAGACTGGCCTCGGTGTCTTCTACCCATAAGTACAGTGAGGAAAACTCACCTCTCAGTCTGAACAAATAATTGAATAGGACACTGCTCCGAATATCAGCTCTACCAGTTACCTATACATCAAATAGTGACAAACCTCAATTACAACTCAAAATACCCCTAGGTCAAATCCTTTCAAATCCGAAAGTCAAAAAAACCGATTTGACTCAAACTGAGTACACCCAGCGTACTCAGCATGTACGCTTAGCGTACTAGGGCTTGACCAAAAACGAGCTGATTGACTACGTGCACACAGCGCACCATAGGTACGCCCATCGTATGCATCTACCACCTTTTCCTTCTATTAAAAGCCTTAATCCTTTAGCTATTTTTTCCAAAATCCATATCTAATCCTCAAATAACGTCCTTAACCATAAAGTTTCCAACTATGGTATTACATGGCTATTAAGTTCGCCATATCACAAACCATAACATCTTAACTAATTAAGACATCCTAGTTCATGCATGGAAGGAATCTAAGGTCCAAGATTACATTTTTGTGATTCTAAAGACTCCAAAACATCTGAAAGGATGGTTCATATAAATTAGAGTAATCCATACTCATAATCCCAAGCTTCTGGTACCAAAATGAACACAAATCCATGGCTAATCAAGATCTAAGCAAATTCATCAAGATCAGAGCTTTTTACCTCCAAGTACTGTCAAATGATGACGTGATTCTGGATCCAAAATGCTCTACTCTTCTAAGATGGTTTCCTCTTCCTTCTTCCTCCTTCAAGAGCACAAAAATACATACTTAAATTCAAGATTCCTTCACTCAAGATATTAGGGTTAGCTAGGGTATGAAATGCGGGTGGAGGATGATGAAAGAAAGGTTAATGGGTACATAAAGGTGTTTAAATAGCGCACAAACCCTAAATATTAGGGTTTTGGGTTCGGACTGTGTACGCCCAGTGTACTCAAAAAATTCCCAAAAATTAAAGAAATTGTAACATCCGGATTTCCAAGTATATTAAATTATTCATTTATTTTGATTTTGGGGAGGAACTCGGCAAGTTGATGCTTAGACTTGCCGAGTAGGACCACGAGTTCTTATCCGGATTGGTGACCGGACTCGACAAGTCGACTCGTGGAATCGATGAGTCAACGTTGTTAAGTGAAACCCTAATTTCTCGGGTTTGGGATCTATTGAAAGGCTCTTATAGCCTTCAGTTGTGGCTACCAGCCCCTACAGAGAAACCCTAAGAGAACTAGATCATTTGTGAGGAAGGAGAGGGCATTTTTGATCCTTATGTTGGTGTTCTTGCAAGAAGAAGGTGACCAAGGTAAGAGGGAGCTTAAGAGGGTGCTATTCTATAGATTTCAGAGCCTTGGGACTTCATATTTGAGGTATAGATTCGATCCTTCTTCAGTTTTTGTGTTAACCTTTGGAGGTAGGGTTTTCTAGACCCTTTAGAGGCTTGATTTGATGAGCATTTGGTCCATTCTCGTATTGAGGCTTGGGATCTGGATCCAAAGAGGTCCAGAGACCTTAACCCTTTGATCTTTATGATTGATATTGGGTGGCATGAGCTTAGGATGTCCTATTTTAGGCTATTTCTTCAAATAGAGTCTTTGGGCCTTTGCATGAGCACCAAGTTCTGAACTTTACGTGATTATCATGCTTGGGAAGGTCAGATCTATGGTTTAGAGGAACAGATCTGACCTTAGGAGGTTATTTGAGTTTGAGCATGGCATGAACTTGCCGAGTCCAAGAACAGACTCGACGAGTAGGATTAGTTTTCCCCATGAATCACACAGTTTGTGACTCGCTGATTTAGGGAAATGACTCGGTGATTCAGAGGGGATTTAGAGGACCTGAGTTCATGACTGAACTTGCCGAGTCAAGAGCCTGACTCAACGAGTTGGGTCGGGTGGTCACGCAATTCACAACCAGAGATCATTTTGAAGAGTGGACGGTTGACCCAGTGAGTCAAGTGAGGACCAGGGGTGAGGAGGACACGCATGGACTCGCCGAGTCACATTTGTGCACTCGACGAGTCTGGTCAAGGTTTGACCGTTGACTTTTGTTGACTTTTAGGGTTTGGTCAACAATTAGACTTGCGAACTGTTGAAGGGTAAAATGGTCTTTTAGCCTTCTTAGAGGACATGTGAGAGTCTAGTCTAGCCTAGAGAGTCGTTATTGATTAAGATGATTGTTTATGTGTTTAGGCAGAGGCTAGATCAGTGTATACACGAGCGAGATATTACCCGAGACATCCGAGGTGAGTCTTCTCATTATACTTTACCTTGAGTGGTAATTAGAGTTATGTGATAGAGTTATTGTATGTTATTCATGTGATGTGTTGCACTGCATTATTTCTATGTGATTTATGCCATGTGTATATCAGAGTATATCAGAGTTAAAACCGGAAGATTCACAGAGTTAGGACCAGAAGGTCCACAGAGTTAGGGCCCACGGGCCCACAGATTTATAGCCTCAAGTGGCTAGTATGTGTTATGTGTGCTATTTTTGGGAACTCACTAAGCTTCGTGCTTACAGTGTTTTGTGTTATGTGTTTCAGGTACTAGTGAGGATCGCGGGAAGGCGTCGGCATGATCAGTACACACACACACGCGGAGTTTTATTTATATGTTATGATCTTGGGATTTTTACTTATGTTCGAATACATGAAATAATGAGTTTTATAATATTGTGAAATAAAGTGTTTTTAAAATGTGAAAATTTGTTTGAAATTTTATGGCATTACAGAAATGTCATGCGAGACCAAATTTGAAAATAATACTCATACCGAGGTTGAAAATGTAAAATACCCTAGAAATCGAGATGTTATAGTACTGCCTTATTCAATTATTTATTCTTGTGTTTCTTTATGCATGTTTATACTTTCTGAGTAATTTGAATTAGTTAAACTTCCACAGCCATTCATACATTTGGAAGTAAGTAGCAAACCAAGACTGTTATGAATTGATTGTAGATTGTCAATTGAGGTTAAGACATTATTGCAATAGGAATTGCTACAATATTCATGAGTACTTTGAAAATACAGATTTTAAGTATCGGATAAACCCAAGATTAGATATTATTTCATGAATCTTGTCACAAGTAATTCTAAGAATATAATATCTACTATTATTCAAATGGAGATACATAAGTTGTAATTTATGAATCGGTTGTGTAGTGGTATTACGTAAATGCATTAGTAACTTGATGTTATAAAACATAGTATCATATATGATTTTAGTGAGTAAAGGTTACAATTATGTAGTCAAAGTTTATTCGTTCATTTTTCCCTAATCGGAAAAGTGATATCATTGGTCCCCTCGATGGTTAGATGTTGACATTATAAGTGTTGGGCTCAACCAGGACTAATTGATATGTTCAATTGAAGTCCAATAAAGTCTTTACAAATCGGGAAATCAACAAAGAAAATCTTGGACAATAAGATTGATTCTAATCCATGTCTCGTGTCCATACAATATCCTAAAGAATGAAGGAATAGTTGATCACTTATCTTAGGGCCGACAACTGATTTGAATTAGAATTTGGCAGTAGCTTTAGAAAGCACACTTGTTGTCTACCTCAAGGTCTATAGTTGCAATTGTAGTTATATATTTATCCAAGTTGAAGATTGTTAGATTAGGGTGTCTAAGCCAATAACTAAATTGGTATATTCTTGAATTAGAAGCGAAGTCCTTTTTGGGTTGCCCTCAAAACTAGAAACTGAAGGACTGCATTTGGAGAGAGAATAACTTGTTAGTTTATTATGTGGATAATAAATTTATTAAAAATTGAAATAAATGATTTATTAATATATTATATGATTAATATATTAATGGGAAATGTAATTATTAATTTATAATCAATCAAAAATTAATTTGAATTATTTTTGGGATTAATTAGAATTGATTAAGGTGCAATGACTGTAGCTGACAATGTTCAAAAGTTGAACAAGGGAAGGGTTCTAGAGTTATCATATTAGCTACCTAAAAGTCTCCATGGTAGCCCTTATGAGGAATTCTAAAAGTCTCCATGGTATAAGGAAATCGGATAACTACCTAGATTAAGTATATTATATTCCAGATTAGGGTTTTTAGAGTTATCATATTAGCTATAAATAGGACCCCTTGGGTTCACAATTATCATCCACTCCTACATAAAATCAGAAGAGCCAAATTTCTACTCCCCTCTCCTTTCTACTCTTGTACTCTTGTTACTAGGGTTGGGGTACAAACCATTAGAGGCGTCATCTCTTTGGTGCTAGGTTTTCCAACTTTAATGTGACAACCCGAAATTTATTCCGTCATTTTTAACCCCTTCTTTCGTAAATAAGCCTCGTTTTAATTAACTGTCCGTTAACTTTTGGACTGGTTAAATTATGTGGGACTTTTATAATGACTTGGTAAGGGTTGAAACAAATTATAAACACCCACAAAATACCCTTAAAAATGTTTAGTTTCAACCAAGTCAAAAATTCAACCACTAAATCGGGTGCGACCAAAAGCCCAGTTTAACAGCAGTATCGGGTAGACTTGCATTGAGCCCCAACTCAAGCCCCTATATAAGGGAGAGTAAACTCCATTTTCACCGTTTCCACTCTCTCTCTACAACTCGTTTTCGAGCCAAAAACACCCGTTTCGAGCCCCAAACTAGTAAGAACTCTATCCTAACTTATTGTATAGCTTAGTTAACATGCAAATTCGTGTTTAAGACACCAACTAGGGGTAGGATTATGTGTTTACAACCCAATAAAACTCTTGGACCGTGAACACCCTTAAATGGGGTTTTTAAGCCCCAAAACCCCTCTAAACTACCCCTAAGGCTTAGATATGGCTAAATGACTTATGGAAACGGACTTAGAACACCTTGAAATGAGTTTTTGGAGAGTGAACTTGAGTTTACTTCCCAAGAACTTTCTTGGGCCATAAACTCCTCTTCAAGGGGAGTAAACTCAATTTCATGTGTTAGAAATGCCCTCAAACACCTCCTGTGGCCTTGGAAAATGTCTAGAAGCAACCTCCATTGTAGTAAGGACATTAAACATCAACTAAACCAAGGGAATAGGAGTTTACTGCCGTGAACTCCCATAGAAATGGTCCATGGGCCGTAAAGTCCCATTAAGTGCCCAAATGATGCCTAAACTCCTTCATTTGACTTGGAAAACGCATAGAACTTTATTCCCTACCACTTAAGACCTTAAAACACCAAAGAAATATGTGTGGGAGAGTTTACGACCGTAAACTCCTAGTTTACTGTCGTAAACTCCAATAAATGGTCCATTTGTGAGTTAAAACCCTTTCCAATGCATTAGACTCAAACCTAGATTTAATCCCCAAGTGTTTCAAGGCCATTTAGCACTCAAGAACCTCATCCATGAGTTTACGGCCATAAACTCATGGGTATGAGGTGTTTAGGGCTGAAATCTCTCTTAAGAGTTTACTCTTGAAGAGTAAACTCCTTACCCAAGCCATACATGTCCTTAAATGTTACCCAGGACACTCCAAACACTTAACCAAAGTGTTTTCCGCACTTTAGGATGCTTATACGTGTTTAATTAGTATTATATTTACTAATTGTATGTAAACATATGTTATCATATGTTTAATAGGTCACTAAGTGTGTTCAAGTCTTTACTTGACACCGAGCACCCAACCGGCACCTTCGTCGGATCCACTTACATCAGGTGAGTTCATACCCCTGAATTAACCTTTTAAATGTTTTTACATACTTTTCGGGGGGGTCGGGGATGCAAGTTAAACATGCTAGTTATCATATCGATCACATGTGATTGATAACCCGCATGCACAAGGATTCACTACACTGTCAACTGTTTTACTAAGAATGATACTGTAAATGGTTTTCTAAAATGTCTTTATGTGTTCAAAGCTTTTCTCAAATTGCCTCTTGTGCTGTACCTTTTATTTCAAACTCTGTTACAGCAGCATTTTAAACAAAGGTTTTCTCTACTTTATCAAGGTTACAATCAAAACTTGTTTATGAATGATTTTCTTAAAGTATAAAGGTTTTCCTAAGATTTCATCAAAGTTTTCTTCCATGTTTTATACTCCCACTTTGTTAGATACTACCGCTTCGTTATACTTCCTCATAGTTAATGCTACTACTTGTTAACACTTTTACTTCACGATTCACTTATACTTCACGATACACTTTTACTTCACCATTCACTTATACTTCACGATACGCTTTTACTTCACGATACGCTTCTACTTCACGATACACCTCTACTTGTTAACGCTTCTACTTCACGATAGTCTTCTACTTGTTAACGCTTTTAGTTCATGATATGTTTCTACTCATTAACACTCCTACTTCATTAATACCACTACTTCACGAACCACTCCTACTTTATTGATGCTACTACTTCGAAAACTCTTATACCTTATTAGCACTTCTACTTTGAGAAACGCTTCTACTTCATGGAATACTTCTGCTTTGTTAGCGCTTCTACTTAGTTAAATGTATTTCTGTGCTTGTATAATATATAAATAATGTTTAAAGGACTTAAGAAGGCTTGTTCGCCCTATTTCCTTTTCTTCGTTGAGATGTGGTCTGGTGGGATCGGATATCCATCTGAAGGTTGTTTGATCATTAATTATATATTATGTATACAAGTATAGATATATAGGATTACATCGATCAGTTCACTTCCCTTAGGTAGCTAGGGAATCCTCCCACTCGTCATTCATAAGATCAGAGACACTAGTAACGATTATAGGAATAGTTAAGGGACTCTATTTCTCAACCTATCTCTTATACTATCACTCTCTCTATCTCTCTCTTACTTTATAATGTGACACACTATTACTCACTATGGTGCTTCATTGCGCCAATGACGTGTAACCAGAGTCTCCAGGAAGGAGAGCGAACATCATGTGTATAGATCTATACGGGACTGACACTCCCACACCCTGACTACTAGCTACAGTCCGCACCGGTAAGGCCCATGGGTGACATGAAGCCACTACTACTGCCACTATCTCTACGCGTGACCTGGAGGGTCATCGGATACTCTATTGTCGATCAGCATGGTTACGCACAAGTTCACATTCACTCTTTGTTTTAGACCTTGCTAGACTTATCATTCATTTGATACTGTCTGGGGTCTTTGTTCACTGTTTTTAGACCTTGCTAGACATATCATTCATTTGATATTGGCTGGGGTCTGTTTTTTCTCTCGTTACACTGAGCCAGGCGCGTCGTTCATTCGATACTCTCCTGGAGTCTATGATTTCTTTTTTCTTAGTCAGCAATCTTCACTGCTGAGGCGTATGTTATTTTCCCTGATATTCTCCTACTTTCTTTACAATCAGTACCCTATTTTTATAATGATAGTGTTAAGGGAAAAATCACTTTTTACAACATAACTCTGTCCAGTCTTGGTAAAAGACTACTTTTAAATTAGAAAATATAGGATTTTCTGGAAAGGACTCTAATTCACTGTGTACTCTAAAACTACTACTAGTATAAAGTTATTTGAATTAAAACGACACTAAATACTTATGAACTCACCAGCATTTGTAAAAATGTTGATACTCACTTTCAAATAACTTGTATTCTCAGGTCAGCAATAGACAGGTAGATCCCAGGAGCTTTTGGTGAAGACAGTTTAGTACCAAGTTGCACCTATATTATTACTTGTATTACTTTGATGATGTAATGTAATGTAAACCATTTGAAACTATTACTATTAATCCAATGGTTGTTGTACTTTGATTACTATACTGCATATGTTGTGATACTTGACATGACATCATCCACCCCAGAACGTTTCCGCCGTTCCGGTTTTGGGGTGTGACAGATTGGTATCAAAGCATTGTTTATAGTGAGCTAAGTATATCAATTCATAAAAGATATACAGCCTATAAATGCATAGGGATAAAACACTCTGATCAAGAATTGTACTTTAAAATATAATCATATTTTACCAAAGTATAAGAACATCCAGAATCTGAACACTCGAACACAAGTATCACAAGAAGAACAAGAATAAAAGTCTTCGGATGTTGAGCATTACCATCAAACCTGGGCAGTTATGTAATCGTAAGCTGGAATAAATGTAACCTGATCAACTACATTTATTCGAGATGCGATGAACGTGTGCTTGGGAGTGATAGTTGTGTTGCAACAGGTCTGAAACTTACCAACTAGGAATGATAGAGCCAAACATCAAGTTTAAAATACTATAGGAGTATTTTGGAATACTAAAAGACTCACACTAATCCCATAATCATATTCATAAGATAAGAAACAAACAAGGAATTAAAATACCATAGGGGTATTTTAGGATCCATACATAACCTTGTGTGAAAAACTAAAAAGATCCTTATTGATATACCTACAACTACAGAGGGTATACTCCCAAGGTTATATATAATAAGGATCCCATAGGCTAAGAATGTGTGGTTTCACCCTACTTCCTTTTCCTCTTTGGGATGTGGATATAGAGTAGTATCACATATTCGAAGGCCCATCGGATCTAAGCTATATATGATTTGTATACCCTATGTAATCATAGCAGGACTCGATATGGATCACCCAGTGAAATGTTAATAATCTCTTAGGATTCTTTAGACATTTCCATTCTTGCACGAACCCTGTAGAAAACCCTATCCACTTCAGTATTCAGCAGAAGAGGTGATGCAGACCAATAAAAGGTTCATTGAGAGGATTTACAATTAGGAAATAAATGAACCAAGACGAGACTATTGAAATCACCAAGTGCCAATATCTTGTAGGGACGTCGGTGAGAAATTCGCCTAAACTTCCGAGATTCCCAGTCATCCATCCTGAAGCGATGACACTTAGAGTCGGAATCAGAAGGAAGGCGGAGTAGAGATTCAATATGTCCATACGAGGAGAGAACCCTAGGTAGCTACCTGAAGGAAACCAATGCCAGTCCCAGTCAAAATACGAGGTAGACAGAGGGAGCCAGTACATGGAACCCGAGAAGTGTCTTTTCCTCGTGTTAGTCACGCTAATACACCTATACAAGGGACCTAGTATAAGGATTTTATCATTGGGATGGATTTTACTGCTAAGGGGATTCCTCAACCATATATGTCCGTAAGGCAACCATGAGGGGGATGGAGTACACCGATGAACATCAAGCCCACAAACACCTACAGGTTGCGAGCCTGCTAACGTTCCACTAGACTGTCTAGAAAACTCCGTGGTCGTCATCCATACTCCGCTAGATGACTGGTACAACAACAACATCGTGGCCTCTCATCATTTTAACACACATCAACTATTTCATCTACCCATGTTTTACCCAACATATTTGTGGATAAAATACATATACAGTTTATAACTTGTATAAAACATTGTATTCAACAATCATCTCAAATAAACAATCAATATAATTACACATAACACGTATTTTATAGAAAATACTTCATATCTATGTGTAAGATGAAAGTGACTATATACTCACTTGATTTGATGATAATAGGGCAGCAATTCGTTCCTTAAAATGATCGTTTCTGATAAAACCGGGGGTTTTATTGAGAAACCGGGCTCTGCGAGAGTTGGAGCTTCAAAACCGAAAAGATAAAATTTTCCAGGTTTCGAGCACTTCGGGACGTATTCCGAGCTTTAAAAATGATACCGGGGCTTCGGGGGAAGTCAAAATAGTCAAAATATAAGTTTAGGGGTGAAAAATGTCAAATTTCCAAAAGTACCCGGGAAGGCTCGGAGCCGCCCCCCCACCCCCCCCCCCCCTTATATAGGGTGCGAGACCGAGGGATTCGTGGCTGAGAAATCTCCATGTAGTGCTTGCGAGGCTCGGTCACAAAGGGAGGATGTGGCAGCGAAGGAACGAGGCGCGTGGCAGCAGCAAGGGCGAGACACGGAGGCGGGCTACGAGGCTCGGACATGGCCCTACGAGACTCGGACACGCGGTGCTACGAAGCGGCTTCGTATTGGCCGAGACTTCGGTTTGAGGGAATTGAGACACGCGTTGGGTCCGGATTCGGCCACATCTTCGGTGACGCAGAAGCTTCGGCCTTGAGGCGGTTTCGCGATAGGGGTGACGTGGCCGGCTACTGTTCATGCGAATTTTTCGAATCTTGAGCCCCGAACTTCTAAAATCCATAACTTTCGCATGCGAGCTCCGTTTTTGACGTTCTTTATATGCACGCGTAGCTAAAATTACGCTCTACAACTTTCGTTTAGACTTCGTCGGCTAATTTTGACTTTAATTTTAATATTATTAATTTTAACATACCGGGACAAGAAAATCCGTTAAAAATTCATAACTTCTTCATCCGACGTCCGTTTTCGTCAGTCTTTTTACCGTTGTACTACTATTGACGAGACCTTCGATTCTCATTTAGGTTGTGTCGGATAAATATCGCTCGATCTTAAATTCGAGTATTTAGTTGTCTACTGCTAAATAAAATTTAGAAAAATCACAACTTCCTCATACGAAGTCAGATTTGGACGTTCTTTTTATCAAAATTCTCGGTTTAACGAATACGATGACTTTCGTTTAGATTATTAAGGCTAAAAAGCACTTTATCGTAATATTCACTTTTTACGCTTCCCGGTGCCGTGTCGGTTCTGTCGCGAAACTTCGACAAGTCATAACTTCTTTGTTATAACTCGGATTTCGGCGTTCTTTATATCTTCAGAATCCTTGTTTCGTCCACTACAACTTTCTTAAAAGATATCGGCTTTTTCTAATATTTATTTTCAATTCTTATTTTCATTATTAATTAATTAAATCATAATAATTAAGCAAATAAGCATATAATTCACATAATTCCTCTTTATTACTTCAAAATGAGTTACAAAGGTTGACCTAGACTATTACAACATTATTAATGCTTTTAGCCCAGAAACACGGGCGTTAAAATTCTCTCCCCCTTAGGATGATTCCGTCCCCGGAATCACACATCAGCAAACAAATGCGGGTAGCGACTCATCATGTCACTCTCCGTTTCCCAGGTGAGATTTGGCCCATTCGTATGTTTCCATTGCACAAGCACTAAATCGACCATTTTGCATCGCAACTTTTTAGTCTTACGGTCAACGATTTCCTCTGGTTCTTCGATTAACCTCTTGCTTTCATCCAGACTTAACTCAGATATTGGAATTATGTCGGGAACATCTCCCATGAACTTCCTTAAATAACACACATGGAAAGTGTTATGAATACCATCTAGTTATTCTAGTAGTTCTAGCTTGTAAGCTTGATTCCCAATCCTCTAAAGAACTTTAAATGGTCCAATAAACCTTGGACTCATGAAACGACCCAAAAATACTACCCAAAAATTTCGACTTTTATTATATCAAAAACCACGAAACTGAGTATCACATAATAAAACCATAATAAAATACTGTGAGAATAACTGTATCACAACTGTATCCAAACATATAAAAGAACTGAATCAACTCCCAGGATAAAGCTAAAGCTGTGGTGTGTGCGATGCCATCAACCCGAGCTCTTCCCTTTGCTTGCGGAAGTACCTGAAACCAAAACTGAAACTGTAAGCACGAAGCTTAGTGAGCTCCCCCAAACTACCACATACCATATAAACATATAAAGCATGTACTGGGGCCTTGCCCCCTCCATCGAACCGAAGTCTGAAGCTGACTGACTGGGACTTTGTCCCCTACATCGGACCGAAGTCCGAAGCTGGCTGGCCGGGACCTTGTCCCCTACATCGAACCGAAGTCCGAAGCTGACTGACTAGGACCTTGTCCCCCTACATCGGACCGAGTCCGAAGCTGACTGTCTGGGACCTTGTCCCCTACATCGAACCGAAGTCCGAAGCTGACTGACTGAACACAGCATATCATAACATATCAACTAGCATAAGCATACAAATCTTGTATGAGCCACGCAGGCGTCAAACACACTAATTACTACATTGGACCGAAGTCCAGAAACTACGGCTAACTGAACGGGCTGGCATTGTGGCCTTAGACTCGTTCCTACTCGAAGGAAACTCACCTCGTGAACTGGCTGTTGTGTGCACGACTCTGGAAACTAAAAACTGTTGCTCCGGTATCTCCCCGGCTACAATTCCATAACACACACAATCAGATACTAAACACTACATTGGGTAAAATGACTCTTATACCCCTGGTCAAAGTCAACTCTCCTGGTCAAGTCAACCTACAGTTGACCCGACTCGCCGAGTTGGGCCGCCAACTCGTCGAGTCCCTAATCTCACTTCTCAACCCTACTCGTGACTACTCGTCGAGCATGGCATCGACTCGACGAGTACCCTCTCGATTCAAAAACTCAGACAATTTGCATCCGACTCGCCGAGCCATATGAACAACTCGACGAGTTGTTCTTCCATCTATGAAGATTGCCTTGGACTCGCCGAGTTGTATGAACAACTCGTCGAGTCCCACCACAACTGAGTCTACCCTTCGACTCACTAAGTCCACCCTACCGCTCACTGGCCTCCACTCGGAATCACTCAAAGGGTAAAGATCGGGGACTTGCGACCGGACTCGCCGAGTCACATGCATGCAGATCCTAACAACTCGATTCTGATCAAAACCACCGTATACACTTTATAGATCTGAGCTTCCTTAGTCCGATTATCACGTAAAGATTCTATCTTTACGTGTCCAAAAACATCAATGAAGATGATAAGGCTCAAAAAACATGATAAAGGCCAGATCTAAGGTTCTTATGCAAAGCAACTTCAAAAAGGCTATAGATCCGGGCTCTACAACTCCTAAATGAATAGATCTATGGATATCTCGACCTATTAAGACATCCATACAACTATAAGGTTGGAAAAAGCATCAAACTAGCCTTAGAAATGATCTAATGGAAGTTTTTAAGCATAAAACAGAGGGATTCCGAGAAATACCTCAATGAACTCTGATTTTGACCGTGGATCTTTGCTCTACACCACTTCTCCTTGTTCCTTTCTCCTTCTTCTTCTTCAAGCCTTCAAGAATCCACACAAAAACACTTAAATCAATCAAGGAATGGATTAGGGTTTCTCACAGCTCTCTCTGAGGGTGAAGGAGGAGAGTTTAGGGCACATAACATTGCTTAAATAGCGAGCAACCCGGGGATTTAGGGTTTCATTCTGGAAGGAAGACTCGTCGAGTCCCGAATATGGACTCGCCGAGTCGCCGACTAACACATGCTCGAAATCTCAACCCTACTCGACAAGTCAGGCCATAGACTCGTCGAGTCCCTCTATAAAACTTCTAAATAAATGCCACGGGAACAACATACCAAAGATGGGGCGTTACAATTCTCCCCCACTTGTCTCAGACTTCGTCCTCGAAGTCTGCTACGGCTGAATCTGCAAATAACTTCGGGTAGTGCTCTCTCATTTTCTCCTCAGCCTCCCACGTCCACTCAGACCACTTCCGGTGCTGCCACTGCACCTTCACTAACTGAATTGCCTTGTTCCTTAAGATCTTTGTCTTCCGGTCCAGAATCGCGACCGGCCTCTCAATATAATTCAGGCTGCTATCAACCTGAATATCCTCTAGGGGAACAACTTCTGACTCATCCACCAAAAACTTCCTTAATTGAGACACATGGAAAGTGTTGTGAATCTGACTAAGCTCTACCGGAAGATCCAACCGATAAGCAACCCGACCCACCCGGGCCAAAACCTTGAAAGGACCAATGAACCTGGGACCCAGCTTTCCCCTCTTCCGAAACCTGATGACACCCTTCCAGGGTGAGACCTTCAAAAGGACCATATCGCCCACCCGGAACTCCAAGTTAGAATGCCTCCTGTCGGCGTAGCTCTTCTGCCGACTCTGCGCAGTCTGCAGTCTACTACGTACCTGCTGAGTCAACTCAGTCGTATTGAGCACCACCTCCGTGCTCCCAACGACTCGTTGACCAACCTCGCCCCAACAAATCGGGGTCCTACACTTCCTCCCATAAAGCATCTCAAAGGGAGGTCGATCAATGCTCGCATGATAACTGTTGTTATACGAAAATTCCGCTAACGGAAGATACGTATCCCAACTACCACCGAAGTCTAAAACACATGCCCGGAGCATGTCCTCGAGAGTCTGAATCGTCCTCTCACTCTGCCCGTCCGTCTGAGGGTGGAAAGCGGTGCTGAAATGAAGACGAGTACCCATCTCGTCGTGAAACCGCTTCCAGAATCTGGATGTAAAGCGGACATCTCGGTCTGACACCACTGAAACCGGCACTCCATGACGTGCCACGATCTCACGCACATAGATATCGGCTAACTTTTCTGCCGATATACTCTCCTGGATCGGGATAAAATGAGCACTCTTCGTCAACCGATCCACTACTACCCATATCGAATCTACTCCTCGTGCGGTCCTGGGAAGCTTGGTGATAAAATCCATGGTGATGTCCTCCCATTTCCACACGGGAATGTCTAACGGCTGCATCTTGCCGTGAGGCCTCTAGAGCTCCGCCTTGACCTTCCTGCAGGTCAGGCATCTCTCAACATACCAAGCAACATCTCGCTTCATGCAGGGCCACCAATAATCGGGTCAAAGATCTCTATACATCTTCGTCGCCCTGGGGTGGATAGAAAATCGAGACTTATGAGCCTCATCCATCAACACCTGCCATACCCCACCCCAGTACGGTACCCACACTCTCCCATGAAGCGTCAACAATCCCCGACTGTCATAATCAAACGAAGATACTCGGCCCACTATCCTCTCACACTTTTGCCTCTCCTCCATGAGGCCCTCAACCTGAGCCTCCTTGATCTGCTCCAATAATGGAGTAATCACTGTCATCCTCAAACACAAATCCCTGATAGGGGCTGCCGACACTTTGCGGCTTAGGGCGTCGACCACCACGTTGGCCTTCCCTGGGTGGTAAAGGATCTCACAATCATAATCCTTCAGCACATCCAACCATCTCCTCTGCCTCATGTTCAGACTCAGCTGATCCATAAGGTACCTCAAATTCTGGTGATCCATGTAGATAGTACAACGGACCCCATAAAGATAATGTCTCCAGATCTTGAGGGCAAACACAACTACCCCCAGCTCTAAATCATGGGTAGGATAGTTAGCCTCATGAGGCTTCAACTGCCTCGAGGCGTAAGCTATCACATGGCCTCGATGCATCAACACTGCTCCCATACCTGTGATTGAGGCATCACAGTAGACTACGAAGTCCTCTACTCCCTCTGGCAAGGTAAGGATCGGAGCCTCGCACAATCTCTGCCTGAGGGTCTCGAACGCTGCCTGCTGCTCAGGCCCCCAACGAAATACCACCGACTTCTTGGCCATTCGGGTGAGCGGCACTGCTATCTTGGAGAAATCCTGAATGAACCTTCGATAATACCCTGCCAACCCTAGGAAGCTCCAAATCTAAGATGGAGACTTCAGGACCTCCCACTGCATCACGGCCTCTATCTTGGCCGGATTCACCAAAATACCCTTCTGGTTGACGAGGTGACCAAGAAACTGCACTTCGCGCAACCAGAACTCACACTTGGAGAACTTTGTGAAAAGTCTCTCCCTCCTCAAAACTTCTAGCACCTCCCTCAGGTGCTCCTCGTGCTGCTCCTGCGTCTTGGAATACACCAAGATATCATCTATGAATACTATCACTGATCGATCCAGCATCGGCATGCACACGCGATTCATGAGATCCATGAATGCGGCTGGAGCATTGGTGAGCCCAAATGCCATCACCACAAACTCATAATGACCATATCTGAACCTAAAGGCAGTCTTCTGCACATCCTCACCTCTAACCCGCATCTAATGATACACGGAGCGTAGATCAATCTTGGAGAACCAAGATGCTCCCGGAAGCTGATCAAACAAATCATCTATCCTTGGAAGTGGGTAACGGTTCTTCACCGTTACCTTATTCAACTCCCGGTAATCTATACACATACGATGCGACCCATCCTTCTTCCTCACAAACAGGATCGGCGCTCCCCAAGGCGAACTGCTCGGCGGAATGAAACCCTTGTCTAGCAGCTCCTGCAGCTGCGTAGACAACTCCTGCATCTCAGGGGGAGCTAGACGATACAGTGCCTTGGCTATCGGAGCCGCACCAGGAATCAGGTCGATCCTAAACTCAACCTGCCTCTCAGGAGGTATTCCCGGCAAATCCTCGGGAAAAACATCCGGAAAATCTTGCACTATCGGAACATCATCAACTGTCGCCTTGCCCTTCTCCCGGGCATCCAAGACATAAGCTACATAACCCGCGCAACCCTGCTGGAAATAACATCTCGCTCTCGCGGCGGAACAAAAGGTTGGTCCGCGCTGTGGCCTCTCGCCCTGAATCACTAACTCTCCCCCACTGGGAATTCGAACCCTCACTAACTGCTGCTCACAATCAATCACCGCCCCATTGGGGCTCAGCCAATCCATGCCCACTATAACCTTATTCCCTCGCAGGGGAATAGGAACCAGGTCCACTAAAAACTGCTCGTCGAACAACTGAAGAGAACACCCTCGATGCACCCTGGCGACCCTCACGATCCTGTCATCCGCTATCTCAACCTCTAGAGGATAATCCAGCTCCCCTGGAGCTCCACTAAATCTCTTGTTAAGCGCAAGCGATACAAATGATTGGGTAGCCCCCGAATCGAATAATATCATAGCAGAAATACCATTCACAGAGAACGACCCTATATAAAACATATAATCATAAGCAATAATCAAACAATAATAATACGAAGATGAGGGGAAGATACATACCCGTCACCACATCAGGAGTCGCTCGCGCCTCCTCTGCTGTCATCTGAAACGCCCTACTCTTTGCCACTGGCGCCTCGGCTCGGCCCTGCCGGCCATCTGTAATCCTCAAGGTAGCAGGGGCAGGTGCAACCACCTTCCCTACTGCAGCTAAACTCGGACACTGGGACTTTTTATGTCCCTTCTGATTGCACTGAAAGCAAATCAGATCTGATGCTGCAACGCTAGTAGAAGGAGCCGTACAATCCCTACTCAAATGCCCAGTCTGACCGCACTTGAAGCAGCCGGAACTCCCTGCCTTGCACACCCCATCGTGCATCTTCCCACACCTGCCACAACGACCGTGGCTCGGCTGAGACCTGAATCTGTGATCTGAAACCTTGGGATTTTTGCCCGAACCTCCTGAACCCGAAACCATCTCCGGTTTCCTCTTCCTATCCATCTCTAGATCAATCTCCCTCTCTCGAGCTCTATCAATCATGTCATCCAGCGTTTTACAGCTGGACCGGCTCACAAACTGGCGGATATCGCTCCGCAACATCTCATGATAACGGGCCTTCTTCATCTCCTCATCGGCTGCATACCGAGGAACAAGAAGAGCCCTCTCCCTGAACTTGGCGGTGATCTCCGCCACGGTCTCTGTAGTCTGGGTGAGGTCCTGGAACTCTCGGGCTAACTGCTGCACCTCAATAACCGGTGCAAACTCCGCCCTGAACCTGGTAGAGAAATCAGCCCAGGTCATGGCATCTAACATTGCATCATCTCCAATGGTATGTCCGACCTCTTCCCACCAATCCCGTGCCATGTCCTTCAGAATATAGGATGCTAATCTAACCTTGTCCCCCTCGGGACACCTACTCGAGCGGAACACGTTGGCCACATCCGCCAACTATCTAGTACTCGCTATGGGGTCCCGCGCCCCTTGATAGTCTGAAGCTCCACATGCCCTGAACTCCCTAAACGTAAGTGTGTGCGACCCCATCATGGCCGCCACCTCGGCACGGAAGGTGCCCAACCTCTCATCCATCAGCTCTAGGACACCCTCCTTGATCGAACCGAAGATCACAGGAGTCTGCTCTAAAATGATACGAGTAATCTCTAAAGAAAGAAACTCTCTGGTCTGCTCATCCATGCGCTCATCTCCCGAGCCTGATCCTGATCCCTCCCTGGCACCTCCATTGTCGGCTGCTGGCCTCGAACGCAAAACCACCATTCTGAAACACATCATAGAAATATCAGAAAACTGAAATATCTCAAGGGATCATTGATACTACTACTAGCTTCCTGGTCTTGTCTCGGCCTTCCTTGATTCGAGTACGGATCCTCTGCTTTCAGTAGTACGGGCCCATACTACCTTCCACATCTATCCATACTCTCCTCAAGAACTGCCTTGACTCCACCAAGTCACTTCTACTACTGCTGATCTCTGCCACTCTCATCCTAGGCTTGCCCTAGGGAAATCTTGACTCCACTCAAAACAGTCCTCAGCTGCTGAAGGCCTCCTTGTAATGCTAATTAGCCATCACCTGAATACCATCACATGTGATGAGGCTCGGATAATCCTTCGAGTAAAAGGCTCGTCCCTACAATGGTTAGACTAAAACGAGAGTTGCGCAATAGGGCCAAATCCAATCACTCTGAGATTATTCAACCCTGATCACATGTGACGTGACGTATTCACCTAACGGCTAACTCTCATCACCAAGAGTTCTCCAAAGCACGAAGCAAGCAGCATTCGGACACCGGAAGCTACCCAAGCAATTCTACTCTCATAACGAGAAACTGAACTAGCATACAATGCTAAGCTCGCGCTACCAGGCATGACCTAAATAGGCTATCCTACTGCTGTCTACTCGATACTAGCATGCAATTCTCATAGAGCTGAAACACATATAACAGGCACATAAGGCATCCTCCTAGATCCTTAGTCCTATACTAGCATGCTGTTCTACTGGAACTGGAACGATTAATCATAATAATAAAACTTGTATGGGTAATTTGGGAGTACTTACTTGACCTCGGCTGATCGCATGCACCACACCCTTATCTTGTTTTAAAAATTCTTTTCTCTCTAAGTGCTTTTCAAAATTCATTTGAAAACATTTTTCCTTTTTGAAAATCTTTTTGTCTTTCCCTTAGTTTGAGTTCAGATACACCCGGAGGCATATCCGAATCCCTCAAACCAAGGCTCTGATACCAACTTGAAACGACCCAAAAATACTACCCAAAAATTTCGACTTTTATTATATCAAAAACCACGAAACTGAGTATCACATAATAAAACCATAATAAAATACTGTGAGAATAATTGTATCACAACTATATTTAAACATATAAAAGAACTGAATCAACTCCCAGGATAAAGCTAAAGCTGTGGTGTGTGCGATGCCATCAACCCGAGCTCTTCCCTTTGCTTGCGGAAGTACCTGAAACCAAAACTGAAACTGTAAGCACGAAGCTTAGTGAGCTCCCCCAAAATACCACATACCATATAAACATATAAAGCATGTACTGGGGCCTTGCCCCCTCCATCGAACCGAAGTCCGAAGCTAACTGACTGGGACCTTGTCCCCTACATCGGACCGAAGTCCGAAGCTGGCTGGCCGGGACCTTGTCCCCTACATCGAACCAAAGTCCGAAGCTGACTGACTGGGACCTTTTCCCCCTACACCGGACCAAGTCCGAAGTTGACTGTCTAGGACCTTGTCCCCTACATCGAACCGAAGTCCGAAGCTAACTGACTGAACACAGCATATCATAACATATCAACTAGCATAAGCACACAAATCCTGTCTGAGCCACGCAGGCGTCAAACACACTAAATACTGCATTGGACCGAAGTCCAAAAACTACAGCTAACTTAACGGGCTGGCATTGTGGCCTTAGACCCGTTCCTACTGGAAGGAAACTCACCTCGTGAACTGGCTGCTGTGTGCACGGCTCTGGAAACTAACTACTGCTGCTTCGGTATCTCCCCGGCTACAATTCCATAACACACACAATCAGATACTAAACATTGCATTGGGTAAAGTGACTCTTATACCCCTGGTCAAAGTCAACTCTCCTGGTCAAGTCAACCTACAGTTGACCCGACTCGCCGAGTTGGGCCGCCAACTCGTCGAGTCCCTAATCTCACTTCTCAACCCTACTCGTGACTACTCGTCGAGCATGGCATCGACTCGACGAGTACCCTCTCAATTCAAAAACTCAGACAATTTGCATCCAACTCGCCGAGCCATATGAACAACTCGACGAGTTGTTCTTCGATCTATGAAGATTGCCTTGGACTCGCCGAGTTGTATGAACAACTCGTCGAGTCCCACCATAACTGAGTCTACCCTTCGACTCACTGATTCCACCCTACCGCTCACTGGCCTCCACTCGGAATCACTCAAAGGGTAAAGATCAGGGACTTGCGACCGGACTCGCCGAGTCACATGCATGCAGATCCTAACAACTCGATTCTGATCAAAACCACCGCATACACTTTATATATCTGAGCTTCCTTAGTCCGATTATCACGTAAAGATTCTATCTTTACGTGTCCAAAAGCATCAATGAAGATTATAAGGCTCAAAAAACATGATAAAGGCTAGATCTAAGGTTCTTATGCAAAGCAACTTCAAAAAGGCAATAGATCCGGGCTCTACAACTCCTAAATGAACAGATCTATGGATATCTCGACCTATTAAGGCATCCATACAACTATAAGGTTGGAAAAAGCATCAAACTAGCCTTAGAAATGATCTAATGGAAGTTTTTAAGCATAAAACAGAGGGATTCCGAGAAATACCTCAATGAACTCTGATTTTGACCGTGGATCTTTGCTCTACACCACTTCTCCTTGTTCCTTTCTCCTTCTTCTTCTTCAAGCCTTCAAGAATCCACACAAAAACACTTAAATCAATCAAGGAATGGATTAGGGTTTCTCACAACTCTCTCTGAGGGTGAAGGAGGCGAGTTTAGGGCACATAACATTGCTTAAATAGCGAGCAACCCGGGGATTTAGGGTTTCATCCTGGCACGCAAACTCGTCGAGTCCCAAATATGGACTCGCCGAGTCGCCGACTAACATGTGCTCGAAATCTCGACCCTACTCGACGAGTCAGGCCATAGACTCGTCAAGTCCCTCTATAAAACTTCTAAATAAATGCCACGGGAACAACATACCAAAGATGGGGCGTTACAACTCAACTTTCCCCATTTACCAAATCTTATAAGTCCCTTCCACGACGAGAGTTTAAGCAAAACCGAATCACCAACTTTGAATGTTATCGGTTTTCTTTTCTTATCAGCATAGCTCTTTTGACGATCCTGAGCTGCTAACATCCTTTCCCTAATCACTTTCAACTTTTCAGCAGTCTGATGGAGTATCTCTGGTCCCATAAACTGCTTTTCTCTAGCTTCAAGCCCACAAGACGGCGTACGAAACTTCTATCCATACAATGCGTGATAAGGTGCCATCTTTATGCTCGAGTGGAAACTATTATTGTAGGAAAATTCTACTAAAATGTTCATCCCATTTACCTTGGAATTCCAGGGTACATGCTCTCAGCATATCTTCAAGTGTTTGTATTGTTCTTTCGCTCTGATCATCAGTTTGTGGATGGTAAGTTGTACTTAAACACAACTTGGTACCCATTTCCTCTTGTAGACTTTTCCAAAATCGTGACGGGAAATGACTATCACGATCTGATACAATTGTTAGAGGAACACCGTGAAGTCTCACAATTTCCTTCACGTAAGCATTCGCAAGCTTATCCATAGACCATTTTTCATTGGCTGCTATGAAGTGTGCACTCTTGGTGAAACGATACACGACCACCCAAATCATGTCGTGACCGCTCTTTGTTCTGGTTAGTTTAGTCACAAAATCCATGGTGATGTCTTCCCATTTACCCATGGGTACAGGTAAAGGTTCTAAACTCCCATACGGTTTCTGATGTTGTGCCTTGACTCTTGCACATGTCACACACTCGGCCACATACTTAGCAACATCGAGCTTCATCGTTAGCCACCAGTAATAGGGTTTTAAATCCCTATACATTTTCGTACTGCCGGGATGAATCGAGTACATGGTCTTGTGAGCTTCTTCCATCAGAACATCTCTTATTCCTCCCATCTTAGGTACCCAAATCCTATCTTGGAATACCTTCAACCCTTGGTTGTTTGTACCGAACAGTAATGTTTTGCCCAAATGTTCTTCTTTCTGGTCATTCTTCTCTAAAGCTTCCTCCTGAGCTTTCTTTATACTCTCCACAATTGTTGAGACAACCTCAATTCTCAACGCTCTTGACCTTTTCTTTTCAAGGTTGACTTTCCAACTGAGAGCATCAGCAACAACATTTGCTTTACCAGGGTGATAAAGTATCTCATAGTCATAGTCCTTGAGTAATTCCAGCCAGCGTCGTTGCCTCATATTCAATTCCTTCTGATTAAAGAGATATTGGAGACTCTTATGATCAGTGAAAAGTTTGCACTTCATGCCATAGAGGTAATGTCTCCATATTTTTA
Source organism: Lactuca saligna (assembly GCF_052625555.1). Classification (NCBI taxonomy): domain Eukaryota; kingdom Viridiplantae; phylum Streptophyta; class Magnoliopsida; order Asterales; family Asteraceae; genus Lactuca; species Lactuca saligna. The sequence goes on from NC_136417.1 coordinate 145,496,107, forward strand.
GAGCGAAAACTACCGCTGCCAACTCCAAATCATGAGTAAGGTAGTTCTTTTCATGCTCCTTCAGTTGTCTTGATGCATATGCTATCACTTTATCCAGCCGAGTCATAACACAACCTAACCCAACTCCTGATGCATCACTATAGACTGCAAAGTCTTCAACTCCTTCGGGTAAAGAAAGAATTGGTGCTTCACATAATTTCTTCTTCAACTTCTAAAAGGCTTCCTTATGCTTTTCACTCCAAGTATAAGTAGCTCCTTTGTGGGTCAAGGCTGTCAATGGAGCAGCTATCGAAGAAAAGCCTTGGATAAACCTTCGGTAATATCCAGCTAATCCTAAAAATCTTCGGATCTCCGTGGGACTTTTTGGTTGTTCCCACTTCATTACAGCTTCAATCTTTGCTGGATCAACAATTATTCCTTCTTGGTTAATCACATGACCCAAGAATTGGACTTCTTGAATCCAAAATTCATATTTGGAGAACTTTGCATACAACTTCTCCTGTTTCAGGACTTCTAGCACTTTACGTAGATGCTTTTCATGCTCCTGCTTGCTTTTCGAATAAATAAAGATGTCGTCTATGAATACTATCACAGATTTATCTAGGAATGGTTTACAAACCCTATTCATCAAATCCATGAAAGCTACTGGGGCATTGGTTAGTCCGAACGACATAACCAAAAATTCATAGTGTCCATATCTTGTTCTAAACGCAGTCTTTTCGATATCCTGCTCTCTCACCTTTAGTTGGTGGTATCCTGACCTAAGATCGATCTTCGAGAAATAGCTCAAACACTGTAACTGGTCGAACAGGTCATCGATCCTTGGCAACGGGTACTTATTCTTTATCGTTACTTTGTTCAGCTCTCTGTAATCAATGCACATTCTCATGCTCCCATCCTTCTTCTTTACGAATAACATCGGAGCTCCCCAAGGCGATGAACTAGGTCTAATGAAACCTTTATCCAATAATTCCTGAAGTTGTGTCATAAGCTCCTTCATCTCCATTGGTGCTAATCGATATGGTGCTTTTGCTATTGGTGTTGTTCCTGGTAACAAGTCTATTCTAAACTCTACTTGTCTATCAGGGGGTAATCCGGGAAGATCTTCGGGAAAGACTTCCAGAAAGTCACACACCACTGGTATCTCCTGCACCTCCTTCTTTTCCTTCTTAGCATCGATCACAAACGCTAGATATGATGTACATCCCTTGGCCAAACATTTTCTGGCTTTCATTGTGGAGATGATTCCAGAACTCACTCGGCGTTTGTCCCTATACACCATAAATGACTCTCTTTCGGGTGGGTTCACCCTTACTATCTTCTTCTTGCAAAGAATCTCAGCATCGTTGGCGCTAAGCCAATCCATTCCCAAAACGATGTCAAAATTGTTCAACTTTATGGGTAATAGCTCCTCATGGAATTCGTTTCCGTTTAGGTTGATGATGATGTTCCTAATACGATCACTAAAAGGTACGAACTTGCCACTAGCAACCTCGACTATTAAAGCATTATCTAGTATATCGATAGGCAAAGCTAGTTTTCTACCAAATTCATGCGAAATAAAGGAGTAGTTGGCTCCAGAATCAAACAAAATTTGGGCAGGCAATTCGTTTACGAGAAAAGTACCTGAAGCGACATCCACTTCCTCCTTTGCAGCTTCAAGTGTCATTTGGAAGGCTCTGGCTTTTGGCTTTGGTGGGAGATTGAACCTTGCTTCTCCTTTCTTCTTTGGGCAGTCCCTTGAAACGTTCCCTTCCTCACCACACCCATAGCAAACTTTCTTGATGAGGGTGCATTCATTGGCATAATGACCAAGCTTTCCACATTTAAAACATGTAACCTCTTCGCCACATTTCCTAGCATGCTTCTTCCTACAATTGTCGCACCATTTTGCTTCTCCTCCTCCTCCTTTCGAGCCAAACTTTGAGAATTTACTTTTTTTGTTGGGCCTTGAAGGTACCTCAAACTTCCTCTTCTCACCAACATCTGTGCTCTCCAGACCCTTTTCCCTGTCGACATTCTTAGCAGCCCAGATGGCGGCTTTCAATGTGGTTGTTTGCTTAACCATTGGACCAAAATCCGCTGGTAAACCTTGTGCAAACTTATTGACCTTAGAGAGTTCAGTTAGAACTAAGTATGGAATAAGCTTCATCTTTTCAGTGAAACTAGCAGCGTATTCAGTAATGCTCATTTTTCCTATCTTCAAATTCTGAAACTCATTATTGATTTCCAGAAGATCCTGCTCAGAGCAGTATTGCAATTTCAGTTGTACCACAAAATCTTCCCAAGACATCTTACAAGCTTCTCCGTTTGGCATCGAATCAGCTAGTAACTTCCACCAGCTCAATACACCAGATTTCAACAGAGGAATTGCAAGTGCGGTTTTCTGTTTGTTGCTGCATTCACAACTTTTAAACATTGTCTCCATTTCGGAGATCCAATTTATAACTTCCACTGGTGTTGGACTTCCGGATAGACACGGTGGTTTGGATGCCATGCAATCTTTGTATTTGCATCCATGTCCATCACCTCCTCCATTCTGGTTGTTTTGTCTAACTATCAGTGGTTGGCTTGACCAACACTCCCACTGTAGTTCCCTCCTACCGATTTCCCTTCATTCAAATCAGGCTGTTCAACAGGTATCGTAGTTTCTTCCCTATTCTGTTGTAGCAACCTCCTGGTCTCCTCCATCTGACGATCCAACATTGTCTAAATCATCATTTGCACTCCAGCCATCGTTATTGGCTCTAGTGCAGCTCTTTCAATAGGTACTTGCTCAAGTACTGGTGGTTGATTTCTATTTCCATTTGCATTCCCAGCTCCACTGCGGGTTCTTGTCATCTTGATCTATACACCGAATAGGGTGAATTTAGATCTCTATTCACTATAGACTTTGAAACGTTTACATGCTAGTTCTAATATCGTAATCATACGCTTAGAATCCTACACACATAAGGTTTTCCAGATCTGGTCGGCAACAGACCATAGATCCCAACAATAATATCATGTATAGCAAACACATAACATTTAGCACATAAAAAACATTTTAGGCATCTTTCCTAAAATATACTAGTGCTCACACCTCACAATCATCGCTTAGCATTCCGAGTTTAAGTCTAGAAATCCTAAAAATTCCTAGTTCGCTTAAACTAATGCTCTGATACCAACTGTGACATCCCCAATTTCACAGTCAGACTAGATCGGTTTTGTTTATACTTTATTTCAAAATCAGAGTAACCTTTTAATAAAAAATTTGCGGAATTTGTCCCAAAATAATAATATGATAAAGATTTATCAAAAGCATTTCCTTAGAAATGTATTTCATTAAAAGACTCAGGATGTCATGTTCGATACAATACATAAGTATAAATAGTACATTATAAGCTTTACAACAGTTATTTACAACTAATGGCCTATAATCCAAAAGTCCCTCATCATCATCATAATTATGCTCTGAGTCCACTACCTGTAAAACAGAAAGCTGAGTGGGTCAGACTTGGGAGCCTAGTGAGCATATAGGGTTTTCAACCCACAAATAATAATAAATTTATTAATTTCATCAAATCAACAATAAATTTATTAATTTCATCAACCAACAATAACCCTGATTACCCATTCCCGTTATCCTCACTTTACGTCCCTAAACACCTATACAAGGGACCTAGTCTAAGGATTTTATCATCGGGATGGACTTTACTGCTAAGGGGATTCCTCAGCCATATATGTCCGTAAGGCAACCATGAGGGGGATGGAGTACACCAGTGAAAATCAAGCCCACAAACACCTACAGGTTGCGAGCCTGCTAGCGTTCCACTAGACTGTCTAGAAAAGTCTGTGGTCGTCATCCATACTCCGCTAGATGACTGGAACAACAACAACATCGAGGCCTGTCATCATTTTAACACACATCAACTATTTCGTCTACCCATGTTTTACCCAACATATTTGTAGATAAAATACATATACAGTTTATAACTTGTATAAAACATTGTATTCAACAATCATCTCAAATAAAAAATCAATATAATTACACATAACACGTATTTTATAGAAAATACTTCATATCTATGTGTAAGATGAAAGTGACTATATACTCACTTGATTTGATGATAATCGGGCAGCAATTCCTTCCTTAAAATGATCGCTTCTGATAAAACTGGGGGTTTTATTGAGAAACCGGGCTCTACGAGAGTTGGAGCTTCAAAACCGAAAAGATAAAATTTTCCGGGTTTTCGGGCACTTTGGAACGTATTCTGGGCTTTAAAAATGATATCGGGGCTTCAGGGGAAGTCAAAATAGTCAAAATATAAGTTTAGGGGTGAAAAATGTCAAATTTCCAAAAGTACACGGTAAGGCTCGCAGCCCCCCCCCCCCCCCTTATATAGGGTGCGAGACTGAGGGCTTTGTGGCTGAGAAAGCTCCATGTAGTGCTTGCGAGGCTCGATCACAAAGGGAGGATGTTGCAGCGAAGGAACGAGGCGCGTGGCAGCAGCGAGGGCGAGACACGGAGGCGGGCTACGAGGCTCGGACATCGCCCTGCGAGACTCGGACACACGGTGCTACGAGGCGGCTTCTGATTGGCCGAGACTTCGGTCCGAGGGAATTGAGACACGCGTTGGATCCGTATTCGGCCACATTTTCGGTGACACAGCAGCTTCGACCTTGAGGCGGTTTCGCGAGAGGGGTGACGTGGCCGGCTACTGTTCATGCGAATTTTGAGCCCCGAACTTCTAAAATCCATAACTTTCGCATACGAGCTCTGTTTTTGACGTTTTTTATATGCACGCGTAGCAAAAATTACGCTCTACAACTTTCGTTTAGACATCGTCGACTAATTTTGACTTTAATTTTAATATTATTATTTTTAACAGACGGGGACAGAAAAATCCGTTAAAAATTCATAGCTTCTTCATCCGACGTCCGTTTTCGTTAGTCTTTTTACCGTTGTACTACTATTGACGAGACCTAAAATTCGAGTATTTAGTTGTCTACTGGTAAGCTAAAACTTAGAAAAATCATAACTTCCTCATACGAAGTCAGATTTAGACGTTCTTTTTATCAAAATTCTCGGTTTAACGAATACTATGACTTTCGTTTAGATTGTTAAAGCTAAAAAGCACTTTATCGTAATATTCACTTTTTACGTTTCCCGGTGCCGGTCTGGTTCGGTCGCGAAACTTCGACAGGTCATAACTTCTTCGTTATAACTCGGATTTCGGCGTTCTTTATATCTCCGAAATCCTTGTTTCGGCCACTAAAACTTTCTTAAAAAATATCGGCTTTTTCGAATATTTATTTTCAATGCTTATTTTCATTATTAATTAATTAAATCATAATAATTAAGCAAATAAGCATATAATTCACATAATTCCTCTTTATTACTTCAAAATGAGTTACAAAGGTTGACCTAGACTATTACAACATTATTAATGCTTTTAGCCCAGAAACACGGGCGTTACAAAAATGTTTAGTTTCAACCAAGTCAAAAATTCAACCACTAAATCGGGTGCGACCAAAAGCCCCGTTTAACAGCAGTATCGGGTAGATTTGCACTGAGCCCCAACTCAAGCCCCTATATAAGGGAGAGTAAACTCCATTTTCACCTTTTCCTCTCTCTCTACACTCTCTCTCTCTCTCTACAACTCGTTTTCGAGCCAAAAACACCCGTTTCGAGCCCCAAACTAGTAAGAACTCTATCCTAACTTGTTGTATAGCTTAGTTAACATGAAAATTCGTGTTTAAGACACCAAATAGGGGTAGGATTATGTGTTTACAACCCAATAACACTCTTGGACCGTGAACACCCTTAGGGCCGACAACTGATTTGAATTAGAATTTGGCAGTAGCTTTAGAAAGCACACTTGTTGTCTACCTCAAGGTCTATAGTTGCAATTGTAGTTATATATTTATCCAAGTTGAAGATTGTTAGATTAGGGTGTCTAAGCCAATAACTAAATTGGTATATTCTTGAATTAGAAGCGAAGTCCTTTTTGGGTTGCCCTCAAAACTAGAAACTGAAGGACTGCATTTGGAGAGAGAATAACTTGTTAGTTTATTATGTGGATAATAAATTTATTAAAAATTGAAATAAATGATTTATTAATATATTATATGATTAATATATTAATGGGAAATGTAATTATTAATTTATAATCAATCAAAAATTAATTTGAATTATTTTTGGGATTAATTAGAATTGATTAAGGTGCAATGACTGTAGCTGACAATGTTCAAAAGTTGAACAAGGGAAGGGTTCTAGAGTTATCATATTAGCTACCTAAAAGTCTCCATGGTAGCCCTTATGAGGAATTCTAAAAGTCTCCATGGTATAAGGAAATCGGATAACTACCTAGATTAAGTATATTATATTCCAGATTAGGGTTTTTAGAGTTATCATATTAGCTATAAATAGGACCCCTTGGGTTCACAATTATCATCCACTCCTACATAAAATCAGAAGAGCCAAATTTCTACTCCCCTCTCCTTTCTACTCTTGTACTCTTGTTACTAGGGTTGGGGTACAAACCATTAGAGGCGTCATCTCTTTGGTGCTAGGTTTTCCAACTTTAATGTGACAACCCGAAATTTATTCCGTCATTTTTAACCCCTTCTTTCGTAAATAAGCCTCGTTTTAATTAACTGTCCGTTAACTTTTGGACTGGTTAAATTATGTGGGACTTTTATAATGACTTGGTAAGGGTTGAAACAAATTATAAACACCCACAAAATACCCTTAAAAATGTTTAGTTTCAACCAAGTCAAAAATTCAACCACTAAATCGGGTGCGACCAAAAGCCCAGTTTAACAGCAGTATCGGGTAGACTTGCATTGAGCCCCAACTCAAGCCCCTATATAAGGGAGAGTAAACTCCATTTTCACCGTTTCCACTCTCTCTCTACAACTCGTTTTCGAGCCAAAAACACCCGTTTCGAGCCCCAAACTAGTAAGAACTCTATCCTAACTTATTGTATAGCTTAGTTAACATGCAAATTCGTGTTTAAGACACCAACTAGGGGTAGGATTATGTGTTTACAACCCAATAAAACTCTTGGACCGTGAACACCCTTAAATGGGGTTTGTAAGCCCCAAAACCCCTCTAAACTACCCCTAAGGCTTAAATATGGCTAAATGACTTATGGAAACGGACTTAGAACACCTTGAAACGCGTTTTCGGAGAGTGAACTTGAGTTTAATGCCCAAGAACTTGCTTGGGCCATAAACTCCTCTTCAAGGGGAGTAAACTCAATTTCATGTGTTAGAAATGCCCTCAAACACCTTCTATGGCCTTGGAAAATGTCTAGAAGCAACCTCCATTGTAGTAAGGACATTAAACATCAATTAAACCAAGGGAATAGGAGTTTACTGCCGTGAACTCCCATAGAAATGGTCCATGGGTCGTAAAGTCCCATTAAGTGCCCAAATGATGCCTAAACTCCTTCATTTGACTTGGAAAATGCATAGAACTTTATTCCCTACCACTTAAGACCTTAAAACACCAAAGAAATATGTGTGGGAGAGTTTACGGCCATAAACTCCTAGTTTACTGCCGTAAACTCCAATAAATGGTCCATTTGTGAGTTAAAACCCTTTCCAATGCATTAGACTCAAACCTAGATTTAATCCCCAAGTGTTTCAAGGCCATTTAGCACTCAAGAACCTCATCCATGAGTTTACGGCCATAAACTCATGGGTATGAGGTGTTTAGGGCCGAAATCTCTCTTAAGATTTTACTCTTGAAGAGTAAACTCCTTACCCAAGCCATACATGTCCTTAAATGTTACCCGGGACACTCCAAACACTTAACCAAAGTGTTTTCCGCACTTTAGGATGTGTATACGTGTTTAATTAGTATTATATTTACTAATTGTATGTAAACATATTTTATCATATGTTTAATAGGTCACTAAGTGTGTTCAAGACTTTAGTTGACACCGAGCACCCAACCGTCACCTTCGTCGGATCCACTTTCATCAGGTGAGTTTGTACCCCTGAATTAACCTTTTAAATGTTTTTACATACTTTTCGCCGGGGGGGGGGGGGGGGGGGGAATACAAGTTAAACATGTCAGTTATCATATCAATCACATGTGATTGATAACCTGCATGCACAAGGATTCACTACACTGTCAACTGTTTTACCAAGAATTATACTGTAAATGGTTTTCTAAAATGTCTTTATGTGTTCAAAGCTTTTCTCAAATTGCCTCTTGTGTTGTACCTTTTATTTCAAACTCTATTACAGCAACATTTTAAACAAAGGTTTTCTTTACTTTATCAACGTTACAATCAAAACTTGTTTATGAATGATTTTCTTAAAGTATAAAGGTTTTCCTATGATTTCATCAAAGTTTTCTTCCATGTTTTATACTCCCACTTTGTTAGACACTACCGCTTCGTTATACTTCCTCATAGTTAATGCTACTACTTGTTAACACTTTTACTTCACGATTCACTTATACTTCACAATACACTTTTACTTCACGATTCACTTATACTTCACGATACGCTTTTACTTCACAATACACTTCTACTTCACAATACGCCTCTACTTGTTAACGCTTCTACTTCACGATACTCTTCTACTTGTTAACGCTTTTACTTCACGATACGTTTCTACTCATTAACACTCCTACTTCATTAATACCACTACTTCACGAACCACTCCTACTTTATTGATGCTACTACTTCGTAAACGCTTATACCTTATTAGCACTTCTACTTTGAGAAACGCTTCTACTTCATGGAATACTTCTGCTGTGTTAGTGCTTCTACTTAGTTAAACGTATGCATGTGCTTGTATAGTTATATAAATAATGTTTAAAGGACTTAGGAAGGCTTGTTCGCCCTATTTCCTTTTCTTCGTTGAGATGTGGTCTGGTGGGATCGGATATCCGTCCGAAGGTCGTTTGATCATTAATTATATATTATGTATACAATTATAGATATATAAGATTACCTCGATCAGTTCACTTCCCTTGGGTAACCAGGGCATCCTCCCACTTGTCATTCATAAGATTAGAGACACTAGTAACTATTATAAGAATAGTTAAGGGACTCTATCTCTCACCCTATCTCTTATACTATCACTCTCTCTATCTCTCTCTTACTTTAGAATGTGACACACTATTACTCACTACGGTGCTTCATTGCGCCAACGACGTGTAACCAGAGTCTCCGGGAAGGAGAGCGAACATCATGTGTATAGATCTATACGGGACTGACACTCCCACACCCTGACTACTAGCTACAGTCCGCGCCGGTAAGGCCCATGGGTGACATGAAGCCACTACTACTACTGCCACTATCTCTACGTGTGACCTGGAGGGTCACCGGATACTCTATTGTCGATCAGCATGGTTGCACACAAGTTCACATTCACTCTTTGTTTTAGACCTCGCTAGACTTATCATTCATTTGATATTGTCTAGGGTCTGTGTTCACTTTTTTTAGACCTTGCTAGACATATCATTCATTTGATATTGGCTGGGGTCTGTGTTTTCTCTCGTTAGACTGAGCCATGCGCGTCGTTCATTAGATACTCTCCTGGAGTCTATGATTTCTTTTGTCTTAGTCAGCAGTCTTCACTGCTGAGGCATATGTTATTTTCCCTACTTTCTTTACAATCAGTACCCTATTTTGATAATGATAGTGTTAAGGGAAAAATCACTTTTTATAATGATAGTGTTAAGGGAAAAATCACTTTTTACAACATAACTCTGTCCAGTCTTGGTAGAAGATTGCTTTTAAATTAGAAAATATAGGATTTTCTGGAAAGGACTCTAATTCACTGTGTACTCTAAAACTACTACTTGTATAAAGTTATTTGAATTAAAACGACACTAAATACTTATGAACTCACCAGCATTTGTAAAAATGCTGATTCTCGCTTTCAAATAACTTGTATTCTCAGGTCAGCAATAGACAGGTACATCCCAGGAGCTTTTGGTGAAGACAGTTTAGTACCAAGTTGCACCTATATTATTACTTGTATTACTTTGATGATGTAATGTAATGTAAACCATGTAAAACTATTACTATTAATGCAATGATTGTTGTACTTTGATTACTATACTGCATATGTTGTGATACTTGACATGACATCATCCACCCCAGAACGTTTCCGCCGTTCCAATTTTAGGGTGTGACATTTAACAACTATAAGGATTGGTGTGATTTGTTTGCAATAAAAAATCAAAAGGTATGTAACCTTAAACTTGGTAGTTTTCGAAATTCACTAGGGTTATGCTAGGTTTAGTTGTTAATTGTATGTTTCCTTCAAGGTGTTTAACATAGATCTTTTTATAGGATGCATGTATGCTATTAATTGTTAATTGTTTTCCGCATTGTATATGTTTTGTTTTCTATAAAAACCGTCAAAAAGATCCTAACTTTCCTAGTCCAAAAGGGCCAAGGGACATTCCAAAGAGCTCAAAAGGTGTTGGAGTTCTCTCAACTCTAAGAACACAAGCAAAATGGACCAAAAAAGTGCATAAAGTAACAAATAACAAGATCTAATGAACCAAAGAGCAAGTTAGAAGTTTTTTAGTCACAAAGGTCTAGAAATGATGCAACTTTGTTGGATCTAAACTTGAATCTTCGTTTTATGAAAAAATAGAAACTTCTTGATCTTCAAGCTTCACCCAAAAATGAAGAAATGAGCTCACAAAAGGTCCAAAAGCTCAAAAGGAAGGGAGAGGAGGGGCTAGGGTTTATCAAGTAACATTCTAAGGGAGTTAAAGGGTGAGAATTATCAAACCCTGGGGGTTAATGGCCTTTAAATAATCTCAAAAACCTAATAAAAAAGTTCAACCCAATCTTATGGATGCGCTACGCTTTTTAAAGTGTGCCCCGTATCCTCTCCGATAAATTCTGATTTTTTTAGATTTTTCAGCAAATGCAATTAATGGCTTCCTGTTTCGCTCGATCCTTTTACTTTCTTTTGGATAAAATCCCAAAATAAATGATGAAAATATACAATCGAGACTCGGATGTTATATTTAAAGAGGATTTCACAGTTGCCATATGTGAAGTCCTCATGAACGTATTAATGCCCTTTCAATATTTAACCCCTTAAATTGATTTTCCAATTTCGCAGGTCGCTTAAAATTTCACAGTTATTGACTTGTTATGCCAATTTCGTAGTGCCGCCTAAAAATTGATCGCTATTTAAAAACTCTTTAATTTTTATTTAAATCTTAGAAATCGTAAATGAAATTAACCTAATTTTTTGTTTTTCTGTCCTAGAATATGTTATACACAAAAGACTAAAAAGCCTCTCATACGAGCATATGACCCAATGTTTTTTGTGATATAAAGGTTGTGCTTGATGCATCACGGCTAGCAGATAAACTAGCTTATATTTCGGGGTTTTTTAAGTTGTCATGTTTGGCAAGTCAAAAAGTAGCTTATCAGCCGCTTATAAGCTAGTTTTTTAAAAAGCTACTTAGAGTAATCTTTTAGGTGCTTTTTATAAAATTTTCCAAATATACCTTGAATTAATTATAGAAACACATTCTTTTAAATACTTTTTTATGTTATTTTATATCTTTCAGTTAGTTTTACAAAACGTTATTTTTTAATAACTAGCTTTTTATTTAACAGTTAGAAACTAGCTTATATTTCGGGTTTTTTTAAGTTGTCATGTTTGGCAAGTCAAAAAGTAGCTTATCAGCCGCTTATAAGCTAGTTTTTTAAAAAGCTACTTAGAGTAGTCTTTTAGGTGTTTTTTATAAAATTTTCCAAATATACCTTGAATTAATTATAGAAACACATTCTTTTAAATACTTTTTTATGTTATTTTATATCTTTCAGTTAGTTTTACAAAACGTTATTTTTTAATAACTAGTTTTTTATTTAACAATTAGATTTTCAGCTTAAAAAAAAAAAAAAAAAAAAAAAAAAAAAAAAAAAAAAAAAAAGATGTTGCAAAAGTAGTAATGAATCGTTCATGAAGAAGTTAGAGCATCAATAGTCTTTGCATATACAAATCCAATTGCATTGTGTTTTATATAGGAAATTAGGTGAGCTAGAGAATATTAGGCAGAATAAAAGGACAACGAGAATTGTTTAATTTCTTTTTGCTGTTCATTTGTATTATGTTATAACCTACAAACACAAATATAATAAAGTATGATGTTTTCTATATTATACATCAATGGTTCTTGTTCGTCTAATGTTATATTATCATTAACATCAAAAAGAATATTTTAGCTATATTTTTTTATTTATATATTTTAAATTTCTACAAAAACAAGTCTTATGTTTATTAATGAAGTTAAATTTCTACAAAAACAAGTCTTATGTTTATTAATGCAGTTTTTACAAACTCAATAGATTTTTATTAAAATAGCTATATAAATTATATTATTACCTACAAATTAATTATTTGTGTATAATTTATTGTATTATTGAAACAGCCATTTTGTAAAAGAAACAAAATTACACTTAACACAAATCTAAACTGACGCCAAGAGATATTTGTCTGTCTCTTGTACTTTTTTATACTATAAAATACTACCAGTTATTTGTTTTGTTTAATTTTGTATTGCATTATAAAATATTAAATATAATTTCAAGAATATATATATATATATATATATATATATATATATATATATATATATATATATATATATATATATATTAATATTTTTTTCTTGATATTTTATTTAATACTACTTAGACGGGAAGGGAAGTTCTTCCCTCACTTTTTTTTTTTAATAAAACTAATTTTTTTATTTATAATTTTTAAATTAATATCAAACATAAAATTTAATTAAAAATAAAAAGCATTTCATTAAGTAAAATAAAAATTACATTAACCCTAATATTTAAATAAGTAGAAAAAACAGCAAAAAAAAAAATCAAACAAACTACAACATATTAAAAATTATTAATTAATATCATAATTTTATTTAACCTAGATACGTCACTCGGCATCATAGTCTTCGTCCTCACCTTGATCATCTGCATCATTCTCCTCAGCGTCACTCTCGTCGTCGGAATTTTCACTCTCGACAAACATCTCAGAATCCTCGTTTGATTCGTCAAACACATCATCATTGTGAGAGAACTCGTGCGGGGGCTAAATATGAGCCTATAAATGTACTCCACCAAATCAGCACGATGGGCCTGATGAAGGTCGCGATTATGTACTTCTCTTCTATTCACCCTATATTCTTGTGTACCAACGGCTACTCCTTCGACATTTGGCAAAACTTCATTTTCGTTGTATCGGCAGATCGCTCTTCCTTCGTCTTCAAGAATCATATTATGCAATATGATACATGCATACATTACGTTTTGTAACCGTTTCACCTCATATGATCTTGCCCCGACCGTTAGTACTTGTCAACGTCTCTTAAGTACACCAAATGCTCGCTCCATATCCTTCCTAGCGAACTCTTGCGCCTCTTTAAACTTTTTCCTTTTCGCGTCGTTAGGACATCTAAACGATTTCACAAAAACAGACAATGGATGATATATACTGTCAGTAAGATAGTATCCACGCTTATATGCTACCCCATTTGCTTGAAAAGATACATCGTGTGACTTTCCAAGGTAGATATCGTTGAATACAGGCGACTAGTCTAGCACGTTGATGTCATTGTTTGCACCAGCTGGACCAAAGAATGCATGCCATATCCAAAGATCATGTGATGCGATAGCCTCTAGAATGATCGTCGGCTCTTTGTGGTCGCCTCTCATATACTGACCACACCATGTGTTGGGGCATAATGACCAACTCCAATGCATGCAATCAATACTACCTAGCATTCCAGGGAATCCATGTTTGCCTTCATGCACCAAATACAATTGGTGGATATCGTTGATAGTTGGTTTGCGCAAATATCGTTGCCCGTAAACCAAACAGATCGCTTTGCAGAACTTGTACACAGAGTTCCTCACGATACGCTCTAACATTATAAAATACTCGTCCCATTTGTCTACGCCCATGCCGTATGCTAGCTGACGAATTAAAGTTGTGCTTTTTTTTAATGGGAGAGAAACCTTTTTTCCCCTTGCATCCATTTTCCATTGGAAATATGGAAAGCGGCCTTCCAAATCGCCAACAATACGTAAAAATAGTTCCTTCCTCATACAGAACCGACGTCGAAACTTTACAGCGTAGACGGCGTCATCTGCAAAATAATTTTCTATAAGACGATCGTGTCCGGCTTCGTGATTTCTACATAACGGCGGCTTTCTTAGGTTAGGTCATGCACGTGATGTTTCACCAAGTCAGCTTTGATAGTATGCAACCGTTTTCACCATAACGGAACCGATAAACTTAACCTCCTCTACTGCCGTCAAATTGGATGATGAAGATGATAACATTTTGAGTAATATTTTTTAGAGAGAAATATAGAGAAATATAGATTATGGTTTAAAAAATGATAAAATGTTTGAGTATTTATAAAATAAGAAAAAGGAAGGAAAAAAGAACATATATATATATATATATATATATATATATATATATATATATATATATATATATATATATATATATGTTAACGGCTATATAGCCGTTTGAGTAAAAAAGAAAAAAAATGCATTGGCCAATGGTTGGAAGAGAGAGAGAGAGAGAGAGACAGAGAGAGAGAGAGGGACTATCTCCCCCCGGTTGCTTCCCGCGGTTCCTTTCCCGCACCTACGGTGCGGTGTGCATAGGTGCGGGATTGGTTCCCTCACCTTTCCCTCACCCCCACTCCGTCCGGCCTTAGGAAATATGTGTGTGTTAGGTATTTAAACATAGGTATAGAACCTTCAACGCGATGTCGTTTTCCAATAAAATAGAATTACGGTCTAGCTTCTCCCTTGACCATTACACACTTATACCTGCTCCTCCACTTCTTGACCATATGTTCGACTCCACCTCAATTTTGATTGTTGGTCTGAAAAATAAATTCTTGCATGAATATCCTGTTAGATAACTATGGGATCACTTCATATATATGTAATGTTATCATTAAATCAATTTATTATGGTAAGAATATAAATTATTGATGGACCAATTTATAGAATATTTACTTACCATGTGGGTTGAGTTCCCCGTTTGACTCAAGATCCCTTCCATCTTTCACATTAGGGTTTATATTCATCTATAAATACATGTGATGAGGAGCAAATCAAAACACACGAAAATACACTAAGAAATTCGTATGGTTCATTTCTAAGGGATTTTAGAGAGAGTTCTTGAGATTAACTTGAAAGCTCTTCCTAGTCTCTAGATCCGAAAATCTCAATGGAATAAGGTATGTAATCATTCTTTCATGTTTAAGTTTTCTTTTAATTAGATTCGAGATTAAAGATCTTCATATTATGCTTCCGCGTTTATGTTTTTTGGTTATCAAAAATATCCAACAATTGGTATCAGAGCCAACTCGAATCTTTTATCAGAAACTTGGATTGGTTTTAGTTCTTTTGATTTTTCAAACTAAAACATACCTTTAAGATATATGGTATTTTACTCTTCTCGATCCTGCCGACATTTTATTTCTTAAAATCAGACAGCATAATATGGTGATTTGTATGTATTTCTTTGTGTGTATATATCATGAACATTAGTGATTTAGCAATCATGGGATATAGCTTGACATACTTTACGTTTTGGTTTCGGCAATGTTAGCTTGAAATCTTTTGTTTTACTGTGTGTTCTCATAATATGAGACCATACGAATTATGAAGCGGGCAAGCCATGATATAATTTTATCATAATAAAATATAATAACACATGGTTTGGAAACAAATAAACTATAGTTTACTCAAGATTATTCATGTGTTCTATTTGTAATTATGATATTTGCAAAAGTTACGAAATCAGAAATTTTAGAACATTAAATTTATGTATGGAAAAGGCTTTTAGCATATTCGTTTTATCTCTTAAACAAATCTCTTGCAGCTTTGTAAAAATTGATTTATTATTATTATTATTATTATATGTGTTAAAAGCCCGGAAGAGATTTGAGAATTGATATATATTAAGTAGTTATATCCCATGCACTTAAACCCCTTTTTTGGTGTTTTATGAGGTTTATTGGAGTAATTATTCGATATGATAATTTTTTTCTTAAAAATAACATTTGAAGAGATAAAATAATTTGTCTAAAGAGTTTTGGGTTGTTTAAAGAAATGGTTGGACCTGATCAATTTCTATCAGGTGATAGATTAATTTGATAATAACATGTGAAAATTAATATACGTTAAAATATATGGTTTCGTAAAAAGAAACCATATATTTTTGATGGAATACTTGAATAACATCATTTTTTATTAGTGATTGACATAATATTGTTAGCAAAGTAACCTCTATTATTTTAATCAATTTGGTTATACATATTGCTTATGTGAATTGTATTCCACCTAAAGGTATACCTAATACACAATGTCAAACATTGGCAAATGTTTTAGGTTGTAAATAAACTACAATTATGACATGTTTATTTATTTTCATAGTAAATTAATTAACACAATATATCGTCAAAGTGATCTCTTTTGTGAAAATTAATTTACAAAGAACTTAAATTTTATGGTTTGTGTTTATTAATGCGAATGTTAATCGACCCAAAGGTGGATTAATATTTGGTCGGATGAACACATGTTTGATGATAAATATGCAACAATATTTAGGTTACATGTCATTAATAATTCAATCCAAAAAGGGGCTTATTAAATTACATGATATATTGTCAATTCTTATTATCAAAATTTATAGTTTATGTGTTTATTAATGGGGGTATTAGCCGACACAAAGGTAGAATGATATTTGGCCGAATAAACATATATGTGGTGATAAACGTGTGACGATTTTTTGGTTCCATGTGATTAATAAGTCAATTCAAATAGGGGTTTGTTAATTGATATGATTTATTGTCAACGTTTATCTCTAAAATAAGGATATCTTTTGCAAGTTAGTATTACTATCCAAAAACTTGATACTAATGTTGTGTTTATACCTTGTAAAAATGTCATAAATTAAAATTATAGATTACGGTTTATGGATTAATGAGCATAAAAGTAGATTTACCTACATTTTCAAAACAGAAATTTGAATTATGGTATTATACCTGTTAACATTAATCACATTTATGATTCTTACTCAATTAGATTAACTTTAAGGAATGCAATCAGGACATTATGTTAGTTCTCAATTGCGTGGATGTTGACCATTCATTTTGGATAGAGCAACATTCTTTGAGGATGTTGAGTTTGGGGGAGAAACAAGGTTAAAACGTTGTCCTTAAGGAGGAATCAATCTTGATTCCTATTATTGCTTTCGATAGCATGCAAATTATGAATTAGTGATCGACAATGTTTTTCAATCTCCTATTTTGAAAACACAAACTCAACAACCTCAACTTTGGATATCCTATGCGTGGTACCACATTTTTCATCAATTTATTATCTCTTTTGGTTTTGGGGTAAATACAGTAAATAATATTGGGTATCACATATTAAGTGGGAGTAAATTTATCTTTCTTGTTTTGGGTCGATATCTATGCAACCCAAGTTTGGATCATAAGAAAGTAGTCAAATAAATTTTGAGATATGTATATATAACAAAAGGATATATGCTCAACTATAGGAAATCAGATGTTTTAGAGATCATTTTTATTGAAAATCTGATTTTATTAAATGCCAAAATGGTTACCGATCCATATCGGGATACTTTTACATTTTAGCATGATGAGCCACTTCATGGAATAGACTTCGGTAACATCTTCTATAATGGCATCATAATTTATAGCATGGAATATGGTTGCGAAAATTTGTCACGAGGCTACACATTATTGGTATTGAAAGACCATTAAAGTTGTGATAATAAATCATCAATGTTATATTCCAATAACAGAAGTTCTATTAAGTTAGAGCATATTGACATCAAGTTTCCTTCTGTTAACACAATATTGCAAAATGGAAATATATATAGCACATATGAACAAACTCCATGAAAGCGGATCCGCTCATAAAGGGATTACCTCCCTAGGTCTTTCATGAGCATACTACACACGTTGGTGTGATATTTGGTTTTAGTGGGAGTTTTATGGTGCGTTATGTCTTGTTTAAGAATATGTTTTTTCTGTACAGAATTAAGAATTCGGTTAACTCCATTATTAGTTGCACTTATTTGAAGTTTGATGTCACTTAAAGTTAAAAGGGAACTCGTTGGAAATCTATTTAGATTTTAAAACCACACTTCATGTTTAATCTATGTTGTTAGTTATATATGTATATGTGACCATTGATAGGTTTAGTTACGTAAATTGTAACGAAGACCGCTTTGATCATATACTATTATGATTAGTGGACGGGATTGTTTAAGGGTGCCAATATTATGATATCATTCATTAAACCGCTTATATACAGTTATATGTATATTTATATATTTGTGGTCCAGTGGGAGATTGTTAGATAATTATGGGACCACTTCATATATATGTAATGTTATCATGAAATCAATTTATTATGGTAAGAATATAAATTGTTGATGGACCGATTTATAGAATATTTACTTACCATGTGGGTTGAGTTCCCGGTTTGACTCAAAATCCTCAAGATCCCTTCCATCTCTCACATTAGGATTTATATCCATCTATAAATACATGTGATGAGGAACAAATCAAAACACACGAAAATGCACTAAGAAAGTCGTATGGTTCATTGCTAAGGGATTTTAGAGAGAGTTATTGAGATCAACTGGAAAGCTCTTCCTAGTCTCTAGATCTGAAAATCTCAATGGAACAAGGTATGTAATCATTCTTTCATGTTTAAGTTTTCTTTTAATTAGATTCGAGATTAAAGATCTTCATATTATGCTTCCGCGTTTATGTTTTTTGGTTATCAAAAATAACCAACATATCCTTCTTGTGATTGCTCAACCTCCACTTCCTAGATTGTTCTTCAATGTGTTCTTTTCCTTTCCCTTGTTTGTGTGATAGTGTGATTCAACCTCAAAATAAATATTGGTCTTATATGCCTTAGGTGCGTATTGTCATATCTAATACTTGTATGTTTAATTGGTGGTTAATGTAGATGAAATTCCTAACAGATTAAACGATGAAACTTCTGAGTTTTGCCTAGAAAGTGTTTGGAAGTGATGAAAGTTTCGCTCAATGTTGTTTAATTGACCATTAATTTAGAAGATTTAGAGACCGTATAACTTTAATATAAAGTCTGTCAAATTCAGACAATCGCATCATCAATTTTTGTCTTATCTGATTACCATACTTGTTTTATCAATATTTCTCTTATCTGATTCCCATGCTTGTTTTAATTTCATGACAATGTCATGGTTTAATTCACACTAGGGGTGTAATTGAAACGAGACAGCTCAAGAGAAACTCGAGCACGATTCGGAAAATACTCGAAATCGACTCGGCTTTAATCGTGTCGAGCTCGAGCTCGAGCTACTCGAGTACCTTATCGAGCCGAACTTGAGTAGTAAAATACCCGACTCAGTAAGCTCGCGAGCTTAAATTGAGTATTTATAAAATTAGATTTTTACCCTTTATATACTTTTAAATTATTAAAAAATTTCAATATTATTAGCTTTTGGGCACCGACTACGGAGTAAGGAATTAAGTTGCACTTTAAAACTTTTGAAAATGTTTCCTTTTCGTATTTTGGATGTATAAAAAATACAATGACATAGATGGCTGATGCTCATTAGATGGTTTATTGTAAATTTTTTTTGTTATTTTGAACAAAGTAAAAGTATGTGAAATATTTTAATTTTAGATGATTTAAACTTTTTTTTTCAATTTTAGTCGAGTTGAACCGAGCTCGCAAGCCGAGCTCGATAGTATCGAGTATTTCACGAATCGAGCTTTGAGCTCGAGTATTTTAGGCGAATCGAGCTTCGAGCTTAGCAGTACTCGACTCGACTCGACTCATTTACACCCCTAATTCATAATTCACACTGGATGTATATTTTAGCTAAGTTGATCCAGTTTATTGGTTCTTATATGTTTCTAGGAATCGTTTTCATGTCATTGCTAGCGAGGTTGATTTTCGGTATCCTAAAAGGTGTCGCTTTGGTCGTCTTTACTACCAATTTTGGTGCATCTCCATGCTATTTTCTATCATAACGAAATGAGTGATCCCTAATTTCGTCTATTTGGTCCAATAAACTAGTTTTCTTTCAAGAGCATGTGGCAAAAAGGCTAGGTGGTTTGGTGTTTCATTCTAGTAACATATGTAGCGGTCGTGTATATAATATTTGCAAAGTGAATTACTCATCTGATGGGAAAATGGAATTATTTATATTTCCAAGTAAATCAACAGCCTTATGGTTTCCAAATAGATGATAATCTCATAGTTTACCCTTAAGTCACAAGTACAAATATTAAAATTTTAAGAAAGGAAATGGAACATTACATAAAGAACCTTAACAAATAAATTAAACTGTATGTGTATTTTTTTCGGATACTCAATCTACTTTGAGTATTATACAAATGAGACTTGTTGGATATGTTTGTGTGGCCTTACTGTGTAGCTTGATGCTGAAGTTGTTGATAAATAAACTAGCACGACCACCAAATCATGACACATTTAGCTTATTCAATCTCCAACAATAACGGACTTGGAATTATCTTAAATTTAATGCATTTTTGTCAAATGGATGGTGTGCATGAACGAAAAATAACTA
The DNA here is from genome assembly GCF_052625555.1 of Lactuca saligna. Lineage (NCBI taxonomy): Eukaryota > Viridiplantae > Streptophyta > Magnoliopsida > Asterales > Asteraceae > Lactuca > Lactuca saligna. The sequence continues at coordinate 145,516,756 of NC_136417.1, forward strand.
AACTAGAACAGGGAACTAGCGACATTGTCTGAAATTGTATATTTACCAATAGTGGTGAGGCTATGCATAAGTAAGGTTGATCCAATGAACCACCTAATTTTTCTAATTTAAATAAAAATTTATAGAAATTTTTTGTGACTTATTTTTGAAAAAATTTAGGACCTATTTTACCAATAAAATCTTTGAATTTATATGGAAAATTTTCTATTAAAAAATCAGTAAACCATATTCTATTCTAAACTCGCCACTATTTACCAAGCAACTGGTCAATAACATAACATAGAAGCAAAATAGTTTTTGAAAATAGAAGCAACAGAATCAAAATAGAATATGCATAGTTGAGTCTCTTAAGACACGAACTAGGGAATTAAAAGTTGTAATTAAAGAGGATAGAGAGAATACCCACGGGGAAACAACAAAGAAGAAGAAAAATCAAAATTGTAGAAGATGGTTAGAAAAATCAAAATTGAAATCTGATGTTTATGAATTTATATTGAGCACGAGAAAAGATCATACAACAACAATTAAATGCATTGGATGGAAAGATAAAATCAATCTCTTAAAAATTCTTAGAATCATACAAACACAAAAAGACTTCGAAATAACCTCGGGAGAAAAAGAATTCCACTCAAACAAGGAGAAACAGATGAAGCAAACACCAAACAGGGGCGAGATCAAGTGAAAAAAGCGAAGATGCTTTTTTTTTTAAACTAAAACGGCAATGTTTTTTGGGTTTCACACCCAAACTTCCCTGCATATATATATATATATATATATATATATATATATATATATATATATATATATATATATATATATATGAAAATGGAATATATGGTTGGTAGGCATAAGGGAAAAGGAAAGCTTTAACTTTCTTATTTTGGACACAAATTTTTATGATGTTTATAGTTTTACCTAAGTTGTTTAAAGTTATTAGTTTTTGATTTTTTTTTTTTTTTTTTTTGTTTTACCACACTTTTGTAGTTTTTTACAAAACTATATTTTTTTAACACTTGGGCCACCAATTTTCCAACTCTGTTAACTTTGATCACATTTCTTGGTGTTTTATCTATTTCGTCCATTTTACGAATTTAAAACTCAATTAACCTCAAAACTCTATTCACCCCATGCTCCGGGCATGATGGAACAGGAAAGTTTAAATTTCTTATTTTGGCCACAAATTTTTATTTTATAGTTTTGCCTAAGTTGTATAAAGTTATTAATTTTGTACTTTCATTTAAAAGATAAATAACTTCCAAAATTATTCACCTAAAATTAAGGCTTGTGTTTTTTAACCTAATTATCTTCCCTTTCACTTTCTTTAAAACGTGGCTCGCATCTTTGTTCTTCATTGTGTGTGTGTTTTGACTGAGAACCAAGGTTACAGGACTACCATCCTTCTACATCGTACACAGAAAATCATTGTTCACGCAACAACCATGGTATTCCGAGAATCATTGCTTCAAATACGTGATCGGTGGATCACCGGTGAGTCCGTCGGAGGATTTTCAACCCTATCCGAAAATTCATGGTGTTATTGAAATTTGTCATTGTCCCTCTTCTCTTGATTCTCCTGATCTGGCAGTGTAGTCGTGTAATTCGTTGTGCCATGGAAATTCTAAGGTTTTAATCTCGTTTTCAATGTTTCAAGGCACTTGGTGTGGATCAATTTTATTGAAAATATCATATATAACATTCAAAATGTAGGGATAAGTTGGTCTTATTTTAGTTAGAGTATTAAAGTAAGAAAAGCGATAAGTTGGTCTTCTTTCCTTTGTTGATCAACAGACACATGAATTTAATTTGCAAACAATGATGCAAGACATTGTTGCTTCACTTCTGATCGAATTTTAGAAGTGGGTGGTTGCCGGCACCTATCATTTTTGGTTGCTTAATCGATTTTAGTTCAAATGTGTTTTGCAAATTGACTTTGTGGGATTTTTACGATTTAGGAAGCTTATGGAATATGTTCTTTTTATTAATTGATTACTTTATAACTTTTGGGAACCACGGTTATAAAATTAATTTCAAAAATTTAAAATTGTTAATCTATTATTTTAAATAAATTATCAATTAAGAGATATTTTTATTAATTATGTAAAATTATATTCGTTGATTCAAATAAATATGTGAAATTAATTTTCAATTTATATTAGATAATTTTTATTTGTGAATTAATGTAAACAATAATATAAAATTTAAAATGGAAAATAAAAAATAAATAGATCGACAAGTAACATCATATTAATTAGGAGGTCTAATAAATTTAAAATGAAGAATTAATTGATTGACAAGTGACATCATATTAATTAGAACGTCTAATATAATAACACATGGTAAAATAACTACTCTATTATTAGTATAGAGATGTTCCTTTGTTAACAATTCTGTTAGAATTGTAAGTAAAGTTAACATATATATATATATATATATATATATATATATATATATATATATATATATATATATATTCAATTCTAAAATAATTATTGTAATTAGTTGGAAAATGTCAAAAGAAAGATGCGTGATTCTTGTTGTGGTGTTATTACGAAAGAAGGTAAAGTAATGATCTATTGAGACGAAGATGAAGATTGTAGTTACATCATCAACAAATCCTTTCAGAATTCATCAGGATATTCTTTCAGAATGTATTATCAATATATTTTTTTAAAATTGACTAAATTGTTATACTTTTTACATGATAGTTCTAGAACCTTGTTATACAAGAATGATATTTGAATCTCAATATACCTTATTTTTGTTTATGTATGTTACTTCAAGAATGTTTGTGTACCTCATTCTTCAAGAATGCATATTAGAAATCATTAATCTTTTTATGATTTTTTCAATCTTTAGATGTAGACTAGTTTAAAAAATATAATTATTTGATATGTTATTAGTTTAAATAATGTTTTTGTGTAATAAATTCTGCAAAGAATGATTTTTTTAAGAAGAAAAAATTGATTTTATATTTATATGCATATTTTTTAAGAATGATAACGTAGTCATAAACATATTCTGATAGAATATTTGAAATGAAGAGAATTAATTTAAAATTTTAGATTTTTATAATTAGGAGAACTTATTATCCTTTAAAATACGAAAATCTCCTTATTAAAATATAATTTAATTGACTAAAACACCCCTATAATTAATTTTGTATGATTATACAATACGTGTTATTCCATTGTAATATCATAGACCCTCAAATCATAATCATTTATTTTTTTTATTCGTTAGTCCAGAATTATCCTTAGGACCACACAATAGATGGCATCAACATTATAACCTACTCATTATATATATATATATATATATATATATATATATATATATATATATATATATATATATATATATATATGATGAGGTTCAATAATGAATTATTATTAATAAGAAACCAATAATAGGTATTAGAAATCATAATGATTAACGGTAAATGAATAGATATATATTTGTACATTGGCTTCATTTATCGTATTCCTTTCCATTTATCCCCACCCCTAAATCATTAATTAGATAATGATTACATACTATTTCTAATTATTAGTGATTCCTTTTATCATAGTCAATCAAATTTAAAAGTATAAATATATTTACATACCAAATAATTTAATGTTTTTACTTTAAAAAAAAACATGTATTCACAATAAATAAATATTTTTCAATTTTTAGAACTATTATAAAAATTAGTGTTCTTATTAAAAGGAAGTACATAAATGATATTCAATATTTTTTTAATATAAAAATTGATGTTTTTTTGTTAAAATAAATAAACATAGAAAAATTATAAACTATATTAAGTTAGAGGGTATAAAATGAATTATCTTTAAAATTGGAGGTTGTTAATGTAAAGTTGTAAATATAAAAAGCATACTATCACAAGCTCTAGCCGCCAAGACATGAGAGAGGTGATTTTCGGCAACTATTCACGCGATTTTTGGCCACTGCCCATTCGATTTCTGGCGGCTCTTCAGGCGATTTCTGGCAAGGTGTCATGTGCTTTCCGGCGAGGTTTTCAGATTACTACTATTTATTTCTCACTCTCGAACGATTCAGACGATTTCAAGGGACGTTTTCAGATTTCCGGTGCCGTTTTACCCATCTGTACAACACTCCAACGAGTATTTCTTTCTCACGCTTGTGTAATTATGACGATTCACATTCTTCTCCGGTGAAATATGTGGTGAGGCGTTGGATAATGACAATCTCTCTCTCTCTCTCTCTCTCTATATTAATCTATCTCCTGATCTTTCCGGTAGCCACCTACGGCAGTGGTAGTGGCTGACAACAGTGGTTGGTGGCCCAACGTGGGTTTGTTGTTGTGGTTGAAAATGTGATTAAAACAATTTCAAAACTTGTCAGAAATGGGGATTTGACTTAGTAAGGTAATTAAGTATTTCAAATGTTCACATATGGGTAATATTGTTTTTTTTTTTGTACTCATTTACCCAACAAACTTGTTTCAACCGTTCAATAATAACCAACATTACCGGCTATTGTAAGTTTTGGGTGATGTGGCATCTACGTGGCTTGTACGCTACAATACTCATCACCTACATGGCATTGAGAAGTGCTTACATTATAAGAGGGTGAGATACGACAGCTTATTAATTAAAACCCTAGATCGATCGATGGCATCTTCTTCCTCATCCTTTTCTTCCAAACGACAAGACGAATTACAACCGGATCATCCATGTGATTGCGATTTGCCATCTCGTGTGAAGACATCAAGAACCCCAGACAATCCTGGAAGGAAATTCAGAGTTTGTCAAAACTCACTGGTAATTCATATTTTTTTACTTCTTCTTCATCCTTCAATTTAACATGTTCTTATAAATTTCTTGAAGAATGGAAAAAGTCCAAGCTGTAAATTTTGGCAATGGTTGGATGAGGATGAAGGGAGGAAAGATGGAAGAGGGCATTACAGGATGAAAGCAGAAGAAAGCTGCAATCTTACCTTGAAAATTTGTACCTTGGAGAATGAAATCAGCATATGTAGGATGAAGATTGAAGAAGAGAAGAACAGGAATAAACAAGAACTTGACAAAGTCAACTGGAAATTGTTTACCCATAGACTTGCATTAATTTTCTTGTTTCTCTTGTATGTCAAAATGTTTTTTTAAATTATGTATTATGATGTAGTATGACTAAATTATGTATGCTTTTGTGATGTTTTCAATGAAAAATGTTATATTCTATCATTGGAATGGAATAGTACATTGTAATGGAATGGGTATTAAACTTGGTAGTATAAAAGATAGTAATAAACATTGTTATGGAATTGAATCATTGTAATTGAATCATTGGAATTGAATCATTGGAATGGTAGTGTACAAAACTTGTAATGTTATTGTTAATCACTGGAATTGAATTGTTCAAACAATGTAATGGAATTGTGATTACATTGTAAAGGAACTGTGATTACAGTTGATATTCTAAAAGATGGTAATAAATTATAAATAATACAAATGGTATTAGAAAGATGTGCAAAAGATGGTAATTGAAACATTGGAATGGTAGTGTACAAAACTTGTAATGTTATTGTGAATCATTGGAATTGAATTGTTCAAACAATGTAATGGAATTATGATTACACTGTAAAGGAATTGTGATTACAGTTGATATTCTAAAAGTTGGTAATAAATTATAAATTATACTAATGGTATTAGAAAGATGTGCAAAAGATGGTAATATATTATAGACATTCCAGGGAACATTGACTTCAAAAGATGTGTCAAAAGTTTTACATAACATAGTTAAACATTCATTACACCCAAAAGATGTGCAAAAAGTTAAGCTATTCCAACTAGTTTTCAAAAGATGTGCCAAAAGATTCCAAATTTAAAAGATGTTAGTCAAAGATGCCAAAAACATTAACAACAGTACAATAAGCCAAAAGTTAATCCAACTCATACGGATTGTCATCACTACTGCCATGTTTTCCCTCCCACATCTTTCTTATCTTCAGTTTTGTAATTTTTTCTGAAGGTTTCCTTGCCCTCTTTCCCACTACAACTTGAAAAGCTGGTATTTCCACTTGATCTTGAACTACAATTTGGTTAGCATCTTCAACTTGAACTTGCACTTCAGGTTCAACTTCAGCTTGAACTGCAAGGTGAACTTCAACTTGGTTAGCATCATGAACTTCAGGATGATTTTCAGGTTCAACTTCAGCTTGCACTTCATATTGAACTTCATGTTGCACTCCATCTTGGACTTTAGGTTCTACTCCATCTTCAACTTCAGGTTGCACATCATCTTCAAATTCAAGATCAAAAGAGTCAACATCACTTTCAGGTTCTATTTCAACTTCACTGTCACTGTCAATATCAACTTCATGTGCCAATACAACCTTCACTTTATGTGTTTTGTATTACTTGAAAAGTTAAGTTATGCCCAATATGTTAAGTTATACAAGTTATATACAAATAAATATATCAAACATACCAGATTTCTTGGATTTCTTTTTCTTTGAACTTGCATTTGATGATTCCCCAATTGGTTTTTGAGGACAGGTTGTTCTATTATGCCCACTTTCCCTACATATGCTGCATTTCATCACACTACCTCTTTTTGTGATTGAATGCTTTTTTCCTTGGTTTTCCCTCTCAATCTGATCCCTTTTCCTTTTTGTTGATGGTCTTCCTGGTAGCCTTCTCCTTTTGGGGGGCAATGGGCTGATGTAGTCTACATGAGGCCACATGTCACTACCATTTAGTGGGTTAATGGTATTCCTGTAACAGTTTAGGTACATTGATGTGGTAAACCATGGTGACACATACTCCTGTACATCCCTGTTGAGGCTTGCAATGCAAGCATACCCATGCACACAAGGGTAACCTGTTAACTGCCAAGTTCTGCAGGCACATGTCCTACTACCAATATCCACAACATATGCATCATACCCAAGTCTGACTTCATACTGTTGATAACCAGATGGTATTACTTTCCAAAACCTGTCCATATACACATGTTTAAAGACAAACATATATAAGGACAAACATGTTTAAAGACAAACATATATAAGGACAAACAGTTTTAAGCACTTACCTTTGAAGATCCTTAAGCTTGGACAACTCCAGCCTAATGGTAGGACATATGGTTAAATCCCAAGATTGCCCCTTAATCTTCTGTCTATAAAGCCTCTCCATCACATAAATTCGAATTTCTTCTAACATGGTGATTAGTGGTCTCTTCCTAGCAACTTCAATCACAGAGTTGAAACTCTCAGAGATACCATTTTCATATGCATCAAAAGCCCTATCAGTCTGAAAAAATGCGTTACTCCAAGTTTTAGGGTCCCTTTCCATCAAATGGTCATAAGCTAGTGGCTCTAATTTCTTGATTTCATTCATGTGTTGTTCAAATTTTGCAGGGGTAGTAGCTGCAGCAGCATACCAGAAAAGCTTTCTAAACACTTGGCCCTTAAACCTTTTCAGGAAGTTAGCACATATGTGCCTAGCACATTGCCTATGCTCTGCTGCTGGGACCCTTTCCTTCACAGCCTCAAGTAATCCCTGTTAGCAATAGACACAAAATTTAAACAACAAAAACATAACATAAGCTAAAATAAAGATGAAAATAATAAAAATTGATTACTTTGTGTTGGTCTGATATCAAGGTTAGTCCATGCCCAACTCCCATTCCAAGGTCCTCAATTAGAAGGTTAATAAACCACTTCCATGTTTCTTTACTTTCCACTGATACAACAGCCCAAGCAATGGGATATATATGGTTATTTGCATCTCTACCTATAGCAAAGAGCAACTGACCTCTGCATATGCCCTTTAGGAAGCAACCATCTAGTCCAATTACCCTCCTACAACCTTCAATCCATCCATCCTTCAATCCCTTGAAACATACATAAAACTTTGAGAAATATGTGGTTCCATCAGGCATGACATCTACATCCATCTTCACTATTGATTCAGGGTTAGTCCTTCTTATCTCTTCTCCATAGCTCCATGTTTTTGCATAATGCTCTTTCAAAGTACCCTCTATCTCCTGAAATGCATACTTCCTTGCATTTCTGCATTGACCAACACTTGCAATCAAATTAAATTTCTTGCTGACCTTAGCTTTCAACTTCCTTATACTCATCTTTGGTTTCTGAAGTATATGATTCATGAAATGCTTTGCTATCCATTTATAGATAACAATGGACCCAAATTTGAACACTCTTGCACAATTATGCATATCATTCAGAGATTTAATCTGGAATGATTTTTCACTGCTCATCCAGGTTGCCCATAATCTAAAAGGACAACCTTTACCCTGTTTATTTGTCTTACCTTTACAACATTTTACCAATAACCTTTCATGATCACTTTTCTCATACCATAAATCATATCCATTTTTGACTGCATAGTTGGTGATACACAACTTCAATTCCAATGGATTAGAAAACTTCATACCCAAAACTGGCACCATTTGCTCCCATTCTTGATTCTCATTATGGACAGGGAACACAACATCCTTAAGTTTCCCATTGTTTGCTTCCTCTTCATCATCATCACTAATATGCCCTGAAAGTTTGTCCAAGAATGGGTCTCTAACAGTTTTATCAAAAGTATGTTCATCTTCACCATCCCATTCATGTTCATATTCCATTTTCATTGAAACTTCAGAATCCTTGTCATCCTCTTCATCCAACTCATCCAACTCATACCCTTTACCATCTTCTAAGAACTCGTTATCAGCCCAATCAAGAATTGGTTCATTTCGGTGGTCAATGTACACATCTAACTCACTCTCAAGACTATCACTCTCCAGACTATAAACAGTCTCCACAAACTCCCAATAATCAGCATCACTGTCGATTCTTCTAATACCCTCACACAAGCTTTCCTTTCTCATACAGTAGTAGACATTATCACATTCTCCATTTGTTAATTTCGTAAGCCACAAAAAAACTCTTTATACGTAAATCCCCCAAAATCCACATCACGTACATTTGTTTTTACGGGGTCTAAGTACACCAATGGGTTTGGCGAAAAGAATCCATTGTAATGAAAATCTACGGGTACATACATACCTGTAGATGAGGATGCCATGCTAGCAGTCGACTTCAATTCCAACTTCAATTCCAAGCCCTAATCGTCGATTTGATGTATCGTTTGATTTCTCACAGAAGAAGGTAATCGAGGTGTGTTAGCTGACGATGACGAACCCTAATTAAATGAGAAAGGGGTGTAATGGCCACGTAAGATTCCACGTAATGTTTTAAACCGAGCTAAATCAATGTTACCGGCTAAAACAGGTAATAGCCGGTAATGTTGGTTATTATTGAACGGCTGAAACAAGTTTGTTGGGTAAATGAGTACAAAAAAAACAATATTACCCATATGTAAACATTTGAAATACTTAATTACCTTAGTAAGTCAAATTCCCGTCAGAAATATGATTAAAACATTAAACATGCACTGGACACAATCTTTAATGTGTTAAAAAATATATTTTGTGTTTATTGGGTAATACCAAAAAAATGTTATAAAAATTAAAAGTATAAAACCTGCAACCAATTAATAATAATTAAAGGGGTAGGAATACAAAAACAAAGGTATTAACAACGTATTCATTGTACATTGTACTCACATACATTGGATTATACCATAAACTCAAAGTTTTACCAAAAAAAACTCACTTCTTTTTTTGTTTAAATTCTTTTAAGCCATGTTTTTTTATAGAAAAAAACTGCATATACTGTTGTTCACGATTTTCCTTCCTCCTTCTACAGAGATCCTTGTTGATATATAAAAAAACAATTTTTTTTCAAAAAAAAACTCACTTTGTTTTTTTGTTTTTTTTTAATATTTATGTTTTTTTATCCAAAAAAAACTAATTGTACCAAAAATCTTCTTTTTTCTTTATTAATAAAAATCAACATCAACTTAAAAAATAAAAAAATTGATCATTTAAATTCACATTTTAAATGTAAACTGTAAGTCATTTAAACTGTAGGAGTCATTTATACCCAACCAGCTACTTCTTTTGGTATTATTTAGTCCTTCATAATATCTTTTATTATACGTCACTAAACTTGCAGTGACCTTTCAATTAGGCCAATATTCCATATTTTTGCCAGTTCTATACGTAAACATGCCGACAAAATCAAATTGTTCAACCTATGTGGCAAGAATAAGCCATATCATTATAGTGGGCTATATTTGTTTTTCAAGAGTTTTAAACTATAAAGAAGTAGATTTTATAAACCATTTTTTACCCCAACTCTTCCTCTATTTCATATATATATATATATATATATATATATATATATATATATATATATATATATATATATATATATATATAAAATGTTAGGTTCATTTGAGACGGTTTAATTTTTTGAGACCGTAGGACGTATTTTTTTATTTTTTTTTATTTTTTTTTTATTTTTTATTTTTTTTAGTTGATTCAAGTTCTCTAAAATAACATTTAAAAAAATAATTTTTTGGATTTTTCCATTTATTTTGCATTTTAAAATTATTTTTTAGAATATGTACAGTGTAATATTTTATTAAAATATTTCACGTATTTTTCAAAAAAAAAAAACAAGATTTTTTATTTTTTTTAGTTAATTCAAGTTCCGAAAATAATATTTAAAAAAAGAATTTTTAGATTTTTTCATTTATTTTGCATTTTAAAACTATTTTTTAGAATATATCAGCGTAATATTCTATTAGAATATTTAATGTATTTTTCAAAAAAAAAAAAAAACAGGATTTTTTTATTTTTTTATTTTTTTTAGTTAATTCAAGTTCCAAAAATAATATTTAAAAAAATAATTTTTGGATTTTTCCATTTATTTTGCATTTTAAAACTATTTTTAGATTTGGTCTCACAGTCTAATAAAATTAGAATGGACTTAAATGAACCTCAACCCATATATATATATATATATATATATATATATATATATATATATATATATATATATATATATATATATATATATATATATATAGGACAAAGTACACGAATGGTCCCTATGGTTTAGTGTTTGTTACGCGCCTAGTCCCTAACTCCATTTTTTAACCATGCCAATCCTTAATAGTTTGGTTTAGTGCACGGATAGTCCCTCATCTAACATTCCGTTAGATTTTGGAGTTAAAACCCCCACGTGCCTTGCACGTTGAGGGGTATTTCCGTCATTTTACTTATTCATCCTACCGCCAGTTTAAGAAATCGATGCGTTCAATTAAACGATCATACTCTACATTACACAATCGTATACCCAAAAAAACACACAACTTTGTGCAAAATCCTTACGTGAAAACCCTAGTATCGACGACTGCAAGAACAAAGAATTGCAATGGTTTCTTGGCACATTCGTGGTGAAATGGATGAAATCGACGTTGATCAAAGTTATGGTATGTTTGATTGACTTTCGTTTGAATGATATTGACTGTTAAAGGTTTAATTTTGTTAGCTAAAAACGATTCTCTCCTCTACAGCTGGACATCCGACAATGTTTTCAATAAGAATGCACCATGGAGGTGAGTTTACAAGCTTTCCTGGAAGGAAGTATATTCGTGGGAAGAAAACATTTGTTGATTTACTGGACATTGATACCTTTTCCGTTCATGACATTGATGAGATGATGGAAGACCTAGGGTATGCTTCAATAGGTAAACCACTTTACTATCACTTTCAAAGGCCTTTAGGCGATTTAGATTTTGGGTTATTCGCTTTAGCTAGTGATGAAGATGTTCGTTATTTGGGGAGTTTTGTGGCTAAGCATAAGTTAATTGAGGTATATATAGAGCATGACAAAACTACTCTGCACACCTATTTAATGTCCCCAACCCACAGTAAAGTTCGTATAACGGAGATTACTGAACCTCCATCTTGTTCAAAGACACTGTTCCTGGAGTGGCATAGCACACCTGCTGTTGACTTGGAGGATGACATGGATCACATGGAGAAAGAATCGGGTAATGATCCTACACCCACTGGTCATCTGGAGAAGGATTTGGGTAATGATGCTACTATCACTGATCATATGGAGAATGATTTGGGTAATGATGCTACTCTCACTGATCATATGGAGAATGACTTGGTTAATGATGCTAATGACTTTGGTAAGTTTGGTGAGTTAGAGAGTGACAATGATGAAAGTGATGATAGTGATTTTTTTGTGGACATTGAAAATATATTGGATGATATTAATGTGGATATGCAAGATTTTGAAATGAATATCGACAAAGATGTGGAATGGGTTGGAGGGTCGTCTAACACTGTGGTTGATGAAGGCACACAGGATGAAGCTTTAGAGGTGATTAACACTGACTTTTTAGCATCTGATTCATCATCAGATGAGGGGATTAATGGTCAAAGAAAGAAATCAATAAGAGCAATTCAAAGGGCACATGAGAATGATGAAGCACTTGTTAGTGAACCCTTCTATATTTTTCAAAAATTTGGTTCAGCAAAGGAGTTTAAGGATAAGGTAAAACTCCATGCCATAGAGACTAGAAGGGAGCTGGCTCTTGAAAAAAATGACAAGAATAGAGTGAGATGGGTTTGTAAGGGAACAATACCAAAGCTTGGGCCTAATGTAGAAGTCAACGATGAAGAAATCGTCAAATTCACAATATTAATCTTTGAAAATTCACACGGTTAATCCGAAAAATATATTTAACATTCACAATGTTATGTTATGAATTTAGATATTTTTAGTTTTTTTTTTCGATAAAGAATAAGCTCCAGAACTTGAAAAAAAAAATCTTTTCCTTGAAGAACCAATAATTATGGTTCTTTATTGAGCTTTTCCTTATATATATATATATATATATATATATATATATATATATATATATATATATATATATATATATATATATATATATCATGGTTGCAGAAATCGGAATTAATCGTGGATTAATCGCTTAGCGTTCTCCAACCGTCGAGGATTAGGGCATTAATCGGAAATTTAGGATTAATCGGGTTTAACAGGATTAATTGGCCTTGGCGGGATTAATCGGTCAACAAAAGTCAAAAATGTCGAAAAAAGTCAAAAAAAGGTCAAAAAATTTTAACAAAAAATTTAAAAATTCAAAAAACCAACTTTTTTTTTACTCCAAAATTTTTAAATTTTCAAAATTTCAAATATTATACCAAAATGTTCATATTTTCGTATTTCCAAATTTCCAAATTACAATTTTTCTTATTTTCTAATTTTGAAGTACTTGTTTTTCTTAAGATATATTAATATTTAATTAGTTTTAATGTTTTATTAATAATCTATAGTCTCCGATTAATCCCTACCAAGACCGATTAATCCATTAACACCACTCAACCGTCGAGTTACCGTCAAGCGATTTTTACAACTTTTATATATATATATATATATATATATATATATATATATATATATATATATATATATACATATATATATATATATATATATATATATATATATATATATATATATATATATATATTAAAATTGGACAGTTGTTAGGAATAGTAAACTATGTGTTGTTTACGCAGAAATGGTCCTTCATTTATAGTGGTTTGTCATATTTTGCCTTTATTGCTGTGCATTCATTTTCTGGGTACTTTTTGCCATTTTCTACAAACATTGTCGACACATGTTTATCACATATTCTCTTCACTGTTTTTCGACCCAATCAGATTCCGATCAGTGGTATTCTTCTTCACGTGCTTCTCTGGGGTTAATCCCTCCACTGATCCAGTGCCTCAGATACTTCTTGATTCTTCATTATCGCTCAATTCCACTGCCTCAAATTTTCTGTTTCCGGTCCATTCCGATCCACTGGTTTATAACACCTGTTTTAGGTATTAACTGCTTTAGTTACATTTTTTGGAGGGGGGGGGGTGGGGGTGGGGGTGTCACACCCCGAAACCAACGGCGGAAACGTTCCGGGGCGGAGGACGTCATGCGTAGTATCACAACCATTGTACATAGTAAGCATAGTAAACATAACCATTACATTACAATAAGAATATTTACATTTGTTTAAAAGCATTGAAAACATAGTTTATATACACCAGTATAAACAAAAGTAAATACGAGACTTCTATATGCTCTGCCTTCTCCCAAAAGTAAGCAGGATACCTGTCTATGGTTGACCTGAGAATATAAGCAGTTTTAGAAATATCAGCATGAAGCTAGTGAGTTCATAAGCGGTTGATTCTGGTGAAAGAAAATGTTTCTTTGATTTTATGAAAAGTTGTTTCCTAAGAAAATCCCATATTTTCTTATAAAAGAAGTTTGATTATTCATTTGTTAAACAGCCTGTTTATGAAAAGTTAAGTTGTCCCAGGAAAAACTTATATTTTCCTTAAAGGTTAATAGTTGGTTATCGATCCCGAAAAGAAGTGTACAAGTATCTACCATACTTGTATCGTTAGGTGAAGTTTCTTTGAAAAATTGTGTTACTCTCAATGAGATACATTAGTTTTAATACACACATAATCCTAATAAGTAGGTAGTGAACTAATTCCTAAGGGTATTGCTGATACCCTCTAGTAATCAAAACAGTTATTACTTTGAGGTTAGTTCACTAAGTTCATTATTACCAAATGTAAATCTACATTATCTAAGTTGCGAGTTCTATAACCATACAATAAACTGGATATGGCGCGTAACGGGGGCCAGTATCTTTTATGACTTCGTCACCCGTAGACCTGTCGGTCCCACTGTAGCTAGCAGCGAGGTGCGGGGTAGTCAGTCCCATATAGATCTATACACAAAAGTCATGTTCTCCCTCCAAGAGATTCTGATTACAGGGTTAGTCCTACACTCGCGAAATCTGATGGAGTGTTACCAAGGACGTGTCTCCAATCTTAAGAATAATGAATTTACAAGTAATAATATAGAAAAATCATGTTTTATGGTTGATATGAATTCTTTGTATAAATATAACATTTTATGACGAGATTCACAAGTTTCCTTGCTTTAGTTTTGAAAACTAACTGTTGGGTTATTGGTGTTGCGTCTTGGGCTCGCTTCCTAGTCCATTCTTTGTGCGGTATGGGCCTGTCCATCCGTATCTTATTTTCTAGGGTTTGTGTATTTATAGATGCTTGCATGCATCTTTTACGTAACTGATTGATTAGGGTGTTACGGTGTAATTATAGAAGTTATCTTTTTGTAACCCTAGAATCCTCCACAGTGGAAGTTCTTCATCGAGCTCTGCTGAGGATTGAAAATTTAATCATTCGACATATTCAAATCCATTCTTGAGTATTGCTTTACATTTGTTATATACCTGTTTCAAAGATCTATTCGATCTTAAAGGTTTTTATTTTATCAATTGGTATCAGAGCAGGAGGCTGTGTAATTCATACACATCTCTTCTGTGAAAGAAGCTATTAGGGTTTGTTCCGCATTAACTAATATTTATTGAGCCGTCACCCCATAATTGACGTATCTCATTACTTGTTCGTTTTGCCCTAATATTATATATTACAAGTCTGATCTTTCAAATAGGTTATTTGATCAAGCATGGACGAGTCGCCATCTAATCCCATTAATATTTCGAACAACACTGGATCAACAACGAAGATTCCCATCCTTTACACCCAAGATTATGAAGTCTGGGCAAATTACTTTGAAGACTATGTTATAGGATCTGAGGACAATGGATACCTCATCTGGGAAGCAATCGTTTCGGGACCCTTTGCTCATTCTGCAACTTCAAGGATTATTAAAACTCAAAAGGAGTATAATGATCTTTTGAAAGATGTTAAAGATGTTGCACAAGACGAAAAAGATAAATTTCAGTGCAATATTAAAGCATTGAGATTAATCAGATTCGCTCTTCAATCTGACACTTTCAGGCTGGTGAGTTCGTGCACTACTGCCAAAGAAATATGGGACAAGCTTCGTGAATTGTGTTCTACGGATGAAGATCTTGAACACTCCATTCAAACTTTACTCTTATCCGAGTTTGGTGAATTCAAGCAGAAAGTCGAAGAAACTGTGACTCAAACGTTCGATCGCTTCAATCATCTTCTTAGCAAGATGATTAAACATGATATTGAAAGGAAGTTGATTGAGCAGAAAATCACGTTCCTTAACGGCCTCAGATCTGAGTGGAGAGTTGTTGTGTCCACAGTTAAAGCGCATGAGCAATTCAAATCTTATTCTCTAGCGAAACTGGTGGGTATACTGAAGTCTCAAGAGAAGATCGTATTACAGGAGAAAAACGTGGTTTCAGGTCTTGGTTCATTGGCCCTCATGTCAAAAAGCAAAGCGGTGATAGAGGACGAAGATCTCAACTTGGATGATTATGATCTCACGTCTGAGGACTATGCTATGATGGTGTCAAACCCCAAGAGATTCATCAAGAAGAGATTCCCCACTAACAGGAACCGAAACTGGCAAGGGAGTTATAGCTCTGAAAAGGTCAAAGATGAACCGAAAGCTGAAGAGTCAAAGAAGGAACCGAAGGCTGAAGGAGATTCTGGAGTAAGCTGCTATTACTGTGGAGGAAAGAATCACTATGCAAAAGATTGTGTCCTCAAAAAGATGGCAGGAAAGGATGAGGAAAATGATGAAGAAGCCGCATTGCTGAAAAAGCTTGATGAATTAAGGAAGAAGAAATCTGCTGCTAACCCTCCTATGAATGCTTTAATTATGCAGGGTTCGGTAGCTGATGATGAGTTCGGTGGCGTAGAGGTCTGGTCAACCGACTCCGAAGATGATGAAGTGAGGAAGCCTTCACATGGAAAGGCTTATGTGGCGAAAGAGAAGGACAGCAGTGGAAGATGCTTAATGGTATCTGGTGTATCTCAGATGAGGGGATATAACACAGATGGTGGGAACAAAGACTCGAAGGAGCAACAGGACATGTGCTTTACAGCAAAACCGCTCAGCGTGCAATTCAACGAGCTTGATGAATTAATCAAGAAGGTACAATCCGTGTTTGTTTCATTTAAAGTCCCACAATGCTCATTTGAAAAAGAATTAAAAATTGTTAATTCAAGAATTTCTCATCTAGACAGTAGCTTAACTCAAACTCGGGTCACCAATTCTAACCTAACTGACCAAATAAGTAGGATATCGTTGAAGAGTGAGGAACGGAGGATGTGGATCGAACTGAAAGAGTTGGAGTTAGTCAAAACCAAGGACGAAAACATTTATTTGCAAAGAGACAATTTAAAACTTTTGAAACAGCGAAATGTTTTTTGTTTGATTGCTAAGCGTCTTTACAATAATATCACTCAACTTCATTTGAACTATGAAATAGGGCAGAAAATTCATCGTATGATCTTGCCTTTTCTTGAGTTTAAAGAGGATGAAATCGATGCTGAAGCATACAATTGTGAAAGTGTGGTTTCGTCTGAGGATGTTAATCCAACATATATGTATGGTCTAGACAAAATTGAATCCTTCATTAAGTCCAAAGACCATAAGGACATGCTGAAAAACCTTTTGGATGAAAATGACAAACTGAATCTAAGGATCGAAACTATACAAAAATTTGACTCATTGAATGCCAATTTAAGCTCAGAAAATAAAATTGATGTTGAAAATGCATCTGAGCTCAATGAGGATAATGACATGAGTGAAATTTCTGTAGAGGACGAAGTTGACTGCTCTGAATTTGTCAAAAGTGAACCTGAAATCTACAAAAATCTTATCTCAGAAAATTCTGTGGAGTTCGCTCGCTTGTCCCAACAAATGTCCCCGAAACTTAAAGAAAAGGTTGTTGTTGACCAAAAGGTAAGGACAACACCAAATCAGGTGTATAAGGTCATAGGTGTAACCGAACATCAGACAACCGAACTCACAACCATTGTAAACGAAGACAATGCCAATGGTTGTGATGAATTCTTCTGGTCGGCTCCTATTGACAATGCTGATGAAACTGTTGGTCTATCAGAGCAAACTTCCTGGAAAGAAAAAGGAAGATACATTCCTGAGCCACTTAATAAACCTGATAACTTTGACGTGCCGAGTTCCAGTGGTACAAAAGATGTTCCTAAAGATAAGGCAGATTGAAGAGAATCATCATCAGTTCAAAGTGGACCTGTTGACACCAGTCAAAATCAAAAGGCAAACATCCATCATCAACCGAAACAGATGAGAAATCAAAAACGACAAAGGAATCAGAGATACAAGAAGAATCTTTCTAAAAGAAAACAGTTTTGGCAATCTCAAAATGCCTATTTCTCACATCAAGACAGGAATTTAAAACCAGAGAAAAATCCTGTTGGATCGACAGAGAGCAACAACAACCGAAAGCAGAGGTTCGGTTCAGAGCACAATGACAACCGAAAGCAGAGGTTCGGTTCAGAGCACAATGCCAACCGAAAGCAGAGGTTCGGTTCAGAGCACAGTACCAACCGAAAGCAGAAGTTCGACTCAGAGCATAGTAACAACCGAAAGCAGGAGTTCGGTTCTGAGAGCAAAAGAGACCAAAAGTCTAGGTTCGGTACCACTGATAATCAAAACCGAAAGAGTCACCTAGAATATCAAATCAAGAAATCATCTCAGTCCAAATACTCTCATTCTAATTCTTCCAATCATTCTTCTTCTCAATCTCATTCTAAATCTCCAACTGACCTGAAAGGGAAATCAAAGGTTGTGTCAGTTAAATCAGAGACTAAACCAAAAGCTCTAGATCCCACAAAGATTAAGGTCTACACCATCAAAAAGAAAAATGAAACAACTTTGATAAAAAGAACCTTTTTTGTTGACATCTCTTTTTCTGCTCCTGTTCCTGTGAAAGGCTCACGTGGACCCAAGAAACTTTGGGTTCCTAAATCTGTTTAATTTGTGCAGGTTATCAGTGACGAGCAGTTCGATGAAGAATGGTATATTGACAGTGGCTTCTCACGTCACATGACAGGGAGGAAGGAAGAGCTTAGGGAATTCAGATCTCTTTCAAACGGTGGAAATGTCAAGTTCGGGAACAACTCCTACGGAACCATAAAAGGCTACGGGATGATTACAAACGGTGATTTCTCAATCAGGAAAGTTGCATATGTAGAGGGACTACAACATAATCTCATCAGCGTATCTCAGCTTGTTGGAGGTACTGGTCTCAAGGTCTCGTTCGATGATGAGGGTTCAAAAATTATTGAGAAGTAGACGAACAAAGTTATTCTCAAATCAGAGCGCAAAGGTGAAATGTTTCCCCTAAATATCAAACCAATCAAAGGGAATCCAACAATCTGCTTGTTATCAAAAGCACAATCTGATGAAAGCTGGTTGTGGCACCGAAGGCTTTCTCATCTCAACTTCAAGGACATCAACAAACTTGTCGCCGGAGGTCATGTTCGTGGTCTTCCATTGCTCAAGTACGATAGAGAACATTTGTGTGCGGCATGTGAAATGGGGAAGCAGAGTCGTCAAAGTCATCCATCAATTATAAACACAAAAGTTGTTGAACCACTAGAGTTACTTCACATTGACTTGTGTGGTCCCTCATCAATTGAAAGTATCGGTGGTAGGAAGTACATTCTTGTTATTGTTGATGACTTCTCATGTTTTACATGGGTGTTCTTTCTAAAGCTTAAATCTGAAGCGACTCACAAGCTAAAGATGTTCATCAAGCAGGTGGAGGTACAACTGAAGAAAGTAGTTCGAAACATCAGGAGTGACAATGGCCTGGAGTTCAAAAATAAAGAATTCGAAGAATTCTTGGCGGAAAGAGGAACTACCCACAACTTCTCAGCTCCCTACACACCTCAACAAAACGGTATAGTTGAGAGGCGGAACCGATCCTTGTGTGAAGCAGCTCGAACCATGCTAAGTTTTGCTTCTTTACTTTTATATTTCTGGGCTGATGCTATATCTGCAGCTTGATTTACACAGAACAGGTCATATCTCAATAAGCGACTCACGCTCACTCCTTATGAGATAATAAACAACAGGAAGCCGAATGTCAAATTCTTCCATGTGTTCGGTTCCCGATACTTCATCTTCAATTCTAAAGAGCGTCGAAACAAATTTGATGTCAAAGCCGATGAAGGCATTTTTCTGGGCTATTCTCTCACTTCTAAAGCGTACAGGGTATTAAACAAACGTTCAAGGAAAATAGAAGAGACGTACTACGTGACCTTTGATGATAGCTATGTCAAAAAGTCAACAGCAGACATAAACTCAACTGGTGAAATCTTTCCTCAAACAGGTCAAGTCACAGCATCAATTGCAAATCTCTTTGAGAAGTTTGTTGAGCTATTTGATGAACCAGAGAAGGCCATTAATTCGGAAGCTAGCGCAATAGACAACAAGGTGGATCATCTGAAGCAACTAGTAGAAGATGTTGCAAGGCGAATGAATGAAGAAATGCTCAGTTCCGGAGCATCAGTCGAGGGGGAGCACGCCGATACTGCAGCACCGGAAGGTACTGTAGCACCAGAATGCTCCACAACACCTGAAGATACAACAGCACCCGAAGGCACTATAGCGCACGAAGGTTCAGTAGCACCCGAAAGCTCCTCAACACCAGAAGGCACAACAACTCCTGAAGGTAATGCATCACCCGAAGGTACTGTAGCATCTAATCACTCCACAGCATCTGAAGACATAGGAGCACCCAAACTCTTCAATATACCCGAAAGTCCGATTGTTTCAGAAAGCTCTTCATTCGAGGGGGAGAATTCCAATATGCTCTTTGACGATGAAAGTCAATCCAAACCAGAAGAGATGGTAAATGTTGAATTGGATCCCTCCTATGATCCAAATTACCCTCCTCTCATCAAATGGACCAGAAATCATCCAATCTCTCAAGTTGTAGGTGATGTTTCTGAAAAGGTTCTGACCAGATCGCAACTTAAAGAAAAACAAACTTCCCTATTCTCCAAAGTAGAATTCTATATGTTTAATTCTTTCGTTTCAAAAGTTGAACCCAAGACAGTTAACACAGCTCTTGATCACTCTGATTGGGTTCAAGCTATGCAAGACGAACTGAACGAATTCGAAAGGAACAAAGTTTGGCGCCTCATTCCAACTCCTCAAAATGCATCAGTTGTAGGTCTCAAATGGGTTTTCAGGAACAAAATGGACAAGGAAGGGAATGTGATTCGAAACAAAGCACGTCTGGTCGTGAAAGGATACTGTCAGGAGGAAGGCATTGACTATGAAGAGACTTTCGCTCCAGTTGCAAGGCTGGAATCTGTTTGCATTTTTCTGGCCTATGCAGCACACAAAAACTTAGAGGTCTACCAAATGGATGTCAAATGTGCTTTTTTGAATGGAGAACTCGAAGAAATAGTCTACGTGGAGCAACCTCCTGGCTTTGTCAATGAGAAGTTCCCAAATCACTGCTATATTCTAGACAAAGCGGTTTATAGTCTGAAACAAGCTCCTAGGGCCTGGTATGAAACGCTAACAAAGTTTTTTAAAGATGTCTAAATTCAAACAAGGTTCGGTTGACCCAACCTTCTTTCGTAAAAAGGAAGGTAACCACCTTATGATTGTACAAATTTACGTCGATGATATCATCTTTGGCTCAACGAATCCAAGCTTAACAGCTGAATTCAAAAAGCTGATGGAGACTAAATTTGAAATGAGCTCCATGGGTCCGATTAATTTTTTTCTTGGATTGAATATTAGACAGGGACCCAAAGGCATCTTTATCAACTAGGAAGCATACACCAAAACTCTTCTTGCCAAATTTGGCATGAAGGGAGATTCAAAGGTCAAAGTTCAAATGGCTTTCGGAACCAAACTCACCCCTTCACTGGAGAAACCAGCAGTTGACATTACGTTATACCGCCAGATGATTGGGTCTTTGATGTATCTTACTGCTAGCAGACCTGACATCATGTTTTCCGTATGTTATTGTGCTAGGTTTCAGGAAAACCCACGAGAACCTCATATGCTTGCAGTGAAGAACATACTTAGGTATCTGAAGCGAACTACCTCTCTCGGTCTTTGGTATCCATCCAACTCAGGCTTCTTCGTTCAAGCCTTCTCTGATGCAGACCTTGGAGGATGTGGTTTAGACAGGAAAAGCACCACAGGGGGTTGCCAATTTCTTGATGGGAAATTGGTCAGCTGGCAGTCAAAGAAGCAAACATGCATTTCCCTTTCTACAGCCGAAGCAGAGTACATTGCAGCCGCCTCCTGCACATCTCAAGTAATATGGATCCAAAGCCAGCTCCGGGATTATGGGCTTAACATGAAAAAGATCCCACTATATTGCGACTCAGAAAGTGCAATTAGGATTTGTCACAACCCAGTGCAACATTCTAAGACCAAGCATATAGCACTAAGGTATCACTTCATTAAGGATCATGTGGAGGATGGTAATGTCGAAATTCACTTTGTTCGCACCCCCGATCAACTGGCAGATATCTTCACCAAAGCTCTACCTGAAGCCAGTTTCAATAAAATCCTTCATGGTCTAGGAATGATGGAATCTGAATCAGTACCAAAGACTTCATCCCTAAGTTAAAAAGTAAGGAGCAAAATGAACCGAAATGAACCGAGCGTTCGGTCCATTTCGGGTTCGGTTCACATGGGAACCGAAATGAACCGAACGTTCGGTCTATTTCAGGTTCGGTCCCATAACACATATTTTCGCTCAAATCTCAAAAAGGTGTTGTCTATGGTTGTACACTTTTTGTAAAGCTATTTTTCTAAAAATCCAAAAATATTTTTTTTTGGAACCGAAATGAACCGAGCGTTCAGTCTATTTCGGGTTCGGTTAATTTTTTTTTTATTATTTATTATGCATCATTCTTTCTTATTCTGTATTAGTTTTTCCCTTTGTGAAACTGTTTTCCAAAAATCCAAAAAAAGTTTTTCGAACCGAAATGAACCGATCGTTCGGTCCATTTCGGGTTCGGTTTAATTTTTTTTATTCTGTGTGGTTTTTCTCTTTTCACAATCTTAAAATCTCCAAAAATATTTTTTTGTCTCAATTTTTGTCTCATTCTTTATTTTACCTAGTTAAGCGTCCCTAGAAGCATATTTTTGTCTCAATGTTGTCCAAAAGCCTCAACTGATTTTGAATAAAAGCCTTAATGACTAGGTATATACAAACCTTATCTTCCCAATAAGGCTGATTCATTTATTCTAATCCTGAGCTACCTTACTCTTTTCTCATATGAGTTGAGAGTTTTCTGCTTGGTCACTATTTTCAGCAGAGGTACTATCGCTTTTCTTCACCACCTTCTCTTCTCCATCATATTTCGGTCCCATATCGTAACCCTTGAGACTCTCAGAATTAACCACTGAGGTTTATGGTTGCAAAATATATGTGTTTATGATCTAAGCCACGTGTCACTACATGCTTAGTGAAACCCAACATTCAATACCTATTATGAATTGACGGTTAACATGAAATCTCTCTTTGTTTGTGCGACTCTTATGAATTTGTTATTTACCATAACATTTCTTCCCCTAGAATCCAGTTTAATTTTTTTTTTGAGATTTCACCATCATATATTTTTACAAGTCACTATATCTGTTATCCAGTCTACTTGTTCAACAGACCACATCGGTCTCACAAGTACTTCATTTAGTCTCAGTCTTATGTCAAGGTCCGGGTTTCTAAATTGAAGCGAAAGCCATCCTATTATGCCTAACAAAAAGATGCCTTTCCACACTTCTTAGAAAGTGCTTGATCGTAATTCAACGGGAATCCATACAAACACTTTAAGGTCTCTCTTGACCTTGAAGAAAGTGATTCGTGCCTGGGGTCATCCGTTTTGTGTCTCATTTGACATCACTCTTCCCCTATATATCTAGCTTTGTTTCCTTATCTTTTACACTCTATGCACGAAAATCTTTGATTTTCCAAAATTCTCGTTCGGTCACTATATTATCTTATGTTTGGATGACAGCTATTAAACAGATAAGATGCTGACTCAGCCGACAGAGTAACGGCCTCAATAGTGAGGTGACGGGCATGCGTGCAAAATGGAATAGTTCTTCTCTCTCCTGCGTAATCATCGGGGGTGCCAACCGTTGCGCTTCAGTCAAATCCGAAACCGTTTTATTGTATCAAGAAGATTTGGGGATGATCTTTCTCTCTCCTCTACCCACGGTATAAAAGGAATTCATCTGCCTCATTCCCAATTTACAACATTCAAAACTTAAAAGAGCAAAATCGGACGATTTCTCATCTATTGTTCATCATCTTCTTCCTTCAACCATGGCGGATTCTTCATCAGTACAGGAAACCTCTTCCCGCACAAACATTCTTCCAATCCGTGCCCAACAAAGTCTGGTGATTGATCTTAACCCTAAGGCGTACGAAAATTACATGTATCCCATGGTGGAGTGCCTTAAATACTCTCCGTTGGTGCTCGCTCTTTCCAAAGTCGAGCTTGTACCAATGGAATGCCTCTCCCAGGTCTTCTCAACAGCCCATTATGACAGATCAGTGGATCGCATCTACTTTGATCTTCTTTCTCACAAGACCTCCATCTCTAAGCAACGATTCTGTTGGCTCCTAGGCTTTGAAGCCGATGAATCTAGGGTTAATCCCGACACCATTACCGTCGGCCAATTATTTTTGATGTTCTACAATATGGGGTACACAGAGATTCTCACAACGGTTACAAGATTCAATAAATCGTGTCTCCCTCCCCCATTGAATGGTTTCTTCACCATTCTCTTCAAAGGGCTCTCCGAGCGTAGTTCTGGTTTTGATGGGGCCAGTAAACTGTTTATGACCATTCTCTATGGTCTTTATCATGGCCTTAACCTGGACTATGGCTCGGTTCTATGGCAGCAACTTATTCAGAGCCTTGCCTCCTCCTCTCGCCACACTGAGGTATCCTACGCCAGGTTTTGGATGCTCATCACCAAGTGGGCCATGGATAAAATCCATGTTCCTACTGTTGCAGGTTCCCTTCTCTCCAACATCAGCGTCTTCCACACCACCAAAATTATTATCACCGATCCGACAAAATTTTCCTTCGTCGGATCCATTCCGGACTCTATGTCCGCCGGGGTGTCAAAGGAGAGCATCATCATGAAAGCCTACAAGGACTTTCGTCCTTCGGGCCCAAGGGAGCTTTCTGCTGAAATGGTTCAGTCCATTAATGATGCAGATAAACCTGCTGCTCGCGGAAAGAAACCCGAGCAAGGGAAGATAAAGAAAGCAGCAAAGGGGGCAAAGGGTCCTTCTCCTAAGAAGCGAAAACCCTCAAAACTAGATCTTTCCCCACCAGTAAAGAAGAAGAGAGTCCAACCTAAGAGAAAACTCATTCTCTCTTCTTCTTCCAGCGACTCGGAAGAGAACCACTCTGACTCCGATGAGTCAGCTAGAGGCGAAACCCCACCTCACTCCCCTGATCATGAGGTACATCTTTCATCCAAACCTCCTTCACCTTCTCCTATACCCACCTCTTCCATTCCCATCATAACCTCCTCCATTTCCATTCCCTCCATATCTTACCCTATTTCCATTCCCCCATAACTACTCCTCTTCAAACCACATCAACCACCCTTCCCCCACCACTTTTTACAGAAGTCACCACCACTACCACCCGTGAGGTTCTAACCAACATATCTGATACGGGGGTTTCTACTTCACAACCCGAACCTACATCTGCACCCGAACCCCCCACTGCACCCTTATCTCCCACTCCATCTACTGAAACTGAAACCTTTTTGGGAGGGGAGGATACCGTTTTTGACTCCATCTACTACAGCCCTTATCAACTTCAGAGTGATGATGATGATGATGCTCCGGTCACCAAAAAGCACATCAAGGAGCTCCACGAGAAGATTGAAAATCTTGTGGCTTCTTCCTCCTCCTCAACATCTCACTTTTCAGAGGCTGCTATTCAGAGTATGGTGGGGTCCCTTACAAAAGCTCATGAAGCCTCTATCAGCACAGCTGCTGCTGCCATTGATAAATCCACGCAGGCTAGTGCGGTAGCGACCGAAAAAGTCGAAAAACTATTTCAGGACGCCCAGATCTGGCTGGTGTCCTTGTTGGATTAGTGTCTAAGTCCATAACTATTTTGGTATGTACTTGACCCGATGGTGTATGGTCCTTTTTGGTCCTTTTGGGTTGCCTTCACCAAAGCAACTTGATTGGAGAAATGAATAAAGAGAGAGAGGATAATATGATTTATTAATATGTTATAAGAATAATATATTAAAGGAGAAATCATATTTGTTTAATTAATATTGGTCAATAATTAATTAAGAATTAGTTTTGTGATCAAATGTAATTAATTAAACTAGAGGGGTTGATTTGTAATTATGTGATAGTTACAAAATAAGGTAAGGATTATCTTATTTATATGGTGGACGAATTTAAGGTTGGAAAGCCTTAGAATTCGAGTATGATAAGGATTCAAGGATTATCTTATTGGTTGCTTAATGGATAATCAACTAGATAAGGATAATGACTGAAACCCTATCTCTACACCTATATAAACACCCCTAGGGTCATGAATTCGTGTATCCCTTCCCAAGAGGTCCTAGATACGAATTCTAACCTCTCACCTCTCTCTTTATACCTTCTCCATTTGCTTATGGTGTTTGTAAGCCATTAGAGGAGTGACACTTGTGACTCTAAGCATTCCAAAGTCAATACAAGGAGGAATTGGGATTGTTATTGCTACATAACAATCAAGGTATGATCTTAAACCTAATTATATGTTAATGTCAATTTCCATATGTTAGAATTAGGGTTTATAGTCTTGGATTCAAAGCATGTACAATAGAGAAACCTAGATCCAAGCATTAGGGTTTGTATGAGCACATAGGATGTCTTATGACCAAAACCCATCAGTGGTATCAGAGCCTAGCTTGGTTTCAATTGTATTGATGCATTGTATAACTAAAAAATTCGATTTTTTGGATTGTGGAGGCTGGACTCGCCGAGTCCATGCAGACTCGACGAGTCCATGCCTGACTCGACGAGTCAACTCGTCAGATAATGCTTATCTTGGGATTTCTTGCTGTTTTTGCATATGGATAGTTACCTTATCATGTTAGATCAATATAAATCCGATTTTATGATATATATGACTATATTCTTGATCTAATTAAAGATAATTATCAATTTAACAAGATAATTGTTTCCTTATAAGATAATTGATTAATTATTTTGAGTAAATTGATAAATTGTTTTGCAAGAAATCATTAAATAAATCAAATATGGATAATTATGTGATTAAATGTTAATTTAAAATTATTTGTTATTTGATCCTTGTTGTTATGAAAAGTTTCATATTTTCCCCTTTTAGGTTTTATAGTTTAAATTTGAACCCAAAAGTTTTGGAGTTTTGAAATTTAAATAGTTAAAACCCTAATGTTTTGAAAAAGGTTTCAAAACTTGCCCTCAAGTTTTGGAATTTAAAAGTTGATTAAAGGTTTAATTAGAAATGTTAAATTCTAAAACTCTAGTAATGTTTTGAAAAATTCAAATCACACCCTTATGGTTTTATTAATTAATTAAGGAGTATAATTAAAAGAGGTTTAATAAATCCATAAAAGTTTAGGTTAACCTTTTAATTGAATTAAAAGTGTAATTGTTAAAGTTAACCATATAGTATTTTAAAAGTATAAAATACACTCTATACTATATATAACATTAAAAGTCTAACATTATATATATGTATGAGTAAAAGTCAGTCTTACCGTTAGTAGGCCTCATTCACGAAGCTGGTCTATAAGGGGTGTTTAAGGAAATTGCCTATAAAATGGCGATTGAATGGGTATCCACTCTTACCCACCGCACTCTTGACTAGTGGAGGGTCGTTAGCCGAACGGGTAAGATAGGACGAAACCTTCCATTATAAGTATAATGAAATACAAAGTAACTAAATGCTTTTCAAATTCCCAATCTTAGTTACTTAGGAAAAAGTGAATTGATGCAATTCCATGAAATTACACTTTGTGCCCTTACGAATACGTTAGTGGAGCGTGTGTGGTTTACCGGCACACTAAATGGTTCTAAGAAAAGGTAGCAAAGGGTGACTCAATGTTTGTCATAGTTCGGTGGAGCTTGTGTGGTTTACCGGCACATCGAATAGGTGATTGTAACATGTGAGGGCACCATGTAGTTTGCATGGTTATTCACACCCGCTTTGTGATCCTCGGCATCCCAGTCACAAACAAGAGGGGCATATCGAGATTTAAACATGCCATTGAAATGTTCAATGAATCTCAAAGGATCTAGGAGTTTTCATAGATTTAAAACTTAAATTTCTTTTTCGTTTTTCATGGTGGAAATTAGTGAATCGTCATTCACTTACCTTCAAATGTTCTTCAATTTGGGTTACGGCATCCCTCTCCCGAGTTGTAGAATATTGTGTTGGGTCCTAGCCTTGGAATTTCATTTGGGTGATTTACCAAGGACTCAATCAATCAACTAACTTGAATTCGTTTTTCTCCCGATGTCAAAGTTCGACAACTATGGTCTTCTCAAATCCCGTGGAACAAGTATTCCACATGAAGATGATATTCCACGATTCGATCGAGGAACAAGAAATCATGCTTCGCTTCCTCCTCCTCCTCCAATTATTCTCCCTAACCCACAAGATTGTAAAATTGAAAGGTTCAATATCACTCAAGCCCTTTTGGCAAGTAAACGTAAAAAGGGAAAGTCCGTGTGTGCACACGTCCTAGGGATGAAGTCACACATTGATAGGTTAAGAATGTTGGGATCCGTTGTCTGTGAGGTAATGGCTGTTGATTGGGTTCTTCAGTCACTTCCCAACTCATATTGTAAGTTCGTAAGAGAGTAATATATGATGAACCGCGACATGACCCTTATAGATCTCACCTACATGCTTATTGCTGCTGAATCAGCAATGGTTTGGCGCAATAGAAAAGCAAAGTTGATTGGTGAATCTGCCTTCAAGACCTCTATGGATATAGACAATGGCAATGAAAGACATGCAATGATCGAAAAGTTTGATCATAAGAGAAAGGCGATGTCTGAAGTAGTTCCATGTGTTGTTCCAAAGGAGTCAATTTGCTTTTATTGCCAAGAGAAGGGGCATTGGAGACGAAGTTGCCCTATTTACCTAAGAGATCTAAGAGATGGGAGAGTCAAAAGTATGACTACGCTTTAGGTAAGAATCCACTATCTAACTCCATTAAGTTCCTATTCATTGATTCTTAATACATGATGTGATAAGATTGCATTTGAATGTTTTGAAGGATCGGTGAAAAGAAAGGAAGCTTGATAAGAGAGCAAGATGAATCTAATCACAAGAGATGGATCTTGATCGCCTAGACTTGATGATTGGATTTTGAGCTTAGATAGTTATGATAGAGTTGTTAGAAATTTTCCTTTTACATAGTTTTCAATGGATTTTGCATTGTAAGGACAAATGTTTTTCCGCTGCTTTTATAAATAAAATAAATTTTGTTTGACTCACTTATTTATTTGTTTATTTCCTTGCAATGAAATCGTTATGAAAATTGATGTTTGAATATTTCTACAACGAATGGATGTGATTCTTAGCAATGTTATTTATGGAAATGTCAAGAATTTACCAAATAGGGAGAGTTTCTCATCGCCCAAGTTTCAATTGGACAGAAACTTGGAATCATGCAACGTGGATGCACGATGAATGAGAAATTTCGTATTTGGAAATTGGACTAATTCATTGACAAAGTGTCAAGTGAATGACTAGGAGATCGAGTACACAAAGTTGTGTGTTGATCAAGTTCACCATGAGAGTAACAAAGATATTCGTCATGATTTACTAAAGGCTTAGTAAATATGATTACACTTACAAGATTAAGTGTAATTTTGAATTGATTAAAGGGTTTAGATCAATAGCAAAACGAATAAGAAGAATCAAGTAGGCAGAAAGATAAGAGTTTCTCCATTCTAAGAAGAAGGGAGAGTAGCTTTTATGCTTTATGATAGGTCTTAATGATTAAGAACCATATCTCAATTGATCCTCTAAGTGAGTCTTGGTACAATTCTATGTCCAAGAAGAGGAATCAAAGATTGAAGAAATGGTCAAATCAAGAAGTCAATCATACTTCGTTTCAAAACAAGTCTTAAAGTCAAGATTGTGACATTGAGTGAATAGTATTAAGAAGGTTTATAACATTCATCAATTGTGTAAAGTTGTGATGTCTTGGATACGACAAAGACCAACTAAGACCAAAATTATGAAGTGTTTTGTTTTGATATAAGCTACACTAACTCTTGAATATTTGTTTATCAAAAAATGTTTTGATAAGAGAATCGTATATGTCAAGGAGTCAGTGGGAGTCTTAATAGTCTTGAAAAGTTTGAAGAACAAATCAAATAAGGCTTATCGATCATCACTAGCACACGAGTTGAGGTTTACTACCTATCGTGAAGACATTATTTTGTTTCTGTGCAAATCCAATCGAGTTAATTATGCATGTGAGTCCTATGAGTTCTCATTTGAATGCATAAAAGGCAAGGACCTTGATCAATGGAAAGTACATTAATAGGAAAAGGTGAGTTGCTTAACTACTTGGAAGACGTGGTGGGCAGCTGTGCTACCATAAGGCAAGAAATCAAGATTAAGGAAGTTCGGTCCATATGAGTTTGAATTTGTTGTAAACTTTGTTTTAACAAATTCACATGGATAGGAACAAATACACCATTTAAATCTAAGTGTCATAAGATTTCCTCATTCATGAAAATGATTGTGAGAAAAATGCTTTTACTAAGAAAGATTTTAAAAGATAGTGATTATAAAATTGCATTCTCGAATTCGATCATGGTTACGGCATCCCTTTCCATAATTTGAATTGTGAGGTTTGGCAATTAGTCTTAATTGTTAAGACACACATATGAACTATCTAAGGCAAAAGTGTATAAGTTCAAGAAGCCTTGATAAAAGATTATCAAAGCACTAAGTATTAGAAACATGAACTTAAGAAATTCAATAAGTATTGTTTTTCTGAAAGTTAAGATGTTTATGAATACATGTCGAAGCTAGTGGGAGCATAAGTGTTATGTTTTATAATAATCATCATGATAGTGGGAGCATAAATGTTATGATTGTATGATTATTAAGGCAAGTATTGCATAGTTGGCAATATTAATTATAGAAAACAAGAGTCATACTTTGCAAAGTTGTAAGAGTTGAAAGGTTGTTTTGCTATAATTAAGGGAGAGAATATTATGCTTCATTTCAAATCTAAAGGATTAGGTTGTGGAATGTTAATAAATTTAGTCAAGGGTACATAGTGTGTTCTTAAAATTTCGATTATGATTACGGCATTCCTCTTCACAATTCGAATTTTGAGAACATAGCAAATAAAACATTATGCGTCGTGTCCCATACGCTTCGAGTATAGGAACGATTGCAAATGATTTAATGTTTGACCATTCTAAGATTTTCCAAATGTCTAGTGCATTTAGAGGGAAAAGGGACTAGAATCGGTTTTGACTAAAATAATTAAACAAGTATCAAAGGACAATCCAAAGTTCGATGAGGATTGGTCGCTTGTGAGTAGTTGGAAGTATAGTATTGGAAATTATGTAAATGTTTCCATATTGGATAGACAATATCGACATAATTATAAATAGATAAGATTCTATTAAGAATGAGTTGTCATATGGAAATTATGGAAGCGTGTCCATATTGGGAAGTAAATATTGAAAATCTATGACTAGATTAGAAACCTTTATGCAAAAGGATGTTCAAAGGAATGTACTTTAAGTGAGAGACATCATATCTAAGGAATTGTCTTGTAACAATCTCCGATAGAAGATTTTGTAATATCATTGGCAATAGTCTTTGTGACTTTGGTGCAGTGACATTACGAAAGGATCGTTTCATAAAGTGTTAGAATCTAGCATATTCTATAAGTAGCAAGAATTTGATATTCTTACACATATGAAAAAGGATTTGGAGTTGTGAAATGAGAATGATTGGAAATGTGTTCAATGTGATCCATTTCACAAAGTAAGAACCATAGGTAAACATTGTGTACATGCTAGGAGCATGGGACAAGTGTAATAATTCAAGTAAGAAGTTGATTACCCGAAACTACAAATAATGAGTAATCGATATGGTGATAAATAAAACGTGTTTTGTTTATACTCAAAGGTTTGAGGCCATATGGGATTAGTATTATTCTTGTGTTTCACCTTGCATGTTTTGACTTCCAGAATAATTGAGTTTATTAAGAATAATCGAATTATTCAAACAGGCCACAGTCGTTCATATGTGGGAAGTAGATATGAATGAAGACTGTCATGAATTGGTGTGTGGATTGTCTAGAAAAGTATTAGACATAAGCAAATGTTTGCTTCAACGTTCATGAGTGCTTATGAATATGATTTGAGCATTTGATTAAACCCACGCTCACTTGGATCACTATCTCGAGTGATTAGTGAGACGATAACATCTTATATTCTTGAAACCGAGATGTGTGAGTTGTATCTTGCTAATCGGTTGCACATTGATAATATATAAACGCACTAGTAACTTGGTGTTATAAAACATATTGTTGTGTGTGATTTGGTTAGTGAGTGCAAGCAAGCATTGTATCAAAGTTTATCCGTTCCTTTTATCCAAGGTAGGATAAAAGCGATATCTTTGGGCCCCTCGATGGTTTAGTGATGACATACGTAAATGCTCGGCCGGGCTAGGGCTAATTTGATTTGTTCAATTAGTCTGTCGTCATAAATCGGAAATCGAGATATAGTACAAAGAGAATGATTAGAAATCATATCTCATACGATATCTAGAATGGAGGAATATATGATCCCTTATCTAAGGACACGCATATCTGATATGATCAGAGTTGACAGCGGCTTTGGAAAGCTACGATTGCAGATCAGGATCTGAAGTCATACGCAGAATAGTTGTTAGACTTATCCAAGTGGGAGACTGTTGGATTAGTGTCTAAGTCCATAACTATTTTGGTATGTACTTGACCCGATGGTGCATGGTCCTTTTGGGTTGCCTTCACCAAAGCAACTTGATTGGAGAAATGAATAAAGAGAGAGAGAGAGAGGATAATATGATTTATTAATATGTTATAAGAATAATATATTAAAGGAGAAATCATATTTGTTTAATTAATATTGGTCAATAATTAATTAAGAATTAGTTTTGTGATCAAATGTAATTAATTAAACTAGAGGGGCTGATTTGTAATTATGTGATAGTTACAAAATAAGGTAAGGATTATCTTATTTATATGGTGGACGAATTTAAGGTTGGAAAGCCTTAGAATTCGAGTATGATAAGGATTCAAGGATTATCTTATTGGTTGCTTAATGGATAATCAACTAGATAAGGATAATGACTGAAACCCTATCTCTACACCTATATAAACACCCCTAGGGTCATGAATTCGTGTATCCCTTCCCAAGAGGTCCTAGATACGAATTCTAACCTCTCACCTCTCTCTTTATACCTTCTCCATTTGCTTATGGTGTTTGTAAGCCATTAGAGGAGTGACACTTGTGACTCTAAGCATTCCAAAGTCAATACAAGGAGGAATTGGGATTGTTATTGCTACATAACAATCAAGGTATGATCTTAAACCTAATTATATGTTAATGTCAATTTCCATATGTTAGAATTAGGGTTTATAGTCTTGGATTCAAAGCATGTACAATAGAGAAACCTAGATCCAAGCATTAGGGTTTGTATGAGCACATAGGATGTCTTATGACCAAAACCCATCAATCCTTACAGGCGGCATCAGAGTTAAACACTAAGAAAATCCGCACCGTTGTGGAGAAGCTGGTCCATTCCTTCGAGACGGTAAAAGATCAATTTGCCAGCTTCCGCCAAAAACTTAAAGAAGACAACCAATCATTTGTGTCTTCGGTTGCGGATTGTCTTCTCTCATTCCAAGCCACTCTAGCCGCTGAATCTACCACAAAGGAAGAGCTTGCCCGAAAGTCTTCCGAGCTTACCTTGGCAACTCATCAGCTCTCCCAGGCCGAGAAGGAAATCGATTCTCTTCGGTCCAAGAAAGCTGTGGTCAGGAGTTGTGTTTCAGATGTCCACGGAGCTCTATCCAATATCCTTGAAGCCCATGATCCGATTCTCAACTATTCGGTGAGGCGAATTCTTGCAGAGAAGCTCGCTCCTGCTCTTGCCCTTCTTAGCCGTATTGAAGGCATTCCTGAGCAGGAGGACCATCCGAAACAAGGGGGAGAAAAGAAGAAGTCCACAGCTTAACAGAAACCCCCTCCAAGTTCTCTACCTCAATCAATTCCACTTTCATCACTTGTCCCTCCAAAATCACCCAAAACAACATCTGGTCCTTCATCAGGTTTGAGTGCTCAAGCCAAAGCCAAACAAATTGCTGACGACAGTGATGAGAGTGATGATCAGGAGCCAATTGTCAGCTTGGTCAGGAAGCAAACCAGAGAGAGAGAGCTGGATGAAAATGCTAGAATAATCAGGGAAGTCGAGGCCAAGGAGAGGAAGATGAAGGAGGCTCATGATCTCCCTGAAAGCAAGAAAACTCTGTTTCCTCCTTGGACCCTCGAGGTGCTCATCAAAGAAGCCATTGAGTCTCCTTGCACTCTTTGGCTAGAACCGGTCATCTCACTAGACCGTGTCAACTCAATCGATTCCCAGTTCGACATGCCCCTGACCCGAAAGGCCTTCATCTTCCATGCGTTCGCTCATATAGCTGAAGTTCCCCATCCTCACCCGAAGGTGGATAGGGAGCTTATAGACTATTACCTGAGGACTGCTCAACCTCAGTACCAAACTTGGAGCGCACAAAAGATAACCAACGTTCGGGTACTCAAGCCTGTTCGTGAAGGTAACTTTGTTAATATCAGATTCAAGGTCTTGAGGGGATCTGAAAAATCTGAGCACTCTATCTCTCTGGCTGATCTTCCAAACCTCAACCCTTACGATTGGATCGTTCTGCACAACATTCTGCTTGTCAATGAAGTTGAATATGGTCCGGTCATACACCATTTCAAGAGAATGTTAGTTTGCTATATTTTGGAGGTGGCTAAGCTTGATCAAGAGATTGCTAATATCCTGAGGAAGAAGCCCATCATCACTCCAGTGGGTTCTGCTAGCGACATAAACCGAATGAAGATGGGAAAGATTAACCCGAAACAGAACTCAGTCATGTTCACTAGAGCAGAAGGCCAGAAATGCCTGTTTGTTTTGGCTGACAAACATCTTTACACGACTACTTGTCTAGAGCATGTTCTGGGTATAATCAATCGTTGCAAGCAGAACACGGATAGTGAAAAAAATTACTTTAATGATATGATAAACTGGTACATTCACTTCCGTCAAACACTTCTTGCCATCATCCCCTGCCTATTCAAGACAGTCAAGAAAGTCAGTGCTGCGGGGGCAAGCAAGCTGGAGTGAAATCTCGCCTCAACTGACGCAAAGGGGGAGATTGTTGGGTTATTGGTGTTGCGTCTTGGGCTCGCTTCCTAGTCCATTCTTTGTGCGGTATGGGCCTGTCCATCCGTATCTTATTTTCTAGGGTTTGTGTATTTATAGATGCTTGCATGCATCTTTTACATAACTGATTGATTAGGGTTTTACGGTGTAATTATAGAAGTTATCTTTTTGTAACCCTAGAATCCTCCACAGTGGAAGTTCTTCATCGAGCTCTGCTGAGGATTGAAAGTTTAATCATTCGACATATTCAAATCCATTCTTGAGTATTTCTTTACATTTGTTATATACCTGTTTCAAAGATCTATTCGATCTTAAAGGTTTTTATTTTATCACTAACTTTACAAGTTGATTTATTAATCGGTTGGTGAAACGGTTTTCTGTGTTAAAAGCATATTGAACATGTAAATATACGAAATAATAGGTTTTGAGTACAAGTTCCCTTGTACTTTTGCTCGTATTCCTCCCCTGAAATCGTGAAAACTCGGTAAAAAGGTGTAGGGGTATGAACTCACCTGCAGTGAGTGGAATGGACGGAAGTTCATGCCGTCTAGGATGCTAGGTGTTAAGTGAGGACTTGAACACACCCACGGATCCAATGTAACATGAAGTGATACATAATGGTATCTAATTAGTTATTTAATCACTAATTAGTAAGTAAGGACACTTTGATGCCTGAAAACACTTTGATTCAAGAGCTAGGAGTGTTAGGAGTTGCATCTAAGGGGAGTATGGCCTCACTTTGGAGTTTACTCTTCAAATGGTATCCCATAGGGGTGTTTACGGTTCCAATACCATTTCCCCCATGAGTTTACAGCCGTAAACTCATAGCAATGGTGTCATTGGGTGCTCAAAGGTCTTAAACTACTCAAGGAATTAGGCTAGACTCGAATCAAGGGCTATGGAAGTGATTGGGGCTTAGAATGGACCCCTTTGTCAAGTTTACGGGTTTTGAATCCCTCCTTGGGGAGTTCACTATCGTAAACACATGAGTTTACGGCCGTAAACTCATGTTTGTCCCTTCCTTATGTGTTTTGGTGCATCTAGGTTAAGCATGCAAGGTTCTAGCCACTTGTACAAGCCATAAAAGGTGTTAAGGGCATTTTAACACCCTTTAAAGGTGTTTACGGTTTTGGGATATTCCCTAACCGTAAACTCATGTTTACTCCTTTCATTTCGTGTTTTGGGGTTCTTAGATCATTTATACAAGCTCCTAGTTCATTAGCCAAGCATTAGAAGGAGTTTGGGGCATCAAAACCCCTTTTTGGGTGTTTACGGTTTTGGGAGGCTCCAAAACCGTAAACCCATGTTCTTGGGGTTTTTGGGTGTTTAATCCATGGATTTGCAAGTATGCTAAGCAAACAACTATCTAGGAGGGGTTTACTTACTTATGTGAAGCTTGTAGGAGTGTTTCTTGATAAAAACACGAACTTGTAGAGAGAGAGAAGAGAGAGGAAGTTTCTAGAGTGTGGAAAAGGTGGAAATGAAGACCACTCAACCCTTATATAGTGTTGGGTTTACGGATAGGGTCGGGGTCCACCAAACACCAACAGCAAACGGGGTTTTTCGCGTGATTGTTCGTAATCTGTCATGTATGAATTTACGACTATAACCCTAATTGATTTATTTTACTCAAGAAGTTAACGGAGAACTTTTAATAAAAATAAATTTTTATTAACAGAAGTGGGTTACAGTGATGGAATAAATTCCGGGTTGTCACATCATCCCCCTGTTAGAGGAAATTTCGTCCCGAAATTTGGAAATAAGATACAAATCATGGATTTGGAAAGAGATGTGGATACTTATGTTTCATATGATCTTCGTGCTCCCAAGTGAATTCGGGTCCCCGCTTGTCATTCCAATGAACCTTCACTATAGGGATGCGACTTTGTTTCGTTCGTTTGATCTCTCTGTCCATGATTTCGACTGGTTCTTCCACGAAGTTGAGGTTCTCGTTGATTTCAATCTCGCCGAGGGGAATCACAAGTGTCTCATCAGACATACATTTCTTTAGGTTCGATATGTGGAAAATAGGGTGAATGTTGCTGAGCTCTCGCGGTAATAGGAGTTTGTATGCTATGCGACCGATTCTAGCAAGGATCTCGAATGGCCCGATGTACCTTAGGTTTAGCTTTCCACGCTTTCCAAAGCGTATCATGCCTTTCCAGGGTGAGACTTTCAGAAGGACGCAGTCACCTACCTGGAGTTCCATGGGTTTTCATCTCTTATCAGCGTAGCTCTTTTTCCTGTCTCATGAGGCTTTCACTCGTTCTCGGATTTGGATGATATTTTCGGTAGTTTCGCGGATGATTTCAGGGCCAGTGAGAGTACTGTCGAGGACTCTTCCCTTGGGTAGCTGCATGTCGCCCACCTCAGCCCAACACAGAGGGGATATTCACTTGCGGCCATAGAGGGCTTCAAACGGCGCAGCCTTGATGCTGGTATGGTAGCTGTTGTTATAAGAGAACTCGACCAAGGGTAAATGAGTGTCCCACGACTTGCCGAAATCGATGACACATGCTTTCAACGTGTCTTCCAAGGTCTGGATGGTTCTCTCAATCTGTCCATCTGTCTGAGGATGATAAGCTATGCTCATGTCTAGCTTAGTTCCAAGAGCCTTCTGTAGGGACTGCTAAAATCTTGAGGTAAACCTGTTATCCTGATCAGAGATAATGGCAGGCACACCGTGCAGTCAGACTATCTCTTGAATGTAGATTCATGTGAGTCTTTCCATCTTGAATGTTTCTTTAATCGGTAGGAAGTGAGCGTATTTTGTTAACCGATCGACAATTAACCAAATGGTATCATACCTACTCAGAGATTTGGGTAATTTGGTAATGAAATCCATAGAAATCATCTCCCACTTCCACTCAAGTATCTCGGGCTGCTAGAGCAGGCCCGATGGCTTCTGGTATTTGACCTTCACCTTATCGCAAGTCAGACACTTGCCCACGAAGGTAGCAATCTCGGCTTTCATGTTTGGCCACCAATATAGTTTCTTGAGATCAAGGTACATCTTATCCGAACCTGGGTGAACGGAGTATCTGGTCTTGTGAGCTTCGTTCATGACAACCTCCCTGTAACCGCCGAACTTTAGGGTCCAGATCCGGTCCATGAAACAATAAACTACGTCTCCTTTGATATCAAGATTATTATCCATTCCCCTCAAAGCTTCATTTAACACGTTCTCTGGTTTTAGGGCTTCCAACTGAGCCTTTCGAATTTGTGCGGATAAGTGGGAATGGATGGTCATTACCTGAGCTTTCCTTTTGGCTAAGGGCATCTGCCACCACATTAGCCTTTCCGGGATGGTAGCGGATTTCACACTCATAGTCACTGAGTAGCTCTACCTACGCCCTTGTCTCGTGTTTAAGTCCTTCTGATCGAAGATGTGTTGCAGGCTTTTATGGTCAGTGAAGATTTTGCACTTGTTTCCATAGAGATAATGTCTCCAAATCTTCAGTGCGAAGACCACTTCTCCCAACTCTAGGTCGTTAGTAGTATAATTGACTTCATATGATTTTAGCTTTCTTGAGGCATAAGCAATAACTTTTCCTCGTTGCATGAGTACACATCCTAAGCCCTGACTGGATGCATCACAGTAGACAACGAAGTCTTCCGTCCCTTCGGGCAGGGATAGGATAGGTGCGCTGCACAAAGCTCGCTTCGATGTTTGGAATGCAGTGTCTTGCTTTTCACTCCAACAAAAGGGTACACCTTTCTGCGTCAAAGTAGTTAGGGATTTGGCAATTCTAGAAAAAATCTGGATGAATCTACGATAATAGTCAGCAAGACCCAAGAATTTACGGATTTCTATGGGTGTCTTCGGTGCCGACCAATTCTCTATCGCCTTGATTTTGGAAGGGTCCACGTGTATGCCTTCCTCGCTTACCACATGATCTAGGAAAGTTACCTTCTGAATCCAGAATTCACACTTGGAGAATTTTGCGTACAACTTCTCCGATTTAAGTGTTTCACGTACAAATCTCCACTGTTGTTTGTGATCTTCCTCACTTCTAGAATAGACAAGTATATCGTCAATGAACACAATAACAAAATTGTCCAGGTAAGAACTGTTGGATTAATGTCTAAGTCCATAACTATAATTGGTAAGACTTGACCCGACTCGGCACGGTCCATTTGGGTTGCATGGCATCATGCACTTGGATAGACTATAATGAGAGAAATAAGACACTTATGGTTATTAATATATTATAAGTTCTAGTATATTAATAATAAGAATAATGAGATTATTTAATTAGTATTGATCAAGAATTAATTTTGGATTAATTAAGTGATCAAAAGAAGACCAATTAAATATATGGGTTGATTGTGTAAATCATCCATACTTGTATAGTGGGCTAATGCTCCATGGATAATCAAGTTGGGCTAAAACCCATAGGATGGTCCATGGATGGTCCATGGTGTATTTGAACCCATGGATCCAAGGAAATGGAAAGTCATGACAATTAGGTTTACCCTAATTGTAACACTATATAAAGATCTTATTCTTGACAAAATCGGCGACTAGTATCATTCTAGAGAGGGCTAGCCGATTTCAAGAAGTGTAGAATTCTCTCTAAGTTATTCCAAGTGATTATGGTGTTGTGTGAACCATTTGAGGTGTCACACTTGGGGCACTAGGCACTCAAGCTTCATGAAGACAAGCACAAACAAAAGGTATGTTATTCTAACTTGTGTTATTCAAAGTTTAGCATGCTAGAATAGAACAATACCTTGGAAAGTTGACATTTGCATGTATAATAGAGAAAACATAGATCCAAGGTATTTAGGGTTGCATGTACACTTAGGAGTGTTAGAATGCTCAAAACCCAACAGTGGTATCAAAGCCTAGGCTTGTTTTCTTGTTGTACTTGCAAATGGAGCTGAAAAATCGAGTTTTGATGCTGTCTGCCCAGCAGACTTGCCGAGTCCATGTAGGGACTCGACGAGTCCAAGGAAAAAAGCATCCAACTCGCCGAGTTGGTTAGTGCACTCGACGAGTTGGACCCCCCAGACAGCATAAATTCGACTTTTTTGGCTGGAATTGGACTAGGAACATTACCCTAAGAGGTTTTTGAACATATAAACTTGTTTTTGATGTGGTAATGTTCATGCTAATCCAATTTCAAAGATAATTGTCAATAGATTCATGTTTTGTATTAGTTTAAGGGTTAGACTAATTACATGAAAAAGTTTTATTTGAATTATCTTGTTCTTATGAGTTACTTAGATTAGTAGAAAGGGTTGAGTGAAATAGTTGTTTTCAATCCAAATTAATCTAAGAGTTGATTCTAAAATGTGTTTTTGTAACTTGTCCTCAAGTTATATGAAAAGTCACATTTAAGATTCATAAAACTCATAAAAGTTGGCAAAGGTTACAAAATGAAGAGTCTAGTTCTAATTAATTGGAGTTATGACTCCATAATTTGTCCTCAAGTTATGGAGGACCAAGAGTTTCTTCATTAAATAATAAATAAATAAAAAGTGTAACCTTAATTAATTCCATAAGTTATAAAATAAAGAAAAGTTAATTCTTTTATTAGTTTAAAGTCTTCCATAACTTGTCCTCAAGTTATGGAACATGAAGAGTTTTTTGGATTAAAACTACTTTAAACACATAAGTTATGGAATTAATTAGTTTTGAATAGTTTCAAAACTTTCCCTCAAGTTTTGGAATTTGTAAAGTTTTCTCTTATGAATACTTTACTTCCAAGATAGCCCTTGGAATTTTAAAAGTTAAAATTCAACCGCTTATACTTTATAATATTATAAGTTAATAATATATATATATATATATATATATATATATATATATATATATATATATATATATAAGAGTAAAGTCAGTCTTACCGCTAGTACGCCTCATTCACGAAGCCGGTCTATAGGGTGGGTATAAGGTTGTTACCTATAAAATGGCAACTTAATGGGTGTCCACTCTCACCCACCG
Organism: Lactuca saligna; assembly: GCF_052625555.1. Classification (NCBI taxonomy): domain Eukaryota; kingdom Viridiplantae; phylum Streptophyta; class Magnoliopsida; order Asterales; family Asteraceae; genus Lactuca; species Lactuca saligna. The sequence goes on from NC_136417.1 coordinate 145,557,965, forward strand.
CTTGCTTGACTGGTGGAGGGTCGTTAGTCGAACGGGTTTGACAGGACTATAATTATCCCTTCATTAAAAGTATTAATGATAAATACTAAGTAACTAAACTCTTAATAATACCCCATCTTAGTTACTTAGGAAAATGTGAATAAGGTGCTAATCCATGAAATTACACTTTGCACTTTGTGTAAGTCGGTTAGTGGAGCGTGTGTGGTTAACCGGCACACTAACTCGTATTTAAAAAGGGTAACTTAATGTTTATCATAGTATCGATGGAGCGTGTGTGGTTAACCGACACATCGATTAAGGGGTAAACACTTAAGGGTACCAAGTAATTTGCATGGTTACTTCACACCTTGTTTTGTGATCCTCGGCAACCCAGTCACAAAACCTGAAGGGCACACTCGAGATTGAAACATGCCATTGAACAGTTCAATGAATCTCAAAGATATAGGAGTTTCAAAACCAATTAAAACCTAATTATTATTTCGCTTTTCATGGTGGAAATTGGTGAATCGTCATTCACCTACCTGCAAATATTTTATAGCTTGGATTACGGCATCCCTCTTCTAAGTTATAAAATAGGTTGTTGGGTCATAGCCTTAATATTTCAGATTGGGTGTCATATTAAGGACTTTAGATCAACTATCTTGAATATCTCCCAAAAGATGTCTAGTTTAGATATTTATGATCTTCCCAAATCTCTTGAAACAAGCTTTCCTAAATGAAGATGATGTCCCATGGAAATCATACTTCGTTCACCTCCTCCAATTATTCTCCCTAACCCACAATTTCTTGAAAATTTTAAGGTCACTCAAGCCCTATTGGCAAGTAAAGGTCTATGTGTGGTCACATCTTGGAGATGTAGTCACATATTGACAAGCCATGAGAGTTGGGTGTCAAAGTCTTGAGAAAGTTGGTGGTTCAACTACTTTCTAAGTCACACAGTGAGTTCTTTTGGAACACCTATGAAATAGACTATGACAAGACCCGTAATGATCTTATCTATTTGTTAAGATCAACTTCCTTAAAACTTGATGGACATTGACAATAGTGACACACGAAATCCAGAAAAACATTCTTTTCCCAATGGAAAGGGATCGGCCATAGTTAACTCGGTTGACCAAATGGTAAAGAGAAAATCTAAGTCTGTGATAGTCCCGTGTATCATTATCAAAGGGTCCATATGTTTATATTGCCAAAGGAAGGGTCATTAGTTGCGAAGCTGCCAAATTTACCTAAGGATGTTAAGTTTGACTCTACTTCAGGTAAAGTCCACTATCTAATTCTACTAAGTTTCTATTATGAGATTCTTAATACATGATGTGACTGGGTCACATGGTGATGTTGTAAGAATCAAAGAAAAGTGAAGAAACTTAAAGAAAGAATATGCTGAATCTGATCGCGTAGATGGATTTCTATCGCGTAGTTTGAAGATCGGATTCTTAAGCTACTTCTTAGGAGTTATGAGATGTTGCTTAGGAATAGATAACAACAAGTTTTCGTATGGATTGTAAGGATAATTTTTTCTGCTAAGTTTTAAAATAAAAGGAAAAATGATGATTTTATTTATTTTAAAATATCCTTACAATGGCATTTGAGGAGAAATTGTTGCTTATATGATTCCAGTAATAGCAAGAGTGGAAATATGAAATTGATTCTTTCATTTGTGGTAATGTCTAAATTTACCAAATAAGGATAGATTCTCATCACCCAAATCTCAATTGGATCGGAACTTGGAATCATGCAAGTTGTATAGCATGATGAATGAGAACTTTCAAGTATTGGAAAATTAAGACTAATTACTTGTTCACATGGATGTGTGAGTCAAGTAAAGGACTCAGGGATCGAGCACACATTCTTGTGCACTGGTCAAGTCCACCACAAAAGATCAATAAGATTATTCGTCATAATTTACTAAAGTTCAGTAAATATGGTTATACTTACAAGCTTAAGTGTAATTCTGAGACATTGGAAAAAGGTTCCAATGTAAGGCAGAGCGAATAAGAAGAATCAAATTAGGCAGAAGGATAGAAGTTTCTCAAATCTGAAAAGATGGGAGAGTACTTTCATATCAGTTTTTATGATCATCTTAATGATTTATAGACCTTATCACAATTCATCCTCTAAGTTTTTTCTTATAGCTAAGAAGAGGAACTATGAATTGTTGAAGTGGTTAAATCAAGAAGTTGATTCATACTTCGTTCCAAAAACAATTCTTAGAGTCATACTCCAAGATTGTAACTTGAGTGACATGTCTCAAAGAAGGTTTAAAACACTTGTCAAATGTAAGAATTAAAGTTTTCTACTCTTGTACATTTGAAATTGGTAAGTTGTGATGTTTTGGATAAAACAAAGACCAACTTAGGCCAATTGTGTGAAGTGTTTATCTTGGTTAGAATCCAAACTATCTCTTGGATGTTCGACAAGGGAGTCTTATAGGTCAAGAGGACAGTGGGAGTCTTAAAGGTCTTGAAAGACTTAAAGAACTAATCAAGAATAAAACCTAAAGTTCTTCACTAGCACACGACTTAAGGTTTATAACCTATCGTGTTGACATACTCTGTGCTCATTCCAATTAAAGTTGGCTTTGCATATGAGTTCTTAGAGTTCTCAATTGGTTGCACAACAACTTGGAAGCAATGACAGGCCCTTGAGCTGCCAGGTGGCAAGAAGTTAAGATTGAGTTCAGTCCATATGAGTTTGGATTTGTCATTATCCTTGTCTTGTGACTATGGTTTTGACAATTCACATGGATAAGAACACATACACCATTAAATCTAAGTGTCATAAGGTTTCTCTCCAATTCATGAAAATGATGGTGAAGAAACACTTTCACTAAGTAGATTTCAGTTAGATAGCAATTGTGATATTTGCATTCTCAAAGTCGTTAGTGGAGCGTGTGTGGTTTACCGGCACACTAACCTGGATTTGTGAGAAGTGGCAAAAAGGTCTAACCATTATGATTACAGCATCCCTCTTCATAATTGTTTAGGTACACAAGTGTGCTATCTAAGGGAAGGTGTATGTTTTTGATAAAGTTTTATCAAAATAATCTAGTATTAGAAATCTGAAGTTTGGTAAGAAAGTCAGCTGATTTCTGAGTACATGTCAAAGCTAGTGGGAGCATAAGTGTTATGCTAATAATCATCATGTTAGTGGGAGCATGATAATTATGATAAAGATTGCAAGTTAGCAATGTTAATTATAGAAAACAAAAGGTTTCAATTGGGAAAGAGTTGTTTTGCTATAATTAAGGGAGAGGAAATTATACTTCATCTCAAATCTATAAGCTTAGATCGTGAGGTTTTAATCATTTAGTCGAGGAAATATATATGAATTTCATGTTGGAATGGCTCAGCATAAGGAAATTCTGTATATGGGTCCATTATTTGTGTTCTTAAATTCGATTATGATTACAGCACCCCTTTTCATAATCTGAATTATGAGAACTTGGCAAATAGAAATGGAAATGTTATAGCAAAAGACTGGTTTAGTCTTTATGTGAGACATCATGAATCGTGTCCCATATGCTTCGGATATAGGATCGATTACATGTGCTATATTCATCCTTTCTAAAAGTTTCCAAATGCCTGGGGCAATAAGAAGGGAAAAGGTTTAGAACTGGATATGACTAAAGGATTAAACAATTGTCGAGGACAATCTAAGGTTTACCAAATATTGGTTGCTCAAGGACAATTGGAAGTATAGTGATAATTCTGGAAGGACCATATTGACATAATCTGTAAGGAGGCAACTCTGTTCAGAAGTGATAGTCAAAATGAATCTGGAAATGTTTCAAAGTCAGAAATTTCAATCTATGTAAGATTAAGGAAACTTAATGCAAGAAGGATGTTTCCAAGGAATTGATCTCCTTTGGAATACTCTGTAATGATTGTTGCCAAGTCTTTGTGAATTTGTGCATAATCGTTACAAGAGGATCAATGCATATAAGTTTAGAATCTAACAAATTTCAGTAAATGGCATGAATTTGGAATTCTTGCATTTGCAGTAAGGATTTGAGAGTGTGAAAAGAGAATCATTAAAGTTATGTTCAATTGATCTAGTTCAAAAAGTAAAGATCATAGACAAACATAGTATGCATACTTGGTGTATGGCATGACTAGTGTTTAGAAAACATAGTGTACATGCTTGGAGCATGGGACAACTATTGTTTTAAATTCAAGAAGAAAGTTGATAGCTGAAACAGTATACAATGAATAATGTGTAATCATATGGTGATAAATAAAAGGTGTTTTATTTATGTTCATAGGTTTTGATACCATATTGGATTCAATTATTATTGTGTTTCATTTTGCATGTTTTGACTTCCCGAATAAACTAGGTTATTCTTCCGGAATGACTAAGTTATTCAAACCATCCACAGTCAGTCATATGTTGGAAGTAGATATGAATTAAGACTGTTATGAGTTGGCTTGTAGAGGTCTAAGGTGTTGGACAAAGGGCTACAACACTCATGAGTGCTCATAAGTTCTGAGTATTGGATTCAACCCGCGCTCATTGGAATCACTTCATGGATTTTATCATGAGTGATCATGAGATGATAATATCTTCTATTCTTCAAACTTAGAGATATGAGTTGATAGTACATTGATTGCATGAAAACGCATTGGTAACTCGATGTTATAAAACGTGTCTTTGTGTATGATTCAACAAGTAGTAGAACAAGCCATATGAGTCGAAGTTTATCCATTCCTTTTACCTTCAGGATAAAAGCGATATCTGTGGGCCCCTCGATGATTTGATGATGACAAATGGAAGTGCTCGGCCAGGCCAGGACTGATTTGATTTGTTCAATTAGTCAGTCGAATCGGAAATCGGGAAACAACAAATGGACATAGAGAATGATTATAATCCATGTCTTAGTCCATATGATATCTAGAATGGAGGAATATATGATCCCTTATCTAATGGACAAGTCATTGACAAAGGTCAGAGTTTATCGACAAGGTCAGAGTTCGACAGAAGCTTTTGAGAGCTACGATTGCCAGTTGGTTCCTGAAGTCATACGCAATAATAGTTTTAGACTTATCCAAGTGGGAGACTGTTGGATTAATGTCTAAGTCCATAACTATAATTGGTAAGACTTGACCCGACTCGGCATGGTCCATTTGGGTTGCATGGCATCATGCACTTGGATAGACTATAATAAGAGAAATAAGACACTTATGGTTATTAATATATTATAAGTTCTAGTATATTAATAATAAGAATAATGAGATTATTTAATTAGTATTGATCAAGAATTAATCTAGGATTAATTAAGTGATCAAAAGAAGACTAATTAAATATATGGGTTGATTGTGTAAATCATCCATACTTGTACAGTGGGCTAATGCTCCATGGATAATCAAGTTGGGCTAAAACCCATAGGATGGTCCATGGTGTATTTGAACCCATGGATCCAAGGAAATGGAAAGTCATGACAATTAGGGTTTACCCTAATTGTAACACTATATAAAGATCTTATTCTTGACAAAATCGGCGACTAGTATCATTCTAGAGAGGGCTAACCGATTTCAAGAAGTGTAGAATTCTCTCTAAGTTATTCCAAGTGCTTATGGTGTTGTGTGAACCATTTGAGCTGTCGCACTTGGGGCACTAGGCACTCAAGCTTCATGAAGACAAGCACAAACAAAAGGTATGTTATTCTAACTTGTGTTATTCAAAGTTTAGTATGCTAGAATAGAACAATACCTTGGAAAGTTGATATTTGCATGTATAATAGAGAAAACATAGATCCAAGGTATTTAGGGTTGCATGTACACTTAGGAGTGTTAGAATGCTCAAAACCCAACAAGAACGACACACCCGGTTCATCAGGTCCATGAACATTATCGGTACGTTGGTTAGACCAAAGGTCATCACTACAAACTCGTAGTAACCATATCGAGTCCTGAATGCTGTCTTGGGAACATCACTCTCATGAACTCGTAGCTGATGGTACCCTGATCTAAGGTCTATTTTTGAGAAGTAACTGGCTCCCTGAATTTGATCGAAAAGGTCATCTATTCGAGGAAGAGGGTAACGGTTTTTGACGGTCAGCTTGTTCAATTCACGATAATCGATACACATTCGAAAGGATCCATCCTTCTTTTTCACGAATAACACCGGGGCTCCCCACGGTGAGGAACTCGATCTGATGAATCCTTTGCTGAGTAGCTCATTGAGTTGGATGGATAATTCTTGCATTTCCGTTGGCGCTAAGCGATATGGAGACTTGGCTACAAGGTTAGCTCCATGAATTAAGTCGATGTGAAACTCGACTTGGCGCTCGGGAGGAATTCCCGGGAGCTCTTCGGGAAAGACATCAGAAAAATTGCAGACTTTGGGAATGCTCTCGAGGTCCTTAACTTCCTGTTTCTCGTTTATCACAGGGGCTAGGAATGCATGGAACCACTTTCGTATAAGTTTATGGGCTTTGATGCACGAGATAATACAAAAGTTAGAGCTAAGTTTATCATCATAGATCATGAGGGTTTCACCAGAGGGGAGGTTGAGATGGATAGCTTTTTCGTAACAAAGGATATCAGCATGATTGGGGCTCAGCCAATCCATGCCAATGATAACATCGAAGCTTTTTATAGAGACTGACATGAGGTCGATAGGGAAAGAATGGTCATTGAGGGTAAGGGTGGAGCTTATGAATATATTGTTAGCTTTCTCTTTCTCGCCGTTAGCCATCTCGATGGTAAATGTTTCGGTTAGTGGTTGAGGATTATGTTTAAGAAGATGTTTGAATGAATGGCTAACAAAACTTATTTCCGCACCATAATCGAAAAGGATGCATGCATAAGAGTTGTCGAGAAGGAACGTACCCGTGACAACGGTGGGATCGGCGACTGCCTCCTCGCATCCCGTCGTCAGTATTCTCCCTGCGCCACCAGCTGTTGTTGCCTTGGGGCAGTTTCTCTTGTAGTGCCCGACTTCTCCACAAAATATAACAGGCTTGACCGACGCCTGCTCCAGATGTTTGATTGCTTGGTTGAGCTGGTGCCTTGCGAACTCGAATCGTATGCCCCTTTTTACCACAGTTAGAGCACAACAGTTCACGACATGGGCCGGGATTATGGTGGTAGTTACACTTGTCGCATCGAGGAAGGGTACCATCATATCTACAGGTAGGTTCTTGAGTGGCAGGAGTAACGACAGGGATAGTAGCATCGTGGATTGCCACTGTTTGCTGCTTCTTTGAGGCTTCCTACGAAGAGTGGCCCTTCTTTTGTTTCCAGAATTTTCTTTTCTCACCACTCCCTTTAGCTGATTTAGGAGCGGTGGTCACTTCATCGAGATCAACTCCATGATCGATCAGAGTCTGCGCCAGGCACTTAGCGTTGTCGAAGGTGTTTGGCCTAGCAGCCAAGACATTTCCTTTGGTTGGCTGGGTCAGCCCAAAAATGTATCTCTCAATCTTTTTGCTTTCTGGGGTGACCATTCCCGGGCAAAGGAGTGCTATGTCTTCAAACCTAGAAGTGTAGGCAGCAACATCGGAACCCTTCTTCTTTAGGTTCCATAGTCCGTGCTGCAGTTTCTACATTTCACCCCGAGGGCAGTACTCAGCAAGCATGAGCTCTTTCAAGGTCTTCCAACCCATAGCATTTGCCACTGGTAGGTTTAGGGATTTGACACGACCATTCCACCAGGTCAGTGCCCTGTTGGCGAAGGTGCAAGCGGCGAATTTTACTTTGTCGACCTCAAAACAGGAACAGATTTCGAAAATGGACTCGATCTTTTTGAACCATCGTCTCAGGGCAATAACGCCTCCAGTACCATCGAAGGATGTGGTTTTTGCGTTCATGAAGTCCTTATACCTTCCTGATTTTGGGGATGGGTACCACTTCCTGGCCCGCCAGAGCCACCAGGATTCATCTGTGACATCGCGTCAGCGACAGCAGCAGTAACGACTGCTTGAAACATAGCGGGATCAAAGTGAGGAGGTGGTGGAGGAGGATTGTTGTTCTTTGAGCTGGGTCTTTTCTTTGGAGGTATCTCGTTCTAAAATCATCAGGAAGGAGAGGATGGTAAGTCCACTGAATTGAATTAGAAGATACGAAACAAGATGTATCTCTAACAGGAAAGAGTTATTAAAGCAAGTAAACTATTACTAAGGAAAGAATGAGTAGCAACACTTGGAATGAATTTCTACAACGCATTCAGCTCTGTCTAAAATATTCCTATAGTATTTGATGTTAAGGTTTTGTTCTATCGATAACTTTTGGTAGGATGAATTTGATAAGTTTTAGACCTGTTGCAACCCCACAGTCACTCCCAAGCACATGTTGGTCATGCCTTGAATGAATATAGTTGATCAAGCTATATTGACCATAGACATGATTACATAACTGCCCAGGTTTAACCACAGTGTTCAACATCCAAATACTTTTGTTTGGTTCTTTTCATGATACTGATTTTTGGTATGTAGGTATACTTGTATACTTGGAGTAAAAATACTTATATTTTTAAAGTATACTTTTAGTTTAGAGCACTTCGGCCCGTTAGTGTTTATAGTTGTATACCATGTAGGGTTCGGTATACTTAGTTCACTATAAACAATTGCTCTAATACCAATCTGTCACACCCCGAAACCGACGCCGGAAACGTTTCGGGGCGGAGGACGTCATGCGTAGTATCACAACCATTGTACATAGTAAGCATAGTAAACACAACCATTACATTACAATAAGAATATATACATTTATTTAAAAGCATTGAAAACATAGTTTATATACATCAGTATAAACAAAAGTAAAGACGATACTTCTATATGCTCTGCCTTCTCCCAAAAGTAAGCGGGATACCTGTCTATGGTTGACCTGAGAATACAAGAAGTTTTAGAAATATCAGCATAAAGCTAGTGAGTTCATAAGCAATTGATTCTGGTGAAAGAAAATGTTTCTTTGATTTTATGAAAAGTTGTTTCCCAAGAAAATCCCATATTTTCTTATAAAAGAAGTTTGATTATTCATTTGTTAAACAGCCTGTCTATGAAAAGTTAAGTTGTCCCGAGAAAAACCTATATCTTCCTTAAAGGTTAATAGTTGGTTATCGATCCCGAAAAGAAGTGTACAAGTATCTACCATACTTGTATCGTTAGGTGAAGTTTCTTTGAAAAATTGTGTTACTCTCAATGAGATACATTAGTTTTAATACACACATAAAACTAATAAGTAGGTAGTGAACTAATTCCTAAGGGTATTGTTGATACCCTCTAGTAATCAAAACAATTATTACTTTGAGGTTAGTTCACTAAGTTCATTATTACCAAATGTAAATCTCCATTATCTAAGTTGCGAGTTCTATAACCATACAATAAACTGGATATGGCGTGTAACGGGGGCCAGTATCTTTTTTGACTTTGTCACCCATAGACCTGTCGTTCCCACTGTAGCTATGTCACACCCCGAAAACCGAAGGCGGAAACATTTCCGGGGTTGACTCCACGTTGAGTATCAAATCCAATGCACATAGTAAGTAAAGTAAAACAACCATTACATTACATAAAGAAAAGTTTTACAATTGCTTCAAAAGTAAAGTTATACAGTTGTGATACATATATATGAACAAAATGAAACGGGTCTTTTGAGTACTGCGTCTTCGGACAAAAAGGATCTTCGGGTACCTGTTCTAACGCTGACCTGAGAACACAAGCGGTTTGAAAATCAACATAACGCTGGTGAGTTCATAAGAAGTTATTGTTTGTGAAATGTTCAAGTTTCCTTTTTGTTTTTGAAATGTTACGCACACCAATAAAATCCCATATTTTCTTACAAAGGGTTTGTTATCGTTTGCCAACATGTAAAGTAAAGTTGTACACTGAAAAACATGTTTACTTTTGAGAAAATGTACAGTTAGGTTATCTGGTTTGACATGTTGTTCTGGTTATGTACCAATGTATTCCCAGGAAAGTCCCATACTTTCTTGATTTGTATGTTATCAATTGTGAAAGATGTAAAGTTATTCGGTTTGTTATCCTTTCTTGTTATGTAAACATCTCCCCAGGAAAGTCCCATACTTTCCTGAATGTTAGTTATCAATGTAAAAGATGTATTCCTGTTAGACCTGGTTATGTACAAGGTTTCCCAGGAAAGTCCCTTACTTTCTTGATTGTTGATTACCGTATGTAAAAGATGTTTTTCCGAATACGTGGTTATGTTCAATGTTTCCCCAGGAAAGTCCCATATTTTCCTGAATGTTGGTTTCCAATGTGAAAGATGTATATCGAAACCTGGTTATCTTGTGAATTTGTATAAAGTTGTTCATTATTACTATAAGTAAATTTCTGTTATCCTAATTGCGAGTTCCATAACCATACGATGGACTAAACCTGTGGCAATAAGTAGTCCACATTCTTATAACTTTCGTCACCCTTGAACCATTTCGGTTCGGCTGTAGCTAGCAGCCAGGTGTGGGGTGGTCAGCCCCGTATAGATCAATACACTCAAGTCACGCTCTCTAAATCCCAGAGATTCTGGTTACGGGTGCAGTCCTCCACTCGCGTATCTTTGTGGAGTGTTCGCCGAGGACGTGTCTCCAATCATACAGGATTAACAAATTTACTAGTAATAATATGATAGTCCTCCACTCGCGTATTTATGTGGAGTGTTACCAAGGACAAAACAGTGTACAGGTATTATGTTCAAATGTTCTAATGTCATGCTTTTAACTGATAAAATGTGGAAAGCCATTTGTGAAATATATGTAAAACATAACAGTTTAAAACCCATTTCACAAATATATGTTTACGTGATCTGCATGTTCAAACGGTTTAAAACCCATTTCACAAATATATGTTTACGTCAACTGTCCACAGCTTGCTGCAGGACCGGTGCAGGCTCCAGCACTGGCTACGTTGAGGATCACAGGTGGAGGTCAGGGTGGAGCGGAGCCCCCAAGGGCTTAGGGTCGTGCTTTTTAGCTTGCTGCCGCGGGTATGTTTCTTTCTGTTGTTTTGGTTATTTATGATTATTGTGGAGTATCGTTATCTGCTAGTCTTGTTGGTTGGTTATGGAATTTCGTTTCGGGTTTTCGTGTGGTATCCGTTGTTCCTTGAGGGTTTGGGCGAGTTGTGTTCGGGATTTCGTTTTGGTATCCTTTGTTCCCTGAAGGATCTATATGGTTATGGATTAGTACTTCGAGCTATTGTGGATTATCTCTGTAAGGATTAGTGGTGGATGCGGCGTTGGTTTGAATGTCAGGTAGCCTCTGCAGTCTGAGGGGTGGATATTTGAAGATTAAGTTCCTTTCGAGCGGGTTGCTCAGTGTGGAAACATGATTTTTATGGAAGTTGTTAGCGCCGGGGAGAAACATTTTGCGTGTAAGTGTTGGTCTTCTGCAAGGTTGCTTTAGGAGATCGGTGATGGCGATCGGTGATTAATTGTCAGTGTCTTAAGTGGGGGAGAATTGGAAATTCTCCGAATGGTCGTTAGGCTTGAGAGGTCGCTTAGCTGCTTGGGGAATTCAGCGGTATTTCTATCAGCCGAGAGCAGGCTCGTATGGGTGAGTAACAGGCGTGCGGGGTGGAATACAAACCTAGGGCATTTGATTGTGGAAGGCATGGGAGCAGGCCGGGATCGAGTATGTATGATGGAGATAGAGTTCGGAACCCCTAGAGAGCTAGAACGGTATGCACGGGAGGATTTCCCGAAGGGATAGTTCGGAATGATGAATGCTAGTTGAGTGGTCCGGATAGACTGAAGGCCGGTAGGCGTTCCATTCAGGCCGAAGGCTCGGAGGACGGTCCAGCCAGACTGAAGGTACTGAGAGCGGTCCAGATTGGCTGAAGGTTCTGAGAGTGGTCCAGATTGGCTGAAGGCCTGGTGAGGCGGTCCAGTCATGCTGAAGACTCTACGAGTATTGTTGGATCGGTTCGAGGTTATGTATTGCGTATGTTGCAGTGAGATTGCATTGGAAGGTCTGGCCCCGGTTAGTGATCTTGATCAGTGAAGATAGTGCATGGGCTTGAGAGTCCCTGCGATGAGATTCAGAGTAGTTGTGTTGAATGGATATCGGGTGCGCTTTAAAGAGGTGGTGTAGCGTGGGGTAAGCACCATAGTACTTGTCGTGGTGACAAGGCGGCCGAGTGGTTTCCTTGGTAAGGAAAGAGGGACGAATGAAATTCCGAAAGGGAGTGCAAATTCACGGAAGTGAAAGCGGCAGTGTAGAGTTATGATCGGAGTGGTCCGACGGTGGTCATTGAGCAGCGTGTGCGGCGGCGGTTTGGGACGACATCATGAGGGGATGCCTGCCGGGGTTGCAGAAGGGATTTCCGAGGCTGTAAAGTCAAGAGGCTCGTAATGGGTGCAGATATTGAGTTTTGGGTTCCCAGTTTGATTTTGGGAAAGGATTTGTGTATCAGTGGTTCATCCTGAGGGATGTTTTGAGGATCGTCAGAGTGATGGATTTCCTGACCCGAGGGTGCTAGAGCTAGTTCAGCATGTGCATGCGATTGCAAGAAGAGAACTCATGGGAGTTGCTCTGAAGAGTGTGTCTTTCTGTCAGCCTGGAATGGATAGAGTTGGACTCGGATCGGGAATCGGGTGGTGCAAAGTTAATTATAGCTCATATGGGTCGAGTAATGGTTGTGATTTGGAGCAGTAACGGATTACGGGTAATTTTCGTTTGTTGAGTGCGGTTATCGGAGGATACAGCCGGTGCCCGGTTTGAGACGGTGGTCGGACACCGTAAGGAAAGAGAGAGTGAGTTGAGTTTCGTGGGGTATGCCTTGAGGGACCTCGTCCGGCTAAAGCCAGGTGGTGCATCGTGGGAGTATTTTGGTGTTGAGTTGCCGTAAGCTTCGAGGGCGAAGCCTAATTTAAGTGGGGGAGAATTGTAACATCCCGGAATAGCAAGAGTAGTGTTGAAGGGCTAAAAGTGTAAATCTTGAAGGGCGACTCGGCGAGTCCATGGATGGACTCGGCGAGTAGAGTCGTGACTTTGGTCGCGTGACAAGTGACCTACTCGGCGAGTCCAAAGATGGACTCGGCAAGTACGTGCTGGGCGAAGAAAACCCTAAATCCGGGGAATGAGCCCTATATAAAGACCATTATGTTTCCTCCACAGCCTCCTTGATCCCCCTTGAGTCCCAGAAACCCTAATTTCATGGAGGAACCCCCATTGTTGAGCAATTGGAGCTTGGAGAGGTGGTTGTTGAAGAAATCTTGAAGGAGAAGAGGCTTAGATCAAAGGGCTTTTCTTGGATTCGAGTTTCATTGCTGTTGGGACATTCTTTGGAGGTAATATTTCATCCTTGGGCTGTGTTCTCTTAGATTCTTATTTTGGGGTTGTGTGGGAAGCTTAGTTGTGTGACATCTTGAGTTTGAAGGATGGATCTGAGGTTGCTACCTCAGATCTGGAGTGGAGAAGACCTTAAGAGCATTAAAGCCCCTGTTCTTGTGTTGTTAATGGAGATATCTTGTCCCAAACCTTGGTTCAAAGGTGAATAAGTCCTAGATCTCTTTGGATTCACATAAAGTTTGCCACTTTACGTGATGGATGGATTGTAGGAGGCTAGATCTATGTTTTGGATCAATTGCATGGCCTGAGATGCTTCTATATGGATTCAGACCGGTGGTACTCGACAAGTCACATGGGTGGACTCGACGAGTTGCTTGAAGATGGCCTGGAACTCGGCAAGTTGGAAGAACAACTCGGCGAGTAGGTTGAAGATAGCCTTGGACTCGGCGAGTCTGTTCTTGGACTCGGCGAGTCTTGTCGAAGAGTCCCAATATTTCCTAGTTGAGTCGAGAATCGGAGAGTCAAGGGATGACTCGGTGAGTTGGGTGCGAGTAGACTCAGAGTTGTTGGACTCGGCGAGTCTTGGGGTGACTCGGTGAGTTGGGTCGCTGATGGAGGGAAGTTCTGAGCATAGGGACTCGGCGAGTCATCGGGTTGACTCGGCGAGTAGGGTCAGTCAGGGGTTGACTTTGACTTTGTCCAAGGTTGACCTGTTGTCTTCCAGGGGTATTTTGGTAATTAAGGGTATTTATTGAATTGAATGTTTCGGTGTTCAGTGGAGGAGTTCGTGTCAGGGTTGGAGCAGTGGGATCTTATCTTTTCAGCCGGCAGTTTCGAGGTGAGTTATCCTCACTATATCAACAGGGTCTAAGGAACCAAGGTCGGCCCTTATCGGATTGAGATCCGGGTAGTTGTTATTATTTTGTTGTTGTGATATGCTTGCATCCTGAGAGTTAGGACGGTATATGTTAGAGACTTGATTGAGATCGGTATCCTGAGAGATAGGGAGATGCTATGCTAATGACCTGTTAGGTCGGTATCCTGCTTAGAGTATGTTATGCTATGTGATCTGCTAGATCGGCTTGTTTGAATGTGAACTGTTATATGATTATATGTTTATGTGTACATGGTTGCTTGGACTGGAGATGGGTTGAGGCGGTCCTGCTTTGTGCTGTAGGCCAAGATACTCAGGGTGGACCGGTTGTTCCGAAGGCCTAGCGAGCGGTCCGGATATGCTGTAGGCCCCACGCGGGCGGACCAGACGTGCCGAGGCTCGGAGAGTGGACCAGGCCGACTGAAGGCCCGATGCGGACGGACCAGTCATACTGTAGAGTCAGAGAGTGGACCAGGTGAGTTGTAGGCCCAGTGCGGGCGGACCAACCACACTGTAGACTCGAAGGACATGACTAGACTCGGAGGATGGATCCGGTGGACTGAAGGCCCGATACGGTGGACCAGTCACACAGTAGACCCGATATGCATGGCTGTTCTATGTTCCGTTATGTTATGTATGTCTTATATGTTTTGGACCGGAAGGTCGTAGCCTGGAAGGGCGTATATGTGGTTGGTATTTTGGGGGTATCTCACTAAGCTTTCGGGCTTACAGTTGTGGTTTAATGTTTTTCAGGTTCTTCAGCAGACTGTAGCAAGGCAAAGGCGTGATCGTACCGCTCCTCATAATTTCGTGGCAATGTGATTCTGGGAATACTCTAAATGATTTGTATTGAAAACCTTTTTGTAAACAATTTAATGAAATCGGGTTGTTTTGAAAAATTTGAAATTGGTTGTATTTTTCGGTCGTTACATTTTCCCTGTACATATATTTAATGATCTATTCACTTAAACTATAAATGTAAAAACTATATTTTGTTAATGATAGTTACACTTGGGAAAATTACACATTTTTACATAAAACGAACATTTAGAACAGTTAAGTCTTGGTAGAAGATTACATTGAGAACAGTTAGGTCTTGGTAGAAGACACCCTTATATAATAGTTGAAATCATATGGATTTCTAGAGTTTTTTCAAACGTTTACACTTTTTTTACTTACAGTTCATAAACTTACAAATTCTTACGTACAAATTAAGACACTAAAATATTTATGATCTCAACAGCTTCAAAGCTGATACTCGCTTTCAAAATTACTTGTAACCTCAGGTCATTATAGATAGGTACCGATGCAAGGAGAAAGGAAGATGGAGCTCGTTCAAGACTCCTCTTTCATTTTGATTTATACTTTAGTGTTTATCAAAATTTGACAGAACACTTGTGTAATAATTATATTATTAATGCAATGGATGATGTTATTACTTGTTTACTACTTTTCATTGTTGTGATACTGTACATGACATCCTCCGCCCCAGAACGTTTCCGTCGTTCTTGGTTTTAGGGTGTGACACGTGATAGTATAGTAAAGGTAATAAAGGGTGTCGAACACTAAGAGAACGAGTATGATTTAACTAAAAACTATTACTACTAATTAAACTAAGAAACAACAATAAATTTAGGGGGTTTTATCTGATTTTGGAAGTTTAGAAAAACTTAAATTATCAGCTAAACAACTAAAACTAGCAAAATTTACTTAAACTAAAGCAAACAAAATAGAAACGATTTTAAACCAAGATTAAAGAGTACTTTCATTTAGCTGCGAATTTCGTATCGCCTATAGTTGATTTCTCATGCAATGGATTATTTAGTTGGTTACCGATTCTAAGTTACTAGTTATCTTGTTCCGATTTCTTAGCTTTTACCAATTCATGAATTAACATTACAATGATCACGCAACAAGTGAACTCCTAATTGATTTACTAATAAATTTGGACTATGAATGACAAGACCTAGTGATTTTCTTATCTATGATCAAGACAATAAATCAAGCATATAGTATCATTATTAATGCTCTCGAATGTTGTAAAAATCGTTCAACGGTAGCTCGACGGTCGATTGGTGTTACAGGATTAATCGGTCTTGGCGGAGATTAATCGGAGACCATAGATTATTAATAAAATTTTAAAATTAATCAAAGATTATTATATCTTAAGAAAAACAAGTACTTCAAAATTGGAAAATAAAAAATTTTGTAATTTGAAAATTTGAAAATACGAAAATATGAACATTTTTGTATAATATTTGAAAATTTGAAAATTTTAGAGTAAAAAAAAGTAGATTTTTTGAAATTTTTTTAAAATTTTTAACTTTTTTTTTGTTGACCGATTAATCCCGCGAAACCCGATTACTTTTTTTACTTTTGTTGACTTTTTTTTACTTTACTTTTGTTGACTGAACAGTTGCAAAACAAGTTTGATCCAGTTCCAGTCCGGTCTAAAGTCCACCAATTTTTACAAAGTAGTTCCGGTCTAAGAACCGGTCCGATTCGGTCAAAATACTCACCCCTACAATTGTAATAGATAAACTAACTTTCGGTATGCTCTAACGAATTATATCATATGCACCTAAAGTTATACTGGTCCAACGGATACAAGAACCTGAAAACACGGACCTGCCTCAACCAGATCGGTCCAAGGTCCACCAGTTTCTGCCAAATTGGTCTATTCCGGTACAATTCAAATGTTATCATTAAGTTAATGAATAAATAAAATAAAATTAATATGGTATTATCTTGAACAATATTAAAGCCTCAATTATAAGATTGTATTGATATATAGATGTTTTAATGATCTGTCGATATTACTTATTTACTTTTGTCATAACACATCTTTGAAAAGCTGACTGAATTGGAGCATTAACCTTATGTTTGACAGAAGTTTTAATGTTTTACTGATTACAATACACTTACACTCTAATACTCATAATATCAACATATGCTTGCATTCTTTCAACAATAATAACAATACGTAACCCATAATATTACCATACCTACATTTCTTTCACACAAAATATCAACGTACTTACAATAACTTAACCATAATAGCAAAAGTTGTATTTTCCTTACTAATGCAACATTGTCCATATACATTGCTATTATTAGTAAAAAAAATGAAGTGTAATGTTATTATCAGTAAAAAAAAAAAAAAAAACAATAACACAGATAAAAATACACACAAAGAAATCCAAACTTTAAATTTCTTACAAAATCAATCCCATCAACATTTTGTAGTAAATATTGTTAAAAAAAATAAAAGACAGATAAGAGACATGATGACTTAATGGGAAATGAACAGTGCATTAAGTCATTTTTTTTTCTTGTCATATGCTTCAATGTTTTGGGGTTCACATTCCGGACTAAAAAGGCGAACCAATAAAGCGGTCCCCGCACTTACTGTAACCGCTCCAGTACTTGCCCACCTCAGACTTCTCGGAACATTCACTCTTGGACCTGCAACAAACACATTGCAAGAATTAACAACCTACTTTTTATGCAAAAAGTCACGACTTAATGGTGAAAAAGTATAATATTCCATAAAAACTATAGCGGTTTTCATGGAATTTAAGTTATGTTTGGCAGACTGGCTGAAAAGCTAGCTAGTAATTGACAGCTGAAAAGCTAGCTAGTAATTGACAGCTGAAAAGTTAGTTGATAACTGAAAAGCTAGCTATTAGGTTATAAGCTAGCTGACAAAAAATAACGTCCGGTAAAAACTAGGTAATAAGCTAGCTGAAAGATATAAAATGACATAAAAGGACATTTAGAAGAATACGCTTTTTGTAATTAATTAAGGGTATATTTGGAAAAAATTTAAAAAGCTACTCAAAGTAGCTTTTTAAAAAGCTAGCTTATCAGCTACTTTTTGGCTTGCCAAACATGACAATTTAAAAAAGCCTGAAAAATAAACTAGCTTATCAGCTAACTGTGGGGCGCCAAACACAGCCTTAGGCTTAAATATTTGCAGAGAGAGATAAACAGTAATATATATATATATATATATATATATATATATATATATATATATATATATATATATATATATAGGACAAACCGTAATGCAGACGACATAGGATCCAAAACCCTAAGGCTCCCCCAACACTAAAAACACCAGCAGTGTGTCTCATCAATCTTGAGCAAGGTTTCGAATCAGATCTCATTAGCTCACCATCAGAAAAACCAAAAAAACGTCTTAATGCCATTTTGCTTTTTTTTTTAAAAAAAAAAAAGCTTCCAGACACAAATTAAGTCCTTCAACACGAGCTTCCTCAGAATCAACCTGAATTAAACAAGAAAACAATGAATAATAAGCAAAATATCATATTAGCTCTACCTAATATTTATGTATCATATAATTATATACATCATAAATAAACTTCCAAAATATCATATACTTGTCAAAGTCCTTTATTTAAACGTTTATTTAATCAATTTTTTTCATCATTAAAAAACCTTAGATTGACCATAATACCCTTTCGAAATAGCAAGAGTACTTTGTATCTCATTTCACAAACATTTATTGGATCATTTCTTCACAACATGGGTAGTCGGTTCAGTTCATCACTGAAACTAGTTGAAATCATATAATTATAGGCTCCATTAATAAATTAAACTTATTAGCAATTAATAACTGAGAATTCAGCATACAAGTGAAAGAAAAAAACTGTAATTAGTTTCAGTGATAAACTTCATCAACCCTAATACCCATTTTGTGAAGAAATAAATAATCCAGCAAAGGGTTGTGGAATGTGAGATGCAAAGTACTCTTGCAATTTTAAAAGCGTATTATGGTCGATCTAAGTTTTTTTTTAATAATGAAATGATTTTAAATAACAAAAATTACAAGTTTAGTTAGTTCAAGGCTCAAAATGAGAATTCCAATTAAAAAATAGTACAAGACATATCAGTAACAAAAGGGGTTGAAAGCACATTTATTCAACAACTTTTCTCTTATTTTCCACTTTATGCGACAAAATAGTATTTTAAACGAAATATGCAACACAATAGTATTTGATTAAATGCTTATTTATGCAACAATGTATCACTTTTTCACCAACTTACACCACAAAGATTCAATTTTTTACAAACAATGGAACAGTCTTTCAATTTTTTTACCAATTTATGCAATAAGGTTTCACTCTTTCAATCAATTCATGCAACTTACATGAATAGTGCAACCATATGTCAAATGGTTAAACAAGTAGGTGGTAGAAGATTGTATCTTATGGTTTCATTTGTGGCTGAATACTTCATACAAAAACGACTTTCTTGCTTGCATAAACTGGGAACAGATGAAACGTATTTAACCCTAAAAAGCAACTCTGCAACGATACCCTAAAAAATACTACTACCAAGCGTACAATTTGTAGACTATGCCAAGTTATATGAACAATTAATCTAACGATTACAAGAAGAAGAAAGCAAATTGATGAATTAGGTTAATTATAGCGAAGAAAAGATGAAAAGGATGAGCGAGAATTAGGGATTTACCAGATAATTTGGAGTTATCGTTGTGATTGGGTGTAAGTGTATTGTAGAAACGTGTGAATCGGTGGCGGGTTGAGGGTTTGGGAAGCGAAGGTTTCTTCTTAAGACCAAAAATCTCCTGGACCAAAGGGACGTGAACCAGTAGCAGTTTCCAGGCCAAAAACCAACCGAAAACAAGCAACGAAAGTACAAAAGAGACGGCGAGGATTGGCCGGAGAATCAGGAGGGTGAAGCGATCTGAATATGAAAGTGAGCACCCAACAAATGATTCCATTCACCGGAGGAAAAAGCTTCCGCTAATGGCCTAATGGACTAAGAGCGTGTTTGGGTGGCTTAGAGGCTGTTTGGTCACGCTTTCAAGAAAAAGGTTTTTTTAGTTTATTACCGATTCTCTTTGGGTATAAGTTAAATAAGTATTTGGATAGTGACATTTATAAAAATAATTTATATTTGTAACTAAAGGAGTGCTTGAAAAGTATTTATTGGTTTATTGGTTTTTGAAAAGCTAATAAGTAAAAAAGAAAAAAAAAAAAAAAAAAAAAAAAGTGTTTGGCAAACTCAAAATTATATTTTAAAATAGTTTTTTTATAACTTTTAAAAAACATTTTTTAATAAGCATGTAAAACATGGTTTTTTTTTTAAATGTTTGTCAAACTTAAAAACACTTTTCAGAATATTTTTTTCATAAGTTTCACAAAACATTTTTTTAATAAGCATCTAAAACATGATTTTTTGAAACTGTTTATGGTTTTTCAACCAAAATAACTTAAAAAAACATTTTTTTAAGCCAAACATTTTTTAACTTATTGATTTATTGATTTTTTCATTACAAAAACGTATCCAAACACTTTTTAAAAAACTCATTTTACAACTACTATAAGCAAATATCTATCTAAAAATATTTTTAGAGTTCAAAAAGCACTCTCAAACACCCCTTAATTGGGAAATCTGTGAAAAAAATGTCAAAGTTTTGGTTCAGTTTAGGATCTAATCTTAAATTAAATCTATATTTATATATATTTATAAATAAAGTATTTTTCCTTTCATCGTATTCATTTGAAACTTCTATGTATTTTTTCTTTCATCATATTCATTTGAAACTTGCTTGATTTTTTAATTTTTTTTAATAATGATCATAAGTTGGTTAATAAAATTAAATAAATTTCAATATTAAAAGAATATTTTAATTCTACTTATAAAGTTAAGTTTTCTTTTTTACTTTTAACATATTATACTTAATTTATTAGTTTTAATATATTGTTGGATGTAAATCATTATCATTTTAAATCTATAGCTTTTGAACAATTTGTATAAAATATTTAAATTATAAATTTAAATATAACATTACATGATCAACTTAAATATAAATTTTTGTTTAACTTAAACAACCAAAAAGTATTTTGTAAACAGTTAAAAATGATAAATTGTAGTGTCTTTCTAATAATGATTATAAGTTAATTAATAAAGTTAAATAAATATCAAACCTAAAGTATAATCATTAATAAACTAAATTTTAATATTAAAATAATATATTTACTTCTACTTATAAAAGTTATATCATTAACTTTTAACATATTATACTTAATTTAATAGATTTAATATGTTGTTTTATGTAAACCATTATCAGTTTAAAGCTATAATTTTTGAACAGTTTTGAAAAAAATACTTAAATTGTTAATTTAAATATAACATTACAGTGTTGATTTAAATATAAATTTCAGTTCCACTTAAAAATCCAATTAATATTTTGTGAATAGTTAAAAGTGATAAATTGTAGTGCTAAATGCAAAAACTAAATTATAATCTCAATTTAACTAAAATATTTCCTAAAGATATTTTATAATTGTTAAAAGTTTACAAATAAGTAGCTTAAAATAAATTAAAATAACAATAGTTAAAAATAACTATATATAAATGATTATATTGTTACATTAAAAATAAAAAACAATATTTGATGTTTTAACTAATTATAATGATAGAAATTAAAACTTTAAGTAAATAAATTTTAAAAATAATTTATTAACAATAACAACAACTATAAATAACGGTTCATACTATACAGTTATAATCGATGTATATGTTATCATATAATTCAAAATAATCAATATATTATATCAATTTAATATACAAATTATTATATCAAATTTAACAACAACGTTATTGTTATATTTAAAAAAACAAATCAACTATATAGGTGTTTATGTGCAATACGCGGGCATTCGCCTAGTATAATTATAAAGAAATCATTTTTCCTTTCACCAAGTTCATTTGAAACTCTCATGCATTTTTCTTTCACTATATTCATTTGAAATTCCTATGACTTTTCAAATTTTTTCTAATAATGAATATAAGTTGGTTAATAAAGTTAAATAAATATCAAACCTGAAGTATAATAATATATAAACTAAAATTCAATATTAAAAAAATATCTTTACTTCTTACTTATAAAGTTATGTTTTTTAACTTTTAATATATTATACATAATTTATTAGTTATAATATATTGTTGAATGTAAACCATTATTATTTTAAAGCTACAAATTTTGAACAATTTGTATAAAATATTTAAATTATTAATTTAAATATAATATTGCAGGGTCAACTTAAATATAAACTTTAGTTAAACTTAAACAACCCAAAGAATATTTTGTAAATAGTTAAAAGTGATAAATTGTAATTTCTTTCTAATAATAATTATAAGTTGGTTAATAATGTTAAATAAATATCAAACCTAAATTGTAATCATAAATAAACTAAATTTCAATATTAATATAATATTTTTACTTTTACTTATAAAGTTATGTCTTTAACTTTTAACATATTATACTTAATTTATTAGATTTAATATGTTGTTGTATATAAACCATTATCAGTTTAAAGCTACAACTAGTGAAGAGTTTTGAAAAATACTTAAATTGTTAATTTAAATTATTACAGTGTCAAATATAAATTTCAGTTTCACTTAAAAAAACTCAAATAATATTTTGTGAATGTTTAAAAGTGATAAATTGTAGTGCTAAATACGAAAACTAAATTGCAATATCAATTTAAGTAAAATATTTCCTAAAGATATTTTAATAATCGTTAAAAGTTTTCAAATAATTAGCTTAAAATAATTTACAAAACAATAGTTAAAAATAACTCTATATAAATGATTATATCGTTACATTTAAATCAAAAAACAATGTTTGATGTTTTAAATAATTATAATGATAGAAATTAAAATATTAAGCAAATAAATTTTAAAAAATTAATTAACAATAACAACAACTATAAATAACATTAAACAATATATTATATTTAATTTTATTCATAAGTAACTCGCGGGTAGAAATCATTCAAACGATTGAGATTATGCAGTTATAACATATATATATATATATATATATATATATATATATATATATATATATATATATATATATATATATATATATTATCATATAAATCAAAATAATCAATTTAGTATACGAGTTATTATATCAAATTTAACAACGTTGTTGTTGTATTTAAAAAAACATATATTTATAAAAATTTCAACTATATAGTGTTTCCGCGCAAGGCGCAGGCATTCGCCTAGTTTTATTAATGAAAAATGAAAGAAAATCGGTTATTATAATCACTTTAGCCATCTTTTACCTTTTCAGCAGGTTACTTGAGGTGTGCATCAAATGGATTGTTGGGCTGATGTGGCATGATCTTTCTTTTAAATTTAAAAAATTAGATTTTAAGGGGAAAATGGGTGAGAGGGAATCGAACCCGTAACCTCCCTCTCTAAAACCAAGTTTTTAATCAATTGGACCACAATCCTTTTATATATTTCTCCATTCACGTCTATATATAATAAATGTGGGTCCCACTCATCCTTCTATTCTTCTTTATTTTCTCCTTCACCACCAGTATTACCCTCATCGAGCTAATCCCCGTTAAATCCCTCCAGGAACTCCATCGCCGACAACCCTTCTTCTCCGCCCATTGTCCCACTTTTCCAATCATGTTGGACATCTCTACCGCTCTATATTTCTGATGATTACACACCCAACAAGACAAGATTCTGAAACAAAATTTGATTTCAAGCTCTAAGGTTCAAAATCAAAGTTTTCAATGCTTTTTTATTTGTAAATCGTTGTACGGAAATCAACTCTTGGGTTGTTTGTTGATGCAAAATCAAATGTGCATCAAAATTGAAGTGTCTGGTGAATTTTTTATGTGTGTGTTATCTGGCAGGTTAAGGCATAAAAGGGAAAGAAATGAACAATTTTTGTTTCTGGTGAGATCAGGTCTTCAAATCACAGTTCCTTAAGACTCCAGAGATATGGTGGGCGGTGATAGTGTAGTAGACCGACGGTCTTAGGGCACGTGTGATTTTTGCATCGATTTTCTGGTAAGCTAAGGTTTAGAAGTGTAA
The DNA here is from genome assembly GCF_052625555.1 of Lactuca saligna. Lineage (NCBI taxonomy): Eukaryota > Viridiplantae > Streptophyta > Magnoliopsida > Asterales > Asteraceae > Lactuca > Lactuca saligna. The sequence continues at coordinate 145,581,990 of NC_136417.1, forward strand.
GAGCGGCGATCCAATCGACGATAACAGATCCTCAAATCGCATACAGTTTCAGGGTGGGCGGTGGTGGTGAAAAAGATCGTCGATCTTTTTCGTGGTTACCTAGTGTTTTCCGACATGGGTATGGCGTCGGGTCCGGCCAAATAAGGAGTCCCCTAGCCCTTAATTTCGTTTATGCCTTCTGTGACAACCCGAAATTTTCATCCGTACAAACCCTACAGTCAAGCACTTCAAATAAAAGTCAAATACATTTCTGCTAATATTTCGCCGGTTTAAAGTCCGTTTGAGTGTTTTTAATATTTATTCGTCTAACGAAAAAAAATAAAAGGAAGTATGTACTAACTAGGATTAATGTATAACAAATAAACACTTCCCACCATAACAAGGTGTTTACGGCCAAACTTGGGGAGTTTGGGCCGTAAACTCCTCTTGACCGTGAACTCATTCTTAAGGCATGAGTTTACTCCCCAAACTCTTCACTTTTCACTTCCAAGTTCAAGAACTCCCAAGTTTTCTCTTAAGTATCATAACCCCTCTCTTCCAAATCTTCCAAAATGTAAGTGTTTTCCTTGTTTAATTTGTTGTTATAACCTTTCATCTAGTTGTTATACTCCATTTCATCCATGAACTCTTCATTTTTACTTAGATCTTCAAGTGTTCTTCAAAACACCAAGAACACACACTAGTGTTATTGGACCTTAAACACCCAATAAAGCTTCTAGATTGTAAGTACACTTATCCTAGCTTGTTATACACTTGAAATGAACTTGTTTGCACCTAGAAAACATAATGAATCACAAGATCAAAGGTGTTTACGGCCAAGGAATGTTCTTGGGCCGTAAACCCTAAAAGATTGGACAGAGTGAACCCTAGTCCCTTCCTTAGCCTTGGATACTAGTATAGATCACTTCTTTGAAGTGTTTAGGACCTTAAACATCAAAAGGACCATGAAACCATAGAGTTTACGGCCGTAAACCCATAAGGAATGGTCCATTGGTCGTAAACTCTATAAAGTGGTGCCATTGTGCCCCTAATGCTTCCTAAGGCTTAGAATTGAAGTAAGGATACATCTTTATGGCTTATAAGACCTCAAAACACCAAATGGTACTAAGTACCATGAGTTTACGGCTGTAAACTCATGGGGGGAAATGACCTTAGGCTGTAAACTCCTTAAGGAGTGGTCCTTGGGCCATAAACTCAAATGCAATGCCATACAACCTTTAGATGCAACCCTTTGGTACCTATAACACTTGAATCAAAGTGTTTTCATGTCCTAGGGTGTCTTAACTTAGTTAATTAGTTGTTAAATGACTAACTGAATACGTATATGTGTTATTATATGTTATTTAGGATCATTGTGTGTGTTCAAGTCTTCACTTGACACCTAGCACCTTGTCCGACACTTCCATCCAATCCACTCACTACATGTGAGTGCATACCCCTTAATTAACCTTTTAAATATTTTAAAATGATTTTATTGGGGGTGGGGGGGAATACAAGTTGAATCATATTAGTTATTATATCAATCACATGTGATTAATAACTAGTACACAAATGGATTTATTATGCTTTTAGCTATTCTACCAAGCATACTACTTCAAATGACTTTCTCAAACGTTTTTACATGTTAAACTCTTTATCAAATTGTCTTACATAATCTATCTTTCCTTTCAAACTCTGTTACAATTGTGTTTCAAAAAAGGATTTCTTATACTTTAAACTGTTCTTATCAAACAATCTGCTTTTAAATCATTTTATAAACTGACATCAAGTCATCAATTCTTATTTATTAAAATTTTCAAAGGTTTTACAAAACTTCTTTTAAACTTTTATATTGTCAAATGCATGCCTATATATTATGTATACATGCATAGACATAAAAGTTCTATTAGTCAATTCAGTACCTTTGGGTAGCAAAGGCATACTTTCAGTTATACACGTACATTATTAGTAACCATGATAGGTATAGTTAGGAGATACTACTTACTATTCCTAGTACAAGGAATCACACAAGAGTCAGTTCATTCATGAGTTTATACAAATATATTATATACTATATGAAGAGATACTATTGCATACTATATGAAGACATACTATTACATACTATTTGAAGAGATAATATTATAGGGCATTTTTGATTTTTTGATGATAGGGATGAGGAGGGAGTTAACATCTTTTGGGATTAATTGCATAAATATCTCAGGGAAGAAGGGTAGTGAATATATTTTTGACAAGCTGGATACAAACACATTGAATGCTCATTTAAAGGAACTCATGTATGCCTTCACATCTAAAGTTTTCCATACATATAATGCATCCATCACATTAGATGATATGGTAACATTAATACTAACATCACTTTTTTGATTTGTGTTGTATTAGATAAATTAGGCCAAATTTGTAAAAAGTTAAAGCTAAATGGGGACACCTCTTTTCCTGTTGTGTTGCAAGAGATACTTGATCCTTCACTTTAAAAAGAACTAGCACCATTGTCGACCTTCTCTAAGGCCCCTTCTTGATCTGCTTGGGTGTTGTTGTTGATGTTAAAAAAAAACTTCTAGAGTAATGAACATTATGCCCTTCGATGTCACTTAAAGCTATAAACGGTGGGTGTTGTCTCAAAATGAAGAAAAAAATATGAGAATTATTTAATAAAAAGTTATATTGGTATAAACAGAGTTTTTTTAATGTTTAGAAGGAGCAACAAAAAAAGACACTCAACTTTTTATAATTACTTAGGCTGGATGTGAAAAATGGATATTTAAGTTTTTATAATTACTTTGGTTGAAATTCAAAAAAGAATGGTTTTCTAAGTTCAAGATACAAAAAGTAAAGGTGTTGAGGCTTTAACAAGTGGTTGTGGATACACAATTAAGTTTTCGAGTGTGGATTTGTAGGATGGGGAGTCTTGTAGGGGCCCACAAAGCGATGATTTGGTTGGGATTTTTATTTCGGTTACTAAGAATCAATATGCATTGGTTTTTCAACATCGGCTTTGTAACATCCCAGAAATTCAGAAGTAAAATTGAAGGGCTAAAAGTGTAAATAAGAGGGTCGACTTGGCGATTTGATGGATAGACTCGGCGAGTTGAGTCGCGTTTCAAGTCGCATGTTAAATGACCAAATCGGCGAGTCGCATGGATGGACTCGGCGAGTTGGTGCTGTATGGAGAAAACCCTAATCCCGGGGGTTAAGCCCTATATAAAGAACATAATACCCTCTCCCCAGCCTCTTTACCTTCCCTTTGAGTTCCAGAAGCCCTAGATTCGTGTGAGCTTTCCCTTGTGAGTAATTAGAGCCTTGGAGGAGGAAATCTTGGAGGGGAATTGAAGAGCAAGAAGATTTGGAGCAAGGGGCTTTGCAGAGATTTGGTTCATTCTCTAGTAGGAGCTTGCATTGCAGGTAAGAGATCTGTTCTTGAGCTTTTGTGCATCTAGATTTATCAATTGTGGGGGTTTTTGGAGCATAAATGAGGTCCATCTCAAGTTTGGTATAAGATCTGAGGTTGCTACCTTAGATCTAGGATTGTAATGGTCCAGGAAGCCATAAAATTCATGCCCAAGAGTTGTTAGTGAAGCCTTCTTGTCCCAAACACTAGCCCAAGAGTGTTTTATGCTTAGATCTCTTTGGATTCACGTAAAGTTTGCAACTTTACGTAAGGAATAGCTTGTGGAAGGGTAGATCTATGGATTGGAGCCCCTACATGGCTTGGAAAGCCACTGTATGGATTAAGAACTAGAGGTACTCAGCGAGTCACATAGGTGTACTCGGCGAGTTGGATGAAGATAGGCAGGGACTCGACGAGTTGGAAGAACAACTCGACGAGTCTGTTGAAGGTGGCCTTGGACTCGGCGAGTCTGTTCTTGGACTCGGCGAGTCTGGTCATGAAGTCCTAACCATTTTGGTTGAGCTGTGAATCGGTGAGTCGAGGGACGACTCGGTGAGTTGAATAGGAGGTGACTCAGAGTTCGTGGGACTCGGTGAGTCTTGGGGCGACTCAGCGAGTTGGGTCGCGATATGGGAGTTTTTCAGAGCATAGGGACTCGACAAGTCAGCGGACTGACTCAGCAAATAGAGTCAGTCATGAAGTTTGACCTTGAATGTAACGACCCGTTCCCGGTATGTTGATTTATTGATAATTACAGTGAGTTTTCCTTGAGGGACTTGACGAGTTCTAGCCTGACTCGCCGAGTCGGGTCGCGTCTGAGGGCACGCGTGAGCCGGCGACTCGACGAGTCCATAATATGGACTCGGCGAGTCCACCTGTCTGGGTGAAACCCTAAATTTCCCGGGTTGCCCACTATTTATACCACCTTATAGCCCCCATTCTCGCCTCCCTCACCCTGAGAACACAGTGTTAGAGCCCCAAACCTCCATTGAAGAGCTTATATGTATTTTGGTGCCATTTTGTGAAGGTGTGAAGAAGGAGAAGAAGGAAGAAGCAAGGAGAAGTGTTGTAGTGCAAAGATCCAAGGCCAAATCAGAGCTAATAGAGGTATTTTCGGAGTTCCATCTTGTTATATGCTTTAAACTTCCATTAGAGCTCTCCTAAGAGCTAGTTGATGCTTGTTTCAAGCCTTACACTTGCATGAATGTCTTATTAAGTCGGAATATCTATGGATCTGAATGTTGGGGTGTTGTAGAGCCCAGATCTACTGTCTTTTTGGAGTTATATTGCATGATAACCATAGATCTACCCATTTTATGCATCTTTTAGCCTTATTTCCCTTATTCATGAGGTTGTGCACGTAAAGTTGGAAACTTTACGTGGTAAAACAGCTTACTGGACTCAGATCTATCAATTGTATGCTTTGGATTCAAACAAAATCAAGTAGAAATCAGTTGCATGGCGGCGACTCGGCGAGTCGGAAGAACGACTCGACGAGTCGGGTCGCGAGTCCCGAGTTCTTCAGTTTTATCAGTGTCGAGTGGACGAGGTGAGTTAGAGAGTGGACTCAGCGAGTTGAGAGTGGACTCAGTGATGGAGGGACTCGACGAGTTTGTTCATACAACTCGGCGAGTCCAAGGCAATCTTCTTGGGGATCAAGAACAACTCGTCGAGTCTGTTCATACGACTCGGCGAGTCGGATGAAGATTGTCTGAGTTCTTGGATCAAGTGGGTACTCGTCGAGTCGATGCCAGACTCGACGAGTAGCAGTGTGCAGAAGTGAAAAGTGAGATTAGGACTCGGCGAGTTGGGTGGCCAACTCGGCGAGTCAGCCCAAAAGAGAGTTGACTTTGACCAAGGGTAGAAGAGTCATTTTACCCCAAGTGCAGTGTCTAGTATTTGACTGAGTGTGTTTATGGACTTGTAGCCGAGGAGATTCAGGAGCAGCCGCCGCTAGCTTTCCGAGCCACACGCTCAGCAGCCAGCTTGCGAGGTGAGTTTCCTTCCAGTAGGAACGGGTCTAAGGCCACAATGCCGGCCCGTTCAGTTAGCAGTAGTTTCCGGATTTAGGTCCGATGCAGCAGTTAGTATGTTCGATGCCTTCGTGGTTCGAACAGGATTTGTGTGCTATGTTTTATGTGTTAAGAATTATGTGTTCCGGGCCACGGCCCGATGTAGCATGTCGTATATGTGTTATGATAGTTGATGTGTTATGCCATGCCATGTTCAGTCAGATAGTTCCGGACTTCGGTCCGATGCAGTTAGTTCCGGACTTCGGTCTGATGCAGGGGACAAGGTCCCAGTCAGTTCTGGACCTCGGTCCGATGCAGTCAGTTCCGGACTTCGGTCCGATGCAGTTTCCGGGCTTCGGCCCGATGCAGTGGGCAAGGCCCAATATGTGTTTATATGTTATTGTATGGTATGTGGTAGTTTGGGGGAGCTCACTAAGCTTCGTGCTTACAGTTTCAGTTTTGGTTTCAGGTACTTCCGCAAGCAAAGGGAAGAGCTCGGGATGACGGCATCACACACACTACCGCCTCAGCTTTAGCCTGGGATTGATTTAGTTGTTTGATTTGATGTAGTATGATACAGCTTTCCGCACAGTATTTATCATGTTTTGGAATACATCACGCATGGTTTTATTATATGATACTCTGATGACAGTTTTGATTATATTAAAAACAAAAAAAAAAATTGGGGTTGTATTTTTGGGTTGTTTCAAGTTGGTATCAGAGCCCTGGTTTGAGGGATTTGGATACACTTTCGGGTGTATCTGAACTCAAACTAAGGGAAATAAAAGATTTTAATAAAATAAAAATGTTTTACAAACAGAATTTTGAGAACACTGAGAAAGAAAGAATTGTTTTAACAAGATAGAGGTGTGTGCATGCGGTCAGCCGAGCTCAAGTAAGTACTCCCAAATTACCCATACAAATTATTTGTTCAGTTTCAGTTTCAGTAGAACAGCATGCTAGTATAGGGCTAAGGAATCTAGGAGAATGCCTTATGTGCCTGTTTATGTGTTACAGCTTTATGAGTATTGCATGCTAGAATTGAGTAGACAGCAGTAGGATAGCCTGGTTAGGTTATGCCTGATAGTACGAGCTTAGCATCTTATGCTAGTGCAGTTTCTTGTTATGAGAATAGTTTGCTTGAGTCTGTTTTCCGTGTCTGAATGTTGCTTGCTTTGTGCTTAGTGGGGTTCCGAGTGATGGGAGTTAGCCATTAGGTGAACACGTCACACCACATGTGACTAGGATTGAATAATCTCAGAGTACTGGAACTGGCCCTATTGCGCAGCTCTTGTTTGAGTCCAACCGTTATAGGGACGGGTCTTTTACTCGAAGGATTATCTGATCCTCATCACATGCGCCGGTGTTCAGGTAATGGCTAATTGGCGTTATGAGGAAACCTTCAGCAGCTGAGGACCAGTTGTGTCGAGCTTGAAGTTTCCCTAGGGCAAGCCTAGGATGAGAATATCAGGGAATGGCAGTAGTAGAAGTGACTTGGTGGAGTCAAGGCGGTTCTTGAGGAAAGTACGGATAGATGTGGAAGGTAGTAGGGGCCCATACTACTGAAAGCAGAGGATCCGTACTTGAATTAAGGAAGGCCAAGACAAGACCAGGAAGCTAGTAGTAGTATCATGATCCCTTGAGATATTTCAGTGTTCTGATGTTGTTATGATATGTTTCGGAATGGTAGTTTTGCGTCCGAGGCCAGCAGCCGGCAGTTCAGATGCCGGAGGGGGATCAGGATCGGGATCAGGCCCGGAGGCCGGGCAGATGGATGAGCAGACTAGGGAGTTCCTTTCTTCTGAGGTTACCCGCATCATACTAGAGCAGACTCCTGTGATCTTTGGTTCGATCAAGGAGGGTATTTTAGAGCTGATGGATGAGCGATTGAGTACTTTCCGTGCTGAGATGGCGGCCATGATGGGGTCGCGCACACTTACATTCAGGGAGTTCAGGGCGTGCGGAGCTCCAGACTATCATGGGGCGCGGGACCCCATAGCGAGTACCAGGTGGTTGGCGGATGTGGCCAACGCATTCCGCACTAGCAGATGTCCCGAGGGGGACAAGGTCAGATTGGCGTCCTGTCTTCTGAAGGACAGGGCACGGGATTGGTGGGAGGAGGTTGGACACGCCATCGGGGATGATGTGGCGTTGGATGCTATGACCTGGACTGATTTCTCTACCAGGTTCAGGGCGGAGTTTGCACCGGTCATTGAGGTGCAGCAGCTAGCCAGGGAGTTCCAGGATCTTACTCAGACTACCGAGACAGTGGCGGAGATCACCGCCAAGTTCAGGGAGAGGGCCCTTCTTGTTCCTCAGTATGCAGCTGATGAGGAGATGAAGAAGGCCCGTTACCATGAGATGCTGCGGAGTGACATTCGCATGTTTGTGAGCCGGTCCAGTTGTAAGACGCTGGACGACATGATTGCCAGAGCTAGAGAGAGGGAGATTGATCTCGAGATGGAGAAGAAGAGGAAACCGGAGGTGGTTTCGGGTTCAGGCAGTATGGGCAAAAAGCCCAAGGTTTCAGATCACAGGTCTAAGGGTCAGCAGAGCCACGGTCAGTGTGGCAAGTGTGGGAGATTGCACGAGGGGGCGTGCAAGGCAGGGAGTTTCGGCTGCTACAAGTGCGGTCGGACTGGGCATTTGAGTAGGGATTGTACGCCCCCTGCTACTACGGTTACAGCATCAGATCTGATTTGCTTTCAGTGCAATCAGAGGGGACACAAAAGGTCCCAGTGTCCCAGTTTAGCTGCAGCAGGGAAGGTGGGTGCACCTGCCCCTGCCACCTTGAGGATTACGGATGGCCGGCAGGGCCGAGCTGATGCGCCAGTGGCGAAGAGTAGGGCATTTCAGATGACAGCAGAGGAGGCGCGAGCGACTCCTGATGTGGTGATGGGTATGAATCTTTCCTTCATCTTTTGTTATTATATTGCTTGAATATTACTTGATGATATGTTTTATTTAGGGTCGTTCTCGGTGAACGGCATCCCTGCTTTGGTATTGTTCGATTCGGGGGCTACCCGATCATTTGTATCGCTTGCGCTTAGCAAGAGACTTAGCAGAGCTCCCGAGGAGCTGGATTGCCCACTAGAGGTTGAGATAGCAGATGATAGGACCGTGAGCGTCGGCAGAGTACATAGAGGGTGTTCCCTTCAGATATTTGATGAGCAGTTTTCAGTGGACCTGGTTCCTATTCCCCTGCGTGGGAATAAAGTTATTGTGGGCATGGATTGGCTGAGCCCCAATGGGGCGGTGATTGATTGTGAGCTACAGCTAGTGAGGGTTCGCACTCCCAGTGGGGGAGATATAGTGATTCAGGGCGAGAGGCCCCAGCGAGGACCGATCTTTTGTTCCGCCGCGAGGGCGAGGCGCTATGTTCAGCGGGGTTGCGCCGGTTTTGTAGCTTATGTCTTAGATGCCCGGGAGAAAGGCAAGACGGCGATTGATGATGTTCCTGTTGTTCGTGACTACCCGGATGTGTTTCCCGAGGATTTTCCGGGGATACCTCCAGAGAGACAGGTTGAGTTCAGGATCGATCTAGTTCCTGGTGCGGCTCCGATAGCCAAAGCACCATATCGGCTAGCTCCCCCTGAGATGCAGGTGTTGTCTGCGCAGCTTCAGGAGCTGTTAGACAAGGGTTTCATTCGGCCGAGCAGTTCACCTTGGGGAGCGCCGATCTTATTTGTGAGGAAGAAGGATGGGTCGCATCGTATGTGCATTGATTATCGGGAGTTGAATAAAGTAACGGTGAAGAACCGTTACCCACTTCCGAGGATAGATGACTTGTTTGATCAGCTTCAGGGAGCGTCTTGGTTCTCCAAGATCGATCTACGCTCCGGTTATCATCAGATGAGGGTTAGAGATGGGGATGTACAGAAGACTGCTTTCAGGACCCGGTATGGTCATTATGAGTTCGTGGTGATGCCTTTTGGGCTCACCAATGCCCCAGCCGCGTTCATGGATCTCATGAACCGCGTGTGCAGACCGATGCTGGATCGGTCGGTGATAGTATTCATAGATGACATCTTGGTATATTCCAAGACTCAGGGGCAGCACGAGGATCACCTGCGGGAGGTGTTGGAGACTTTGAGGAGGGAGAGACTTTTCGCTAAGTCCTCCAAGTGCGAGTTCTGGTTGCGCGAGGTGCAGTTTCTTGGGCATCTCGTTAACCAGAAGGGTATTTTGGTTGATCCGGCCAAGATTGAGGCCGTGATGCAGTGGGAGGTCCCGAGGTCTCCATCTGAGATTCGGAGCTTCCTAGGGTTGGCAGGGTATTATCGGAGATTTATTCAGGACTTCTCCAAGATAGCAGTGCCACTCACCCGACTTACCAAGAAGTCGGTGGTATTTCGTTGGGGGCCTGAGCAGCAGGCGGCGTTCGAGACTCTCAGACAGAAATTGTGCGAGGCACCGATCCTTACCTTGCCGGAAGGAGTAGAGGACTTCGTAGTCTACTGTGATGCTTCGATCACAGGTATGGGAGCAGTATTGATGCAGTGAGGCCATGTGGTAGCCTATGCCTCGAGACAGTTGAAGCCTCACGAGGCTAATTATCCTACCCATGATTTGGAGCTGGGGGCGGTTGTGTTTGCCCTCAAGATTTGGAGACATTACCTTTATGGGGTCCGCTGTACTATATACACGGATCACAAGAGTTTGAGATATCTTATGGATCAGCCGAGTTTGAACATGAGGCAGAGGAGATGGTTAGACGTGCTGAAGGACTATGACTGTGAGATCCTTTATCATCCAGGGAAGGCCAATGTGGTGGCCGACGCCCTGAGCCGCAAGGTGTCGACGGCCCCTATCAGAGATCTGTGTATGAGGATGACAGTGATCACTCCCTTGTTGGAGCGGATCAAGAAGGCTCAGATGGAGGGTCTCAAGGAGGAGAGGCAGAAGTGTGAGAGGATAGTGGGCCGAGTAGCTTCATTTGATTATGACAGTCGTGGTTTGTTGACACTTCATGGTAGGATATGGGTACCGTACTGGGGTGGGGTACGGCAAGTATTGATGGACGAGGCTCATAAGTCTCGGTTTTCTATCCACCCAGGGGCGACGAAGATGTATCGAGATCTTCGATCTAATTATTGGTGGCCCTGCATGAAGCGAGATGTCGCTTGGTATGTGGAGAGATGTTTGACCTGCCGGAAGGTCAAGGCGGAGCACCAGAGACCTCACGGCAAGATGCAGCCGTTAGACATTCCTGTGTGGAAATGGGAGGATATCACCATGGATTTTGTCACCAAACTTCCCAGGACCGCACGTGGAGTGGATTCGATATGGGTAGTGGTGGATCGGTTGACGAAGAGTGCCCATTTTATCCCGATCCAGGAGAGTATATCGGCGGAAAAGTTAGCCGACATCTATGTGCGAGAGATAGTGGCACGTCATGGAGTGCTGGTATCGGTGGTGTCAGACCGAGATGTTCGTTTCACCTCCAGATTCTGGATGCGGTTCCACGACGAGATGGGTACTCGTCTTCATTTTAGCACCGCTTTCCATCCTCAAACTGACGGGCAGAGCGAGAGGACGATTCAGACTCTCGAGGACATGCTTAGGGCATGTGTTCTACACTTCGGGGACAGTTGGGATACGTATCTTCCGTTAGCGGAATTCTCGTATAACAACAGTTATCATGAGAGCATTGATCGACCTCCTTTTGAGATGTTATATGGTAGGAAGTGCAGGACCCCGATTTTTTGGGGTGAGGTCGGTCAGCGAGTCATAGGGAGCACCGAAGTGGTGCTCAAAACGACGGAGTTGATCCAGCAGGTCCGTAGTAGGCTGCAGACTGCGCAGAGTCGGCAGAAGAGCCACGCCGACAGGAGGCGTTCAGACTTGGAGTTCCAGGTGGGAGATATGGTTCTTCTGAAAGTCTCACCTTGGAAAGGTGTCATCAGGTTCCGAAAGAGGGGCAAATTGGGCCCCAGATTTATTGGTCCTTTCAGGGTTTTGGCCCGGGTGGGTCGGGTTGCTTACCGGTTAGATCTTCCTGAGGAGCTTAGTTTGATACACAACACCTTCCACGTGTCGCAGTTGAGAAAGTGTTTGGTGGATGAGTCAGCAGTCGTTCCCCTAGAGGATATTCGGGTTGATAGCAGCCTGAATTATATTGAGAGACCAGTCGCGATTCTGGATCGGAAGATCAAGACCTTGAGGAACAAGGTCATACAGCTAGTGAAGGTGCAGTGGCAGCACCGGAAGGGATCTGAATGGACGTGGGAGGCTGAGGAGGAGATGAGAGCGCACTACCCGGAGCTATTCGCAGATCCAGCCGTAGCAGACTTCGAGGAAGAGGTCTGAGACAAGTGGGGGAGATTTGTAATGACCCGTTCCCGGTATGTTGATTTATTGGTAATTACAGTGAGTTTTCCTTGAGGGACTCGGCGAGTTCTAGCCTGACTCGCCGAGTCGGGTCGCGTCTGAGGGCACGCGTGAGCCGGCGACTCGACGAGTCCATAATATGGACTCGGCGAGTCCACCTGTCTGGGTGAAACCCTAAATTTCCCGGGTTGCCCACTATTTATACCACCTTATAGCCCCCATTCTCGCCTCCCTCACCCTGAGAACACAGTGTTAGAGCCCCAAACCTCCATTGAAGAGCTTATATGTATTTTGGTGCCATTTTGTGAAGGTGTGAAGAAGGAGAAGAAGGAAGAAGCAAGGAGAAGTGTTGTAGTGCAAAGATCCAAGGCCAAATCAGAGCTAATAGAGGTATTTTCGGAGTTCCATCTTGTTATATGCTTTAAACTTCCATTAGAGCTCTCCTAAGAGCTAGTTGATGCTTGTTTCAAGCCTTACACTTGCATGAATGTCTTATTAAGTCGGAATATCTATGGATCTGAATGTTGGGGTGTTGTAGAGCCCAGATCTACTGTCTTTTTGGAGTTATATTGCATGATAACCATAGATCTACCCATTTTATGCATCTTTTAGCCTTATTTCCCTTATTCATGAGGTTGTGCACGTAAAGTTGGAAACTTTACGTGGTAAAACAGCTTACTGGACTCAGATCTATCAATTGTATGCTTTGGATTCAAACAAAATCAAGTAGAAATCAGTTGCATGGCGGCGACTCGGCGAGTCGGAAGAACGACTCGACGAGTCGGGTCGCGAGTCCCGAGTTCTTCAGTTTTATCAGTGTCGAGTGGACGAGGTGAGTTAGAGAGTGGACTCAGCGAGTTGAGAGTGGACTCAGTGATGGAGGGACTCGACGAGTTTGTTCATACAACTCGGCGAGTCCAAGGCAATCTTCTTGGGGATCAAGAACAACTCGTCGAGTCTGTTCATACGACTCGGCGAGTCGGATGAAGATTGTCTGAGTTCTTGGATCAAGTGGGTACTCGTCGAGTCGATGCCAGACTCGACGAGTAGCAGTGTGCAGAAGTGAAAAGTGAGATTAGGACTCGGCGAGTTGGGTGGCCAACTCGGCGAGTCAGCCCAAAAGAGAGTTGACTTTGACCAAGGGTAGAAGAGTCATTTTACCCCAAGTGCAGTGTCTAGTATTTGACTGAGTGTGTTTATGGACTTGTAGCCGAGGAGATTCAGGAGCAGCCGCCGCTAGCTTTCCGAGCCACACGCTCAGCAGCCAGCTTGCGAGGTGAGTTTCCTTCCAGTAGGAACGGGTCTAAGGCCACAATGCCGGCCCGTTCAGTTAGCAGTAGTTTCCGGATTTAGGTCCGATGCAGCAGTTAGTATGTTCGATGCCTTCGTGGTTCGAACAGGATTTGTGTGCTATGTTTTATGTGTTAAGAATTATGTGTTCCGGGCCACGGCCCGATGTAGCATGTCGTATATGTGTTATGATAGTTGATGTGTTATGCCATGCCATGTTCAGTCAGATAGTTCCGGACTTCGGTCCGATGCAGTTAGTTCCGGACTTCGGTCTGATGCAGGGGACAAGGTCCCAGTCAGTTCTGGACCTCGGTCCGATGCAGTCAGTTCCGGACTTCGGTCCGATGCAGTAGTTCCGGACTTCGGTCCGATGCAGGGGACAAGGTCCCAGTCAGTTCCAGACTTCGGTCCGATGCAGTTTCCGGGCTTCGGCCCGATGCAGTGGGCAAGGCCCAATATGTGTTTATATGTTATTGTATGGTATGTGGTAGTTTGGGGGAGCTCACTAAGCTTCGTGCTTACAGTTTCAGTTTTGGTTTCAGGTACTTCCGCAAGCAAAGGGAAGAGCTCGGGATGACGGCATCGCACACACTACCGCCTCAGCTTTAGCCTGGGATTGATTTAGTTGTTTAATTTGATGTAGTATGATACAGCTTTCCGCACAGTATTTATCATGTTTTGGAATACATCACGCATGGTTTTATTATATGATACTCTGATGACAGTTTTGATTATATTAAAAAAAAAAAAAAAAAAATTGGGGTTGTATTTTTGGGTTGTTTCATTGAATGAGGTCTTTGACTTTGACCAAGAGTTGACCAATTGACTTCCAAGGGTATTTTGGTAATTATTAGTGTTTTTTGGGTTCAGTCTTTTGGTATTATCAGTGGTGGAGTTCGTGTTGGAGGTTGGAGCAGCGTGATCTTATCTTTTCAGTCAGCAGTTGCGAGGTGAGTTATCCTCACTATATCGATAGGGTCTAAGGCACCAAGGTCGGCCCTTATTCAGGTTGTAATCCGGGTAGTAGTCGTGATATGTTATTGCTTTGCTATGTTGATATCTTGGTATATAGGATGGTATATATTAGTGACCGGTTAGGTCGGTATCCTGGTTAGGATGTTGCTATGCTATGTGATCTGTTAGATTGGTTGATTAGTTGTGAATGGTTATATGTTATATTTTATATGTTTATGTGCACATGGTTGTTGGACTGGGTTAGGTTGAGGCGGGTCCTGCTTTGTGCTGTAGGCCAACATACCCAGGGCGCACCGGTTATCCCGAAGGCCTAGCGAGCGGTCCGGATAGGTTGTAGGCCCCACGAGGGTGGACCAGACGTGTCGAGGCTCGGAGAGTGGACCAGGCCGACTGAAGGCCCGATGCGGGCGGACCAGTCATACTGTAGACTCATAGATTGGACCAGTTGGGTTGAAGGCCCGGTGCGGGCGGAACAACCACACTGTAGACTCGAGGGATTTGGCTAGACTTGGAGGGTGGACCAGGTGGACCAGGTGGACTGAAGGCCCGATGCGGCGAACCAATCACACAGTAAACCCGAATTGCATGGTTGTTCTATGTTCTGTTATGATATGGCTTGTTATGTGTATGGTATATGTGGTTGGTATTTTGGGGGTATCTCACTAAGCTTTCGGGCTTACAGTTGTGGTTTAAATGTTTCAGGTACTTCAAGAGACCGTGGCATGGCAAAGGCGTGATCGTATCGCTCCTCATGTTTACGTTTTATGTTATGGTTCTGGGAATACTCTTATAATAAATGTGTTGAAAACCTTTTTATAATAACTTAATGAATTTGGGTTGTTTTTGAAAAGTTTAAATTGGTTTGAATTTTTAGATGTTACAAGTTGGTATCAGAGCCTTGGTTTGAGTGAATTGGAGGAACATTCGTGTGAATCCAGTCTCAAATCAAGGAGAGTTTTCAAAATGAGAATTTAAAATGGTTTTCAAATAAGTAAAGGAGGACGTGGAGGTACGATCAGTCGGAGCCAGTAAGTAGCCCTAAAATACCATGCAAGTTATTTGTTTATGTGATACGATAGAACAGCATGCCAGTACTAGGCTAGGGATCTTCAGGAATTGCATGATAGAGTTGCCTGATTTATGATGCCTACTAGCCTAGGGTTTCTTTCTGTATGAGATTTCCAATGATTCCTCTAGGAATGAGGGTTGAGTGCTTGTTATGTTTGTTCTTTGTAGAGTGTTGTGGTGATACTTAAGATAAATATGGGTAGGTGTGGAAGGTAGTATGGGCCCGTACTACTGAAAGCACAGGACCCATACGCGTATTAAGGAAGTCACAACCCCTAGGGCTGGGTTAAGAGTCAGTTCCCGGGTTAGTGGGAGGTTTCTAATGTTTGCGGTGTTTTTCAGTATGGTGGTTACGAGGCATGCTGGGAGTGAATCCGGGTCAGGATCGGGAGCAGGAGAGGGCGATCAGAGTGGGTCAGCGCCACTCGAGGTTATCAGTTAGTTGAGCACAGATGAGTTGGATGCTAGGATTCGTGAGATCTTGCGTGATGAGGTTGTTGCTATGTTTCGGGATGAGTTGCCGGAACTGTTTGGGTCGATCAAGACCGCCATGGTCGAGTATTTTGATGAGCGCTATGCAACTCTTACAGAGACGGCTGCCGCGGCTGCTACAACGGCTATAGCAGCGGCAAGGGGAGGAGTTGGTAGAGGTTTTCAGTATCGGAACTTTGATAATTTTAAGGCCCCTACCTTCGATGGAGTTCAGGACCCGATTGTCGCTATGAGATGGTTGTCAGACGTGGAGGGGTGTTTCTTCACGTGTTCATGCTATGACATCCCCATTTTCACGGCCACAAAAGACCGATTTTGTTTATGCTTTATAAAAATCAGAGTTCTTCTTTTAATAAAAATGTTGCGGAATTCGTTCCCAGAAAAACACGATAAATACGTTATTAAAATTTTTTCGAAGAAACGTATTTTATTCATTTTAAAACGTTTGGGATGTCATCGTCAATACAGGAACATAATCATAAACAGAACTTACATTTATTTACACTAGTGATCTACATCTCTTTAATCTCTCAGTGTAATGTGACTTCATATCAACACCTGTGATATAAATAAACTGAGTGGGTCAGGTTGGGAAACCTGGTGAGTACATAGGGTTTTCAACCCACAATAATATAATTATTATGTTTAAATAATCAAACAATCAACCCAATTACCCATCCCCATTATCTTCTTTATTCTTAAGGGTCTACCCTAAGAATCAACTATTTCTCATTCCTTCATTCCTAAGGATCATCCTAAGGAAACAACATGAAGTCTATTGTTGCCAATGACACATTTGTCAAGCGCAGCTGCTAATCTTGTAACTTAGGCGCAACTGCCAGAATTGGGACATTTTCTATGAGGTGCTTCTGCCGGTATTGACCTTTAAACGCTACTATCATGGTCATAAGGCTCCCTATTAGGCTCAGCTGTCGATATTGTCCTTAGAGCGCAGTTGCTCGGACGTTTACCGTAGATCTAAAACATCTACGGGTTGTGGTGCAGCTGCCAGTGCTCATCTATAGGGTACTAGGTCCACTGCTGCCAATGTATACCCATAGGGCACTAGGTCCAGGCTACTAATGTTCCTCTATATCAACTTTTATTGCTCATTATTCATCTACCCATGTTTTACCCAACATATTTTGTAGATATAAAATACTTTATACAGTTTACATCATTTACAACATGTATAAAAATCTTTCATCAGCATAGACAACAAGTATTCAGACAATATGCACACATAGCACGTAATTTATAATAAAATACTTCATATCTATGTGTAAGATGAAAGGGACCATGCACTACAACATGTAAATTATATAATAAATACTTCATATCTATGTGTAAGATGAAAGGGACCATGCACTCACAACACGTAAATTATATAATAAATACTTCATATCTATGTGTAAGATGAAAGGGACCATGCACTCACCTGATAGGTGTGACTCAACACTCGGACAGCGCTTCGATACTCTCAAAACAATTTCCTTTGATAAAACCTAGTATCAATACCACTAGGGTTTAGTCTAACGATAACCACGACAAATTAATTATCTGACTATTATTATAATTATATGAGCGTTAATAACACTCAATATAACTCATAATAATAGCCCAAATAATTATTTTAAGGACCTAATAACATTCCTATATTAAAACATAAGCTAAACTAAAGATAGGTTAGGCGTAGCTCACTTACAGCGGGTTTTTCTCGAAAACCGGGCTTCGCTGGAGCAGCGTTCCCGAGCCGAAAGGCTCTTTTCTCGGAGCCGTCGGGCGCTCCGGGGCTTCCGCCTCGTGCTAGGGAGTTACCCTAGGCTTTAGGGGGTTAGGGAGGCTTAGAGAGAGATTTTAGAGAGAGAAAGAAGAGGGTTGAGGTGTGAAGAGAAGTGAATGCCCGGCACCTCTATTTATAGGAGGCCTGACTGGTGGACTCGCCGACTCTGAGTCATGACTCGCCGAGTTGGTGTGACAATCGTCAATCTTGACTCAATCGAGTCATCAAGTCAAACCGGTCAACTCGATTAAACCTTGTGTATTAGGGTTTGTGTTATGTTCATACTGTATAACTTGCTATATTAATGGGAAAACATCACTTGGGAAAAATCTTGTGTTAAAATTTCCTGAGCCTTAGAGCAAATCGATGAACTAAACTGATAAAACCATGTTGCATACTCATCGGGAATGTGTAAGATCCTTAAACAAGGCTTAACGGTGTTTGCGGACCTTACATTGCGAAGCCGGACACTCACAAATGCCACACTCGAAACATCTCTCAATCGTTTTCACTCTATCTCTCTCTATTTGAAATCTCTCTAAGTATGTGAAATCTCTCCCAAAACTCTCTTTGTATGAGAAATCTCTCTAAGTATGTGAAATCTCTCCCAAATCTCTCTAAGTATGTGAAATCTCTCCCAAATCTCTCCAAGTATGTGAAATCTCTCTCAAATATCTCTTTGTATGAGAAATCTCTCTAAGTATGTGAAATCTCTCCTAAATCTCTCTAAGTATGTGAAATCTCTCCCAAATCTCTCCAAGTATGTGAAATCTCTCTCAAATATTTCTCTGTATGAGAAATCTCTCCAAGAATATCAAATCTCTCCCAAATCTCTCCAAGTATGTGAAATCTCTCTCAAATATCTCTTTGTATGAGAAATCTCTCCATGAATGCCAAATCTCTCCCAAATCTCTCCAAGTATGTGAAATCTCTCCCAAATCTCTCTCCAAAGTTTCCCGTAACTTTTTAGAATCATTCGGGTCATTCCGACACTTAACCGTGTCAAAAACGGCTTAAAACGGGGTAAAAACGAGAAAAATGGACATTAGGAACCGAAACCTCTCGAGAAGAGAGAAGCTTCTTAGGACCCGAAGGTCCTCTTAGGGACCGAGAGCAAGGAGGAGCCGAACCCTCCTGAGCCGAAGGTCCTCTCAGGGCCGAACCTCGCCCAGGAGGAACCGAACCCGAACCCTACTTAAGAGGAACCGAACCCGAACCCCGCTTAAGAGGAACCGAACCCGAACCCCGGAAGAACCGAACCCGAAGGTACTGTTCACCACTGTTCATTCGGCACATTTCGGTCGGATGCGTCGCCTCTTATCTCCGGACCGAACCCCCCTCGCCTTCGCCTTCGCCTCCCTTCGCTTCCTCGCCCCCTTTCGCTTCCCTCTGTTTGTTTCGTTTCCGGCTACAGCCCCCAGCAAGGACCGAACCTCGGCCTAGGGACCGAGAGGTCTCGCTGGGAATGCTTTTCTTCCCGGTTTTCGCGTAATTTTGCGTTTAAGGCCCGTTTTTAATTATTTTAACGTGGGATTTTCACCCAAAATCATATTTTAACATAATAAACTATAAATATTCACAATTTAATCATATTTTCATAAAAATCTTTATTTAAATAATAAAAGTTAGTGGGTAAAGTACAAAGAGGTGGAGTGTTGACTTTGTTTTACCTTATGACACAAGCAACCACTCCCACACCCACTCTATGACCAGCCACACCTCCCCACCTTACCTAGGTCACTTCAATGTGCCTTACACTCAATCTCTACTCATTCCCACGTTTTTTTAGAGCTGGAACAAAACACCCTCTCTCCTCATTTCTCTCATTTGCACTTATTTCACTAAGTATCAACCACCACTTTTCTCTCAAACTTTTTCTCCACAAATTTCGAGATTCAAGGCTGATTTTCAAGTGTTCTTCCACTATTAGTAAGTATAATTCATCCTCCTTATGATTATTTCACTTGTTATACTCAAATCATGGATATCTTACACAAACTCCATCATGGTTGTGTTAGAGCTTCGAATCTTCAAGTGATTCTTCAAGTGTTCATGGGTTGAACACTTCTCTTCTTCAACACTTATCTACTGAAATCACTCAAGGTGAGTTCATACCCCCACATTTTCATGTTTTCTCAAGTTTTTAAGGGGGGAATACAAGTTAAAACACCAAGAACATAACTAAAATTTTCTAACAGCCTTCATCAGAAAAGTTCAACTCCATTCACGGACTGTTTTGGGCATCTTAAACATTTTTGTTTTCAAAACTGTACAAGGTGCAAATAGTTTAAGATTTTAGCTTTAAAATGACTACTTGCAAATCTCCATAAGATTTTTCTACAATTTATGGTGATTTTTACAAAACTGCCTATCATTTCAAACAACAATCCGGACCAGTCCGTGATTTTGGACTTATTCACCCAAGTTGGAGGTCATTAAAAATCGTGATAAAAATTATGAGTAAACTAGACACATTTTGTGAACTCTCAGAATTTACGGATCTAGTTTTCGACTTCGTATGATTTTTCTATGATTTTTCCAAAACAGTGCAGAAAAGCCAAAGTTAGCCAACAGCATATAAATATCATAACACTTTGTATTACGTTGAGCAAAGTGTATAATCATAAGTTCTAATTATTGAATGTGTTTCTTTGTTAGTTTATCATCATGAACTGAAACTAAGTCATTCGTAATAAATATTATGCATTCATTTTAGAACAAGTATAATAAACTATAAAGAGTATAGTTTGATAAATTTATAACACTAATACATTTCCATAAAAGAGTTCATACATATTACATACATTTTAGATAAACTATAATAGGTATAGTTTATGATACATCACTCAACACACTCGTACAGAAAGAGTACATTCATACAGAAAAGATTTATATTCACACACATTTCACGTAAACTTGTTAACCTATATCGTGAGACTCTCTCTCTCCCCCCGTACGTCCGAGTGCGGGATATAATTCCTGGTAGTTATAATCAGAATCTCCTTGAGGGAGAACGTGATACTTGTATATAGATCTATATTGGGTTTGACACCCCACACCTTGCTGCTAGCTACAGTGGGACCTGCAGGTCTACGGGTGACAAATGTCATTTCATTTTCGCGACGCCTGAGAAACGTTGTGGCAGGTTCACATAGTCACAGTATGATTATAGCGACTCACCTAGGGAGATAACAATTCATAAAGTTTACGGGATTTTATAAAACCTAAGTAGGTTTTAGGTTGATTTAAAATTTACTTTCCATATCAATTCAACCTCATGACATTTCTACTAAGTAAGAATGATTTCTTATACATTTTTGGTCTTTGGTTATAAGGCTACATTATACGGATTTTAAGGAAAATATCGAATTTTTCTGAAACAAACGCGACCTTTACATGTGAAAGACTTCTACTAAGTTTTATAATAAAAGCTTATGAACTCACCAACCTTTGTGTTGACACTTTTCAAACAACTTGTATTCTCAGGAAATCACTAAACAGGTAATCAGGTGCTTTTGAGGATGGGACGTTAAGGTGTCAAACTTTTCATATTTTGTCAACATATTGTAATTGATTTTGAAACATGTAATTCATACAAGTGATGTAACTTTTTCAATTATATATGTTGGTTGTGTTTGCTTAAATTACTATTGAAATTGTGGGTATGATACTATACATGAAGTCCTCCACCCCCAGACGTTTCCGCCATCCTTGGTTTGGGGGTGTGACAGTTGGTCCATGTGGTGGCCTTCTGGTGGTGCCACGTGTCCAATTCTGGTGGTGCCACGTCACCCCCTATCGCGTATCAGCCTTCAAACTTAGAAAAATCATAACTTTCGCATACGAGCTCCATTTTCGACGTTCTTTATATCCACACGTAGGTAAAATAAGGATCTACAACTTTCGTTTAGACTCCGTCGGCTAATTCTCGACCGATCTCAAATTTAATAGTAGGAGACGTTTAGATTGTTAAATGACCGCGAAGAATTCACAACTCCTTCATACGGACTCCGTTTTCGTATGTCTTTTTACCATTGAGTTCCTATTAATGAGATCTTCAACTCTCATTTAGGTCGCGTAAGCCAAAAATCGCTCGAACTAAAATTCGAGTTTCGGGTTGTGCACTGCTAAGCCGAATCTTAGAAAAATCATAACTTCCTCATACGAAGTCAGATTTGTGCGTTCTTTTTATCGATGCTCTTAATTTAACATATTCTACGACTTTTGTTTAGATTTCTAAGGATAAATCTCGCTCTATCATAAATTCACTATTTACGCTTCCCGGTGCCATGCCGGTTTTGCCGTAAAACTTCGACAGGCCATAACTTCTTCGTTATAACTCGGATTTCGGCGTTCTTTATATGTACGGAAATCTTGTGTCATATTCTACAACTTGGTTAAGATTATTTATACTAAATAATCTTTTGTCGAAAAGTCATTTTCGACCCCTATTGCCTCTAAATTGACTAGCCCGGATCTGCGGGCGTTACAATTATCTCCCCCTTAGGATGATTACGTCCTGGAATCATCAAAGAAACAGGGCTCAGATGATGACTCCATTTTTTATCTATTCATCCTAAGTCATAACTTCGACGTTTCTTCGAACGAGTATCTAACTCTTAGACTCCTTGACTGCAGGTGGTGCTCGATCTTGTATACGCTCTCTATCTCACGTTAGACTCCAAATTATGACCTTCAAGTCACAATCTCGATCCTCGCTGGATACGAACTTAAGATAAGTTCTTTTATTAATACAATGGACCGATGTGTCATATTCTAATGACCTCTCATCGTATGTTGCAATGCTCAGACTCATGTCTCTTAGAGTCAAATTCCAGAACAGTCTATACCTTCCTTCATGTAAAAGTCACATCTAAAAAGGTACAGTTTTTAGCAACCATCAAGATACTTTTACTGATCGCTTTGATTAATTCTTCCGGCTTAAGTCGGTGCTACATCGAACTTGGTTCTCTGAACCACGTAACATACTTATCGTAGTCGGACTCAATTCGATATGACCACTCGGGTCGGAATATCAACAATCTTCTTGGTCATTACCGAAACAATGGTAACAACACACTTGAATAAAACGAAATCAATTACTAGCTTCTTGGTAACCTTGTGAATTTCCCTGATCCAAGCGTGAGTCCTGTGCTTCTGGTAGTATATGCATCTACTACCTTTCACACCTACTCATACTCGTCCCAAGTATTGTCTCGCAGTTTCCCAAGTTATTATCACAAAACAATTTTTAACACATAAAAATGTGTCCAAACAATCACAAAATTTTCCCTAGACTCTACTAGGACTTCTTCTATGCGTATCTTCAATCATCAATTCTGCTTCAGCTCGGTGGAAATACCATACGATGGGTCAACTTCATGAATTACGCCAATCATTCCATCATCCTGCCAATCGAAGGTGTACTTCGGACGTACTGTACTCCTCTAAACGTACTGAATGACATATTCTAAAGGCAAGATACCACTCTTATGATATCTTCCGATAGGTGTCATTCACTATCGTAAGCCTTTTCATTTCCTCCACTTACTCAATTCTCTATGAGTCCTTATCATGACATTCTATTCTCCAAAGCAAGCATTTGGTGTATCGAGACGTGAGTATAGATAGACGAAGAATTAGACGCGTATTCCTCCTTATTACTCCAAAAAGTTACATGCCAGTTCTAATATCGTAATTAAACGTTTAGAAACCTGAGCACATAAAATTTCCAGATCCGGTCGGCAACAGACCATAGATCCGATCATATAATGCATATCATAAATCATTTAGCACATAAAAGCATGTTAGGAATTTTCCCTAAATAAGCTAGTGCTTGTGTTTGTTCAGGTGTATTACCTAAATTTTATTAAACATACTCCTTATAATCATTGTTTAGCATTCTAAGTTTAAGTCTAGAAATAACTCCATATTACTTGTTCGCTTAAACTAATGCTTTGATACCAACTGTGACATCCCCATTTTCACGGCCACAAAAGACCGATTTTGTTTATACTTTATAAAAATCAGAGTTCTTCTTTTAATAAAAATGTTGCGGAATTCGTTCCCAGAAAAACACGATAAATACGTTATTAAAACATTTTTGAAGAAACGTATTTTATTCATTTTAAAACGTTTGGGATGTCATCGTCAATACAGGAACATAAGCATAAACAGATCTTACATTTATTTACACTAGTGATCTACATCTCTTTAATCTCTCAGTGTAATGTGACTTCATATCAACACCTGTGATATAAATAAACTGAGTGGGTCAGGTTGGGAAACCTGGTGAGTACATAGGGTTTTCAACCCACAATAATATAATTATTATGTTTAAATAATCAAACAATCAACCCACTTACCCATCCCCATTATCTTCTTTATTCTTAAGGGTCTACCCTAAGAATCAACTATTTCTCATTCCTTCATTCCTAAGGATCATCCTAAGGAAACAACATGAAGTCCATTGTCGCCAATGACACATTGGTCAAGCGCAGCTGCTAATCTTGTCACTTAGGCGCAGCTGCCAGAATTGGGACATTTTCTATGAGACGCTTCTGCCGGTATTGACCTTTAAACGCTACTATCATGGTCATAAGGCTCCCTATTAGGCGCAGCTGCTGATACTGTCCTTAGAGCGCAGCTGCTAGGACGTTTACCATAGATCTAAAACATCTACGGGTTGTGGCGCAGCTGCCAGTGCTCATCTATAGGGTACTAGGTCCACTGCTGCCAATGTATACCCATAGGGCACTAGGTCCATGCTACTAATGTTCCTCTATATCAACTTTTATCGCTCATTATTCATCTACCCATGTTTTACCCAACATATTTTGTAGATATAAAATACTTTATACATTTTACATCATTTAAAACATGTATAAAAATCTTTCATCAGCATAGACAACAAGTATTTAGACAATATGCACACATAGCACGTAATTTATAATAAATACTTCATATCTATGTGTAAGATGAAAAGGACCATGCACTCACAACATGTAAATTATATAATAAATACTTCATATCTATGTGTAAGATGAAAGGGACCATGCATTCACCTGATAGGTGGTGACTCAACACTCGGACAGCGCTTCGATACTCTCAAAACAATTTCCTTTGATAAAACCTAGTATCAATACCACTAGGTTTAGTCTAACGATAACCACGAAAAATTAATTATCTGACTATTATTATTATTATTATATAAGCGTTAATAACACTCAATATAACTCATAATAATAGCCCAAATAATTATTTTAAGGACCTAATAACATTCCTATATTAAAACATAAGCTAAACTAAAGATAGGTTAGGCGTAGCTCACTTACAGCGGGTTTTTCTCGAAAACCGGGCTTCACTGGAGCAGCGTTCCCGAGCCGAAAGGCTCTTTTCTCGGAGCCGTCGGGCGCTCCAGGGATTCCGCCTCGTGCTAGGGAGTTACCCTAGGCTTTAGGGGGTTAGGGAGGCTTAGAGAGAGAGTTTAGAGAGAGAAAGAAGAGGGTTGAGGTGTGAAGAGAAGTGAATGCCCGACACCTCTATTTATAGGAGGTCTGACTGGTGGACTCGCCGAGTCTGAGTCATGACTCGCCGAGTTGGTCCATGTGGTGGCCTTCTGGTGGTGCCACGTGTCCAATTCTGGCGGTGCCACGTCACCCCCTATCGCGTATCAGCCTTCAAACTTAGAAAAATCATAACTTTCGCATATGAGCTCCGTTTTCGATGTTATTTATATCCACACGTAGGTAAAATCAAGATCTACAACTTTCTTTTAGACTCCGTAGGCTAATTCTCGGCCGATCTCAAATTTAACAGTAGGAGGCGTTTAGACTGTTAAATGACCGCGAAGAATTCATAACTCCTTCATACGGACTCCGTTTTTGTCTGTCTTTTTACCGTTGAGTTCCTATTAATGAGATCTTCAACTCTCATTTAGGTCGCGTAAGCCAAAAACCGCTCGAACTAAAATTCGAGTTTCGGGCCGTGCACTGCTAAGCCGAATCTTAGAAAAATCATAACTTCCTCATACGAAGTCAGATTTGGGCGTTCTTTTTATCGACACTCTTAGTTTAACATATTCTACAACTTTCGTTTAGATTGCTAAGGATAAATCTCGCTCTATCATAAATTCACTATTTACGCTTCCCGGTGCCGTGTCGGTTTTGCCGTAAAACTTCGACGGACCATAACTTCTTCGTTATAACTCGGATTTCGGCGTTCTTTATATGTACGGAAAGCTTGTGTCATATTCTACAACTTGGTTAAGATTATTTATTCTAAATAATCTTTTGTTGAAAAGTCATTTTCGACCCCTATTGCCTCTAAATTGACTAGCCCGGATCTGCGGGCGTTACACATGCCCTGCTGATCAGAGAGTGAGGTGTGCTATGAACCTATTGAGGCTCGGGGCGAAGGATTGGTGGAGATTGACCATGAGGTCATGTCCGGATGCGTAGTGGGCTGCGGTTTCGTGGGATCAGTTCCGGGAAATGTTCAGTACCCGTTATGTTCCACGGGTTGAGAGGGAGAGGTTGGCTCAGGAGTTCCTAGAGCTGAAGCAGGATACAGAGTCAGTGACATAGATCACCAGGATGTTTACTGAGAGGGTGATGTTTTGCCCAGAGTTTGCTTTAGAGCAGGCTCAAATGTCCTGATATCTGAGTATGCTCAAGAGGGATATCAGGCAGTTTGTGTCTACGTAGAGGTGCGAGACTTTTGCTGGAGTTGCAGGAGGCCGCTCGGCAGCGTGAGTTGGAGATTGAGCTACAGTTGAAGGAGCAGAGGCATGCCCCAGCATAGTCGTAGCCAGCACCGAAACGGTCAAAGATCGTTGATACTAGATCGGGAGATCAGAGCAGCCGCAGTTGTGGAAAGTTCAAGAAGGGTCACACTGGAGTTTGTAGGTCCGGTGGTGCGTGCCGCAAGTGTGGGGGAGAGGGGCATTACGCAAGGTATTGCCGTCAGACAGCCCTAGTCGAGGATATGAGGATTTGCTATCAGTGTCAGCAGGTTGGTCACATGCGAGCCAACTGTCCACAGCTTGCTGCAGGACCGGTGCAGGCTCCAGCACTGGCTACTTTGAGGATTTCAGGTGGAGGTCAGGGTGGAGTAGAGCCCCTGAGGGCTCAGGGGCGTGCTTTTCAGCTTAGAGCAGAGGAGGTCAAGGCAGAGCTGGATTCAGCTGCGGGTATGTTTCCTTTTTTATATCTTGTTTTCTTATGATTGTTGTGGAGTATTGCATATGCTAGTCATGTTTGCATGATTTATTGAGTTGTATTGTTCGCCTTTTCATCTGGGTTATCTTTGGTAGAGGGTTTTATAGCTAGGAGTTGTAGCTGGTTAGTATCCAAGGGATAGATGGTCAAGATTGGTTGTATGGTCTTGTTGTTGGGTATAGCATTCGTGATGTGAGAAGTGTTCAGCTAGGAGTTGGACTCCCTTGGGATTCGAGATGTGCAATTATGGGAGAGCAGTTTTGTGAAAATTACTCGTTCAGAGGAAAGCAGTTTATGGATGAGGAAGGCATGGGATAGAGATGATTGTTCTAGACCTGATGAGTCACCAGTATTTGGAGGTCAGTGTTCTAAGTAGGGGAGAGTTGGAAAATTCTCAGGAGGATCGAAAAGTATCTGATTATGATTAGCTGTTTGGAAGTTGGTGGTGTTTCAGTCAGCCAAGAGTGTGGGCTGGTATGAGTAAGTCGCAAATTAGTGGGGGCAGGAAGCAGACCATGGAGTCAGGGTAGACAGTGTTTGATGTTAGGCCTGGGTTAGGCCATGAAAAGGATTCAAGGATCGGAATGGAGTTAGAGTTCGGAACCCCTAGAGGGCTAGAATAGTATGTTCGGGAGAGAGTCCCAGGAAGGATAGTTCGGGATAGGATACGAGAGTCTGAGCGGTCTGGGGAGACTGAAGGCATGTGGGCATACCAGTCAGGCCGAAGGCTCGGAGAACGATCCAGATAGGATGAGGGCCTTGAAGGGCGATCCAGACATGCTGAAGGTTCTGAGAGTGGTCTAGATTGGCTGAAGGCCTGGTAAGGCGGTCCAGTCATGCTGAAGACTCAGTAGGTGTTAATAGATCGATATGAGGAGATGGATTGAGTATGCTACGGTGCAATGGCAACCAGTAGGTCTGGCCCCGGGTATTGATCATGTTAGTGGGAGGCAGTGCATGGACTCGAGAGTCCATGCAAGTACATCATGTTAGTGGGAGGATGTTGCTATGGTATGTGATCTGTTAGATCGGTTGATTAGTTGTGAATGGTTATATGTTATATTTTATATGTTTATGTGCACATGGTTGTTGGACTGGATTGGGTTGAGGCGGATCCTGCTTTGTGCTGTAGGCCAACATACCCAGGACGCACCGGTTATCCCGAAGGCCCAGCGAGCGGTCTAGATAGGCTGTTGGCCCCACGAGGGCGGACCAGACGTGTCGAGGCTTGGAGAGTGGACCAGGCCGACTGAAGGCCCGATGCGGGCGGACCAGTCATACTGTAGACTCAGAGAGTGGACCAGTTGGGTTGAAGGTCCGGTGCGGGCGGACCAACCACACTGTAGACTCGAGGGATTTGGCTAGACTTGGAGGGTGGACCAGGTGGACTGAAGGCCCGATGCGGCGGACCAATCACACAGTAAACCCGAATTGCATGGTTGTTCTATGTTCTGTTATGATATGGCTTGTTATGTGTATGGTATATGTGGTTGGTATTTTGGGGGTATCTCACTAAGCTTTCGGGCTTACAGTTGTGGTTTAAATGTTTCAGGTACTTCAAGAGACCGTGGCAAGGCAAAGGTGTGATCGTATCGCTCCTCATGTTTACGTTTTATGTTATGGTTTTGGGAATACTCTGATAATAAATGTATTGAAAACCTTTTTATAATAACATAATGAATTTGGGTTGTTGTTGAAAAGTTTAAATTGGTTTGAATTTTTAGATGTTGCAGGCTTGGTAGTCAGGTAATGATATTATTGTGAAAAATGCAAAAGGAAAAGGGTTGAATGCATGGAATAGAACATACTTTCATTAATTTTTATTGGTAGATGTTATGATCGTTTGTAATCTTTTTCAGGGGTTATGACCTTCTTGGTGTACTATGTGAGGACAATAGCAACCATAAATGAAGACAGTGTACTTATGGGTCTAATTCCAAAATTTTCAAGCAACCCCTCCGTAATGGCAATGTACTTATGGCGTTATACCAACAATAGCTTCAGAATATCCCAAAGTCCTCAAGCATACATCAGACCATGAAGTGTGTTGCCCCTACAAAGAGGAATATGCTCCTCCTATGCATGAAGGCAATGTTCTTACGGGACTATACCAAAAACTGCATCAAACTATTCCAAAGTCTTCAAGCATACATTAGACCATCAACAATAGACAACCAGTAATAAAAACTATAGCCTCCACCACCATACCACTATTTTCCTCTGTCGCTTACCCTATCCCTCTCTGTCTCTCTAAAAACCTCCTCACTACTGCCACATATAAGTTTCTCTAAAAAGAACCAACATCACTGCTGACCTTCTCCATCTCTTTGACTGTATGTGAAACTATATGTGTATGCTTACAAGTCCTGAAATGGACTATTGGTTTTAGTTTTCACTGATTTCTTTGTTTGGTTTGGTTGTAGGTTTAACGAAGTTTCAACAATCCAATCTTCAATTGGGTAAGTCTATTTTCTTAATTTTGTATTGGTTTGGTTTCCTAACTATGGTTTCCATTTAAATTTGATATTTATTGGTTTAGCGATATCTCTCTTTCAAGTTTTTAGCACTAATTTATTTCTGATGTAGACAATCTATGTGAAGTAATCTACAGACAAGAGCTCCCCAAACTTTACCAATAAATGAAGATCAAACCTCGAGAATATAAAGCATGGAAAAGTCAATTCAGACTAATGGTTTTATACTATATGTATTAGTATTGTTGCTAGTCAACGTACAACATCTCTTCCGTGACAACCTGAAATTTCTATCTTGTAAAGCCATTCAATTAAATGAAAAGTCAGACATGTTTCTGTTGACTTTTAACTTTGTTAAGGGTCTTTATGAGAGTTCTAAGCCTATTATATTCAAGGTTTGTGTGTTAGGATGTGTTAACTTAAGTTCGTTGAGTTGAAATCAAGTCGGAAACACCTTCACTAGTAGTTCACGGCCGCAAACTAGGGTTTACGGCCGTAAACCCATGGCCAGCCATGAACCCCTCTCTTATGTGTGAAGTTTCTTCATTATTCTTCATTTATCACATCTCCAAGTCAAGAACTCTCATTTATCTCTCAAGTCTCAACAAGAATATCCCCTTTGATCTTCAAAAGTGTAAGTGATTCTTCCATTCTTTCTTGATAACCTTCTTATTCAAGTGACACTCTATGATTTCATCCATGAATTTATCTCTTTTGGGTTTAGATATTCAAACCACCAAGAACAGCAAGAGCACACACTTGTTCTTGGGGCCGAAAACACCTCCAAGAGTTACATTAAGTAAGTATCCTTTCCTTATACTTGTTATCCATTAGAAGCTCTTGATTTCCAACCAAGAAACAACCAAATTTGGATGATCTTCAAGAGTTCACGATCGTGAACCATTCATGTGGCCGTGAAACCTTCATAAGATCTTGATATGGTCGTGAACCCTTCTTAGTCCATAAGGTGGCCGTAAACCCTTCATAGGATCAAGCCTAGGGCCGTAAACACTTCATGTGTGACCGTGAACACTCATTGGCCGTAAACATTTCATGTGTGGCCATGAACACTCTTTGGCCATGAACACTTCCTTGTGTGGCCGTGAACACCTTTCATACAATCACATATGATTGTAACACTTCATTTTAAGTTTTTCCTTGTCCCTAAGGATGTTTCCCTTACATGTTTAGTTGTTATATACACTAATTACATGCATATATGTGTTATTATATGCTTAATAGGATCCGTTTGTGCTCGAGACATCTCTGGGCATACTTAGCATCCTATATCGATCTTTCATCCGAATCACTCACTACAGGTGAGTTCATACCCCTACAACTACGCTTTTAAATACTTTTAAATGATTTTAGGGGGGGGGGGGGGATACAAGTATAGCACAATGAAATTGTGTTAATCATTTTACATGTGAAAACAACATTCAATAGGATTTCTTATACTCAAACTTGTTGAAAACTCTTTTAAATATTTTATAAACTTCTTTATATATCAAATCATATTCGTCTATCTATTTACGTATAAGTATGCTTAAATAGAATTAGGACTATTGCTAGATACCTTGACTCATGTTCCTTGTTTGGTTGTGGGCTAGAGGTAGGATCATTAGTCCGAATGTCAGTTACATCATAGTTATACTTATTAAATAGGTATGTGAATATTCAACCCATTTTAAGGATTATACTTAACTTAGTTGCTTGGTAAGTAATTGAGTCTTTTCTATGCATCAGTAACAGTCAAACAGTTATACTAGTAAACTATAATAGGTGTAGTTTAGTGGATTACTACTTACTATTTCTAGAACAATGAATCTTACATGAGTCAGTTCAAACATAATATAACTAGAACAGAAGGAACATACTATAAAAAGAACAGAAGGAACATACTATACGCTAGAACAGAAGGAACATGCTATACAAATACAATAACAAAGATAACATTAATATGAGCGACTACTTCATGGCATGTCAATATACTGTTGTGTCACGTTTTGTAAGCAGAGTCTCCTGGAGGGAGAGCGTGAATATGTGTATAGATTTATACGAGATTGACCATCATACACCTTGTTGCTAGCTACAGTGGGACTACAAGTTTACGGGTGACAAATGTCATACCATTTCGATGTCCTTGGAATGTCGTGTTTTATACTAGTCAATCAAGCATGGTTATGATCTCATCACATTTTACCTTAATTAAACAAATATGTTTTAAGGTAGTTAGCACTTCAGTAGTTACTATATACAATACTACTGCACATCTTTATTTTCCCATTACATTCATATAGTGATCTTCTCACATAAACGGTAATGTAAACTATTTTCTGGTAATGATAGTTATATACTTGGGAAAAACACTCACTTTTACAAAAGAACAAACATAAAATACAGTTGGGTCTAGGTAGAAGACTACTTTCCATTTTAGTAGAAAATATAGGATTTTCTAGGAATTATACAAACATTTAAATCAAACACTTATAAACATTTACAAACATTTTCATCAAACTAATGCAAACTTTTGGACACTAAAATACTTATGAACTCACCAGCTTAAACGTTGATCTACTCTTTCAAAATAACTTGTATTCTCAGGTCACCATTAGACAGGTACAAATGGCTAGGTTTTGAGAAGACGAAGCACTTTCAAGACTCGTCTTTTATTTTGATATATATATATATATATATATATATATATATATATTTGGTGTCTTACAAATACATTCAAAACACACATGTATAAATTATATTACTAATGCAATGGATGATATTGTTGCTTGTTTTACTATTGTGCATTGTTATGATACTGAACACGATGTCCTCCGCCCCTGAACGTTTATGTCGTTCCGGTTTGAGGGTGTGACATCTTCACAGTTTGGTATTTTATAGTCTTTAGATATCATCCATCTTATGGACTTTAGATATTATCCACCTGGACATACGATGACCGCTTTGCTTCCCTTTGTAATTAAGTTTAAATTTCTATTTCTTTTTTATTTGTACTCTATCCCAAATTTTATTGATGGATTTCAAGGGATTTATTATTTAAAATAAATTGTAGGTAAATACTTAGACATAACTAAGTAAAATAACAATCGTTGTTTATGTTTATAAATGACATTAGATAATAGTATTTAATGCATTTAATGTTGCAAAAAAACTATCCTTATTAGACATTTTGAATGGATGGCCAAAAATATCAAAATTAAAACATAGTACAAATAAGAGTTAAGTCATGACCTAAAATCAATTGTAAAAGTTATTTAATTAGAAATAAACGAAATTTGGGCCAAATCTCCAAACGGTTTTTTAATAGGAAAATAAATTGAAGGAATCCAGTATAATAAAAACGAAAAGAAATGTTTTAAAAAAAATAACATTAAATTCTATTTTTCGTTTACCCAATTCTTAAAGAATACAACCATGATGCATAACAAATTTGGTTGTCCGATTTTGAATAGTATTTGATCAAAAAACAATTTCCATTTTTGACTATCCATTCCGATTTGTTATGATTTGAACAAATTTAAACGTTGAAAACATATCATTGAATTGGTTGTAGAAAAAACAATGGATGTATTCTGTAGAATATGACATGTTTTTAAAAGAAATTATTCGTCAACTACGGGGACATGATTACATTAATAAAGAAAATGATTTTTTTTTTCAAATGTGTTATCATGAATTACAAATGGTCTATTTTCGACAATGTATGCAAGATATTAAAACACTTATCCAACATGCACATAACAGACTAATACGTTAAACTGTCTTTCGAAAAAAATCAATCGATGAATTGAAAGTAGCTTAATTGAAATACTGGAATAATATATATATATATATATATATATATATATATATATATATATATATATATATATATATAATTTGTATTTGTAAGATAAAAGTGGTAATCACATCCATACAAGTTTTGATTGTAGGTTTCACCTAATTAAAATTGTATGTAATTGCTGAAGCCGAGATTATTATCCTAGATTTAAACTTCAACATAATGGATCCAACATATGAAAACACTTATCAAAATACATTGTTCGTTGTAAAGTAACCGAATCGTTGAAATTAAACGAATTATTGTCCGCCAAAAAGAAACTAATCAAATGTGGTGTATAAAAAAGTGTTACACGATTAATAATGCACAATCAATCACATGTTCATGTATACTTTTAAATAATCCCAACTTTTCATTTTTAGTTTTTGCTGATTTCATTTCTGTTAACATGATTCTTATTGATAATTATCTAGATGTAGTTTGTGCAAAAGAACTGATCGTCTGTAGAAACAAATTTATGAAAAAACTATTCACACCCATCGTTTGGCACGGGTAAACGACTAATATATATATATATATATATATATATATATATATATATATATATATATATATATATATATATACACATCTTAAGAATATCAAGTTACATTTCGAAACAGTTTTGTGATCAATCATTAATTTCATACTTAAAAATGTACCAGCTGTACTCCATCCCCTACATGGTTGCCTTATTTGACATGAATTGCTGAGGAATCCCCAAAGCATGTGTTGTCACCCTGATGAAAGTCCTTGGACTAGGTCCCTTGTGTTAGATGTTTTAGGGACGTAAAGTGAGGATAACGGGAACGGGTAATCAGGTTTATTTGGTTTGATAAAGTTAATAAACTTATTTATTGTGGGTTAAAAACCCTATGTGCTCACCAGGCTCCCAAGCCTGACCCACTCAGTTTCTTGTATTACAGGTAGTGGCGCATGAGCATAGATGTTTGGATGAGAGATAAGGGATTATAGGCCTGTAAATATGAAATAATGTAGTAAGGGTTATGTTGCACTGTTTATGCTTTTGATCTGTATCGAACATGACATCCCAAGTCTTTTAATGAAATACATTTATTTGGAAAATGCTTTTGATAAATATTTATCATATTTTGTTTTGGGACAAATTCCGCAACACTTTTATTTAAAATGTTACTCTGATTTTCAAACAAGCGTAAACAAAAACGGTCTTTTTTTGCCATGAAAATTAGGATGTCACAGTTGGTATCAGAGCATTAGTTTAAGCGAACTAGGAATTTGTAGGATTTCTAGACTAAAAATTAGAATGTTAAGCAATGATTGTGAGATGTGAGCACTAGCTTATTTTAGGAATTGTACCTAAAATGCCTTTATGTGCTAAATGCTTTGTGCCTGATATGCTGTTATTTGTTTGGATCTATGGTCTGTTGCCGACCGGATATGGAAACCTTATGTGTTTAGGATTCTAAACATACGACTACGTTATTAGGACTAACATGTAAACGTTTCAGACGGATAAGGATAATTTAAACGTCTATCCTAAATAAAGATCTAAATTCACCTTATGGATTAGATCTCAGAGATGGAGCTAGCTTTCATGATGTGTGGTTGTAGAGGCAGACTACAAACCACCTTTGTAGTACGTCAGTTCCGTAGAGGAGCAGTGCGTTGGTGGAACACCCTGGGGAAGACTTTAAGTCCCAACGAGCCCTTACAACTTACATGGGTAGAGTTCTTAGTGCAATTCAAGCGAAAGTATTGCTCAACGCAAAACTTGCTCGAGCTAGAGAACCAGTTCCTGACCTTGAAGAAGTGAAGCATGCCAATCGATGAATACACGAACAACTTCACAGAGAAGATAGAGTTTGCCTTGCGTCTTGTGCCGGATGAATTGACGAAGATCGGCAAGTACGCGAAGGGACTTCCATGGGAGTATGCAGTGCCAGTACATCAGACACATACTCTAGAGGCAGCTATCTGGGCTGCCAAGTCTGTAGAGGATATGATTAATGGAAGAGTTTCCAGCAAGATTGAGGTTGGCGAGAAGAGGAAACTTGAAGGGTTTGCTAAGCCCAACAATAAGAAGAGCAAGTTCGGTTCGAAGAAGTTCGGGAGAGGAGGAAATGAATTGAAATGGTACGAGAAGTGCAAGAAGAAGCACTCGGGAAAATGTAGTGATGAAGTAACTTGCTACAAGTGTGGGAAAACAAGGAACTATGCCAATGAGTGCACCATCAACAAGTGGGTGTGCTACGAGTGTCGTGAAGAAGGGCACATCGCTAAGGATTTCCCAAAGAAGAAGGAGGTAGGAAAACCCAACATTCCACCGAAGCCGAATAGAAGAGCCTTCCAGATGATGCTCAAGGCTGCGAAGAAGACAACAGACGTCGCTTCAGGTACCTTTCTTGTAAATGGCTTTCCTGCCAATATACTGTTTGATTATGGAGCAAAATACTCCTTTATGTCACATAAGTTTGGTAGGAAACTAGAATTTACCGTAGAGAAACTTGATAATGCCTTTGTTGTGGAAGTTGCCAGTGGCAAGTTTGTACCTGTTAGTGATCATATTAGGAACGTCGTCATCGACCTAAACGGAAACAAGTTCCATGAAGAGCTATTGCCCATAGAGTTGAATGGTTTCGACATTGTTCTGGGAATGTACTGGCTTAGTGCCAACGATGCTGAGATTCTTTGAAGAAAGAAGATAGTTAGGGTAAATCCCCCTTGGAAGGAGTCATTTATGGTGTACGGGGACAAACACAGAGTGAATTCTGGAATCATCACCCTGATGAAAGCAAGAAAATGTTTATCCAAAGGATGTGCATCATATTTGGCATTTGTGATCGATGCTAAGAAGGAAAAGAAGGAGGTGCAGAATATACCAGTCGTATGTGATTATTCGAAAGTCTTTCCCGAAGATCTTCCCGGATTACCGCCTGATAGACATGCGGAGTTTCGTATAGACTTGTTACCAGGAACAACACCGATAGTAAAGGCACCATACCGACTAGCACCGAAGAAAATGAAGGAACTGATGACGTAACTTTAGGAGTTGGTGGACAACGGTTCCATTAGACCGAGTTCATCACCCTGGGGAGCTCCGATGTTATTCGTGAAGAAGAAGGATGGAAGCATAAGAATGTGTATAGACTACCGAGAGTTGAATAAGGCAACAGTGAAGAACAAGTACCCTTTGCCAAGGATTGATGACCTATTCGATGAGCTGCAAGGTTCGAGCTATTTCTCAAAGATCGATCTGAGGTCAGGATATCGTCAGTTGAAGGTGAGAGAGTAGGATATCGAGAGGACTGCATTCAGAACAAGATATGGACACTATGAGTTCTTAGTCATGTCGTTTGGACTAACCAATGCTCCAGTAGCATTCATGGATTTGGTGAACAGGGTTTGTAAACCATTCCTCGACAATTCCGTGATAGTGTTCATAGATGACATTCTCATCTACTCGAAAAGCTAGGAGGAGCATGGCTAGCATCTATGAGAAGTTTTGGAAGTATTGAAGAGGGATAAACTTTATGCAAAGTTCTCAAAATGTGTTTTTTTTGGATCCGAGAAGTCCAATTCTTGGGCCATGTGGTTAAACAAGAAGGGATAATGGTTAACCCAGCAAAGATCGAAGCTGTAATGAAGTGGGAACGATCAAAAAGTCCCACAGAGATTCAAAGCTTTCTGGTATTAGCCGGATATTACTGATGATTTATCAAAGGATTTTCTTCGATAGATGCTCCATTAACAGCTTTGACCCACAAAGGAGCTACTTATACGTGGAGTGAGAAGCATGAAGAAGCATTCGAGAAGTTAGAGAAGAAATTATGAGAAGCACCGATCGTTTCTCTATCCGATGGAGTTGAAGATTTTGCGATGTATAGCGATGCGTCGGGATTCGGGTTGGGCTGTGTTCTGACCCAAAGAGAAAAAGTGATAGCATATGCCTCTCAACAATTGAAGGAGCACGAAAAGAACTACCCCACTCACGATTTGGAGTTGGCAGCGATAGTTTTTGCTCTAAAGATATGGAGGAATTATGTAACGACCAAAATTTCAAAACAATTAAAAAATTTCAAAAACAACCCGTTTTAATAACGTTGCTACAAAAAGGTTTTCAATACATTATTTAACAGAGTATTCCCCAAGTCCATTTCATAAAACACCAACACGAGGAACGGTACGATCACGCCTTTGCCTTGCCACAGACTCCTGAGAACCTGAAAACATAAAAACCACAACTGTAAGCCCGAAAGCTTAGTGAGATACCCCCAAAATACCAACCACGTATACGCCCTTCCAGGCCACAACCTTCCGGTACAAAACATATCTCCTTCCGGCCCATAGCGTAATGCCTTTCGGCCCATAACACATTGTCTTCCGGCCCATAACATATCACCTTCCGGCCCGCAACATAAAAGCATATATATCATGACAGAACATAGAACAACCATGCATACCGGATTACACTCCAGACCAGACAACCATGCACATAACATGTAATCATATAACAGTTCACAGTTAGCAAATCAATCAACAGATCACATAACATATCATTACCCTAACCAAGATACTAGCCTAGCCGATCACTAGCATAACATCACCCTACGACTCATCCAACATAATAATTATGCACATACGCCTTTCCAGGCCATGACCTTCCGGTCCACATCGCATTGCCTTCCGGCCCGCAACATGTAATGCCTTCCGGCCCATAACGTAACGCCTTCCGGCCCATATTCCGCAATATCATACAACAGATAATTACCCGGATTTCCATACAATAAAAGGGTCGGCCTTGGTGCCTTAAACCCGATAGATATAGTGAGGATAACTCACCTTGAAACTGCCGACCGAACAGATAACTCAAGCTGCTCCGATCACTGATACGATCTCCACCACTGGATAGCCATCAATGCACTGAACTCAAAACCATAATCAACAATTACCAAAGTACCCCTAGAAACCACTGGTTAACCCTTGGTCAAATACTAGGTCAAGGTCAACCCCTGACTGACCCTACTCGCCGAGTCAACCCTATGACTCGCCGAGTTCCCATACTCAAAACTTCACTCAACCCGCGACCTAACTCGCCGAGTCACCCCGATACTCGCCGAGTCCAACAACTCTGAGTCCACTTGCGCACAACTCACCGAGTCATCCCTTGACTCGCCGGTTCTCGACTCAACCAGAAACTATTTGGACTTCTTCGACAAGACTCGCCGAGTCCAAAAACAGACTTGCCGAGTCTAAGGCTATCATCAACCTACTCGTCGAGTTGTTCATACAACTCGCCGAGTTTCAGGCCATCTTCATCCAACTCGCCGAGTTGTTCTTCCAACTCGTCGAGTCTCAGCTCATCTTCAAGCAACTCGTCGAGTCCACCCATGTGACTCGCCGAGTACCACCGGTCTGAATCCATACAGAAGCGTTCCAGACCATGCAATTGATCCAAAACATAGATCTAGCCTCCTACCACTCATTCATCACGTAAAGTGGCAAACTTTACGTGAATCCAAATAGATCTATGCATATTGCACTTTAAGGCTAAGGTTTGGGACAAGATAGCTTCATCCAACACTCAACACAGGGACTTTCCTGCATTCCAACTCTCCTCCATTCCAGATATGAGGTAGCAACCTCAGATCTAACCTCTAGATTCCAATATCACCCAAGATAAGATTCCCTCAAACCCCAAAATGAAGAGACAAGATAACAACAGCCTAAGAACGAGATATTACCTCAAAGGAACGCCCCAATCTGCAAGGAACTCGAATCCAAGCAAAGCCCCTTGCTCCACACCTTCAAATTCCCAAACTTTCTTCAACAATTACTTCCCCAAGCTCCAATCCACTCAACAATGGTGCTTCTCCACGATTTTAGGGTTTCAGGGACTCAAAGGGGGGATAAAGAGGCTGGGGAGGAAACATAATGCTCTTTATATAGGGCTCAACCCCGAGAATTAGGGTTTTCTCCACTCAGCGCCTACTCGCCGAGTCCATCTCAATGACTCGCCGAGTTGGCTATTTAACACGCGACCAAGTCGTGACTCTACTCGCCGAGTCCATCCATGGACTCGCCGAGTCACTCTTTCCCAAATTACACTTTTAGTCCCTTCAACTCAACTCTTGCTATTTCGGGATGTTACACATTACATATATGGTACAAAGTGCAAGCTTTTCACATATCATAAGAGTCTATAGTATCTCTTTAATCAGAAAGAATTGAATATGAGGCAACGACGTTGGCTAGAATTACTCAAGGACTACGACTGTAAGATACTTTACCACCCTGGTAAAGCAAATGTTGTCGTTGATGCTCTCAGTCGGAAAATCAATGTTGAAAGGAAAAGGCCAAGAGCGTTGAGAATTGAGGTTGTCTCAACAATTGTGGAGAGTATAAAGAAAGCTCAGGAGGAAGCTTTAGAGAAGAATGACCGAAAAGAAGAACGTTTGGGCAAAACATTACTGTTCGGTACAAACAACCAAGGGTTGAAGGTATTCCAAGATAGGATTTGGGTACCTAAGATGGGAGGAGTAAGAGATGTTATGATGGAAGAAGATCACAAGACCATGTACTCGATTAATCCCGACAGTAAGAAAATGTATAGGGACCTAAAACCCTACTACTTGTGGCCAACGATGAAGCTTGATGTTGTGAAGTATGTGGTTGAGTGT
Organism: Lactuca saligna; assembly: GCF_052625555.1. Classification (NCBI taxonomy): domain Eukaryota; kingdom Viridiplantae; phylum Streptophyta; class Magnoliopsida; order Asterales; family Asteraceae; genus Lactuca; species Lactuca saligna. The sequence goes on from NC_136417.1 coordinate 145,621,514, forward strand.
GTAACATGTGCGAGAGTTAAGGCACAACATCAGAAACCTTATGGGAGTTTAGAACCTTTACCTGTACCTATGGTTAAATGGGAAGACGTCACCATGGATTTTACCACTAAACTACCCAGGAGGAAGAACGACCACTACATGATTTGGGTAGTCGTGAATCATTTCACTAAGAGTGCACACTTCATAGTAGCCAACGAGAGGTGGTCTATGGATAAGCTCGCAAATGCTTACGTGAAGGAGATAGTAAGATTTCACGGTGTTCCTCTAATGATTGTATCCGATTGTGACAGTCGTTCCACGTCAAGGTTCTGGAGAAGTCTACAAGAGGAATTGGGTACGAAGTTGTGTTTAAGTATAACTTACCATCTACAGACTGATGGTCAGAGCAAAAGAACTATTCAAACACTGGAAGATATGCTGAGAGCATATACCCTGGAGTTCCAAGGGAACTGGGATAAGCACTTACCTATGGTAGAATTTTCCTACAACAATAGTTTCCACTCGAGCATCAAGATGGCGCCTTATCAAGCTTTCTACGGACAGAAGTGTCGTACGTCGTCTTGTTGACTTGAGGCTGGAGAAAAGCAGTTTATGGGCCCCGAGATAGTCCATGAGACTGCTGAAAAGTTGAAGGTGATTAGGCAAAGAATGTTAGCAGCTCAGGATCGTCAGAAGAGCTATGCTGACAAGAAAAGACGACCGATAACCTTTGAAGTTGGGGATTCAGTTTTGCTTAAAGTCTCACCATGGAAGGGACTTATAAGATTTGGGAAATGAGGGAAGTTGAGTCCAAGGTTTATTGGACCATTCAAAGTTCTTCATAGGATTGGGAACCAAGCTTACAAGCTCGAATTACCCGAAGAACTATATGGTATTTATAACACCTTCCATGTGTGTTATTTAAGGAGGTTCACGGGAGAAGTTCCCGACATAATTCCAATCTCAGAGTTAAGAATGGATGAGAATAGGAGGCTGATTGAAGAGCCTGAGGCAATTGTTGAACGTAAGACTAAGAAGTTATGACGCAAGATGGTCGACTTGGTGCTGTATCATTGGAAACATATTAATGGGCCAAATCTCACTTAGGAAACAGAGAGTGACATGATGAGTCGCTACCCGTATCTATTTGCTGATACATGATTCCGGGATGGAATCATCCTAAGGGGGAGAGAATTGTAACGCCCGAGTTTCGGGACTAAGCATTTTTAGACGATGTAATAGCCTAGGTAAACTATTGTAACACTTTTGAAGTAATAAAGATGAAATATTTGAATACTATGTGAATTATGTGTATTTATAAATGTATAATAAATAAAGAATAAAAATAAGCATCAAAATTGAAGTGTTAGATAAACCTATATCTTTACATAAAGTTTTAGTGGTCGAAACAAGGATTCCGGGGATATAAACAACATCGAAATTCGAGTTATAACGAAGAAGTTATGGCTTGTCGAAGTTTCGCAACGGAACCAACACAACACCGGGAAGCATAAATAGTGAATTTACCATAGAGGCATAGAGCGACTTTTAGCTTTAGCGATCTAACCGAAAGTCGTAGAATACGTTAAACCAAGAGCATCCATAAAAAGAACACCTAAATCTGACTTCGTATGAGGAAGTTATGATTTTTCGAAGTTTCGGCTTAGTAGTGTACAACCCGAAGTTCAAGTATTAGATCGAGCGGTATTTAGCCGACACGACCTAAAAGAGAATCGAAGATCTCGTTAATAGTAGTGTAACGATAAAAAAAAGATAGGCGAAAACGGACGTTGGATGAAGAAGTTATGGATTTTTAACGGACCAATCCTGTCCCGGCCTATTAATAATACAAAATTTAAAATAAAGTCAAAATGAGCCAACATAGTCTAAACAAAAGTTGTAGAGTACATTCCCGCCTACGCGTGGATATAAATAACGTCGAAAACGGAGCTCGTATAAGAAAGATGAGAATTTTAGAACTTAAGTGTGCAATTTGCGAAGCTAATGCACGGAATGATGATGTGGCCGAACTCCCATCCGTCCGATGAACCCGACTTGGATCGCGACACGTACCCTCACATATGCCCAACATCCGAGCTCGGAACATGCCACGTACAAAGATCCTTCCTCGGTCTAGCTTTGCCCACGTCACACCACCCGGAGACCTCCACCTGGAAATCTTATCAAAGCTACGCCCCGCATAGCTATTCCGAACGCCCAACATTCCGAGGTGCTGAGCGCCTATAAAAGGGTGTGAGGTGCAGCCTTCTTTCCTTACAAATTCAAGTCATATTTCTCTCTCTACTCTCTCTCTCTCTCTAGCTCCTAACCCTCCCCCCTAAGCCTAAGTAAACCCCATAGCACCCGAAGGAAGCCCCGAGGCTCCCGGAGTCCCGAGAAAAAGGGTCTTTCGGTTCGGAAACCCTGCTCCAAGTGAAGTCCGGTTTTCTATAAAACTCGTTGTAAGTGAGAGCTACGCCTACGCTATTTTTAATATAGCTTTTATTTACTTATAGTAACGTTATTAGGAACTTATAATAAGTACTTGGGTTATTATTATGGGTTATATAAGTATTTTTTAATGCTTATATAATAGTAATAATAGTTAGACTATTAATTAGCCTCGGTGAATAATAGACTAAACTCTAGTGGTAATAATACTAGGTTTCGTCGAAGGAAATTATTTTTAAGAAACGAAGCGTTGTCTGAGTTCGGAATCACCACGTTTTTCAGGTGAGTGCATAGTTACTTTCATCTTACATATAAATTTGAAATATTTTATATAAATTACGTGTTGTGTGTGCATATTATCTGTATACTTGCTATCTATGCTAGATGAACAATTTTATACATGTTTTAAATGATTTAAAATGTGTTGGGTAAAACATGGGTAGGTGTAATAGTTGTCGTGTGACAAAATAAAATGATGAGAGGCCTCGTTATAGATGTTATTGATGATCCAGTCATCTATCGGAGTATAGATGACGACCACAGACTATTCTAGACAATCCAGTGGAACACTAGCAAGCTCGCAACCTATAGGTGTTTATTTGAACTGTGTGTTTACCAACAGTACTCCATCCCCCACATGGTTTCCTTATTTGACATGAATTGCTGAGGAATCCCCGAAGCATGTGTTGTCACCACGATGAAAGTCCTTAGACTAGGTCCCTTGTGTTAGATGTTTTAAGGACGTAAAGTGAGGATAATGGGAATGGGTAATCGGGTTTGTTTGGTTTGATAAAGTTAATAAACTTATTTATGGTGGGTTGAAAACCCTATGTGCTCACCAGGCTCCCAAGCCTGACCCACTCAGTTTCTTGTATTACAGGTAGTGGCGCATGAGCATAGATGTTTGGATGAGAGATAAGGGATTATAGGCTTGTAAATATGAAATAATGTAGTAAGGGTTATGTTGCACTGTTTATGCTTTTGATCTGTATCGAACATGACATCCCGAGTCTTTTAATGAAATACATTTCTTTGGAAAATGCTTTTGATAAATCTTTATCATATTTTGTTTTGGGACAAATTCCGCAACACTTTTACTTAAAATGTTACTCTAATTTTCAAACAAGCATAAACAAAATCGGTCTTTTTTGGCCGTGAAAATGGGGATGTCACACTTGTTAATACCTTTGTGTGCATACAAAGATCAATGGTAATAGATTTGAAACAAAAATGTTATAATTGTTTGAAGTTGGGGTGGAAAATGGCCAAAGTTGGAACTGTGAACTGTTGTCATATAGCCACCATGACGTGGTCATAAAGCCATCACGACGTGGTTATTTAGCAGAACAAATATTTAACATGTTAAGCCTCTTTTCTCGAATATATTTCACAAGTTTCAAAGGAAGGGTCTGCTAGGGCGTTTTTGAGGTTATGAAGTTGTCTAGAGAAGGCTATAATCAAGGGAAACTATCACACCCCAAAACCAGGAATGGCAGAAACGTTCTGGGGCGGAGGATATCATTTACAGTATCACAACAATGAATAGTAGTAAACAAGCAACAATATCATCCATTGCATTAATAATATAATTATAATACAAGTATTCTGACATGTTTAATAGACACTAAAGTATGAATCAAAAATAAAAGATGAGTCTTGAACGAGCTCCATCTTCTCTAAACCTTGCATCGGTACCTGTCTACTTGTGACCTGAGGATACAAGTTATTTTGAAAGAGAGTATCAGCTTTAAAGCTGGTGAGATCATAAGTATTTTAGTGTCTGTATTTGTAAGACTGTATTTGTAAGTATGAGTATGTAAAAGTTTTGAATAACCTAGAAAACCCTATACTTCCTACTAAAATTAGCCTTCTACCAAGGCATCTAGTATCTGATTGTGTCTCTTATAAGAGTGTGTATTTTCCCAAATCTGACTATCATTAACCAAAAATATAGTATTTACATTACCGTGCATCGTGTGAATGTTCACGAAGTGAATGTAATGGGGAAATAATATAGTATTGTAGTATTAAAATAAGTGACTACTGCTGTACTAACTACCTTAAACCAAATGAAATTTAAAGTACCATGTGATCGGCCTGTATCCTGCTACCGACTCAATAGTAAAACGACGATGTAAGACGCCATAAGAAATGACATTTGGCACCTGTAGACTTACAAGTCCCACTGTAGCGAGCAGCAAGGTGTAGGATAGTCAATCTAGTATAGATCTATACGCAAACTCATACGCTCCCCAATTAAGGAGATTTTGGATACAACTTGATTAATGGTAAATGTGTGAATTGAGTTAAAATCTTGGATTAATTGGTTGATAACTTGATTATAATGTTATTGTAAGTGTTTAGAAGCTGACTAGAAGCTTTTCATGGTAATTCCATGGTTGAATCCATGTATTTGATCATTAGGGTTTGAAACCCTAAATGATGAAATTTATGGTTTTAACACTGTAAATTTTCAAACAAAAATTTTCATTTTCAAACACAATAAAACACATGTCACATTTTCTCAAAAATCTCAAGTATCAATTATCAACACATATTTCAAAAATTGTTTATCACAAATCCAGGATCCTCCAAAAATATATCTCCAGCACAGGTGTGTATACAATCAAGTCAGTGCCTTCCCACGATCCTCGGAAGTACTTGAAACACATAACACATAACACGGTAAGCACGAAGCTTAGTGAGTTCCCCAAAATACCACACACAATTCATTTGCCACTCGAGGCTATAACTCAGTAAAACCATCCAGTCAATGTGTCTCAGTGGGACCATTCGGTCTCACAGCTAGGTTTGGACCCTCCGGTCCCACAACTTGGGTTGGACCCTCCAGTCCAATCTCAGTAAACATAATATATAGCATACATATCACACAGAAAAAATGCATAATATCACATAACTCAATAAGCACATAAGACCCTCCGGTCACACACAAATACCACTCATGGTAAAGTATAGTGAGAAGACTCACCTTGTAAGAACTCGGATAATCTCGAACTCGAATCACTGGTTTAGCCTCTGCCTAACACATACGATAATTATCCCTAATTAATAATGGCTCTCATGAAGCTAGACTAACCCTTCTATAACTCACAGAAGGGTTAAAGACCATTTTACCCCTCCATGGGCTTAATAGTCCACAAATTGACCAAACCCTAAAAGTCAACAAAAAATTCAACGTTAGAGAGTACACTACGCGTACTAGTTCTTTACACTGGGCGTATTCAGCTGCCATGCAAGCATCGAGGATGCTCAACCCCTACGTTGTGCATATTGGGATTACGCCCAGCGTACGTCCCAATTTTACTCTTCTCACTCATTTGGTCTTAATCAGTTAAGACCTTGGCTCATATCATAGATCTGGACTCCCTAATTGCTCTTACTCCATAAAGTCAGTGACTTTAAGCGTTTGCATGGCTAATATGGTTACAAACACACAAAACACTCACTTTCTTATCTCAAAAAGCTCATAACTCATGCATGGCTTGATTCCAACGTCCAAGATTGGATTTTTATGACATTACACCACTAAATACACTTAAAAAGGTTGATCATAGTCTCTGGAGCTCAATATCTCATAAAGTCTCCCAACTTTTGGGACAAAAACCGTAAAATACTCTACTATGATGCACAAATCAAAAGAGTAAGAAAGCTTGAAGTTGTATACCTCTATGTGAAGCTCCCAACATAGATATGCTCAGATCCAAGGGCCTGGACTCTCACTCCTTCTTCTCCAAAGCTTCTCCTTCACTTCAAGAACACACAAAGACTCTCAAAGGCTCTCAAATTCACTTACAAGCTCTAAGAATGAAGGTTTAGGGCACAAGAGGGTTTGTTATATGATACTGGTGGCCAGGAATGAGGCCATCATATCCTTTAGAGTAAATTACACGAATGGTCCCTATGGTTTGGGATAATTTGCGTGCTTGGTCCCTAACTTATTTTTTTAACTCAGAAGGTCCCTACTGTTTGTTTTTGTTACGCGCTTGGTCCCTACTATGTGTTTTTGTTATACACTTGGTCCCTGTCTTACCTAAAAAACTATTATTTAAATAGGGAAAAATGATGGGGTAGGCAAGGTAAGGTTAGAAGGGTGGGGTTGGGGGAGTGTTTATTTAAATAAATTAAAAAATTTAGGTAAGACAAGGAACAAACACATAACAAAAACAAACAGTAGCGACCTTCCGAGTTAAAAAAATAAGTTAGGGACTAAACATGCAAATTACCCTAAACCATAGGGACCATTAGTGTAATTTACTTTATCCTTTATATAGGTGACTCACCCTAAATTAGGGTTTTTCACTATGGGCTAGTACACCTAACGTACCCTCTGGTACGCCCAACGTACTAGGTGGCTTCCGCGTCAAAAGCACGTATATGAGTACGTTGAGCGTACACCTGCATACGCCCTACGTACTCATTTACCACATTTTCTCAATAAGGGGCTAAAATGGACAAGTACTCAAAAGATCAAGGGTTTCAAGGTATACCTAAACTCGGGATGTTACAATGGTATAGAGAATTTGAGTTAAAAACTTAATGGATTAAGTCATATGTAAGCTTAATTCATGGAGCTTAATCAGTTTCTTGATATGAAAATTTCAAGTTAGTATTTTGGGACAAAAATATGATTCTGGTGAATTGGAATGTTTTTAATATCTTAATCGTTTAAGGTGAGTTCGGAGGAATTTATATGTTATGTGAATATGTAATTAGCAAGAGATTGATCAAGCTAACCAATTAGAGATTTGAAGCCAAACATGGTAGTTAGTCTTCAATAACTAAACGTGTGGGTAACCACACTTCTTTCTAGGTATATGTATCTAGATGTGTCACACCCTTAAACCGGATGGCGGAAATGTTTGAGGGTGTGACGAGAATCACAGTATCACAATAATTGTATACATTGAAACACATATACATAAACAACCATCATACCATATGATTATATCAGTTACATGAACTAATTGTTACTTTGTATCAATATACATTACAAGATTTGCCTATTATCAAATAAGTAGTTCCCGTAATGATATTTGGTGTCTTGCCTTAAAAATTAGCTCCACTGACCCAAGCTTAATTGTTTCCTGAGATTACCTGTCGTTTTAAAAGTCAACATAAAGTTGGTGAGTTCATAAGAGTTCATTTGTAGAAAAATTGGATATTTTTCCTTGTGTAAAAATTGTATCCTTGTAAAATGTTTTGTATTTGGACGCCTTCAGTGTAAAAGAAGAATTTATGTGTGTAGTATGTATCCAAAATCAATTATAAAATAAAAGTTCCCATAATTTCTAAAGTTATAAAAAGTGTGACTTGTCATGCGATTATTATCTAAAAAACGAGTGTATAACTAATTAACCATACTTATAAATGTAATATATAAGTAAATAACCATACGCATAAATGTTGTGTATAAGTAAACAACCATACTTATAAATGTTGTGTATAACTAAATAACCATACTTATAAATGTTGTGTATAAGGAAATAACCATACTTATAAATGTTGTGTATAAGTAAATAATCATACTTACAAATGTGGTGTATAAGTAAATAACCATACTTATAAATGTTGTGTATAAGTAAATAACCATACTTATAAATGTTATGTATAACTAAATAACCATACTTATATTGTATCTTGCACTAGAATTTACTATTCGATGTTATAGTGAGTCCTTATAATCGAGCTATCGACTATAATGCTGCACGCCACGACGCTTCTTCGGACATCGTGAAATGTTAAGACAATTATCATCCTAGACTTGTCGGTCTAGTTGTAGCTAGCAGCTTAGGTGTGGGTTGTCAACCTCATACAGATCTATACACAATTGTCCCGATCATTTAAGATTTAACGATTATAAGGTCGGGACTTAGCGTAAATGGTTGAAGAAATCTCTCACATAACCCGTCGAAAGTATGTTATTCTAGGTTGTAAATGAAATCGAAGATTTCCCATATTCAAAGTGTTGTTCTACATGTATGTTGGTTACCCACTATGTAATAGTATTACCCAATGGATAATGGTATTATCCACGGGTAATGATTTTATCCAATGTGTAAATATAAAGTTTTAATCTTGCAAAACTAGACTTTTGGTAAAAAAAAATGTTAGTTTGTGTTTATCCAGTGTGTAATAATATTATCCACCTTACAAAAGCTCCAATATGAGAAACTTGTGCATATGAAACAATAAGACTTGTGTGCTTTCTTTGAAAACATGAATATATGTATATATCTTCATAAAAAGAACATAAAAATGCATGAAATAGTATTACCCAAAGGTTAAAAGTTTTATCCAACATATATTAGATCTAGGACCTTTGTGTAAAGTTATTGTCGAAAATGTATTTTGTTTGCATGACATGTAACCTCCCCCGAAAGTGTAAAATGAGTGAAACTACTAGAAAAGGGGGTATGAACTCACCTTTTATGCTTTCCCTAGAAGATGGAAATAAATGGTGAGAAAGATGATGTGGGAATCAAGCTTTAGGAGACAACACCTTCTTGAACTTTGATATGTGTAAAATGCACTAGTTTTATTCCTACTTTTAAATTATAAATTTAGCACACAAAGGCAGTGAACATGTCTTTTAGTGGTATAGTTAGATAAGTAGAGTGTCGAACTCAGGGAACGAAAATTAAACTAATAACTAATTTTAACTAAACAAGTAATAAAATTAAAGGTTTTTCTCTAGTTTTACAAGACTAGAAACTTAAACACATCACCTAACAAGTGATTAACTAAACAACTAAAAACAAGTAAAAATTCACCCAATTTGATAAAGAATTCTTGTTTAGGTCCAACCAATTCACTCCTATGGTTATTTGTATAATAAAATGATAAATTAATTGTTATTGGTTACCAACTATAGTGGTTATATTCATGTTCACTATTACTAACCCTTAGACAATTAATCAATTCAAGCAGTGACCAATTGTTTAAACTAATTAATTCACTAGTTCAATTATTTGGATTAAATAAGATTTGTAATTGGTTAATCAAGTTGGTGATTTAATTAACCTCTTGTTTGTTGGTTTCTCAAACAAGCTCACACATTAATTTACCTATTCTCTAATTAATCCTAGTTTCATGTTCATTATTCCTAGACATATGATAAAATGTGAATATAAACATATGAGGTTAACAACTAAGAGATGTTCATGCAGCTTAATTGTCTTCCAATTAATAGAAAATAGTTGTGGTTAATGCATAAGGTTCTTTAACAAACTTAATTTAATAAAATCACCAATAAACAATCAATAAAAGTAATAATTAAACCATAGGAGTAACTTGGTTTTTCCTAAACAGAAACAATACGAATTTAGCTCATGATTACAGTGGAAACAAGCTCAAAAACGAATTTAACTAGTCTAGACATGATTCAATCCTAAGATTAAGTGGAAAATATAATATAATTCGCCTTGAGTCTTCAAAAGATCAAAGTTTAGGGTTCTTCAGGTCTCCAAAGGGTTCTTCAATCGCAGGCGTATCTCCCAAAAAGCCAGAAAAGTCTCTAATTCGGAATAAGATCCAATATTTATACTTATCACAAAACAGGGGCAACTCGGCGAGTAGGTCCCCAACTCGCCGAGTAGACATGTAAAATCCGTGTACGACAAGGATTCCTGACTTTTCTTCGGGAATATTCTCTGGAACTCGCCGAGTAGCTCCATGGACTCGCCAAGTTGATGTGGATGTCTTCCTTTTTCTTCATTCTTTGGTCTCTAATTGCTTCTCCTTATTCCTTTTTACTTCCAAGCATGTCTTCTGGACTGAAAACACAATTTAAGCATTATTAAGTACCTTTTGTCCACATTATGCACATAATTAGCTAAAAATGAATAAAAATCTATACTAAACATATGGCTAATTATGCACATATCAAACTTCAAGATCTTGCCTAGGGTTTTTGATTCAAGATTATGAGTAAAAATAACCAAAAGATGATGATGGATGGTGGTAAATCTCGAAAACTAGGAGGAAAACACTTACCAAAAGTCTTGAAAAAAGCTTGGAAACAACTTGGGTGTTCTTGGAATCACTAGATGGAGTGTAAGAGAGTTTGAAGATGGAGAGAGGGTGGGGAAAAGGCCTCTTGGCCGAGTTTTATAAAGAGGAGAGGATATGATGGTGGTGGTTTCATGGGGAAGTAGCAACACTCTTTCTTTTGAATATAAAATTCTAGGGTTAAGACTTTTAGATTATTATATTCCAAGTAGGATTTACTTTGAATTATAATATATAAAGTATGATTTCTTTAGATTATAATATATAAAGTAAGATTTCTTTTGATTATAATATATAAAGTAAGATTTCTCTTGATTATAATATATATATATATATATATATATATATATTATAATATATAAAATAAGATTTTTTTTATTACAATAAAAGAGGATATGATTATGTTGGGATAAGATGGATATGTTGAGAGAGAGAGAGAGATCATAATTTGTCTCATATTGGTTTTTATAAAATCTTCATCTATTTTATAAAACTATTTTATAAAACTTGACGCTTTTATAAAAATGTAGTAACAAAATGTTGTGTAATTAAGTATATTATAAGGTATATCAACTAATAAAAACAATGTTATTTGCTATTATAAATCATAATATTAAAACCTTATAATTTAACTATTTTTTTTCAATTAGCTTATATAAAATATGAGCGCTAAAATGCGATCCCTTTCGTTTTCTCAGTGTTTGATCCTTTTTTCTGGGAAAGAGTATGAAGCTACATACTAGGTCACATTACGTTCCATGTTTCTATAGATATGTGATCACATATACATTGTGTTACTAATATTATTTATACCGAAATAATATTTGTGTGTTTGACCCATTTTCAAGCTACTAACATGCTATTTATATGTAATTAAAATGTTTACTCGATAATTGATTCGAAATACCTTATGTAGTATTATAATACCCAATAATACATTAGGAAAGTTATGAAAATTACATTTCACCCATTTAACCTAATTTACGCTTAGTTGCCTTTTGTTGACCAAAATTTGACGGATGTCACAAGATGTTTGTTTATTATTGTACTACACTAATTTTGTAATAAATACAATATTATGATTTTTGGATTATTGGATTAGAACCTGTAAGGTTTGAGAATGGTTGAGAGTTGTGGGAAACTGATATAATTGAATATTATATGAGGTTATTGTTATGTGGAGTAACGAATTGGTTGAGTTGCATTATGAATGAGTTATGTAGATTATATAATTAATCTAGTTATATTGAATGTGAATAATGGAATGTTTGTATATTCATTTATGGATATGTGAAATGGAGAATTAATATAATGAAGTATTATTGTGGATTGCATACAAGTTGTTTGGTTAATAACTATTAATTGGTATTAGAGAATACTTCCATTATATTATATATGAAATTGTACGTCCGTTGTACGATGGGATATTGATGTACCGTTAGTGTATAAGTATGTGTTAGACTAAGGTAGTGATGATGCAATAAAACAGAGTAGTGAGGTCGTATAACTTTGATGGAATCATGGCAATAATAGTATTATATTATGAGTCCATATGTTTAAAATGTATAGTAGATGGGTGACTGCAATATCATTATTAGAGAAATTCAAGTCAATGGCAGACTTGGTGTTAGTAACGCTATACTTGAGGATTGCTCAGAATGAAATTAATGGTATGTTCTGTGCTGTAATTACCATAGTGTGGGAATTGGTTATTAGTGGTATGCTTAGTGTTGTAATTACTACTATATGATCTTTGATGAAAGTATGGATTGTAATGGTATGCTTGGTGCTGGAAATACCACTAGAAATGAATATTATTAGTCATGATAGACTTAGTGACTATGATATCATAGACTAATATTAGTGGTGGTCTTGGTGACCGTAACACTACTGTATCAACAATTGTTATTTGTAGTGGTCTTAGTTACCGTAACACCATGGGGTTGTGAGAATGCTTGAATGCTTGTATGTTAATATTATATTATGATGATAGCATTGGTGGTTGTAATATTATCATTTGGAGAATTGTAAATATATAGTAACCTTGATGATTAAAATACTATATTTGCAAAAGAATATGTTGTTGTGAAAGTTTAAATGGCTTCAATGTCAGGGAGAGAAATATTGATTAGAAGAATTATAAATTATTAATTATTAGTGGGGAGAGGTTGAGTGTAATTGATGATGACTTGCTTGACTATAAGTCCAATATAAATGATAAATGACAGACTTGGTGTTAGAAATGTTGTATTGAGTATTGACTGATTGGAAGACATTTAATGTACGATTGAGAATGTGATGATATATATTTAGTTGTATAACTAATTTCGGTTGTGTTATGCAGGTTGCTCACTAAGCTCTTTGTAGTTTATCTATTTGTTGTTGTCTTTTAGGTTCAAATAGATGTGTAGAAGGAAGTGGAGTTAGTAGCGTCCAACTTAGGATTCTTACACTAGATTCTTGTCAGATTCTCTTAATAACTACTTGTACCGATTTGTGATACGATTGTAAACCGAATGTAATGGTTCATGTTTTATAAAAAAATCTGGGAGTACTTTGTGTTAAAAATTTATGCGTTACACTGCCCACACTGCACTAAACCGCATAACGCAGCTTAGAACCTTCGCGACAAAGTTTGCAGTTTCTGTAAATCTTAAACCGAACATGCAATGCGGCTTTGACTCTAAACCATACCAAAACGCACCGTACAAACCCTAGATTTTTATGTACCAATGATTTTGTTACATAGATGCTAGTTTATCCCAAATAGTTCTATTCTAGATGATGCATTGTTGATATATGAAACAAAAAAAAAAAACAAAAAACACTAATAAGATTTTAATTTTTGTTTATTTGTGGCCATGTATTGCTGTCATTTTATAATATTTTTATCACAATTTTGTAGAGAAAAGATTGGTTGAAAATAAACTTTTGTTGTTACTTTATATAAAAATTAAATTTAACTTAAAATGAATTGTTACGTGCATATTCAAAATTGAAAAAGAAAATTATAATTAAAAATTGGTTTAGCCATTTCATTCAAAGAATTAGACGTAACCAGTGACACATCACTTTTGAAGATTAAAAGCAATCATCATTTTGAAGAGTAAGGGCATTTCAATGTATGGATATTATTCCTTATTTGGTGGTGGCATGAAACGCATTACCATACATTATTTTTATTTTTTTATATTGTTTGTTTCGTATATCAATCAATAACTATATTTGATAAAGTTATTTAGATATATTTTATTTATTTATTAATAAATAACTTTTTCATATTAAGTTTCAAAGCAACTTTTAAATAAAGAGTAAATTACAAAAAGCATTTATATGACATCTTTATATTAATAAATTGTACTCGTAAATGTTGATATACATGGTATTTTATATTAGAAAAAGGAATTTTCGTTGGTCAAAGTCCAGAAAAAAAATATGATGACATATCATTTTATAAATAATCATTTTCATAAAATTTTATTATTATTTTAAATAGATGAAACTAATTTTTTTATAGAATTTTATGAATGTTAGTTTCCCCAGTTAACACCGTTGGTATATATATGATTTGTGAGGGAGGAAAATTGACTAGGGTTTCTTGTCTTCCAGCGTAGGTTCAAAGCTCAACAATTCGTTTTCGTTTCTTCCTTCCATTAAAATCAATCCAATTCCATGGGTTCTGCTTGCAAGGTACTTACTAATCTTCTTCGTTATCACGTCTGTTAGTTCGGTATCCTTGATTTTCTGAATACTTGCTTTTAATCGATTGATTTCCCCAACGAACAGTTCCTCTTCTGTAGGATACGAATTCTGAATTTTCAATTTCATCTAAGCGAACCAATTGGTAATCAGGGTAGATAATAGAAAGAGTTGCACTTTTTCACCCTGCAGTTTTTCCTAATTCTCTGATAAATCATGAATCATTTACATAAATTTGCACTGTTTTGCCAATACGTAAATGAATTTGTAAATGGTGGCTCATGTAGTTAAACATTTTAGCTGTAATCGAATTCATTAGGTCTCAATTCTCAATGAGTTTTGGTTCTATGAAAGACGATTTGATAGCGTATGGAGGATCTTTATTGGTCAAAAGAGAGGAAAACTACAGAAATGATATTTCAAGGACGTAGGTTGAAAATACAAAGAAGTTCCTCCAAACTAGTAATCATACTCATACGAAGGTTCTCATGGTAGTTAATAATAATATTCATTTGTCAATTCTTCCTTCTCTCCTAAACTAATCATTCATCTGTCAATTTTATAAAAAGAGAATGGATAATAATGTGTAACTAAACTGATATTATTATGAAAGTTTACATATGTGATTGATGTATCAGTTTGTTCAAAAGACAAGAATGCCCTCACCCTCATCCTCAAAAATAATCTGATTGACAATAATTTGGTGTTAATAGGATGAGAGGGAGGAAGTAATTCAAGCATGGTATATGGATGATAGCAATGAAGACCAAAGGCTTCCCCATCATAGAGACCCAAAGGAATTTGTTTCTCTAGACAAACTTGCAGGTAAAAAGAAAAAAAAAATTATATAATTTTTTTCTTTCTTTTTTGTATAAATTCTTGAAAGTGTAGAATCATAAATAAATAAATTAGTTTGTGAATGACACAGAACTTGGGATCCTTAGTTGGCGTTTGGATGCTGATAACTATGAAACTGATGAAGAACTGAAGAAAATCCGTGAATCACGTGGATACTCATATGTGGTTTGTGTTAAATTAATTCATTAATTATATTATATTTTTTTAATGAAACAAAGTTTCATGATATTAATTAAAATGCATCTTTATTTTCTATAAGTAACTAGTAAATATATATTTCTTTATTATAATCAATATAATCATGGGTTTCATTGAGCTTTTGTTATCTTCAATTTAGTATTTTTTTTAAATAAAAAACTCATTAGTCATAATTAAATAATTACAATTTTCAGGATTTCTGTGACATTCGGCCAGAAAAGCTTCCAAATTATGAAGAAAAGATCAAAAGCTTTTTTGAAGAGCATCTTCATACTGATGAGGAGATCCGCTATTGTGTTGCTGGAAGTGGTAATTACTAATTACTAATTACTAATTATTTATTTTTGTGTTCTATTTATTTATTTATTTTAAAATTGTTGTTTTTGAAGGATACTTCGATGTGAGAGATAAAAATGATGCTTGGATTCGCGTTTGGGTTAAGAAAGGCGGCATGATTGTGTTGCCAGCTGGCATTTATCATCGCTTCACACTTGATTCAGATAACTACATCAAGGTAAAATTTAAAAAAAAAAAAAGTTCATTAATTATTAAAATTATGATTATTTATTTATTTTATGAGTAATTGTTGTTTAATTTTGTTGGCAGGCAATGCGGCTTTTTGTTGGTGACCCAATTTGGACTCCGTTTAATCGACCACATGATCACTTGCCTGCAAGGTATTTATTTTATTTTAGTTTATTTTTATTTATCGTCAAAAACATTCTATCGAAGTTTTGTTAATTTTTTTTTAATGAAAATGATGCAGGAAAGAATATCTTGAAACTTTTGTGGAGAAGGGGGACAGTGTTGTTGATGCAGCTGCTTGAGAGTTGAGAAATAATATTTGTTGCAATTATTAAAATAAGCAGTAGTGGCTTGCTATGCTGCTGTATTCTATCTCAATTTTAACAACCTATGTATGTATTAACATTAACTTTGTGCCTAAATCATATATATGCATATGGTTATGTTGCTCTATAAATCCATATGGTGTTCCCTACTTTAGCGTGCTCGTTATGAGAAAATGATATTTGACTAAAGGTTATTCATTTTATTTACCAGCCTTTCTGGATTTCCGGGGTAGAATCTACCGTTGTGGAGTCTTACACTTCCACACGCTTGATCTATCTAATTTGTGGAATCTAGAGAGTTAGACTTCAGGGTTGTTGTAGTTGCTACATGCTTCAAATTTCAGTCCTTCAAGTTTGACAAGGGTGCATTGAGTTGGTTTAAGGACAAAACCACCGCACTAATGCTGGAGGATGGTGTCTCCCGAAGAGATTTCTCACTATCAGAGTCGGAAAGTGCGAAGAGTTTGATCAAGCATGCTGTGAAGGCTAAACATCCGTTTTAGTTCTTATCTAGTTTTCTACCAGTCTATTATAGTAATATAGAATCTATTATGCTCATATCTATTGCCCACGATGCTTCAGCTAGTGCGTATCAAATCATGTCTTATTTCTTGCTGGATGAATGGATGGCGAGGAAGATGAATATAATTCAATCTCCTAAAGGTGAAATAGAAGATATTTATCTATCTATCTTGTGTGAACTGAAATCTTATATAGTGAAAAAAGTAGAAGATAGTAATCTCTCCGAAACCCTTGTGGAGGTACTCGATAGAAAGATAGTGAAATCGATCTTTATGCCTATAATCTATAGGAAGACGGTTGTGAGCAATGTTTTAAAACCCGGGTCGATCCGGCCGGTTCAACCGGTTGGACCGTGACCCGGGGTAGAAGGTGGGTCAATTGAGAATGATTTTTTGTAAAATTACGGATCGGATCGAACCGGTCGGGTTTCCCCTAAACGGCAGTTCAACCGCTTATGTTGAACCGATTAAAATCAGATTGACCCGTTTTGATAGGGTTTGGATAGTTGGATACCAGTACCGAACGCCAAAACAACGAGTCATTTGCGGTTTTTTCAATGTTTTTCAGTGTTTAAACTTTGTAGACATCAAATTATTAGTTTTATATGTTTATGCATTATGCGGAAAAATAAAAATATATAAAAATTGAAAAAGATCATAATTCGGGTTGACCCGGCGGTTCAACCGGTTGAACCGTGAACCGGTCATCACACCGGGTCAACTAAAAACCCGAGTTTTAAAACATTGGTTATGAGCACAGATCACGATATAAAGGAGAGTATCTAGATCCTTGACACCGAAGGAGTGCTTTCAGATTGCGAAACTGTGCTTTGAGTTTTGGAAAGATAGGTTTCATAACATGGAATGTTTTATCTGTTTGATCCGTAGTATAGGCTGGGCTGGGTTGCCTCAGTTAGTGATCGCTATGAGGTAGTTAGTGATCGCTATGAGGTAGAGAACATTCTAACAATCCAGGACTATATGAAGATGGAACCAATCCATATATGGGTTTATGATAAATTACATAAGAAAAGACATCAAGTAACTCTGAGAGTAGCTACTGATACACAAGATCGCAGGAAGACAGAGATCTTATCGTTTGTCAACTTCATCCATAAGAAGGATGCATATATTGCTATGAAAGTGGTAGAACATTTACTTTATTATAAAGTACCTATCTATACTGTTCACGACAACTTTATAAGCTCTACGTATCATAGCAAAAAAAAAATTGCTGGTATTTATAATAATGCAATTATTAGTCTGGGGCGTCCTCTAAGAATCATAAATGAGTTCATTTATTTGAATGTCATGAAACATATTTCTGTAAAATATGATGGAGAAATCTCAGATTCTCATATGGATCATGTAATCCCAATAGATTCATTACAGTATTATTTGGAAGAAAATATCCCATCAGACATACACCTTTATTATTCTAAGAGGAAAATATGGGAAGATAAGATCCAGATTATTTGAACTCTTACGATGCCTATACTCGTCTTGTATGCGGAGAGTATTGTCGTTTGCATAAAAAGAAATATGAGGATTTCATTTCTATGATGAAGAGAAAGTCCGAGCTCCCCTTATATAGCACGTACTATTAAAGAAAAAGAAAAAGCCAATGTATTTAACAAGTAACAACATACAAACCATGTTTTCCACAGGTAACAACATATGAACTAGTAAGAGCATAGAAAGAATGTTTTCCACAGGTAACATCATACACACGAGGGCATACTGTACATACAATGCATATATTGACAAGTTCTTGAATCGCGTCTTTGCTAGTATAGAAAGGACATGGGTGCAGGATTTGCATAGATGGTAAATCATAGCTAGTCATAGCTTCCGCGAGCCTAAACCTTCTATTAATGATGTGGATCTACATGCTCTATGTATAATGGATCTCTTACACCAGTTTGCTTACACATCCCTCAGAGGTTACGTAAAATTTGAGATTTTACTTACCACACTACGATCTTACGGGGAGGAGATAACTTTTTCAATAGGTACTGCTATCCCCTTGACTGAGAAGGGTGGTAATTTGCTTCCTAAAAAATGGGTCTATTCTCAGCTCTATAAATTCATTTTAAAATCTTCAGGAATTTATGAGGGGGATGAAATAGTTCGAGTCACTATCAGAGTCTATATGGAACATGATAAAAAGCTGGAGAGGCCAACCCTATCTGAAGAAGAAAGATAGAACTTACTTCGTTCTGTTCTTTTAGAGGTCTCTAATAATACCGAAGAGGGATTAACCGAGAGCGATGCTCTAACAGCAAGGAAACTCCGACAAAGTAGACGCCGAAAATCTATCCCCGCGTTAAAGGAATGTAACATTAAGCAGAGACCCTTCATTGTATCCAACCTCGAGACGTAGGGCCGGTCCAAAAATATAGTAGGCCTAGGGCAAAAAGAAAAAATGGGCCCCTAAAGTCGAAGATAGATAAGCTGTTATAAAATTTGCTATTAATATTAAAATGCAAAAATATGGCCACAACATTACAAAAACCACTAATTTAAAGAAAAATATTTTTCCTAGTTTTTTTAGATAAGTTGATTTATTTTCTCTCGCTATATATACCATATATTCCAAAATTTTCGGCCCCCTGGAGACATGGGTCCTGGGCGACCGCCCGGGTTGCCCACCGTCTGGACCGGGCCTGTCGAGACGCTACTGGATGATAAGAATTATCATAAGCCTTATGCAGCTGGTCTCTTGATGGTATTTCCTGGTAAACATATAAATGATATGCTGATCGAGACCTACTTTAGCGAAGACTACTATATATTGTACTTTAGCGAAGACTACTATATATTGTGAGCGAAGACTACTATATATTGTATCCGACGGAGTTTGAAAAAAGGAGTGAGAAGGTGCTTTTTGACTTGGTATTAAGGATCTCTGCTCTAGTTAAAAAACGCAAGTCATTAAAAACTATTTACTTCCACAACTTTTCTAGATTCAATGGTATTCTCTTGCTAACGCACCTCGCATGTAACCACCTGAAATACAAGCTCAAACCTTTGATGAGGAATAACAAGCTTTATGAGTTACCTGTCTATTCGGGTAAAAAGATGTTATTCTGCTTCAGGGATTCCTATAATCTACTTCCTAGTAAACTTAATGAGCTAGCTAAGAGTCTCTGTCCTGATCTAGGCACGAAGGGTTCTATCAACTATAGCAAAGTCACTCCTAAGAAGCTGGTTAGTATGAGAGATGAATTGGTGGAATATATGAAGCAGAACATCTATCTCTTAGGTGGTGTGATGAAAAATGCACACGAGATATATTGGAATCTGTACAAAGTGGACATTTAGGGTAAAATCACCCTTTCTTCACTAGCTCTATAAATCCATATGTGGTCACAACTTTAATGCCATTCTGAATGCAAACACCAGAAATATGTAAAGAAAGATTTTCATATCTGGTTTTGTCAACTATTTATTTATATACAAATGTCTTTTAGATATATAAAATCATTGAAGAATGCCCCTCTATTCTCTAACATGTCCCTGTTTTTTATAGACATTCACTTAATGTTTTTATATGTAATCGTTTTTTACAAGACAAACATGAAGTAATTTGTGTGTGTGTATGCTTAATGTACATTCAGTGCGTGATTTGTATAGATTGAAATTCATATTTATATCAGTTATAGGCTGCTACTAAAGCAAAGGTCATGAAATCAAACCCGCTCTTACCACTGTATCGATTAAGTAAGATTAAACCCTTGCAGCATTTTGACTAATTAAAGAGCAAGTAATTCTACTTTTTCTGTGATTAAACCTTTATAAGCTGAAAGAGCATATAATCTTGTAGCAAAATAACACAAAGAAACCACATCAGCCATTATTACTCCCAAAAAAAAAAAGAGAAAAAAAAAACTCCAAAGTTATTTTCGCCGAAGAAAAGATTCAAGGGGTAGCTTGTCGATTTTTGCAGCGAGTATGAAATCATTTTCTGTGAGCCCACCTGTCCAAAAGTGACCATCATGTTCATCATTACTCCTTCATAACTAATTTATACATTTACAATATGAATTTTGCATATATTTTATGCAAAAAAAAAAAAAAAGAATTCTCGTTTAGCCTACAAGTTTTTGCCCCAATGCCTCATTTGTTACGTAGCACAACAACCTTACTCAAAAGACACTTTTGCCCCTAGTCCCCAAGTTTGGTGTGCATTGGACCACGACTCAGACTGATGTCAATGAGATAAAAATTACAACTTTTTTTTTTTACCACCAAAAAAGATGGAACATGAATTCGCTCTTAGTCTCTTGTTTGTGCAAAAGACGTAAATGCCCTCTCCTCATCCTCATTATAAAAAGAGTAAGTTACTGAAATCGTCCCTATGGTTTGGTCAAAATTGCATGTTTGGTCCCTAACTTTTTTTTTTGCACTCGGATCGTCTCTGTGGTTTGATTTTGTTGCGTTTTTCGTCCCTTACATACATAAAGTTAGGGACCAAACACGCAATTTTGACCAAACCAGAGGGACGAAAAACGTAACAAAATCAAACCACAGAGACGATCCAAGTGCAAAAAAAAAGTTAGGGATCAAACATGTAATTTTGACCAAACCATAGGAACGATTTCAGTAATTTACTCTTATAAAAAAGATAGCCCTAAAAACTTGTCTAATCATGTGTAACATGGCATAAAGTTGGGAGCTTTCTAGAGCTATTTTTTATGACGAGGATAAGGACATTCACGTCTTTTGCACAAACAAGAGTTTGAGAGTGAGTTCATGTCCCACCTTTTTGTGTGGGACACAAAATTGCAAATTTTGTCCAATTGACACCCTATTTTGTTTTGTTTTCTCATGTTAAATCTTTCTTTATTCATTAAGAATTTATATAAAAATTATAGTTAAAAGATTAAAAGATTACCACAAGCATGTGTCCATATCTCAACTGTCACATTGTTCCATCCAACAAGATGAAGATCTGGATGATGACCTAAATGGTAATTTCAAAACAAATTAGATATAATTACTCAAAGTTATGAATTAAAAAAAAATACATATTAATCTCTTTATGCAAATACAAAGTTTTCATAAAGGGATAATGACTTGAAAGGGTAACGAACTTTCGAATTTTGTCACATTTAGTCACTAAACTTTTTTTCGTTATCTATTTGCCATTAAACTATTGAAACTGTTCACATTTGACCCTTATAACCGGCTGTTACCGGTCATAAGGGTAAAATGTGAACAGTTTCAATAGTTTAGTGGCAAATAGATAATGAAAAAAAGTTTAGTGACTAAATGTGAACAAAATCGAAAGTTCATTTCCCTCTAAAAAGTTCAATGACTAAATGTGAACAAACTTCCTATTGTATTATGTTTTAGCAAAATTATTTATTTTTGTTTAATTGTAGCAACATTTGTTGATGAAGAAATCTATGAAATAAAAAAAATAAAATGTAATATCCGGATTTCCAGGTATCATCATTTAAGTATTTTTCTTTTCAGTTAAGAAGAAAGACTCGATGAGTTGACGCCTCAACTCGTCGAGTAAGGTCGCGACTGATGACTCGGATTAATGAATGGACTCGACGAGTCGGTGAGGCGACTCGACGAGTTCGCGCTGTTGGCGGAAACCCTAAATCTTTGGGCTCGAGCCAGATTTAAAGGCATTTATGGCCTTCAATTGCGACTACCTTTCCCATAAGTGAGAACCCTAGCGAGCTTGAGTGTGTAGAGTGAGAGGAAGAGCTATCTTGAGCTTTTTGGTGTGATAGATCTGGACCCTTCTAGGTTCAGAGAGCCGAGAATATGAAGCTTTAGTAGGTAAACCTTGGGGTTCAAAGTTAGGAAGCATTTATGGTATATATAATTACCTTCATCTTACACATAGATATGAAGTATTTTATATAAATTACGTGCTATGTGTGTATATTATTTGAATACTTGATGTCTATACTGGATGAACGATTTTATACATGTTTTAAAAGATTTAAACGGTATATTTATTTTATATCTACAAATATGTAGCGGATGAAACATGGGTAGATGAAATAGTTGGTGTGTGATGAAATAAAATGATGAGAGATAGGTGATGATAGAAAGGTGGTGATAATTAGGTAAATAGATGATGATGAATATGTGATGTAGGATGAAAGGAGATACCATAACCTTTACCAACAATGTGGCAATGTAGTCATCTACCAGAGTATAGATGGCGACCACAGACTATTCTAGACAACCCAGTGGAAACACCAGCAGACCCATAACCTGTAGGGGATGAATTACGAGTTCATGCGATGTTATAACTACGTATTCATGTGGTGATACTCTAACCCCTTACTATGAATTACGATTTCAGACGATGTTGTAACTACGTATTCATGGGATGTCACAAATTTCGCATGCCAAACCAATGGTCATAATTCACATCAGTGAGAATGGTTCATTTTTTTGTAAAACCAAAATCAGATTGGAAATTTTGATTTTTTATTTCGGAAAATGTCAAACCATTGGTTTTTTATTTCGGTTCTGGTTTTTTGTTTTTTTTTTTAAATATATTTTCAGGGTTTTGTTTTGTTTTTTTTATTTCATAAATTTCTTCATCAACTAATTTTGCTACAATTTAACAAAAATAAATAATTTGCTAAAACATAATACAAGAGGAGGTTTGTTCACATTTAGTCATTGAACTTTTTAGAGGGAAACGAACTTTCGATTTTGTTCATATTTAGTCACTAAATTTTTTTTCGTTATCTGTTTGCCATTGAACTATTGAAACTGTTCACATTTTACCCTTATGACCGGCTGTTGCCGGTCATAAGGGTAAAATGTGAACAGTTTCAATAGTTCAATGGCAAATAGATAACGAAAAAAAGTTTAGTGACTAAATGTGACAAAAGTCGAAAGTTTGTTACCCTTTCAAGTCATTATCCCTTTCATAAAAGCTATAGAAAATATATGCACAATCAACATATTTAAAATTTCAATTTTACTTTGACCATTTAGAACAAAATATAATGAACATGAACTTATTTAATAAATTGTTAATAAAATTCGTTTGTGCAAACTGAGAGTTTTTATAAGAAATATAATTATCTTTATATAAAATATTAATATAACGCGTACACAAACAAAAGAGGACATCTTCCATTTTTTTTATTAGAAGATCAAAATACCCTCGTAAACCAAAAAATATCTAAATATATTATTAAAATTTAAAATTTATATAATCTTTATTATTGAATTCTATTCCATTTCCTATCAACCAAACATGTGCTAGATTACGATTCCTTCCAATTTGAATTCCTTCAGATTCCAATTTCTTTAACAAATTCCATTCCTTCCAAAATCATTCTATTATCCAATGCGTTGTCAGGCTGGAATGGAATTGAATTCCGATTCCAGCCATCTACCACAGAACCATTAGCCTCTTAATAGGAGATTGTTGAAGTCAAAATTATATATATATATATATATATATATATATATATATATATATATATACACATAGAGAGAGAGAGAGAGAGAGAGAGAGAGAGAGAGACCTTCGGCTTCAGCCAAGTCACCAACAACCTTAAAAAACTCCAATCCTTGAAGAAAATTCTTAACTTTCCAATTCCTTCTGAGCTTCATTATGCCACCATTATTTACCAATTCCCATTCAGGCACCTAAATGAATGGAAACATAATATTATTTTCACAAATTCTAGAAAACAAAAAAAAAAATACCAAAAACAGATAAATAAGCAAACCTTAGGTTTCAACTCACTGGCATTCCCCTCTGTCATAGGACTCAAATCCTTCTTCTTGCATGGGACACATTTTTTAAGTGACAAATCTGACATTAATAATTAATAACAAACATTTAATATCTAATAAAATTTCATACAAGTCAACTTTTTGGAAGAAAGAGAATGGTCCACATATATTAAATGGAGAGAACAACAAAATAAGTATATGAAATAATATTAAAAAGGGAAACCTCTCTTGTATTTATATAGCACCAAGCAGAAAGGGAAAGATGAACATCACAAGGCATTGTTTTTTCTACAATTAATGGGGAAAAGTGGAAAATCTTCTTTCGCTAATTTTTACTTCCATTTTCAAATGTTTTCTGTCATTTTCTCGAAAAAAAAAATTTAAACATCATTTATTAGGGGAAAAAAGAAACATACCTTGGCTACTACTACAGAATGTCCTAAATCCATTAAGAATAGCTCTACTTAAAGAAATTTCCACTAAATCTGGTAGTAATTCAGCTACATGAGCACTTGAGCTGTATGCACAAAAAGCTCTTCATAGAATTATGAAACTCCACAAAAAGATATACTTATAACTTATTCATAAAAAATCAATTCACAGCGAAAACAAGAAATCAAGAAAAAAGGGCCTCGTAACTGTGGCTAAGGAATGAATGTTAGCAACATTTGAAAGAATCACAATCCTTCAGCCAATCTATTCCAATTCCATTGAGCAAAGAGTGTTTTTTAATTCCAATAGAATGACACATTCCATTCCTTCCCCAGTTCCATCACACAATTCTTAACTTTACACAAAAAGCAAACGAAAAGAGACAGTCTATACATCTTTCCACAGTATACTCATAATGTCAAGCAAATTCGAATTGCACACATTGTTGATAAATAGAAGCGATTATTGCTTAGATTTGTCGATCCGTAAAATCGAAAAGCAAACAATTGCTATGAAAATGAAAAGGGGGAGGGAGTGGTAAAGAAAAATACCGTCCATAAGGTCGAAGACAGCTTAAATGTGATGACTTCAATGGAGCCTGAAGAAAATCAAAAGGAAAAATTAAGAGCAAATATCCCCAGATAGAAAGAGAAAGAGAAAGAGAAGAAATTACATACGTAAGCAAGAGGAAGAAGCAGACGAGTGGGAAGCATCGGTGCTTTTAGAGGATCCCTACCGAACGTAGGGGGAAGTCGTGGGACTCCTTAGATAGGAATATTGGATTTGCTTTTATTTTGACTTTTGAGTAAATATTTATGCGCGTTTGGTTGGAAGAAAGAATTGAAATTGGAATTGAAAAAAAAAAAAAAAAAAAAAAATCTAATCCAATTTTGTATTATGTTTGTTGGAATTAATTCGAAGATTGTTACAGGAAATGAAATTTGAAATTATGATTTTTTTTTTTACGGATTATGTTTAATTTTACTTTATTTTCTAACTTATATGTAAATACACATTATATAAATTATAAAAATAGTAAAATTTAAACGGTGGTGGCTAGTAGCGACAATGGTGGTGGTGGTGATGGTAGTGGTGGCGACGATGGTAGCGGCAGTGGCATTGGTGGTGACGACGATGGTGATGATGGCGACAATGATGATGGTGGTGGATGCAGTGATGGTGGTGGTAGCGAGGAGGTGGTGGTGGTGGTAGTGGCGGTGACGGTGGTGCCGGTGGTAGTAGTGGTGGATGTGACAGTAGTGGTATTGGTGGTGGTGGCGGTGGTAGTAGTGATGGTGATAGTGGTGATATTGGTGGTATGTGGTGGTGACAGTGGCGGTTGGTGGTCGGTAGCAATAGTGATGGGTGATGGTAGTGATGGTGATAAAAAACTTATTTTGATCAATAAGAATCCATTCAGCCGCTGCGCAATACTTGTGTTTCTCGAACCTGGGTTTCAAAAACAAAGTTAATTCTAGCAAATCTTCTGTTTCTCGAACTGGTCGTTTAGAAAACAAAGTTCATTCTAGCAAAATTAGTGTTTCTTAAACTATTTTGGAACTGGTGTTTTGGGACCGTTTTCTACATTTGAACTATAAAAGTTATTTTGAAAATGTTTTATTAAATGTTATTTTAAGTCACCCATGCCATGCTTGTTTCATTGCGGTTTCAAAAAAAATTACACCGGTTGTCTCTAAGGCGATTCCCGTCTAAGATGGCCATTAAATATTTGTAAAATGACTATTATACCATTTTTATTTCTTCTTATTGACACTTTTGAATAATATAGGGAGCAATTCTATAAAATCATAAATAAAACCTATTAGTAACCCAACCTTTTCAATTATACTCTACATTTTACGCACGAGCGTCCGCTTATATCAACCTTCGTCGCCTCCTTCACTGGACACACATCTTCCAAATCTATAACCGACTGCTACCTTCACCTCCTTAGTCTTCTCTCCTTCTCCTGCAACTATCTTTAACACATATCGCTCATTATAAATCCATCTCTTCTTCCCATTACTAACTTAAACTTTTCGCTTTCTGGTTTAAATTTCATATATATATATATATATATATATATATATATATATATATATATATATATATATATATATATATATATAAATATAATTAAAGCACCCATCATTGAAAAACTCCATTCACCACCATGATTAGAAGTAAAGATCATAAACTCAAATCCAACTCCATCCATTTAGTGACAACCATTTCACACCAGATCAAAAGTAAAGATCATAAATGGAAACCTACAAAGTTTGAATAACCGATGCCACCCCCTTTGCCACATGAACTTGATATGGTTCAATTTTTGTATGGAGATGAACATCCAAATATGATGTAGTTCGATTTTAAAATTTCATCTTATTTTCAGTTTTTTTTAACATCAATTCGAGTGTCCTTTAATGTGGTTTTCGATTTGTTTGATATGATTTCAGTTAGGTATACTCAGATGAAGATATGGATATGTAGTGTTTTTGTAGGCATGCTGTTTTTTTGGACGGTTGATTCCTTAAAGAATGTTTTTAGTGGACTGCTGAACGATGTATAATATGCTTATTTGTGCTAATTTTTTGGATTATTTTTGAAACATCCCAAAAAGATAGTCCTAAAAATTTCGTTTTAAAATATAATAAAACCATAGGTGTCATTCATCATATAAAAGCATAAGTCGTATATCTCGAAAAATATCATAAACAACTGTCAATATATCAAAATCATGTGACAAAACATCAAAGTAAATCATCCCAGGCTAAAAACTGTGGTGTGTGCCTTGCTAGCGGAAGTACATGAACCAAAAACTGAAAACTTTAAGCACGGAGCTTAGTGAGTCCCCCCAAACTACCACATACCATACACATAATCACATAATAGCATACATTGGGCCTAACCCACTACACCGGGCCCCGCCCGGCATCGGACGAATCCAGCATCGGGCCCCGCCCGGTATCGGACCGAAGTCCGACATCGGTCCCCGTTCGGCATCGAACCGAAGTCCGGTATACATATAACATAATCAACAAGCATATAACATAAACACATAACATAACATATAAGCTAAATCTTCCTCGGACTTGCCCCGACATCGGACCGAAGTCTGGAACATATAACACATAACATATAAACTAAACATTCCTCATGCTTGCTCCGACATCGGACCGAAGCCTGGAACATATAAAAATTACACATGCAAGAATCACGAAAACATCAAGCATACAAACATTCCTCAGGCTTGCCCCGGCATCGGACCGAAGTCTGGAAACATATAATCTACATCGGGCTAACCTTGGGATCGGACCTAAGTCCGGCGTACGCTAACATACATAAACGACCCAACATTGGTGCATTAGACCCGTTCATACTAAAGGAAAACTCACCTCGCAAAGCTGGTTGCTGAACCTCTCGGTAAGGAATCTCTATCGGCTGCTCTGGCGACTCCTCGGCTATCATTATCATAATAACACTTAGTCAAAATCCAATAATCCTTCTTAGGGTAAAATGACTATTTTACCCCCTGATCTAATTTGGACCATAACCTAGCCCTAATTCCTTCTAATACTTCCAAGCCCACTAAAGGCCTAATAATGGTCCAATTTTATACATTGTGCCCAACTCCTCAAATAGGCCTTCCCTTAAGCCCAAACATGTCCTTGGTCTATTATCTAACTTCTGATGGCCCATTTCGGCCCAATAACTGCTAAGCCCAAAGATTAGCCCAAACGTCGCAAAGCCCAAAACCCGAGAGTACGTTGAGCCTACTCCTCTGCACATTACGCGTATAGCTTGTATGCTACACGTACTGGCGTTTACGCCCAACGTACTATCCTGTTAAGCCATCAAACTTCAAAGGTGCTTATTCAATTAAGACCTTAAGCCCATATTACATATATGAGTCCCTTAGCATGTCTTAACTCATAAAGTTGACTACTTGGTGGCTTGCAACCCACCAAATAAACCCAAACTTGGAATATAACAACTAACTTCCATGAAGATGACTAGATCTCATGCATAGTCACAAATGAGCCTTAAAGATCGAAACTTTACTACTTATGGGACTTGTATATCACTATGTGTGGCACCCCTTGGCATAGAAATGAACTTGAGTCATAAAGATCCATTATTGGGACTAAAATGATCCCAAAACATCACTAGACTAGATCAAAGCATTCATAAAGAAAGTTGAAAGTTGTATACCTCCACTGAGTGCCAAATGGTGAGATAATCTCAGATCCTTGAGCTCAAGATACTCAAGTTCTTCTTCTCCAACTTCTCTTTTCTTCTTCCAAGCTCCAAATCACCAAAGTAAGCTTCACAAGGCCAAAACACACAAGGATGAAGAGGGTCTCTAGGGTTTTCTTAGGTTGAGAGGCTGGTAAGGAGGCTAGGGTTTGAGTCATAAAGTAGCATTGCCCAAACTCGACAAGTTAGATTGTCAGATCCTAAATTTTTGGTTTTGATAATTGTCTCATAGATTGATTAGGATAATTACCTTAAATTCGTTTTAATGGTTTAAAATTGGATATTTTAATCAGTAATTTTGTATCCTTATCATGAATTCATGATTGGGTTAAAGTTTTTGATAAAGATAAAATTAATTTATTAATTTAATTATTAAAAATTTAACCTAGTATTTTTGAAAAGTTTTAAAAATACACCATTGGTTTTAAAGTTTAAAATTAAATTAAAAAGTTTAATTTTGAAAATTTAAATTTAGAACCCTAGTATTTTTAAAGTTTAAAATACACCCTTATATATATTGTAAAATTAAAAGTTAATATATATATATATATATATATATATATATATATATATATATGTATAAGAAAAGTCAGTCTTACCGTTAGTAGGCGTCATTCATAAAGCTGATCTATAAGGGGAGTTTAAGGAAGTGGCCTATAAAATGGCCGCTGTTGGGTATCCACTCTTACCCACCGCTCTCTTGACTAGTGGATGGTCGTTAGCCGAACGTGTTTGATAGGACACTTAATTCCCATTAATAAGTATAATGAAATATATAAAGTAACTAAATGTTTTTATAAAATTCCCAATCTTAGTTACTTTAGGAAAATGTGAATTTGATGTTACTCCATGAAACTACACATTGCACTTTATAAAAGTCGTTAGTGGAGCATGTATGGTTAACCCACACAATAATATGGACTAATAAAGGGTGGCAATGGGTAACTCGTAAATTATCATTGATTAATGTAGCATATGTGGTTAATCGGCACATTAATTAGATGATAAATGACATCGAGAGTACCAAGCTAATTTGCATGGGTATTCACACCTTGTTTGTAATCCTCGGTTCTCCAGTCACAAATGGAAAGGGCATAATCGAGATTAAACATGCCATTGAATAGTTCAATGAATCTCAAAAGATCTAGGAATTTCATCTAAAATAAATTCGCTTAAAATTTCATTTTCGTGGAGGTGAAATTGGTAAATCGTCATTTACCTACCTTTAAATAATTTCAAATTGGATTACGACATCCCTCTTCTGAATTGTGAATTATTTAGTTGGATCCTAGCCTTAATATTTCATTTGGGTGTTATATTAAGGATTTTCTTATCTAATCAAATCTTATCCTTTTCCTTTCCAGATGTCAACTTCAAACGATGCTTCCGGTTCCTCCAACCACAACTCCAACCATTTCTCGTTCTTGAGCATCTGCTCGAAGGTCACCTTTGATGGTTCTAATTTCAATGATCGGATCCGCAACATCAGAATGACCTTGAGGTTCGAGGACAAGGAATACGTTCTCGAAAAGGAGCTGAATGAGATTGATGAAACTAAATCTACTCCCGAAGAAATTGTTGAATATAGGAGACATTGCAATGATGCTACCAAAGTGGCATGCATCATGGTGGCTTCTATGACTCCCGAGCTGTAATGGTTCTATGAGGACTATATACCTTATGAGATGTGCAAGGACTTGATGGAAAAGTACTATCAACGAGCCCGTCAAGAAAGGTACGAAATAGTTAAGTCACTCATTACTAGCAAGATGAAGGATGGAGAGTCCGTCATGACCCACTTGCAACGCATGAAACATTATGTGGATCATTTGTTGAAGCTCAATGTTAACTTCGATGAGGAATATGCTATTGACATAGTGTTGCACTCATTACCTAGCTGTTATGATTAGTTTGTTATGACTTATCATCTGAACAAGGAGGAAACTACATTGAGTCAAATACAAAGCTTGCTAAGAACTGCTGAAAGTGGGATGAAGGGAAACAATATTGCTTCCAATCCTAGTGCTGCTGAGCCCGTCTTGGCCATAAGGAAAGGGAAGGGGAAGAAGAGGAAAGCTCCCTTAAAATAGAATAGGAAGGGAAAGTCTCATGCTAGGTCATCAAGCAATGACCCTAAAGGAAAATCTAGTTCTAAAGCTCCTCCTACCTCTGATCTGAAGGAGGCTACTTGCTTTTACTACCATGACAAAGGGCATTGGAAGAGAAGATGCCCCAAGTACTTGAAAGACATAAAGGACGGCAAGGTTAAGCCGACCTCTGCAGGTATTTACACTGTTCTATCTAAAAACTCATTGATGACGTGCCTAGGACGACACGACAGATTCGCGCCTAACCAAAGGGCCTGACATTCTAGCCGGGCTAAGCCCAACAGGCTTAGTGCCCGCTAGCGCCCCTGGGGACAGAATGCCCAGGTGAGGGGCTTGCGCCCACCAAGGAACGCTCCCAGCTCCAAGACAAAAGACACGATCAGGGGAAAAACAGTGAGGTTAGGCTATTACTGCCAGAGCCAATGAGAGTGCCCTAAAGGTTGAGGATGCACAACCTTCTAATCAGCGCCTCTGATATTGTCTCCCCAAAAAGCGATCTTGTCCAGTACATACCGGGCAAGAGTGTTAGGTATAAAAGGATGCACCCTTAAACTCACAAGGTAAGCTCTTCTCTCCTGGGAAGACACCAAAAATCCTAGATACCTTCTAACTTGACCGTCGGAGCGTTCTTTCGGGAGCAACCTCCCGGGAAACGGATGATGACCTCTCTTTTCTTGTGATCTTGCAGAGGCGACGAGGAACCTGATTCAGTAGCGCTAATCCGGTTGACGCCCAGTTCGCATGATTTGGCGCCATCCATTTGTGAGATGAAGAACACAAACTAAAAGCAAAAGGCTGAAGAATCAATGGCGTCTGACGGCAGCGATGGACACAGTGGCTGTCAGGCTAGTCCCATACACTCCATGGCAACGTTGGGAGAAACACCTCCGCCCACGGCGGTCAACAGAGCAATCCTAGGTGAGGGAAGCTCTACGATAACCACCAACACCGCCTCGCAACCGGCAACTCACCAACCAAGAACAACTCCGGTGGGGCCATTCTTAACCACATCCCTTCAGATGTTGCCATTCTTTATACCACCAACGTAGAAACCACCATCGGTCCACTCAACGATGCTACCACCAGTCCAAGTTCTCAACATTCATCCGTCACTTTTGGTACCACCATTCAATCAGATGACGGGTGGACCAGGCCCAATGATTTCCTTTCCCCCACTGGCACAGACTATGGTAGCTCATACACCACCTATTTATTCGATGGCGAGCACGTGGACTGGATCGACCATTGCCTCCAATCATAACCTCCAGTAGGCCTCGACAATTAACTCTTTAACACCAATACACTCCTTCTCCTCTGGATATTCTCTCCAGTTGCCATTCCAACAACACCCCTTTTACGGACCAAGTCCAGGCTATCATGCATCGTTGTCATACGATTTAAATCTCCAACACCAGTCGCAGAGCACATCAACCATTCCAAACCAAGACTGCCTCTCTCGCAGCGTTACATCCCCATTTGTTAAAGAGTTGTTAGACTACGAAATACCAAATACGGCCAAACTGCCAACGCTCAAAACGTATAATGGTACTACCGATCCAGATAGCCACATCGACACATAAGAGTGGATGATGACGTCTTTGAAGCTCGATGAGAGGTTCTAGTGCACATATTTCCCGACGACTCTTGATGACAATGCAAGCACATGGTTTAAGACGTTGCGTCCAGGCAACATTCCAATTTCGCTCAACTTAAATACTTATTCCTAACCAACTTCATGCAGCTACAAAAGTACAAAGGAGATTCTCATTCCATAATAGGCTGTAAGCAAAAAGAGGGTGAAACCGTATAAGAATATTTCACCAAGTTCATAAACGCCACGTTAGACGTGCCGGGACACAAAGAGGGACTCATAGCTGGTGCCTTCACGTGGGGACTTGTACCTGACCCTCTATCACAAAAGCTTATGGTTAAGAAACCCCAAACGAGGGTCGAGTTAAAGGAGATGGTAGAACGACATCTGAGGCAGGAAGAAGGCAAGGCAGCAAAACAGGCATATCTAAATGCTATGACAACCAAACGCCACAACCCAAGCCACACAGACTTTCGAGGGGGGAAGTAGACACTTTGCTAAGTAAGGAGGCCTCAAGTGCGGTTTCGGCCATTCATTAGAGAGGACAAGCGGAGTCGTCGACCGGATGTGTATACGATATCAGAGAAACAACAACCAGCCAAGTCACCCAAGAGTCGGTATTGCGAGTACCACAAAAGCAAGACACACGATACTGCTAGTTGTTCGGTACTCAAAATGGAAGAAAAGCAACTCAAAGGAGACTTGGTGGAAATAGCACGGAACGTGCGCGCCAAATTTGATGCCGAGAATGCCAAGAACGCGCCTCGAGAAGGAGTTCAACCCAAAGAAATATTCATGATACGTAACAAAAGAAGTGGGGAGGCACAATCGGCAAACCAATGGGTCTCCGGGCCCCCGACACGAATGCTCACGTTCTCTACGGAAGACCCCCGTCCGGAGGGATGGAGAGGTGATAACCCATTGGTAATCCAGGTCTCCATCAAGGATGTGACCATACACAGAGTCTACGTCGACACAGGGAGTTCAGCAGACATAATCAATGAGCACTGTTTTCGGCTTCTCCCAGATTGGTGGAAAGACAACCTGAGACCCACGGCAGGGAGACTGGTCGGATTCACCGGCCACAACCTGTGGCTGCTGGGCACAATTCACCTTCCCCTGATGATAACCAACCATGATAAACAACGAAAAAAAAGACGGTCCTAATCGACTTCGTGGTCATTCGACATTCGGCAGAGCACAACATCATCTTGGGAAGAACGACCCTCCTAAATCTAGGAGCGGTCCCATCGACCATGCATGGAATCTTGAAATTTGACACTTTGGCAGGCCCAACCACAGTACTTGCCACCCCGCCCAGGGAATTGCAGTGCTTTACGGTCATGAAGCCGGCAGAGATGACTAAAGAAACAAATAAGTCGAGACAAGACCCGACAAAAGGAAAGGAAGTAATCAACGAAGAATACCCTGATCAACCGATTAGCATTGGTCACGATCTTCCAGGTCACGTAAGAGAAGTGGTAGTCGACCTACTCAAGCAGTACAAACACATATTTGCATAGACCCCTACAGACATGGTGGGGGTAGATAGGAAGGTCATTGAGCACAAACTTGTGATCAAACCGGGGACAAAGGAAGTGAAGCAGAAGAAAAGGGTCCAAGGAGGGGACAACAACAGGGCAATTAACGCAGAGGTGGCTAAACTGGAGAAGGTTGGAATAGTAAAGGAAGCAATTTTCCCAACCTGGATTGCTAATCCGGTTATGGTGCGCAAGCAAGACGGGTCATGGCGTATGTGCATTGACTTCTCAGAGTTGAACAAAGCGTGTCCCAATGACTGCTATCCCTTCCCAGAGATCAACCAGAAAGTGGAGTCGCTGCAAGGGTTTAAGCTAAAGTGTTTCTTGGATGCATATAGGGTATATCATTAGATTCTGATGAGTGAGCATGATGAAGAAAAAACGTCTTTCTACACGGATCATGGCACTTTTTGTTACACCAAGATGCTATTCAGTTTGAAAAATACAGGAGCCATATACCAACGCTTGGTCGACTCGGTCTTCGCCAAGAAAATTGGGAGGAATATCTAGGTGTATGTCGACGATATGGTGATTAAGAGCTCCCATGAAGAAAAAATGTTGCAAGACATCGGGAGACTTTTCGTACTCTAGAAAGGGTCAAAATGAAATTGAATCCGACTAAGTGCACATTCGGGGTAGAAGAAGGACAGTTCTTGGGATACTATGTTATCAAACAGGGCATCCAGCCTAGCCCAGTTAAAGTGGACGAGTTCATGGAGACACCACCCCCAGGCACCCTCAGAGACGCGTAAGGTTTGAATGGGAAGCTCACGGCTTTGAGTAGATTCATCTTGAAATACGATAAGGCCATGCCACTATTCCATACATTGAAAGGCTGTATTGAAAAGAACAATTTTCAATGGACGGCCGCGGTGGAAGAAGCGCTTAAGAAGATTAAGGAAGTGCTACACAAGCTACCTACACTGGCCAGCCCTGTCCTAGGGGAAACACTGCAAATGTACCTCTCGACCTCAAACGAAGCGATATCCTCGGTGTTGACTGTTGAAAGAGAAGGAGAGCAGAAGCTGGTATACTTCATGAGTAGGGCATTACAGGGCCTTGAGCTCAATTACCCCACCCTCGAAAAGTTAGTCCTAGCGCTCATTTATGCGATGCGACGTTTGAGGTGCTACTTCCAAGCGCACGAAATTGAGGTACTAACAAATTGCCCCATCAAACTAATATTGCTCAAGCCAGAAACAGCGGGCTGGTTTGGCAAAATGGGCAATTGAGCTAGGGGAGCATGATATAAGTTATCATCCAAGGACAAGCATTAAGGGGCAAGCACTGGCTGATTTCTTGCTCGAAATTCCATATGAAGGAAGCTCGGCTATGGAAGGAATCTGGGCGGTAGAGGAGGTCCCAGCCAACGATTGCTCATGGACACTATACACTGATGGGGCGTCCAGCAGGGAGGTCTCAGGGGCAGGCTTAATCCTGACTAGCCCATAGGAAGAGGAAGTGACCTATGCTCTTTGGTTCAACTTCCACACCTTAAATAACGAGGCTGAGTATAAAGCCTTGCCCACAGGGCTGTGCCTAGCCAAACAAATGGGTGCGAAGGCCGTGACAACCCTAACAGATTCGAGATTAGCCGCGAACCAAATTAATGGAAGTTTCGAGGCAAGGGATCAGAGAATGGAGAGGTATGTGAAAATGGTGAGACAACTAATCCAATCCTTCAGACAGTTCACGATTAAGCAAATACCTCGAAGCAAGAATAGAAGGGCAGACGCCTTAAGCAAGTTGGCATCTACATGTTTTGATCATCTATCGAAGAAGGTTCTGGTAGAAGTCCTCAGGGAAAGAAGTATAGACGAGCAGCAGATAAATACCTTAACAACCACCGGGCCCACATGGATGACACCATTTATGGAGTATTTGTAAAGGGTAGTGCTACCAGACGACCACAGTAAAGCCAGGAAAATACGTTTAAAGGTGCCCTCATATGCATTGATCAACAGGGAGCTGTATCGAAAAGGGTTCACGACACCATGGTTGAAATGCGTATATCAGGCCCGAGGGATGGAGGCGCTACAGGAAGCGCATGCAGGCTAGGAGGGCGCACACGAGGGAGCTCGAATCTTAAGGGGTAAAGTACTCCGAATGGGAATATATTGGCCCACTATACACCAAGACGCGCTGGGAGTGACTAGGAAGTGTGGGGAATGCCAATCTTATGCTCCAGTCTAAGCAAACCCGCCAGTGCCACTACATAACATATCCAGCCCATGTCCATTCTACCAATGGGGCATAGACATTGTAGGCCCATTCCCGGAAGCACCTAGAAAGCTGAAGTACATGGCGGTGGTAGTGGACTACTTCACAAAGTGGATTGAAGCAGAACCGCTAGCGTGCATATCAAGAAGGCACATGATAAAGTTTGTATGGAAAATATCATGACAAGGTTTGGAACGCCTAAGGTGCTTGTCAGTGACAATGGCCTACAATTTGCTGAAAATCCTTTCAGAGAATGGTGCATCAGTAAAGGGATAAATCAGCGGTTCGCATCAGTGGCACACCTATAGGAAAACGGGAAAACAGAAGTGTCTAATCGAACCATTGTGAATGGGATCAGGAAAAGGTTGGGTAAGGCAAAGGGGAATTGGGTAGAGGAGATACCAACAGTGTTATGGTCATACAGAACCACTCCACGAACAAGCACACGGGAGACCCCGTTCAGCCTAATGTATGGGACGGAGGCTGTACTTCCCATGGAAATAACAGTTGGCACGTTAAGAGTGGTTAATACAGATGAATAGAGCAATGCCCAAGACCTGAGGTTGAATCTGGATGTCCTCGAAGAGAGGCAAGAGAAGTTGGAGATATGCCAAGCTGCATACAAGCATGTAACGGAAAGATATTACAATCAGAGGGTAAAGGAGAAAGTATTCAGAGTAGGCGAGTATGTGCTAAGAAGGAACGAGGCAAGCCGGGCCCAACCTCAAGGCAAGTTGGGCCCAGTATGGGAGGGCTCGTATAAGATCATAGAAGCGAATAGAAATGGCGCATATGTGTTGGAAACAGTGGAAGGAAGGCAGATACCAAGAACATGGAATGCTAGAAACCTGAAGAAGTTTTTCTCTTAAGGACAAAGTGGCAAATAACCCCAGTTGTTCAGTGTCATACTTAGTATGCCACGTTTTAAGTACTTAGTGTACTTGATTTCATGCTTAGCGACATGATTCTCATACTTAGTGTATTGGAGCCCACGATCAATGTAATTGAATGATTGATATGCCAAATTTTAATACTCAGTGTATTAAATCTTATAATATGTTTAAATACTTGACACATTGAATTTTATTGTTGGGTGCTTAGAGAACCCAACCTTGACACTTTGCGTGCCGATACTAATGTGGGCAAAACAAAATGTTTAGTGCATAAAAATATTGTTAGAAGAGAACAATGCTCAGAGCATGTAGCTGGACACCCGGCACACCAAACGTCATTACATGCGATCAAAAGAGTAATTTTTAGCAAAATCCATACATTACATGCCCAAAGCGAAATAGACAAGAGAAAAAAAGCAAAAAACAACAAAAGGAAACTAAAACAAGCATAGAGAATATTTTCACACACCAGGAGGGGTAGCACACGATGCTGGAGCATCCTTTTTTTTCATCATATCTTCACGCCCAGGAGGGGTAGCACACGATGCCGGAGCATCTTTGTTTTCATCACCATTGTGTCCATCACCAACGACCATACCCACCACATCACCACTCGTACCTCCACTAGGACCTTCGTCACTCATTCCAATGTCGCGATCACCATCATCCTCAACATCCTGCACATCCTTGCCAACATCACCCTCAATCACCTGCATAGTTTTATCCCTTTGAATCACCATACCCTCTGGGGTACCTTCTGAACCAGAGAAAGAACACAACTCCCGGAGACCCCTAATATCTAAATCTCCAAAACTCAATAAAGATGCATGATCCATACTCATGAACGATAATAGAGCATCGTTCACACTAACCACCGGACCAAGGGAGGAAAGACAAGCACCAACATCCTCAAACCCAACACCAACAATCACTTTCTGAACGGATTCAATCCTATCCACAAAAGCAACGTGTCGAATGAGACTTATAGCATTCGTGAAATCCGGATGCTCAATCAGCTTGTCCACAATATAAACGACACCCACACGTACTAACCAGTCCAAATCCCGACGAGAAGCACCCACATTTGCTTGCAAAGAAGAGATTAGCTTATCACGATCAATAGCATCGCGCTCAAGACTCTCAACTTCAATCATCAAGCTTTCATTCACTTGAGTAAGGGAGTCAACTTTGGCCTCTAAAGTGGCTCTAGCATCGTCAAGGGTAGCCTTCTCAGATACAAGGAAATGACATTTTTGTTTAGAAAGCTAGAGGTCTTCACCAAGCTCACCAACGCGACGCTCCATCCCTACCACATGCGACTCACACGTGGCATGGGTGGCCTCCATTTCGCTAAGGGAGTGGATGTGTCGAGAGCCTGCAACAAGGTAAAACATGGCTCGCGCAGCGGCATAAGCCATATTGTGGGCGAGAGCAGGGTTACCCATGGCCTCCATATCACTAACTGCAACAGGAGGAAAAGCATGGCTAGAAAACTCCAAAGCATTGGCACGAACGGATAACTGAGAATCATTGTGAAGATTCCAAGAAGAGACAAAGACAAGGGACCTGACGGAGCTCTCCCCAGTAACACCGCCCAGAGGGACCGACGCGTGGTCGGGATCACTAGAGTCCTTGACAAGAGAAAGCTTCGAAGGAAGAAACGGGACACTTATGGGAGAGATAGACGAAACAACGGGTTGATCATGCACCCCATCGATCCCTTCGAACTATTGTGCGTCGTTATCAAGGATCACAACCACGCCAGTTGGCGTGGAAGCCATAGAATTCAACAGGCAAGAAAAGCTACACCTGGTCTGAATTCTTTTGGTGACATTAGGTGCGCCGGTAACCGGTTCACCCATGGCCAAGATAGCTTTCCTTTTCGCCTGCATACACCGAACATCAGCAATGATACCCTCTTTGCTATCCTCGCTACTCTCCATGGAAGAGGAGCGAGTACTACCCAGAGGCATGACAACAAAAATAGGGCGAGCATAGAGGGGGTTTGTCTCTGAAGTCGACTCACCTGTAGGAGGAGCAGAGGGGGCAACATTCAAATCCAGTTGGTCTATCCGGCGAGGCGGAGGGAGCCGGTCAACTAGATCTACCTCGCGGTACTCCAACTTACCCCGGTAGCATTTCCGTAAAACCTCATCCATGGACAAAGAGGATTCAGCACCTGGGAAGGACAGAACGTGAAGTATCAGTCACCTAAAAGAATCAAAAATAGGAAGAGGAAGGAAGAAAGCCAAGCAGATCACTTACCATTGACGTTGCAAAAGAACACTGCCATTTTGCCACGATGCCTCCAAGAGGGACTCATCCCTACACCAGAGAGGAGGGCCTCAGAGTAGTGCTCAGGAGATACTTGAACACTCTTTAGGTAATCAACAACGCCCTGATTATGGGGGAAAAGCTTGGGGATAGTATCAACAAAGGTATTTGCACGATACCGACCACTCCCAACCAGCTTTTGATTCACCCACAACCACTTATCCTGCCAGTTCTTGGGGGTTCGTCCATGGGGAACTAGAGCATATCCTCCTCGCCGGACTGAAAAGGTGCAATTGTCTCCGGTGACGCATAATCTGAAGAAGTACTTGAATACAAAATAATCGGGAAGATAGTCATTAGACCTGCAGATCATCTCGAATGCTACCACTTTGTTAACAGCATTCGGGGTCAGCATCTGCAAACTGCAGCCGTCCTTCTGGAGAACTTCTTCCTGAAAGTTCGTCAACGGGAAACGGATGCCAACGTCTAGGGTTTTCAAATAAACCCCGATTTTTCCAGAAGGGGGGGGGGGGGGATGAGATGCTAAAACCCGGAGAAGGAAATTCCACACCCTCCATAGAAGATAAATCATATGAAATTTCAAGCTGGCGGTATTCAGCGGCAGAGGGAAGGATACCAGGAACACTCGCCATAGAGGAGGAGAAACGAGAAAAAGTCAGAGAAAGGAAGACGAAGAAGGATGAAGGAATAGTGAAGGCAAAAAGAAACCATATAAATGTTTTTATAAAGAAACAGAAAGGGCGGGACATATAAAATGTCTAACACGATGACGTAACTGACAGCCATCATGTGCAGTCACGTCGCCATTAAGGGCGGAACGAAGGGTAAAGGAAAACCAACACGTGTAAGCTAATTAAGCCCAGGACGCCGTAACTAGCGCTGCAACGCTACGACTACCGGACTGGGGGACTTGATGATGTGCCTAGGACGACACGATAGAATCACACCTAACCAAAGAGCCTGGAATTCTAGCCGGGCTAAGCCCAACAGGCTCAGTGCCCGCCAGTACCCCTAGGGATAGAATGCCCAGGCGAGGGGCTCGTACTCGCCAAGGAACGCTCCCAGCTCCAACACAAAAGACACGATCAGGGGACAAACAGTGGGGTCAGACCATTACTGCTAGAGCCAATGAGAGTGCCCTAACGGTTGAGGACGCACGACCTTCCAATCAGCACCTCTGATCTTGTCTCCCCAAAAAGCGATCTTGTCCAGTACGGACTGGGCAAGAGCGCTAGGTATAAAAGGATGCACCCTCAGACTCATAAGGTAAGCTCTTCTCTCCCGAGAAGACACCAAAAACCCTAGATACGTCGGATCGTTCTTCCGGGAGCAACCTCCCGGGAAACGACTGACGGCCTCTCTTTTCTTGTGATCTTGCAGAGGTGATGAGGAACCTGATTCAGTAGCGCTAATCCGGTTGACGCCCAGGTAGCATCACTCGTCACATTCGAAATCTTGGGTTCTTGATACAAGGTGTGGTTTTCACATTTGCTCTGGCTTGCAGGTACTAAGAAGAAGTGAAGATGTGGAGCATGGTAAGATGAACCTAATTATGGGAAATAGGAGATCGTCGCCTGTTACCAAGATTGGTGTTTATTCTTTTGTGCTTAGTAGTGGGTTGTGTTAGATTTAAACAATTGTTGCTACTCATAAAAAATGACAAGAAATATTATTTCATTTCATGGTTTATATAGACAAAGTTTTATATATTCTTTTGATAATGAGAATGGTTCTATTTATGCTTATTATAATGGTGTATTTTATTTTGAAGCATTACCTTTTGATGGCGTGTATGAAATTGTGATGGTGGTAAACAATTTAGGAAATAGTGTGTTGCAAATTTATTCGTCTAATGGTTTAGATAAGGCATTCTTGTGGCATTGTCATCTTGTACATGTTGTAACATCCAAAAATTTTACGCCAAATTTAAACCTTTTCAATCAAAGATAAAACCAAATAGTATTTCTTTACAAAATGTTTTCAAATCATTATTCATAAGAGTGTCCCAATAACTAGATCAAAAGGATGAGGAGCGGTACGGTCACGGCTTCGCCTTGCCATTATCTCCTGAAGTACCTGAAACAATAAACTGAAACTGTAAGCCCAAGGGCTTAGTGAGCTACCCCCTAAATGCCAACACCACACTGATAATACCATATCAATAACAGACAATCAACAACATGCATACTGGGCCATCGGCCTGAATGGACTGCCCTGCAGGGCCTACAGTCTAACTGAATCTGTCCTGAGCCTTCGGCATAACTGGACCGCCACGTGGGCCTACAGTCTCCCCGGACCGCTCATAGGGTGTGTTGGCCTTCAGCACAAAGTAGGACCGCCTCAACCCAAACATCAAGCAAATAACCATGTGCACATAACAAGCATGTACTGGCATATATAAACACAGACATATCTATCTCAATGATCATAAATCATAGAAATCACTCATAACTAGAGCAAAGCATTGACCTAGTAGGTCACTATCATACCAATCCCTACGGATCATAAGAGCATAAAATATTGTCTATCCAGATTCTGATATAACAGATCATAACCATAGGTAGCATACCATAACAATAATATGTCACACCCCAAACCAGACGGTGGAAACGTCCGAGGGCTCACGTGACTAAATTTGAGTATCATCACAATGAATATACATGAATCATAACATAAGCAACACCATGCATCAATATATTATAACTGACTTTGTTCACATCAAATACATTGTTTCAACATTTCAAATCCATAACATAAATTGATTGATAGTTTTCAAAAGCACAACACTCTAACATAACTTGGTACAACTCCTCAGTTTACCTGTTACCTGAGAATACAAGTTATTTTGAAAATGGTCAACATATGGAATGTTGGTGAGTTCATAAGCAGGTTTAATATGAAAATGATTTGTGTAATTTGTAAGAAAACAACCATGAAAATTCGATATTTTTTGAAAAGACCATTGTTTGTATAAAAGTGTGAAGATCCATAAATATATGCATGATGATTTCAAAACGTGTATAGTTGAAAAACTTCGTATTAAAAGTACCAGTGAAAAATTGTTGAACTTCCCCGAAAAACCCGATGTTTTCCGAAAATAAATAGAATATCGTACAACTATTCATATTGTTATCCCACCCTTGAATGATTTTGATTTATCTTGATTACTTGATTAGTATTGGATTTATTTATATGAGTCGTTATAACCATGCATGATAATGACTAATTCGTCTGTCTTGGCACTCTGGTGAACGCTGAAATTGA
The DNA here is from genome assembly GCF_052625555.1 of Lactuca saligna. Taxonomy (NCBI): domain Eukaryota; kingdom Viridiplantae; phylum Streptophyta; class Magnoliopsida; order Asterales; family Asteraceae; genus Lactuca; species Lactuca saligna. The sequence continues at coordinate 145,664,437 of NC_136417.1, forward strand.
TCTTAAGATTTTGTCACCCTAGACTAACCGAGTCTAACTATAGCGAATAGCTGGGGTGTGGGGGAGTCACCCCCGTATAGATCTATACACAAACTCTCGCTCTCCCTCCAAGAGACTTTGATTATAACTACAGACTACGACCGACACACATTGGTGCCACCCGTTATTACTCACTAAATCCCAATTGACTTTGATTACTATTGATTATCGACCCGTATTTGTTTACTTGGATTGATGATAGGCCTAGTAAACAAGGAGAAGAGGATTACAAGATCCTACTATTCCCGCGTATTATTTATGGCTATTGATTATACGAAGGACACGCTGGCCCATTTCACATTTGATTTACTTGGACCTTACTAGCAATGCTAATGGGCCACTAAGGCCCAATAGCACTTAAAAGCCATTGAGGGTCCCTTAAATATGAAATTGGGTCATAGAAGGCCCAATAACATTTATAATTATCCCTTGGGCCCAAAAATCATGTTAATGGGTCACAAAGGCCCAATAAGCATGTTTGGAACTTTCAAGCCCAAAGGATTTAATATTTACTTATTTTAGGTATAGTATAGATGTTAGAAATGTTTAATTGAACAATTGTTAAATTTGTGTCGATACGAGACTGGACGATTGTTTATAACGATATTTGGAAATTTATTTATAATCATCTTGTCATTTTTCATAAATTATGGTTTGGAAATTTTGACCCAAATATCTTAATAATAAAATAATTGACTCAAAATATTGGTTTGACATTTTCAGCCCTTCTTTAATAAAAATGACAATTTTAGTCCCTTATATATATAAAAAGACATTTTTGGCCCTAAAAACCATTTTCTTGTCATTTTTTACCCATAGACTTTGTTTAAGTGATGATTTTAGCTCAAAATTTACTTTTATCAGTTTCAGCCCTTCCAGAAAAGTGATTTCGGTTTAAGCCCAAACTTTTTGTAACTTTTACAATTTTGGTCCAAAATCTAAAAAGTTTACATTTTTGATCCTTGTTTGAAAAATACATCATTTTAACCCTTTAATTAGTTTCATTTACCCTTTTTACCCCTTATTTGAGAAGTTTGTCATTTCACCCCCTTAAAACTTGGGATTTTTGCAAATTAGGGCTTAATGGGCCGAAAAGCCCAAAATTTGGCCCATTAAACTACAATTTACACTTCTAGCCCTTAAAAGAGTATGACATCCATAAAAACATTAATTTTTACTGATTTGACTCTTTTAGCCCTTAAGAAAACCGTGAATGGCAATTTTTTAACCCAACTTTTGTTTGTTTGCCAATTTTACCCCAAAAATGGGTTTTATGTTGTAATATGTATATTTTAAATCTTAGAAGGTAATTTTTCTTGACTTGTTTTAGTGTAATACTTCTTAGATCATGTTTATCTTCCTCTTAGATCCATAGATTTCTAATTTCTATTCTTTTTGTTACATATTTACCACATAAACACATGAAATCACACATAACATACACATACACATAGATCTACACATTTTACTTGTATTCTCCCCCATAAAACACATGAAAAACGAAAATAGAGGGGTATGAACTCACCTTGAGTTTGTGGGTTTGGTTTTGAAGAAGAATGGAAGAAGTTTGATGCTATTCTCGGCCTAGCAAGCTTCTTGGCGGATCTTTGGCTTAGATGTGTTCTAAGATGATGACTCTTATGGAAAATCCTTCTTGAAAGCTCTTAAATCTCAAATTTTTTGATGAAGAAGCAAGAGTGTTCTTTGAGAGAGTTTTGAGTGAATTGTGTGTGTGTGTGTGTTTCCTTCCCTTTGTGTTCTCAGCCGAAGAAGAAAAAGAGAGGAGAAGAGAGAGAGAGAGAGTGAGCGAAGTGATGGGTTTCTTGGAAGTATGAGAAGAGTTCATGGATACCCCATGTACAATTGTCAGGTGGCATGTAGGAAAGTCAACTATTCCTCCCCATGTTTTGTGGTTTGGGCCGAGAGAGGGAGAAGAAAGAAAAGAGATTGGGCCTTTTTGTGCTTAAGCCCATATTATGATCCAATTACATGATTTTTGGCCCAATTGGTCTTTGGAGAGGGTTCACGGCCCAAAATAAATCAAGGAATGATTTTTATGGCTCATTAGGGTTAATTAGGTTAGTTATGGCCCAATAAGGTCCATTAAGGTATTTTATTTCATTCTAGGCCCAATATGGCCCAAATTATTAAAATAAATCGAAGTGGGTCCAATTAGAACCCATTTAAGAGTTCTAAGCCCAAAATAATCAAATTGGATGCTTATTGACCCATTAGGTTTAATAAGGAAATCCTAGTCCATAATGGACTTAAACCGGGATTTCTAGGGTTTCCAATTCTTTGTTGACTATTTGAAGTGCTTGCATAGAGCGTTTGTGTAACATCGTAAGATTTCAAAATGATTTTTCATTTAAAAATGATCGTTAATTCTTAAAAACACTTTTCTTAAAATTCCAGTCATAATCGAATTTCAAAAACATAACTCCATTTTCACTTGCTTAATGAACCAGGATCCTCAAAACATGATTCTTTCTCTGGTATGTACAATCGAGCCGGTGCCGTCCCGTGATCCTAAGATAAACCTGAAACACATAACACAAAACACTATAAGCATGAAGCTTAGTGAGTCCCCCAAAATACCACACATAACACATATTAGCCACTCGAGGCTATAACTCTGCGGGTCCGTGGACCCTACTCTATGAACCCTCTGGTTCTAACTCTGTGAACCTTCCGATTCTAACTCTGTAAACATGCACAACATAAATCACATAGAAATAATGCAGTACAACACATAACATACATAGCATACAAATACTCTGTCACATAACTCTGGTTACCTACTCAAGGTAAAGTATAGTGAGAAGACTCACCTCGCATATCTCGATAACTCGCAAATCCTGGAAATCACTCGCGCTCGATCCTCTAAGCTATAATCCTCCTATAACACAATATTTCTCTAATTAACACTTTCACAACTAAGGTTGACTACCCCTATCAAGTCAACATTGGTCAACGGTCAACTTTGACCGGACTCGGCGAGTGCACTAGGGCGACTCGGCGAGTCTATACGTGTTCACTGACTCCCTAAGATCCTCTCTTGACACGTCGAGTACTTCCCTGACTCGACGAGTTCCACCTGGCATGAATCGCGGGGCCACCACGACTCAACTCACCGAGTCTCAAGAACAACTCAGCGAGTTCCAGCTTGAATTAGCCCACCTGTCAACCCTCTCTGACTCTCCCTGACTCACTGAATCAACCCCTTATCTCGGCAAGACCACTCGCTGGGTGGTTATGGACAATCTTCATGCTACTCAAACTCACTCCTAAGGTCAGATCCGTTCCAGTAACTCATAGATCCAGTCCTTCCAAGCACATTCATCACGTAAAGTTACAATCTTGGTGCTCATGCAAAGGTCCAAAGGCCTTATTTGATGATATGGTCTCTAGAATGCTATTCTAAGCTCATGGCCTCCATTAACACTCATAAAGCTTGAGGGAAAAGAGTCTCTGGACCTCTTTGGGTCCAGATCTAAAGCATCAACACAAGAAGAGGCCAATTACTCCGTGGATCTTTCCACCAAGAAACCCTAACTCTAAGATTTACACCAAGGATTGAGAAAGGAACGAATGGTTACCTTGAATGAAGTCTCTGAGCTCAACAATCATTGGATTAGCACCTCCTTTGGTCTCCTCTTGCCTTGATCCTCTTCTATATGCAAAATCACCCACAAATAATCAAGGATCTTCATCTTCTCTCTCACAAAACGCTTAAGGACTCTTTTAGGGTTCTCTCTAGGGTTGGTGGCCGCAAATGACGGCCATAAGCCCCTTTAAATAGGTCTCATACCCTGAAATTTAGGGTTTCATTAAACAGCATGGACTCGCCGAGTCTACCTTTTGGACTTGCCGAGTCCGGATGCGAACCCTTTCCCAAACCGCGATCATACTCAATGAGTTTGAGCTCCAACTCGCCGAGTCTCCTTACAAAACACCAAAAATTAATACCTGGGAATCCGGGCTGTTACAGTTTGATGGAAAATTCGTTGTTATTGAATAAGAATCATACATGCTTTCTCATTTTTGTTCACAAATGTTATCATTGTTGTTGTTACATGGTATAGAATTCCTAGTTGTGACATCATCCCCCCGTTAGAGGGAATTTCATCCCGAAATTCTTTCTAAAGCTAGGTTCAAGAATGTGAGAATAGGTGAGGGTACTTCTACTTCATCTGGTCTTCGCATTCATATGTGAATTATGGCCCATGCTTCGCATTCCACCATACCTTCACAATTGGAATGCGACTTTGCTTAGTACGCTTCACCTCCCTGTCCATGATTTCGACTGGTTCTTCGATGAATAGGAGATTCTCGTTGATTTCTATTTCTTCAAGTGGAATGACGAGGGTTTCATTGGATAAACACTTTTTCAAATTGGAAACATGGAACACGGGGTGTACACTGCTGAGCTCGGCAGGTAGTTATAGTCTGTAAGCCACTGTACCAATTCGGGCAAGGATCTTGAAGGGTCCAATGTATCGTGGGTTCAGCTTTCCCCGTTTTCCAAAACGAATAACCCCTTTCCAGGGAGAAACCTTTAACAAAACTCGATCCCCGACTTGAAACTCCAAGGGCTTCTGCTACTTATTAGCGTAGCTCTTCTGTCGGTCTCGTGATGCTTGTAGTCGAGCTCTGATTTGAATTATCTTCTCCTTTGTTTCGCATATGATTTTCGGTCCTGTTAATGCATTGTTTGATGTTTGTCCTCTTGCTAGCTGGGTTTTACCTACCTCATCCCAACACAACGGTGATCTGCATTTACGTCCATACAACGCCTCGAAAGGAGCAACTTTGATGCTCGAGTGATAACTGTTGTTGTACGAGAATTTGATTAAGGGCAAGTGGGTATCCCACGACTTTCCAAAGTCTATCACACACGCGTGAAGCATATCTTCAAGTGTCTGAATGGTTCGTTCTCTTTGACCATCCGTTTGCGGGTGATAAGCGGTGCTCATGTCGAGATGTGTTCCCAGTGCTTTCTGAAGTGATTGCCAAAAAAGTGAAGTGAATCTACTATCTCTATTTGAGATGATAGATACTGGCACTCCATGGAGTCTCACAATTTCCTTGATGTATATCCTCGTCAACCTCTCCATCTTGTAGTATTCTTTTATTAGCAGGAAATGAGCGGATTTCATCAATATGTCAACTATTACCCATATGGTATCCAATCCATCCGTTGCCTTAGGTAATTTGGTCACAAAGTCCATGTAAATCCTTTCCCATTTCCATTCAGGAATTACTGGTTGCTGTAATAGTCCCGAGGGCTTCTGATATTCCACTTTCACTTTAGCGCAAGGGATTTGCTAACATAGGTGGCAATAGCTGCCTTCATGTTGGGCCACCAATAATGTTGCTTGATATCCAAGTACATTTTATCTACACCCGGATGGATGGAGTATCGCGTTTTGTGGGCTTCATCCATGACCACTTCTCTGAATCCCCCAAGTGTATGGATCCAAATGCGATTCATAAAATAATATGTCTTGTCCTCCTTCACTTCGAAATTCTTTTCCATCCCTCGTAACGCTTCGCTTGCTTTGTTTTCTGTCTTCATGGCATTGAACTAGGCTGCTCTGATTTGGGAGGTCAGGTGGGATTGAATGGTTATGGAGAGAGTCTTTACATGACGATTTGAGTATTCTTTACGACTCAAGGCATCAGCTACCACGTTAGCCTTGCCTGGGTGGTACTTGATTTCACACTCATAATTGTTTAGTAGCTTAACCCACCTTCGTTGCCTTATGTTTAATTCTTTTTGGTTTAGGATATGTTGGAGACTCTTGTGGTCCGTAAAAATGGTGCACTTTGTACCATAAAGGTAGTGTCTCCAAAATTTTAAGGCAAAGACCACAACTCCCAATTCTAAATCGTGGGTCGTATAGCTCACCTCATGTGTCTTTAGTTGTTGGGATGCATAAGCTATCACCTTCCCACGTTGCATGAGTACGCAACCTAAATCCTGATTCGACACATCGTAGTAAACTACGAAGTCCTCCGTTCCTTCTGGTAGTGATAGTACTGGTGCGCTGCAGAGTGCTCGCTTAAGAATTCGGAATGCAAACTCTTGCTTATCTGTCCATTCGAAGGGTACACCCTTTTGTGTAAGCATGGTAAGTGGCTTGGCGGTCTTAGAGAAGTTTTGGATGAACCTCCTATAATAGCTTGCTAGACCCAAAAATTAACGAATCTCTGTAGGTGTTGTTAGGGTCGCCCATCCTTCAATGGCTTTGACCTTAAAAGGATCCACGTGTATCCCTTCTTAACTAACAACATGACCCAAAAAGTTCCCACTGCGGAGCCAGAACTCACACTTAGAGAGTTTTGCATATAGCTTCTCGGTTCACAGGGTTTTCAGGATTTGTCGGAGATGTTGGCCATGCTCCTCTTCGTTTCGAGAGTAAACTAGAATGTCGTCAATGAAAACTATGACAAAGTTGTCGAGGAATGGTCGGCAGATTTGATTCATTAGGTCCATGAATGCGGTAGGGGCATTCGTTAGACCGAAGGGCATTACGATGACTTCATAATGTCCATAACGAGTTCGAAAAGTGGTTTTGGGGATATCCTCTTCCCAAACCTTGAGTTGATGGTATCTAGATCATAGATCTATCTTGGAGAAATAGCTTGCGCCTTGAAGTTTGTCAAATAGATCGTCGATGCGTGGAAGTGGATAGCGGTTTTTGAAAGCGAGCTTATTTAGTTCCCTATAGTCAATGCACATCCTAAAGGATCCGTATTTCTTCTTACCAAAAAGAACCAGAGCTCCCCAGGGTGAGAAACTAGGTCGGATGAACCCTTTGTCCAAAAGCTCACTGAGTTGGCTGGATAATTCTTGCATCTCCGCAAGAGCCAATCTGTAGGGAGATTTAGCTATGGCAGTAGCTCCTGGTACAAGATCAATTCGGAAATCGACTTGTCTTTCTGGGAGTATTCCCGGAAGATCATCAGGGAAGACATCCAGGAACTCGCAAGTTACTGGAATGTCTCAAATATTGACCTCTTCCTTGGATTTATCCACTATATGAGCCATGAACGTCAAGTCTTTCTTTCGTAGATACTTTTGTGCCTTAATGCACGAGATAAGACGAAGGTTCGTGCTAGATTTATCTCCGTATATAATTAGGGTTTCGCGATTTGGAAGGTGAAGGCGAACGGCCTTTTCGTGACACATAATTTCAGCATGGTGGGGGCATAACCAATCCATTCCAACAATCACATCGAAACTCCTCATGGAAACAGGCATTAAGTTTATTTGAAAGGCACGTTGGTCCAAGGTTAGGGTATATCCGATATAGATCTCCCTAGTGAATTCTGTTTTCCCATTGGCCATTTCCACCATAAAGGTTTCATTAAGCTTCTAGGGTTGTTGTTTTAACAAGTGTTTAAATATTGCTCACAAAGCTTCGTCCTGCTTCGGTGTCAAATAGGATGCATGAATAAGTGTGGTTTAGGAGAAACGTATCGGTGACAACAGTGGGGTCCTGAACTACTTCTCCCTGAACCATGGTCAGCACTCTTCCTGTTTCCTAGTGTTGTTGTTGGGGTAGTTGCGACGGAAATGCCCAGTTGTTGCACATCCATAACATGTGTCGCTTGGTCCTGTATTGTTGCCGATGTTGTTGGTGTTGTTGTTGTTGCGGTTGTTGTTGTTTCCTTGTTGGTGGTTTTGGAGAGGATAGGTCCTGCAATATTTTGCAGTGTGACCCTTTCAATTGCAACTGGTGCAATGCATCTCCCTGTACTCGCCATTATGATGAAGAATGCACTTGTTGCACTTTGGGAGATTTCCAGAATACTGCCTAGGAGCACTTGGAGCAGCTGAGACTGGAGCATGTGGTGCGGAGGGAACTTGGGTGGTTACAAGATTGACTGTCACTGTTTGTTGTTTCTTTAACGACTCCGAGCCTTTTCTTCCCTTCCTCTTGTTATTCTTTACCTTCTTGTTGTCACTCTCCTTCTTGCCTTCAGTTTCCACTGGCTTCTTGCCCTTCTTGTTGTTGTGGTCGTACAGTTTCTTGGCCAATCTCTTGGTACTGTCGAAGGTTTCAGGATTTGCTGCTATCACATTTCCTTTGATTGGGGAGGTTAGTCCCTAGATGAATCGTTCGATTTTCTTTCCCTCTGAAGTAATCATGCCAAGGCACAACAGAGACAGTTCGCTAAACCTTGATGTGTATGCATCAATGTCAGAATTTCGGACGGTGAGATTCCACAATTCCTGTTCCATCTTCTGAATTTTGCCTCGTAGGCAGTACTCGGCCATCAACATTTCTTTCAACTCCGCCCAGGGCATGACGTTGGCTACGGGGAGAGTCATTGCTTCTACATGTCCATTCCACCAGGTGAGAGCTTGATCAACGAACATGCATGCGACAAACACCTTCATCTCCTCAAGGCACTCGCATATCTTGAACACCGATTCCACCTTCTCAATCCATCATTTTAGGGTTATCATTCCCCCGGTGCCATTAAAGGTTCATGGCTTGGCATTGGTGAAATCTTTGTAGGAGCATGCCTTGGTAGGTCCTTGATTTATTCTGTTGTTTGAACTTCCAACCCCTTGTCCTTTGCCTCCTCCATTGTTCCCTTGGTGAATTTGTGCCATGGCTACAGCTGCTTGAAATGCAGCTGAGTTGACCTTGGATGGGGTTGGCCTAGGGTTTCCGTGGGTTGGTCGTCGAGGCATCTTTCTGTCACGAAACGAAAAGATGTTGGGTGCCTAAGTTTTGTGGGTTTGTGGACTTATGACTAGGTTTATATCATGTATTTAAGTAGTTTCGCATGTCAACATATAATCATAGAAGCATAGCACATAACAGATAATAACATCACAACAAAATGCATTTATTTTCCATTAATAATATTCATACTTTGATACATGAAAATTTGCTCGAGAGAGCATACATATAGGATATAAGTTCGACAGCATAACGACTCTACGAGTAGTGTAATCACTTAAACATAGAGTCGGTGGTACATAGCATAGATCATAGTACTAGAAAGATAAGGCTGGCCCTAACACTCTAAGGAGCGTTTGACGACGACAGTAGGGTCAGATACCGAAGTGTTGTGCCAACAACTGGGTCATCTCAGTAATTTCTCTAATGACTTCATCCCTTTCCCATTCAGCCTGCACCGCTCGTGCTTCCATGGCGAGTAGCTGTTGCCGCGGAGCAGCAATCTCAGCTTCTGGAGAGCGATTCTCCCTCGCGGGATTTCCGGGTGGGGCGGGGTGGTCGTGATACACCTTGCTAGCAGGTGACGTGGCAGTATTCTCGTCTGAGTCTTATTCTTCCTCTAGGTCGTCACCGATCTCATCTAACTCATAGTCAATGTTTGTGTACTCATCAGGCCCAACACCGTGTGCTTCTCCCTGATCTCTCTTGGGCTCGTCCTCGATCATAGTGACTGAGAGGAGGTATATGAATAAACTATTATTACTCCTAAGATGTTTTAATTATTGTATATATTGAATTGATGTTCTCTTCTTGGTCATAAAGGGGTATGTTTTTAGGTTTACCGACCTTCACGATTTCCTCAGGGCATGTGATAGTTGTACCTCGGAGGAAATGTAGTTGATCAGGCTACATTCACCCCTACCGACTTAACCGAGATGTCAACATCATCTTATTTGATTTGGTATTATGTTATTTTTCCTATATCGTACAAGTATGGGTGTTTTATCGTTGTGTTTTTATTTGTTTTGTTTTGTTCAGAGTTGTTTTTGGTCCCTTCATTGCTTTATAGTTGCATACCAATGTGTGGTTAGATATGCTAGTTCACTATAAACAGTGCTCTGATACCAACCTGTCACACCCCCGAACCAGATGGCATTAACTTCCGAGGGCTCATGTGACTAAATTTGAATATCACCACAATGAATATACATGAATCATAACATAAGCATCACCATGCATCAATATATTACAACTGACTTTGTTCACATCAAATAAATTGTTTTAACATTTCAAATCCATAACATAACTTGTTTGATAGTTTTCAAAAGCACAACACTCTAACATAACTTGGTACTACTCCTCAACTTACCTGTTAGCTGAGAATACAAGTTATTTTGAAAATGGTCAACATATGGAATGTTGGTGAGTTCATAAGCAGGTTTGATATGAAAATATTTTGTGTAATTTGTAAGAAAACAACCCAGAAAATCTGATATTTTCTGAAAAGACCATTGTTTGTATAAAAGTGGGAAGATCCGTAAATATATGCATGATGATTTCAAAACATGTATAGTTTAAAAACTGCGTATTAAAAGTACTAGTAAAAAATTGTTGAACTTCCCCGGAAAACCCGATGTTTTCCGAAAATAAACAAAATATCGTACAACTGTTCGTATTGTTATCCCACCCTTGAATGATTTTGATTTATCTTGATTACTTGATTAGTATTGGATTTATTTATGTGAGTCGTTATAACCATGCATGATAATGACTAATTCGTCTGTCTTGGCACTCTGGTGAACGCCAGAATTGATCTTAAGATTTTGTCACCCTAACAACCATTTTATTGTCAGTTTTGACCCATAGACTTTGTTTAAGTGATGATTTTAGCTCAAAATTTACTTTTATCAGTTTCAGCCCTACCGGAAAACTGTTTTTCGGTTTAAGCCCAAACTTTTTGTAACTTTTACAATTTTGGTCCAAAATCCAAAAAGTTTACATTTTTGGTCCTTGTTTGGAAAATACATCATTTTAACCCTTGAATTAGTTTCATTTACCCTTTTTAACCCTTTTTTGAGAAGTTTATCATTTCACCCCCCTTAAAAATTGGGATTTTCGCAAATTAGGGCTTAATGGGCCGAAAAGCCCAAAATTTGGCCCATTAAACTACAATTTACACTTCTAACCCTTAAAAGAGTATGACATCCATAAAAACATTTATTTTTACTGATTTGACTCTTTTAACCCTTAAGAAAACTGTGAATGGCAATTTTTCAACCCAACTTTTGTTTGTTTACCAATTTTAGCCGAAAATGGGTTTTATGTTGTAATATGTATATTTTAAATCTTAGAAGGTAATTTTTCTTGACTTGTTTTAGTGTGATACTTCTTAGATCATGTTTATCTTCCTCCTAGATCCATAGATCTCGAATTTCTATTCTTTTTGTTACACATTTACCACATAAACACATGAAATCACACATAACATACACATACACATAGATCTACACATTTTACTTGTATTCTCCCCCATAAAACACATGAAAACCGAAAATAGAGGGGTATGAACTCACCTTGAGTTTGTGGGTTTGGTTTTGAAGAAGAATGGAAGAAGTTTGATGCTATTCTCAGCTTAGCAAGCTTCTTGGAGGATCTTTGGCTTAGATGTGTTCTAAGATGATGACACTTATGGAAAATCCTTCTTGAAAGATCTTAAATCTCAAAATTTTTGATGAAGAAGCAAGAGTTTTCTTTGAGAGAGTTTTGAGTGAATTGTGTGTGTGTGTTTCCTTCCCTTTGTGTTCTTGGCCGAAAAAAGAGAGGAGAAGAGAGAGAGTGAGCAAAGTGATGGGTTTCTTGGAAGTATGAGAAGAGTTCATGGATACCCCATGTACAATTGTGAGGTGGCATGTAGGAAAGTCAACTATTCCTCCCCATGTTTTGTGGTTTGGGCCGAGAGAAGGAGAAGAAAGAAAAGAGATTGGGCCTTTTTGTGCTTAAGCGCATATTATGATCCAATTAGATGATTTTTGGCCCAATTGGTCTTTGGAGAGGGTTCACGACCCAAAATAAATCAAGGAATGGTTTTTATGGCTCATTAGGGTTAATTAGGTTAGTTATGGCCAATAAGGTCCATTAAGGTATTTTATTTCATTCTAGGCCCAATATGGCCCAAATTATTAAAATAAATCGAAGTGGGTCCAATTAGAACCCATTTAAGAGTTCTAAGCCCAAAATAATCAAATTGGAAGCTTACTGGCCCATTAGGTCTAATAAGGAAATCCTAGTCCATAATTGACTTAAACCGAGATTTCTAGGGTTTCCAATTCTTTGTTGACTATTTGAAGTGCTTGCATAGAGCTTTTGATGGAAAATTCATTGTTATTGAATAAGCATCATACATGCTTTCACATTTTTGGTTCACAAATGTTATCATTGGTGTTGTTACATGGTATAGAATTCCTAGTTGTGACATAACAACTAAAGGGCCGGCCTTGGTGCCTTAGACCCTATTGATAAAGTAAGGATAACTCACCTTGCAGATGTCGACTCGGTAGATGAACTCCAACTCTTGGATCACTGACAAAACTCCACCACCTATTACCATAATGTAATTATACCTATAAGTTCCCAACCTTTCAAGGTATCCCAAAAGCCACTAATCAAACCCTACTTAAAATCAAGGTCATCAGTCAAGGTCAACAGTCCATGTTGACCCTAACTCACCGAGTACCCTCGGCTACTCGCCGAGTTCCTTGAAGTACTTTCCCACTTGCCGAGTCATGGAGTGACTCGTCGAGTTCCTTTGGTTTACTATTGAACTCTAAGGCCACTCGTCGAGTTTCCGTCTTGCAACTCAACGGTTACACACATACATAAATTGGGGAAAACTCATTCGACTCGCCAAGTGGTTCGTACCACTCGTCGAGTTCCTTGGCGATCCATCGGATTCGCCGAGTTGTTCATCCAACTCATCGAGTCCAGGTCTATCTTTATATGACTCGTCAAGTCGACGTTGTGACTCACCGAGCTCCTTCAGTCTATAAGCCATACAGACTCTTTTTAAGCCATGCAGTGGCTTCAAATTACAGATCCACGCTTCTAAGGCATGCATTTCACGTAAAGTTGCAAACTTTACGTGCATGCATGGCTACAAAGGCTCTAAATGATAAATCCAAGCCTACAATGGGGTTTCATACTCAAGGAAGGTTTGATACATGGCTAAGTCTATAGCTTTTTGACTCTATAACCCAAGAAAGGTCCAGATCTGAAGTTACAACTTCAGATCTAGCTTATACTCCACAGTATCATCTCAAATATGCAATAAAAGCCCTAAATCTCAACCAAATGAGGTCTAGGAGGAAAATGAAGTAATGGTGGCGACTTGATACCTTGAAATGATGCCAACTGAGGTAGATTTCTGATTCCCACACCATCCTTGCTCCTAATCTCTTGTCCTCCAAGCTCTTCCTTCCCAAAAACTCCTCTCTCAAACTCAAGGCACACAAGGATGGACACCACACAAATTAGGGTTTCTCAATGGATTGTAAAGAGGCTAAAGGGGGCTTATGCTTCTTTAAATAGGGTACAAAACCCCGGGATTTAGGGTTTCATCTGCCAGCTCCTACTCATCGAGTCCTTTTAAGGACTCGGCAATTAGGCCACTAAATACGCGATCCCACCTCACTGGTACTCGACGAGTAGGGCAACAAACTCATCGAGTAGGTCTTAAAACCAAATAACCTTTATTTAAACCCATACCTGGGAATCAGGATATTACAATTCTCCCCCACTTGAACTAGACTTTGCCCTCGAAGTCTGCTAGAGCAAACAATGCCGGGTAATACTCGCGCATCTTCGCCTCCGACTCCCATGTCTACTCGGATCCCCTTTGAAGTTCCCACTGCACCTTCACCAAAGGTATTTCTTTGATCCGTAAAATCTTCTTCTTCCTCTCCAAGATGGCCACAGGCCTCTCCACATAATTCAGGCGCTCATTGACCTGAATATCATCCAGTGATACTATCGCCTCTTGGTCCCTTACGCACTTTTGCAATTGTGAAACATGGAATGTGCTGTGAAATCGGCTGAGTTCCTCCGGTAACTCTAGCCTATAAGCCACCTTGCCAACCATGAAAATGATCTTGAATGGCCAAATATAATAGGGACCCAATTTTCCCCTCTTCTTGAAACGGATCACGCCCTTCTAGGGCGAGACCTTCAGAAGTACCATGTCACCAACCTGAAACTCCAAATTTGATCGGCGTTTATCATCGTAACTCTTTTGCCGACTCTGAGCAGTCTGCAGCCGTTGTCTGATCTGCTGGATCTTTTCGGTAGTCCGAAAGACTACCTATGTCCGACCCATCACTCTGTGTCCAATCTCACCCCAACATATTGGGGTTCTACATCTTCTACCATACAATAGTTCAGAAGGTGGGGTGCCAATACTGGAATGATAACTGTTGTTGTAGGCAAACTCTGCAAGCGGCAGGTGGGAATCCCAACTCCCTCCGAAATCAATGACGCATGCCCTCAACATATCTTTGAGGGTCTGAATGGTTCACTCACTCTGTCCATCGGTCTGCGGATGGAACGTTGTACTAAAGTGCAATCACGTACCCAGTTCCTCATGGAACTTCTGCCAAAAAACGGGAAGTAAACCTGACATCCTGATCCGAAACAATGGAGATCGGAACTCCATGGCGAGAGACAATCTCGTTGACGTAAATGTCGGCCAATTTCTCAGCCGATGAACTCTCCCGTATGGCCAATAAATGGGCACTCTTGGTCAACCGATCCACGATGACCCATATGGAATGGAACCCCTTCGCCGTCCTTGAAAACTTCGTAATGAAGTCCATCGTGATCTGCTCCCATTTCCACATGAGAATCTCCAGAGGCTGCAGCTTACCATGCGGCCTATGATGCTCGGCCTTGCCCATCCTACAAGTCAGGCACCTCTCGACAAACCAAGCGATTTCTCGCTTCATACCGGGCCACCAGTAACTCAAACTCAGATCGCGGTACATCGTGGTGGCCCCCGAGTGTATAGAAAAGTGAGACTTATGAGCCTCCTCCATCAATGTCTACCAGACCCCTCCGGTCATGGGAACCCAAACCTGACCGTGTTGAGTTAATAACTCGTGGCTATCCAGAACAAACTGGGTGCTCTCGCCCTTAATCCTCTCCAACTTCCATCTCTCTGGTCTCATACCCTCAACCTGAGCATCCCTAATCAAGCTCGCAAGTAGGGAATCCACCGCTATCCTCATACACCTCGTCGGGGTAGAAGACCCAGCTGACCTGCGGCTCAAAGCGTCCGCAACCACATTCGCTTTACCAGGATGGTAAAGGATCTCACAATCGTAGTCCTTAACAACATCCAGCCACCTATGATTCCTCATGTTCAGGTTTGACTGATCCATAACGTGTCTCAAACTCTTGTGATCCGTGTATATAGTACATCGGACCCCGTATAAATAATGCCTCCAAATCTTGAGAGCGAATACCATCTCTCCCAACTCAAGATCGTGCGTAGGCTATCTCGTCTCATGCGGCTTGAGATGCCGCGATGCATAGGCTATCACTCGTCCCCTCTGCATGAGGACTGCCCCCAAACCTGTGATGGATGCATCACAAAATACTACAAAATCCTTGACTCCCACGGGGAGTGTCAATACTGGCGCCTCGCATAAACTCTGCCGGAGGGTCTCAAACGCCCTCTGCTGCTTAGGGCCCCACTAAAAATCCATCCCCTTCCTCGTTAGACGAGTGAGGGGTACTGCAATCTTGGAAAAATCTTGAATGAATCTCCGGTAGTACCCTGCTAATCCCAAGAAACTCCTGATGTCTAAGGGATATTTCGGAATCTCCCACTACATAACCGCCTCGACTTTGGCTGGGTCGACCAAAATCCCCTCTTGGTTAACGAGATGTCCGAGGAACTGGACCTCTTGTAACCAAAACTCACACTTCAAGAACTTGGCATACAACCGTTCTCGCCGTAGAACCTCCAGCAGCTCCCTGAGGTGCTCCTCGTGCTGCTCTTGAGTCTTGGAATATACCAAGATATCATCTATGAACACAATGACCGAACGATTGAGCATCATTCTACAGACTCGATTCATCAAATCCATGAACACTACCGGTGCATTGGTGAGCCCAAACGGCATCACCATGAACTCGTAATGACCATAACGGGTCCGAAACGTGGTCTTCTCCATGTCTTCCTCCCTCACCCTGACCTGGTGATATCCGGATCTCAAATCAATCTTGGAAAACCAAGATGCACCATGCAACTGATCAAAAATATCATCTATCCTCGAAAGTGGATAACGGTTCTTCACCATTAACTTGTTCAACTCCCTATAGTCAATGCACATCCTGTGCAAACCGTCCTTCTTCCTTACGAAGAGGATTGTTGCTCCCCAAGGAGAACTAATCGGGCGAATGAACTGCTTACCCAGCAGCTCCTGTAACTGTGATGGCAACTCCTGCATCTCTGGCGGTGCTAGACGGTACGACGTGTCACACCCCCAAACCTGAACGGCGGAAACGTTCGGGGGCGGATGACTTCATGTGGTAGCGTAACAAATGAATACATAGTAAAGAAAGCAATACAACCATCATATATATAATTGAAAGTTTACATTTGTCAAAAGTTACATGTTCAAAACCAATTACAATATGATGTCAAAAATATGAGATTAAACTGGCGCCGCAGCATCTCTTCTTCAAAAGCATATTAGTACCTGAAATTACTGAATCCCTGGGACATACAAGTAATTTTGAAAGAGTAGATCAGCATTTAAGCTGGTGAATTTCATAAGTATTTAAATGACAATGTTTAAATGAAATGAAATGTTTTATCTTTGTTTGTATGTGTTTAGAAAATCCTATATTTTCTACTAGCATAAAAGTAGCCTTCATTCAAGACCAATGTTTGTTTCCAAAATGTATGTAAAGGTAAAATAATAAATGAGTTTGAAAACCTTGTAAATCAATGCGTTTTTAAATACCCCTTGTGAGTTTTATAACCATACTATTGACTCGAAATGCCTATACACAACGTTCTTCAGGCGTTGGAATGTTATGACGTTTGTCACCCCAAACGGTGGACTGTAGCTAACAGTCAGGGCGCGGGTTGTCAAGCCCGTATAGATCTATACACAAACACCATGCTCCCCCTCCAAGGGATTCTGGTATATAATACAGGACTTGAAATGTGTACTCGAACGTACATGAAGTTAGTGTCTCACAAACCCGTGGTATAAAAACAGATCTACTGGTTAAAATGTTACGTTTGTTCTTGTATACGAAAGTAAACTTCTTGAAATATATGTTTCTAGTACATAAGAGTTAGAAATCTGTTCGTAAAACTATACCTATTATAGTTTTACAAAGTGTGCCTTGTTTGTTTTTAGAAATACTTAGGAAAAGAATCATTTGTTTATGAAAGCATAGATTTTTGGTGTAGAGTCTACGATAGAAAAGAATAATTTAAGAACAGTTTAGTTTTATACCTGCATTACAACAACTTTATATTTTAAAAGATCGAATGCTATTGTAACATATGATATATATTTGTATAATTAAAAGTCCCTTTAAAGGTTTATAAATCGAATGTGATTTGAATATTTAACAGTATATAAAAGAGTTTCTTTATATAACACACGATAATACTCGTGTGTTTTACTTGTAATCCCCCCCTTTGAAAGCATATAAAAGTATTTGGAATAATTAAAACGGTTGATTAAGGGGTATGAAACTCACTTGAAAGTTTTGGAGATAGCGAGATGGAAAACCGGGCAGAGTTTCGTCTCGGGAAACGGATTTTCCTCGGGATTCTCGGGAATCTTGGGAGTAAAATCGACCTTCGGGACTTGAGCCAAAAAGACCAGAGCTTCGGGTTTGAACGGACACGGAAAACGAGGCAAGGTTGTGAGAGAGAGGAGAGAAATGAGCCCTTTCTTTGGAAACCTTCGCATGCTATTTATAGAGAGGCTGGTCTGCCTCAGTACGCGGGGCGTACGCTAGTACGCGGGGCGTACGCTAGTACGCAGTGCGTACGCGTACGTCACGCATGACCGAAGCCTCGACTGCCTCGGCCTCGGATGGGACGGGTCGTTGGCACGCGGGTCGGATGGGACAGCGGGTCGGGTTCTCCGGATCGTGCGACGTGGACGATTTGAGGCCGAGCTTCTCGGGTACACGGGGCGTACAGGAGTACGCGGCGCGTAACTCGGATGCTGACTCCCCTTCGGATAATACCCGAATTTTGAATAAAATAAATAATTAATTTATTTAATAAACTTCAAAAATTCATATCTTCTTCATACGAACTCCGTTTTTGATGGTCTTTATATCCTCGCGTAGGTGAGACTACGCTCTTCAACTTTCGTTTAGACTCCGTCGGCAAATTCCGAAATTATTTTTTTATTAAATATAAAAATCTATCGTGTTTAAGGAATATCTTTGAAAATTCGTAACTTCTTTATCTGATGTCGGTTTTTGCCAGACTTTTTACCGCGGGAATACCATTGTCGAGACCTTCGATTCTCGTTTAGGTCATTCCGGCCAAAAGTCGCTCGATTTCTGATTCGAGTTTTTAGCTGTCTGTTGCTGAGTCGAACTTGGAAAAATCATAACTTCGCTAAATGAAGTCGGATTTGGGCGTTCTTTTCACGTACGATCATGGTTCAAAGACATTTAATCATAGAAGGAAATTAAATAGGACTTATTTGTACATTTTATTATGAAAGTAAATTTTATTACACAGAAGCGGTTACAATACTTGACCCACTTTGGTCGTTACAAAGAGTTGAAATATCGGGTTGTCACATCATCCCCCCGTTAGAGAGAATTTCGTCCCGAAATTTAAAGTAGTAAAGATACTAGTGAACATGAAAGAGATGAG
This sequence comes from Lactuca saligna, assembly GCF_052625555.1. Taxonomy (NCBI): domain Eukaryota; kingdom Viridiplantae; phylum Streptophyta; class Magnoliopsida; order Asterales; family Asteraceae; genus Lactuca; species Lactuca saligna. The sequence continues at coordinate 145,683,097 of NC_136417.1, forward strand.
GATACTTTTGTTTCATCTGATCTTCGCGTTCCCATGTGAATTCGGGTCCCCGCTTGGCGTTCCAGCGAACCTTCACGACGGGTATGCGACTTTGTTTTGTTTGTTTGACCTCTCGGTCCATGATTTCTACTGGTTCTTCCACAAAGTTGAGGCTCTCATTGATCTCGATTTCGTCGAGTGGGATAACAAGAGTCTCGTTGGATAGACACTTTTTCAAGTTTGAGACGTGGAAGGTTGGATGGATGTTACTAAGTTCGCGCGGTAGGTTAAGCTTGTAAGCCACAGGGCCGATTCTGGCAAGAATCTCGAAAGGCCCTATGTACCTTGGATTTAGTTTCCCCCGCTTTCCAAATCGTATTAAACCCTTCCACGGTGAGACCTTTAATAAGACGTGGTCTCCTACCTGGAATTCCAAAGGTTTCCTCCTTTGGTCAGCGTAGCTTTTCTGTCGGTCTCTTGAGGCTTTCAATCGTTCACGAATCTGAACGATCTTCTCTGTTGTTTCACGTATGATCTCCGGACCGATGAGAGTGCTTTCAGGAACTCTTCTTCCAGCTAACTGGGTATCGCCAACTTCAGTCCAGCATAGAGGGGATCTGCACTTTCGACCATAGAGGTCTTCAAACGGAGCAGCCTTTATGCTTGTATGATAACTATTGTTGTATGAAAATTCGACAAGGGGTAAATGAATATCCCATGCCTTTCCAAAATCAATCACGCAGGCTCTCAGCATGTCTTCTAAAGTTTGTATCGTTCTCTCACTTTGTCCGTCTGTCTGTGGGTGGTAGGCTGTACTCATGTCCAGCCTAGTTCCCAGGGAACTTTGTAGTGACTGCCAGAACCTTGAAGTGAATCTACTATCTCGATCGGAGATAATGGATATCGGAACACCATGCAGTCGCACTACTTCCCTTAAGTAAGTTCTTGTAAGCTTCTCCATTTTGTCAGTCTCTTTGATGGGTAGGAAATGCGCGGATTTGGTCAGTCTGTCGACAATGACCCATATGGTATCGAGTCCACTTGTCGTCTTGAGTAATTTGGTTATGAAGTCCATAGTAATCCGCTCCCATTTCCATTCTGGTATCTCTGGCTGTTGTAGTAGTCCTGACGGTTTCTGATACTCGACCTTAACCTTAGCGCAAGTAAGACATTTACTCACGAAGGTAGCAATTTCTGCTTTCATGTTAGGCCACCAGTATAGTTTCTTAAGATCCAGATACATTTTATCTGAACCCGAGTGAACGGAATATCTTGAGTTGTGAGCTTCAGTCATGACTATGTTTCTGAAACCACCATGTTTTGGGGTCCAGATTCGGTCCATGAGATAGTAGGCTCCGCCACCCTTGACTTCTAAATTCTTCTTCATTCCTCGCAGGGATTCACTCGCCACATTTTCGGGTTGCAAAGCTTGCATTTGTGCTTCCTTAATTTGTGTGGATACGTGGGAATGGATAGTCATGGTCAGAGATTTGACCCTCCGACCAGTGTATTCCTTTCAGCTGAGGGCGTCGGCTACTACGTTGGCCTTTCCAGGATGATATCGAATCTCACATTCGTAGTCATTTAGTAACTCGACCCATCGCCGTTGTCGCATGTTGAGTTCCTTCTGATCGAAAATGTGTTGAAGGCTCTTGTGATCGGTGAATATGGTACTCTTTGTTCCATATAAGTAGTGCCTCCAGATCTTCAGAGCAAATACCACAGCTCCTAATTCGAGATCGTGTGTCGTATAGTTCACTTCGTGTGTCTTAAGCTGTCGGGAGGCATAAGCGATAACCTTCCCCCTCTGCATAAGAACACAACCTAGTCCTTGATTTGAAGCATCGCAATACACCACAAAGTATTCTATCCCTTCGGGGAGGGATAGTATCGGTGCGGTGCACAAGGCCTGCTTTAGTGTCTGGAATGCCTTCTCTTGTTTCGCTTCCCAGTCAAAGACCACACCTTTCTAAGTTAATGAAGTAAGAGGTTTCGCAATGCTCGAAAAGTTCTTTATGAATCTGCGATAGTAGCCAGCTAGACCTAGAAATTGACGAATTTCAGTAGGTGTCTTTGGTGCCGACCAGTTCTCAATAGCCTTAATTTTGGAGGGGTCAACGTGTATTCCCTTTTCGCTAACAACGTGACCTAAAAATTCGACTCTTCGAATCCAAAATTCGCATTTAGAGAACTTCACATAGAGTTTTTCCGTTCGCAGTGTTTCTAGGACTTTTCGTAGGTGTTGACCATGCTCTTCCTCACTTCGAGAGTAGATAAGTATATCATCGATAAAGACGATGACGAACTGGTCCAAGTAAGGGCGGCATACCCTATTCATTAGGTCCATAAATACTGCTGGTGCATTGGTTAATCCGAACGGCATCACCACGAATTCATAGTGTCCATAACGAGTTCGGAAAGCTGTCTTTGGAATGTCCCCCTCTAGAACTCGTAATTGGTGATATCCGGATCGCAGGTCTATTTTGGAGAAGTAGTTCGCCCCTTGAAGTTGATCGAATAGGTCATCGATACGGGGTAGAGGATAGCGGTTTTTGACAGTAAGTTTGTTCAGCTCTCTGTAGTCGATGCACATACGGAACGATCCGTCTTTCTTCTTTACAAACAAGACCGGTGCTCCCCAAGGTGAGAAACTTGGTCTTATGAATCCTTTGCGAAGGAGTTCATTAAGTTGACTGGAAAGTTCCTGCATCTCTGCTGGTGCAAGACGATAAGGCGACTTCGCTACTGGGGTAGCTCCTGGAATTAAGTCGATTCTGAACTCGACTTGGCGTTGCGGTGGTAATCCTGGTAGTTCTTCTGGAAAGATATCGGGAAAGTCGCGTACTACCGAGATGCTCTTGATGTCCTTCAGTTCTTGACTTGTATCGACGATGTGCGCTAGGAATGCTCGACAATCCTTCCGCAAGTACTTTCGAGCTTGGATGCACGAAATGATGCGAAGGTTTGTACTAGATTTGTCGCCGTAGATAACTAATGTTTCGTTGTTCGGGAGGTTAAGACGGACTACTTTCTCAAAGCACATGATGTCAGCGCGAAGGAGACTCAACCAATCCATGCCGACTATGACATCGAAACTTTTAATTTGTACCGGCATGAGATTGATTGGGAAAGAATGGTCGTCCAATGTTAACGTACAACCCATGTATATGCAATTTGTGCTTTCGGTTTTTCCATTGGCCATCTCTACAGTGAATGGTTCTTTTAACTTGCTAGGTTTAGGTTTAAGTAAATGGATAAAGTTTTGACTCACGAAGCTTCTCTCCGCTCCACTATCGAATAATATGCATGCGTATGAATTATCGAGAAGAAACGTACCAGCAACTATAGTTGGGTCAGCTACAGCTTCGTCGTGACCTATTGCCAAAACTCGTCCTACACCTCCAGTGCCTGCTGCCTTAGGACAGTTTCTCTTGTAGTGGCCCACCCCGCCACAACCGTAGCAAGCCTGCCCTATACCCGCACCGGAAACTTGAGTGATCGGCTTTGCGGGTTCTTTGCAGAAACGAGCCGTGTGTCCTTTCCTGTTGCAGTTGGCGCACTGCATATCTCGGCAAGGTCCATGGTGGTGGAAATTGCACTTGGTGCATTTTGGGAGGTTGCCTACATAAGGCTTTGTTGGGTAGGTATTCGTAGGGACTGTAGCAGGTACAATAGCAGCATTTACTGACACAAGTTGTTTCTTTGCGGATTCTTGGGAAGATCCACCCTTTCCTTTGATCCACGCTCTCTTCCTGCCATCGTTTTTGTTGTTGTAGTTGTTGTTTCCTTTCTGTGGTGCTGGTGCAGAAGTGGTTGAGTTCTGATGACCTCCGTAGTCGATCAGAGATTGTGCCAGTTCCTTAGCACTTTCAAAGGTGTCAGGTTTGGAAGCTAACACGCTTGACCGCATCTGGGGCGACAGTCCCCAGATGTACCTTTCTATCTTCTTGCTCTCGGGAGCAATCATGTCTGGATAAAGGATTGCTAGTTCGTAGAATCTGTTGGTATAAGTAGCGATGTCGGTACCCACCATTCCGAGAGTCCATAGTTCGTGTTCAAGCTTTTGAATTTCTCCCCGCGGGCAGTATTCCCTCATCATCATGGCCTTCAAGCTCTCCCAGCTTATGGAGTTTGCCACGATTAGGGTAAGTACTTTAACGTGGCCATTCCACCAAGTTAAAGCTTTATCAAGAAGGGTGAAGGTTGCAAATTTGACCTTGCTGTGCTCGGGACATAAGCAGATTTCAAAGACTGCCTCTGTCCTTTCAATCCACTGCCTCAGGGCCATCACACCACCAGTACCATAAAACATCCGGGGCTTGGCATTGGTGAAGTCCTTATAGGTGCATTCTCGAGGTGGTCCATGACTCTCGCCATGGTTGGACGTGTGTGCGCCAGATCCTGAGACATTAGCACTTGAGTTATTGATCTGTGACATGGCAGTTGCCACTGCTGCGGTGACTGCTGCTTGAAACATTACAGCATCAAATTGGGATGGTGGAGGTGGTGGTATAGGTATTTCCTCACTGTTGTTTCGCCTTGGATTCCTACGCGGAGGCATCCTTCAACTATAGATGGAAAGAAAACAATGATAAGAATTTCATGAAATGGAAAATGTATGTGTCTCATGAATTAAATCGCTATAATTCAACAACAAAAGATAGTATGAGTCTTAAAATGGAAGAATGAAAGTTATTTGTAAGACTGAAGGTATGAAACAAGTATTTGGGTTCCCAAGGACCATTCAAGGTTCGAACGACATACTCAACATAATAATAATAGTGCCACTTATATTAATATAAAATTTGTTACAACGATCAAGAAAATTTGTCCCCTATAAGGATCTCCGTTTACCAAGTTCAAGAAATTTAAAGACTTTTAGCCGAGGTCCTAAGCTATAACAAAATTTGAGTTCTTGACAAGCACTACTTGCGTCGAAAGTTGCGTTTGGAGCTTGACTCCGTATCTGATTGCTTCGACTCCATTAGACGCCTATCCAAAGCGGCTTGTTGTTCCCTTAGTTCGGCGAGGGCTGCAATAATTTGCGCTTGAAACGCTTCGGTTTGGAACTGAGCGTTGTCTTGCCTCTTGTTCAACTTACGGATGTCAGAAGTGTGAACCTGTACTTCTACGTTGATATCCCGGAGTCGACTAGCTTGTACTCCAGACTGATAGGACTGATTGGCTAACTTACCCACCATTACCGGGAGTGCTCGATCAGCCGAACCTCCGCCGCGGACATCATAGAAGTCCCGGCACATGCCGTAGGGAGGGCGTAGGTTCTGCTGTTGGCTCCAATGGTGGAGGTGACTTCCCCAGACGGGAGTCGGTCCTTGAAAGTTCCTTACGAAGACGGGAGGTTGAATGGGTGGTGGATCGATAACTTCCGGCTCTGAGTCGGTACCGGAGTCATCACCCACGTCTATGGGTTCCTCGTCCTCTTCGGGATCATCTTCGATCCATCCTCCATACCTTGGTTGGGAAAGTAGGGGTCGCCAGGGTGGTGAAATCCAGCCATTTGACTATACGAGAATTAGGGTTATAAGAATTGAATAAAGTTGGAACATGTAAAACATGTAAGTTAAACTAGTTTAGATAGCAAATACTCCTATAGTATTTAAATTCTTGTGTTTGATTTTTGTAATGGTTTGGTACGGTTTGACTTGTTGCTTACTACGATCATTCCTCGATTCGTGCGTATCAACTTGCCTATATACTTGTGAAATTGTATAACATGAAAACAGTTTGTGGTATGCATGTAATTGTACTTAAATGAACTATTAATTTAAGTTGAACGAAATGCTGCTTAAGTGTAAAAAGAAATTTGTTTTGTTAAAGAGTATTAGTCCCTTAAGCATTTATAGTTTGTATATCTTATGTGGTTCGATATACTTAGTTCACTATAAACATTGCTCTGATACCAATCTGTCACACCCCCAAACTTGAACGGCGGAAACGTTCGGGGGCGGATGACTTCATGTGGTAGCGTAACAAATGAATACATAGTAAAGAAAGCAATACAACCATCATATATATAATTGAAAGTTTACATTTGTCAAAAGTTACATGTTCAAAACCAATTACAATATGATGTCAAAAATATGAGATTAAACTGGCGCCGCAGCATCTCTTCTTCAAAAGCATATTAGTACCTGAAATTACTGAATCCCTGGGACATACAAGTAATTTTGAAAGAGTAGATCAGCATTTAAGCTGGTGAATTTCATAAGTATTTAAATGACAATGTTTAAATGAAATGAAATGTTTTATCTTTGTTTGTATGTGTTTAGAAAATCCTATATTTTCTACTAGCATAAAAGTAGCCTTCATTCAAGACCAATGTTTGTTTCCAAAATGTATGTAAAGGTAAAATAATAAATGAGTTTGAAAACCTTGTAAATCAATGCGTTTTTAAATACCCCTTGTGAGTTTTATAACCATACTATTGACTCGAAATGCCTATACACAACGTTCTTCAGGCGTTGGAATGTTATGACGTTTGTCACCCCAAACGGTGGACTGTAGCTAACAGTCAGGGCGCGGGTTGTCAAGCCCGTATAGATCTATACACAAACACCATGCTCCCCCTCCAAGGGATTCTGGTATATAATACAGGACTTGAAATGTGTACTCGAACGTACATGAAGTTAGTGTCTCACAAACCCGTGGTATAAAAACAGATCTACTGGTTAAAATGTTACGTTTGTTCTTGTATACGAAAGTAAACTTCTTGAAATATATGTTTCTAGTACATAAGAGTTAGAAATCTGTTCGTAAAACTATACCTATTATAGTTTTACAAAGTGTGCCTTGTTTGTTTTTAGAAATACTTAGGAAAAGAATCATTTGTTTATGAAAGCATAGATTTTTGGTGTAGAGTCTACGATAGAAAAGAATAATTTAAGAACAGTTTAGTTTTATACCTGCATTACAACAACTTTATATTTTAAAAGATCGAATGCTATTGTAACATATGATATATATTTGTATAATTAAAAGTCCCTTTAAAGGTTTATAAATCGAATGTGATTTGAATATTTAACAGTATATAAAAGAGTTTCTTTATATAACACACGATAATACTCGTGTGTTTTACTTGTAATCCCCCCCTTTGAAAGCATATAAAAGTATTTGGAATAATTAAAACGGTTGATTAAGGGGTATGAAACTCACTTGAAAGTTTTGGAGATAGCGAGATGGAAAACCGGGCAGAGTTTCGTCTCGGGAAACGGATTTTCCTCGGGATTCTCGGGAATCTTGGGAGTAAAATCGACCTTCGGGACTTGAGCCAAAAAGACCAGAGCTTCGGGTTTGAACGGACACGGAAAACGAGGCAAGGTTGTGAGAGAGAGGAGAGAAATGAGCCCTTTCTTTGGAAACCTTCGCATGCTATTTATAGAGAGGCTGGTCTGCCTCAGTACGCGGGGCGTACGCTAGTACGCGGGGCGTACGCTAGTACGCAGTGCGTACGCGTACGTCACGCATGACCGAAGCCTCGACTGCCTCGGCCTCGGATGGGACGGGTCGTTGGCACGCGGGTCGGATGGGACAGCGGGTCGGGTTCTCCGGATCGTGCGACGTGGACGATTTGAGGCCGAGCTTCTCGGGTACACGGGGCGTACAGGAGTACGCGGCGCGTAACTCGGATGCTGACTCCCCTTCGGATAATACCCGAATTTTGAATAAAATAAATAATTAATTTATTTAATAAACTTCAAAAATTCATATCTTCTTCATACGAACTCCGTTTTTGATGGTCTTTATATCCTCGCGTAGGTGAGACTACGCTCTTCAACTTTCGTTTAGACTCCTTCGGCAAATTCCGAAATTATTTTTTTATTAAATATAAAAATCTATCGTGTTTAAGGAATATCTTTGAAAATTCGTAACTTCTTTATCTGATGTCGGTTTTTGCCAGACTTTTTACCGCGGGAATACCATTGTCGAGACCTTCGATTCTCGTTTAGGTCATTCCGGCCAAAAGTCGCTCGATTTCTGATTCGAGTTTTTAGCTGTCTGTTGCTGAGTCGAACTTGGAAAAATCATAACTTCGCTAAATGAAGTCGGATTTGGGCGTTCTTTTCACGTACGATCATGGTTCAAAGACATTTAATCATAGAAGGAAATTAAATAGGACTTATTTGTACATTTTATTATGAAAGTAAATTTTATTACACAGAAGCGGTTACAATACTTGACCCACTTTGGTCGTTACAAAGAGTTGAAATATCGGGTTGTCACACGACGCCTTAGCGATAGGGGCCGCACTCGGCACTAGATCAATCTTGAACTCTACCTACCTCTCCGGAGGCACTCCAGGTAACTACTCTGGAAACACATCATCAAATTCTCTAACCACTGAAACCTCTGAAACTGAAGCATGATCTCCAATCCGCGTATCCATCACATACGCTAAATAACCGGCACACCCGTGTTGATTAAACTGCCGAGCCCTGGCGACCAAAAAAAAAACCCTGCTCCCACTCTGGTGCCCTCACCATACACCACCAGTTCTCCCCTACTTCGGGTTCGAACTACCACTCGCTGTCCCTCACAGTCGATCATAGCGCCAAACCGACTAAGCCAATCCATCCCTACAATCACACATACTTCCCCCATGGGGATGGGAATCAAATCTATTGGGAAGGATACCCCAAAAATCTCCAAATCGCATCCCCGGTAGATCAAAAAAGCAGAAACCCCGTGTTCGTTGGCGATCGAAACTCACAACGGACACTCAAGCTCATCTACCGACACCTTGAATTCTCTACTGAAATCCTGAGATACAAACGACCGACTTGCTCCCGAGTCGAATAGAACCAAAGCAGGCAAAGAGTTTACTAGAAACGTACCTAACCATAGGTACAACTGATAAGCATACCAAACATATAATAACTGAAACAGAATATAAAAACATACCGGCAACCATATCCGGTGCCGCCTTGGCCTCCTCGGCCATAAGCTGGAAGGCGCGCCCTTGAGCCTTTGGAGGCTCCACCTCGACTGGCCTCCCATCCCTAATCCTTAAAGTATTTGATGCGGATCCTTGCGCCGGCTTAACGGCGAGCTGCAGACAGTTGGTCTTCACGTGACCAACCTGGTGACAATGGTAACAAATCCTCATATCTGCTGGAGGGGCGGACTGGCGATAGTCCCTGGCATAGTACCCCTCCTTGCCAAATTTGTAGCAACCACCTTCTGCTCGACAAACCCCAGAATGACCCCTACTACAATTTCCACAAGTGCGGCTCTGCTGACCACCGGTCTGAGTATCAGCGGTCTTGGACCGCTTAGGTGTCGGCTGAGACTGTGCCGGAACCTGACACTGCTCCCTCAACTGCAGCTCTATCTCTAACTCACGCTGCCTCGCGACTTCCTGAAGATCCAGAAGCATCTCACAACGTTGCGTAGCAACAAACTGTCGAATATCCGTCTTGAGCATACTCAGATAACGAGTCATCTAAGACTGCTCTGAAGCAAACTTTGGGCAAAACATAGCCCTTTCCGTGAACATACGAGTGATCTCCATCACTAACTCCCAATCCTGCCTCAATGTCAAGAACTCCTGAGCAAGCCGCTCCCGCTCAACGCGTGGAACGTAGCATGTGCGGAACATATCCCAGAACTGCTCCCAAGTAACAGCAGCTCGTTGATCGTCAGTGTACGACCATGTCGTCAATCTCCACTAGTCCTTTTCCCCAAGCCTCAGCAGGTTCAGGGCACACCTGACCTTCTGGTCAGCAGGACATGAACACGTGAAGAAACATCCATCCATGTCAGATAACCACCTCATAGCCCTGATTGCATCATGCATACCATCAAACATCAGGGGCTTCGTGTTATCGAAGTCCTGATACTGGAAAGCCCTGACGACTCCTCCTCGAACCCCTACCGCGGTTACAACCAATGTGGCTGCATCGGCAGATGTCTCTGCTAGAGCTGCATACCGCTCATCAAAGTACTCAACCACCACGGTCTTAATCAACCCAAACATCTCTGGCAGCTGCACCTGGAACGCCGCAACAATCTCATCCTGTAGAATCTCCCAGATCCTAGCATCCAACTCCTCTGTCCTATCTGTACTACGGGCTCAGGTGCTACTTGCACCTCTGACCCTCTGTCTCCCGATCCTAAACCTGAACCGGATCCAGTAGCAAAACTTCTCGTCACCACCATACTGAAAATATAACCAAGACGTCAGTTAAATGACATAATATCAGGAGACCGATACCCACAACCCTAGGGGTTGTGACTTCCTTGCTACGCATATGGGTCCTGTGCTTTCAGTAGTATGGGCCCATAATACCTTCCACACCTACCCATATTTGACTCAAGTATCATCACAACGCCCTAACACTATCATCAACATAATATGCGCTCAACCCTCACTCCTAGGGGAATATTGACTATCTCGCAACTGGTCTCGCAGCTTCTCACAGCTCACACATCCATGATACTTTCACCAAACCTGCAACACTAATGTATGCTAGCCACACATAACGCTGGAACCAATAGACTTTCGAATATCCAATCCTACAATAAGGTCGAATAAGACATTCTCAGGCTATATGATCTTGGTTATACACAACTGTGATGCATGCACTAAACATCTACAGTTATGATGTCAATTCCATATACAAGAAACCCTAGGCTAGCAGGCATCATATAATCAGGCAAATCTTATTGTAACATCCAGATTCCCAGGTACAATATTATTCATTTATTTTGGAGACTTTGGAGGGACTCGGTGAGTTGACGCTTAGACTCGCCGAGTAGGGTCGCGAATTCCATCCGGGTTAATGACCGGACTCGTCGAGTCGACTAGTGGACTCAGCGAGTCCGTGCTGTTTAATGTAGCCCTAATTCCCAGGGTTTGGGACCTATTTAAAGGGCTTATAGCCACCATTTGCGGCTACCAGACCCCTGAGTGAAACCCTAAGAGATCTAGAACGTGTGAGGAAGAAGAGGCCATTTTTGATCTTTGTGTGGGTGTTTTTGCAAGAAGAAGGTGACCAAGGCAAGAGGGAACTGAAAAGGGTGCTATTCTCTGGATTTTAGAGCCTAGGGACTTCATATTGAGGTACATATTCGATCCTTCTTCAGTTTTGGTGTTAAGCCTTGAGAGTTAAAGTTTCTAGCCCCTTTAGAGTATAAATTGTGAAGCAATTGGTCCCTTCTTGTATTGAGACTTTGGATCTGGATCCAAAGAGGTCCAGAGACCTTAACTCCTTGATCTTTATGGGTATCATTAGGAGTTATGAGCTTAGGGTGACATTTTGACGCCATTTCTTCAAATAGAGCCATTAGGTCCATGCATGGGCATCAAGATCTAGACTTTACGTGTTTTTATTGCTTAAGGAGGCCAGATCTATGGGTTAGAGGAACGGATCTGACCTCAGGAGGTCATTTGAGTTTGAGCATGGCATGAACTCGCTGAGTCTAAGAACAAACTTGGCGAGTAGGATGATTTTTCTTCATGAATCGCACATTTGGGGACTCACTGAGTTGGGGAAGTGACTCGGTGAGTCATTGGGGATTTGAGGACCTGAGTTCATGAATGAACTCGCCGAGTCACAATTGTGCACTCGGCGAGTCTGGTCAAAGGGTTGACCGTTGACTTTTGTTGACTTTTAGGGTTTGGTCAACAATTGGACTTGTGCACTGTTTGAAGGGTCAAATAGCCTTTTAGCCTTCTTAAAGGACATGTGAGGATATAGTCTAGCATGGAGAGCCGTTATTTATTAAGATGATCGTTATGTGTTTAGGCAGAGGCTAAATCAGTGTTACGCGAGCGAGATATTACCGAGACATCCGAGGTGAGTCTTCTTACTGTATTTTACCTTGAGTGGTAATTAGAGTTACGTAACAGAGTATTGTATGCTATTTATGTGATGTGTTGCACTGCATTATTTCTATGTGATTTATGCCATGTGTATATCAGGGTATGTTAGAGTTAGAACTGGAAGGTTCACAGAGTTACGACCAGAAGGTCCACAGAGTTAGGGCCCAAGGGCCCACAGAGTTTTAGCCTCGAGTGGCTAGTATATGCTATGTGTGGTATTTTGGGGAAACAGTGTTTTGTGTTATGTGTTTCATGTACTAGTGACGATCGCGGGAAGGCGCCGACATGATCAGTACACACACGTGCGGAGTTTTATTTATATGATATGATCTTGGGATTTTTGTCAGATGATTGAATATATGAAACAATGGGTCATATGATATTGTCAATTAAATGGTTTTAAAAATTTGAAAAATTGTTTGAAATTTTATGGTGTTACAAGTTGGTATCAGAGCCTTGGTTTGAGGGATTTGGGGTACACCTTCGGGCGTATCTAAACTCAAACTGTGGATTTGAGAGATATTTTTCAAAAGTGAAACGAAGTTTTCTAAAAGACTAAAAGAAATTGAAAAGAGTAGAGCAGAGTCGTGTGTGCGATCAGCCAGCGCCCGAACGGTGATTTTCCAAAATACCCTTATGTTATATGTTTATGAGACAATATGATATGTTTTGCATGCTAGAGCAGGCTAGGTATTCTATTAGGACTAGGGTGGCCTGATTTATGATGCCTTAGCCTAGGGGTTGCTGCTAGGAGATGCTTGAGAGGAGGTAGATAGCAGCGAGAGGCTTATGAGAGATCTGTTGCAGAGTAGACTATGCTTAGTGAGAGTAGAGTACTTGGTATTTGGGATCCTAGAAGGAGGACTTGGGGTGTATGCTGATGCGGTGTGGACAATAGTATTGGGCCCGTACTACTGAAGACACCGGAGCGGTGTACAGTCCAAGTAAGAATCCTTGGAGCATCATAGATCAAGTAGGGTAGAGTTATCGAGTGCAAGTATACTCGAGCGGGTCCCTGATATTTTCTTATGTTGTATTTCAAAGACATCATGGTCAGGACACGCCTTACTCCAGAGAGCAGCGGTGCTAGTGATGAGGAGATTCGTAGGATTATTCACGAGGAGGTGGCTGCGGCCATTAGGGCAGAGATACCATAGTTGTTTGGGTCTATCTAGACCATGCTGATAGAGACTTTTGATGAGAGATATGTTGTACTTTCTGATGCTGCTGTTGTTGCGGCCACTGCAGTTGTAGCTGCGTCTAGACCACAGGGTGGTGATGCGTTGCTGTTCCGGGAGTTCAGCAACACAAAACCACCAGAGTTTGATGGGATGCAGGATCCGATTGCGGCGATGAGGTGGATTTCGGACATTGAGGGGTGTTTCTTCACATGCTCATGTCCAAAGCATCTGAAGGTTCGGTTCGCGCTAAACCAGCTTCGCTTGGGAGCGAAGGACTGGTGGAAGTTTGTGATGGTGCACTTTTCGTCTGTTGAGCTTGCTGCGGTGACCTGGGAGAGGTTCACTGCTATGTTCCGAGAGGAGTATGTTCCCCAGGTGGAGAGGGAGCGTTTGACCCAGGAGTTTTTGACCCTCAAGCAGGGTATTGAGTTTGTTACAGTGATTACCAGGATGTTCCAGGAGAAGGCAATGTTTTGCCCAGAGCACGTGTCTTCCGAGAAGGTAAGCATGAGCCGATATTTAAGCATTTTGAGGAGGGAGATACGAGAGTTCGCAGCGAACTCATCATACTGAACATTTGCCGAGCTTCAGGAAAATGCTCGGAAAAGAGAAATAGAGCTGGAGACTCCGGCTAGGGAGGAGGCGGAGTCTCAGGGGAGGGACAGGTGACCGGTACAATCGCAGCTGGCAGCCAAGCGGGCTAAGCCCACCGATTCAAGGACAGGGAACCAGAAGGGTCGAACTTGTGGCAAGTGCGGAAAAAGTCATGATGGGGTGTGCAGGGTAGGGTCTTGCTACAAATGTGGCAAGGAGGGGCACATGGCCAAGGATTGCCCCAAGGGGTTTACAGTATGTTTCCACTGCAACCAGACTAGACACTGGAAGGCAGAGTGTCCACAGTTGCGAGGGTCAGCACAAGGAGCATCCTAGGGATCAACCCCTGCTGCTATCAGAGCTACGGAGAGCCGGCCGATGAAGGTGATGGGTTTTGAGCATTCTAACACTTCCTAAGTGTACATGCAACCCTAATAACCTTGGATCTATGTTTGTCTAATTTGTCATGCAAAGTTGAATTCCAAGGTTATATTCCTATCTAGCATACATGGGGAACAATTTTAACATAAAGTATAGATAGAATAACTTACCTTGTTATTGCTTGTGTTCCTTGAAACCTTGTGAGCCTAGCACCCCAAGTGGTGATGCCTCAAATGCTTCACACAACACCAAATGCTCTTGGAAGAACTTATAAGAGTATACTCACTTCTTCAAATCGGCCAAGCCCTCTATTTCTTTGTTGCAACCGATTTTGGTGGAGATTATGTTTCTTATATAGTGTTGACACATCTAGGGTTAAACCCTAATGTGTCATGACTCTTCATTTCCATGACCCATGGGTTTGTAACTCCCATGGAGCATCCATGGAGCATCCTATGGGTGGAACCCAACTTGATGATCCATGGAGCCTTTTAGCCCACTATACAAGATATGGATGATTTACTTAATCAACCCATATATTTAATTAGTTATCTTTTGATCACTTAATTAATTCTAAATTAATTCTTGATCAAACTAATCAAATAACATTATTAATATATTAGAACTTATAATATATTAATAATCTCCAAGCGTTATTTCTCTCATTTAGTTTATCCAATTGCATGGTGCCATGCAACCCAAATGGACCATGCCGGGTCGGGTCAAGTACATACCAGAAATAGTTATGGACTTAGACACCTTATCCAACAGTCTCCCACTTGGATAAGTCTAGTAACTATTACTGCAAGTATGACTTCAGGAACCGATCGGCAATCGTAGCTCTTTACAAGGTTTCTCGAAACTTGAGAAGATGATGGTACGCCATTTAAGATAAGTGATCATATAATCCTCTGTTCTAGATATCAGTCGGACAAATACATGGAACAATGTCTTACTTATTGTCCAACATTTGTTTCCCGATTTCCGATTTGTTTGACAAAGAACTTTATTGAACACATCAATCTAGTTCTGACCGGGCCCGGTACATAGGTCAAAACAAAATCATCGAGGGGCCCAGATATCAGCTTCTAATCCAAGAAGGAACAGATAAACTTCGACTCATATGTTTGTTCTACTACTCATTGAATTACACATAAGAGCACGATTTTATAACATCGAGTTACCAATGCGTTTTTCGTACAATCAATGCATAACCAACTCGTAAGTAACAAATCATATCTCTAGGTTTAAAGACTTATATGATATTACCGTCTCACGATCACTCGAGATAGAATTCCATGAAGTGATTCCAGTGAGCGTGGGTTGAGTCCAATGCTCAGAACTTATGAGCACTCATGATTGTTGTAGCCTTGTCCCAGACCTCTACAATCAAACATGACAGTCTTGATTCATACCTACTTCCGACATATGACCGACTGTGGAGGTTTGAATAATATGTTATACCAAACAAAATTATTTTGGAAGTCAAAACATGCAAAAGAAATATAGTAAACGATCGACAAGAGATAGCAACACTTTACTCATAAATAAAACACTTTTATTCATCATCAAATGTCAATTACACTTTACAAATTTCGATATTATCTAACTACTAAATCTAATATCATCCTTCAGCCCTATGCTTCGAGCATGCTGGAGATGCTTAACCCGAGTCAGTCCCTTCGTGAGGGGATCTGCCGGATTCTCATCTGATGATACCCTCTTTGCCACGAGGAGTCCTTCTTCGATCCGATGTCTGATGAAATGGTATTTTCTGTCGATGTGTCTGGATCTCCCGTGATCCCTTGGTTCCTTGGCTAAGGCAACTGCACTTTCACTATCACAGAAAATTTCCATCGGCTCTTTAATTGCTGGTACAACTCCAAGGTCTCCAATGAAGTTCCTCAGCCATAACGCCTCCTTTGCCGCTTCGCTAGCTGCAATATACTCTGATTCACAAGTAGAATCTGCCACTGTCTCTTGCTTGGAACTCTTCCAAGAAATTGCTCCTCCATTTAGGGTAAAGACCCAGCCCGACTGAGAGCGGAAGTTATCCCTATCAGTCTGGAAGCTAGCATCACTATACCCTACAACTCTCAAGTCATCACTCCCACCGAGGGTAAGGACCCAGTCCTTAGTCCTTCGTAGGTACTTGAGAATATTCTTTACCGCAGTCCAGTGTGCCTTGCCAGGATTCCCCTGAAACCTGCTAACCATGCTCAAGGCAAAGGCTATATCAGGTCGAGTACACGTCATAGCATACATGATCGAACCTACAGCCGAAGCATATGGTACTCGACTCATTTCTGCTATCTCAGCCTCAGTGCTAGGGCTTTGTGTCTTACTCAGCTTGGCGCTACTCTGGATGGGTAACTCTCCTTTCTTGGAGTCTTGCATTCTGAATCTCTTCAGAACTTTCTCCAAGTAGGTACTTTGACTAAGTCCAATTAGTCTTTTACTCCGATCTCTCAAGATTCTTATCCCCAAAATATAGGCAGCTTCACCAAGGTCCTTCATAGAGAAACACTTTCCAAGCCAGGACTTTACTTCCTGCAAGGTTGGAATGTCGTTTCCTATGAGTAGTATGTCATCCACATACAATACCAAAAAGCTAACTATACTCCCACTAGCCTTGACATATACACAAGATTCATCTTCACTCCTAGAAAAGCCAAATTCCTTGACCTTTTCATCAAAGCAAAGATTCCATCTGCGAGGTGCTTGCTTTAATCCATAAATGGATTTCTCAAGCTTACACACTCTATTAGGGTACTCGTTACTGACAAAACCCTCTGGCTGACTCATGTAAACATCTTCAGCCAACTTTCCATTAAGGAAAGCGGTTTTGACATCCATTTGCCAAATTTCATAGTCATGAAATGCGGCTATGGCTAACAGAACCCGAATAGACTTAATCTTGGCTACCGGAGAAAAGGTCTCATCATAGTCCACTCCAGGAATTTGAGAGAAGCCCTTTGCAACCAGTCTAGCCTTATAAGTGTGTATTTTACCATCCATGTCGGTCTTCTTCTTGAAGACCCATTTGCACCCTACAGTCTTTCGACCTGGTACATTCTCAACCAAGTTCCAAACTTGATTGTCATACATGGATTGTATCTCGCTATCCATAGCCTCTTTCCATTTGGCAGACTCGGGGCCTGCCATGGCTTCCTCGTAGCTATTAGGGTCATCTTGACTTACTAGTGTCTCATCACTAATAAGTGTCTCACCTTCTGCAGTAATATGGAATCCATAGTAATGCTCAGGTGCACTCCTAACTCTCGTGGAACGCCTCAGAGGTACAGATTCGTCAATTGGCTCAACAGGAGTTTCCTCCTCAAGTTGAGGGCTAGAGTTTAAAGTTCCTTCACCACTTGACTCTTGAATTTCTTCAAGATCAACTTGCCTCCCACTGTCTCCTTGGCTTATAAACTCTCTTTCTCGAAAGACTCCTCTTCTTGCTACAAAGACCACATTGTCACTAGGTCTGTAGAAGAGGTAACCAAAGGATTGCTGTGGGTAGCCGATGAAAATACACCTCTCGCTTCGGGGTTCGAGCTTATCATGAGTCTCGCGTCTCACGAAAGCCTCGCATCCCCAAATCTTTATGTGGTCTAGTTTAGGTACTTTACCAGTCCACATCTCGTGAGGAGTTTTGGCAACTTTCTTTGTAGGGACTAGATTAAGGATATGGGCGGCAGTCTCTAAGGCATACCCCCAGAATGAGATTGGTAACGAAGCTCGACTCATCATGGAACGAACCATGTCCAACAAGGTTCGATTACGCCTCTCAGCCACACCATTCAACTGTGGTGTCCTGGGAGGTGTCAATTGTGAGACAATCCCACATTCCTTTAGATAGTCGAGGAACTCTGAACTAAGATACTCACCACCTCGATCGGATCGAAGCATCTTAATGTTCCTGCCCAATTGATTCTCGACTTCCTGTTTAAATTCCTTAAACTTCTCGAAAGTCTCTGACTTATGCTTGATTAAGTAGACATATCCATATCTACTGTAATCATCGGTAAAAGTCAAATAATAACGATTAGCATCTCTAGTGGCATGTTTGAATGGTCCACACACATCCGTGTGTATAAGGTCCAACAAACCTTCACCCCTTTCACACGAGCCTGTGAAGGGTGACTTTGTCATTTTTCCAAGTAAGCATGATTCGCAACTATCATTTGACTTTAGGTCAAACGACTCCAAGACTCCATCCTTTTGGAGTTGGCCTATGCGTTTCTTGCTTATATGTCCAAGACGACAATGCCATAATGATGCTTTATCCAAGTTATTATTATTAGTAGAATCAATACACAAAACATTATTTCCTAAGTTATCTACAATAGATACAGCTTCATACACACCATCACAAGGTAATGCTTTAAAATAAAGTACATTATTAAAGAAAGCATTAATCGAACCAACTTCATTATCAAACGAAAAGGTGAAACCTTGTTTGTACAATGCATGAAAGGAAATAATATTTCTTGCCATTTCTGGCGAATAACAACATTTATTCAAATCTAAATTTAACCCACTACTTAGCGATAAAGTATAAACTCCAATCTTGGTGACAGGTGTAACTTTCCTATTCCCCATGATTAAGTTTATTCTTCCTTGCTCCACATTCTCACTTCTTCCTAGTCCCTGCAAGTCACAACAAATATGAATACCGCAACCTGTATCAAGGTCCCAAGATTTTGAATGGGGTGAGTTATTAGAAATGATAGTGTAAATACCTGCATGGTTGGGTTTGACTTTCCCATCCTTTACATCTTGCTGGTACTTTGGGCAGTTCCGCTTCCAATGAGCTTTTTCGTGGCAATAGAAGCATTCAGCCTCTTTTGGGTCAGAAGAAGGAGTAATGAAACCTTTCTTGGTTCCACTTGAAGAAGAGCCATCAAGGGTCCGAGCCTTGGTACCCTTTGAAGATCTCTTTCTCTTCCTCCCTCGACTCTGTCCGATTGCCAAGACCGGAGTTGTTTCTGGAGTAGGAGTGATAGCAACCGACTTCCCCTTAAGACCTGTTTCTGCGGTCTTGAAAAGTCCCTGAAGTTTGCTGAGGGTGACCTCTTCCTTGTTCATGTGATATGTCATGCGGAATTGATCATAGCACGATGGTAAGGAGTGCAAAATGATATCTATTGCAAGCTCCTCAGGGAAGTTCACATTGAGCTTCAGCAACCGATCCACATACCTTTGCATTTTCTGCATGTGGCTCGTGACGGACTCTCCGTCCTTCATCATGGTTGTTATCATGGAGCAGATGACTTCGTACCTCTCTTGTCGTGCACTTTGATGGTATCTTTCCATCAAATCTTGGTGCATTTCATAAGGGTAGAAGTCTTCGTAAGACTTTTGGAGTTCAGCTGTCATGGTGGCTAACATGATGCAAGCCACCTTGGTTGCATCTCTTTCATGAGTATGAAAGTCAGCGATCTCCTGGGGAGTTGCAGTGGACTCGTCAATTTCCTTAAGCTCCTTGTCAAGGACATATTCTTTGTCCTCGTAGCGGGTAATCATCCTGATGTTTCTGATCCACTTATTGAAGTTGGATCCATCAAAGGTGACTTTCCCACACAGACTCATAAGAGTAAAGGAGCCATTAGGATTCGAGCCAGAAGCATTAGTTGAAGACATCTGAAAAAGAAGAACAAGTTTAGTTTAGATTTAAGAGAGTCCTTAATAAAACACCCAAATGTAATATTAAGGCTAGGATCCAATCACAATATAATATAACTTAGAAGAGGTATGCCGTAATCTAAGCTATACCATATTTGAAAGGTAGGTGAATGACGATTCACCAATTTCCACCACGAAAACCGAAATAATAAATATTTAGTTTTTATTGGTTTTAGAAATTCCTAGATTCTTTGAGATCCAATGAACTTTTCAAAGGCATGTTTCGATCTCGGGAGTGCCCTCCAGGTTTTGTGACTGGGATGCCGAGGATCACAAAACGAGGTGTGAAGTAACCATGCAAATCACTTGGTACCTTTAAAGTTTATCACTCAATCGATGTGCCGGTAAACCACACACGCTCCACCGATACTATAATAAACTTTAAGTCACCCTTTACCTACCTTGTTAAGTCCAAGTTAGTGTGCCGGTTAACCACACACGCTCCACCAACGACTCAGACAAAGTGTAAAGTGTAATTTCATGGATTAGCACCTTATTCACATTTTTCCTAAAGTAACTAAGATTGGGAATTTAATAAACATTTAGTTTCTTTATATATTCATCATACTTTGAATGAGAATTTATAAGTCCTTATCTTACCCGTTCGGCTAACGACCCTCCACCAGTCAAGCAAGCGGTGGGTGAGAATATTCACCCATTAAGTCACCATTTTATAGGCAACAACCTTATACCCACCTTATAGACCGGCTTCGTGAATGAGGCGTACTAGCGGTAAGATGACTTGTTCTTATACATATATATATAATTATTAAATCATCATAATATAAGTATAAGGGTTGAATTTTAACTTTTAAAATTCAAGGGGTTGGAACTAAAGTTTTAACTTAACTTTACTTGTTCCAAAACTTGAGGGCAAGTTTTGTAACTTTCAAAACTTTTCATTTCTTGTAACTTATGAGTTTAATAGAGTCATAAAATGAAGACTCTTCATTTTTATAACTCTTGTGTTTTCTTAATGGTTTTAACTCAAGTGTGACTCTTGGTTTTCCATAACTTAAGGATAAGTTATGGACTCCATTAAAACACATTATGATCAAGAATTAAACTACCAAATAGGTTACAAATAATTCCTATGATCATCTAAAACATCATAAGAACAAGAACATGAATATGAACATAATCAAAAATTACATAAAACTTTGTAATTTTGATAACTAGTTGTTGTAAATGAATTAGCAAAACATTACACCACCAAAAACAAGTTTACATTTACTAAAACAGTTTAGGGTAATGTTTCTAATTCATTTTTCCAGCAACTGAATCGAAATTCTGCACTCATTCGACCCTACTCGCCGAGTGCATGAACATGACTCGCCGAGTTGGTTGAAGATACACATGGACTCAACGAGTCCCCCCAATAGACTCGACGAGTCCGATCGCAGACAGCAAATTTTCGATTCTGTTTTCAACTTTTAAGCACAAATAAGAACAAACAAGCCTAGGCTTTGATACCACTGATGGGTTTTGAGCATTCTAACACTTCCTAAGTGTACATGCAACCCTAATAACCTTGGATCTATGTTTGTCTAATTTGTCATGCAAAGTTGAATTCCAAGGTTATATTCCTATCTAGCATACATGGGGAACAATTTTAACATAAAGTATAGATAGAATAACTTACCTTGTTGTTGCTTGTGTTCCTTGAAACCTTGTGAGCCTAGCACCCCAAGTGGTGATGCCTCAAATGCTTCACACAACACCAAATGCTCTTGGAAGAACTTATGAGAGTATACTCACTTCTTCAAATCGGCCAAGCCCTCTATTTATTTGTTACAACCGATTTTGGTGGAGATTATGTTTCTTATATAGTGTTGACACATCTAGGGTTAAACCCTAATGTGTCATGACTCTTCATTTCCATGACCCATGGGTTTGTAACTCCCATGGAGCATCCATGGAGCATCCTATGGGTGGAACCCAACTTGATGATCCATGGAGCCTTTTAGCCCACTATACAAGATATGGATGATTTACTTAATCAACCCATATATTTAATTAGTTATCTTTTGATCACTTAATTAATTCTAAATTAATTCTTGATCAAACTAATCAAATAACATTATTAATATATTAGAACTTATAATATATTAATAATCTCCAAGCGTTATTTCTCTCATTTAGTTTATCCAATTGCATGGTGCCATGCAACCCAAATGGACCATGCCGGGTCGGGTCAAGTACATACCAGAAATAGTTATGGACTTAGACACCTTATCCAACAGAAGGTCGAGGCGCCGAAGGCACGAGGGAGGGCCTTCCAGTTGACCGCGGAGGAGGTTCGCGTAGCACCCGACGTTGTGGCTGGTATGTATAAATTCATGTATTTTTTATGATTGAGATTTTGTGCTTATGTTTTGATATGCGTAGGTACTTTTCTTGTAAATTCTGTACCCGCCTTGGTGTTATTTGAGTCGGGTGCGAGTCGGTCTTTTGTATCTTTAGCCTTTAGTCAGCACATCAGTATTAGTCGAGAAGTGTTGAGTCGACCTCTGAGAGTTTCCATAGCGGACGAGAGAGTAGTGTATGCCACTAAGGTGATTCGAGGATGTGTACTCGAGATCTTCGGCGTTGAATTCTCTATTGATTTGGTCCCGATTGCGATGGGGGACGTCTGTGTTATCGTGGGCATGGATTGATTGAGCAAATTCGGAGCAGTTATTGACTGCGAGCGACAGCTAGTGACCATACGAGACCCTAGTGGGGGAGTTCTTACGGTGTATGGCGAGGGTACCCGTACCGGTTCAGCGTTTTGTTCAGCTACTAGAGCGAGGCAGAGTCTACATCAGGGTTGTAGTGGGTTTGTGGCTTACATGATGGATATGAGAGTTGATTCAGAGAGACCGAGGTCAGTTGATTAGGTACCGATAGTGTGCGAGTTCCCGGATGTTTTCCTCGAGGAGTTGCCGAGTGTGCCTCACGAGAGGCAGGTAGAGTTTCGTATCGATTTGACTCCGGGGGCTGCGCCTATCGCCAAGGCACCCTATCGCCTTGCGCCTCCACAGATGCAGGAGTTATCCTCGCAGCTTCAGGAGCTGCTGGGGAAGGGGTTTATTCGGCCGAGCAGCTCGCCGTGAGGAGCGCCTATCCTTTTTGTCAAGAAAAAGGATGGTTCACACCGGATGTGCATTGATTACCGGGAGTTGAACAAGTTGACGGTCAAGAACCGTTACCTGTTGCCGAGGATCGACGATTTGTTCGATCAGTTGCAGGGAGCATCTTGGTTCTCGAAGATCGATTTGAGGTCTGGATATCATCAGGTGAGGGTGTGAGATGAGGATATCCAGAAGACAACGTTCAGGACTCGTTACGGGCATTACGAGTTCGTGGTGATGCCTTTCGGGCTCACCAATGCTCCAGCAGTGTTCATGGATCTCATGAATAGGGTGTGCAGGCCGATGTTGGATCACTCGGTGATCGTTTTCATCGACGACATATTGGTGTATTCGAGATCCAGAGAGCAGCATAAGGAGCATTTGAGAGAGATTCTCAGAGTTTTGAGATCAGAGAGGCTTTATGCCAAATTCTCCAAGTGTGATTTCTGGTTACGAGAGATCCAATTCCTAGGGAACCTCGTTAACCAGAAAGGGATATTCGTCGATCCGGCCAAGATTAAGGCAGTGATGAGTTGGGAGGTGCCGAGGACACCTACCGAGGTTAGGAGTTTCCTAGGGTTGGCTGGTTATTATCGAAGATTTATCAGGTATTTCTCCAAGATCGCAGTGCCACTCACCAAGTTGACCTGGAAGGGTGTTGCTTTTTCATGGGGCCCAGAGCAACAGGCCTCCTTCGAGACACTTCGCCAAAGTCTATGCGAAGCCCCGGTGTTAGCCCTTCCGGAGGGGATGGAGGACTTCGTAGTGTATTGTGACACGTCGATATCAGGGTTGGGAGCGGTGCTTATGCAGAGGGGGCATGTGATAGTATATGCATTGAGGCAGCTGAAACCTCATCAGTCGAGGTATCCCACCCACGATCTGGAGTTGGGGGCGGTGGTGTTCGCCCTCAAGATCTGGCGTCACTATTTGTATGGGGTTCGGTGTACCATATACACGGACCACAAAAGCTTGAGGTACCTGATGGATCAGCCCAACCTGAATATGCGACAGAGAAGATGGTTGGATGTGGTAAAGGATTACAACTGCAAGATCCTATACCACCCGAGCAAAGCTAATGTTGTAGCCGATGCCCTAAGCCGTAGGGCGGAGGGCGCCCCGATGCAAGATGTTTGCCTGAGATTGACAGTGATGCCACCGGTGTTGGAAACCATTTGTAGGGCCCAGGCTGAGGCCGTGAGACCAGAAAACCGTAAGAGAGAGCGGGTTATCGGGCAGGTATCGGAGTTCGTTACCGATAGCCGAGGGCTTATGACGTTTTAGGGTCGGATTTGGTACCGTTTGTGGGAGGAACACATACCATTTTGATGGAGGAAGCGCATCGATCGAGGTTCTCAATCCATCCCGGGGCCACTAAGATGTATTTGGACATGAAGAAGGAGTATTGGTGGCCCTGTATGAAGAGAGATGTTGCATGGTTCGTAGAGAGGTGCTTGACCTATCGTAAGGTTAAGGCCAAGCACCAGCGTCCGCATGGTAAGGTGCAGCCGTTAGAGATTCCCGAGTGGAAGAGGGAACAGATTACCATGGATTTTATCACCAAATTGCCGAGGACTGCTAGGGGTGTCCATGCAATTTGGGTGATTGTGGACAGGTTGACGAAGAGCGCTCATTTCGTTGCCATCAGTGAGAGCTCTTCTGCGGAGAGGCTGGTAGAGTTGTACGTGAGGGAGGTGGTATCGCGGTACGGAGTACTGATCTCGATTGTCTCGGATCGATATGTACGATTCACTTCCAGATTTTAGAAGAAATTCCATGAGGAGTTGGGCACGAAGTTGCATTTTAGTACCGCCTACCACCCACAGACTGACGGACAGAGCGAGCGGACGATTCAGACGCTCGAGGACATGCTTCAGGCATGTGTATTGGACTCCGGAGGGAGTTGGGACACGTACTTACCCTTGGCTGAGTTTTCCTATAACAACAGCCATCATTTGAGCATTGGTATGCCACCCTTTGAGCTGTTGTATGGGAGGAGGTGTCGAACTCCCATTTGCTGGGGAGAGGTAAGGCAACGTGTGATGGGTAGTACAGAGATCGTGCTTCATATGACCGAGTAGATTCAGCAGGTCAGACAGAGGTTACTGACGGCCCAGAGCCGTCAGAAGAGTTATGCGGATAGACGACGGTCTGAGCTCAAGTTCCAGGTCGGTGACTTC
This sequence comes from Lactuca saligna, assembly GCF_052625555.1. Classification (NCBI taxonomy): domain Eukaryota; kingdom Viridiplantae; phylum Streptophyta; class Magnoliopsida; order Asterales; family Asteraceae; genus Lactuca; species Lactuca saligna. Next base: position 145,708,055 of record NC_136417.1, read on the forward strand.
GTACTCCTAAAGGTATCTCCTTGGAAAGGAGTGATCTGGTTCAGGAAGAAGGGTAAGCTGGGACCTCGACATATTGTTCCATTTCGAGTGATTGCGAGGGTAGGCAGGGTAGCCTACGAATTGGAGCTACCTGTAGAGTTGGGCCAGATTCATGACACCTTTCACATATCGCAGCTGAGGAAGTGTATATCCGACGAGTCAACAGTGGTACCATTAGAGGATATTCAGGTGGATGCGAGCCTGAACTATGTGGAGAGACCGGTTGCGATTATGGATCGGAATATCAAAGTTCTGAGGAACAAGGAAGTGCCCCTGGTGCAGGTCCAGTGGCAACATCGTAAGGGGTCCGAGCTGACTTGGGAGCCGGAGCGAGAGATGCGCGAGTAGTATCCAGAGTTTTTTTGCAGAGTAAGACTTCGAGGACGAAGTCTGATTCTAGTGGGGGAGAATTGTAACATCCAGATTCCCAGGTACAATATTATTCATTTATTTTGGGGACTTTGGAGGGACTCGGCGAGTTGACGCTTAGACTCGCCGAGTAGGGTCGCAAATTCCATCCGGGTTAATGACCGGACTCGGCGAGTCAACTAGTGGACTCGGCGAGTCCGTGCTATTTAATGAAGCCCTAATTCCCAGGGTTTGGGACCTATTTAAAGGGGATTATAGCCACCATTTGTGGCTACCAGACCCCTGAGTGAAACACTAAGAGATTTAGAACGTGTGTGAGGAAGAAGAGGCCATTTTTGATCTTTATGTGGGTGTTTTTGCAAGAAGAAGGTGACCAAGGCAAGAGGGAACCGAAGAGGGTGCTATTCTATGGATTTCAGAGCTTAGGAACTTCATATTGAGGTACATATTCGATCCTTCTTCAGTTTTGGTGTTAAGCCTTGAGACTTAGGGTTTCTAGCCCCTTTAGAGTATAAATTGTGAAGCAATTGGTCCCTTCTTGTATTGAGACTTTGGATCTAGATCCAAAGAGGTCCAGAGACCTTAACTCCTTGATCTTTATGGGTGTCATTAGGAGTTATGAGCTTAGGGTGACATTTTGAGGCCATTTCTTCAAATAGAGCCATTAGGTCCTTTCATGGGCATCAATATCCAGACTTTACGTGTTTTTATTGCTTAAGGAGGCCAGATCAATGGGTTAGAGGAACGGATCTAACCTCAGGAGGTCATTTGAATTTGAGCATGGCATGAACTCACTGAGTCCAAGAACAAACTCGGCGAGTAGGATGATTTTTCTCCATGAATCGCACAGTTGGGGACTCAGTGAGTCATTGGGGATTTGAGGACCTGAGTTCATGAATGAACTCGCTGAGTCACAATTGTGCACTCGATGAGTCTGGTCAAAGGGTTGACCGTTGAATTTTAGGGTTTGGTCAACAATTGGACTTGTGCACTGTTTGAAGGGTAAAATAGCCTTTTAGCCTTCTTAAAGGATGTGTGAGGATTTAGTCTAGCCTGGAGGGCCGTTATTAATTGAGATGATCATTATGTGTTTAGGTAGATGCTAAATCAGTGTTACGCGAGCGAGATATTACCGAGACATCCGAGGTGAGTCTTCTCACTGTATTTTACCTTGAGTGGTAATTAGAGTTACGTGATAGAGTATTGTATGCTATTTATGTGATGTGTTGCACTTCATTATTTCAATGTGATTTATGTCGTGTGTATATTAGGGTATGTCAGAGTTAGAACCAGAAGGTTCACAGAGTTAGGACCAGAAGGTCCACAGAGTTAGGGCCCAAGGGCCCACAGAGTTTTAGCCTTGAGTGGCTAGTATATGCTATCAGTGGTATTTTGGGGAAATCACTATGCTTTGTGGTTACAGTGTTTTGTGTTATGTGTTTCAGGTACTAGTGATGATCAAGGGAAGGCGTCGACACGATCAGTACACACACGCGCGGAGTTTTATTTATATGATATGATCTTGGGATTTTTGTCTTATGATTGAATATATGAAACAATGTTTCTTATGATATTGTCAATTAAATGGTTTTAAAAATGTGAAAAATTGTTTGAAATTTTACGGTGTTACACTTATCATGCGATTCCTGAAGACTCCTAGCCTAGCACTAGCATGCTGTTCTATCATATCATAATATCAAATAACTGTATGGTATTTTGGGGTTTACTTACAGGGTCCGGATGATCATACCCTCTGCATCCTCCATCCTTGTTTTGAAAACCATTTTAGTATTTATTCCGAAAATTCCCTTGATTTGAGACTGGATTCACACGAGTGTTCCTCCAATTCAGTCAAAACAAGGCTCCGATACCAACTTGTAACATCCAAAAATTTTACACCAAATTTAAACTTTTTCAATCATAGATAAAACCAAATAGTATTTGTTTAGAAATTTTTTTTCAAATAATTATTCATCAGAGTGTCCCAATAACTAGATAAAAAGGATGAGGAGTAGTACAGTCACGCCTTCGCCTTGCCATGATCTCCTGAAGTACCTGAAACAATAAACTGAAACTGTAAGCCCAAGGACTTAGTGAGCTACCCCCAAAATACCAACACCACACTGATAATACCATATCAATAAAAGACAATCAACAACATGCATACTAGGCCATCGACTTGACTGGACCGCCCTGCAGGGCCTACAATCTAACTGAATCTATCCCAAGCCTTCGACATAACTGGACCGCCACGTGGGCCTACAGTCTCCCCGGACCGCTCATAGGGTGTGTTGGCCTTCAGCACAAAGCAGGACCGCCTTAACCCAAACATCAAGAAAATAACCATGTGCGCATAACTAGCATGTACTGGCATATATAAACACAGACATATCTATCTCACTGATCATCAATCATAGCAATCACTCATAACTAGAGCATCAACCTAGTAGGTCACTATCATACCAATCCCTACGGATCATAAGAGCATAACATATTGTCTATCTTGATTCTGATATAACAGATCATACCCATAGGTAGCATACCATAACAATAACAACTAAAGGGCTGGCCTTGGTGCCTTAGACCCTATTGATATAGTGAGGATAACTCACATTGCAGATGTCGACTCGGTAGATGAACTCCAACTCTCGGATCACTGACAAAACTCCACCACCTATTACCATAATGTAATTATACCCATAAGTTCCCAACCTTTCAAGGTATCCCAAAAGCCACTAATCAAACCCTAGTCAAAATCAAGGTCATCAGTCAAGGTCAACAGTCCATGTTGACCCTAACTCGCCAAGTACCCTCGGCTACTCGCCGAGTTCCTTGAAGTACTTTCCTACTTGCCGAGTCACGGAGTGACTCGTCGAGTTCCTTTGGTTTACGATTGAACTCTAAGGCCACTCGTCGAGTTTCCGTCTTGCAACTCGACGGTTACACACATACATAAATTGGGGAAAACTCATCCGACTCGCCGAGTGGTTCATACCACTCGTCGAGTTCCTTGGCGATCCATCAGACTCGCTGAGTTGTTCATCCAACTCGTCGAGTCCAGGTCTATCTTCATATGACTCGTCAAGTCGACGTTGTGAATCACCGAGCTCCTTCAGTCCATAAGCCATACAGACTCTTTTTAAGCCATGCAGTGGCTTCAAATTACAGATCCAAGCTTCTAAGGCATGCATTTCACGTAAAGTTGCAAACTTTACGTGCATGCATGGCTACAAAGGATCTAAATGAGAAATCCAAGCCTACAATAGGGTTTCATATTCAAGGAAGGTTTGATACATGGCTAAGTCTATAGCTTTTTGACTCTATAACCCAACAAAGGTTCAGATCTGAAGTTACAACTTCAGATCTAGATCATACTCCACATTATTGATACCTTGAAATGATGTCTAGGAGGAAAATCTCAACCAAATGAGGTCTAGGAGGAAAATGAAGTAAAGGTGGCGACTTGATACCTTGAAATGATGCCAACTGAGGTAGATTTCTTATTCCCACACCTTCCTTGCTCCTAATCTCTTATCCTCCAAGCTCTTCCTTCCCAAAAACTCCTTTATAAAACTGATTCCCACACCTTCCTTACACCACACGAATTAGGGTTTCTCAATGAACTGCAAAGAGGCTAAAGGGGGCTTATGCTTCTTTAAATAGGGTGCAAAACCCCAGGATTTAGGGTTTCATCTGCCAGCTCCTACTCGTCGAGTCCCTTTATGGACTCGGCGAGTAGGCCACTAAATATGCGATCCCACCTTGCTGCTACTTGACGAGTAGGGCAACAAACTCGTCGAGTAGGTCTCAAAACCAAATAACTTTTATTTAAACCCATACCTGGGAATCGGGATATTACACATGTTAACAAGAAACCCATTGCCCAACTCCAAAAGGATGGAGTGTTGGAATTGTTCTACTTAAGGTCAAATGATACATGCGAGTCTTGTTTACTTGGAAAGATGACTAAATCACCTTTCACAGGTTCATGTGAAAAAGGTGAAATATTGTTGGATCTCATACACACAGATGTGTGTGGGCCTTTCAACTCCACCACAAGGGATGCAAATCGATTTTATGTGACTTTTACCGGTGATTATAGCAGATATGGATATATCTACTTAATCAAGCATAAGTCAGAAACCTTTGAAAAGTTCAAAGAATTCAAACATGAAGTCGAAAATCAATTGGGCAGGAAGATAAAGATGCTCAGATCCGATAGGGGTGGTGAGTATCTTAGTATCGAGTTCTACGACTACCTCAAGGAAAGTGGAATTGTTTCAGAATTAACACCTCCTAGGACACCACAACTAAATGATGTGGCTGAGATGCGCAATCGAACCTTGTTGGACATGGTTCGTTCCATGATGAGTCGAACTTCACTACCAATCTCATTATACTTAATCTATATTTTAATATGAGGCTATATGTAAACCATTATCATTTTAAAGCTACAACTTTTGAAAATTTTGTATAAAATACATAACATGTTAATTTAAATATAAAATTACAGGTCAACTTAAATATAAATTTTAGTTCAACTTAAACAACCCAAATAATATGTTTTAGAGTAAATCACACGATTCGTCCCTGATCTAAATACTAAATTGCACGTTCTGTCCCTATTTTCAAAAATTAACTCGGACCGTCCCTGTATTATCTTTCTTTCACTCAGGTTGTCCCTATGGACATAAAATCACTATTTTACCCTTAATAAAAATTTTTCTAATTTTTCCTTTGTTAATTTTTAATTTTATAATAAAAAAAAGAAAAAATATCTCTACCCAAGAACAACCTAACCCCTTCCCAATTTTCCTTCTGCCCATTCGTTTCCCTCTTTGTCATTCGCCTCCATTCCCGTTCAAAATCCTAGACCCACCTGCATCTTCGTTTGAAATACAAGAACCTGAGGTACAAAGATATGCGGGCGATGATGATTCAGTTGATGGCGAACACTAGATGGTTTGATGATGGTGGAAGATTTCTAAGCCATGGTCATCTTCTTCGATTTTGCTTCTCGTTTACAAGTTGAAGCCATGTCCATGATTTCTCTACATTTCGAAGAAGACCACCTAAAGTTAAACCCAACCCTCTCTTTCCCGATTCTAGTTCACTACAGAACAAGATTAGAGAACCCCCTCTGTAATCTGGGCTTTATGTATCTCAGTGAAGTATAGAAAGACAATGAATTGCAAGTTATGGTGTAATAAATTGTCGAACAGGGGACAATGGTGATGGTGATTGTAGAGTTGGTGGTTCCACCGGAGACTATGGTGATGAGGCGGCGTTGGTAGTTCCACTGGAGGCTGTAATGATGGAAATCCTCCATATCCAAAAATCATCTACGACTCTCTCACCAGAGATTGTGATCACATCAGGTAGTTACAATGGTTGAAAAATGGTATTATTCATCTGTTATACGAATGTGGTATTTTGGTGGTGATGGTGGTGGGTCGAGATTGTACAGGTGGTATTTGAAGTGATCATTGGTGGGTTTCCCAGTGGAGACTGTTTGAGATGATGTTGCTAGTTAGGTGGTTAATGGAGGTTCACGATTAGTTTTTGGCTGATGTTTGTACAAGAGGGTGGCGATGGTGAAGGAGGGGGTGGTTTGTGGTTCTTTTCCGAGAAACATGTATCATAAGGAGAAGGTGAAACGAGTATCTTGATGGAAGGAGGGTGGTGGTCTTGAGCTTTGAATCAGGGAGTGGAGTGGAGTGAGGTGAGGGTAGATTTTCCAGTGGCAGCTCAGATTTCCGGTGATCTTGGTGGTGGTTAAGTGTTCTTAAATAAGAGAGAGAGAGAGAGAGAGAGAGAGAGAGAGAGAAAGAGAGAGATTAGGTGGACCTATAATTTTATTTAAAATACTTTTAATAATTAAAAATGATAAAAATAAATGAAAAATAAAATTACAAATGGCATTATAGTCATCTTATGTCTCGTAAAGGATTAAGCATGTAAATTTAAACAAACGAGTGACGAAACGTACAACTTTTAACTAAATGAGGGATGATCCGAGTTAATTTTTGAAATTAGGGACTGAACGCGCAATTTAACAGTTGGACCAGGGACGAATGATGTAATTTACTCTATTTTTTAAATAGTTAAAAGTGATAAATTGTAGTATCTTTCTAATAATGATTATAAGTTAGTTAATAAGGTTAAATAAATATCAAACCTAAAGTATAGTCATAAATAAACTGAATTTAAGTATTAAAATAATATCTTTACTTCTACTTAGAAAGTTATATCTCTAATTTTTAACATATTATACTTAATTTATTATATTTAATATGTTGTTGTATATACACTATTATCAACTTAAAGCTACAAGTTTTGAACAATTTAGATAAAATACTTCAATTTTTAATTTAAATATAACATTAAATGGTCAAATTAAATATAAATTTCAATTCCATTTAAAAAACTAAAGAATATTTTGTGAATAGTTACAAGTGATAAATTGTATTTGTTAGGGTGCAAAGTCATGCTTGGATGTAATGTTTTAGGCTTTCCTCTTTGTATGTGTAAATGGGTTGAGTCTCTCCTATAAATAGGAAGTGAGTGACTCCAATTATGTAAGGAATCATTTGGAGTGTTAGACTAGAGAGAGAAATTGTATACAAACCCATTTGTATAATCTTTCTAGATCTAATAAGAGCTTAAAAAGATTTATTTACTCCTTGTGTTCTTGAATTTGTATGATGAATCACTAGATCTTTCTAATTCCGCACATGCCATCATAATCAACACCACTACAATTGGTATCAGAGCAAGTGTTCTTGAATCTCATCAAGAATTGATCCTTGATGGCTATTTTGATTGGGTGATTCTTTTTGTTCATTGATCTTCGTGTTTAGAGAGTGTTTTTGTGTTCTAGAAGTCGAATTTTTCTTTGATTTGATCCATAATTCGACTTTCTCTCTCTAGAATACTTGTTTGTATCACTTTATCTCTCTAGAAAACCCATTCAAAATCACTTACTCTCTCTAGAATACTTGTTTGTATCACTTTATCTCTCTAGAAAACCCATTCAAAATCACTTTCTCTCTCTAGAAAATTTCAAGTTCTTGTAATCATGGAGAAATGGATCATACGTAGGAATGATTTTCAAAGTGAATGCTTATTTGAATATCTTCTTTATAGCTTAACTGTTGGATTGATAAGTGAATGTAATATTGTTGTAAATGGAGAAAAGAATGAAGTTGGAGAATTAATTAGTTGTCTAATTTTTCGAACCAAACATTTGTTTAATCGTTTGATTACAACATATCAAAAGAGACGAAGAAATAGAAGAGATGGAGAAGTCATAAAAGAAATTTTTCGTGCCGAATGCAAATATGGAAGCAATAAACTTGAATATTATGCAAATTGTCTTGAAGCTCGGGATGGTGTTCTTGATGATGATGATGTTCAAGAAAAAGGAGTTCAATGTGATGTTCTTGATGTTCAAGAAAAAGGAGTTCAAGTTGATTCTCAAGATGAAAAAGTTTTTTGCTCAATTGGAGTTCAAACCGATGATATTTTGTGTTCTTGTGATTCGTTTGAAGGAATGATTCCTTATCGGAAGCCGGTGGTTCAAGAAAATCACAAATATCAAACTCCAAAAGATTTGATTCAAACTCAAAATGTTCATGTTGTTGAAAGTGGGTTTGTTCATGGAGTCAAGTCTTCAAGATGCAAAAAGATGAGAAAGAAAAAGAAGAAGAAGATGAATCGAAAGAATAAGTGGGTTTACTCACAAAAATCATCATATGTTGTGAAGCAAAAATCCGTGAAGCAAATTTGGGTTCCAAAGCAACAATCTCCAAGTGTTGAATTGAATTTGAAGTCAAAACCCAAAAGTGTTGGTGGTTCTTTTGAAGATGTTCTTGGATCGTTGAAGAACACGAAGAACGAGTTGCACATCTCGCATGGTGGGTGGTACCATGTACGATTTGGAGATTTTCTCATTCCGACAAAAGAACCAAGATCTTCCAAATTTGATTCGTTTGTTGAAAACGGAACTCGATTCGTCAAAAAGGTAACTCAAATTCTCAAATGGATTCCAAAACATCCATGATTTCGATTTGTGCTTTGCGTTTTTCGTTTTTGATCGATTTGTCTCATTGGATCAAATTCGTTTCAACCCCATTGATTGATCCAATTATTTTTTTGATCAAATCACAAAATAAAAGTCATTTTCTAAAAATTGATCACTGTTCATGTAATTCTTTCATGACACAATTGATGATTCATTTTGTTCGAGTGTTTACTGTTCATGTCCAGTGTTTAAGCCCAAAAATCCGATATTGCAATTAATTGTCAATTTGAGTCTAACATATCGGATCTGGTACTGTTCATTCATTGAGCCCAAATTCAAACTGCTTGTACACAATAAGCTACATCCGATGAACTGCTCCTTCATACTATCTCGATTCCTGAGTCGCATAATCTGTATTGTTGTTGATATTGGTTCCACTGAAGTCAAAATTACATTGACTGGAGTCGATTTCATGATGATTTCGTTGCATATGAAAAAGGATAATGCTGAGATTTCAAATCGATGAAGCATCAATTGTATACAAATCGAGTTTGTTGATTGAGTCTGTTCTTGAATCCATTATTCACATCTCTCGATTGATTTTTTTTAAATCGCATCTGCTCAAAGGCGTATCTTATCAAATTGATTTGGAAGATGAATTTGATTTTGATTTTGTTTGTTGATGTTCAAATACATCAACTGATTTAATTCAAGGAAACGAAGGTTTTACAGTGATAATTGTTGTTGCTTTGGTGAATAAAATTCGAAGGGAACAGATGGGTTTAAGGAAATCGATTTTGGGTTCCCTGTAATATACGAAAAACGAAGAACTTTGAAAATGATTATTTGGAGTCGGTGGTTTAAAGAAAGATTTTGATGCTTCGTTAAATCGACGACAATTTTGATTAGATGATTTGGGAAGAACTTTGTTTAATTTTGATTTGGGTTTGCTTTCGAAGGGTTCATATATGGTCAGTGATTTTGATTTTGATGAACTGGGTGGAAATTGATTTTGAATAACAAAGAATTTTGATCGTTTATTTACAAAGGGTTCAAGGTTGGAGATCTGAAATCGATGCTTAAAAACGAAGCCCTGTTGGTCGATAAAAACGAAGACTTCGTTTTTTGATCAATGATTTGAGAACAAAGATTTGGGAAGATGATTTTGATAGTTAATATACGAAGGGTTTCTCTGTTTGTGAACTGGGTCAAGCAGTTTATAGTTTGAACGAATGGTTTGGATGAATGTTAGGTTTGGGTTGCTAATTTTCGAAGAGTATAATGGTGATTGAGATATGAAGGATTGATAAGTTTAAAAATAAACTTAAAGATCGATTAGATCTATGAAGCAGGTAGAGAAATAACCAGATAAACAATAAGAACAAGCAAATGGATCAAAAGGTGTTGAATGATTAATAAACAATCCTCAGAAGAGCTCGATAAAGAACATCAACTGTAGAGGATTTTAGGGTTTACAATAATCAATGAGAATGACGACAGCTGCTTATATGCATACATGCATGCATAAATTTATATTAAAACCCTAACAGTTTATCTAAGAAAAAGGAGGCTAATCTAGATAAACATGGATTAACAAGCCCAATCCGGTTGTAAAACAAAAGGGCCCAAGACGCAACACATTAATCTTCAACAATCTCCCCCTTTGCGTCTTTGGCACAGAGGCTTCATTCTCTTTTAACAGCAGATGTTTCTTCACCGTCTCAAAAATCCTCGGTATAATGGCCAGAATGTGATGCCTGAAAGTGATATACCACCGAAGCATATCTGTGAAATTCTTCTTGTCTGCTGTAGAGTTCTGCTTGCATCGGTGAATGATGTTTATGATATGCTCCAGGCAATCTGTTGAAAACAGATGCTTGTCTACCAAAGAAAACAGAAACTTGTGCTTATCGCCTCTTGTGAACATGACCGTCAGATTTTAAGAGTCAATTTGCCCTAACTTCATTTTGTGCACATCTCCTGTCTTGGAAGTAGGCTTGACGATCGGTTTCTTGTTCATTATTTTTGCTATTTCCTGATCCATAGTCGTAAGCTCATGGATTAGGAAGCCAACATTCTTTTAAGATGTTTCAGAATCGGTTCATACTCTCTTTGATTTGAGAGAAGAATGTTGTATAACAGAATCCAATCATGAGGATTCAGACTGGGAAGATCTACCAGAGAAATAAAATGTTCTGTGTTGGCCTTTCCTCTGTTGACTTTGAAGTTAACGTTCACAAATTTCCCAGCCTGTGTTGGTTTCAGTACCTTGACCTTTATAATCTTCTGTGCACTCCATGTCAAGTACTGTGGTTGACCATACTTCAAATAAAAATCTATCAATTCTTTGTCAACCTTCAAGTTTGGATGAGGGACATCAGTAGTGACATCGAAGCAATGAAATGTAAAAGCCTTTCGTGTGATCGGCATGTCAAACTGCGAGTCTTTGGTATTCTCACACTCAAAAGATGCAATCGGTTCCAACCAATACATGGAGGGAAACTCAATCGCTTGATTAATGAGTGTGTCTCTGTCCCATTCTAGGAACAGAGTCTTCTTGGCCTGTAAAGCATCCTCATCCTCCTTGATTCTTCTTTCTTTGGCCTCTGCCTCTCGAGCATTTTTCAGTGTCTCATCCAGCTCTTTGTCTCTTTTCTTTCGTTGAAGAGCTTCAGCAATAGTTTTATCAGTATCTGACTCGCTCTCAACGAGTAATTGTTTTCCAGAACCCGAAGCTAAATTAACCTTCGGGTCTATCTTTGGTGTACCCTCCTCTCCCCCTTGTCTCGGAAGAACAAGCTTCTCTGAGACACCCGTCATCTTACTCAGAATGGTAATTGCAAGAAGGAGTTTATCCTGGAGATGTTGTCGGATGGTAAGGGTAAGAAAGGGATCATGAGTTTCGAGGACATTCGTCAACATGTTCTTGACATCACCAGCGCAACCTTGAAGAACAGCCCGCTAAGTTTTCAGCAAAGAGATTTCTTGTTGTGCCTGGGCCAGTTGTATCTTCTGAAGGTCAATAGTTGCCTGATGCTTGACAAGATCCTCTTTTAAAGTGCTCTCTGCTGCTAGAGAAGCAAAACGTGAATCCAAAGATTGAAGAAAAGAGGTGGATTCAGTTTTGAGGTCAGCACGCAGAGCCTCGAACTTGGAGGTTTCACCCTGAAGGGTAGCCGAAAAGGAGTCCACAGACGTTTGATACTTGGCCGCATTAGCATCAGCATGGGCTTTGAGAGAATCGAGAAAAATTTGAGTTGTGTGTACAACCTCAGAGACTTCCTTTGTAGCTTTGGAGCATGAAGCGGCTGATTTGTCAATGGCATCAGTGGAGCGATCCAGAGCATCAGTATACGTCTTGATTGCAGACCCGATAAAGGCTTTCAGCACTACACCCCCATAGGCTTTATTGTCAGCCAACAAACTATCGAGTTTGTCATGAATTTCTTGAAGCTGCTGACTGGTAATAGGGGTATCTGCATCAGTATCAGTGGGAATCCGGTATGGGCTATAATAAAGAGAATCGTACTCTTCATCATCACCACCCAAAGTAGCACCGGAGGTTGATGAAGGAGAAGGTGATGGTGGGATGTTAATGACAGGTGTTTCAACCACAGTAGTAGCCCCTGTATCAGATACATTGACTGTTACTGGTGGTTGGGAAGAGGTGGTAGTAACGGATTCGGTGATGATTGGAGTGGGGATCAAAGATGTAGGGATAGGAAAAGAGAAAGGAATGGTTGAGGTGGGTAAATAGGTTGGTTCTGTTGTAGTGGGAGTGATGATGATAGGAACAGAAAGTGAAACCTTTTGTTTCGGTGATGGGGGTGGGGTAGGAATTTTAGGAGAAGGTGGAGTGGGTAGTTTTGTAATTTTAGGAGATGCTGGTGGAGAGGGAATATGAGTATCTGTAGGAGAGGATGGTTTTTGAGGAGACTGAGCAGTAGTTGGCTCTGTTTGTGAAGCATGAGGAGCGGCAGCCTCTGCGTCTGATGTTTCATTTGGAGCAGAGCCAGGAGAAGGGGATCCTTTGGCCCTTTTAGCCATCTTCTTAACCTTCTTTGATTTTGACTGAGAGGGTTCTTCTGCATCATGTTTTCGCTTAGAGGATCTCGGCTTTCTCTCCTTTTCGGTGCGGTTTCCTTCTTCTCTTCTTTCTCCTTTTTACCAGCCCTCTTGCCACGGTTTGCAGGTTGATCTAGGGCTTCCAAGGCAGCCTTCTGTACGTCAGTCAGAACCCTTGGAGGCAAAGGAGTTCTGGTGCTGTAATCGGCCATGATTTTGCTATGAGGTGTGACACACCTGTACATGGATTCAGGAATTAATCCATAATGTAGAAACTTACTCGGGTCAGAAACAATAATCTTCTTAGTATGGAAAGAAGCTATTGAAGCCAGAAGAACATACTTCATCACGGGGATGTCCAGAGAATCCATGGCTTTCTTCGTGATGAGCGTCCGGAAACGTCCGCAAGAGATCTCGGAGTACCGGGTTGTGGTGTTTAGACTCTGAACGACTTGAGACCAGATTATGGAGCCATAATCTAAGTTGATGCCATTGTAAAGTCCATAAAGGATGGTGAGAAATCCTTTGCTCATGGTATCAGAACCACCACAGCGTTCCGCTAAACCCTTGATTAACAGGGTAAGCAAGACATTCCACTACGAAGGAAGACAAGACTTCTTGACCTTTGCGATCGTCGTAAGTACATCAGTATAACCCATCTCGTACATCATCGAGAAAAGCTGGGCAGTTGAGACAAAATCTGGTGAGATGACAGAGGAATCGACAGCAAGCCCTAGAAGAGAACAAAACTTGGTTTTGGAGACGGAGGTTTTCTTGTCATGGATGGTGAAGTAGATACGATCTTTATGTTTATCATAACTTGCTGATGTGTAAACTTGAGAAAGCAGGGACATTGGAACTGCTTCCACCTGCGTGAGAGCCAACAACAATGGGGAATATTTCAGACATTCCACCACATGGAGCATGTACGCATCATACAAAAAAGGAGTCATCTCGATAATCATATTCTGATTAGGCTTGATGGAGAGTAAAGATGAAGATGCAGTTTGATCGTGCGCAGAAGAAGAAGTCGCCATTGGTGAATCGAAGAAGAAGATGAACAGTGGAAACTTTTTCAGAGAGAGAGGGTACGTGTATGGTAAATGCCAAAGAACACGATCACCCCTTATTTATACCGTTCACTGGAGAGAGAAAATCGTGATGATTATGGAACCAAAACGTCACCTGAAAAAGCGCGATTGGATGTTATGGTGTATCCCAAGAAAACGTCAGCACACGTGGGTGTGAAACGAATCAACTGCACGCGCCCAAATCATATTTTTGTACCGTTTGAAATTCCTTGTGCCCTTGTTTGGTTACAACTGAAACTTAAAACCACATACCAAACAGCAATAAGAATGTTGGAAAAATTAATTTTCGTGCATAAGAGTGTGAAAGATAAAGAAATAAATCAAAGGTGTTTGAGATGTGAGTGATGTCTATGAAGAAGACATAAGGCGGAGGATTCCGGGCAAGAATTACTTCCTTCAAAGCCAAGAGAGACTTGAAGTGCTTGTGTGGTTTCCCGAGAAATACGATCAATTGTCTGTCAATAAACAATGAAAGGCATCTTTGGATCATAGGCTGTTGGGTGGCTGTCCTCTAACCGAACATCAAGTCTCAACATAAAACTGAGTATTGGTAGAGGTACATGTAAGACCGATGTGATCTGTTGAACAGGTAGGTGGGAATTATCTTGTGACAAGCATGGGATAAACAGAAATCTCAAAAAAAAAAAAAAAAATAAACTGGACCTCTTTAGGAAGAAATGTCTGAGGTATAGACGATTTCATAAAAGATCACGCAAAAAGAAAATAAGATTTCCAAGTAACAACTTGAGTATATCACTCACCGTCAATTCATTTTAGGTATTGGATTTTGGGTTTCACTTAGAACGTGGTAATCGAATCCAAGATCATAAACACAGATGTTGTGTAGCCATAAGCTTCAGTGGTAAAGACCGAAAGCATCAAGGGTTACGTTAGGGAATCGAAGGTAAATGTAGAATTTTAGGAGGTGGTTAAGAAACCGAATGTACCTTCTGCTACAGAAGTGTGACAAAGCAGAGCAACTCTTGTCTCAAATGAGAAGAGTAAGGTAGCTCTAGACCGAGTGTTGGAAAATAGCCTGATTGGGAAGAAACGATAGGTATTGATCGAATCATTAAGGCTTACTCAAGGTCATAGAGGCTTGTGACAACATACAGAAACATGCTTCTAGGGACTTCTAACTAGTCTGAGAGAAAAATGAAACATACCTGGTTGAACACTATCGAAGGTGATACTTGTATTTACCTGTGCAAAGCTTACACCAACCAGAACTAGCGAGTAGTGGAAATAAGTAAGAAACTGAATAAAAACGAAAATGAAAATATTTTTGTATTTTAAGATTTTTCTAAAAGAGAAAGATAAAATGTTTTTGTGATTTTGAAATTTTTTTGAAAAAGAAATAAAAACAGAAAGATAAAATGTTTTTGTGATTTTGAAATTTTTCTGAAAAAGAAATAAAAACAGAAAGATAAAATGTTTTTGTGATTTTGAAATTTTTCTGAAAAAGAAATAAAAACAGAAAGATAAATTGTACAACAGAAAAAAAAAATGATGAAGCAGAGATAGACCGAGCGATCTGTGTATTTCGGTGACATTACAATTTCAGAACAGAGAGGAACCGAGCGGTCTGTCTATTTCGGTGTCATTAAAATTCCAGAACAGAGAGGGACCGAGCGGTCTGTCTATTTTGGTAACATTAAATCGCCAGAACAGAGAGGGACCGAGCGGTCTGTCTATTTCGGTTCCATTAAATCTTAGTTAGAGATTTGAGGATTTGGGACCGACTCTCCTACCATCATACCTAAGCCTTGTAGAATTTTGTTGAAAGTCGCTTCAGGAAGAGCTTTGGTAAAGACATCGGCCAACTGATCAGTGGTTCGAACAAAGTGTACTTCAACGTTTCCATCTTCCACGTGATCTTTGATGAAGTGATACCTCAGTGCGATGTGCTTGGTCTTGGAGTGTTGCACTGGGTTATGACAAATCCTAATTGCACTTTCAGAGTCACAATATAGTGGGATCTTTTTCATATTGAGTCCATAGTCTCGGAGTTGACTCTGGATCCAAATCACTTGAGAGGTACAGGAAGCAGCGGCAATGTAATCGGCTTCAACTGTAGACAAGGATACGCACGTTTGTTTCTTGGACTACCAGCTAACCACCTTCCCATCGAGGAATTGGCAACCGCCAGTGGTGCTTTTCCTGTCGAGGCCACATCCACCAAGGTCTGCATCTGAGTAGGCTTCAACGAAGAAGCTTGAGTTAGAAGGGTACCACAGACCTAAAGAGGTAGTTCTCTTGAGATATCGTAATATGTTCTTTACTGCAAGCACGTGAGGCTCCCTAGGATTTGCCTGAAACCTAGCACAGTAACAAACATAAAACATGATGTCCGGCCTGCTAGCAGTAAGATACATCAGAGAGCCTATCATTTGACGATAAAGCGTAAGATCAACAACCGGTTTATCCAGGGATGGAGTGATTTTAGTGCCGAACGCCATTGGAACTTTGACCTTTGAATCTCCCATCATGCCAAATTTTGCTAAGAGGGTCTTCGTGTAAGCTTCCTGGTTGATAAAGATGCCTTCATGTCCCTGTCTAATATTTAAACCAAGGAAAAAGTTAATGGGACCCATCGAGCTCATTTCAAATTTAGTCTCCATCAGCTTTCTGAATTCAGCTGTTAGGCTAGGATTCGTTGAGCCAAAGATGATATCATCGACATAAATTTGAACGATCATCAGGTGGTTACCTTCCTTTTTGCGAAAGAAGGTTGGGTCAACCGAACCTTGTTTGAATTTGGACACCTTTAAAAATTTAGTCAGCGTTTCATACCAGGCTCTCGGTGCTTGTTTCAGACCATACACAGCTTTATCTAAAATGTAACAATGATCGGGATACTTTTCATTCACGAATCCAGGAGGTTGCTCCACATATACAGTTTCTTCGAGTTCGCCATTGAGAAATGCACACTTGACGTCCATTTGAAAGACCTCAAAGTTTTTGTGAGCAGCATAGGCAAGAAATATTCTCACTGATTCCAGCCTAGCTACAGGAGTGAAAGTCTCTTCATAGTCAATGCCTTCCTCCTGACAGTATCCTTTTACGACCAGATGTGCTTTGTTTCTTATAACGTTCCCTTCCTTGTCAAGTTTGTTCCTAAAGACCCATTTGAGACCAACAACCGAGGCATCTGGAGGAGTTGGAATAAGACGCCAAACTTTGTTCCTTTCAAATTCATTCAGTTCGTCTTGCATAGCTTGAACCCAATCGGAGTGATCAAGAGCAGTGTTAACTGTCTTTGGTTCAACTTTTGATACGAATGAGTTAAACATGCAGAATTCAACTTTTGAGAACAAGGAAGCTTGTTTTGCCTTGAGTTGTGATCGAGTCAGAACTGTTTCTGAGACATTACCAACAACTTGAGAGACGGGATGATTTCTGGTCCATTTGGTGAGAGGAGGGAAGTTTGGATCAAAAGATGGATCTAATTCAGCATTTATCATTTCTTCTGGTTTGGACAGATTGTCGAAGTCGTATGACATATCAGCATGCTCCTCCTCAACAAATGATCTTACAGGAATGTCTTGAGAATCTTGAGCTACAGTGGTTTCTTGGGGTGCTGAGCTTTCGGGTGTTGATGCACCTTCGGTTGGTGAGGCACTTTCGGTAGGTAATGCACTTTCGGTTGGCAATGTGCTTTCGGTTGAAGGTTGAGACCTTAGCTCTCCCTCAACATGTGAACTTGGCTGGGATGATGGTGGATCCTCCCCCTCGACTAATGGTGGATACTCCCCCCCCCCCGACTGAAGGTGGACACTCCCCCTCGACTGACGCATTATGTTGGGGAGAGTCTTTTGAACCTGATTCTTCTTCATTCATTCCTCTTGCAGCATCGTCAACAAGTTGCTTCAAGTGATCTACTCTATTGTCTGTTGCATTGGCTTCAGAAAGAGTGGCCTTCTCTGGTTCATCAAAAAGCTCCATGAAATTCTCGAATAGATTAGCGATCGAGGCTGTGACTTGGCCAGTTTGAGGAAAGATTTCTCCAGCTGTGTCTTCGTTGGCCTTTAGCTTTTTAACATAGCTATCATCAAAAGTCACGTAGTAAGTTTCTTCTATTTTCCTTGAACGCTTGTTTAACACCCTGTATGCTTTGGAAGTAAGAGAATAGCCCAGAAATATCCCTTCATCAGCTTTGACATCAAACTTGTTGCGGTGTTCTTTAGAATTGAAAATGAAACACCTTGAACCAAACACATGAAAAAACTTCACATTTGGCTTCCTGTTGTTGATGATCTCATAAGGAGTGAGAGTGAAGCGCTTGTTAAGATACGACCTATTCTGTGTAAAACAAGCAGCAGAAATAGCATCAGCCCAAAAATATAAAGGTAAGGAAGCAAAACTTAGCATGGTTCGGGCAGCTTCACATAAGGATCAGTTTCGTCTTTCGACAATCCCGTTCTGTTGAGGTGTGTAGGGAGCTGAGAAGTTGTGACTGATTCCCATTTCTTCCAGGAACTCTTCAAATTCTTTATTTTTGAACTCCAACCCATTGTCGCTTCTGATGTTGCGAACGACCTTCTTCAGTTGTACTTCAATCTGCTTGATGAACACTTTTAGCTTGTGAGTCGCTTCAGATTTAAGCTTCAGAAAGAACACCCATGTAAAATGTGAAACGTCATCAACAATAACAAGAATATACTTGCTACCACCAATGCTTTCGATAGAAGATGGACCACATAAATCAATATGAAGTAATTCTAGTGGTTCAACAACTTTAGTGTTTATTATAGATGGATGACTTTGACAACTCTGCTTCCCCATATCACATGCAGCACACAGATGATCTCTATCATACTTGAGCAAAGGAAGACCTCTAACGTGACCTCCAGTAACAAGTTTGTTGATATCTTTGAAGTTGAGATGAGAGAGTCTTCGGTGCCATAGTCAGCTTTCATCAGATTGTGCTTTGGATAACAAGCAGATGGCTGGGTTACCTTTGATGGGTTTGAGATTTAAAGGAAACATTTCGCCTTTATGCTCCGACTTGAGAATGACTCTTTTCGTCTTATTCTCAATTATCTCAGAACCCTCATCGTCGAATGAGACTTGAAGACCGGTACCTCCAACAAGCTGAGATACACTTATGAGGTTATGTTGCAATCCTTCCACATATGCAACCTTCCTTATTGTGAAATCACCATTTGTAATCATTCCATAGCCTTTTATGGTGCCGAAGGAGTTGTTCCCAAATTTGACATTTCCATCATTTGAAAGAGATCTGAATTCCCGTAGCTCTTCCTTCCTTCCTGTCATGTGACGCGAGCAGCCACTATCAATGTACCATTCATCGTCAAACTGCTCGTCACTGATAACCTGCAAAAATTATGCAGATTTAGGAACCCAGAGCTTCTTGGGTCCACGTGAGCTTTTTACAGGAACGGGAATAGTAAGAGAGATGTCAACTAAATATGTTCTTTTTATTAGTGTTGTTTCATCTTTCCTTTTGATGGTGAAAACTTTGATTTATTTGGATTTGATGCTTTTGGTATTGATTCTGGTTCAACATCTGAAACCTTCTGTTTTCCTTTTTGTTCAGCTGATGACTGAGATTTTTGAGAAGGAAAAGAGTGGAATTTAGGACAAGAAGAGACAGAAGATTTTGAAGAGTTAGAAGAGTTAGAATGAGATAGCTCAGATCGGTATGACTTCTTGGTTGAAGATTCTAGGTGACTCTTTTGCTTTTGATTAACAGTAGGACCAACCCTAGAGTTTTGATCTCTTTTGATTTCCGAACCAAACCTGTGCTTTCGGTTGAAATCATTTTCTGAACCGAACCTATGCTTTCGGTTATCGTTTTGCTCAGAACCGAGCCTCTGCTTTCGGTTGTCATTGTGCTCTGAACTGAACCGCTGCTTTCGTTTGTCGTTTTGCTCAGAACCGAGCCTCTGCTTTCGATTGTCATTGTGCTCTGAACCGAACCTCTGCTTTTGGTTGTCGTTTTGCTCAGAACCGAGCCTCTGCTTTCGGTTGTTATTGCTCTCTGTCGATCCAACAAGATTTTTCTCTGGTTTTAAATTCCTGTCTTGATGTGAGAAATAGGCATTTTGCAATTGCCAAAATTGTTTTCTTTCTGAGAGATTCTTCCTGTATCTCTGATTCCTTTCTCGTTTTTGATTTCTCATCTGCTTTGGTTGATGATGGATGTTAGCTTTATGTTTTTGGTTTTCGTTGGCTGATCCACTCTGAACTGATGTAGTTTCACTTGGGGATGTGACTTCTTTTGCAGGAATTTCTTTCTCTTGAGGGACATCTTTCGTTCCACTGGTACTTGCCACATTGAAGCTATCAGGTTTATTCAAAGGTTCTGGTACGTATTTGCCTTTGCTTTTCCATGAAGTCCTTTCAGACAGACCTACCGTTTCATCAGCATTGTCAATGGGAGCTGACCAGAAGAACTCGTCACAACCATCAGCATTGTCTTCGTTCACAATTGCTGTGAGTTCAACAGTCTGATGTTCGGTTACACCTGTGACTTTGTACACCTGATTTGGAGTGGTTCTAACTTTTTTGTATACGACTGCCTTCTCTACAAGAATCGGGGACTTTTGTTGGGACAACCGAGCGAACTCCACAGAATTTTCTGAAATGAGATTTTTGTGGTTCTCGGGTTCATTCTTGACAAATTCTGAACAATCAACTGTTTCCTCTACAGAAATTTCACTCATATTATCGTCCTCATTAAGCTCAGATGCATTTTCAACATCAATTTTATTTTCTGGGCTTAAGTTGACATTCAATGAGTCAAATTTTTGTATGGTTTCGGTTCTTAGCTTCAGTTTATCATTTTCATCCAAAAGGTTTTTGAGCATGTTCTTGTGGTCCTTGGATTTTATGAAAGATTCTATTTTGTCCAGTCCATACATATATGTTGGATTAACATCCTCAGATGAAATAATACTCTCACAATTATATGCTTCAGCATCAATTTCATCTTCCTTAAACTCAAGAAAGGGTAAAATCATGCGATGAATCTTTTGTCCTATTTCACAATTCAAATGAAGCTGAGTAATATTTGTATAAAGACGTTTGGCAATCAAACAAAAAACATTTCGCTGTTTCAAAAGCTTTAAATTGTCTCTTTGCAAATAAATGTTTTCATCTTTTATTTTGATTAACTCCGACTCCTTCAGTTCGATCCACATCCGCCGTTCCTCACTCTTCGAAGACACCCTGCTTAATTGGTCAGTTAGGTTAGAATTGGTGACCCGAGTTTGAGTTAAACTACTATCTAGATGAGAGATTCTTGAATTAACACTTTTTAATTCCTTTTCATATGAGCATTGTGAGACTTTAAATGAGACAAAAACTGATTGTACCTTCTTGATCAGTTCATCAAGTTCGTTGAACTGCACGTTGAGTGGTTTGGCAGTAAAGCACAGATTCTGGTGTTCCTTTGTGTCATCATTCCCACCATCAGTGTTGTATCCCCTCATCTGAGATACATCAGACACCATCAAGCATCTTCCTCCACTGCTCTCTTCTTTCGCTACATAAGCCTTTCCATGTGAAGGCTTCCTCACTTCATCATCTTCGGAGTCGGTTGACCAGACCTCCACGCCACCGAACTCATCATCAGCTACCGAACCCTGCACAATTAAAGCATTCATAGGAGGGTTAGCAGCATATTTCTTCTTCCTTAATTCATCAAGCTTTTTCAGTAACGCGGCTTCTTCATCATTTTCCTCATCCTTTTCTACCATCTTTTTGAGGACGCAATCTTTTGCATAGTGGTTCTTTCCTCCACAATAATAGCAGCTTACTCCAGAATCTCCTTCAGCCTTCGTTTCCTTCTTTGACTCTTCAGCTTTCGGTTCATCTTTGACCTTTTCAGAGCTATAACTCCCTTGCCAGTTTCAGTTCCTGTTAGTGGGGAATCTCTTCTTGATGAATCTCTTGGGGTTTGACACCATCATAGCATAGTCCTCAGACGTGAGATCATAATCATCCAAGTTGAGATCTTCATCCTCTATCACCGCTTTGCTTTTCGACAGGAGGGCCAACGAACCTAGACTTGAAACCACAGTTTTCTCTTGTAATACGATCTTTTCTTGAGATTTTAGGATGCCCACCAGTTTTGCCAAAGAATAGGATTTGAATTGCTCGTGCGCTTTAACTGTGGACACAATTGCTCTCCACTCAGATCTGAGTCTGTTCAAAAACGTAACCTTCTGTTCAATAAGATTTCTTTCAATGTCATGTTTGATCATCTTGCTAAGAAGATGATTGAAGCGATCGAACGTTTGAGTCACTGTTTCTTCTGCTCCTTGCTTGAACTCACCAAACTCAGACAAGAGTAAGGTTTGAATGGAGTGTTCAAGATCTTCGTCTGTAGAGTACAGTTCACGTAGCCTGTCCCATATCTCTTTTGCAGTCGTGCATGAACTTACCAGCCTAAAAGTATCGGATTGAAGAGCAAATCTGATCAATCTTAATGCTTTGATATTGCACTGAAATTTAACTTTTTCGTCTTGCGCTACATTTTTAACATCTTTCAGAAGATCGTTATACTCCTTTTGAGTTTTAATAATCCTTGAAGTTGCTGAATGAGAAAAAGGTCCAGAGATGATTGCTTCCCAGATGAGGTATCCATTATCCTCAGATCCTATGACATAATCTTCAAAGTGATTCGCCCAGACTTCATAATCATGGGTGTACAGGATGGGAATCTTCGTTGTTGATCCAATGCTGTTTGAAATATTGATGGGATTGGATTGCGACTCGTCCATAATTGATCGAATAACCTGTTCAAAGATCAGACTTGTAATATATCAAATTAGGGCAAAAACAATAAATATCGAGATACGTCAATTATGAGATGACGGCTCAATAAATATCAATGAATGCGGAATAACCCTAATCGAAGCTTTTTCACAGAAAAGAAGTGTATCGATTACACAGCCTCCTGCTCTGATACCAATTGATAAGTTTAAAAATAAACTTAAAGATCGATTAGATCTATGAAGCAGGTAGAGAAATAACCAGATAAACAATAAGAACAAGCAAATGGATCAAAAGGTGTCGAATGATTAATAAACAATCCTCAGAAGAGCTCGATAAAGAACATCAACTGTAGAGGATTTTAGGGTTTACAATAATCAATGAGAATGACGACAGCTGCTTATATGCATACATGCATGCATATATTTATATTAAAACCCTAACAGTTTATCTAAGAAAAAGGAGGCTAATCTAGATAAACATGGATTGACAAGCCCAATCCGGTTGTAAAACAAAAGGGCCCAAGACGCAACACATTAATCTTCAACAAGGATGTTTTGATTTGAACGAAGGGTCCCTGTAAATGTAATGAAATTACAAAGAATCAAAGAACTGGGTTAACATACGAAGGATATCACTGTTCATTACTGTTCACAGTCAACTCTTCGTATGTATGCTTCTTATGTTTTGCCAAAGTCTTCGTATCTTGGATCAAAAAAAAAAAAAGCTTCGTATGAATTGAAGAAGAAAAATTTTCGAATGTAGTCCTTCAAATTTCGAATAGTTGTCAATTGGAAAAAGGCTTCGTATGTATCGCATCAAAAAACTTCGAATGTTTTGGTTAAATGACACAATTTCGAAAACAACCCCTAAACCTTCGAATTTTTGACACTTTGAAAATTAAAGCAAATTTCGAATTTTTTACACTTTTCACCCAACTTCGAAAATTGTTTGAGGCTTTGCATTTTTGGAACAACTCTTCGTATGTTTGAGCAAAAATGGAAGAATTTACGAAGATGGTCCCTGAAACTTCGAATTTTTGGCAGTTTTCACCCAAATTCGAAAAAGGACTATATTTTGCTGAAAATTGAAGATTGTGCATTTCTGGTCCCTGCAGTTTGTGCAAATTGACGCTTTCTACCCAGATTTGAAAAAGGGGGAGAGTTTTGCATATTTGGCTGTTTTGGACGCAACGGGTCCCTGCAAGTTTCAGAAAGTGACAATTTCTACCTGGATTTTGAAAAATCTTGCAACTTTCACTTAAAAAGTCAAAATTTTTCATAAATTGGAAATTTTTGTGGCTTTTTCGTGATTGTTTTTCCATGCAAGATTTTTGGTGATTCATTTTTGGTACACATCAAGGGGGAGTATCGTGAAGATTATTCCTCGGGCGCTTCTCATCCTTAGTGGGTTTTATAATCATTTTTTGATTATAAAAAAGGGGAGAAATGATGGGTATTCGAAGCTTCTCGGGTTTGTCGAATATTCATTTGCGGATTTGAAGACCGGTGTTACTTCGAGGGGGAGTTTGGTCTTGATCGCGCTAGCTCGTTGGAGATTAAAGCCGGACATCCAATCCTAACTTTGAGGGGGAGAATGTTAGGGTGCAAAGTCATGCTTGGATGTAATGTTTTAGGCTTTCCTCTTTGTATGTGTAAATGGGTTGAGTCTTTCCTATAAATAGGAAGTGAGTGACTCCTATTATGTAAGGAATCATTTGGAGTGTTAGACTAGAGAGAGAAATTGTATACAAACCCATTTGTATAATCTTTCTAGATCTAATAAGAGCTTAAAAAGATTTATTTACTCTTTGTGTTCTTGAATTTGTATGATGAATCTCTAGATCTTTCTAATTCCGCACATACCATCATAATCAACACCACTATAGTATTGTTAAATACAAAAACTAAAATGTAATCTCAATGTAAGTAAAATATTTTGTAAAGATATTTTTATAATCGTTAAAAGTTTTCAAATAAATAGCATAAAATAACTTATAATAACAATAATTAAAAGTAACTCTATATAAATAATTATATTGTTACCTTTAAAAAACAAAAAAACAATGTTTGATGTATTAAATAATTAAAATGATAGAAATTAAAACGTTAAACAACTATATTTTAAAGATTAATTAACAATAACAACTATAAATAACATTAAACCTTATAATATATTTAATTTTATTTAGAAGTAACCCGCATGTAGAACTCATTTAAACGATTGAAATTATGTAGTTTTAATATATATATATATATATATATATATATATATATATATATATTATAATTCATAATAATTAATATATTATATCAAATTAATATCGAATTATTATATTAAATTTTACATTGTTTTATTTAAAAAAAATATATATTTATAAAGATTAATAAACGGTCTGCGCAATGGACGAAAATTCGAAAGTAATATAGAACTAGGGTTAGGGAGGTGACGTGTAGAATTTCCCATTTATTCGTGCATATAGGACAACCATAAACGGCGGTCAATATGAATGTATGACCGTTGAAATTGACGTCTTCAAGTCCACTTTTTTGTCAAAGCTGAAGGCTTCAAGTCATGTAGTGGGTAGTCGAAACTCGAAAGTCCATCGCACGAGCTAGAAAATTTGGTGTTAAGCACATGCACCAATGCACAGCTGTGATTTTTATGCTAAAAAATTGTATGGATAGAGATTAATTATAATCTATCTATCGAAAGTAAGCCATGAACCATCTTCATCTACCTCTACCACCCACCAATTTCAAGAACAGGTGAATTAATGGAGGTTAAACACATCCTTGTGTTACTCTCCACTACTGTATTATGTATCTTCTCATGTTCCACTGCACTAGATATAGTATCTACACATCAACGAATCAAAGATGGCAACACCATTGTTTCAGCTGGTGAGACATATGAACTGGGTTTTTTTAGCCCAGGAAAGTCTAAGAACCGATACCTCGGGATATGGTACAAGAAGATATCTCCTTGTACAGTTGTTTGGGTTGCTAACAGGGAGACACCAATCAGCGATGCATCTGGTGTGTTTGAAGTCACTACAGAAGGAAGCCTCCGGATTCTCAGTGATGATAATACAGTCATCTGGTCATCTAATTCCACAATACCTGCGACGAATGTTAATCCTGTAGCACAGCTTCTGGACAGCGGGAATCTTGTTGTGTGGGGAAGTAGCGAAAAAGAAAATCTCATCTGGCAAAGTTTTGACTATCCTGGGAACACATTCCTACCAGGAATGAAATTCGGGAAGGATTTAATAACAGGAAGAGAGAGGTACTTAACATCATGGAAGAGCTCTGATGATCCATCTGTAGGACGTTATAAAATCTGGATAGACACAAATGGATATCCACAGTTATTTGTTGGAGATAGTTTATTTAGACGCTCTAGGCTTGGACCATGGAACGGTTTAGGGTTTCGTGGTCTTGCTTTGGAAAACCAGAACCCGGTCTACTACGCTGAGTTTGCTATTAACCAGAAGGAAATATATTATCGATATAAACTTAAGAGTTCAATTGTTTTGAGAAGGGTTCTTATGCATGATGGAAACCTAGTGCAGTTCAATTGGATTGAGAGAACCCAAGAATGGGTCATGTATGGAAATCCGATTTTAGTTGATAATTGTAGTGGTTATGGAAGCTGTGGTCCTTATGGAAGCTGCAGCGTAAAGCTTCCACCTTGTAATTGTATCGATGGTTTTGAACCAAGAGGCCCTAAAGAATGGAATAGAGGAGATTGGTCGAGTGGGTGTCAACGTAAAAAGCCTTTGGATTGTGGGAGTGGGACTCAAATCGATGGATTCCAGAAAATTTCAGGAGTGAAATTCCCAGATACACGACGATCTTGGTACAACGTGAGCATGTCGCTTGAAGAATGTGAGATGGCTTGCAGAAGGAATTGCTCTTGTACAGCTTATGCTGAATTATATATCAAAAGAGGGGAGAGTGGAAGTGGATGTTTGTTATGGTTTGATGCGTTGATGGACATTAGAGAATATGATGATAATCAAGAACTATATATAAGAATGGCAACCTCCGAGTTACCTGGTACGTATTTTATTTTATTCTATATGTAACATTAGAGAAATTGTTACCTTTTTAATTATTATATTTATTTCTATCCATTAGCAATACGCGAATCCAGGTTTAACAACAAGAAGGGAGTACTCAGGGTAGCTGTGTCGGTTTCTTTAGCTGTAGTGCTTCTATCTGTAGTAGTATATGTTTATAGAAAGAAAATGAAGAGGTCTCACAAAAAAGGACCAGGTAATTATAACATGGACACAAGTCCTTTATTATTCTTATAGATTATAGAAGTGCTACGTTTACAAACATCATTACTAATATGATTTTTGTAATCATGGGAATCTGGAAATGAACTTTTTGTAGGGAGCAGGGTACATACCGTTGATAAGGATCATACCAGTGCTTCTATGGGAAACCTTGATGAAGTACCTTTTTATAGCTTGCATAAGATAGCTAAGGCTACTAATAACTTCAACATTGATAATAAGATTGGAGAAGGTGGTTTTGGTCCAGTTTACAAGGTATAACTTACTTCTTTTTTAATAAAATGCAATATATACTACTTCAATACCATCAAAGTAATAGTATTAGGATCATAAATTTTTTAGGGTATGTTGGAAGATGGGCAAGTAATCGCTGTAAAGCGTCTCTCAGAAGCTTCCCAACAAGGGCTTGATGAGTTCCAAAACGAAGTCCTTTGTATTGCGAAACTTCAACATCGAAATCTTGTGAAGCTTCTAGGATACTGCATTCAAGGAAATGAAAAGATGCTAATTTATGAGTACATGGCTAACAAAAGCTTAGACTCATTTCTATTTGGTTTGCCTCCCTTAAGCGCCTTACTTTCACACTTGTTGTAGTAACATGCATGTACTAAGTAATTCATATTGGGCAGATGAAACCAGAGGTTCAATACTTGACTGGTGTCAACGATTGCACATTATACATGGTATAGCTCGAGGTATTCTTTATCTACATCAAGATTCGCGCCTCCAAATCATCCATAGAGACCTCAAGGCAGGTAATATCTTGTTGGATAGTGAAATGAATCCAAAAATATCGGATTTTGGCCTTGCTCGAAAGTTTGTAGGACAGGATGCCATGGCTAAGACGAAGAAGGTGGTTGGCACACTGTAAGAATCTGTAAAACATGGCTCACTAGATTAACCTTAACATTTCTTTCCCAAGACAATGGGAATATACAAATACAAGCAAAAGCAGCATGCTACTAATATGTGTTTATTAATTGAACTATATTGCAGTGGTTATATTTCTCCTGAGTATGCAGTACATGGACGTTTCTCTATAAAGTCAGATGTATTTAGCTTTGGTGTGATTGTGTTGGAGATAGTGAGTGGGAAGAAAAACAGAGGGTTCTCTCATGAGGCTCACAGTGACAATCTTCTTGGACATGTAAGTCAATGTGGTAGACTAAAAGGGACCATAATTAAATTAACTATTGTTTTCTTTAGCCTTAATCTTTTGGTTTTATTTAGGCATGGAGACTCTATAAAGAAGATAAGTCCATTGAACTCATGAGTGCATCTTTACGAAACTCATGTGTTGTCTCAGAAGTACTACGTTCAATACATGTTGGATTATTATGCGTTCAACATCATGCAGAAGATAGGCCAACTATGTTGTCTGTGGTTTTGATGCTGATTAGCGAGGGTGCACTACCTCAACCTAAACAACCAGCATTTTTCACAGATGAAAGTTATCGTGAACCTGATTCTGTTTCATCGGTTGATGAGTACATGCTAACAATATTGTATGCTAGATGAAAACCATGTGCTTCAGTTTTGCTCTTTTTTAGTTCTGTAAATAATTTCACTTAATAGCTTCATGTTATCACTCAATCAAGTTTTGTATCATAGTTTGTATCCGTGTGTAACGTCAAGTTCTTTATTTAGCCCGTTCTTAGGTGTAAATATTTATCATAAGTTTATAACTAACTAAAAGTTTGACCTTTCCGGTAGGCCAAGATATGTTTCAAATATTCCTAACACTATACAAGTCATATAGTATCATTTATATGTGGGATTGACAAAATATGGAAAGAACACATTGTCATATATGTAGAACTTCGATCTGATGACTTAAGATTATTAAGTGACACAAGAATAAGATAAATAATGTTTTGATAGATATATACATAGATATATACCGAACAACTACACATTTACTTTCATACACATACATCTATAACTATATTTTGCAACTCCATAATTTTTTATAAGATTTCTTAAAGATAATTATCATGATTTTGCAACTCCATAATTTTTTATAAGATTTCTTAAAAATAATTATCATTAGAAAAATACCTTTAAGGACTCTTGCTCATCTTTCTGTTTCCTAGGTATTTAATTTATTTTGTCCATCCCCAAAAGTCTTCAATTTAGGAAAGCTGAAACACCTTTTTATCTTTAAACATATTTTCACAAAATTATCTTTAACAACTATTGGAAAATATAGTTTCTCAATTATTTTAATGTTTATCCCTTCCTATTTTTATCCCTTCCTATTTTCCATATAATATAATACAATGGTATCTAACCATATATATATATACACACACAAAGAGAGAGAAATGTTCAAATATTTCTTACGATTATTGTGTGTATTTATGGACCAATATGAATTTATGAATAATTTAATCATTCATTAAATTAATAAGGATACCTTAGTAATATTACACATGTGCATTAATTAATATCCAAAATTAACAATTGATGATTTTTATTTACCTGTTAAAACCCTACCCCACTAACCCTAATTCATCTTTTTCGTCTCTAATTATTTCCAACACACAGACTAATGGTCCTCATCCAGTTCGACACATTATTCTCTGCTTAAGAACACCACTACTGGAGCAAAATCACCGCCGTTCTCTTTCGCGTCGCACCTGTACTTTGCTTTTTGTATCTCACGTTGCTCTTATGCCTCCTCCATAATCGCCATCATCATCTCCGATCACCATCAACTACTACTCACCTCAGTCGCTCACACCTTCACACCGTCACTGACCTCAGTCGCTCACATCTTCGGTTTCGCTCCAACTAGTCGCTCACACCTCCGGTGTCGCTCCTATCAGTCGCTCACACCTTCGGTGTCGCTCCTATCAGTCGCTCACACCTCTGGCGTTGCTCCCCTCTGATGCTCACACCTCCGCTCGATCCCTTTAGGTAATATAATCAATCACTTGGGTTCTTTCTTGTAAGTTATCTTCGATTTCAGATTTTTATTTTCATTCTTGTAATTTGTCTGTGAATCAGTGATTTCATTTGTTTGTGTTATTCCGATTGTGAATCTGTGAGTTCGATACATGTTGTTATTATGAGTTTGTTACTTTACATATTTTTTGAGTTTGGTACTTTTGTCTAATTAAATATGTTATTGTTGAATTGGTTGAGCTTCAAGATAAAGAAGTAGTAGATTACACAAATATATAATTACTGAAGGTATTGTACCCTAGTTCATACATCTTTGTTTTGGCAAATGTATTAGAATCTTGAAGGAAATTCTTGTTAATCTATTGTTTTGATAACATTTCATAGAGCAAATGATCTTGTTAAAAACTAGATTCACCCCACAAAAGTGATAAATGGATACAAAGTAAGTGTTACAATCCTTGGTGAAATTGTAGTCAAGTCTAAACTTTTAATGGTATTAAATTAATTCTGCTTTTAGTTTAATGATTCTTTAAGACTATTTTATGTTGGATGGTTTTGAAAAACCCTAGTATTTAGGGTTTATTCACTATTTTAGCACCATTATAGCTCCAAGACCTTTCACTTTATCAGCCTCCATCCCAATATCGACCCTCCTTGCAAACCCTAGCCCATTTTGAGCATTTTGAACTTTTGACGTGAGTTGTGTGCTTTCATGTTTATGAAGAATGACCTTCAAGGAGTAAGTTTTACTCTTAAGGTTTTGGATCCAACCTCTTTTCTTCATTGTGCACCATTTGAAGGTATAAAGTCCTAAACTTGGATTATGTTTCTTTAGATCTTAGTTACACCTTGATTTTCATCCTTTTTGTCCCAAAACCAAGAGCTTGGTGAGTAGGAGGTACTCCAAAGCCTTTAAGGTGTCCTTCCAAACGTTTTAAGGCAGTTCAAGTCATAAAAATGTAAGCTTGGATCTTGATTTGTCTCCATGCACTAGTTATGGTGTAGAAGGGTTTGAGTAAGCTAGGTTTTAGTGTTGGGCTTCTTGTAGCCAAGCAAAGGCATAAAGTTTGCAACTTCATGGCCTTAGGGGTCTTATTAAGCTTAGACCTGAAATTTGGTTATGGAGTCTTAAGACATTTAAGACCTTATTGTGGGTTTTGCCTTAGGGTGCATACGTTGAGCATAAATCCAAGTATGTTGCAAGTATTGCACCTCAGTCGCGATCCATTCATGCATCGGTCGAGTACTCTACACTTACAAATTCGTAAGTTGGGCATACATCCGAGTCCAACTTTGGTGATTTTAGGCCTTAAATCATTGGGCTTTTCTTACTGGACTTGGACCATAGATTTTCTTGGTAATGTGTCACTTCTCTTTTTGGCCCATTTTGGACATTGGATGATCTTTGGGGTTAGGCCTAGGATTTTATCGGGATTAAAAGAAAAGGACAAATTGGCTCTTTTATGTTGGACTTTAGGCAAGTAATGTAGGTTTTCAACTATGGGTTGTGTCCCAATTATTAATTGGGGATTTATTTATTTAGTTAGCATATGGATTTTTCTAGTCCAGCAACCCAAGCATTTATGTGGTTTTTCAGCAGTTGAGGTGAGTTTCCTGACTAGATCTATGGGTCGAAGGCACCAATGTCGGCCCATTACTTGTTACTTAGAATGTTAGATGCCTTGTGATAATTATATGGAAGACCAGGATTTGGCCCCTGAACTTTGTATCCAAGACCGAGATTTGGCCCTCGACACTGAACGGAAAGATCATGGTTTGGCCCATGGCAAGAAATAATTATATGACTATGATTTGGCCCATAACATTTATCTTCCTTCATGAGTGGTATGTGGTACTTGGGAAAACTCACTAAGCTTTATGTTTACAGTTTATGTTTATAGTTTCAGGTACATCCAGTTCTAAATGGAAGGGCCCGACATGATGGCACAACATCCTCCTATCATGATTTCTGCATTTCATATAATTGTACTATGATGTTTTGGATATTATGACTTGATGTTAATTCTGAATGATTTGATAATTTTTAAAAGAAAAATTTTACCATTATATTTGGGCCATTACAAATTGACCGCCGTCAAAGTTGAGCATGACGAATTAAAGGAGAAATTGCTAAGTCTGGAAGAGGAGAAACACAAGTTTGAAAAGCGTTATGATCTGTTGGGTGGGGAGAAAGCTCCAGTAGATGACCAAGTTATAAGCTTGGATGGTGAAGTGGAGCGTCTATCTCGGCAAGTGGAGACCTTGATGGCGGAGAAGAAATTGCTGGAGCGGCAGGGTGAACAGCTGCAAATTGAGGAGTCGGAGAGAAGGATTTTAGAGGTGGACATAGCTTGGATACTCCAGAAGGGTATTATCCGTGTGATGGATTGAGTCATCAAGAGAAATGAGTTCATGTTGGGGTCCGGAGAATGAAGGCATTGTGTGGTTATAGGCATGGAGGGTGGTAAACAGGCGGTGCGAGAGTAGGTGGTCGACATAAAGTTTAATCCAGAGGAGCCGAGTGCAGTTGTGGAGAAGACCCAAGCAATGCATGACTCTGTGAATGCCTTTATGAAGACATACTTTGCTTCATATCTCCATTTGGATGAACTGGATTTGACGGGCCTTCGTCATCTATACTGTGGTTCCGACACTAAAGGGAACCTGCCAGAAGGTAACACTTCAAGTGTTGGAACCTCCTCCAGTCCACATGGTAATTGATCTCTTCTGTTTCTATATCCCCTTGGTTTGTCATTTTGATGATCATGTTTTAGAAACAATGTTTAACTTGGTTTGCAACCCTACGTGGTCTTCTTTTAAGCCTGGGGTGTGTCTGGTAGACAATTTGCTTTAATTCGTTGCGTACTGGTATGGTTATCTTTTGCTTAAAGTTTGCTTTGGTCCCATATTGTTTATGTTGGTCGTTGGTTTGGTTTCTTTTCAAAGGTTAATGTTGGTCTATGAGGAGCATTTGTTCATGTTTTTCCTATTGGAGGAATTTCTTTCCAAGGGTTTATGTTAGCCTTAGGAATTGACTGGGATGTGACGGGCTTTGTTTCATATCTCCATTTAGATGAACTGGATTTGACGGGCCTTCGTCATCTATGCCGTGGTTCCGACAACGAAGGGAACCCACTAGAAGGTAAGACTTCGAGTGATGGACCCTCCTCCAGTCCACCTGGTAATTGATCTATTCTATTTCTATATCCCCTTGGTTTGTCATTTTGATGATCATGTTTTAGGAACAAAGTTTGAACAATGTTTAACTAAGTTGGTGAACAATGACTCCTACATGCTTTGTAGGGTGTTAAGACTCAAAGAGTTCCTTCCTTTGATAGGTGAAAGTAAGTTGGTTCACCAACTTAGTTGTTTTACTAGGTTGGTTTGAACTGTGAATTAGGATTTATACTTAACCAAATTTTCAGGTTTTGGCCTGAGAGTTCGTGCCCACGAGCTCGGAGTTCGCCATTTCTTCGAGTCATTAGCGTATGTTTTTAGGCTTAGGCCTTGGCTAGCCTTATTTTATAGCCCTTGTTTGGTTCACTTTTATTATGGTATTCACTTTTAGGTAAAGTTTTTGTTGAGTTCGAATTTAGTTGTGACGTGTCAAAGTCATTTGTAGATTGTTAAGATTCGAAGTCTGTATGTTAGATTCAAATGTATGTATTTTGTAAGGGTAGTTTAGATTTTGAAGCTTTCATGTTTACACCCTTATGTATTTTTTGTTCACTTCAGTTGTTCCTATAAATAGGGATTAGTACTAGGGTAAGAGTAACGCGTGTAGAGCTTTGTGCACTTTACTCTCTCATATTACTATACTCATACTGAAGTGTTAATAGAGCTAATCGAATCTTATTTACGTTTTGTGTTCTTGATTAGATCTGTACTTTGATTTCTTTCACTTTAATCGATTTATTCAATCTACATTTGGTATTAGATCAAGATTCATTCAATTGATTTCTAATTTTTACTTTGTTTCAAAAGTTTTTGAATTGCTGTTTTCGATTCAAAAATATTCTGCACTTTTGATCTAGAAATTTTTTTTTGATCAATTGTTTTGATACGATTTTACTTTTCATTTGATAAATCAAGTGTTCGTCGATTGTTTTCTGAAAGATTCACTCACTAGATTCCTCTTTCTGAAGCCTTTCACCATTCTTGTCCGTACGTTAATGACGAACTTCAACATGAACACGATGACTGGTTTTTCTCATCTTCTTGGTTCTTCCACCAAGATTTCGATGTTTATTCATGAATACTACGAGCAATTGGTAGATAGGATGGAAGATTATCTAAATGGGATCCATGAAGATTTGTGGCGTTGCATAACAAGTGGAGATTATCATCCAGGAAGGCTTAAACAGATCATGTTTTAGAAACAAAGTTTGAACAATGTTTAACTAAGTTGGTGAACAATGACTCCTACATGCTTTGTAGGGTGTTAAGACTCAAAGAGTTCCTTCCTTTGATAGGTGAAAGTAAGTTGGTTCACCAACTTAGTTGTTTTACTAGGTTGGTTTGAACTGTGAATTAGGATTTATACTTAACCAAATTTTTAGGTTTTGGCCTGAGAGTTCGTGCCCACGAGCTCGGAGTTCGCCATTTCTTCGAGTCATTGGCGTATGTTTTTAGGCTTAGGCCTTGGCTAGCCTTATTTTATAGCCCTTGTTTGGTTCACTTTTATTATGGTATTCACTTTTAGGTAAAGTTTTTGTTGAGTTAGAATTTAGTTGTGACGTGTCAAAGTCATTTGTAGATTGTTAAGATTCGAAGTCTGTATGTTAGATTCAAATGTATGTATTTTGTAAGGGTAGTTTAGATTTTGAAGCTTTCATGTTTACACCCTTATGTATTTTTTGTTCACTCCAGTTGTTCCTATAAATAGGGATTAGTACTAGGGTAAGAGTAACGCGTGTAGAGCTTTGTGTACTTTACTCTCTCATATTACTATACTCATACTGAAGTGTTAATAGAGCTAATCGGATCTTATTTACGTTTTGTGTTCTTGATTAGATCTGTACTTTGATTTCTTTCACTTTAATCGATTTATTCAATCTACATTTGGTATTAGATCAAGATTCATTCAATTGATTTCTAATTTTTACTTTGTTTCAAAAGTTTTTGAATTGCTGTTTTCGATTCAAAAATATTCTGCACTTTTGATCTAGAAAATTTTTTTTGATCAATTGTTTTGATACGATTTTACTTTTCATTTGATAAATCAAGTGTTCGTCGATTGTTTTCTGAAAGATTCACTCACTAGATTCCTCTTTCTGAAGCCTTTCATCATTCTTGTCCGTACGTTAATGACGAACTTCAATATGAACACGATGACTGGTTTTTCTCATCTTCTTGGTTCTTCCACCAAGATTTCGATGTTTATTCATGAATACTACGAGCAATTGGTAGATAGGATGGAAGATTATCTAAATGGGATCCATGAAGATTTGTAGCATTGCATAACAAGTGGAGATTATCATCCAGGAAGGCTTAAACAGATTGGAACTGCTGATGTTACACTCCAATATGAGACACAAAAAGAAAACGACAATAGATGCTTGTGTGAACTTTGCGGTGCTCTTGCACCGGTGGTTTACAGTTACATCTAGGGTTGCAAAACAGCAAAGGAAATCTAGGATACTTTGAAAGAGAAGTATCAAGGAAGTGAGAATAGTAGAAAAAGTTCTGTTGAGAAATGTCTGCATGAGTTAGTTAAATTTAAAAAGAAGGAGATGGAGACCATTGAGATGTACTATAATTGTCTGAATGAATTAATTTTCAAGTGTAGTTGTTATGGAGTTAATTGTTCTTGTTTGGAGTACAATTTAACTTTCTTGATGGGACTTCGAATGGAGTGGAAGAACATAAGTTTAATGATCAAAACACAACAAAGCTTCGACAACTATTCACTTGGTGATCTTTATAATGTTCTGAAAGCCCATGAAAGTGAGATTAACGAGATTGCTGAAGAAGGAAAATGGATTTTGGGTGGTTCTCTGGCATTGGTTTCGAAAGTGTATGGAAAAGAAACTGAAACCGAATCTATTGAAGTTGATGGTTCTGATAAGAAGGTTTTATTATGAACTCTGATGACAAAGTTGCGACATAGTATTCAAATAATAAATTCAAGAAGTTCTACAAAAATCCATTCAATAGGAAGTTTAAAGGAAATGATTTCAAGGGAAATTCATCTGAGAAGAATGTGAGAGAGGAAACGAAGGTGGAGAAGAAAGAAAACAAGACTAGGGTTGAGAAGCCAGAAAAGAAACCGAAGGGTGACTCTGGTTTCGATTGTCATTACTGCAATGGTATGAACCATATGGCAATCGATTGTATATTGAGGAAGAGAGATGAGAAGAAGGATAGAGTGAAGGATTAAGCCTATTATGTTGAAAGGCTAGAAGAAGTGAGAGTTAGGATGAAGGGGATGTCTCTTGTTGCAAAAGGAAGTGGCGAAAGGGGATGACACTTACCAAATCTGGTCATCTAGATTAGATGATGAAGAGATGAGGAACCCTATGCATGGAGCCATGCATGAAAAGCATGAAGAAGGAAGTGAGGATGAGGAGAAGGTGATAGGGAAGTGTTTCATTTCTACTGGTGCTGACAAGTCTCCAATGACTTTGAAGGTATGTTCTCTTTTCGAATCCTTTAATATTCCTATCAGTTCATATGATGCTATTTTATCTAACTTCGATGATATTATATCTTACGTTAATGACATCCTTATTTCTATTAGGAGTGATGTTAAGAAATCAAAATCTTTACTACTAGAATCATAGAAAAGGTTGGAGTTGAAGAGAAGTAGAATAGACCATCAAGAATTGCAGTTAAAGAATGTTACTTGTGATAGGGATACTATGAGATTAGATAATTGTATTTTGCTAAACAACATAGCATCTATTGTAATTCGGCCAAAAGACTGTATGCTAAATTTACTGATTTACACCATTCATTAGACATAAGCAAAGAACAACATAGGAAACTTTTGACTTTTTTGAATTTCGAAAAGGAAAAGATAGATTTGACTTC
The DNA here is from genome assembly GCF_052625555.1 of Lactuca saligna. Classification (NCBI taxonomy): domain Eukaryota; kingdom Viridiplantae; phylum Streptophyta; class Magnoliopsida; order Asterales; family Asteraceae; genus Lactuca; species Lactuca saligna. The sequence goes on from NC_136417.1 coordinate 145,744,629, forward strand.
TTATGACTGTGAGAAAAAGATTTTTGGGTTTGATAAGGTCCCAATGACTCGTATGCATATGGTATTGTGAAGACAAATGATTGTGAATGAGACTTTGTCCAAAACTGAACAAATAAAGATTTTGAAAAAGACAGAGAATTTAACATCTGACTCTTAACACAATTTTGTTGATATCGAAGATGATTATGAAAATATCAGTGAAATTGAGGTAGAGGAAGTTGTTGATTGTTCTCAGTTAGTTGTCATTAATGTCACTTTGATAAACAAGGGTAAAGAAATTTGTAATGATTTTTTGGTTAAGATTAACACTAACCAACCCTATATATCTAAATTTCATGAATATGATCGTGTGATTGGCGAAGATAGTCAAACTGATAGTGATAATGATGAAGAAGATGATTCAAGTGACACAACTATTCCCAAAGTTGTTGTTGATCAAGTGTGATTGGCGCTGCCCCCGGACCCCCGTTTGTTTAGGGGCTTCGTCCCTAAATAACAATGTACTTTGAATCTTGAAAAAAAAAACTTGAACAAGTATGCATTCCTACACATCCTAACTTGTTCAATATTCAACAAAATCACTTTTTGTCAACAAATTTAATCCTATTACACTTAAATAATATTTAATAATATAAAATCACCATCTGTCGCTCACATAAACGTTGATTTGGATGACTATGTACATATGGTACATTCTATAGTTGATGTACTTAATATGGACTAGAATGAGATGTCACAACATGTCTTATGCCCCCTAAAGCTAGAAAATAAGTTTGAGTACCATTTAAAGCCAAAACTCAATACTTTCATAGGCTATAATGTCATTTCCAGGTAAAATAATAAAAGATTTTTTTTAAAAAAATATAACATCACTAGCTGAAGTAAAATCACCAAACCATTCATTTGATTTTACGAACCATATTTTGATTATTTCTTGACAATAAATGTCGCAAACACAAAATGAAAAGTTATGGGTCCAAAATTAGAAGTTTCTTACAAATTGGGGACCATATTTTTAACTTGATGCTTCTTTCTTTATTTGGTTAGTTCATCTGCTTCCCCTATGCTATTCTGAACCTGTACGTGAGAAAATAAAGCCGAAAATTCTTGACGACTCCAAAATCCCAATTCAATGGTTAGTACAAATTTCCTTTAAGATCTAGTTTCTACGCTACACAAATCGCGCCTGTTATTTCTCGATTCCGATTACTGTTTGTTTTTCAGTTTTGAACCTTTACATGTGTTTGTTCTTTTACAATTTCATCTCTCTATATACACTGATCAGATGTATTTTAGCATATACTCCGATCAACTAATATTGATCATCCAAGTTGCATAATTCCGCAATTACTGTTTCAGTCTTTCAATATCTTGACTTTCGCTGTTTGATTTTAGGGTTTTCAAGGTTTGGCCTTTGAATCGATTTGCATCCGACTTTCTCTTGAATTTAACAATTAATTTGTTTATTTGTGTCGAAATGAGCATATAATAATCGGAACAAGTTCAGTCGCAGATTCTTTAATTACATGATAGAAACATGACTGATCAAATAATCTTTTGTTCATTGTTAAAGTTTCTTTAAGATCTATGAAACATTATTCATGTGTGTAGGAATCTTGCCCTTCTGTAAAGAACATTCTACTTCTTGACTCAGAAGGAGGTCGCATAGCTGTGAAGTACTATTCAGATGATTGGCCAACTAATAACGCTAAAGAAGCATTTGAAAAGTCTATTTTTACCAAAACTCAGAAGACGAATGCACGAACAGAAGGTAATTATCTGTTTGAAACAACATGAATGTAATTGAAATTGAATCTTTCTTTCTAAACTGGTATGTTTTTCTTTGACTATTTACAGCTGAGATAGCAATGCTTGAGAACAATGTTATTGTCTACAAATTTGCTCAGGATCTTCACTTCTTTGTGACTGGTGGAGATGATGAAAATGAGCTCATTTTATCAACAGTTCTTCAGGGTTTCTTTGATGCAGTTGGTCTTCTATTAAGGTAGTTTGTAAACAATTTATCTCATCTGTTTTGTATGTTTTCATCAGCTATTATTTTAGTGGCGTTTTGGTAATTTTACTTTAATGTTTATGTGTTCAGGGGCACTGTGGATAAGAAGGAGGCACTTGAAAATCTGGACCTCATTATGTTGTGTCTTGATGAAATTATTGATGGAGGGTAATTTTATCTTTTTAACCTTTGGTTAATAGAGAATCTTTCTAGGGCTATTTTCGGTGATCAGGATGAGAAAAGGGTATTTACGTCTTTTATGTTTTTTCAGAATCATCCTTGAAACTGATGCAAATGTTATTGCTGGAAAGGTTGCAAGCCATAGTGTAGATTCTGGAGCTCCTCTCTCTGAACAGGTGCTTTTATGATTTTATCTATAGCTCCTCTATTACAAAATTGTATTGAAAAATCCATCCAATTATAACAATTTCATCTAATTACAAAACAATTTTTATTTTTATAATTGGATAGAGAAAAAAAATAATTGAAAATACAATTGCTATAATTGGTTAGATGTTGTAATAGAAAGTAAAGAAATGAAAGTTAGATGTTATAAACTTATAAAACACAAATAAATGGAAGTATATTGCTTTTTCTTGCATTTATCCCCAAATTACACCATGGAAAAATTTGTCTTTTTTTTTTTGTTAATTTTTTTGTACTTTATTTATTCAACACTTCAATTTGGTTGTTGCAGACAATCAGTCAAGCATTGGCAACTGCACGTGAACATCTTACAAGATCTCTCCTCAGGTAATTAATTAATTATCATTAAACATGCAAACTTAAGAAAAAAAAAACATTTCTACTTTCACCATTTTATTGATTTATTCACTTAACTATCGTATTCTACCTTTTTTAGTCTTTATAAAAAAACCAATGTTTTAAAAAGGGCAAAATACATAAAAGTACAATGTAGTCTCATCATTTTATCGATTTAGCCACTCAACTATTATCTTTTTTATTATTATTATTATTATAAATTCAGTGGCTAAATCGATAAATTGTGATTTTCAATGTTTTTCCCTAATAGCAAAACTGGGAAAATGTTTTTGTAAACCGTTAAAGTTAAAGTAAAAGTATAATGCAATGCCTTTAATCACTGCAGAAAATGTTTTTTTTTTTTTTCTTTTTTGCCAACTTTGAATTTACACAAAAGTGGCATGTAAACTAATATTCTCTTTAAAATTTTCAGTGGATAAGGATGCTGATTTGAGTGAAAAAGTTGCCTAATCTTGATTTGAAATCGGATGCTTTCGCGATTAGGGTATGGACATTAGATACAGTTGAACTGATATTGTAGGTAATTTTGTTGTGGATATGTTGAAAGCTTTCATGGAGGTTTCTTGAAAAATTAGACATCAATTTGTGGGTATAACGGTTTTTCATGATGAGAATGATGAGGGCATTTATGTCTTTTGTACAAATGAAAGATCGATGAGTCCCTATCCGACCTTTTTGGATGGGACAAAAAAATTGCAATATTTGTCCAATTAACATGCGTCTGTTTTGTTGGGCTATTTTCATTATTATTGAGAAAAAGGATATTTACCTTTTTTGCATAGATGAGAGATTCATACGGAGTACCCATGTTCAATTTCTTCTGAGTTGGAAAAAAAAAATTGATTTTTGTCCTATTGTCATTGGTCATGGTCATAGATATAGACAGACACAATCATAGACAATCATACTCACAGATGGACACAATGTAAGCTGTTGTGGCATGTCATATCAGCATAACGAATGAAACCTTAAAGGTCGTGTATGGTGCTCGTCTTATAAAAAAACCACAACTATTATCAAGTTTATTATCAAAATATTTGACATTACTTTACAAAGAAAATATGTAATCTAGTTTCAAGTATGATCATATCAGATTTTGCAAAAAGTCAATCTGATAGTTGATAAGCTAGTTGGTAGTTGATATTTACGAATTAATATTGTTTGATAAAAAGTAGCTAATAAGTTAAGATTACAAATGTAAAATAATATAAATGAACATTTAGATATATAACTACAAACTAGCATTAGATATTAAAAGCTAGCATTAGATATGATTAAAGGCATACTTGAAATATTTTTGTAACAACATTTTTTTTTTGGAAAGGGAACTTCACTAACGAGGGTTTCTGGGTTAGCTTTCACGCACCGACTAATCTTCCGCTGCAAACATAAAGCTTTTTGCCTCATGCTCTGGAGTCACTGCAGCTGAACCTCATTGGCCACAAGGGCTGAGTGGTGCTAGGATTTGAACATGAATCAATAGGTTATCCACCATATCTTCCACATGCCTTACCAAGTTACCACAACCAAAGTGTTTATCAAAATTGAGCTTATAAGCTAGTTTCGTAAGTTATAATAAGCTAATAACAAACAACAAATTAAAATAAGCCTATTTTTGCCTGATAGGATTATAGTATCATTGGCAAGTTAAAGTTATTTGCTTTGTGCCTGATAGGATTATAGTATCATTGGCAAGTTAAAGTTATTTGCTTTGTGCCTGATAGGATTATAGTATCATTGGCAAGTTAAAGTTATTTGCTTTGTTATGAACCATTGAATTGATTGGGTGAGTAATTGATATAAATTATTGATTCTAATAATCAAACGCTAACCTTAGAAAATGATTTTAATCCATTCGTTCGTCATATATACCATTTTTTTAATTATAATGAAATTGAGTGTATGATGAGATTACAATTTTAAACAATGACTTATTATTAACTAGTGTAGCTATCCATGATTCGCATGGATCAATGTATTCCATTTTTTGCATAGGCAAGTGGGTTTATTGTGTTATTCTCCCAATTTTGTGATATCATACCTTAGGAAATACAGTCAAGAAAATGATCGAAGAAACCATCAAAGCAACATGAAAAAACATGAAATGTTATTAACTATTAAGAGTTCAGAAAAATAAGAATAAGAAGGAAAATGATTCACCTATACATCCATTGTTTTGATCTGATCTTACCCATACTTCCCTTTCCCACTTTAATGTCAAAAAAACTTGAATGATTGATGGATGGACAAATTAAGTAGGTTGGTTTTAAGGTTGTTTTCCAGGTCATATGTTTGTGACATATGTAAGTAGTTTCTACAACCGCTAAATCCAAAAACTTATTCCACCTGCAGCAAAGCAACAATTTTCTTTTGGGATATTCTAAAGAATAATTTATAAAAATCAGAACTTTGTAGAATGTTCATCGATCTACTTGATACTGATTTGCTATGTTCACACAGACACAATCCTGTTCGTGAATATTCATTAAAAGTTTGCCCGACCACTTCAATAATGTCCTTATCAACAACAATGTCCATGTAGAAAGAAAATTTAATCGCGATAGCTCATAGATTCTTCAAAATATAATCCAAACAATTACATATTTAGCATCAGCATATTGGAAAAAAGCTTTAAAAACTACATACCCAAATAAATAGAAAATACAAGTAATAACATATTATAGTAACTTTATCATCTGTTGCAATACAGTTGAAAAAGCCACTTAATAGAGTGGAGAAGGATTTTCTACATTTATTGAATTTGAAGAAACTAATACACTAAAAAGTCTTTTTAGAATTGTTGATTAACAAAAGATAAACCTCTGTAGAAGATGATGATACAGGAAAGGATGTATAAGCTGCCTATAAATTCTCATCCTCAAACCAATTCCTGCCTGTTGACACCAGTAAATTTATAAGTTATTACATAAGTAAAGGTAATTAAATACTAATATTGTTCCTCACTCTGAAATTAATTACATTCACTACAGAAGTTCAATGTCTACAAATACAAATCTAATGAAAATAGTGAATCATGTCAATCTAATGACAATGTCTACAAATACAAATCTAACAACGACTGTCGTGCAGAGCTCCTTGAAGACCAACCCGCATCCGAATGAAAAAGAACTAAAATCAAGATTAAAAATGCAATAAAATAAACAAATTTCAGAGTTATTTGTATATCTAATTATCCATCAGTACCCATTCTTCATTAGGAAAGTTGTATCTATGAAACCAAAGAAGCATAAATACAATCCATTGAAGAAACGGGATATATATATATATATATATATATATATATATATATATATATATAGATCCACCATTTTCTCAATGACCTTCTCAATCGAATCAACAACATCTTGAATAGTTGCAATCACTACTAGAAAATACAGCCTTTTACGATGCTCATTGCGCGTCGTAAAAGGCGCGCAAATGCGCGTCAAGGAAGGCCCTGTCATAAAGAGAGACGATGCGCATTTACGACGCTCATTTACGACGCGCAATTACGATGCACATTTACGACACACAATGCGTATCAAGGAAGGCCCTGTCATAAAGGAAGACGACACGCATTTGTGTGTGGTAACCTTACGACACGCATGTTAATGACACGCAATGCGTATCAAGAAAGCCCCTGTCAAGAAAGGCCATGTCATAAATGAAGATGACACACATTTTTGCGTATCATAATTTTAAATGTTTAAAAAAAAAATATTTATAGATTTACTAATTTTCAAATTAAATTTGTATTTAATGTCTCATAATAGAAAGTAAAATATCATATACGAAAAATAAAATCCGTTATATAAAATTTAATGTCATACAAATAATCGTTCCATGGAAAGATAAAACAAATCAATAGTTGTAACAAAAATTTACAAGCTAATTAGATACAATAAATATAAAAAATATACCCTCAAATGCTTTTCAAAGTCTAATCTCCATGTCAGATCTTCAACTCACTTCTCCAGTTTGTCCTTAGGTTCTTTAAGGGCTCCAACATCTCTTACAGTTTCAAAGGTACAAAGAAGAACAGAACGTGAGATTATTTTTCCACCTAGATGTTCTTCAGTGATGTGATGAGAATCATACCCCTTCAAAGGCATAACAAGTAACCAATAGCACTTGTTATGTCAAGCACAAGCACAAATAGAAATATGCCACTTTGAGTAAAATTAGTATAAGTAAAGACTAGAGAGAAAATAACAACACATACCAAGTGATGGAGGCTTTGTTGCAAAGTGAACGACCAAGTCATCTACAAGAAACATGACTAAAACTTCCAAAATCTTCTGTATACCCATATCCCGCTTCTTTTAAAGTTTCCAGAATGTTTAGAATGCTCTCCTTACTCTATTATTTAAAGTGTCAGGGGAAAAAAGTCACAAAGTAGTAGAAAGTAACTATATTTATTGAACAGTATCATGTAAACTTGTATGAAGTACATATAGTTATATATACATGCAACATTCTAAACAGTACCTCTTTAACGGAATGGTGTTATTTTTGTAATCCAATAATACAAAATGGAACCTGAAATTCAATTAGCATTATTGTTCTTCCTTTCTTGGATAATTCATCAAACAAGTTGGTGTTATTTTTGTAATCCAATAATACAAATTATACAAATTATATCATCCATGTATTATTATTATTATTATTATTATTATTATTATTATTATTATTATTATTATTATAACCCATATAATAATTATTATTATAATCATTATTATTGAAAGTGAGATAGCAGACTTGATTTGATTCTAAGAACAAGTAGAGAAAGATGAAGGAGATGTAATGTGTATGGTTGTTGGGATATCCGTATATATAAATTCAGATAAGTTAAATAAAATTAAAAAATCCAAAAGAATCAGATGATAAACCTTTGTAATTGTTGGAGAATATTTTCTAGAAGGATGTGCAGAGCGACGACTTAGAGTCTCGGATAACTCCAAGGTTACTGAAAGCTGGAACAGATGAACCAAATGAGTTAAAAGATGTAAATACCCTTGTACTGATGTCAATGGAACAAAAAATGCAAGTTATACTTGTTATGTTAGTACCTCAAGACATCTTCTGGTTTCTTCCTCGTGGAAAAAGGTAAGAGTTCCACCTATCTGTGAACAGAAATCCAGAAGGGTATCTAAGTAATTCAACCAAAGAAAGGATATGGATTAAGGAAAATAAGATGGTTTGAGATTTTTTTTACCATATCACCAAAGTAATAAGTTGATTCAGGGGTATATAAGTAACCTCAAAACAAGATCCGGCCTTATCCTTTTTCTCTCTAGATTCAAATCCAGCAAACAGTGGACCATGGTACTTTCTGAAAGGGTCCGGATCTTTTGTTTGAGGTAAGTTCCCTGGTTGTGAAGTCAATCTAGATTGGAAAGTTTCAGGGACAACATCAGGTCTTGATGCAACTGCCTTACCCTTGTACGTTACACCCTCATTTACCTCATGTTCATGTTTAGGAGGAAATGCAATGATTCTCTGCTTTTATTTTGCAGCGGAAGGAACCGATGGAGTTTCCTTTATTGTAGGTGTGGCTTGTGCATTAGCTGTTGCTTTATCCTCATAAGCTTCTCTTTTCAAGGTGTTCATTCCAACAGACATAGTCACAGCTTGAAGATCCTTGTTATCGGACTCCACAGGGCTTCTAACTGAAGCTCTATCATGGTTAGCGTGTATTGGTTCAAGCTAACCATGTTAAAACTATAGCAGGGGAAGCCACCTGTTGTAAATGTACTTCAAGGGGAGGTGGGGCAATAGCTTGTACTGGTTCATGAGGCAGAGTTCTATCTCCTTTCTGCCATCAAGTCAAATCCATAAGTCCACCAAAAAAAAGAGAGAATTGTACCCAAAAAAAGTAGCATGAAATTTAATCATAAATACTATTGATAGTAGTTTTAACATTGAAAAGAGGTTGAATGGGTAATGATGTATGTCTAAATAAAGTGCCATACTGAATGAACCGTCGAAAAATGAGTAAATGAACATTTTACCCTATACAGAAATGATGGTAAATAACAGATGACTTTATTTAAGAACAATTATAAATCAGATTTTACTTTCTATAAATAACAATACACATGAAAATATATTTAATTACAATAAGATTAGCAACTTAGATTGATCATGAAATTTAATCATAAATACTATTAATAGTAGTTTTAACCGGACATAGTAGTTACGAATTGTTTTGATTGTGAATAAATTTCAACTCTAACAAATATGTTAACCTAAGAAGGTTTTACACTAGTTTTGATCTTAAGAAGCTATTAGACTTCAGTTTTCAAATCCAACTATAAGAAAAATATCGTTAAAATAATGTAAAACCTTCTTAGGCCACCATGAAGGGAGATCATGAGAGGAGTTCTCTGGAGGAAAAAAAAAGGGGGGGGGGTGTAAATGTAAATAACTAAACAAGTAGTGCCCAAATACATTAAGCCAAGTTTTTTGCTTAACCCAGTAAGCTATTCTGTCTGAATTAAGTCAAAAAACAATTACAAAGGTTTATTTTTACCATATCACCAAAGTAATAAGTTGATTCAGGTTTTGTGGGTGAGAATCTTAGTAGAACTTCGTCATCAAGCCTAATGTTGTATGATATTCCTCGAATCAGACCTTCTGCTGTAGCACACATTTGTGGCAACTTAATTTTTAAGGTATAACACAAGGGTAAAATGGTCATTTATGCAACAACAACATTTCCGTTTTTCCACAACCATGGTAACAGGTAAAAAATGATGCATCTTTCGGGTATATGTTAATGTTATACTCTAAAATGAAACAACAATGAAAAATTTTGGGCAAAAGCAAAAAGTCGTTGAACAAATATTTAAACCAAATTAGATTATTTTAAAAAGTGTAAAAGAATAAGAAACAGTATTACTTACATGCAACAGGTTCAAGACTTGTTGAGCCAGTTGAGACTCTCAATTCATCATTCATAGGGGGAGATTTTGGGATTTTTAGCTGCTCATTTGGAACATTTAAGTTATCTGTTCAAGTGTCCCTGCAGTTAAATTTACAAATAGCTCCCCACCCCTATTTACAGCATCCACCATTCCCGCTGGGACATCTGGCAAAGCCTGATCAATGCAAATAGGTTTACAAATTACAACACAAGATATATTATTAAGTCAATAAGTCAAATAGAAACAACAACAGCCAAACCTGTTGTAAAGGAAGTTCATGATCACCAGGGAGTGAACGAATTAACATATCCAACACTAAACTAATGGCAGACTCTAAGCTAAGCACCTGAGCTAAGGTGGATCAATCGTATCATCTTTGAATTTAATTAAAAGATTCCTTGAGATTCCATAGTAAGATTTTATCTTCACAACAAATTCATAATGTTTCAACTTTCAACAAAAGGATTTACATTTACATTTACATAATTAATAATAGATACCAGTCTTTGAGTTTCATCTGGTTGTGGAGAGAAATTGTCTCTTCCATTAGCCAACTCCATGTACAAAGGAGGAAGTTGCTCAATCAATGGTATAATTTGTTTCATAATGCGAGGGTTAAGGTTCTCCAAGTTTTTTAAAGTCATTTCTGCCAGTACAAATTGAATCAATCATTTTATATTTAAAAAAATTGTTTCTTAATTGTTACCCCAAGATAGATAATTGGGGATGATGCAATCTGTGAGAGGATTAGTCCAATGCTTTGAGCCATTGGTAAAAGAATAGGTGAGAGCAATGGTACAGCTGTGCTGGCATCCTGAAAGACCAGTGATATTATGATATAATTGCAATAATTAAAGAGAAATGGATAATAACAAGTAAGTAAGTACCTTGTTGTTGAAAGTCATATATACATTACCACACGTCTGTATAGCATACCTAGAACCTGATCAAAACAAACTTACTTGATTGTCAATTTGTCACTGGTTCAAGAAAAAGAAAAAAGAAAAAAGAAAAACAACCAATCAAAAGGTGGATGATGGATCCTAGAGAATGTCCAATTCCAAAAGATGGAAGATCCCTCACCTATATTATATGTATACCAACCTTAATTCAGGAAAAAGAAAATGGAAACAAACTTTATATACATAAAACATAAAAGAAAATGTTCACTGTTTGGTGTAGAGCCCTAAGACACTTGTCAAATTTTAACTGAACTTCGTCTGCTATGAAGAAGTGGTCAAAGCCACTAGCATAAGGTGTTGCAATTACCAATGCACCCCTGGACAAGAAGAAGAAGAAATGTTAAATAATTCGTTTATCATTTATGTTTAATGAGTATAATAATAAGAGCAGAAGGCGTAACAGTTTGAAGTCGTTTTTTTATGATTACCTCCTACCTCCCCTGATGCTTCTTCCCCATCCAGCTACTGTTTCGTTAGTAACAAGAACCCCTAATCAAATAGAATATAAAGATGAACTGAATCAAAGTAGCTTTGGGGAAACACTCCACCACCGTCAAGAAGGAAACCCCACCGATAGGTCGGTGTTGGTATTACCTGATTTAGGGTGAGTAAGCAGGAAAGAAGAAGAGGTGTCAATTAAAGGGGATGTAGTGTAACGCCCGTAGATCCGGGCTAGTCAATTTAGAGGCAATATGGGTCGAAAATGAATTTTCGGAAAAAGATTATTTAGAATAAATAATTTTAACCAAGTTATAGTATATGTCACAAGGTTTCCGTACATATAAAGAACACCGAAATCTGAGTTATAACGAAGAAGTTATGGCCCGTCGAAGTTTTACGGCAAAACCGGCACGGCACCGGGAAGCGTAAAAAGTGAATTTATGATAGAAGACTTTTTAGCCTTAGTTATCTAAACCAAAGTCGTAGATTATGTTAAAATGAGAAAATCCATAAAAAGAACGCCCAAATCTGACTTCGTATGAGGAAGTTATGATTTTTCAAAGTTTCAGCTTAGTAGTGTACAGCCCGAAACTCGAATTTTAGTTCGAGCGGTTTTTGGCTTACGCGACCTAAATGAGAGTTAAAGATCTCAATAATAGGAACTCAATAGTAAAAAGATGGACGGAAACGGAGTTCGTATGAAAGAGTTACGAATTCTTCGCGGTCATTTAACAGTCTAAACACCTCCTACTGTTAAATTTATGATCGGTCGAGAATTAGCCGACGGAGCCAAAATGAAAGTTGTAGATATTATTTTTTACCTACGCATGGATATAAAAAACATCGGAAACGGAGATAGTATGAGATAGATATAGACGAGGCTTAGTCGCTACTTTTCGAGCGCGACGAATTCGATATAGTTTTGTAAATCCGAGATAGAATGAGAATTAGCTAACGAGGTCTAAAAGAAAGTTGAAGATCTCATTAATAGGATCTCAACGGTAAAAAGACAGACAAAAACGGAGCTCGTATGCAAAAGTTACGGACGAAGCTTAGAGGCTACTTTACTATAAAACTCCTATAAATACAAGGGTGAACTCCTCATATTTTCTTCACACCATAAGCCTCTCTTTCTCTCTCTAACTTCTCTCTAGCCTCCCTAAACCCCTCCCAAGTCTACGGAACCTCCCTAGCACGAGAAGAAAGCCCCGGAGCGCCCGACGGCTCCGAGAAGAAAAACTTTCGGCTTGGAAACGTTGCTCCAGCGAAGCCCGGTTTTTAATAAAAACTCTCTGTAAGTGAGCTACGCCTATACTATATTTAATATAGATTTTATTTAATTATAGTAACATTATTAGGACCTTAAAATAATTATTTGGGCTATTATTATGAGTTATATTGAGTGTTATTTAACGCTTATATAATAGTAATAATAGCTAGACTATTAATTAGTCGTGGTTAACGTTAAAAACTAAACCCTAGTGGTATTGATACTAGGTTTTGTCGAGGAAAATTGTTTTGAGATAACGAAGTGCTGTCTGAGTTCGGAATCACCACCTAATCAGGTGAGTGCATAGTCCCTTTCATCTTACACATAGATATGAAGTATTTAATATAAACTACGTGCTATGTGTGCATATTATCTTAATACTTGCTGTCTATGTTGGATGAACGTTTTATACATGTTTTAAAGGATTTAAATTGTATACGTATTTTATATATACGAATAAGTGGGGTATGATGATGGGTAGATAGATGATGAGAGATACAAGATGACGTGAGTATACATTGGCAGCTATAGACTTAGTGCCTATGGGACAAACACCGGTAGCTATGGACTTAGTACATGTCAGACGTTGGTAGCTATGGATTTAGTACCTGTTAGAAACTGGTAGCTATGGACTTAGTACCTATTAGTTAGACGCTGGTAGCTATGGATTTAGTACCTATAGGAATTGGTAGCTATGGACTTAGTACCTATTGAACGCTGGTAGCTATGGATTTAGTACCCGATGAGTAGGATATAGCAGCTATGGAATTAGTGCTTTACGAACTAACATCGGCAGCTATGGATTTAGTGCCAATCCTATAACCCTGGAAGTAAGGGACTTCGGAATAAACAAATGCAGGATAGACGACTCTTAGGTTAAATCCTTAAGAGTAAAGAAGATAACGGGGATGGGTAATGGGGTTAATTGTTTGATGATTAAACATAACAATTATATTATTGTGGGTTGAAAACCCTATGTATTCACCAGGTTTCCCAACCTGACCCACTCAGTTTATGTATATCACAGGTGTTGATATGAAGTCACTTTACACTGAGAGATTTAAAGAGATGTAGATCACTAGTGTAAATAAATGTAAGTTCTGTTTATGCTTATGTTTCTATATTAACGATGACATCCCAAACATTTTAAGATGAATAAAAATACGTTTCTTCGAAAATGTTTTAATAATATATTTATCGTGTTTTTCTGGTAACAAATTCCGCAACCTTTTTATAAAATGAAGTACTCTGATTTTTATAAAGCATAAACAAAATCGGTCTTTTCTGGCCGTGATTTTGGGGATGTCACAGTTGGTATCAGAGCATTAGTTTAAGCGAACTAGGAATATGGATTTATTTCTAGACTTAAACTTAGAATGCTAAGCGATGATTGTGAGGTGTGAGCACTAGCTTAATTTAGGAATGATGCCTAAATTGCTTTTATGTGCTAAATGATTTGTTTTGCTATAGTTTGATCGGATCTATGGTCTGTTGCCGACCGGATCTGGAAACCTTATGTGTTTAGGATTCTAAACGTACAAATACGATATTAGAACTAGCATATAAACGTTTCGGAGTGATAAGGATGATTTAAACGTCAATCCTAAGTAAAGATCTAGATTCACCATATTCGGTGTAGAGATCAAGATGGCAAGAACCCGTAGCGGAAACGTAAATGCGAATGGGAACAGGAACCAACCCCCAGTGGTTCAGCAAATACCTGTTGTAGAAGAAGTTGCGCCTGATCCAGTCACCATGGCTGGAGTTCAAGCCATGATTCAGGCTATGTTAGCTGAACAAAGGGAAGAAATGAGACAGATGTTGAATAGGGATGAACCTACCGTACGTGTTGAACCGACGGAGCTAGTTCCCGAGCAATCTGAGGAAGGGAACTACAGCCGCCAAGTGAGTCAAGTAGGGACTCAAGGCGAGCAAAGGGATGGCCCAGAAGGGAGAAACAACAAGTATGGGTGAATGTACAAGAATTTCTTGGGTGCGAAACCACCAAGCCTCTCAGGAAGCCTGAAGCCGGTTGAGATTATGGATTGGATCTCTGAGATGGAGATGGTGTTTGAGAGCTGTAGTTGTAATGAGAAACAGAAGACTGTCTTTGCAGTAAGACATCTGAAAACTGGAGTCTTGAGCTGGTGGAAGCTATTGGCAGATACGATGCCACGAGGAAAAGCCTTAAGGATGTCGTGGGAAGAGTTTTTGGAACAGTTGAAAATGCAATACTGCTCGGAGATAGATCTGATAGACCTAAACAACGAGTTTCAAAACCTGAAGAAAGGGAAGATGAGTGTTGATGAGTATGCCACCGCATTCACCGAAAGGATGAAGCTATTCCCCTACTTGGTGCCTACTGAACTCTCCAAGATTGATAGGTTTGCTAACGGACTGCCCATTGACTTTGGGCCAATGGTCAAAATGGCAACTACTTTGAAAGCAGCTGTTAGGGCAGCTAAGAACGTAGAGGCCCAGATAAGAGAAAAGGGTCTAGAAAAAGATAAGGTAGGAGAGAAGTGGAAGTTTGAAGGATCTTCAAGGCCGAACAAGGAAAGCAAATTCTCAAAGCTTGGAGGAGCAGATGGAGGTGAAGCAAGATGGTGTGATAGATGCAAGAAGAAGCATGGTGGAAAGTGCAACGAAGAAGTGACTTGTTACAAGTGTGGGAGGACTGGTCACTATTCCAAAGACTGCACGCATAATGACAAAGTATGTTACGGATGTGGAGGCAAGGGGCACATGTCCAGAGACTGCCCAAGGAAAAATAAAGCAGCAAGACCAGAAACGCCACCAAGGCCGAGGGCATTTCACATGATCCTTGACGAGGCAGAGAACCATGCAAGGAATCAAGAATGAGGACTTCTTACCTGAAGATCGGATTATGCAGTAGCCATAGTTTCGTACGATGTAGCCTAGTAAAGGCATAGTCTAGGGTGAACTTGAACACCTATGTAATAGTTTCGAGAAATAATGAAATCTTCGTTTTGTTATCTGGTGTGTGAAATTGTTGTGTGATTTGCTGCATGGTGACTTGGGAAACTGCGAGACGATACTTGGGACGAGTATGAGTAGGTGTGAATGGTAGTAGAGGCCTATACTACCGGAAGCACAGGACTCACACTTGGATTAGGGAAAGTCACAAGGTTACCAAGAAACTAGTGGTTATATCAAATTGAGTCTGAATACAATGAGTAGGTTACGTGGTTCAGAGAACCAAGTTTGATGTAGCGTCCGACTTAAACCAAACGATTGAAATCAAAGCGATCAATAGAAGTATCACGATCGTTGTTAAATAAGTTGGTAGCTAGAAATGTTACATGTTAAAAGATGATTATATCACATTAGACGATGAAGGAAGGCATATTCGATTCCGGAATTTGACTCTAAGAGACCTGAGTCTAAGCATTGCTACATACGATGATAGGTCATTAGAATATGACATATCGGTCAATTGTCGTAATCAAATTAACTTATCCTAAGTTTACTAAGAATAAGAAGGAGTCTCTGATAAAGAATGAGGTTGTGACACGAAGGTCATGATTGAAAGTCTAACGAGCAGGTGCAAGACCGATCACCGCCTGCAGTCAAGGAGTCCAAGAGTTAGATACTCGTTCGAAGCAACATAGAAGTTACAGTTATTACCTAGGGTGAAGAGATAATATATGGAGTCATTATACAATCTTGTTTCGTTGATGATTCCGGGACGTAATCATCCTAAGGGGGAGATAATTGTAACGCCCGTAGATCCGGGCTAGTCAATTTAGAGGCAATATGGGTCGAAAACGAATTTTCGGCAAAAGATTATTTAGAATAAATAATTTTAACCAAGTTATAGTATATGTCACAAGGTTTCCGTACATATAAAGAACGCCGAAATCTGAGTTATAACGAAGAAGTTATGGCCCGTCGAAGTTTTACGGCAAAACCGGCACGGCACCGGGAAGCGTAAAAAGTGAATTTATGATAGAAGACTTTTTAGCCTTAGTTATCTAAACCAAAGTCGTAGATTATGTTAAAATGAGAAAATCCATAAAAAGAACGCCCAAATCTGACTTCGTATGAGGAAGTTATGATTTTTCAAAGTTTCAGCTTAGTAGTGTACAGCCCGAAACTCGAATTTTAGTTCGAGCGATTTTTGGCTTACGCGACCTAAATGAGAGTTAAAGATCTCAATAATAGGAACTCAACAGTAAAAAGATGGACAAAAACGGAGTTCGTATGAAAGAGTTACGAATTCTTCGCGGTCATTTAACAATCTAAACACCTCCTACTGTTAAATTTATGATCGGTCGAGAATTAGCCAACGGAGCCAAAATGAAAGTTGTAGATATTATTTTTACCTACGCATGGATATAAAAAACATCGGAAATGGAGATAGTATGAGATAGATATAGACGAGGCTTAGTCGCTATTTTTCAAGCGCGGCGAATTCGATACAGTTTTGTAAATCCGAGATAGAATGAGAATTAGCTAACGAGGTCTAAACGAAAGTTGAAGATCTCATTAATAGGATCTCAACGGTAAAAAGACAGACAAAAATGGAGCTCGTATGCAAAAGTTACGGACGAAGCTTAGAGGCTACTTTACTATAAAACCCCTATAAATACAAGGGTGAACTCCTCATATTTTCTTCACACCATAAGCCTCTCTTTCTCTCTCTAACTTCTCTCTAGCCTCCCTAAACCCCTCCCAAGTCTACGGAACCTCCCTAGCACGAGAAGAAAGCCCCAGAGCGCCCGACGGCTCCGAGAAGAAAAGCTTTCGGCTTGGAAACGCTGCTCCAGCGAAGCCCGGTTTTTAATAAAAACTCGCTGTAAGTGAGCTACGCCTATACTATATTTAATATAGATTTTATTTAATTATAGTAACATTATTAGGACCTTAAAATAATTATTTGGGCTATTATTATGAGTTATATTGAGTGTTATTTAACGCTTATATAATAGTAATAATAGCTAGACTATTAATTAGTCGTGGTTAACGTTAAAAACTAAACCCTAGTGGTATTGATACTAGGTTTTGTCGAGGAAAATTGTTTTGAGATAACGAAGTGCTGTCTGAGTTCGGAATCACCACCTAATCAGGTGAGTGCATAGTCCCTTTCATCTTACACATAGATATGAAGTATTTAATATAAACTACGTGCTATGTGTGCATATTATCTTAATACTTGCTGTCTATGTTGGATGAACGTTTTATACATGTTTTAAAGGATTTAAACTGTATACGTATTTTATATATACGAATATGTGGGGTATGATGATGGGTAGATAGATGATGAGAGATAGAAGATGACGTGATTATACATTGGCAGCTATAGACTTAGTGCCTATGGGACAAACACCGGTAGCTATGGACTTAGTACATGTCAGACGTTGGTAGCTATGGATTTAGTACCTGTTAGAAATTGGTAGCTATGGACTTAGTACCTATTAGTTAGATGCTGGTAGCTATGGATTTAGTACCTATAGGAATTGGTAGCTATGGACTTAGTACCTGTTGAACGCTGGTAGCTATGGATTTAGTACCCGATGAGTAGGATATAGCAGCTATGGAATTAGTGCTTTACGAACTAACATCGGCAGCTATGGATTTAGTGCCAATCCTATAACCCTGGAAGTAAGGGACTTCGGAATAAACAAATGCAGGATAGATGACTCTTAGGTTAAATCCTTAAGAGTAAAGAAGATAACGGGGATGGGTAATGGGGTTAATTGTTTGATGATTAAACATAACAATTATATTATTGTGGGTTGAAAACCCTATGTATTCACCAGGTTTCCCAACCTGACCCACTCAGTTTATGTATATCACAGGTGTTGATATGAAGTCACTTTACACTGAGAGATTTAAAGAGATGTAGATCACTAGTGTAAATAAATGTAAGTTCTGTTTATGCTTATGTTTCTATATTAACGATGACATCCCAAACATTTTAAGATGAATAAAAATACGTTTCTTCGAAAATGTTTTAATAATATATTTATCGTGTTTTCCTGGGAACAAATTCCGCAACCTTTTTATAAAATGAAGTACTCTGATTTTTATAAAGCATAAACAAAATCGGTCTTTTCTGGCCGTGATTTTGGGGATGTCACATGTAGGAGTGGAAAGCATCATTGGGAGAAAGTCCACCGGCCACAAGGAAAACCCACCACCAAGTATTCCATCTCAATGTGATGTCAGGCTAACCGGAAGCAAGCAAGAAGGCAACTTTCATCAGCAAACGACGCCGTTTCGTGAATCACATTATCACGTGAGGCTGATGTAGGGTTGAGAGGAGTTAAGAATGCAAGCATCCACTTACCGATGATGCTGATTATCCAGACTGGCCTTGGAAAACGACATCAACGGAGGTGAAGGGAATGCATAAAGAAACCCATGTGAGAGACAAAACAATAGTCGATTTGAAGCATCCGACAAATGAAATTGAAAGGTAGACTCACTACACTCTTTTTTTGTTCGTGTCACCACACATCAACATAGAGAAATCGAGAACCCCTGACGGTTTGATCTGTTCAAAAGACGGGATCATAGATTTGGTGATATTGCGATTTTGTTGCGGGAGAAAAGAGGAGTGGTGATGAAATTTGGGTTTTTTTTGGGTATTAGAGTGAGAGAGATATAGAGAGAGATAGAAAAGAAAGAAGGAAATAAGGTAGAGGATAACAATGGCGGCCTTTCAAACTTTTGGGATTTTCGTTTCCCCCCAGCTGCAAAATTAAAGAACGCGCCTTTCATTAAAAAAATATAAAGCTACATTTCTAGATGACGCCCATTTTTAAATAAGTGCCCTCCGTGTTTTTTAATTTTTTTTGTTGGACATTAATTTTAGGGCACGCACAAAAGCGTGTCCTTTATCCTTCAAATTTTAGAAGAGATGACATTATTTTTAGAGCGCCCGCTTTTGCGTATCGTAAATCACCGCGTGTCATTGTTTGCGCGTCATTAAAGGGCTATTTTCTAGTAGTGAATGGTCTGAGCACTTTCTTTTTCCATGCTGATTCGAAATTTTTCTTCAAGTCCCATCACAATTTCAACTTGTTTACACGAACATTATGAATAAATGGTTTGAACATGTCACAAATTTAGTGTACATATACAAATAGAAAAAAGGATTTTGAATTTTCAACCATAATAAAGAAAACAAAATACCGTACGGAGAGAATCAGCTCCAAGTAAAGCAAACTTGGATTCTCCTGTGATAGCAGACACTTCTGGTAATGGAAGTTACATCCTAACAATGGGAAATTAGAAGCCCTGGTAAGTGCCTCTAAAAAGAAGGAATTGCATTCATAAATAGTAGAAACAACCAAGAAACAAAAATCCTATGTAAAAAAATCGACAAATAAGAAGAAATTTAGCATAAATTGGAAACAGAAACAACGAAGAAACAAAAACCAAAAACCATGCATAACAATTCCATAGACCACGAATGTACTATAAATCACAAAGAAGAAGCCTTCAGAAATTAGAGAGACAAACCTGATTTGATTGGAGAGATTGTTGGGGGTTGTAAGGTGCTCCGGCTTCCACCGATAACAGTTGTTAACAGAAATACCACTTGTAATCGGAGATGGAGAGAAACATTGATTTAAGACGCCACCACTGAAACACTCATGTTGGATGGAGCTGTTGAGCCGCTTCGCTTGTTACAGTCCCGACTGTGTTTTCCTGCTTCTTCCACGGAGGCTATGGCGAAGGCGGTGTCGCCGAAACCTAAATCGGAGTCCGGTCGATCGTCATCTTCATCATCACTCTATTCCCATCGTGACCGACAATTTGCCTTCCTATCATGGAGGCGCTGATTTCATCGAACGCGATGGACATATATTGGAGAGAAGGCAAGCATTGAAGGACGGGAGATAGTCACCATACTCTCCCGAATACAGTGTCTAAATCGGGGAAAATATGGAATAAATGGGGAAGGTAGAGATGAAAGGTGAAATCGATCGACATGCGAAGGAAGAAAGAAAGAGATTAGCAAGAATGGTGGTGGAGAGCATGTAGGCACATGATACGATTTGGTCATAGAGGCGGTGGAGGCGGCAAACTGATGAGTCACAAACCACCGGTGGTATTGAAGCCAAGCCAAACCTTCCAAACCACAACTTAATACCGGACACTGTAGCTAAGAACGTTGGAAATTAATTGTATATATAATGTAAAATTGTCATTTTCCCCCCTTCTCTCTCTCTTAGTATTGTAGTTGATGATGGATTGAAATATTAGATATTAGGTATGGGTCTATATTAGATATGAGACTCATATATTACACGAGTTTATTTAAAAGAAAAAACTAAATATAAAATTCTAAATATTTACTAACATGGTAGAGGTGGAAGCCTCTTAGATAGGAGGTCTTGGGTTCAAACCCAGGCATAGACAAATTTACTAACTTGGTGAATTTAATATCTAACAACAAATTTGCCGTTCAAAAAGAAAAAAATCAATTTCTAAGCATTTAAGAAGTTTGAATTTATAAGAAAAATGAGAAAAATCTTGAATTATAAAAATTAAAGTGTTTTGTTATCTAAATTTAAACAAATAATTTAGATAAATAAATAAATAAAATTAATGAAGCTTTAATTTAATAATTTTAAAATTAGAAAGTTAGAAGAAAAATTAATTCAAAATAACCAAAAAAATGAAATTTAGCAAATTGAATGAATGTATGATAAGTGGCATTTTTTTTCATCTATTAGAGTAGAAATGTTGCTAAGTGGTTCATGGATGAGATAAATGGAAGTTCTTGCATTTGTTTGCAACATTACTGTTAGGGATTCCATAAAATTTTAAAGCATAATATTCCATTTGTATGGAATATTTTAAAGGTTTTAGAAAATCAAAGCATAATATTCCATTTGTTTTTAAACTGTTGCATAAGTAGTTTGTGAATTTTTTTTGTTGGTTTGTTATTATGAGATTATTGGGAAAAATTAGGTTTTGGACATTTTATTTTTTCATTGAAACACTTTAAACTATAGGCAACCATTATTTTGAGGCTTTTATTAATTAAACTCGAATGTTTTGTTTAATAGCTGACCTTTATAAGTCGGTAATTACTATGGTTTTCGAAATATTCATGACTTAAAATCATATTAATATTTATGTTTATTTTAAATATAAAGTGAATCTGGGGTTCGAGCAAGACCTAATTGCCTTGCACGACCACAACTTGCCATGTTAGAAGAGAAAATCATTCTATCACAACATCATGTTTCTAGACATCTATTTCGCGATAGGAGGTACAATTCTAGTAGCGTATTGCTCATTCCTTGTGGGAACATTGTGGCTAATACTGTGCAGTTCGTTCTTATGATGCATGATCACAACTTTTCTTTTACTGACTCAATCACATAGATGTCATGATCTTAATATAAAAACAATACTAATTTGCATAGTAATAACAATTATAATATCAAAACATTTAACAACTTTAAAACATTGAACATAAGCTCACATTATACTTTTTTCTTTTAAATCATATATGGCTAACTGTTACTCTTTAAAAGCGTCCATTTATTCAAAATATGTTGTAGTTTGAATGAATCGAATAAAGTGAAAGAAATCAGAGTAGAAATCTAATCAAGAGCACAAAACATAAATAAGATCTATTTGGCTCTATTAACACTTCAGTATGAGCGCAAGAATAAGAGAGAGTAAAGTGAACAAAGTTTTACACTCATCACTCTTACCCTAGTACTAATCCCTATTTATAGGAACAATTGAACTAAACAAAAAATACATAAGGGCGTAAACATGAAAGCTTCGAAATCTAAACTACCCTTAAGAAATACATACATTTGAATCTAACATACGGACTTCGAATCTTAACAAGCTACAAATGACTTCGACACCTCATAACTAAATTCGAACACAACATTCCTCCCTTTGTGAGCAGTGTTGAACTTAAGTCATTAGTAAATTTGTAGCTTGATGAAGTATCATGCGAATCTCAGTATACCATGTAATTATCTTTCAAACTTCAGGTATATCTCCTAGATTATTCTTCTTACAATTGCAGATACGAACCAAAAGATTAGTATACTGTGAATTTGTATACTTCTCAACATCACATACTTGAAAAAGAAATTTTGTTATCTTGTTATTCTTGTTCTTCCCAACAGACACCACACCTAAAGGATTCAAAATTATCTCCACATCATCGAAATCATTTAAATTTCTATGACCTTTCAGCATCGATTGAGGTACTTTCACTTGATGTCCCATTGCTAAAGCAAGCTCCACATCACTCAAGGCTAGACAATCATAATAATTGTCTATGAACAACTTGATATGAGCAAATCCAATCAAGACGTCTTCCTTGTTATTGACTTGTAGTTTTGATACATCTACAGAGCTTAGAATATTCGCAATGTTGATAAGGCCATTCATGTTCATTAATGGAAAATATACCACTGAGAAATCACAAGCAACGTTATTAGCTCTGACCATGTGAAATCGATAGTTCTGCAACACCCCTTCGAACAAAACATCTTTTGAAATATTGAGAACTTTCACCAATTTCACCAATGACCAAATATCTTCTTCTCTTTTCCCAATTACTACATGAAACCTTAACTTCAATCTTTTGTATTCCTCCTTGTCTTCGAACTTATCCACAATCTGATATTGAGCTGAGATAAACATCATTTCATTGATAGGAAATCCAACTGATTGAAATCAGTATTTTCAATATCAAATCTTTTTAGGAACCTTCTCAAAGTCATGCATGATCCCATTGAAAACTATATCTTCAATAGTCTCGTAATAAAATGGCTTTGTTGGATCATCCTTCTCAAGCCCGGGAGGATCATGTTGTCTTTGGCGAATTATACTGTGTATTTGCCTTTGTATTTCGATTTCAGCCTCTTGAGCTTTCTTCTTTTCTTCTTTGGAAGGCTCAATACCCTTTCCTTTATCATCTCTGTCTTGCTTCGAAGATGGTGGCTTAGAAATTGAACCTCTACCAAATGAACCAATGACAATACCCTTGGTTAAAGGCTTCGAAGTCATTGTAGTCGAGGTTGTTGAAAAAGAAGTAGGAAGTGAAGTTGTAATTTGTGTACTTATTACCTTCCCTACAACTTTTACACTATCAGAATCCTTCGATGAACCATTACCAACTCCTTTCGGAGATCCTAAGCCAACCTCCTTTTTCTCCCCTTTGCACGACATGAGACACAGGTGGGGCATTTGTTGGCATGAAATTCACCAGTTGTAAAAGAGGAGCAAGTTCACCTTTAAGATTATTTTCTAAGAAAGAAAACATCTTCAAATGAGACTCTTGAGAAACTGAAGATGAAGGAGAAACATCAAGCTTTGACAAGGATTCCTTGAAACTTCCCAATAATTCTTCCAGCTTGGCAAACACCTTCAAATCAGACTCATGCTTAGTATCAGACTTAGTACAAAAGGAGTTGAAGTATTCCACAACCTTCGTAATTGCACCAACAATGACATCAACCTTGGTATGAAGATTGAAATAATTCTAATCTAGTTTAAAAATCTTCTTTGACATCTCTGTTTAGATCGCCTCAGCTTTGAGATTAACAGACTCCTTCAGTTTCTTAACCTCTTTGATAAACATAATATGACCTTCTTTAGCAACAACCCTCAAATACTTAACCTCATATTGAAAAGTATCAACATGATGCTTCAAACACTATTTATGCTTTGTTTCAATCTGTTCCATGACCGTTTTCAAGTGATGTTCTTGGGATTTCAGTAAAACATCGAATTTAATCCTAGACACACAATATTTCTACTCTCAATGTCAGCCTGAAGCTGTAGTATAGAATTCGGATATCGATTCAAGATCTTGAACTGCTTACCAGAAATAAGCATATGATTTGGAATATTGTCCTCCTCTGGATCGAATTGAATATCAACTAAAGATATCATAACATCATCATCATCTTGACTGTCATCAGGAATTGATTTTTCGCCTTCGGTTGATTGTAAAGGAAAACGATAAGTGATGGATTTTTCGCCTTTGGTGAAGAAAGAGACCACTCAGGAACTTGTTCGAGAATATGTCTCCTTTCTGGTGAATGACGAGGTCTATGAGCTGGCTTCTTCGTTCTCTTGAGAACACCTGTTTGGAGGGCATTGCTTCTTTGGAACATCCTGAACAACAGGTTCTTTGATAGGCTTCATGACCTCCTTCTCTAATTCCTTAGGTACAGATGTAGGTTTTTCAACCTTTGTGGGTTTCTTGGAATTTTTCCCACATTTCGAAGGGCCTACAATTCCCTATGGAAGCAAAACCCATATTTCAACATCAGGGTTAATTGTGGAAAGTTAGGTAATAAGAATAGGGTTCATTGGATCCACCTTGCGATGCATAGCATCCAAAATTCTTGCAACTGAAGGTAATATTGCCAAGTCATCTTCAACAGTCTTTGGATGTTGATAGATAGTAAATTCTTGTTTTAGAACATCCGAGGGAAAAAGAATCACGTCCTTTTCAGATACATCCTAAATAACGAGACTCTAATACTTAGCACAAAAAACTCCATTGACAACATTAGTATGAGAGATACTAGTGCCAAACTCCTCCTATAACTGTGAAACAAAGTCTACATTCAAATCATAGTATAACCCAACAATTAGGGCGTAGACTTCCAATTTGGCCTTATCAAGCCCAACACATCGACCTGTGAGACATAGAAGAAAAATGCCAAAAAGAAAGTTATAGATGCAGAGTAAACTAGACTTGCGAATCTAACTGAGTCATGTGAGGGTAGGCTAATGACCCATCTCGTTGAACATATATATGACCTGATCATTGGTTACTTCATAAAACAGACCATTAGTGGGAAGTTTCATTATCTGAGCAAAGTGTATCTTGGAAAGCATGTACTTCTTCTCATTCGTGAGTTGGAATGTGAGAATCTTGGAAGTTTTGTTGAACACAGTATTGGAACCAGCCAAAGATAACTAGGCTATTGGCACATAAAAAGAAGCAGTCATCACCATGGGAAGAACATAGTGATTAAGAGCTACTATTAACAATTGTAGCTCTTCTGGGTATTTTGAAATGTTGGGTTGCACTCAGTAATTAGAACTATGAATCTTCAACAAGCAAAATTTAAATCTTTTTCAAGCATCCAAAAAAACCATTACTTATTAGAAAATGTTTTCAAAATATTCTCATATAGGAGAATCCTAGAAATCAAATCATAAAACGTAAGGAGGTACACAATCAAGCCTTCGCCTTCCTACGATCATCCAAAGTACCTGAAACAAAATCCAAAACTATACGCCCGAATATTAGTAAGTTCCCCCAAAATACCAACGCCATACAAACCAGAACAATAACATAACAAACAAAATGCATATAGAGTCTTCATTATGATTAGAAGGCCCTCGCCGGGCCTTCAGTCTATCTGTCCCACTATCAGAACCTTCAACATGTCTGGTCCGCCCTAACGGGCCTTCAGCATGTTTGGACCGTTCCCCGAACCTTTAGCATGTCTGGTCTGCCTTACCAGGCCTTCAGCCTGTATGGAATATTCTCTAGGCCTTCGGTCTGACTGGTATGCCCCAATGGGCCTTCAGTCTATCCGGGCAACCCTGGGTCTGTTGGCCTAGAGCATAACGCAGGACCGCCTCAATCACACAATTAAAACATACGTATCATATGCTAGCTAGCATGTATAGACAGTCATACAGATCTATAAATTACTAATCATAACATCATCCTATATACCGGGATACCGATCTAACAAATCACTAAACATAGCATCATCCTATATACCAGGATACCAATCTCACATATCACAGAACATAGCATCATCCTATAACCAGGATACTATACAAAAAGGGTCGACATTGGTGCCTTCGACCCTGTTAGTATACTGAGGAAAATTCACCTCATGCTGCTGAAACACACAGACGATCCCTAACCGTTGACTGCCAGAACCCGAACCATCATCAACAAGACAATATCCCAACAAAAGCTAATTCCATGAGTAGCCTCTAGCTGCAGATCCGCTACTAGATACCAAAATGACAATCATTAGCATCTAGTCACTGACTCATATAACGAGTCCAAAACAGGGTAAAAGGCTTTTTTACCCTTCCTCAAGCTTGGCCCAAATCCAAGCCCCAAACTAAAAGATGAAAAGCCCCAATATCAAAATAAACTCCTTAAGTCCAATTATGGCCCAATTTTCCAAATTGTGCCTAATGGCCATCGCTCAAGAAGATCCAACAAGCTAAAAGCCCAAACCATAAAATCCCAGATGGTCCATCACTTGCCACAGCAAGCCAAATCCAATTGTTGATTCAAAGCACAAACCACTTCAAGCCCACACTTGGCTATTATTTCAAATTGGGCCCAACTCCTTATTGAGCCTTATCCAAAGGTCCGATCCTCTAATCAACCCAAAACACACTTATCCAAATACTCGATTAGGGCCCAAGTATCAAAGCCCAAAAGATGGCCCAATACCTGAAGCCCAAATTCCAAATTCCAAACAGGGGACGCACGTGGAGCGTACCCCTTTCGGTATGTTGGGCGTATCTTGCCTCGCCTTGATCCATTACAGGGGGATGACTTCGAACGTGAGGCGTACAAAAATCTACACGGGGCGTACTCTCCTATGTCTTAAAACTCCCATAAGTGCTTAATGGATTAAGCACTTAAGCTCAAACTTCAGATCCATGTTCCAATAACACTCTATAACCATAAAGTCTCAAACTTTAAGACTTTAGTCGACCAAAAAGGGCTTAATGCATGGTCTTAATCCATTAAGACCTCCTACAAAGAACCAGGGACCAAACTAGCTCAAGGGACCTCATTTGTATGCCTTAGGACCCATCCTAGGGTATGAAAGGACAACTTAACTCGACCAAAACGAGGCATGCACAATATTGGGACTCTTGGGACAAGAAGGATGCCATAACGTGAGCAAAACAAGATCCATACAATTCAAGCATAAAGGTAGAAGCTTTATACCTTCTAAAGCTTCCCAAGATGGTGATAACCGTAGATCTACAAGCTTGATTTCTTCCTTGACCCCTTGATGCTCTTTCTTCTCATTCAATCACACCAACAACACACTTTAGGATCCAAAACTCTCTCTTATGGACTAAGGTTTGCCAAGAACGATTCAAAGACTTGGAGGCTGGAAAAGATGAGAGGAAATGGTCCTTAAGATGCTTAAATACTCCACATACCCTAAAAGTTCGGGTTTCACTCTGGCACTCGTACGTATAGTGTACATATGGGTACACCCAACATATTAGGTCATGCTAGTATGCTTAGTGTACTCACATGTACGCCCAATGTACTACTCATGTCTCCAAAATCACCATTTTGCCACTAAGGCCTGCCTTCGCCACTTCTTTCCAAAACAAGTGCCAAAATGACATAATTCAAAGTCCATGGGATGAATTTGAAGTTACTTGGAAGATGGGGGTGTTACAACTCTCCATCACTTAAATTCGATTTCGTCCTCGAAATCATTCCTTACCATCCTCGACAACCCAACATCCTGAGGGGCACATCCATAACCATGACATTCGATGACCTTCAAAGGAGACTAAACCCAAAATAAATCTTTTCAATTCGAGGAAGACAAATCCATAATCCCATGCAACAAACAATCCTACTTCCTGAAAATCCGAAATCTTGAAACTTGAATTTGGTCTGACTCCCCGACAGACCGCCCATACTGACCGTCGCTAAATCCCTAAACATACTACTCAACCCTGGAAACCTAAGGTTCCTACCAGAAAACAAAACCACGGATCATACTCTGCTGCCGACAACTCTTTACTAGACAAAAGTGATTCGATAATACTTTTAGAGAAAACAAATTTTGCAGAGGAAATTTTCAAGGATATGATGAATAATGGGAGACAACTGGGAGATGAATCTTTTTGTGCCGACCGGTAATGCTTCCTTCAACTCCCGAACCAATACAAACTTGACTTCTAGCTTATAGCCACAATCACCCATGACTGGCCCGATCTGCCTCGGGATGGAATACCAACATGGCGAATCCAATTAACCATCGGGATGAGATTCTCAGGGTTTGTTGGCCTACCGCCTCTACCCTACCGCTCCCCTTAAGCGTCCGTGCCTACAACTTACAGTCATCCCGCACCAGATATCTTGTCCTACTGCATAGAACATGATTGCCTCAACCCACCCAAATATGATGTGTTGCTATAGACAATCGGGAGAAAGATTTAACCCGGTTCCTAAAACCTGAAAGATAGAGATGTTCTAACCTAACAACCCTCGATGACATCATACCTTTCACCTGAAACTCACGACTCACATCACACACCAAAATATTTTCCCACTTACCTCATTGACCTCTAAAATGCATGCCTTACACGGATACACTTGCGATTCCAAATGCAAGTTTCCATTATATGCCATCCCAAAATGGCCATCCATGAATCCCTCCCAAATTTATGATTGAAGATACCATAAATCATGCAGAAAAGTGTTGGATTAGTGTCTAAGCCAGTAACTATATTTGGTATGTACTTGACCCGGTTGTGCATGGTCCTTTTGGGTTGCCTTCACCAAAGCAACTTGACAAGGTAATTTAAGGAGAGATAGAGAATATTATGGTTTATTAATATATTATAAGAATAATATATTAAAGAAGAAATCATATTTATTTAATTAGTATTGGTTATAAATTAATTAGGAATTAATTTGGTGACTAAAAGAGATTAATTAAATAAACGGGTATAAACTGTTAAATGTATGATAACTGAGTTTTGGGCTAAGGAAGCCTTATGGAATTAATAGGGAACGAAATTATGATGGGGATCCATCATATTTTCATCTAAGGCCTTATTCCATAAGGTACCTTGGGATGCTTGGTGGCTAAGCTGTCCATTAGGGTTTAGACTGAAACCCTAGCAGGCTGCAGTATAAATAAGACCCCTAGGCTATGAAAATCGGCTACACTTGATTCCAAGAGAACTCTAGGGCCGATTTTAGCATCTCTCACCCTCTCTGATATTGCCTTCTTTCTTGTGGGGTTTGTGAACCATTAGAGGAGTTACAATTGTGACTATAAGCTCAAGATCAAGAAGACTACAAGAATTTTAAGCTATTTGATAGAGGTAAAGACTTAGATCTATTTTCATGATGTTAATTTCAAATTTTGTATGATAGATCTAGGGTTGTAAGTCTTGGATTCAAAGCATGTACAATAGAGAAACCTAGATCCAAGCATTAGGGTTTGTATGAGGACATAGGATTGTTCTTATGCATAAAACCCATCAGTGGTATCAGAGCCATGATTGTTTTCAGTTGTATGTGATGCTTTAATTGTTTGGTTGCTAAAAATCGAATTTTTGTGCTAACTCTTTGATGAAATCGACGAGTTCCATGAGTAAATCGACGAGTTTGATGAACTCGAGGAGTTCCAAAGTAGACTCGACAAGTTTTGACGTCAGACAGAAAGGTTTCAGGATTTTGTTGCTATTTTGTCATGGGATTAATGCCTAAATCATTTTTGAAAGATAAAATCCGAATTTTATATTATTTTAATGTTTATCTCTGCCAAAACAATAGATAATTTAAAATATTTTAAATATGAGTTGTTTATATGATAAGTCGGATGCTACATCAAACTTGGTTCTCTGAACCACGTAACCTACTCATCGTAGTCAGACTCAATGTGATATGACCACTAGGGTCGGGATAACATCAATCTTCTTAGTCATTACCGAAACAATGGTAATGACATACTTGAATAAAACAAAATCAATTACTAGTTTCTTGGTAACCTTGTGACTTTCCCTGATCCAAGTGTGAGTCATATGCTTCCGGTAGTATAGGCCTCTACTACCTTTCACAGCTACTCATACTCGTCCCAAGTATTGTCCCGTAGTTTTCCAAGTCACCATGGAAGAAAATCACATAGAAACTTAACACATAAAATATCAAAACGAAAAGTTTTATATTATTCCTTGAAACGATTACATGGGTGTTCAAGTTCACCCTAGATTATGCCTCTACTAGGCTACACCATATGACACTATCTACATTGCTTCTTCATAACTTGATCTCCATGTATCCATCCTCACTCCCGATTCCTTGCATCGTCAGTTGCTTCATCTAGGATCATATAAAATGCTCTTGCCTTTGGTTTTGGCGGAATGTTTGGTCTTGCCGCCTCTTTCTTTTTCGGGCAATCCTTAGCAACATGCCCTTCTTCACGGCATTCGTAACACACCCGTTTGCTGGCGGTGCACTCGTTGGTGTAATGTCTGATCTTCACGAACTTGTAGCAAGTCACTTCTTCGCTACATTTCCTAAAGTGATTCTTCTTGCAGTTCTCACACCATTTCACTTTGTTTCCTCCTCCGCTAAACTCCTTTGAACCAAACTTGATCTTCTTATTAGGCCTCGTAGACCCCTCAAACTTCCTCTTTTCGCTAACCTCAATTTTGTTGGCAGATCTTCCCTTAATCATATCTTCCACAGACTTGGCAGCCCAGATAGCTGCCTCCAGAGTAAGTGCCTGACGCACCGACACCGTGTAATCCCATGGATGTCCCTTTACGTACTTGTCGATTTTCGTCAGCTCATCTGGAACAAGGCGCAAGGCGAACTCCATCTTCTCTGTGAAGTTGTTGGTGTATTCATCAATTGACATGCTTCCTTTCTTCAAGGTCAGGAACTGGTTCTCTAGCTTGAGTAAGTTTTGAGCTGAGCAGTACTTTCATTTAAATTGCACCAGAAACTCTGCCCATGCCAGTTGCAGGGGCTCATTGGGGCTCAAAGTCTTCCCTAGGGTATTCCACCAGCAAACAGCGCCTACTCTGAATTGACGTACTACAAACGTGGTTTGTAGCTTGCCTCTGCAACCACATGTCATGAAGGCCAATTCCATCTCTGAGATCCAATCCATGACCCCGATTGGATCTTCCTTCCCAGTGAAAGTCGATGGCTTGCAAGTTAGAAAATCTTTGTACTTGCATCCATTCCTCTCGACTCCTTCATCATGATTGTTCCTCCTAATCACCGGGGGATCAGCTTGACGAACGGTCCTGCTGTCGTTCCCTTCCTCAGACTGCCCGTCATTCAGCTCAGGCTGTTCAATAGGCATCGTAATTTCCTCTCAAGCTTGTTGAAGTAAACACCTTGTTTCCTCCATTTGCCGATCCAACATCATCTGCACAATGCTTGCACTCCGGGCATTGTGATTGGCTCGGGTGCAACTTCTACTACGAATGGTGTTTGCTGTATCACCGGGGGCTGATCTCGGTTCCTATTTGCATTCACGTTTCCGCTACAGGTCCTTGCCATCTTGATCTATACACAGAATAAGGTGAATCTAGATCTTTATTTAGGATTGACGTTTAAATCATCCTTATCACTCCGAAATGTTTATATGCTAGTTCTAATATCGTAGTTAAACGCTTAGAATTCTAAACACATAAGGTTTCCAGATCCGGTGGGCAACAGACCATAGATCCGAACAAATAATAGCATGTCAGGCACAAAGCATTTAGCACATAAAAGCATTTTAGGCATAATTCCTAAAATAAGCTAGTGCTCACAACTCACAATCATCGCTTAGCATTCTAAGTTTAAGTCTAGAAATCCTACAAATTCCTAGTTCGCTTAAAATAATGCACTGATACCAACTGTGACATCCCCAAAATCACGGCCAGAAAAAACCGGTTTTGTTTATACTTTATTTCAAAATCAGAGTAATCTTTTAATAAAAGAGTTGCAGAATTTGTCCCAAAACAATATTATGATAAAGATTTATCAAAAGCATTTCTATAGAAATGTATTTCATTAAAAAGACTCGAGATGTCATGTTCGATACAGTACATAAGTATAAACAATACAAAATAGGCCTTACTACATTACTCCGTATTTACAGGCCTAAAATCCATTAATCTCTTATCCCAAGACATCACATCTATGCTCATGCGCCACTCCTGTAATACAAGAAACTGAGGGGGTCAGGCTTGGGAGCCTGGTGAGCACATAGGGTTTTCAACCCACAATAAATAAGTTTATTAAATTTATCAAACAAAATAAACCCGATTACCCATTCTCGTTATCCTCACTTTACGTCCCTAAGACATCTAACACAAGGGACCTAGTCTATGGACTATCATCGGGATGGACACTACTGCTAAGGGGATTCCTCAGCAATAAATGCCCTTAAGGCAACCATGTGGGGGATGGACTACATTTGGTGATCACACAGTTCAAATAAACACACAGTTCGAATAAACACCTACAGGTTGCGAGCCTGCTAGTGTTCCACTGGACTGTCTAGAATAGTCCGTGGTCGTCATCTATACTCCGCTAGATGACTGGATCATCATTAACATCTATAACGAGGCCTCTCATTATTTTATTTTGTCACACAACAACTATTACGTCTACCCATGTTTTACCCAACACATTTTGTAGATATAAAACACATATACAGTTTAAATAATTTAAAACATGTATAAAATTGTTCATCCAACATAGATAGAAAGTATACAAATAATATGCACACACAACACGTAATTTATATAAAATACTTCATATCTATGTGTAAGCTGAAAGTAACTATGCACTCACAACACGTAATTTATATTAAATACTTCATATCTATTTGTACGATGAAAGTAACTATGCACTCACCTGAGAAGGTGGTGACTCGGTACTCGGACAACGCTTTTTTCGTTTACTTTAAAATAATTTCCTTCGACGAAACCTAGTATTATCACCACTAGATTTTAGTCTAATATTACCGTGACTAATTATTAGTCTTATTATTATTATTAGATAAGTGTTTAAACAATACTTTCCTACCACTATGTACAGACATGGGCCAGACATAAAACACCGGAGGGCAAGACCATTTTGGCGTATAGCAATTCTGAAATCCAACAACCCTATGCGACCCTTTAAACCAGATTCCCCGTACCGCGAGTACTTAAAAAGATATTATAACGACACTTATATAAGTCATAATAATAGCTCAAATATTTATTATAAATTTATAATAACAATACTAATTTTAAATATAAACTATATTTAAAATAGGGTAAGCATAACTTACTTACAAGGGGATTTTAGCTAGGAGTCGGGCTCTGCAGGGGCAGAACTTCGTCGCTGAATCTTTCTAAGAAAGATTCGTGCAGCGCTTCAGCGCTCACCTTACTATACTAAAACTACAGAAAGAGAAGTCGAATCACGAGGGACCGAAATGCTCGGGGGATAAGGAGAGAAAGACTCTTGAATCAAGAGAATGGTGCAAGAAATATGAGAGCCCAAGCCTCTTATTTATAGTAATTGAATTTACAAAAACTACCCTACATAATTACTTAATGACCTTATAGTTACATAAACAACTAAACACCCCTTCATAATACTATTTTAAATAGATTTAATGATATTTGCACTAAACTAATGTCGAAAGAACTCAACATTAGTCTTATAATGACCGAATCGTCGATACCTTTCTAATGATATATACATATGTATATATATGTGTACGTATATATGATTTGTACTTTATTTTAATACGCAAATATGCTATTATAATTTGTAACTCGTTCATACAAACTCCGTTTTTGACATTATTTATATCCACGTGTAGGTGGAGACGTACTCTACAACTTTCGTTTAGACTCCGTCGGCTAATGTTGACTTTATTTTTAAAGTTATATTTTTAACAGAACGGGACATGATTGATCCGTTAAAATTCTCATAACTTCTTTATCCGATGTCCATTTTCGCCTGTCTTTTTATCGTTACGCTACTAATAACAATATCTTTGATTCTCGTTTAGGTTGTGTCAGCTAAAAACCGCTTGATCTAATAATCGAACTTTGGGTTGTACACCGCTAAGCCGAAACTTCGAAATATCACAACTTCCTCATAAGAAGTCAGATTTGGGCGTTCTTTTTATGGACGCTCTCAGGTTAACATATTCTATGACTTTCATTTAGATTATTAAGGCTAAAAGAAGCTCTATCATAAATTCACTAGTTACGTCTCCCGGGGCCGTGCCGGTTTTGCCGTAAAACTTCGACGGGCCATAACTTCTTCGTTATAACTCGGATTTCGACGCTCTTTATATGTACGGAAACCTTGTAACATATACGAAAACTTGGTTGAGATTATTTATTCTTAATAATATTTTGTCGAAAAGTCATTTTCGACCCCTATTGCCTCTAAATTGACTAGCCCGGATCTACGGGTGTTACAAGGTGGGTATAAGGTTGCTGCCTGTAAAATGGCGCTTAATGGGTGTACACTCACACCCACCACTTGCTTGACTGGTTGAGGGTCATTAGGCGAATGGGTAGGATAGGGCAATGCTCCCCTCATTAAAAGTATAATGTAAGATACAAAGTAACTACAATGTTTTTACAAATTCCCAATCTTAGTTACTCTAGGGAAAAATGTGAAAATGATGCTACTCCATGTAATTACACTTTATACCCTTGTCAAAAGTTAGTGGAGCGTGCGTGGTTAACCGGCACACTAATTTGGGATTGACATTGGTGGCGAAGGGTGACTCGATGTTTGTCATAGATCAATGGAGTGTGTGTGGTTTACCGACACATTGATTAGGTGATAGAGAAATTGACTGCATCATGTTGATTCACATGGTTATTCACAACTTGTTTGTGATCCTTTGCATCCCAGTCACAAATTTGAAGTGCATATCGAGATTTAAACATGCCATTGAAAAGTTCAATGAATCTAAAAGATCTAGGAGTTTCCAAATACATTTAAAACTTAATCTCTTTTTTGTTTTTCATGGTGAGAATTAGTGAATCGTCATTCACTTACCTTCAAATTATTTAATTTTAGAGTACGCCATCCCTTTCTAAGTTGTAAATAATGTTGTTGGGTCCTAACTCTAATTTCTCATTTGGGTGTTTAATTAGCGACTCATTTCTAATCAAACTTTTGTTCCTTTTCTTTTTTAGATGTCTGCAAATAACAACAACAAAGCTTCTGGGTCATTCTCGTTGATGAAACTATTTCAAAAGGTGACATTTGATAGCTCAAACTTTAACGAGTGGATGTGGTATATTCGCATGATCACTTGCTACGAGGACAAAGAATATGTCCTCAATGAAAAGCTTGAGAAGATCATCGCAGATGTTGCTACTCTTGAAGAGTTTTCCGCCTTTGAGGCCCACGAGCATGATGCTACGAAAGTTCATTGCATCATGCTGGCCACCATGAACCTCGAACTCCAAAAGTCCTATGAGGACATGTATCCGTATGAAATGCATCAGGATTTGCTGGACCGGTACCAGCAAAGCGCGAGGCAAGAGCGCTATGAGATCATTACTAACATGATCACCGCTAAGATGGGGAGTGTAGAATCCCTAATGTCTCATTTGCAGAAAATGCAGAGGTATGTTGATCGTATTCTCAAACTTAATATTAAGTTTGATGAGGATTTGGCTATCGACATAATCCTCCACTCCTTGCCTTCATGCTACAACCAGTTCAGAATGACCTACCACATGAATAAGGAAGAGGTCTCCTTGAGCAAGCTCCAAGGACTGCTGAGAGCAACCTCAAAGACAAATCTATTGCACCATCCCCTGCTGTGGCTGCTCCCGTGTTGGCAATTAGTCAAGGAAAGAGAAAGAAGAGAAAGGCTCCATGTAATGGCCACCATAAAGGTAAGACCCAAGATGGTTCCTGCTCTAGTGGAACCAAAGCTGGTTCGGTCAAACCCTCTTCTGAACCCAAAGAAGCAGAGTGCTATTACTACCACAAGAAGGGCCACTGGAAACGAAGCTGCCCTCAATATCTGCAAGACATAAAGGATGAGAAGATTAAGCCCACCTTCGCAGGTATGTATTCTATTAAATCTAATAACTCATCATTTGCTACTTCATGGGTTCTTGATACAGGGTGTGGTTACCACATTTGTTCTAATTTGTAAGGCCTAAGAAGAAGTAGGGAGATGGAACATGGGAAGATAAACTTGATTATGGGAAATAGAAGATTTTCGCCTGTGACCAGAGTCGGTGTTTATTCTTTAGTGATGAGTAATGGGTTAGGGTTAGATTTTGAAAATTTCTGTTATTCGCCAGATATGGCAAGAAACATTATTTCATTTCATGGATTGTTTAGATAAGGTATCATATATTCTTTTGATAATAGTAATGGTTCTATTAATGTTTATTTGAATGGTGTCTTTTATTTCAATGCATTACCTTGAAATGGGATTTATGAATCTGTGATGGTTGTTGATAATTTAGGAAATGATGTATTGAATATTTATTCTTCTACTAGAGTAGACAAAGCATGCTTGTGGCATTGTCGCCTTGGCCATGTCAACAAGAAACGCATAGCCCAACTCCAAAAGGATGGAGTGTTGGAGTCATTAGACATTAGGGATGATGTCGCATGTGAATCTTGTTTACTTGGGAAGATGACCACGTCACCCTTTACTGGTACTTGTGAAAGGGGTGAAGGTCCATTGGATCTCATACACACGGATGTGTGTGGGCCCTTTAGATCCACCACAAGGGATGCTTGCCGCATCTACATGACTTTTACAGATGATTATAGCAGATATGTATATATCTACTTAATCAAGCAAAAGTCGGAAACCTTTGAAAAGTTCAAAGAGTTTAAGAATGAAGTGGAGAATTAGCTGGGTAGGAAAATCAAGATGCTTTGGTTAGACCGAGGAGGAGAGTACCTAAGTCTTGAGTTTCACGACTATCTAAAAGAATGCAAAATTGTTTCGCAATTGACTCCTCCGAGAATGCCACAATTGAATGGTGTGGCTGAGAGACGTAATGAACCTTGTTGGACATGGTTCGTTCTATGATAAGTCAGACTTCGTTACCAATATCTTTCTGGGGGTATGCCTTAGAGATTGTCGCCCACATCCTTAACTTAGTTCCCACCAAGAAGGTTACCAAGACTCCTCACGAGATGTGGACAAAGAAAGCTCCCTCGTTAGCACATATTAAGGTTTAGGGTTGCGAGGCTTTCGTAAGACGAGAGACTCACGACAAGCTCGAACCTCCTAGTGAGAAGTGTTATTTCATTGGCTACCCACATAAGTCTTTTGGCTATATTTTCTATAGACCAAATTCCAATGTTGTCTTCGTTGCTAAAAGAGGAGTTTTCCGAGAAAGGGAATTGATAAGCCAAGGAGATAGTGGGAGGAAAATTGATCTTGAAGAGGTTCAAGAATAAAGCGATGAAGGAACTTCCAACACTGGTGCTCAACCCGAGGAAGAAATTCCTGTTGAACCCGTTGATGAGTTCTTACCTCTTAGACGTTCTAGTAGGGTTAGCATTCCACCCCAGTTGTATGGATTTCATATTACTACTGAAGGGGATAAATTTATTAGTGATAGTACACTAGTAAATTTGGACGAACCTAGTAGCTACAAGGAAGCCATGGCATGCCCAGAGTCTGCTAAATGGAAAGAAAAGATGGACAGCGAGATTCAGTCCATGTACAACAACCAAGTTTGGAACTTGGTTGATAATGTACTGGGTCGTAAGACAGTCGGGTGCAAGTGGATCTTCAAGAAGACGATAGACATGGATGGTAATGTTCACACTTATAAAGCGCGTTTGGGTTCGAAGGGCTTTACTCAAACTCCCTGAGTTGACTATGATGAGACCTTCTCACCAGTTGCGAAGATAAAGTCTATTAGAGTAATGCTTGAAATAGCTGCATTTCATGATTATGAAATCTGGCAGATGGACGTGAAAAGTGCTTTCCTTAATGGGAAGTTGCTGATGATGTGTATATGAATCAGCCAGAGGCTTTTGTCGATGCGAAGCATCCAAATAGAGTGTGTAAGCTTGAGAAATCCATTTATGGATTGAAACAAGCATCTCGCAGATGGAATCTTTGTTTTGACGAGAAAGTTAAAGAGTTTGGCTTTCTGCAAAGAGAAGATGAATCTTGTGTATATGTCAATGCTAGTGGGAGTATAGTGATCTTCCTCATATTGTATGTCGATGACAAACTGCTCATAGGAAACGACATCCCAACCTTGCAAGAGGTGAAGTCCTGGCTTGGGAAATGTTTTGCTATGAAGGACCTCGACGAGGCTGCTTATATTCTGGGAATCAAGATAGTAAGAAACAGGGAAAAGAGACTGATAGGACTCAGTCAGGATACATACTTGGATAAGGTACTAAAGCATTTTAGTATGGAAAATTCCAAGAAAGGGGAGTTGCCAATCCAAAGCAATACCAAGTTGAGTAACACTCAGAGCCTGAGTACAGAGGAAGAGATAGATGATATGAGCCGAGTACCTTACGCTTCCGTAGTCGGCTCTATTATGTATGCTATGACTTGTACTCGCCCTGATGTGGCCTTCGCTTTGAGCATGGTCATTAGATATCAAAGGAATCCTGGTAGAGCTCATTGGATTGCAGTTAAGAATATTCTTAAGTACCTACGAAGGACCAAGGAATGGTTCCTAGTCCTCAATGGGAGTGATGACTTAAGGGTACGAGGGTATAGTGACACTAGTTTTCATACGGATTGGGATAGTTACCGATCATAGTCGGGCTGGGTCTTTACCCTTAATGGAGGAGCAGTGACTTGGAAAAGTTCCAAGCAGGAGACCGTAGCTGATTCAACATGTGAATCAGAGTACATTGCGGCAAGTGAAGTGTCAAAGGAGGCTATATGGTTGAAGAACTTCATTGGAGACCTTGGATTTATACCATCCATAAAGGAGCCGATGGAAATTTTCTGTGATAATGATGGAGTGGTTTCCTTAACCAAGGAACCAAGAGATCATGGTAGATCTCGACATATCGATAGAAAATACCATTTTATCAGACATCGAGTAGAAGAGGGACTCCTCGTTGTGAAGAGGGTATCATTAGAAGAAAACCCAGTAGACCCCCTTACGAAGGAACTGAGTAGGGTTAAACACTTGCAACACGCTAAGAGCATTGGGCTGAAGGATGATATAAGCTTGGATTAGATAGGAAACGTGTAATAGATAGTTGTACTTGACATTTGATGAATAAATAAAGTTGTGTTATTTATGAGTAAAGCTACTATCTTGTGTTGGTTATTTATTTATTGTTTCAATTTTGCATGTTTTGACTTCCTGAATGATAGTATTATTCGAACAGTCCACAATCGTTCATATTTTGGAAGTCGATGTGAATGAAGACCGTCATGAATTGTTTGTAGATTGTCTAAAAGGTTTTGGGCGTAACAAAGGTTTGCTGCAAATTTCATGAGTGCTTATGAATATGATTTGAGCATTGGAATAAACCCTCATTTGTTGGTATCACTTCGTGGTGCTTTACATTAAGTGATCGCAAAGCGATAATATCATATAGTCATAAAACTTAGAGATATGATTATTGTTTGCTGGTTGGTTATGCGTTGATGATGTGTAAACGCATTAGTAACTTGATGTTATAAAACACATTGTTGTGCATGATTCAATTAGTAAATAATAGATGCATATGATTGGAAGTTAATCTGTTCCTTTTATTCTATGATAATAAAAGTGATATCTTGGCCACTTGATGATTTGGTTTGACTTATGTGCTGGGCCCGGTTAGAAAGAAGGTGATGTGTTCAATTAAATTCTATGTCAAACAAATCAAAAATCAAGGAACAAATGCTGGACAATAAGCATTATCAGCATGATATCTAGAACAGAGGATTCTACGATCCCTTATCTGAAGGAGAGGTTGCTGATCAGAGTTGACAGCAAAGTATAAGAGCTACGATTGATAATCAGGTCCTAAAGTCATATGTGAGATATAATTACTAGAGTTATCCAAGTGGGAGACTGGTGGATTAGTGTCTAAGCCCGTAACTATATTTGGTATGGACTTCACCCGGTTGTGCATGGTCCTTTTGGGTTGCCTTCACCAAAGCAACTTGACAAGGTAATTTAAGGAGAGAGAGAGAATATTATGGTTTATTAATATATTATAAGAGTAATATATTAAAGAAGAAATCATATTTATTTAATTAGTATTGGTCATAAATTAATTATGAATTAATTTGGTGATTAAAAGAGATTAATTAAATAAAGGGGTATAAACTGTCATATGTATGATAGTTGAGTTTTGGGCTAAGGAAACCATATGGACTTAATGGGGATCCATCATATTTTCGTCCAAGGCCTTATTCCAAAAGGTTCCTTGGGCTGCTTGGTGGCTAAGCTGTCCATTAGGGTTTAGAATGAAACCCTAGCAGCATGCAGTGTAAATAAGACCCTTGGCTATGAAAATTAGCTACACTAGATTCCAAGAGAACCCTAGGGCCGATTTTAGCATCTCTCACCCTCTCTCATATTGCCTTATTTCTTTTGGGATTTGTGAAGCATTAGAGGAGTTACAATTATGACTCTAAGCTCAAGACCAAGAAGACTACAAGGATTTCAAGCTATTTGATAGAGGTAAACACTTAGATCTGTTTTCATGATGTTAATTTCGAATTTTGTATGATAGATCTAGGGTTGTAAGTCTTGGATTCAAATCATGTACAATAGAGAAACCTAGATCCAAGCATTAGGGTTTGTATGAGCACATATGATTGTTCTTATGCATAAAACCCATCAAAAGGATCCTCAAACAGGTCGATAGCAAACCTCTCCCAATCCGAATCCATATGACACACCAAAACCTTTGTATAACCTTTGAACCTCTGCTATGCCATTACCAACCTCCGAACCGACGAAGGAAGATGATAAAACCAAGAACTTCTGCATTTCTTCTGATCCATAACAACAACATGCGAACAATCATAAATACGAAGCAAACCTTCCACAGATTCATTATGATACCCGACTGGCACTCCCAACGGCTCTTGACCGTTTCCCATCCAGACCAACTAATATATGGGTTTTCCGATCCCCATCAATGCATCACTACCAAGAGTATCACAAATAGATTAAATAAATAATCCTGATCATGTATGATTCACTTATCGAACAAACTACTACCCAAGAAAAACCTTACGAACCCATGGTCACACCCAACTTGAGGATAGGATAATGGTCGAACTCTTGTCCTAATTTGAAGGATATAATGCAACAAAACAATGCACATTCTTAGATAAACCCAAAACTCATCCAAAAGGAAAGATTTCCCGAGATAAGGAAACACACCAACTCCATCAATAACAGAAGACATCCATATCACCGATCGAAACAAGATCACATACTTGATCGAGACTGTACAGATTCTACCCACACGTAACTAGTCCAAGAAGACTTCGAAGGCGATCTCAAAGGTTGCCAAAACTGATTCTGCTATGAATAAGAAATTCCACTCTGCCACTGAGGGAAAACTTACCCAAGGACCAATGTCAACATAAACACACAACACTGGAGGGGTGGGTGATGCATTCCTTGCTCTTAACTTTCGATTCTTCAATCCTTCAAGGAATTGCCGATGAAAGATGACCTTAATGAACAATGGTTGAGGAAATACATACACCTAAACCAAAGAATCAAAAACCCCCTGGAGCTGAACATATCCGCTTCTGGAGAGGTTCACCGATTAGTATCTATCCAACAAATATGAAAACAGCCGTTCGAATAACAACTGACAGAACCTCCACGGCGTAACACTCAACTTGAGAATTCCCAATTCTACCCCACTTAGGATTCTACCTACTAACCAATGGTTAGAAATCAACTCACAACTCAAACCGGATCAACCAGGTACGATCATTCCTTACCATGGAATGAATAACATACGCAAAATGATCCTCCCGCTACAGATCAATCGGAACCCAGGAAAACCTGAATTTCAGCTGAAGACTTCCGACATGTAGAATGGCATAAAATCACTCCCAATAACCCAAAAATAGTAGAAAGTCAATCCGGGTCATAACTTACCGAATCCAACAAAATTCCAACATAATACAATTCCCGATACAACCTTGAAGAATACAGGGGATGAAAACCTTGAAAACATCCAGAGAAATCCTGGCCTCCTCCTCCTAAGTTACCCTGACCGACCTGAGGGCACGCAAGAAACCCTCTTTTTATCTCATGTGACATGAACTAATCCCTGTTTGCAATCCAAATGAGAATCCGACACTCGACATATCCGAGAATATGGTACTTATCTTGCCATGCAAGATAATCATGCCACATCGATTCACCTGCGAACACTGGCGCTAACATACTGTCGCCAATCAGTGCGATCAACAGACCTCAAGCTAAAAATACAACCTGACTCAGGGGTCACAAGCCTGGTCACTCCTTTGATCTTGGAAAACTAAAAGGGTGCAACCCTTGTCATAGATAACGAAATTCCAATCCATCAATCAACCAACCTACTTCCAACTGTAGAAATCAAGCCGATCATAATCATCACTCCCTTCCCGATTCCTACAACTCGTATTCCCGGCCTCTAGCAACCCTCCCTCAAGGCCTCAAACCAAAAATCCCTAGTTTTGCACCACACAACCTAAAATCTAAGATGCCACTGGGATAAAAACACATACCAGGTCCATCCTCATGACTGAGCAGCCACAACTAAAAGATTGACAAGAACAAAACCACTACCGCGAATCATGGTGTCTAACCATGCTACCTTCCCTAACTAGCCCTTAGAATCTCCGAGATCTTCCTTGATTCGGGTATGGATCCTATGCTTTCAGTAGTACGGGCCTAGTACTACCTTCCACACCTATCCATCCTTTCCTCAAGAATCATTTCGGGTCCTCTAAGTCCTATTCATAAAATCCTCTTGAAACCTGCTCAACTACGAAACACTGCACTGACATACGTCCTAGGCTATCCTAGGACTCACCACACCTCCTCTGCCATTAGGTACTGAAGAACCCCTTCCAACGCCAACTAACCAATTTACGAATACAATTACATGCAATTTGGCATAAATAATCCTTTAGCTAAAGGACCCAACCCTACAACAATTGGATTTAGGCGAGAGCTGCGTAATTTTGTCCAAATATTAATTAACCATCATAGCATGTAATCTAATGTATTCATTTGATGGTTATCTCTCATCAACACGGGTCCCACAAAGCACAAAGCAAGAAACATTCGAGCAGAGAAGCCAACTAGCACTAAGATGCAATAAAATTAGACATATCCTCTTGTGAAATCCTCGATCTCAGATTCCTAGCATCTTGCGCGCATCTTTGCCCTACCCTCACTCTTTAGAGAGTGGCTAATCCTTCCTCATCCCGACCTACTATGAACCGCGCCCAAACCATGGAAAACACTGCTACCTCATCCAATACATGATAGGTCGGCTGACCTGATATGACTCATCCATACCACTTTTGCCACATGACCCTCCATTGGTGCCAGATAACTATCACATGAATACAATCACATACCCCACCATTTAAACAATCTTAGGCTAAAATATTCAATCCTAGAACGGTTGGACTCAGACAAGAGCTGCATAATAGGACCAAACCTCTCAGCCTAAGATCATTTACATCATACGACATGTGACTTAGCATATCCACTCAATAGCCAGTTCATACACGAAAGATTCAAACAATAGCCAAACAAGGGAACTCTAGGAAATAAGGCATCTCATAATCAGGCAATTCTATCAAGTAATTCATGAAGATCCCTAACCTATCACTAGCATGTTGTTCTAATGTATCACAACATCAAATAACTGTATGGTATTTTGGGGTCTACTTACTAGCTACGGCTGATCGTACACATTGCATCTGCCCTTAGTATTTTGAAAATCATTTTGAAAATCTTTTCCTTAGTTTGACATTAGTTTCACACAAGTGTTACTCCAATTCACTCAAACCAAAGCTCTGATACAAACTTGTAACATCCATAAAATTTTAGTAAAATTTAAATCTATTTCAACCATAAAAAAACCAATACTTATTACAAAATGTTTTCAAAATAGTTTCATATAAGAGAATCCCAGAAATCATATCATAAAATGTGAGGAGGTGCACGATCAAGCCTTCGCCTTCACACGATCATCTGAAGTACCTGAAACAAAATCCAAAATTGTAATCGCAAAGCTTAGTGAGTTCCCTCAAAATACCAACGCCATACAAACTAGATCAATAACATAACAAACATCATGCATATAGAGTCTTTAGTATGATGGACCACCCTCGTGGGGCCTTCAGTCTATCTAGCCCACTGTCAGAACCTTCAACATGTTTAGTCTGCCCTAACGGGCCTTCAGCCTGTCGGGACCGTTCTCTGAACCTTCAGCATATCTGGTCCGCCCTACCGGGCCTTCAGCATGTCTCGACCATTCTCTGGGCCTTCGACCTGATTGGTACGCCTCGATGAACCTTCAGTCTATCTGGTCCGCCCTAGGTCTATTGGCCTAGATCATAAAGCAAGACTGCCTCAACCTACCTAAAATCACACAATCAACACATAAATATCACACGCTAGCTAGCATGTACAGATAGTCGTACATATCTAAAAATTACTAATC
The DNA here is from genome assembly GCF_052625555.1 of Lactuca saligna. NCBI lineage: Eukaryota > Viridiplantae > Streptophyta > Magnoliopsida > Asterales > Asteraceae > Lactuca > Lactuca saligna. The sequence goes on from NC_136417.1 coordinate 145,789,447, forward strand.
ATAGTATCATCCTATATACCAGGATACTAACCTAACAAATCACAAAACATTGCATCATCCTGTATACCAGGATACCGATCTCACAGATCATAAAACATAGCATCATCCTATAAGCAGGATACAATCCAAAAAGGGCCGACATTGGTGCCTTTGAACCTGTTAGTATGGTGAGGAAAACTCACCTAGTGCTGCTAAAACACACAGATTATCCCTGACCACTAACTGCCAATCCTGAACCATCATCATCAAGATAATATCCTAATAAAAGCTGATACCATGAATAGCATCTAGTTGGAGACCCGCTAGCAGATACCAAAATTACAAACATCAGCATCTAGTCACGGACTCATATAATGAGTCCAAAATAGGGTAAAAGACCTTTTTACCCTTCCTCAAGATTGGCCCAAATCTAAGGCCCAAACTAGATGTCAAAAGGTCCAATATCAAAATAAACTCCTTAAGTCCAATTATGGCCTAATTTTTCCAAATTGGGCCTAATGGCCTTTACTCAAGAAAATCCAACAAGCTAAAAGCCCAAATCATAAATTCCCAGACGGTCTATCACCAGCCAAAGAAATCCAAATCCAATTCTTGATCCATACTTGGCCCAATTTTCGAAATTTGGCCCAACTCGTTATTGGGCCTTATCCAAAGGTCTGATCCGCTACTCATCCCAAAACACACTTATCCAATTAGTCCATTAGACCCCAAGTATCAAAGCCTAAATTATGGCCCAATACCTGAAGCCCAAAGTCTGAAGTCCAAATAGGGACGTATACGGGGCGTACCCCCTTCGGTATGCTGGGCGTACCTCGCCTCGCCTTGACCCTTTATGGGGGTTTGACACCGAACTTAGGTTGTACTGAAATCTACATGGGGCGTACTCTCGTATGTCTTAAAACTTCCATAAGTGCTTAATGGATTAAGCTCTTGTGCTCAAACTTATGATCCATGTTCCAATAACACTCTATAACCATAAAGTCTCAAACTTTAGGATGTTAGTCCACCAAAAGGGCTTAATACGTGGCCTTAATATGTCAAGATCTCCTAAAAAGAACTATGGACCAAACTAGCTCAAGGGACCTCATTTTTATGCCTTAGGACCCATCCTAGGGTTTGAAAGGACAAATTTACTCGACCAAAACGAAGCATGCACAATATTGGGACTCATGGGATTGGAAGGATGCCAAAAAGTGACCAAAGCAAGATCCATATAATTCAAACATAAAGGTAGAAGATTTTGTACCTTCTAAAGCTTCTCAAGATGGTGATAACCCCAAATCTACAAGCATGATTTCTACCTTGACTCCTTGATGCTCTTTCTTCTCATTCAATCACACCAACAACACATTTTAGGCTCCAAAACTCTTTCTTATGGACTAGGGTTTGCCAAGAACGGTTCAAAGACTTGGAGGCCGGAAAGATGAGAGGAAATGGTACATAAAATGCTTAAATACTCCACAAACCCTAAATATTAGGGTTTCACTCTGGCACTCGTACGCCCAACATATTAGGTCACATCCTAGTACACTTATCGTACTCACATGTACCCCCAATGTACTACTAAGGTCTGCGAAATCACCATTTTGCCACTATGGCCCCCCTTTTCCACTTCTTTCCAAACCAATGAAAAAAATGACATAATTCAAAGTCCATGGGATGAATTTGAAGTTACTTGAAAGATGGGGTGCTACATTTGTGATGAATCAACATGAGCAGTTTCCGCCATTGTTAGGGTTTGGAGGTTTGAGTGAAAAGATAAGTATAAGGAGAGAGAATTTGGGGAAAATCTGCAACTTGAATGCGGACAAGTTTGAATGTGTGACCCGTAAAATCCTTTTATACTTAATACACAATTTGGATTTGAAGTGGTTATCAATGTAATCATGGTACGTGTATCCTCCGAAAGTGGACCAGTTGCCGTAAAAGTTGCCACATATGAAAAGTAATAAGCACTTTTTCCTGGAAAATCATGAAACAACCAAAATTTTACATGAATCAATCGTTTCATTTGCCCCAAGAGGATAAGAACTGTCACTAAACGTTCATTTCAAGGCAGGGTTCATTCGCTTTTGGGTTTAGAAATGAAATCATAGCCAGACTTTCAAAATCTAGCTTGAGTGTGTAATAACCAAGACCTCGAGGAGTGATATGCTATAGTGTGCCAAAGAAATAATGGCAACGAAGATAAAAAAATGTGTGCATAGTGACATGAAATAATCATTTGATGTAAAAGCAGATGGATCCCAAACAAAGTTCTCTTCGTTTAATATCAAGAGAGATATCGAAATGCTTGTGTGGTATCCTGTGAATTACAATCGAATACTTTTAAACAAGTATTGAAGGGCTTCATTTAGATAGGCTTTGAAGGTAGTCTCAAATTTTTTCATGATCACAACTCTACATAAACGTGAATTCAATGATCACAATTACTTGTATGACTAGTGTAGTCAGTGATAAGCAAATGTAAGATAACTTTTTAAAATAACAAAGATACAAACTGATATTCAGATAAAAATCATATTCCAAGAAAAAATTAGTGCTGGATCTTGTTGGTGAAAAATGTATTGGGTAAAGAACATTTTATCATGACCACTCAAATCGAAAGAAATACGATTTTGAATATCAAAGAAAGGTACAGAAACAAATGTTTTATGGAAATTTTGAACATAAAGTTCACCGTCAATTCATTGATTAGTTGAAATTTTAGGTTTCACGATCAACACGGACTCATGAATAAGGATCATAAACATAGACTTGTGTAGTATCTACATTCTGATTGGTTTTTAAGAGCGTTGTCGAGGATACGCAAGTGAAGTGTGTGAATCGTGAAGAAATAAGTTAATGAAAAAGATTGATAAAGAACCACATTGTACCTCTATGAATGATATGGACGTAGCATAAATGTCTTTACTCAAAGTGAGAAGAGAAAGGTAGCTCGTCGACTAATGTGAATATAGCCTAATTGGGAAGGAACCCTTGTGATGAGTGATCCATTAAGGTTTCGAAACACATTGAGTCTATGAGGCTTAAGTCAACATAGAGCAACATATTTCTAGGGACGCTTAACTAGTGCAAAGATTCAAAATTATACTTGTCCTCCCAATGATGAAACAATGACTACTAGAATATGTCGAAACTAGATCAACACGGAACCTCTCCCCAAGCACATTTTGGACACATTCCTGATACACCCTTGCCGTGCTCACGTTGCAATCATCCGCAATCTCAACCTCAATAGGGGAATCTAAAGTCCCTGGTGCATCCCAAAATGTCTTGCTAAATGCAAGAGACAAAATGATCGGGTAGCCCCCAAATCGAATAATACATGAGCAAACATACCATTGACCATGAAGGTCCCTATACATAAGCCCAATGTACACATAAGCAATGCAAATAAATAAATAAAGATCAGGTGGATAAGTACATACCAGCCATAACGTCTGGTGCTGTCCAAGCCTCCTCGATAGTCCACTGAAAGGCACGACTCGTCACCATTGGAGCACCCTCCTTAGCTGGGCGGCTGTCTATGATCCTCATCATGGCGAGAACGGGCGCCACCAATGCTCCTCCCCCTCCCTACAACTTCGGTCAGTTGGTCCGCTTGTGGCCGTTCTGGTTGCAGTGAAAACAAATCAAGCCCTTCTTGGGGCAATCCTTGATCACGTGGCCCGATTGGCCACAAGCATAACATCCTGAGCCTGCCACCCGGAAAACCCACTGTGCAGTTTACCGCACTTGGCACACCGGCACTGACTCTGCTGGAAGTGTCTAAGGTCTTAGGCTTTTTAGCTTGACCTACTACTGTTTGGACCTGCTCACGCTTCCGCTTGTTGCGGAAGTCCAACTCCATCTCCCGCTCACATGCCTTCTCCACCATCTCATTCATGGTTTTGGACTTTATGAAACTTACAAACTCCTAGATATTATCCCTCAGCATGGAATGATACCTCGGCCTCCTCATATCTTCATCCATAGTGTCATGTGGGATCAATAAAGCTTGTTCCCGAAACTTGGCGGTGATCTTCGCCACAGTCTCGGTGGTCTGCTGAAGGTCATGAAACTCCCTCACAAGCCGTTACGCCTTAATAGGTGGTGAAAACTCTGCATCAAATCGTTGAACAAACTCGGCCCATGTCATCTTAGCTACACCAGCTGCTCCCACCTGGCTGGTCACCTCTCCCCACAAATCTCGAGCTATGTCACTCAACATACATGAAGCAAAACCCACCTTGGCCACATCAGGGCGAGAACTCGTGTTCTATGTGGTCTCAATATCCGCTATCCAACGTCGGCTAACAATGGGGTCCCTGACCCTGAGAAACTCTGGTGCTCCGCTCGCCTTGAACTCCCCAAATGAGGGAGTTCGGGCCCCAAATTGGCCTACAACAATCTCGAATTTGAATGCCCTGAGCCTCTCCTCTGTAATCTCCATCATACCCTCATTAACTATCCCAAATATAACTGGGGTAGTGTCAAGGATTCCCCTAGTAACCTCGACTGCAATAAGCTCACGTAGCCTTTCGTTAATGATCTCGGTAGTTTGGCCTGATCCAGCCACGGATCCAGATCTCGATCCTAATCCCCTAGTCCCATGTCGTTTCACCACGATACTGTATTGAAATACCATAAAACAGAATGATTAATATATCCATAACAAGGATCTTCCCACACTGGTCCTCCTTGAAGCTCCCAGGTCTAACGTTGGTTTATGTACAGGTGTTGTGCTTTCAATAGTATGGGCTGATACTACCTTCCACACCTACCTGTACCTTTCCCCAAAGCTCTACCTAATAACTCCATTTCATCCCAAAATAATCCATATCCTATAGACTACCGCATACATCGAATCCTAGGCTATCCTAAGATTTTCTCTACTCACATCAATTAGACCAATCATAATAGGTTGCCTTTATGCATGCAAATTGTACATAGAAGATGATCAATTAGACTTTCGAATAAGATATTTTACTGTAGGACCACAACTAAACAAGGATCCGAAAATAAGGCCAAATCAATCATTCTAAGGCTATAAGCTACTAACCGTATACATTTCTAAAAGCATACACATAGCAAGTACTATACTAACATCAGAGCTCAAATATCAATATAACATGACTAACATATTGGGGGAATTACTTACTTGGCTTGGCTAATCACGCGCGTTGCACTCTCATCTTTTCCTTTCTTGAAAAGCTTTAACTTTTCTTTTATTTTCGAAAATAATTTTTCCATTTCCTTAGTTTGAGTCCTGACACACCTGGTGTGTGCCCGAATCCCTTAAACCAAGGCTCTGATACTAACTTGTAACGACCCAAATTTTCAAAAGAAAACTTTCATTTTTAATTAATCAAACACATTTCCATAAACCATGAAATCCCAACACAATTGTTTTCAAATGCACATTCATTACAACTTTACTTAAAAACATTAGAGTGTCCCATAAAATGTAGTGAGATAGTGCACGCCGCGCCATCAAGCCTTGCCCTTTCCCTTGGGCTCAAATATACTTGAAAGAAATCCACAAACTTTAAGGTAACGCTTAGTGATTTCCCCATAGCATACCCGCACACAAACCACATACAACATATCATACTAGCTATACCAGCTATACATATCACTTAAGCCATGCATACCATAGATAGGGATGCCGTGGGCTCATCCCTAGGGTCTTACTCTAGGATGCCATGGGCTCCCCACATGGTCTTACACCTAAGTGCCATTGGCTCTCCCATGGTCTTCGATAGGAAAGCCATGGGCTCCCCACATTGTCTTACATCCAACTGCCATCGGCTCTCCCATGGTCTTCTACACATACATATCACATATATCACTAGTATGCTTCCTAACTCAACAAACTATCATACCACATAATACAACTACTACTAGGATGCTAAATATCATAAAATGGGCCGGCCTTGGTGCCTTAGACCCATTGGTATGGTGAGGAGACTCACCTCCATCTATAGAATCCGAAGGCTGCTCTCCTAACAGTTCGTAGATACTCGTGCTGAACAATAATAATATTACTCAATGTTAGGATTAAACACCAACTAAGTGGGGAACGCAAATCCCCAAGTCCTTTCACAAAACCCCAAAAGGTCTTCCTTAGTTAATGGGCCCAAAGTCCATATCCAAAGTCATTTATTGGGCCTCATGACCCAATAAAGGCCAATGATAACATCCATGGTCCAAAACAGATAAACTGCCCCCTAACCCCAAAACATGACCAAGCCCAATGACAAGTTGCTATACGTATGCTTAGCGTACCACCCTGGTACGCGCAGCGTACTGAGTCCCTAGGCCTTACACGTTGCGTACGCTAGGTTACACCCAACGTACTTACATATTAAGCACTTTCTTCATTAAGTGCTTAGTACTCAATTTTCTCACATCCAATAGTTAGATCTAAGCTTGTTAAGACGACCTAGGGCATAAAGCTGGCAACTTTATGCCTTTTCATGTCTCATATGTACCCATCAATCCTATTAAGACCTTTTCAAGGGTCTTAATCCATGCATGAGGTCAAAATACCCATTGGGACTTCATTTTTATGTTATGAATGGACCAAAGGATCTCAGATCTAACATTTCCAGCCTCTGGAGTTTCTCAACTCACAATAGGAGATCTAAAAACATCAAAAGGGATAAAAATATAAAAACCTAGCTAGATCTAATGATAAAGATGGAAAGAGAAAGATCAAAGATTTAGACATCCAGAAGCTCTTTAAGGTGAACTAGATGTAGATTCTTGAAGACCAATGCCACTCCAAGCTTTCTTGATATCTTCTTCTTCTTGAATGGACACTAAAATGGCTACAAATCCACTCCTTAAACTCAAAACACACACGCAAAATATATTATAGTCTTAAGAGACATTTATAGGTGAAAGAGGCTGATTAGGGTGAGGCTCAAATAAGATAAGGGTGTTTATATAGGTCTCAAGTCCAGAAATTAGGGTTTGGACGTCCGCCACATACACCCAACGTACTTTTGGTATGCCCAAAGTATGTGTTCTCCCTCCGCGATCAATCATACATAGTACGCTAAGCGTACCTATGTGTACGCCCAACGTAATTATGGGACTTATCATGCAATTTTTTGAAATTCTCAAGGGCTTCAAGGTAGTACCTGATCGGAGTGTTACAAATGAAGCACCTGCATCCAAAAACATGGAAAAATTTCATATTTAGTTTTCGATTATTGATGATTTCAATAGGGGTGATGTTAAAAAGACGATGAATAAAAGATCACTTTTGAGTGAAACATGTTCTTGAAATTGCTTTGACCCAAAAATGTTGTGGTAAATTGGCATATGTGAGCATAGTCCTCGTTGCTTCACATAGATACCTTTTAAGCCTTTCGAAAACACCATTTTGTTATGGTGTGTAAGGTGATGAAAAATTATGTGCTATTCCAAGATAAGTCAGAAATGAGTCAAGAACTTGATTCTTGAATTCTATGCCATTGTCAATTTTGAGCTTTCTCACTTTCTTTCACAGCCTGAGTTCAATATGCTTAATGAAATTGATCATTACTTGAGAAGTCTCAGACTTCTGTCAAAGAAAGTAAACCCATGTGAACCTTGAAAAGTAATCAACAATGACCACTATGTACCTCTTTTTGTTAAGAGTCTCAATAGTCAAAGGTCCTCAAAGATCAATATGAAGAAGTTCCAGAGGTTCGATGATATTCGAATCAATGACAATAGGATAACATTGACGATGTTGCTTCCCTTGTTCGCACACTGTACATAATGAATTGTTATCAAGTTTTAAAACTGGTAAGCCTCGAATAAGATCATTTACCACCAATTTGTTTAGATGAAATTCAAATGAGAGTCTTCGATGCCATAACCATCTTAGATTATATGACACCTTCGAAAGAAAGCATACAGAAGGAAATCCAATGATTAGCTTGATGTGAAGAGTGAACATATCTCCTTTCCTCTTCGACCTGAGAAAAATTTATTTGGTTTATTTATTTGAAATGACACTTCCTTCTTCATCGAAGACGACTTGATTACCAGTGCCCACAATAAGCTGCAAAATACCTATCAAGTTGTTGTGAAGACCTTCGACAAATGTCACTTGATTAACTATAAACTTCCCATTTGATACTTTGCCATTGCCTTTAACCTTGCATTTTTTATTGTTTCCGAATTTCACCAATTCAACATTTTCCAAACTTCTATAATCTCGCAAGTTTTCCTTCTTACCAATCATGTGACGTGAGCAACCACTATCGATGTACCAATGTTCATCATATTGCTCGTCACATAATGTTGGGTTTTGAGCATTCTAACACTCCAAAGTGTACATGTAACCCTAAATACCTTGGATCTATGTTTTTCTCTATTATACATGAAAATATGATCTTTCCAAGGTATTCATCCTAACTAGCATAATAACATTGATTTAAATGAATATATCAAGTTAGAATTACATACCTCTTTGATGTAGATTATCTTCATGAAGCTTGAGTGCCTAGTGCCCCAAGTGTGACACCTAAAATGGTTCATACAACACCAAATACACTTGGAATAACTTGAGAGAACATACACACTTCATGAAATCGGCTAGCCCTTCTCTAGATGATATTAGTCCTGATTAAGAATAAGATGCATATATAGTTAGGGTTACACCATGTAAACCCTATATGACATGACCTTTCATTTCCATGATCCATGGGTTCAAATACACCATGGAGCATCCATGGAGCATCTTATGGGTTTTAGCCCAACTTGACAATCCATGGAGCATTAGCCCACTATATAAGTATGGATGATTTACACAATCAACCCATATATTAAATTAGTCTTCTTTTGATCACTTAATTAATCCTAGATTAATTCTTGATCAATACTAATTAAATAATCTTATTAATATATTAGAACTTATAATATATTAACCAACCTTAAGTGTTATTTCTCTCATTATAGTCTATCCAAATGCATGATGCCATGCAACCCAAATGGACCATGCTGGGTCGGGTCAAATCTTACCAATTATAGTTATGGACTTAAACATTAATGCAACAGTCTCCCACTTGGATAAGTCTAAAACTATGATTGCGTATGACTTCAAGAACCAACTGGAAATCGTATCTCTCAAAAGCTTCTGTCGAACTCTGACCTTTGTCAATGACTTGTCCATTAGATAAGGGATCATATATTCCTCCAATCTAGATATCATATGGACTGAGACATGGATTATATATTCCTCCATTCCGATTTATGATGTGTGACTAATTGAACAAATCAAATCAATCCTGGCCCGGCTGAGCACTTCCATTTGTCATCATCAAATCATAGAGGGTCCCACAGATATCGCTTTTATCCCAAATGTAAAAGGAATGGATAAACTTTGACTCATATGCCTTGTTCTACTACTTGTTGAATCATACACAAAGGCATGTTTTATAACATCGAGTTACCGAATGCGTTTTCGTGCAATCAATGTACAACCAACTCATAGTAACAACTCATATCTCTAGGTTTGAAGAATATAAGATATTATCATCTCATGATCACTATGTTTTCTAAACACTAGTCATGCCATACACATTTCTGAAGTGATTCTTTTCTCCACATGGGAAACAGGGACTTTTTCTTTTCAAGGAGCTCAGTCTCCTTTCGCTTCATTTCCAACTCGGCTTGCTGCTTCTTGATGTTTTCTTCCAGTTCTTTTTCTAAAGATTTAACTTTCTGGAAGGGATTTGGTGGATTTTCAGCATATACATCATCTTCATTGTCTGTATCATCATCACCGATTTTCTTCTTCTTTTTGTCTTTATTGCTGACCGAAGCTACATTAACCTTCGGTCCAGCAGACAGTCCAGCTGATGGCTTTGATTTGGAAGGAGGAGGTTGCGATGACACTTTCTCTCCCCCTTGTTTTGGTTGGACCCCGGTAACCGGAACACCTTCAATGCGGCTAAGAACATCCAACGCCGGTCTGAGTTTTTCCGGCAAATGACGTCTCACTGTGATAGTGATGACCAGATCATGAGCCTCAACAAGATGAAGAAGGATTGGGTGAATGTCTCCAGCAGAACTCTTGATAACTTCCCTTTCTGACTTGAGGTCATTAAGGGCAGCCTCAGTAGAATGCAACTTCTGAGTTTGCAATTTGAGCTGGGAGGTACGTCGGTCAAGCTCATCCATAATTCTATTCTCCACAGCTAACTCCACTTCCAGTTGAGTTAAGCGATCGTTGGCATTAGAATGGAGTTTCTCGTTGGCTTGTTGAATGGCTAGGCATGCTGCTTCAAGGTTCGAGCGCTCAACTTGAATGGACTTTTGAAGGTTCTCGACTAAAGCGTTGACTAGTTTAGCATTTTTGGCAGCAGCACCCTACAACGAATCTTAAAATATGTGAGCTTCGGAGACTATTTTATCGACTTTTGCGGTCGCTTCCTTGCATTCCTTGGTGGAAGCATCAGCAACAATGGAGGCCTGTTGACATTGAGAAGTGGAGGCTACAATTGCCTTGGTTGCATCAGACAAGGTAGTGTTGTGTTCGGTGACAACTGAGGAGAATAAAGCCTTCAAGGCAGCTTCAGAATATGCCCCAGATGTAGAGGAAGAGGAGGAAAGCAGCTTGTCAAGCTTTTCTTTGACGGCCTTTAAATGACGTTTGGTAACTGGCTCATCGTCATTGTCAGCGCTCTGTACTCTATAAGGACTGAAGTATGTGGAATCAAACTGCAAATCCTCACCACCCAGTATAGGAGTTTTTTCAGAAGATTGCGTAGGAGATAAAGGTTTGGAAGAAGGTGGAGGTTTGGTTGTAACTTGTGGTTCAGTTGTGGCTGGAGGTTCGGTTGTGACTGGTGGTTCAAGAATAGTAGAGCGAGTTTGTGTGGTAGTGGTAGTATCTGTGAATATGGGAGTGGGAATGGGAATTGTAGTGGATGGTTGAGAGGTGAATACTCGGATTGTCACAGGGATAGGTGAAGGGGGATTGGAGCGAACTGGAATGTTTGGGGTAGGAGAGTGAGGTGGAGTATCACCTCAGCCCGAAGCCTCTTCTTATGAGCTTTTGCTCTCAGATTCCGATGGAGGAGCGTGTTTGTGCTTAGGAGGAACATATTCTGAATCGCTTGAAGATTGCAAAATAAGTCTCCGAGCCGGCTTCTTTTGCTTTTTCGGTTGAACCTGAGAAAGGGCAGGTTTATCAGTCTTTCGCTTCTTGGGGGTTTGACCCTTGGTATGTATGGAGACCTGTTCTCCCCTATGTGTTTTAGGCTTTTTGCCCCTCTTGGATGGCTTGTCAGCCTCCTCAATGGACCGAACCATTGCCTGCGTAAGGTCTTGTGGACCAGCTGATGGATGCTTCCTGTATTCTTGTAGAACATTACTCGATGCAGAAATACGACTGAGCATCGATTCAAGAATAGAGCCAATAAACGAAAACTTTGATGGATTAGTAATAATGATCTTCATCGTATTAAAGGTAGCAATGGATGAGAGCAGGGAATCCGCCATTATTGGAACACGAAGGCGGTCCATTGCCCATTGGGTGATAATAGACCAGAAACACCCATAGGATATCTTAGAGTTCCTGGATGAAGAAACCAGGATTTGAACCAACTGCTGCCATATGATGGTCGCATAATCGAGGTTACTACCGTGGTACAAATCGTAGAGTACCTTCATGAAGGATTTACTTGCACCATCGAAGCCGGCGTTTCGCTCAGACAGACCCTTGAATAGTAACGTAAAAAGACCATTCCATTGGGGAGGAAGACCGGACTTCTTGAACTTCGTAATAGTGGTTAGGGTTTCAGTATATCCCATCTGATAGAACATTGAAAATAATTGACCATTAGTAATGGAGTCGGGATTTACCAGAGAGGAATCTTGAGCAAGACCGATTAGGGCACAAAATCGATTCTTGGAGATGGAGGTCTTCTCATTGTGAAGTTCAAAGTGAATGCGTTCATTGATTTTGTCATAGAGGGCAGAAGAGTAGACAAGAGACAAGCACGACATGGGAACCACTTCAACTTTAGTTAGTGCTTCGACGAGTGGTGAGTATTTGAGACACTCAACCACGTACAACATATATGGCTCATAGATGAATGACATAATATCGATGATTAAATTCTGTTGAGGTTTGATGGTGATAAGATGTTGACGAACTGAGGTATCGTGAACTGAGGATGAGTCCGCCATTGAAGTAGCTTGAAGAAGATAGTGAACAGTTGCAAAAATCACCGGGTTTCTTTGAGAGGATTTTGGAATTGATAAAGGATGAGAGTGTGTCGTTCCAATTCCTTTTATAGGTACACTGAGGAGAGAGAAAAATTTGGCTGAAATCTTGGAAAATCTCATAAGTAGCGCCTGAGTTGATGGGTCTACAGGTGGCGTGCCAAGGATGACGCAGGAGAGAGAAAGAAACGTTCCCTTTTTCACCCCGTTTCATAAAATCCACTTTTTCAAATCTCCAAGTGTTTGGATAGCTGCTGAGTCAGTGTCCACTTTAACCTGATCATTTTGTATGACACTTGAATCTCTGTACCTGTAGTGCTTTAATGATCAATCGAAATCGGAACTAGAATTTGGAAAATTAAAATTTTCGTGCATAGGGTGTAAAATATAAGGAAATAAAACGATGTTTTAGGAATTATATGTGATGTCGAAATTTGACATAAAACAATTGATTCTAGGCAGAAATCACTTCCTTCAATGTTAAGAGAGACATTACAGTGCTTGCTTGGTTTCCCATGGAATAACCATCAATAACTTTTGGAGAAGGTTTGAAAGGCTTTTTTTAAAGGTTAAAGGGGGTTGCTTTTGCTTCAATTCATAATTTCGATACATAACATAAGACCGAATTTGAATGAAGTACTTGTGAGATCATTATGATCTATTGAACAAGTAGGTAGGATAAACTTTAGAGTAACAAGGAAAAGAGGAAATCTCAAAAAAAAAAAAAACTGGATCTTTTAGGATTAGAGAAGCGTTGGTGAAAGGCAAACTCATAAAGATCATTCAAAAGAAAAAGGAGATTTCATAGGGTAACAAGTAAGATCTTGAATCGTTAGATTCACCGTCAATTCATTAGTGGTGTTGAACTTTTGGTTTCACTTAGTACATAGTAGCATGAGACTAAGATCATGAACACAGATGTTGTATAACCATAAACTTCAGTTGTTAAGACTGAAAGTATCAGGGGTTATATTGATGAAACGAATTATAATGGAGAAAGATGATAGAGATGGTATAAGAAGCGAAAGTACCTCTGCATTGAAGAAAAGAAGGACCAAGCAGAAAACTCTAAACTCAATGTGAGTAGAGTAAGATAGCTCATGATTAGATTGAATCATATAGCCTGGATTGGGAAAACATGATTGGTATATATCATGTTATTAAGGCTTCACTCAAAATCTGTCATGCCTTTAGTCAACATACAACAACATGCTTCTAGGGACTCCTAACTAGGAAACCTATTTACGATTGAAAATGCCTTAAAAAAATGAACAAGTGCAGAAGGACCGAACCCGAAATAGATCGAACACTCGGTTCATTTCGGTTCATGGACCAACTTCACCCGAAATAGACCGAACCCGATTTGGACCGAACCCGAAATAAACCGAACGTTCGGTTCATTTCGGTTCGCTCAATTTCACTTGTTACCTTTAGGAGAGCGAAGGCAATTTCGCTACAGACTTGGCTTGCATCATTCCTAGAACTTGTAGAATCTTATTGAAGCTTGCTTCTGGTAAGGCCTTCGTGAATATGTCTGCCAATTGATCAGTCGTTCTAACGAAGGGAATTTCTACGTTACCATGTTCGACGTGATCTTTGATGAAGTGATATCTCAGAGCTATATGCTTCATCTTTGAGTGTTGTACTGGGTTGTGACAAATCCTAATTGCACTTTCAGAGTCACAATATAGTGTGATTTTCTTCATGTTTAACCTATAATCCATTAGTTGACTTTGTATCTATACGACTTGAGATGTACAGGATGCTGCAGCAATGCACTCGGATTCTGCAGTGGATAACGAAACACGTGTCTGTTTCTTGGATTGTCAACTGACTAATTTTCCATTAAGAAATTGACATCCTCCTGTGCTACTTTTACGATCCAATCCACAACCACCCAGATCTGCATCTGAAATGCTTGAATGAAGAATCCAGAGTTGGCTGGATACCATAGGCCGAGAGAGGAGGTTCGCTTTAGATATCGAAAGATGTTCTTCACTGGTTGAAGATGAGGTTCTATAGGGTTGGCTTGAAATCATGCACAGTAACAGACAGAGAACATGATGTCAGGTCTACTGGCTATGAGATACATCAGAGATCCAATCATCTGCCTATATAGGGTTACATCGGTTGCTAGTTTCTCCAAGGATGGTATGAGTTTAGTACCAAAAGCAATAGGCACTTTCACTTTGGAGTCTCCCATCATTCCAAACTTGGTTAGCAAAGTCTTGCTATATGCTTCCTGATTGATAAAAATGCCTTCGGGTCCCTGTCTAATGTTTAAACCAAGGAAAAAGTTAATTAGACCCATTGAGTCATCTCAAATTTAGTTTCCATCAGCTTTCTGAATTCCGCTGTTAAGCTAGGATCCGTGGAGCCAAAGATGATGTCATCAACTTAAATTTGAACTATCATAAGGTGGTTACCTTCTCACTTACGAAAGAAGGTTGGGTCAACCGAACCTTGTTTAAATTTAGACATTTTTAAGAAACGAGTAAGAGTTTCATACCATGCTCTGGGAGCCTGTTTAAGACCATATACTGCTTTGTCAAGACTATAACAGTGATATGGATACTTCTCGTTCACAAAGCTTGGAGGTTGCTCAACATATACGGTTTCTTCAAGTTCACCGTTGAGGAAAGCACATTTGACGTCCATTTGATAGATTTCAAAGTTTTTGTGGGCAACATACACAAGAAAGATACGAACATATTCTAATCTTGCCACAGGAACGAAGGTTTCTTCATAATCAATTCCTTCTTCCTAACAATATCCTTTGACGACCAGCCTCTCTTTGTTACGAATGATGTTCCCCTCTTTGTCCATCTTGTTCCTGAATACCCATTTGAGACCGACAACCGAAGCATCCTTAGGAGTTGGAATAAGATGCCATACCTTGTTTCACTCAAACTCATTTAACTCATCCTGCATTGCTTGAACCCAGTCTGAATGATCAAGAGCTGTGTTGACAGTTTTTGGTTCAATTTTAGAGACGAATGAGTTGAACATGCAGAATTCTACTTTTGAAAAAAGTGCAGCCTATTTTGCTTTGATTTGAGAGCGAGTTAACGCTTTTTCCGATGTTTCCCCATTAATCTGAGTTTGCGGATGATCTTTGGTCCATTTAATAAGTGGAGGAAACGTTGGATCATAAATTGGATCCAGTTCAGCATTTACTTCTTCCCCCAGTTCAGACATGAGGTCATCATCACCAACATTGGTGCTCTCCCTCTCGAAGAATAAGCCCTGTTCAGGACTAGCATTTATATCTTCTTCAATGACCAGAATTTCAGTGGAGCTAGAAGAATTTGGCGATGATTTCTCCCCTGGAATGAAGGACCATGATCGTGAGGAGTAGAGGAACCCTCCTCCTGGACAGTAGGATGATCATGTGAAGGTTCGTTTGCGTTTGCGCCTTCGGTGTCTTTGGATTGATTTTCAGCCATCTTCTTACCAGCATCTTCTATAACTTCTTTTAGATTATCAACTTTGATGTCTTTGGCAGTTGATTCAGAGTCAATCGCCTTTTGAGGCTCATCGAACAAGAGCATGAATTGGTCGAAAAGATTCGAGATGGAGACGGTGACCTGACCATTTTTGGAAAATATATCTTGTGATGCATCTTCTGTTGATTTCAGCTTCTGAACATAACTACCATCAAAAGTGACATAGTATGTTTCTTCAATTTTCTTCGATCATTTATTGATAACTCTATATGCCTTGGAGTTCAGGTAATAGCCTAAGAAAATTCCTTCATCTGCCTTTACGTCGAACTTGTTTCGATTCTCTTTGGAGTTGAAAATAAAACATCTTGAACTGAAGAGATGAAAGAATTTCATGTTTGGTTTTCGATTGTTCAGGATCTCGTAAGGAGTAATTGAGAATCGTTTATTCAAGAATGATCGATTCTAAGTATAACGTGCAGCCGCGATTGCATCAGCCCAGAAGTACAATGGCAAGGACGCGAAAAATAACATGGTACGAGCAGCTTCACATAGTGACTGATTTTTCCTTTCAACAATGCCATTTTGCTGCATAGTATAGGGTGCTGAGAAGTTGTGAGTCGTCCCCTTTTCAGCAAGAAAGCATTCAAAATCTTTGTTTTTGAATTCTAGGCCATTATCACTACTTATATTACAAACAACCTTTCGTAGTTGCATCTCGATTTGTTTAATGAAGAGCATGAGCTTTGGAGTTGCTTCAAACTTTTGCTTGAGAAAGAAAACCCACATAAACCTCGAGAAATCATCCACAATAACTAGAATGTATTTTCTTCTCCCAATGCTTTCGATGGACGAGGGACCACATAGATCAATGTGCAATAAATCCAGTGGTTCTATTACCTTGGTATTGATAATAGAAGGATGAATTTTCCGACTTTGCTTTCCCATTTCACATACAGCACAGAGATGTTCTTTATCGAATTTCAGAACTGGCAGCCCTCGAACATGATCACCTAAAACTAATTTGTTGATGTCCTTGAAGTTCAGGTGAGAGAGTCTTCTGTGCCATAACCAGCTTTCATCGGAGTGAGCCTTTGTGAGTAAATAGACAGCTCGTTTACCTCTTATTGGATTAAGGTTTAGTGGATACATTTCTCCTTTTCGCTTGGATTTTAATAGAACGTTGCTTGACTTCTTGTCGACAATTTCTGAGCCTTCATCTTTGAGTGATACTTTTAACCCGGTACCAACCACCAACTGTGATACACTGATGAGATTGTGTTGGAGCCCTTCAATGTATGCAACCTTCCTTATATAGGATTCGCCATTAGTGATCATTCCGTAGCCTTTAATAGTTCCAAAAGAGTTGTTGCCATACTTTACAATACCGCCATCTTTGAGAGAGCGAAACTCTTTTAGTTCCTCCTTCCTTCCTATCATGTGATGCGAGCAGCCACTATCAATGTACCATTCTTTGTCAAACTTCTCGTCACGTATAACCTGCAAAAAATTAAGCAGATTTAGGAACCCAAAGTTTCTTGGGTCCTTGTGAGCCTTTTACAGGACATGGTATTGTAAGAGAAAAATCAACCATATATGTGCATTTAATTAAAGTTGTTTCATCTTTTTCTTTTAATGGTGAAAACTTCAATTTTTGTTGACTTAGGAGGACTAGGGCTTTTGACAGAAGGACTGGAATTTAGAGATTTGGAATTAGGAGAGACATTAGGTTCTTGGTTTTTGTGATCAGACTTGTAGGCTTGAGGACCGAAATTGTTATTACGTTTGCCATTGGATGA
Source organism: Lactuca saligna (assembly GCF_052625555.1). Classification (NCBI taxonomy): domain Eukaryota; kingdom Viridiplantae; phylum Streptophyta; class Magnoliopsida; order Asterales; family Asteraceae; genus Lactuca; species Lactuca saligna. The sequence continues at coordinate 145,806,902 of NC_136417.1, forward strand.
GGAACCGAAACTCTCCTTTCGGTTGTTGTAGGATGATGGATCGAAATAGCTCTTTCGGTTGTTGATGGAAGATGGACCAAAATAATCCTTTCGGTTGTAGTAGGATTTGGGACCGAAACTACCCTTTTGGTTGTTGATGGATGATGGACCGAAACTACCCTTTCGGCTCTTTTCAGTCGTTGGGCCGAAACCACCCTTTTGGTTTTTGATGGATGATGGACCGAAACTACCCTTTCGGTTGTTTTAAGTCGTTGGGCCAAAACCACCCTTTCGGATCCTATTTGTTGAAGGACCGAACTCATCCTTTCGGTTCTAGTTGGTCGAAGGACCAAAACCGTCCTTTCGGTTCCTGTGGATTAAAGGACCGAAACTTCCCTTTCGGTTCATTTTGTTTTCTTCTGATTTTTGCTTCTTTTCAATCCTTACAAAATCAGGATTCTGAGAGTTCCAAAAACGTTTTCTTTCGGAAAGATTATTCTTGTACCTTACATTTCGTTGATGCTTTCGATCAGCAACCTGTTTTGGATTTCTATGAATGTTGGCCTTTCTTTTAGAAGCATGAGCACATCATTCATTCTTTGTTGAAGAAGTATCACTAGTGGTTTGCACAGGTTCATCTAAAGGAGTTTTAGTTCTGATTGTACTCAACACATCATACTTTGCAAGCTCATTTAGGGGTTCAGGTATGTATCTACCTTTTACTCTCCATGAGGTTTTCTGGGAAAGACCCTTCGTCTCATCTGCGTTGTCTGTTGGGGCTGACCAGATGAATTCATCGCATCTACTAACATTATCTTCTTCTACCATAGCGGTTAGTTCTGCAGTTTGTTGTTGAGTGATACCCTGCACTGTGTAGACTTGGTTTGGAGTGGTATGAACCTTTTGGTATACAACATATTTAGCTTTGAGGGATTTGGAGTTGTTAGTAGAGGAACAAGCGAACTCAACAAAGTTTTCAGAAATTAGGTTCTTATTGGAATTGGGTTCGTTTTTGGCTAATTCAGAACAGTCTACCAAATCTTCTACAAAAATTCCACTCATGTCATCATCCTCATTAAGTTCAGATGTATTTTCAACATCAATTTTGTTTTCTAAACTCAAGTTGGCATTCAAAGAGTCAAATTTTTGTATATTTCGGCTCTCAATTTGAATTTATCATTTTCATCTAACAGATTTTTGAGCATGTCCTTGTGGGCCTTGGACTTTATGTAGGATTCAATTTTGTCCAGACCTATTTTGTATGCAGGGGAAACTTTGTCCGAAGACACAATACTTTCACAAGTGTTGGCTTCAACATCAATTTCATCCTCCTTTAATTCAAGGAAAGGTAAAATCATACGATGTAGCTTCTTCCCTATTTCACAATCAAGATGCAACTGAGTGATGTTAAAATAAGGTCTCTTTGCAATTAAACAAAAAACATTTCTCTGCTTGAGAAGTTTAAGATTGTCTCTCTGTAAATAAATAGAATCATCTTTAGATCTAATTAATTCCTTTTCCTTTTGCTCGATCCACATTCCTCGTTCCTCACTCTTTGATGAAATCCTGCTGATTTGATCAGTTTGGTTAGAATTTGTGACATGGGTTTGGGTGAGACTGCTACTTATGCTAGAAAATTTTGACTTCAAATTATTTAATTCCTTTTCATAATTATTAGCAGGTATTTTTAGAGAAGCAAGAATATCATGTACCTTTTTGATCAACTCATCACATTCGTTGATCTGAAAACTGACAGGCTTGGCAGCAAAACATCTGTCCTCTCGCTCTCTTTCCTCTTCAACTCCCCCATCAGTTGTGTATCCTCTCATTTGGGATACACCCTCGGTCACTGCAAAACATCTTCCCATTAACTACTCTGCTTTTTCCATCATAACTTTTTTGTGAGTAGGCTTCCTAACTTCATCATCCTCCGAATCTGTGGACCAGACCTCCACACCTCCAAACTCAGCATTGTTGTTTGAACCCTGCACGATTAAAGCATTCATAGTAGAGTTATTAACAACAGACTTTCTTTTCTTTATCTCCTCCAATCTTCTCAGGAGGCTCGCTTCCTCGTCATCTTCACCTGTCTTCTCTTCTTTCTTTCTCAGCATGCAGTCTTTAGCAAAATGATTTTTTCCTCCACAGTAATGATAGTCAAATCCTGAGTCGCCTCCAAGTTTAGCTTCCTTCTTTGACTCTTCTGATTTTGATCCCATCTTTGGTTCCTCCTTGATCCGTTCGATGCTATAACTTCCCTACCAGTTTCGGTTCTTGTTGGCTGGGAATTTCTTCTTGATGAATTTTTTGGGGTTTGACACCATCATTGCATATTCTTCTCCAGTTAGATCAAAATCTGCAAGATCTAATTCCTCTTATTCTTCAACCAAACTCTTTCCTTTTGAGACAAGAGCTAAGGAACCAAGACCTAAAACTACATTCATTTCCTTCAATAAGGCATTCTCATGGGATTTTAAAATACCCACAAGTTATCCCAGAGAGTATGACTTGAATTGTTCATGAGCTTTGACAGTGGACACAACGGCCATCCATTCAGGTCTGAGAGCATTCATGAAAGTGACCTTTTGTTCAATCACCTTTCTTTCAATCCCATGCTTGATCATCTTACTCAAAAGATGATTGAAACGATCGAAAGTTTGGATAAGTTTTTCTTCAGGCTTTTGCTTAAAGTCGCCAAACTCTGATAACAGGAGGGTTTGAATAGAGTGTTCCAGATCTTCATCTGTGGAATATAATTCCTTCAATCTATCCCAGATATCCTTAGCTGTAGCACAGGAACTTACCAAATGAAACGTATCCGATTGCAACGCAAACCGTATCATCCTTAGAGCTTTGATGTTTCACTGAAACTTCTCTTTTTCGTTCTGAGGAATGTCTTTGACGACATTGATAAGTTGATTGTATTATTTCTGCATTTTTACAATCTTTGATGTGCTAGAATGAGCAAATGGACCTGAAGTGATTGCTTCCCAGATTAGATACCCATTGTCCTCCGATCCAATCACGTAATCTTCGAAATGATGCGTCCAGACTTCATAGCCTTGCGTATACAAGATCGATATTCTTGTTGTAGATCCTATGCTGTTCGAAATATTGATCGGATTGGTCTGTGTATCATCCATGGATATGTAAATACTTTTGATCGATAACCTATAAAAGATCAGATTTGTAATATTTCGTTAGGGTTGGATTAACAAATAATGAGATACGTCAATAAAGAGTGACGGCTTGATTAATGTCAATTAATGCAGAATTAAACCCTATGAGCTCCTACGATAGAAGATTTGTGTATGGATTACACAGTCTCCTGCTCTGATACCAATTGATGAGTTATAAACTCTTAGATCGATTAGATCTTTCACATGTATGACGAAAGTAATCAAATGATTTATGAATAATATGAGTATGAACACAAAACAGAATCAAACTTATGCTTATGATCAAACAAAGTCACACCTCAGTAGACCTTGATAAAGAACTTCCGCTGTAGAGGCGAGCAAGGGTTTTCAATAGATCTGAAACGAAAACAATCAAAAAGCTACCTCCTAAAGTCTGCATGCATGCAGCTTATATACTAAACCCTAATGCTAAATTATGCACGGATGGACAGACCCAATACCGGCATTCAAACTGGGCTATGGACCGAGCCCATGACGCAAACCAATAGACTCAACATTTTGTTTTAGAGCGGGTTTATTATTAACAAAAGACTTATTTTGTGATACAGGCTGAACTTGTTTAATCACTTTCTGAAATAAGATTTTTGAGAAATATCTTTTTGTTTCTTCAAAGACTTAATATTTTTCCAATAAACATTGTTTCGAGCTTTCGATATCAAGGTGCCTTCTTCTTTGGAAACTTTTTGAATTTCATCATTGAATATTTGATCTTTAGTATTTTGATTTTGAGAAATTGGTTCAGTTGTTTGTTTCTTATCAATTGCTTTGTCTTTCTTAACTTCCCAATTTCTTTTTGGTTTTTTCCTATGAAAAGTGGACGAGTTTTTGTTAAGATTGTTTTCAACCGTGCTTTTATTTCAGAAAAACCATTCTTTCAAAACTGCCTTATTATCATCAACAATAATTTTGTTGATTTCAGGTTTCACTTTATCTCCATTTCCTGAGGTAACAAACAGTTGATTGGGAAACACCACATTATCCGTGCATTTGAAATTTGGATAAACTACAGAGTTTGATTCAAGATAATGAGGACCTTTTTCCTTCATCACTTTTTCGAATTTCTCTATTTCATCATACACTTGATCAACAATAATTCTGGGAATAGTTGTGTCACTTGAACCAGGTTCGTCATCATTATCATTATCAGTTTGACTATCTTCGTAAATCACACGATCATAGTCATGAACTTTTGATGTTGAGGGTTTGTCAGTGTTAACCAAAGAATAATCAAAAATTTATTTACCCTTGCTTATTAAAGTGACATTAATGATAGATAACTAAGAACAATCAACAAATTCCTCTACCTCAATTTCACTGGTAGTGTCAGAATCATCTTCAATATCAACAAAATTGTGTTAAGAGTCAGATGTCGAATTCTCAGTATTTTTCAAAATCTTTATTTGTTCAGTTTTGGACAAAGTCTCATTCACAAATATGTAATAAATCACTTTCATTTAAACATTCATCTATCTTCACAATACCATATGCATATGAGTCATTTGGGACCTTGTCAAACTCAGAAATCTTTTTCTCACAGTTATAGGAAGTCGAATATATCTTTTCCTTTTCAAATGTCAAAAAGGGTAAAAGTTTCCTATGTTGTTCATAAGTTATGTCCAATGAATGATGTAAATCAATCAATTTAGCATATAGTCTTTTGCCCGAATTACAATAGATCTTGCATAGTTTTTGATGGATTTTAGGAAAAACATACAATCCTATGTGTGCATGCAACCCTAATTGAAGCTCTAAGTTTTATCTAATTGAACATACAATAATGAACAACAAAGTATAAACCATAGATCTATGGATAATAATTTAAAGTCACATAAGAAGGATTACGGTACATACCTTTTAGATTGTTATTGTAAACAATCTTGAATCCTTTCTTGAAAGACCTTTGGTAGCAACCGCCACAACTGTCGCACCTTTAATGGTTCACAAAAAAACTCAAGCAACCTAAGAATACTATATATAGAGAGAAGTAGATCAAAATTTCGGCCAAGGAAGTTAGAATGAAGGGTTAGGACGATATTTAACCCTAAGGATGGTTTATATAGGTGTTAGGAAGGTATTGGATAAGGCAGGTATATCTAAGTTAACCTAATCCCTTAACTTCCTCCCTAAGTCATCCAAGGCACCCTTAGAGCCCAATAAAACCCTAGGAGCATCTAGAATTCATTCCCCCTACTATAGGGAGGTTCTAGAATTTCCCAATGCTCAGCTATTGAACACTGTCACCTTTAGTCCCTATAGTTTTAATTAATTCCTTTAATCCCAAAAATAATTCCAAATTAATTTCTGATTAAATATTAATTAAACAATATGATTTCTAATTAATATATTATTTCCATAATACATTTATAGATCAATCATTTTGATTTCTAATTAATTTATTAACCATGTAATAAATTAATAAATTATTATTCTCACTCTAAGAATAGCCTCCCACTTGGATAAGTCTAATAACTATAACCGCCTACACAACTACCAAATTGATCAGGAAATTGTAGCTACCAAAATCCACTGTTGAACTCTGTCATAGTTAGTAACGTGTCCTTAGATAAGTGATCGAATATTCTCCTGTTTTACAAGATATCATATACACATGAGACATGGATTATAATCATACTATTTGTCAAAGATTTTTGTTGAGTATATTTGTGTTGCGTCTTGGGCTGAGTATTTTGTATACGGATTGGGCCTGTCCATCCATGTCTATCTAGATTAGTTACATAGTCATCTAGATTAATTGTTAGGGTTATAGTATGTCACTCCCCCAAACCAGAACGGTGGAAACATTCGGGGGCGGAGGACGTCATATTCAGTATCATAACAGTTCATAGAAAGGAAAGTACACACCACCATACATATATAAAGGTTTTAAAAATGTTTACATAATTGTATTCATTACATGTTCAAAAGATAAATACATAAACATCTTTCAAAAGAAGTAATTAATGCCAACGCGTCAATCCCAAAAGTTTATTTCCAAACCTGCTTAGCGGTTCCCTAAGAATACAAGTTATTTCAAAGAGAAAGTGCCAACAATTAAGTTGGTGAGTTCGTAAGTGGTTTAGAAAAATTGAATGCCATTCCAAAAGGGGTGTATATTTTCCAAGAAAATCCCTTATTTTCTTATAAAAGTATGAAATGCATGAGAGTATTTGTGTTTGAAAAATGTAGATAGTTGAACCAAGAAAATCCCTTATTTTCCTAATAGTTGTTTAATGTTCAAGAATAAAGATTGGAAGCAAGTCACATGCTTTTAAACATAGATCTATATAATAAATCTATCAGAGGATTTCAGTTTGTTAGATAAAGAATAGTTTTAATAACTACTCGTTCATCAATCAGAAGTACTATAATAATTGTGTATCCGATGAATTTTATAACCATACTAAACATAATATGCCTTTAGCGACGTTCTTCAGGCGTCGCAGCGTTATGACAACTGTCACCCCAAAGGACGAACTGTAGCTAACAGTCAGGGCGCGGGATCATGACTTCCCATATAGATCTATACACATTTGACACGTTCTCCTAACGGGAGACTCTGGTTATAGATAGGACTTGCGGCATTACTTTCTAATAAGAAAGTAGTGTTTGAAGATATACACGTCTCATGGATTCTCAACGAAGTCTGTATTAAAGTGATAGTTTTGTATGCAAAGTTTATCCTTTTTTACAATGTTTGACAAAGCATAAGTCATAAGTTTTTAGAATGTATAAAACGAATTAGCAACGAAAGGTACTTTGAAATCACTATATGCTTTGTATAAGTCTAATGCACGCAAAGTATGACAAGAGTTTTCCATAGTAGTAAGGAATTACAAGTGATTTATTCGATAAAACAAGTGAAGTGAAACTTTATAAAATACACGATAATAACCGTATGTTTACTTGTATTCCCCCCTTATAGAGTATAAAAGCATTTAAAATGTATTTAAAGTGTGTTTGAAAGGGGTATGAACTCACTTGATAGTTTGAAGAAGGTGTGACAAAAATCGAGCAGAACTTTGGCTTGAAAAAGCGGATTTTCTCGGGATTTATCGGGAGTAAAATCGACCTTCGGGACTTGCACAAAATGACCAGGGCTTCAGGGTAGTGCGAGCACGGAAAACAAGGCAAAACGCAAGAAAAGTGAGAGAGAATGAGCAATTTTTCTGGGAACCCTCGCATCCCTTTTATAGGAGGCTGGAACCGCCTCGGTACGCGGGGCGTACGCGTACATCACACATGACCGAGTCCTTGACTGCCTCGGACTTCGGATGGGACGGGGGGGGGGGGGGTAGGCTCGCATAGGGGCGACGTGGATGATCCGAGGCCAAGGCCTTGAGTACACTAGGCGTACTTGTGTACGCATGGCGTACTTGCGTGACTCAGACTTCGGATAATACCGAAGTTTTCAACAAAAATATATATTAATTATATATCAAACTTCAAAAATTCATATCTCCTTCATACGAACTCCGTTTTTGACGTTCTTTATATCCACGCGTAGGTGAGACTAATATCTACAACTTTAATTTAGATTCCGTCGACAAATTCCAAAATTATTTTTATTATTTATTTATTAAAATGACATGATTAAGGAATTTCTTTAAAAATTCATAACTTTTTCATACGACGTCCGATTTGAGCGTTCTTTTTTTGCACGTTTGTAGTTTAACGATATCTATGACTTTCGTTTAGACACCTAAGGTCAAAAAGTGTTTTATTGAAACTTTGTGTTTTTACGTAACTTCGTATCGCCGGTTTTTGTCGGAAAACTTAGAATGGTCATAACTTCTTCGTTATAACTCAGATTTTTGTGTTATTTATATGTTTGGAAACCTTATGACGATATTTACTACATAGCATACTCCAAACAGAGCTTTTGAATACTTCATTTTTCAATGATATTCTAATCCCTTTTTCAAAGAGGTTACAAGACTCGATCTTTGATGACCTGAAATGACGGGTTGTTACATCATCCCCCCGTTAGAGGGAATTTTGTCCCAAAATTTTAATACAAAAGAAAAGTTTTAGGGGCTGAGGAAGAGGTGTGGATACTTCTGTTGCATTTGATCTTCTCATTCCCACGTGAACTCAGGTCCCCTCTTAGCATTCCATCGGACCTTTACTATTGGATTGCGGCCCTGTTTAGTTCGTTTAACTTCCGTATCCATGATCTCGACGGGTTCTTCCACAAAGTTAAGATTTTCATTTAGTTCGATTTCATCGAGTGGAATTACAAGTGTTTCTTCGGACAAACACTTCTTCAGGTTCGATACGTGGAATACTGGATGTACTTTGTTAAGCTCGATTGGAAGTCGGAGTTTGTAGGCCATTGGACCAACTCTTGAAATGATTTCGAAGGGTCCAATGTACCTAGGATTTAGCTTCCCACGTTTTCCAAAGCGTATCATGCCCTTCCAGGGTGAGACCTTCAGTAGTCAACGATCGCCAATCTGAAATTCCAAGGGTTTACGTCTTTTGTCGGCATAGCTCTTTTGCCTATCCCTTGAGGATTTCAGTCGTTCTCGTATTTGCACAATCTTTTCAGTAGTTTCTCTGATGATCTCCAGACCAGTGAGGGTGCTATCAGGGACTAGACCTTTTGCTAATTGTGTGTCGCCCACTTCCGTCCAGCACAGAGGTGATTTGCACTTACGGCCGTAAAGGGCTTCAAATGGAGCAGTCTTGATACTAGTATGATAACTATTGTTATAAGAGAACTCGACAAAAGGTAAGTGAACATCCCATGCCTTACCAAAGTCGATTACACATGCTCGCAACATGTCTTCCAAGGTTTGGATCGTCCTCTCACTCTGTCCGTCAGTTTGGGGGTGATAGGCTGTACTCATGTCCAATCTTGTTCCCATGGATTTTTGCAATGATTGCCAGAATCTGGAAGTGAATCTGCTGTCTCTATCCGAGATGATAGACATTGGAACTCCTCGGATGTAGATTCTCGATAGATTTTCCATTTTATCAGTTTCCTTGATCGGTAAGAAATGAGTGGACTTGGTTAATCTATCGACGATTACCCAAATAGTATCTTGGCCACCCTGAGTTTTGGGCAGTTTCATTATGAAGTCCATGGAAATCTGCTCCCATTTCCACTTAGGTATTTCAGGTTGTTAGAGTAGCCCTGAGGGTTTCTGGTGTTCTATTTTTATCTTGGCGCAAGTCAAACACTTGCTCACATACGTAGCGATCTCCGCTTTCATATTTGGCCACCAGTAGAGTTGCTTGAGATCTGGATACATCTTGTCTGACCCGGGGTGTACGGAGTATGGAGTCTCGTGTTTCTCGCTCATAACTACCTCTCTGAATCCACCAAACTTGGGTGTCCATATTCAGTTCATGAGGTAGCGTGCTCCATCACTGTTGATTTCTAAGTTCTTGTCCATTCCCCTAAGGGTCTCACCTGTCACGCTTTCGGGTTTCAAGGCCTCTATTTGAGCTTCCTTGACTTGTGCTGACAGGTGCGAATGGATCGACATGGCTAATGACTTCACTCTTCGGCCAGAGTACTCCTTACGACTAAGGGCATCTACCACGACGTTTGCCTTTCCCGGATGATAGCGAATCTCACAGTCGTAGTCGTTGAGCAATTCGACACAACGTCGCTGTCTCATGTTTAACTCTTTCTGGTCGAAGATGTGTTGGAGGCTCTTGTGGTCTGTAAAGATAGTTCACTTGGTGCCATATAGGTAGTGTCTCCAGATTTTAAGAACGAAGACCACCGCCCCAAGTTCTAAGTCATGAGTGGTGTAGTTAACCTCATGCATTTTCAGTTGTCGTGAGGCATATGCAATAACCTTTCCCCTCTGCATTAGCACACAACCCAGCCCTTGCTTCGAAGCGTCGCAATACACCACAAAATCTTCGGTCCCCTCTGGAAGAGAAAGGATGGGTGCACTGCAAAGGGCCCGTTTCAAAGTCTGAAATGGAGTATCTTGCTTTTCTCCCCAGTTGTAGGCCACACCTTTCTGGGTTAAAGCGGTAAGAGGCTTTGCGATGCTGGAGAAATTCTAAATGAACCTTCGATAATAACTATCAAGACCTAGAAATTGGCGAATTTCTGTTGGTGTAGTTGGTGCAGACCAGTTTTTGATAGCCTTGATTTTTTATGGATCCACGTGGATTCCTTCCTTGCTGACCGCGTGACCGACGAAGTCCACCTTTCTAATCCAAAACTCACATTTTGAGAATTTTTCATACAGTCTCTCAGTCTGTAATGTCTCTAAGACTTACCTCAGATGTTGACTATGCTCTTCTTTATTCTTTGAATAAATGAGTATGTCGTCTATGAATATTATCAAAAATTTATCCAAGAATGGACGACATACCCGATTCATTAGATCCATGAATACGGCCGGGGCATTGGTTAGTCCGAACGGCATCACTACGAATTCGTAATGTCCGTATCTTGTTCGGAAGGCCGTCTTGGGAACATCACTCTCCAGGACTCGCAGCTGGTGATATTCCGACCTTAGATCGATCTTGGAGAAGTAGTTGGCTCCTTGGAGTTGGTCAAATAAGTCATCGGTTCGGGGTAGGGGGTATCAGTTCTTGATGGTAAGTTTGTTGAGTTCTCAGTAGTCGATGCACATCCTGAATGATCCATCCTTCTTTTTCACGAATAACACGGGTGCTCCCCATGGCGAGAAGCTCGACCTGATGAATCCTTTTCCAAGTAGCTCATTCAGTTGGCTGGATAGCTCTTGCATCTCTGCCGGGGCTAATCGATAGGATGCTTTGGCTACTGGGGTAGCTCCGGGAACCAGATCGATTCTGAACTCGACTAGTCTCATGGGAGGTACTCCCGGAAGGTCCTCGGGAAAAACATCGGGAAAATCGCATACATCGGTCACATTCTTGACGTCTTGGACTTCGCGTTTCACATCTACAACATGTGCCAAAAATGCATCACACTCCTTGCGTAGGCACTTTTGAGCTTGGATACTTGAGATGATACGAAGATTGGTACTGGGTTTGTCGCCCAAGACAATGAAAGTTTCGCCGGTTGGCAGATTAAGGCGAACGGCCTTATCGTAACATAAAATGTATGCATGATGAGAACTTAGCCAATCCATGCCAACGATGACATCGAAACTCTTAATCGAGACTGGCATGAGGCTGATTGAAAAGGGATTATCATTTAAAGTTAGGGTGCAGTTTAAGTATATCTCCTTAGTGCCTTCGGTTTTCCTGTTGGCCATTTCTACTATGAATGGTTCACTTAATGATTGTGGTATTGATTTTAGCAGGCCTTTAAAGTCGTGACTCACAAAACTCCTTTCTGCTCCACTATCAAACAAAATGCATGCATACGAGTTATCGAGAAGAAACGTACCCGTAACAACAGTAGGGTCCGCAATGGCTTCATTTTGTCCCATTGCGAAAACTCGGCCCCTTCTGCCGGTATTCCGGTTGTTTGCCTTTGGGCATTCCCTGCGGTAGTGCCCCGTGTCTCCACACTCAAAGCAGGCACGACTTACTCTGGTATTAGCAGTGGGGGTGGATGGTTGGGTTGGCTCTTTGCAATAGCGGGCTGTATGTCCCTTCTTATTGCACCTGGTGCATTGAAGATCATGGCAAGGACCGTGGTGGTGGAATTTGCATTGGTTGCACTTAGGAAGTTTCCCATTATATGAGCTTGTGGGGGTAGGATTGGCAGGTACAGTCATAGCGTGGGTCGCTACTACTTGTTGTTTCTTGGGGTTCTCGTGGAAGGTTTGTCCCCTCCTCTTGTTCCAGGGTCTGCTCTGGCCCTGAGCCTCCTTAGATGGATTTGCGGTTGCTGCAATGGTACCCTGTTTTACTCCGTGGTCGATGAGTCGCTGATCCAGGCGTTTAGCGTTGTTGTAGGTAATAGGGTTGGAAGCTAGGACATACCCTTGAATCTGGGGTGACAACCCCCAAATGTACCTTTCAACCTTCTTTGATTCTGGGTTGATCATGGTAGGGCACAATGCAGCGAGGTCGTTGAACCTAGGTGTGTAGGCGACTAGGTCAAACCCAATCATTTTCAAATTCCAGAGCTCCTGCTCAAGCTTTTGCACTTCGCCCCTTGGGCAGTATTCTTCCAGTAGTAGAACCTTTAGATCCTCCCAACTCATGGCGTTGGTGACAGTGAGCATCACTGAATTCACATGGCTTTTCCACCAAGTGAGGGCTCGATCTATGAAGATGCAAGTAGCAAATTTAACCTTGCTTGTTTCTTGGCATGAGCAGATCTCGAAAACTGTTTTGGTCTTTTTGAACCATTGCATTAGTGCAATGACTCCTCCAATTCCATTAAAAGTTTTTGGCTTAGCGTTAGAGAACTCCTTGTAAGTACATTCTCTTACTTGACCACGATCAGTGCCATGATTTGAATGATTCGTGCTGCTACCTGCCCCTCCATTTCCATTGGAGTTTATTTGAGAGAGGGCTGCAGTTATTGCTGCTGTGATAGCAGCCTAGACCATGGCTGGATCATAAGTTGGTGGTGGAGGTGGTGGTGGTGCCGTGCCCGGTCTGGGCCTTAGGTTTGGACGAGGAGGCATCGCGCTGCCAAAAGAAAATGAAAGATTTATAAGTTTTGGTAGTTCATAGTTGAATGATATTGAGTTAACTTTTAATAGTTTAAGAAATTGGGTTTGACCAACACAGGGTTTTGAGCTTGAAAATAAAGTTTGAATAGATGTACTTATGAATTGAACGAATTACATATAATTAAGACAAGAAAGGGATATGCCCTTATATATGTTACATCGGGGTCTAGACAAAAGTTTTTGACCTTTCTAAAGGTCTCCGATACAGAAAATTAAAAAAAAATAATAATACTTTTATCCGAAGTCCTAATTTATAACAAAAATTGAGAGTTGGGCAAGTACTACTTGTGGTGTGGTTTGCGCTTGGAGCTTGACTCCGTGTTGGACTGCTTTGACTCCATGAGGCACCTATCAAATGCAACTTGTTGTTCCCTCAATTCTGCGAAGGCTGCATTTGCTTGTGCTTGGAATGCTTCGGCGCGAAGGTGGATGTCATTCTGCAACATCTCTAGGCGGTTGATATCGGCTGTGTGGATTTGTACTTCCACGTTGACCTCTCGGATTCGGTTGGCTTGCACTCCGGATTGATAGCACTGGTTGGCGAGTTTGCCAACCATGACCGGAAGTGCTCGGTCTGCTGATCCCCCGCCTCTGACATCATACAAGTCTCGGCACATGTCGTAGGGAGGGCGTAAGCTTTGTTGTTGGCTCCAATGGTGGAGGTGACTTCCCCACACAGGAGTGGGTCCTTGGAAGTTCCTCACGTGGACGGGAGGTTGTGGGATTGGTGGATTGATAATTTCTGGCTCCAAATCTGTGCCAGAGTCATCTCCTTCCTCCAACTCTATAGGCTCTTCGTCTCCTTCAGGATCTTCTTCGATCCATCCTCCATTACCTTGGTTTGGGTAGTAGGGGTCATTGGGGTGATGGAATCCCGCCATTGAGTATGTACAAGAATAGGGTTAAGAATTGACTATAAGCTAAAGCACATGAAACTTACTCATAAGTTTAATGGTTGAGGACAACACAAAAACTCCTTTAGTATTATGTAATGGTGTGCTTTTGGTAAGTTTTTAAATTTGTTTTCCATTGCAGACACTCCTTGGCATACGTTAGTCGGCCCTTGGACAAATATAGTTGATCAGGCTACATTCTTCCCAGTTCCGATTACATATCCCAAGGCATACCTGCACTGCACAACTTATTTATAATACTTCTATTTTGTTTTAATTATGATACTGACCATGTTATTAATATGAAATGAATGCATGCCTACTTTACAAAAACTAAATAAATTTAATTTTAAAAGTATGACTCTTACTCAGAGTGTTTTTGCCCAGTTGTGTTTATAGTTGTATGCCAAAAATGGTTTTGATATACTTAATTCACTATAAACAATGCTCTGATACCAATCTGTCACACCCCCAAACCAGAACGGCGGAAACATTCGGGGGCGGAGGACGTCATATTCAGTATCATAACAGTTCATAGAAAGGAAAGTACACACCACCACACATATATAAAGGTTTTAAAAATGTTTACATAATTGTATTCATTACATGTTCAAAAGATAAATACATAAACATCTTTCAAAAGAAGTAATTAACGCCAGCGCATCAATCCCAAAAGTTGATTTCCAAACCTGCTTAGCGGTTCCCTGAGAATACAAGTTATTTCAAAGAGAAAGTGTCAACAATTAAGTTGGTGAGTTCGTAAGTGGTTTAGAAAAATTGAATGTCATTCCAAAATAGGTGTATGTTTTCCAAGAAAATCCCTTATTTTCTTATAAAAGTATGAAATGCATGAGAGTATTTGTGTTTCAAAAATGTAGATAGTTGAACCAAGAAAATCCCTTATTTTCCTAATAGTTGTTTAATGTTCAAGAATAAAGATTGGAAGCAAGTCACATGCTTTTAAACATAGATCTATATAATAAATCTATCAGAGGATTTCCATTTGTTAGATAAAGAATAGTTTTAATAACTACTCGTTCATCAATCAGAAGTACTATAATAATTGTGTATCCGATGAGTTTTATAACCATACTAAACATAATATGCCTGTAGCGACGTTCTTCAGGCGTCGCAGCGTTATGACAACTGTCACCCCAAAGGACGGACTGTAGCTAACAGTCAGGGCGCGGGATCATGACTTCCCGTATAGATCTATACACATTTGACACGTTCTCCTAACGGGAGACTCTGGTTATAGACATGACTTGCGACATTACTTTCTAATAAGAAAGTAGTGTTTGGAGATATACACGTCTCATGGATTCTCAACTAAGTCTGTATTAAAGTGATAGTTTTGTATGCAAAGTTTATCCTTTTTCACAATGTTTGACAAAGCATAAATCATAAGTTTTTAGAATGTATAAAACGACTTAGCAACGAAAGGTACTTTGAAATCACTATATACTTTGTATAAGTCTAATGCACGCAAAGTATGACAAGAGTTTTCCATAGTAGTAAGGAATTACAGGTGATTTATTCGATAAAACAAGTGAAGTGAAACTTTATAAAATACACGATAATAACCGTATGTTTACTTGTATTCCCCCCTTATAGAGTATAAAAGCATTTAAAATGTATTTAAAGTGTGTTTGAAAGGGGTATGAACTCACTTGATAGTTTGAAGAAGGTGTGACAAAAATCGAGCAGAACTTTGGCTTGAAAAAGCGGATTTTCTCGGGATTTATCGGGAGTAAAATCGACCTTCGGGACTTGCACAAAATGACCAGGGCTTCAGGGTAGTGCGAGCACGGAAAACAAGGCAAAACGCAAGAAAAGTGAGAGAGAATGAGCAATTTTTCTGGGAACCCTCACATCCCTTTTATAGGAGGCTGGAACCGCCTCGGTACGCGGGGCGTACGCTCGTACGCGGGGTGTACGCTCGTACGCGGGGCGTACGCGTACGTCACGCATGACCGAGTCCTCGACTGCCTCGGACTTCGGATGGGACCGGGGGGGGGGGGGGTAGGCTCGCATAGGGGCGACGTGGACGACCCGAGGCCAAGGCCTTGAGTACGCTGGGTGTACTTGTGTACGCAGGGCGTACTTGCGTGACTCAGACTTCGGATAATACCAAAGTTTTCAATAAAAATATATATTAATTATTTATCAAACTTCAAAAATTCGTATCTCCTTCATACGAACTCCGTTTTTGATGTTCTTTATATCCACGTGTAGGTGAGACTAATATCTACAACTTTCGTTTAGATTCCGTCGGCAAATTCCGAAATTATTTTTATTATTTATTTATTAAAATGACGTGATTAAGGAATTTCTTTAAAAATTCATAACTTTTTCATACGACGTCCGATTTGAGCGTTCTTTTTATGCACGTTTGTAGTTTAACGATATCTATGACTTTCATTTAGACACCTAAGGTCAAAAAGTGTTTTATTGAAACTTTGCATTTTTACGTAACTTCGTATCGCCAGTTTTTGTTGGAAAACTTAGAATGGTCATAACTTCTTCGTTATAACTCGGATTTTTGTGTTATTTATATGTTTGGAAACCTTAAGACGATATTTACTACATAGCGTACTCCAAACAGAGCTTTTGAATACTTCATTTTTCGATGATATTCTCATCCCTTTTTCAAAGAGTTTACAAGACTCGATCTTTGATGACCTGAAATGACGGGTTGTTACATAGTATATATATGCATGCATGTATGCGTATATTAACAAGTTTTTCATTACGTTGATTCTTGTAACCCTAAATGCCTCTACAAATTGAAGTTCTTTATCGAGCTCTTCTGAGGTGTTATTGCATTAATCATTCTACATATTCAGCGTAATACTTGTGTTCTTATTACGTTCTTATTTTTTATCTTGCTTAGATTCATACGATCCTAAAAGAACTTAGTTCTAACAATTGGTATCAGAGCAGGAGACTGTGTGATCAGTACACATTCCGTTTGTATACGTAATTCTTTAGGGTTTCAGCTTTTATCGTATAAATAGAAGGCGTCGTCTTAATATCGACGATAACTCTATTTTTGATAAAACCCTAATCTCAAGTTTACAGGTTTGATTCTGAGCAGCACACCATGTCTCAAAAGATTCACATATAAACCCAATTAACATCTCAAATAGCATTGGATCAACAACCAGAGTACCCATACTCTATACTCAAGACTACGAAGTATGGGCTCATCACTTTGATGATTACGTGGTTGGATCGGAAGACAATGGCTTTCTCATCTGGGAAACTATCACTCTTGGACTGTTTGTACATTCAGAGACAAACACAACTGTTAAGACGCAAAAAGATTACAACAAGTTGGTGGCAGATGTTCAAAAGATGCCACAGGTTGAGAAGGACAAGATCTTGTGTAAAGTAAAAGCCATGCGGATGATAAGATTCGCCCTGCAATCTGACACCTTTTGGCTTGTATGTTCATGCACAACTGCTAAAGAGATCTGGGATAGGCTGAAGGAACTTTACTCAAGTGATGAAGATCTGGAACACTCTATTCAAACTCTGTTACTATCAGAATTTGGAGTTTTCGAACAGAAACCTGAAGAGAAGCTTGTACAGACCTTTGATCGGTTCAATCATCTCTTAAGTAAGATGATCAAGCATGGGATAGAGAGGAAGCTGATCGAGCAGAAAGTAACGTTCATGAACGAGCTGAGACCAGAATGGATGGCTGTGGTTTCCACTGTGAAGGCGCATGAACAGTTCAAATCGTACTCGCTGGCGAAACTAGTAGGGATACTGAAGTCCCATGAAAGTGTTGTAACTAAGGAAGCGAAAGTGGTCTCTGGTATGGGATCGTTGGCTCTTGTTTCTAAAGGGAAAAATTACTACTGAAGAAGAAGAAGAGTCAGACATGTCAGAGTGCGAGCTTACAAGTGAGGAATATGCCTTGATGATCACAAATCCAAAGAAATTCACAAGGAGAAAATTTCCCGCCAACAAGAACCGAAACTGGCAGGGATGTTACAGTTCTGAGTAGATGAAGGATGAACCGAAAGTCTCCTCTTAAAAGGATGAAGAAAAAAAGGAGAAGAAGCTTGCAGAGACTCCGGATATGACTGTAACTATTGTCACGGCAAAAACCATTTTTCCAAAGATTGCATGTTGAGAAAGATGGATGAGAAGAGAGAGGGTGAAGATGACGAAGCGTATTATATGCGCAAATTAGAAGAAGTCAAAAAGAAAAAGGCATCCAACAGCTCAATGAATGCGTTAATCATACAGGAGAATGTTGAGGAAGATGAGTTCGGTGGTGTAGAAGTATGGTCAACCGACTCTGAAGACGAAGAGGTTAGAAGACCCACTCATGGAAAGGCGTATGTGGCAAAGAATGAAGGTTCGGGTGGAAATTGTTTTATCGTCACTGCTGGTCCATCAACCGAGATTGTAGATTTAGAGCCGAACCTGACTGAAAATATGTGTTTTGCGGCCAAGCCAGTGAGTGAAAAGATCAATGACTGCGATCGATTGATCAAAAAGGTACATTCTATTCTTCAGTCTCTTAAAATTTGAAAAACTGATTATCAAGAAGAATTAAATGAATTAAACTCTAAATTCTCTAACCTAAGTAGTAGCCTCATGCAAACCCGCTTAGCAAATTCTAACCTAACTGACCAACTTGGTAGGATGTCTTCAAAAAGTGAGGAGAGGAGAATCTGGATTGAGCTGAAGGAAGCAGAGTTAGCTAGGGCTAGGGATGAAAGTATTTATTTGCAAAGAGACAATTTAAAGTTATTAAAACAAAGAAATGTTTTTTGTTTGATTGCTAAGCGTCTTTATACTAATATTGCTCAATTACATTTAAATTGTGAAATTGGTAAGAAAATTTATAAGATGATTTTGCCTTTTCTTGAATGTAAAGAAGATGAAGTTATAGCAGAATGTGAATCAGAAGTGTCCTCTGAAAAAACGTCAATGTCGTATAGGCTAGGTTTGGATAAGATAGAAACTTTCATCGATTCTAAGTAACATAAAAGTATGTTAAAAGATATCTAGATGAAAATGATAGGCTAAAGATTAAAACTGAAACTATACAAATGTTCGACTTGTCCAATGCTAAAATTGTTAAGGATAATAAAACAAAATTAGATAATTCGTCTGAATTTGATGCGGAAAGCGAGATGAGTGAAATCTTAGTAGAAGATGAGGTTGATTGTTCTAAGTTTATGAAAAATGAAACCGAGAGTGAAAAATCTCTAATATCAGAAAATTCGGTTGAGTTTGCTCGTCTGTCAAAAGACCAGAAACCAAAACTCAAGGAAAAAGCCTTGGTTTATCAAAAGGTCCAGACCATGCCAAATCAAGTTTATGCTACGACTGGAGTCACTTAAAGGCAGATGGAAAAATTAAGAACAATAGTTGACGAAGATAATGCTGTAGGTTGTGAAGACTATTTCTGGTCTGCTCCTATTGATAACGCAGATGAAACTGTGGGACTATCTGGGCAAACCACATGGAGATTCAAGGGTAGATACATACCAGAACCCCTCAACAAACCCTCTAGTTTCGATATTCCAAGCACAAGTGGAACCAAAGATGTTCCTAAAGAACCGATGGTTGAACCTGATGTTCCTATAAAAAGGGAAGAACCGAAAGTTTTACTCAAGAGAGAGGAAGCACCGAAAGTTCAAACTAAGTCACCTGCAACCCACCAGAAAGAGAAACCAAAGGCAAGCTTCAATGTTCAAAAATCTCAGAAGGAGCTAGCTGAACAGAAATGTCAGAGAAATCAAAGATATGCCACGAATCTGAATGAACGAAAAAGGCATTGTAATTCTCAAAATCTCAACTATAAGATCCCCAGGAAAGAATCCATGGACAAAGGAAAGGAAAAGATGAAGGAAAACATTAGTCCAAATTCCTATTATTCCAAATCCCAGAACCGAGAGTCTAGTCTCGGTCCTGAACCCACTTTCAGTCCTCGACCCACTTTCTGTCCTCGACCCACTTTCGGTCCTCAACCCAGATTCGGTCGTAAAACCAGATTCGATTCCAATCCTAGTTCTGTATCCTCCAAGTCCCAAGATAAAACAAATTCTTTGAAGGACATCAAAGGAAAAGGAAAGTTGTTATCAGATTCTGAGAAGGAAGATAAGAAATCCTCTACTAAACCTAGGAATCAAACGAAAAACACTAAACCATCAAAAGCAACACCAAATGATACACTAAAATTTAAAGAAGATAAATCAAAAATAAAGTTGTATACCATTAAAAGAAAAGATAAAACAACTCTAATTAAACGAACTTATTTGGTTGATGCTTCTATTGTAATTCCTTTCTCTGTGAAAAACTCACCAGGACCCAAGAAACTTTGGGTTCCTAAATCTGCTTGAATTTGTAGGTAATCAGTGACGACCAGTTTGATGAAGAATGGTATATAGACAGTGGTTGCTCGCATCACATGACAGGAAGGAAGGAGGAGCTAAGGGAGTTTCAGTCCCTGAAAGATGGTGGGTATGTGAAGTTTGGAAACAATTCCGTTGGAACAATTAAAGGATACGACATGATAACTAATGGAGATTTCTCAATCAGAAAGGTGGCTTACGTGGAGGGATTGTAGCACAATCTCATCAGTGTATCGCAATTAGTTGTGGGCACATGTTTGAAGGTATGATTCGATGATGAGGGGTCTGAGATAATTGAAAAACAAGCCAAGAAGGTTCTGCTAAAGTCTGCGCGGAAGGGTGAGATGTACCCTTTAAATATTAATCCAATACGAGGGACACCAACTATTTGTCTTCAGTCAAAGGAAAACAATGATGAAAGATGGTTATGACATCGACGTCTATCACACCTAAATTTCAAAGATATCAGCAAATTGGTGATTGGGGATCATGTTCGAGGCCTTCCTCTTCTCAAGTTCGATAAAGAGCATTTATGCGCAACATATGAGATGGGTAAGCAAAGCCGAAAAAGCCACCCAACACGCATCAATACTAAGATAGTGGAAGCACTTGAACTGTTACACATTGATTTGTGTGGACCTTCTGCTATAGAGAGTATCGGTGGAAGTAAGTACATTCTTGTTATTGTAAATGACTTTTCCCGCTTCACTTGGTTTTTCTTTCTTAAACAGAAATCAGATGCAATTCCCAAGCTGAAGGTGTTCATCAAGCAAGTGGAAGTGCAATTAAGGAAGATAGTCAGAAACATCAGAAGTGACAATGGACTAGAATTCAAGAACAAGGACTTTGAATACTTTCTGGATGATAAGGGGATAACTCACAATTTTTTGGCCCCCTATACACCACAGCAGAATGGGATTGTTGAAAGACGAAACCATTCTCTATGTGAAGCAGCCAGAACCATGCTCATTTACGCTTCTCTACCTTTATACTTCTGGGCTGATGCCATCGCTGCTGCTTGTTATACTCAGAATCGGTCTTTGCTCAACAAGAGATTCTCCATAACTCCTTATGAGATCTTAAATAATAGGAAACCAAACGTCAAATTTTTCCATATTTTCGGTTCACAATGCTTTATTTTTAACTCTAAAGAGAACTGAAATAAGTTTGATGTTAAAGCTGACGAAGGCATATTTCTGGGTTACTCTCTATCATCAAAAGCATATAGGGTGTTGAATAAGAGTTCCAGAAAAATTGAAGAAATTTACTATGTCACCTTTGATGACAATTATATGAAGAAGGTTCAAAGGACTGACAATGCTTCAGGAGACATATTCCCAGAATCTGGACAGGTCTCGGTTCCAATATCCAACCTATTTGAGGAATACATTCGGCTGTTCGATGAAGCAGAAAAAGCAATTCATTCGAAGGCAACAACAGCAGACAACAAAGTAGATAATCTCAATAAGGTCATAGACGAAGCCAATAAAGAGATGGAAAGCGAACCACCAAGTCCTAAGTCATCCAAAGGCTCTCCAAGTAAAGCTTCAACGTTCCAGGGGGAGAGCTCAACCACTCCAACGACAACTGAAGTTTCTGTTGAGGGAGAGAATCCAAGTTCATCCCCAACATCTAAAAGTACAGATGATAAAGATACAACTGATCCAAAAATCACAAATGAAAATCCAATCGAGGGGGAGACACCCACTTCAACAAGCAATCCAAACTCTGATGCTGACAGAGACTTCACTTCGCCAGTCGAGGGGGAGAAGGAAAAAGTTAGTGATAGTTCTACTGACGAAGGTGAAGGTGATCCGTCAGATGTCGAAATAGAAGTAGAAGCTGAATTGAATCCACAATATGATCCAAGCTATCCTCCATTAGTAAAGTGGACAAAAGACCATCCCAAAGAGCAAATTATTGGTGAAACTTCCGAAAGTGTTCTTACTCGGTCTTAACTGAAGGCGAAACAAACTACATTATTCTCTAAAATGGAATTTTGTATGTTTAATTCGTTTATCTCCAAGATAGAGCCGAAAACTATAAATGTTGCACTTGATCATTCTGATTGGGTTCAAGAAATACAGGATGAGCTCAATGAGTTCGAACGCAACAGAGTTTGGAGGTTAATTCCCACACCGAAAGATGCCTCTGTTGTCGGCCTGAAATGGGTGTTTCAAATTAAGCTGGACAAGGAGGGGAATGTCATTCGTAACAAGGGTCAGTTGGTAGTAAAAGGTTATTGTCAAGAAGAGGGGATAGATTATGAAGAAACCTTTACTCAAGTAGCAAGGTTGGAATCTGTTAGAATCTTTCTTGCATATGCTGCTCACAAGAACTTCGAAGTTTTCCAAATGGATGTCAAATGCGCTTTCTTGAATGGAGAATTAGAAGAAACCGTCTATGTTGAACAACCGCCTGGTTTTGTGAATGAAAAATACCCTGATCACTGCTATGTGCTGGATAAAGTTGTCTATGGGCTAAAACAAGCACCGAGAGCCTGGTATGAAACACTAACCCGATTCTTAAAAATGTCAAAATATAAACAAGGTTCGGTTGACCCAACCTTCTTTCGTAAGAAGGAAGGCGAACATTTGATGATTGCTCAGATTTATGTTGATGATATCATCTTCGGCTCCACGAATCCTAGCTTAACAGCTGAATTCAGGAAGTTGATGGAGACTAAATTTGAAATGAGCGCAATGGGTCCAATTAAATTTTTCCTTGGTTTGAATATTAGACAGGGACCAGAAGGTATTTTTATAAACCAGGAGGCATACACCAATAAGTTACTAACGAAATGTGGAGTGAAGGGTGATTCAAAAGTGAAGGTTCCTATGGCATTCGGCACTAAGCTAACCTCATCTCTGGAGAAACCTGCTGTGGACATAACACTTTATCGACAAATGATTGGGTCTCTTATGTATCTAACAACTAGTAGACTAGATATTATGTTTTATGTTTGTTACTGTGCCAGGTTTCAAGCCGATCAAGGAGAACCTCACATGCTTGCTGTGAAGAATATATTTTTCGATATCTGAAGAAAACTTCATCTCTCGGTCTCTGGTATCCTGCAAAATCAGGATTCTTCATTCAAGCCTTTTTTGATGCTGATCTAGGAGGATGTGGACTGGACAGAAAAACTACTACAGGTGGATGCCACTTTCTTGATAGAAAACTTGTGAGTTGGCAATCCAAGAAACAAACCTGTGTTTCATTATCCACATCCGAAGCTGAATACATCGTTGCTACATCTTGTACCTCTCAAGTGGTTTGGATTCAAAGTCAATTAAGATACTATGGGTTAAGTATGAAAAATATTCCTCTCTATTGCGACTCTGAAAGTGCAATAATGATTTG
Source organism: Lactuca saligna (assembly GCF_052625555.1). Classification (NCBI taxonomy): domain Eukaryota; kingdom Viridiplantae; phylum Streptophyta; class Magnoliopsida; order Asterales; family Asteraceae; genus Lactuca; species Lactuca saligna. The sequence goes on from NC_136417.1 coordinate 145,830,304, forward strand.
TCATAATCCAGTGCAACACTCAAAAACTAAGCACATTGCACTTAGGTATCATTTCATCAAGGATCATGTAGAAGACGAAAATGTGGAAGTTCACTTTGTTCGATATGCTGATCAATGGGCTGACATCTTTACTAAAGCCTTACCTGAAGCAACCTTTAAAAAAATCTTACAAGGCTTGGGCATGATGGAAGTAGAGTCGGTACCGAATCTTTAAATCTCTCATTAAAAATAGACAACCGAAATGGACAGACCGCTCGGTCTATTTCGGCTCTCGAATTTAGGGAACAGAAATGGACAGACCGCTCTGTCTATCTCTGCTTCGTAATTTTCTGGAACAAAAATGAACCGAATGTTCGATCTATTTTGCTTCTCTCTTTAAAAGATAAGGTTTCGGTTGTATATTTTGTGCATATCTTTTGTTTGCTTTGATCTTTAAAACATTTTATCTTAATGTTTTTATTCTTTTTCATAAAATTTCAAAAATCCAAAAATATTTTATCTTTCTGTTTTTATTCTTTCTCAGAAAATTTCAAAAATCCAAAAATATTTTATCTTTCTATTTTTATTCTTTTTCAGAAAATTTCGAAAATCCAAAAACATTTTATATTTTTTTGTTTTTGGTATTACTTTATCTATCTCGATTGTTTGTTTGGTGTCTTTCTTTATTTCTCTTAGGCAATATGAGTAACAAGAATAACCGACTGTGGATCTAAGGTAGGTATGATTTAATTTCAACATGAACTAGCTAGGGGTCCCTAGAAGCATGCTGCTGCATGTCGTCTTAAGCCTCTACGATCTTGAGTAGGCCTTAATGATTCGATCTAGACTTATCGTTTCTTCCAAATCAGGCTAATTTATGCTACTCGGTCTAGAGCTACCTTACTATTCTCATATGAGTTAAGAGTTTCTCTACTCTGTCAGGATTATCTAGCAGAAGGTACATTCGGTCCTTAAGCCACCTCTTTACATTCTCCATCTACTTTCGGTTCACCAACGTAACCCTGGAGACTCTCGGTCCTTACCACTGAGGTTTATGGTTACACTGTAACGACGTAAATTTTAAACCAATTTTTCATTTTTACAAACATCAAAACATCGAGTAATAATTTAAGTTCCAATGTTAACAATATTTTCATGACCGATTACAAAACAAAGATCACAAAATAGTTTCCCCCGAGTGTGTGTACGATCATAACGGCGCCTTCCCACGGTCCTCGCTAGTACCTGAACACACATAACACAACAACTGTAAGCATAAATGCTTAGTGAGTTCCCCAAAATACAACCTACGCACATACGCCTTTCCAGGCCCTGACCTTCCGGTCCATGTGTCTCAGGAGACTTCCGTCCTGTCTGGGTAAACCTTCCGGTCCTACCTACGACAACCTTACGGACCATTTCACAACGCCTTCCGGCCCATAACATAATGGCTTCCGGCCCATATCAAGCATATCATATATGGCACATATAACGATTAACTTATCACACATAATTCATATATCTCATATCATATTCGACCTTCCGGTCACATAGTCAAACCCCTCCGAGTACAATATAGTGAGAAGACTCACCTCGTATATCTCGGTAACTCGCGAACCCTGGAAATCACTCGTACTCGAACCCCCGAGCTATAATCCTCCTATAACATCATATATCTATAACTAATACTTGTACCACTAAGGTTGACCATCCCTATCAAGTCAACACTGGTCAACTTTGGTCAACAGTCAATGGTCAATTTGACCGGACTCGGGGAGTGCACTAGAGCGACTCGGTGAGTCTACGCGTTTTCACCAACTCGCAAGGATTTCCCTTTGACACGTCGAGTACTCCCCTGACTCGACGAGTTCCACCTGGTCGTGAATCACGGGACCACCGCGACTCAACTCGTCGAGTCGCAAGGACAACTCGGCGAGTCCCAACTCGACTTGGTCTACCTGTTAATCCCTCTCTAACTCTCTGTTACTCACTGAGTCACCCATAACTCGGCAGGACTACTCACTGAGTGGTTTTAAGGACAATCTTCAAGCTACTCGTCGAGTCTGTTCTTCAGACTCGGCGAGTCCATGCCATGCATCAGCTAAAACTTGCTTCTGCGGTCAGATCCGTTCCATACACAAATAGATCTGGCCTTCCCAAGCTCATTTATCACGTAAAGTGTCAGTCTTGGTCGCCATGCAACACTTACAAGGCTCTTTTTGGGGGAAATAACCTCTAATATGGCAACCCTAGTCTCCAACTCAAAAGAATGGACATAAAGCATATCATTTGGGGCCTTCTGGACCTGCTAAGGTCCATATCTAGCTTCCATATCTCCATGGGACCTTCCAAACTTCAAATACAAGTCAAATAAGGCAAGAAGAAACCCTCGATTTGACATATCAACCAAAACACGAAGATTAGCTCTGAAAGTTACCTCAAGAAGCTTCCCTTGACGAAATAGAAGCAGATCCAAGCTCCCTAACTCTTTTAGCTTGGTCTTCTCCTTCCTTTCTTGCAATAACACACAAATTGGTGAACAAATAGCCTCTTATCTGACTCACAAGGACTCTCAGCTGCTTTGGTGCACTCAAGGCTCAAGGTGGCCGCAATGAAGGGCCATAAGGTCTTTTAAATAGGGCTTAGGACCAGAAAATTAGGGTTTCATTAAACAACGCGGACTCGCCGAGTCCATCCCTTGGACTGGCCGAGTCCAGACGCGAACCTTTGTCCAAAACCGCGACCCGACTCGGCGAGTTCGACTTCCAACTCACCGAGTCCCCTCACAAAATACCAAAAATATGAAATTAAAGATACCTGGAAATCCAGGCTGTTACAATTCTCCCCCACTAGAACAAGACTTCGCCCTTGAAGTCTCGCTCTGCAAATAGCTCCGAATGCTGCTCACGCATCTCACGCTCCGGCTCCCAGGTCATCTCTGATCCCTTCCGATGCTGCCACTGAACCAACACCAGGGGTACCTACTTGTTCCTCAAAACCTTGATCTTTCGATCTCTGATGGCTACTGGTCTCTCAGCATAATTCAGGCATGCATCTACCTGAATATCTCCTAATGGAAGCACTGCCGATTCGTCGGCTATACACTTCCTCAACTGCGACACATGGAAAGTGTCGTGAATCTGCCCCAACTCTGCTGGCAAGTCTAAACGGTAGGCTACCCGGCCCACCCTCGCGATCACACAGAGAGGACCAATATATCGGGGCCCCAACTTGCCCCTCTTCCTGAATCGAATCACTCCTTTCCAAGGAGAGACCTTCAGGAGTACAAGATCACCAACCTGAAACTCAAGCTCAGACTGGCGTCTGTCTGCATAACTCTTCTGTCGGCTCTGAGCGGTCAACAACCTCTGCCTGACCAGCTGAATCTGCTCGGTCATATGGAGTATGATCTTCGTGCTACCCATAACCCGCTGCCCTACCTCACCCCAACAGATGGGGGTGCGACACCTCCGCCCATACAACAGCTCAAAGGGTGGCATACCAATGCTCGAATGATGGCTGTTGTTGTAGGAAAACTCTGCCAAGGGTAAATATGCATCCCAGCTACCCCCGAAATCCAACACACATGCCCAGAGCATGTCCTCGAGCGTCTGAATCGTCCGCTCACTCTGACCGTATGTCTGGGGATGATATGGTGTACTAAAATGCAGCCTAGTACCCAACTCCTCATGAAACTTCTTCCAGAACTTGGAAGTGAAACGCACATCACGGTCTGAAATAATCGAGATCGGCACTCCATGCCGCGATACTACCTCCCTCACATATAACTCCGCCAACTTCTCCGCAGAAGAGCTCTCACTGATGGCTAGAAAATGAGGGCTCTTCGTCAATCTATCCACGATCACCCAAATCGCATCGACTCCCCTCGCAGTCCGCGGCAACTTGGTGATGAAATCCATAGTAATTTGTTCCCACTTCCATTCGGGAATATCTAGCGGTTGCAGCTTACCGTGCGGTCGCTGGTGCTCGGCCTTGACCTGCCGACAAGTCAAGCACCTCTCGACAAACCATGCGACATCCCTTTTCATACAGGGCCACCAGTACTCCTTCCTTAGATCCAAATACATTTTCGTAGCATCGAGATGAATCGAGAATTTCGATCGATGTGCTTCCTCCATCAAAATAGTACGTGCACCGCCCACAAACGGTACCCAAATCCGACCCTAAAAAGTCATAAGCCCTCAACCATCCGTGATGAATCCTGATACCTGATCTACAACCCGCTCCCTCTTCTGATGTTCTGGCTTCGCAGCCTCTGCCTGAGCTTCCCGAATAATATCCAAAATCGGGGTCAATACCGTCAATCTCATACAAATATCTCGGATCGGGGCGCTTTCCGCCCTACGGCTCAACGCGTCGGCTACCACATTAGCCTTGCCCGGGTGGTACAGGATCTCACAATCGTAATCCTTCACCACATCCAACCACCTCCTCTGTCGCATATTCAGATTTAGCTGATCCATCAAGTACTTCAAGCTCTTGTAGTCCGTGTATATCGTACACCGAACCCCATACAAATAGTGTCGCCAGATCTTGAGGGCGAAAACCACAGCCCCCAACTCCAGATCATGGGTGGGATATCTCATCTCATGAGGCTTCAACTTCCTCGAAGCATACGCTATCACATGACCTCTCTGCATAAGCACCGCCCCCAAACCCGATGTAGAGGCATCACAGTACACCACAAAATCCTCCATCCCTTCTGGGAGTGCAGGCACAGGAGCCTCGCACAATTTCTAACGAAGCGTTTCGAATGAGGACTGCTGCTCCGGTCCCCATGAAAACGTAACACCCTTCCGGGTCATCCTAGTAAGTGGCATGGCGATCTTGGAGAAGTCCTTGATAAACCTGCGATAATATCCCACCAAACCCAGAAAACTCCTGATCTCGGTGGGCGACCTCGGCACCTCCCACCTCAACACCGCCTCAATCTTGGCCGGGTCGACCAATATCCCTTTCTGGTTAACAAGATGCCCAAGGAACTGGACCTCTCGTAACCAGAAATCACACTTGGAGAACTTGGCATACGGTCTCTCCGATCTCAAAACCCCAAGAATCTCCCTCAAATGTTCCTCATGCTGATCCCTAGACCTTGAATACACCAAAATATCATCGATGAATACGATCACCGACCGATCCAGCATCGGCCGGCACACCCGGTTCATAAGATACATGAACGCAGCCGGGGCATTGGTAAGCCCAAAAGGCATCACCACAAACTCATAATGTCCATAACGAGTTCTGAAAGCAGTCTTCTGGATATCTTCCTCTCGAACCCTCATCTGATGATACCCCGACCTCAATTCAATCTTGAAGAACCAAGATGCCCCCTGAAACTAATCGAATAGATCGTCGATCCTAGGTAACGGATATCGGTTCTTAACCGTCAACTTGTTCAACTCCCGGTAATTGATACATATCCGGTGTGAACCATCCTTTTTCTTGACGAACAAAATCGACGCTCCCCAAGGTGAGCTACTCGGTCGAATGAATCCCTTTTCCAATAGCTCCTGAAGCTACGAGGATAACTCCTGCATTTCCGGTGGAGCGAGATGATAAGGCGCCTTGGCGATGGGTGCCGCTCCCGGAACCAAATCGATACGAAACTCCACTTGCCTCTCCGGAGGCACACCCGGTAACTCTTTGGGGAACACATCCAAAAACTCGCATACAACAGGAACATCATCAATCGAATTGGGCCTCCCCGCGGCCACTCGAGTATCCATCAGGTAGGCTATGAATCCATTACAACCCTGCTGTAAACTCTGCCTTGCCCTGGCAGCCAAACAAAACGCCGACCCACACCGGGTCCCTTCGCCATAAATCGTAAGCACTCCCCCACTAGGGTCTCGAATCGTCACCAGCTGTCTCTCGCAGTCAATGACTGCTCCAAACTAACTCAACCAGTCCATGCCCACGATAACGCAGACATCCCCGATAGATATAGGAACCAAGTCTATAGGGAACTCCACCCCAAAAATCTCGAGCACGCATCCTCGAATCACCTCAGTGGCGTATACCGCTTTCTCATTTGCTATAGAAACTCACAGGGGTCGACTCATCACCTCCCGATCCATACCGATGTGCTGGCTAAAAGCCAACGATACAAAAGACCGACTCGCACCCGAGTCAATAATACCAAAGCAGGCACAGAATTCACAAAAAAGGTACCTACGCATATCATAATATAAGCACAATATCTCAGTATAAAGGTAAATACATGAAAGAATACATACCGACTACTACATCAGGCGCCGCGCGAACCTCCTCCGCAGTCAACTGGAAATCTCTCCCACGAGCCTTCGGAGCCTCGGCCTTCACTGGCCGAATCTCGGTAACCCTGGCAGCAGGCATAGATCCCTGGTGACGCTGGGGGCACTCGGCCTTCCGATGGCCGGTCTGGTTGCAATGAAAGCAAACCATGAATCCCTTGGGGCAATCCCTAACAATGTGCCCCTCCTTGCCACACTTGTAGCAAGCACCCAATCGACATGCCCCCTCGTGACCCTTGTCGCACTTTCCGCAAGTGCAGCCCTTCTGACCTCCGGATCTCGAATCGGCAGACTTGGTCCGCTTGGTTGCCGGCTGAGACTGAGCCGGCCGCCGATCCACCCGTTGAGACTCGGCCTCCTCCCTGGCCTGGGTCTCCAACTCGATCTCACGCTTCCTAGCATTCGCCTGAAGCTCAGCAAAAGTATGATATGACGAGTTCGATACGAACTCCCAGATATCCCTCCTCAGCACTCCCAAATACCGACTCATCCGAGCCTGCTCCGTGGACACCTGCTCGGGGCAGAACATCGCCTTCTCATGAAACTTCCGCGTGATCACCGTGACAGAATCATTACCCTGCTTGAGGGTCAAGAACTCCTAAACCAACCATTCCCTCTCCACCTGGGGAACGTACTCGTCTCTGAACATAGCAGTAAACCTCTCCCAAGTCACAGCTGAAACCTCTGCCAGAGTGAAGTTCGCTGTCACGAACTTCCACCAATCCTTTGCTCCCAGACGGAGTTGGTTCAAGGCGAACCGTACCCTCAGATGCTCCGGACATGAACAAGTGTAGAAGCATCCCTCGATATCTGCAATCCATCTCATCGCAGCGATCGGATCCTGCATCCCGTCAAACTCAGGTGGCTTCGTGCTGCTGAACTCCCGGAACAGCAACGAGTCACCTCCCTGTGGTCTAGCAGCGGCCACAACTGCGGTAGCTACAGCGGCGGCGACCTCAGTCAACGCGGCGTACCACTCATCAAATGTCTCCATCAGCATGGTCTTAATAGACCCAAACATCTCCGGAATCTCATCCCGGATCGCTGCAGCTACCTCCTCATGAATCATCTAACGAAGCTCCTCGTCAGTCACACTACTCGTACCAGGTTTGTGGCGTGGTCTAACCATGAGGTCTCTGAAATACAACATAAAAATATCAGAGACTCTATCGGGCATAATCGCACTCGATAACGCAGTCCTACTCAGTCTCCGATACCCAGGGATTCTTACTTGGGTTGCCCACTGACCCGGTGTCTTTAGTAGTACGGTCCCAATACTACTAACTACACCGCGTCAGTATTCACCCCAAGTCCTCTAAGCCCCGAATCCTGAGTACTCTATTCTTGCCATGCACTAGATACCCACTAACTCTCAAAGCACCTCATAGAAGCAGGTTTCCCTAGACTAAGGCATCACAAAATCAGGCCACTCTAGTCCTAATATGAATACCTAGTCTACTAGCATGCGTATCATATCATATCGTATCTCATAACACATATTGTAAGAGTATTTTGGGGATTTTACCGTTTCGGCGCTGGCTGACCGTACATACTCCTTCTTCTTTGGTTGTTTCAAAATCACTTATCAAATTTTATTGATTTATTAATTAAAATTTTCTCAAATCCCTGGTTTGAGTTTAGTTATGCCCGAAGGTGTACCCGAATCCCTCAAACCAAGGCTCTGACACCAACTTGTAACGACGTAAATTTTAAACCAATTTTTCATTTTTACAAACATCAAAACATCGAGTAATAATTTAAGTTCCAATGTAAACAATATTTTCACGACTGATTACATAACAAAGATCACAAAATAGTTTCCCCCGAGTGTGTGTACGATCACGTCGGCGCCTTCCCACGGTCCTCGCTAGTACCTAAAACACATAACACAACAACTGTAAGCATAAATGCTTAGTGAGTTCCCCAAAATACAACCTACGCACATACGCCTTTCCAGGCCCTGACCTTCCGGTCCATGTGTTGAGGACTTCCGTCCCGTTTGGGTAAACCTTCCGGTCCTACCCACGACAACCTTATGGTCCATTTCACAACGCCTTCCGGCCCATAACATAATGCCTTCCGGCCCATATCAAGCATATCATACATGGCACATATAACGATTCACTTATCACACATAATGCATATATCTCATATCATATTCGACCTTCCGGTCACACAGTCAAACCCTTCCGGGTACAGTATAGTGATAAGACTCACCTTGTATATCTCGGTAACTCACGAACCCTGGAATTCACTCGTGCTTGAACCCCCGAGCTATAATCCTCCTATAACATCATATATATATATAATTAATACTTGTACCACTAAGGTTAACCATCCCTATCAAGTCAACACTGGTCAACTCTGGTCAACAGTCAATGGTCAATCTGACCGGACTCGGCGAGTGCACTAGAGCGACTCGGCGAGTCTACGCGTTTTCACCAACTCGCAAGGATTTCCCTTTGACACGTCGAGTACTCCCCTGACTCGATGAGTTCCCCCTGGTCGTGAATCACGGGTCACCGTGACTCAACTCGCCGAGTTGCAAGGACAACTCGGCGAGTCCCAACTCGACTCGGTCCACCTGTCAATCCCTCTCTAACTCTCTGTTACTCACTGAGTCACCCATAACTCGGCAGGACTACTCACTGGGTGGTTTTAAGGACAATCTCAAGCTACTCGTCGAGTCTGTTCTTCAGACTCGGCGAGTCCATGCCATGCATCAGCTAAAACTTGCTTCTGCAGTCAGATCCGTTCTATACACACATAGATCTGGCCTTCCCAAGCTCATTTATCACGTAAAGTCTCAGTCTTGGCCGCCATGCAACACTTACAAGGCTCTTTTTGGGGAAATAACCTCTAATATGGCAACCCTAGTCTCCAACTCAAAAGAATGGACATAAAGCATATCATTTGGGGCCTTCTGGACCTGCTAAGGTCCATATCTAGCTTCCATATCTCCATGGGACCTTCCACACTTCAAATACAAGTCAAATAAGGCAAGAAGAAACCCTCGATTTGACATATCAACCAAAACACGAAGATTAGCTCTGAAAGTTACCTCAAGAAGCTTCCCTTGACGAAATAGAAGCAGATCCAAGCTCCCCAACTCTTCTAGCTTAATCTTCTCCTTCCTTTCTTGCAATAACACAAAAATTGGTGAACAAATAGCCTCTTATCTCACTCACAAGGACTCTCAGCTGCTTTGGTGCACTCAAGGCTCAAGGTGGCCGCAATGAAGGGCCATAAGGTCCTTTAAATAGGTCTTAGGACCGGAAAATTAGGGTTTCATTAAATAGCGCGGACTCTCCGAGTCCATCCCTTGGACTCACCGAGTCCAGACGCGAATCTTTTATTGGATTAATGTCTAAGTCCATAACTATAATTGGTAAGACTTGACCCGACCCGGCATGGTCCATTTGGGTTGCATGGCATCATGCACTTGGATAGACTATAATGAGAGAAATAAGACACTTATGGTTATTAATATATTATAAGTTCTAGTATATTAATAATAAGAATAATAAGATTATTTAATTAGTATTGATCAAGAATTAATCTAGGATTAATTAAGTGATCAAAAGAAGACTAATTAAATATATGGGTTGATTGTGTAAATCATCCATACTTATATAGTGGGCTAATGCTCCATGGATTATCTAGTTGGGCCAAAAACCATATGATGCTCCATGGATGCTCCATGGTGTATTTGAACCCATGGATCCAAGGAAATGGAAAGTCATGACAATTAGGGTTTACCCTAATTGTAACACTATATAAAGATATTATTCTTCCGAAAATCGGTCACTAGATTATTCTAGAGAGGGCTAACCGATTTTATGAAGTGTAGAATCCTCTCAAGTTATTCCAAGTGTATTTGGTGTTGTGTGAACCATTTGAGGTGTCACACTTGGGGCACTAAGCACTCAAGCTTCATGAAGACAAGCACTATCAAAGAGGTATGTATTCTATCTTGTTATATTCATTATTTTGTATGCTAGATTAGGATAATACCTTGGATGTTCATATTTGCATGTATAATAGAGAAAACATAGATCCAAGGTATTTAGGGTTGCATGTACACTTAGGAGTGTTAGAATGCTCATAACCCAACAGTGGTATCAGAGCCAGGTTTGTTTTCTTGTTATACCTGCAATAGAAGCTGAAAAATCGAGTTTTGATGCTGTCAGCCCAGCTGACTCGCCGAGTCCATGAAGGGACTCGACGAGTCCAAGGCAAAATGCATCCAACTCGCCGAGTTGTGTTCATGCACTCGACGAGTTGGACCCCAGACAGCATATCTTCGAGGTTTTTGGCTAGAAATGGACTAGGAACATTACCCTAAGTTGTTTTGAACTTATAAACTTGTTTTTAAATGTGGTAATGTTCATGCTAATCCATTTTCAAGATAATTGTCAATAGATTCATGTTTTGTATTAGTTTAAAGGTTAGACTAATTACATGAAAAAGTTTGATTTGAATTATCTTGTTCTTATGAGTTGCTTAGATTAATAGAAAAGTTGAGTGAAAAAGTTGTTTTCAATCCAAATTAATCTAAGAGTTGAGTATAAAATGTGTTTGTGTAACTTATCCTTAAGTTACATGAAGAGTCACATTAAAGACTCATAAAACTCATAAAGTTGGCAAAGGTTACAAAAAGATGAAGAGTCTTGTCCTTAAGTTATGGAGGTTCAAGAGTCACTTCATTAAAAAATAAATAAATAAAATATGTAACCTTAATTAATTCCATAAGTTATAAAATAAAGAAAAGATTAATTCTTTATTAATTTAAAGTCTTCCATAATTTGTCCACAAGTTATGGAACTTGAAGAGTTTTTGGATTAAAACTACTTTAAATAAATAAGTTATGGAATTAATTAGTTTTGAATAGTTTCAAAACTTGCCCTCAAGTTTTGGAATTTGTAAAGTTTTCTCTTATGAATACTTTAATTCCAAGTTAGCCCTTAGAATTTTAAAAGTTAAAATTCAACCCTTATACTTTATAATATTATAAGTTAATAATATTTATATGTATAAGAGTAAAGTCGGTCTTACCGCTAGTACGCCTCATTCACGAAGCCGGTCTATAAGGTGGGTATAAGGTTGTTGCCTATAAAATGGCAACTTAATGGGTGTTCACTCTCACCCACCGCTCGCTTGACTGGTGGAGGGTCGTTAGCCGAACGGGTTTGACATGACTATAATTCTCCCTTCATTAAAAGTATTAATGATAAATACTAAGTAACTAAACTTTTAATAATACCCAATCTTAGTTACTTAGAAAAATGTGAATAAGGTGCTAATCCACGAAATTACACTTTGCACTTTGTTTGAGTCGGTTAGTGGAGCGCGTGTGGTTAACCGGCACACTAACTCATATTTAACAAGGTAGGCGAAGGGTAACTTAATGTTTATCATAGTATCGATGGAGCGTGTGTGGTTAACCGGCACATCGATTGAGGGATAAACACTTAAGGGTACCCAGTAATTTGCATGGTTACTTCACACCTTGTTTTGTGATCCTCGGCATCCCAGTCACAAAACCTGAAGGGCACACTCGAGATTGAAACATGCCATTGAACAGTTCAATGAATCTCAAAAGATCTAGGAGTTTCAAAACCAATTAAAAACCTAATAATACATTTCGTTTATCTTGGTGGAAATTGGTGAATCGTCATTCACCTACCTTCAAATTGTTTTATAGCTTGGATTACGGCATACCTTTTCTAAGTTATAAAATAGTTTGTTGGGTCCTAGCCTTAATATTTTCTTATTGGGTGTCATATTAAGGACTCAAAGATCAACTATCTTGAATATCTCCCATAACATGTCTGGATTAGACATTTATGATCTTCCCAAATCTCTTGAAACAAGCTTTCCTAAATGAAGATGATGTCCTATGGATATCATACTTCTCTCTCCTCTTCCTATTATTCTCCCTAACCCACAAGTTCTTGAAAAGTTTAAGATCACTCAAGCCCTAATGGCAAGGCAAGGTCTAGGTGTGATCACATCTTGGAGATGTAGTCACATATTGACAAGCCGGGAGAGAAGGGTGTCAAAGTCTTGAGAAAGTTGGTGGTTCAATCACTTTCTAAGTCACATAGTGAGTTCCTTTGGGACACCTATGAAATAGACTATGACAAGACCCTTGATGATCTTATCGATTTGCTAAGATCAACTTCCTGAAACTTTATGGACATTGACAATAGTGACACAGGAAATCCAGGAAAGCATTCTCTTCCCAATGGAAAGGGATCGGCCATAGTCAACTCGGTTGACCAAATGGTAAAGAGAAAAGTCTAAGTCTGTGATAGTCTCGTGTACCATTATCAAAGGGTCCATATGTTTATATTGCCAAAGGAAGGGGCATTAGTTGCGAAGCTGCCAAATTTACCTAAGGATGTTAAGGTCAATAAGATTGACTCTACTTTAGGTAAAGTCCACTATCTAACTCTGTTAAGTTTCTATTATGAGATTCCTGATACATGATGTGACTGGGTCACATGGTGATGTTTTAAGAATCAAAGAAAAAGTAAAGGAACTTAAAGAAAGAATATGCTGAATCTGATCGCATAGATGGATTTCTATCGCGTAGTTTGAAAAATCGGATTCTTGAGCTAATTCTTAGGAGTTATGAGATATTGCTAAGGAATAGATAACAACAAGTTTTTCATATGGGTTGTAAGGATAAGTTTTTCCGCATAGTTTTAAAATAAAAGAAAGTTTTTGATTTTATTTATTTTAAAATATCCTTACAATGGCATTTGAGGAAAAATTGTTGCTTATATGATTCCATTAATAGCAAGAGTGGAAATATGAAATTGATTCTTTCATTTGTGGTAATGTCTAAATTTATCAAATAAAGGAAACATTCTCATCACCCAAGTCTCAATTGGACCGGGACTTGGAATCATGCAAGTTGTATAGCATGATGAATGAGAACTTTCAAGTATTGGAAAAAAAAATTAAGACTAATTACTTATTCACATGGATGTGTGAGTCAAGTAATGGACTAAGGGATCAAGCACATAGTCATGTGCACTGATTAAGTCCACCACAAAAGATGTAAGGCTATTCGTCATAGTTTACTAAAGCTCAGTAAATATGATTATACTTACAAGCTTAAGTGTAACTCTGAGACATTGGAAAAAGGTTCCAATGTAAGGCAGAGCGAATAAGAAGAATCAAATTAGGCAGAAGGATAAAAGTTTCTCAAATCTGAAAAGATGGGAGAGTACTTTAGTATCAGCTTTGTGATCATCTTAATGATTAAGAAACCATATCAAAATTAGTTCTCTAAGGAAGTCTTAGTGCATTCTTATGACTAAGAAGAAGGGATCTTGAATTGTTGAAATGGTTAAATCAAGAAGATGAGTCATACTTCGTTCCAATACAAGTCTTAGAGTCGTACTCTAAGATTGTAATTTGAGTGACATGTCTTAAAGAAGGTTTAAAACACTTATCAAATGTAAGAGTAAAAGTTTTCTACTCTTGTACATTTGAAATTGGTAAGTTGTGATGTTTTGGATAAAACAAAGACCAACTAAGGCCAATTGTGTGAAGTGTTTGTCTTGATTAGAATCCACACTATCTCTTGGATGTTTGACAAGGAAGTCTTATAGGTCAAGAGGAAAGTGGGAGTCTTAAAGGTCTTGAAAGTCTCAAGAACTAATCAAGAATAAAACCTAAAGTTCTTCACTAGCACACGACTTAAGGTTTATAACCTATCGTGTTGACATATTCTGTGCCCATTCCAGTTAAAGTTGGCTTTGCATATGAGTTCTTAGAGTTCTCAATGTGTTGCACAACAACTTGGAAGCAATGGTAGGCCCTTGAGCTGCCAGGTGGCAAGAAATTAAGATTGAGTTCAATCCATATGGTTTTGGATTTGTCATTATCCTTGTCTTGTGATTATGGTTTTGACAAATTCATATGGGTAGGAACTCATACACCATTAAATCTAAGTGTCATAAGGTTTCTATCCGATTCATGAAAATGATGGTGAGGAAACACTTCCACTAAGTAGATTTTAGCGAGATAGCAATTGTGATCTCAAAGTCGTTAGTGGAGCGTGTGTGGTTTACCGGCACACTAACTTGGACTTGTGAGAAATGGCAAAGGTCAAAACGATCAAGACTATGATTACGGCATCCCTTTTCATAGTTCTTTAAATTGTTTTGACACACCCATGAGCTATCTAAGGGAAGGTGTATGTTTTTTGATAAAGTCTTATCAAAACAATCTAGTATCAGAAATCTGAACTTTGGTAAGAAAGTCAATAAAGTATTGATTTCTAGAAGTCGAGCTTTCTGAGTATATGTCAAAGCTAGTGGGAGCATAAGTGTTATGCTAATAATCATCATGTTAGTGGGAGCATGATAATTACGATAAGTATTGCAAGCTAGCAATGTTAATTATAGAAAACAAAAATTTCAACTGGGAAAGAGTTGTTTTGCTATAATTAAGGGAGAGGAAATTATACTTCATCTCAAATCTATAAGCTTAGATCGTGAGGTTTTAATCATTTAGTCAAGGATATATATGAATTTCATGTTGGAATGGCTCAACATAAGGAAATTCTGTATATGGGTCCATTATTTGCGTTCTTAAATTCGATTATGATTACGGCATCCCTTTTCATAATCTGAATTATGAGAACTTGGCAAATTGAAATGGAAATGTTATAGCAAAAGACTGGTTTAGTCTTTATGTGAGACATCATGAATCGTGTCCCATATGCTTCGGATATAGGACCGATTACATGTGCTATATTCATCCTTTCTAAAATTTTCCGAATGCCTGGGGCGTTAAGAATGGAAAAGGTTTAGAACTGGATATGACTAAAAAGGATTAAACAATTGTCGAGGACAATCTAAGGTTTACCAAAGACTGGTTTCTCAAGGACAATTGGAAGTATAGTGATAATTCTGGAAGGACCATATTGACATAATCTGTAAGGAGGCAACTCTTGTTCAGAAGTGATAGTCGAAATGGAATCTGGAAATGTTTCAAAGTTAGAATTTTCAATCTGTTTAAGATTAAGGAAACTTAATGCAAGAAGGATGGTTCCAAGGACTTGATCTCCTTTGGAATGCTCTGTAATGATTGTCGTTAAGTCTTTCTGACTTTTTGCATAATCATTACAAGAGGATCGATGCATATAAGTTTAGAATCTAACAGATTTCAGTAAATGGCATGAATTTGGAATTCTTGCATTTGCAGTAAGGATTTGGGAGTGTGAAAAGAGAATCATTGAAGTTATGTTCATTTGATCTAGTTCACAAAATAAAGATCATAGTCAAACATATTATGCATACTTGGTGTATGGCATGACTATTGTTTAGAAAACATAGTGTGCATGCTTGGAGCATGGGACAACTATTGTTTTAAATTCAAGAATAATGTTGATAGCTGAAACAATATACAATGAATAATGTGTAATCATATGGTGATAAATAAAAGGAGTTTTATTTATATTCATAAGTTCTGAGACCATATTGGATTCAATTATTATTGTGTTTCACTTTGCATGTTTTGACTTCCCGAATAAACTAGGTTATTCTTCCGGAATGACTAAGTTATTTAAACCATCCACAGTCGGTCATATGTTGGAAGTAGATATGAATTAAGACTGTCATGGGTTGGCTTGTAGAGGTCTAAGATGTTGGACAAAGGGCTACAACACTCATGAGTGCTCATAAGTTCTGAGTATTGGATTCAACCCGCGCTCATTGGAATCACTTCATGGATTTTATCACGAGTGATCATGAGACGATAATATCTTATATTCTTCAAACCTAGAGATATGAGTTGTTACTATGAGTTGGTTGTACATTGATTGCACGAAACTGCATTTGGTAACTCGGTGCTATAAAACGTGTCTTTGTGTATGATTCAACAAGTAGTAGAACAAGCCATATGAGTCGAAGTTTATCCATTCCTTTTACCTTCGGGATAAAAGCGATATCTGTGGGCCCCTCGATGATTTGATGATGACAAATGGAAGTGCTCGGCCGGGCTAGGACTGATTTGATTTGTTCAATTAGTCAGTCGTCATAAATCGGAAATCGGGAAACAACAAATGGACAGAGAGAATGATTATAATCCATGTCTCAGTCTATATGATATCTAGAATGGAGGAATATATGATCCCTTATCTAATGGACAAGTCGTTGACAAAAATCAGAGTTCATTTACAAGGTCAGAGTTCGACAGAAGCTTTTGAGAACTACGATTGCTAGTTGGTTCCTGAAGTCATACGCAATAATAGTTTTAGACTTATCCAAGTGGGAGACTGTTGGATTAATGTCTAAGTCCATAACTATAATTGGTAAGACTTGACCCGACCCGGCATGGTCCATTTGGGTTGCATGGCATCATGCACTTGGATAGACTATAATGAGAGAAATAAGACACTTATGGTTATTAATATATTATAAGTTCTAGTATATTAATAATAAGAATAATAAGATTATTTAATTAGTATTGATCAAGAATTAATCTAGGATTAATTAAGTGATCAAAAGAAGACTAATTAAATATATGGGTTGATTGTGTAAATCATCCATACTTATATAGTGGGCTAATGCTCCATGGATTATCTAGTTGGGCCAAAAACCATATGATGCTCCATGGATGCTCCATGGTGTATTTGAACCCATGGATCCAAGGAAATGGAAAGTCATGACAATTAGGGTTTACCCTAATTGTAACACTATATAAAGATATTATTCTTCCCAAAATTGGTCACTAGATTATTCTAGAGAGGGCTAACCGATTTTATGAAGTGTAGAATCCTCTCAAGTTATTCCAAGTGTATTTGGTGTTGTGTGAACCATTTGAGGTGTCACACTTGGGGCACTAAGCACTCAAGCTTCATGAAGACAAGCACTATCAAAGAGGTATGTATTCTATCTTGTTATATTCATTATTTTGTATGCTAGATTAGGATAATACCTTGGATGTTCATATTTGCATGTATAATAGAGAAAACATAGATCCAAGGTATTTAGGGTTGCATGTACACTTAGGAGTGTTAGAATGCTCATAACCCAACACCTTTATCCAAAACCGTGACCCGACTCGGCGAGTTCGACCTCCAACTCGCCGAGTCCCCTCACAAAATACCAAAAATATGAAATTAAAGATACCTGGAAATCTGGGTTGTTACATACAAAACATCTGTGTTTATGATCTTAGATACATATACCATGTGCTGAGTAAAACCCAAAATCCCACATCAAAAATGAATTGACGGTGAATTATACATTCAAGATTTTACTGTTACCTAAGGAAATCTCTTTTTAATTTTGTAAGATCTTTATGAAATTGTCTATAGCCAAGGCATTTCTTCCCAAGAAGATCCAGTTTATTTTTTTTGAGATTTCTGATAGCTACTAAAATAAGATATCCTACCTACATATTCAATAGACCACATCGGTCTCACAAGTACTTCTTCCAACAATCGGTTTTATGTTAAAACTCGAAGTTCGGTTGAACACAAGCTACCTGAAACCTATGATTAAAAGAATCCTTTCAATGTTTATTAACAAACAGTTGATCGTATTTTTCGGGAAACCACACAAGCACTTCAAGTCTATCTTGACTTTCAAGGAAGTGATTCTTGCCCGGAATCCTCTGCTTTATGTCTCACTGACATCACTCACATCCTATACACATTTGATTTATTTCTTTCTCTTTGTCACACTTATGCATGAAAATTTTATTTTCCAACATTCTAGGTACTGTTTGGTATGAGTTTTGGTTATCCATCGTAACCAAATAAGGAGTTATATGGAATCTCAAACGCCAATTAAAGATAAGATTTAGGCACGTGAATTTGATCCGTTTCTAAACCCATGCATGCTGACGTAGTCCTGGGAGTACTAATACTGTCACACATCGCGTTTTTTCAGGCGACATTTTAGCAACCTCATCATCACGATTTTCTCTCTCCAGGCAACGGTATATAATGGGGTGAACGTTTTATTTGTCATTTACTAGTCTCAATTCTCTCAACGTAGACAACAAGTAAACACTGTTCATCTTCTTCTTCATTCATCAATGGCGACTTCTTCATCAGCACATGATCAGACCGCATCATCTTCTTTGCTCACCATAAAACCCAACCAAAACATGATCATTGAACTTAATCTGTTCTTATATGATCCATATATGTTACAGGTTGTGGAATGCTTGAAGTATTCCCCCTGGTTTTAGCCCTAACCCAGGTTGAATCCGTTCCAATGTGGCTATTATCACAAGTTTATTCTTCAGTGACGTATGACAAGAACAAGGATTGCATCTAGTTCACCATCCACAACAAGAAATCTTCAATTTCAAAAGTGAAGTTTTGTTCAATTTTGGGCCTTAAAGTCGATTCCTCCATTATCTCACCAGATTTCATCACGACATCACAACTATTCTCCATGATGTACGAAATGAGGTACACGGATGTGCTTACAAGGATTACTAAGCTGAAGAAATCATGTTTACCATCCCAATGGAATGGTTTATTAACCCTGTTGATTAAGGGTTTGGCTGAACGTAGTGGTGGTTCCGATACTACTAGCAAGGGTTTTCTTACTCTTCTTTATGGCCTCTACAATGGGATCAATCTCGATTACGGCTCCATCATATGGTCTCAAGTGGTGCAGAGTCTAAACACTATGACACGCCATTCAGAAATCTCTTGTGGCCGCTTTTGGACTTTGATTACCAAGAAGGCTATCGACTCGTTGGAGATTCCAATCATGAAGGATGCTCTCCTTGCTACTATCGCTACCTTCCATACGAAGAAAATTATTCTTTCAGATCCACGTAAGTTTCTTCACTGTGGAATGATTCCTGAAACAATGTACAGATGTGTTTCAGAACAGAGCAACGTCCTGGCAGATTATAGGAAACTACCTCCTATTGGACCGAGGGTTCTAACTCCTGAGCAGCAAGCCGCATTAGACGCATTGGAAAAGCCGGTCAACCGAGGAAAGAAAACTACAAAGAAAGAGGATCCTGAGGAACCAAAGGCCAAGTCCTCTAAACGAAAATCTGATGAAGGGGACTGTTCTAAACCGAAAAAGATAAAGATAAAGAAGATGGCTCATAGGCCAAGAGAACACACTTCTCCAAGAATAGAGCCTATTGCTGAACAAACTGAGGAAGAGGAAGTACATCATGAGTCGCCCCGAGAGCTCACTCCTCCACGCTCCCCTAGTCCACCAGAATCTCCAAAACAAACCACAATTCCAACTCCACCTCCATCACCAAAACAGACAGTTGAACTTTCTGCTCCCACTGTTACTCCACCAGTTATCACTCAAAAAACCACTATGCCACCTTCACCACCGATTGCTTCTGTTCCTATCTCCACTATACCATTATCAACTCCACTTGTAACCGAATCTACCATAACTACCATTCCCAAATCCACAGTAGAAGTCAATGTATCTAATACAGGGGCTACTACTGTGACTGAACCTCCAGTTATCAACTTACCACCTTCACCAACCCAATCCTCCGATTCTGCTGCCACTCTTGGGGGGGATGATGAGGATTTTGATTCTATTTACTTCAGCCCTTATCGAATTCCATCAGAAGATACAGCTGCTGCTTCTGTCACTAGTCAGCAGATCCAAGACATTCATGAAAAGTTGGATAAACTGCTTGCTGATAGTAAAGCCCTATGGTGGTGTGGTTATTAAAGCATTTTTGGAGACGGCTCTTCAATAGTACACTGATGCCATTGATAAATCTACAGAAGCTATGAATGAGTCTGCTTCTGCTTGTAAGAAGGCCACCAAGGAAGTGTCTGAGGTTGTTCATACAACTCAGATTTTCCTTGACTCTTTGAAATCTCATGCTGACACCAATGCAGAAAAATACCAAGCATCAGTGGATTCCTTCTCAAAGTCTCTTCACAAAGAATCTGACAAATTTGAAGCTGTTCGTACTGAGCTTAAAATAGAAACCACTTCCTTTTTAAAATCTGTGGATTCTCGGTTTGATGCTCTAACTGCAAATCTGGCAACTGAGAGTGCTTTGAAGGAGGATCTAGTCAAACAACAGGATACTATCGATATCCAGAAGGTGCAGCTTGCCTAGGAAAAGAAGGAAATCACTCTGTTAAAAACCCAAAGGGTGGTGTACAAAAGTTGTGCAGGAGATCTTAAGGATATGCTGACTAATTTGCTAGAAGCTCATGATCCAATCCTAACCTTGACAATTCGCAAACATCTTGAATCCAAACTCCTCCCTGCCATTGCAATACTTACCGAGATGAAGGGTGTTTCGGAGGGGTTCATACCTCCAAAACAAGGGGGGAGGGTAGTGCACAACAGGTAAAAACAGAACCGAAGGTTAATTTAGCTTCGGTTTCTGAGAAAAAGCTAAAACAGAAAGATGTTCATATTGAAAATAGTGATACAGAAGAAGAGACGATTGCTGATGCTCTCAACAGGAAAAAGAGAGACAGAGAGTTGGATGAAACTATGAAAGTGGCCAGAGAGGCTGGAGAAAAAGAGAAGAAGAATAAGGAAGTTGAAGAGGCCTTGCAGTGCAAGAAGGCTCTTTTTCTGGAGTGGAACAGAGATAGACTTATCAATCAAGCGATTGAGTTTCCATCTGTCTATTGGTTGGAACCAGTTGCTTCGTTTGACTGTGAAAACTCTAGAGACTTGTAGTTTGACATTCCCATAACCAGAAAAGCATTCACATACCATTGCTTTGAGGCAACTGCTGAGGTTCCATATCCATATCCTCAGGTTGACAGGGAGCTGATGATGGGTTTTGAGCATTCTAACACTTCCTAAGTGTAAATGCAACCCTAATAACCTTGGATCTATGTTTGTCTAATTATCATGCAAAATTGAATTCCAAGGTTATATTCCTATCTAGCATACATGGGGAACAATTTTAACTTAAAGTATAGATAGAATAACTTACCTTGTTGTTGTTTGTGTTCCTTGAAACCTTGTGAGCCTAGCACCCCAAGTGTGATGCCTCAAATGCTTCACACAACACCAAATGCTCTTGGAAGAACTTATGAGAGAACACACACTTCTCAAAAATCGGCCAAGCCCTCTTGTTTCTTAGTGTAACCGATTTTGGTGGAGAACATGTTTCTTATATAGTGTTGACACATCTAGGGTTAAACCCTAATGTGTCATGACTCTTCATTTCCATGACCCATGGGTTTGTAACTCCCATGGAGCATCCATGGAGCATCCTATGGGTGGAACCCAACTTGATAATCCATGGAGCCTCTTAGCCCACTATACAAGATATGGATGATTTACATAATCAACCCATATATTTAATTAGTTATCTTTTGATCACATAATTAATTCTAAATTAATTCTTGATCAAACTAATCAAATAATATTATTAATATATTAGAACTTATAATATATTAATAATCTCCAAGTGTTATTTCTCTCATTTAGTCTATCCAATTGCATGGTGCCATGCAACCCAAATGGACCATGCCGGGTCGGGTCAAGTACATACCAAAAATAGTTATGGACTTAGACACCTTATCCAACAGTCTCCCACTTGGATAAGTCTAATAACTATTACTGCAAGTATGACTTCAGGAACCGATCGGCAATCGTAGCTCTTTTCAAGGTTTCTCGGAACTGAGAAGATGATGGTACGCCATTTAAGATAAGTGATCATATAATCCTCTGTTCTAGATATCAGTCGGACAAATACATGGAACAATGTCTTACTTATTGTCCAACAGTTTGTTTCCCGATTTCCGATTTGTTTGACAAAGAACTTCATTGAACACATCAATTCAGTTCTGACCGGGCCTGGCACATAGGTCAAAACAAAATCATCGAGGGGACCAGATATTAGCTTCTAATCCAAGAAGGAACAGATAAACTTCGACTCATATGTTTGTTCTACTACTCATTGAATTACACACAAGAGCGCGATTTATAACATCGAGTTACCAATGCGTTTTTTCTTACAATCAATGCATAACCAACTTGTAAGTAACAAATCATATCTCTAGGTTTGAAGACTTATACGATATTACCGTCTCACGATCACTTGAGATAGAATTCCATGAAGTGATTCCAGTAAGCGTGGGTTGAGTCCAATGCTCAGAACTTATGAGCACTCATGATTGCTGTAGCGTTGTCCAAGACCTCTACAACCAAACATGACAGTCTTGATTCATACCTACTTCCGACATATGACCGACTGTGGAGGTTTGAATAATATGTTATACCAAACAAAAATTATTCTGGAAGTCAAAACATGCAAAAGAAATATAGTAAACGATCAACAAGAGATAGCAACACTTTACTCATAAATAAAACATTTTTATTCATCATCAGATGTCAATTACACTTTACAAATTTCGAGGTTATCTAACTACTAAATCTAATATCATCCTTCAGCCCCATGCTCCGAGCATGCTGGAGATGCTTAACCCGAGTCAGTCCCTTCGTGAGGGGATCTGCCGGATTCTCATCTGATGATACCCTCTTTGCCACGAGGAGTCCTTCTTCGATCCGATGTCTGATGAAATGGTATTTTCTGTCGATGTGTCTGGATCTCCCGTGATCCCTTGGTTCCTTGGCTAAGGCAACAACAGTTTCACTATCACATAAAATTTCCATTGGCTCTTTAATAGCTGGTACAACTCCAAGGTCTCCAATGAAGTTCCTCAGCCATAACGCCTCCTTTGCCGCCTCGCTAGCTGCAATATACTCTGATTCACAAGTAGAATCTGCCACTGTCTCTTGCTTGGAACTCTTCCAAGAAATTGCTCCTCCATTTAGGGTAAAGACCCAGCCCGACTGAGAGCGGAAATTATCCCTATCAGTCTGGAAGCTAGCATCACTATACCCTACAACTCTCAAGTCATCACTCCCACCGAGGGTAAGGACCCAGTCCTTAGTCCTTCGTAAGTACTTGAGAATATTCTTTACCGCAGTCCAGTGTGCCTTGCCAGGGTTCCCCTGAAACCTGCTAACCATGCTTAGGGCAAAAGGTACATCAGGTCGAGTACACGTCATAGCATACATGATCGATCCTACAGCCGAAGCATAAGGTACTCGACTCATTTGTGCTATCTCAGCCTTAGTACTAGGGCTTTGTGTCTTACTCAGTTTGGCGTTACTCTGGATGGGTAATTCTCCTTTCTTGGAGTCCTGCATGCTGAATCTCTTCAGCACCTTATCCAAGTAGGTACTTTGACTAAGTCCAATTAGTCTTTTACTCCGATCTCTCAAGATCCTTATCCCTAAAATATAGGCAGCTTCACCAAGGTCCTTCATAGCGAAACACTTTCCAAGCCAGGATTTTACTTCCTGCAGGGTTGGAATGTCGTTTCCTATGAGTAGTATGTCATCCACATACAATACCAAGAAGCTAACTATACTCCCACTAGCCTTGACATACACACAAGATTCATCTTCACTCCTACAAAAACCAAATTCCTTGACCTTTTCATCAAAGCAAAGATTCCATCTGCGAGGTGCTTGCTTTAATCCATAAATGGATTTCTCAAGCTTACACACTCTATTAGGGTACTCGTTGCTGACAAAACCCTCTGGCTGACTCATGTAAACATCTTCAGCCAACTTTCCATTAAGGAAAGCGGTTTTGACATCCATTTGCCAAATTTCATAGTCATGAAATGCAGCTATGGCTAACAGAACCCGAATAGACTTAATCTTGGCTACCGGAGAAAAGGTCTCATCATAATCCACTCCAGGAATTTGAGAGAAGCCCTTTGCAACCAGTCTAGCCTTATAAGTGTGTACTTTACCATCCATGTCGGTCTTCTTCTTGAAGACCCATTTGCACCCTACAGTCTTTTGACCTGGTACATTCTCAACCAAGTTCCAAACTTGATTGTCATACATGGATTGTATCTCGCTATCCATAGCCTCTTTCCATTTAGCAGACTCGGGGCCTGCCATGGCTTCCTCGTAGCTGTTAGGGTCATCTTGACTTACTAGTGTTCCATCACTAATAAGTGTCTCACCTTCTGCAGTAATATGGAATCCATAGTAATGCTCAGGTGCACTCCTAACTCTCGTGGAACGCCTCAGAGGTACAGATTCGTCAATTGGCTCAACAGGAGTTTCCTCCTCAAGTTGAGGGCTAGAGTTTGAAGTCCCTTCACCACTTGACTCTTGAATTTCTTCAAGATCAATTTGCCTCCCACTGTCTCCTTGGCTTATAAACTCTCTTTCTCGAAAGACTCCTCTTCTTGCTACAAAGACCACATTGTCACTAGGTCTGTAGAAGAGATAACCAAAGGATTGTTGTGGGTAGCCGATGAAAATACACCTCTTGCTTCGGGGTTCGAGCTTATCATGAGTCTCGCGTCTCATGAAAGCCTCGCAACCCCAAATCTTGATGTGGTCTAGTTTAGGTACTTTACCAGTCCACATCTCGTGAGGAGTTTTGGCAACTTTCTTTGTAGGGACTAGATTAAGGATATGGGCGGCAGTCTCTAAGGCATACCCCCAGAATGAGATTGGTAGCGAAGCTCGACTCATCATGGAACGAACCATGTCCAACAAGGTTCGATTACGCCTCTCAGTGTCACAACTAGCATTTTTGCTAGGAAATTCTACTCTCAGGTAATTATTCAACTAGTGTCATAACTTGTACTCTACGTGAATACTATACTCTAACCTAGTTCAAATACATCTCATATGTTCAACTAAGGGTTGGAAACCTTAGAAATCTCGGTTCAAGATTTATTACGGGCTAGGATTTTCTTATTGGGTCTAACGAAACAATAAAATTTCAACTTGACGACTTTGGGCCTAAAATGATCCATCTTATTTATAATGGGCCTCATTGGGCCATAACAACTCCAATTAACCTTATTGGACCAATAAATCAATTCTTTTATTCTTTTGGGCCGTGAACTACCTTAAAGGTCCAATGGGCCGAAAATTAATATCGGGCTTATGAGATTCGATCAACACCAATAATTTGGGCCCAAAATCATTTTATCCTCATTTCATCAAGCCCAATCTCGGCTCAACTATAATATATATATATATATATATATATATATATATATATATATATATATATATATATATAGATATATATATATATATATATATATATATATATATATATATATATATAAAGGGTGCTTAAGAGTTTGACACCTCATTTTAGTCTAGTGGATATCCATGCATAATTTGCATGTATCTAGGAAGCATCTACCAAACTTTTCACAAGACAAACTCCCATTATCTCTCCCTCCCTCTACCTCTCGGCCAAACACCCAAAAACACCACCTCCATTTCTTTCTTTCAAACTCTCTCAAGAACTCTCCTCATCTTCCTCTAAATTTTCGAGTTTTGGTGTGTAGATTCAAGAGGATCTTCATTTAGATCATTAACTTTGGTAAGTTCTTACTTAGATCTATGATTTAACTTCTTAATCTCTTCAAAAATCTCCTCTTACCACCTCAAATTCGTGACCATGCTCCCTAGAACTCATCAAGATTCGAAGATCACTTCAAGAAGCTAAATAGAGTCATAACTTACACCACCTTCTTCTTATCTTCATCAAAACCGAAATCCAAACCCCAATGTGAGTTCATACCCCCTTGATTTCTATTTTCACTTGTTTTTGGGGGGAGAATACAAGTCATATGTGTAGATCTATATATTTATGCTTGACTATGTGTGTTTTCTTGAAACATTTGGTGATTATGTGTTGATTCCTTCACTAATCTAAAAAGATGTTAAGAAACTTGAAGTGTATCACTAGGATCTCCATATGAATCATGAGAAAAGTATGTTTTATCACATATAATGCATTTAAACTTTTAGATCTGGGATTTGTACACTTGAAATAGCAAAAATGAGTGTTGTATTCAAAGATCTATAAGCTAAACTCACAAAACAGCCCTTGACAGGAAAGTTTTGGTCCAATCTCGGACTGTTTTGACCATCCAAATGGAAGTATTTTTCAAAACTGTTTTACATGGATAAAGTTCAGGTTTATAACTTTAAAATTACTACTCGCACGTTTTCATACGATTTTTCTACAATTTTTGGCGAATTTTACAAAACTGTCTATCAGATTTGAAATAATTTCGGACCAACCTGTGAAGATGAACAATTTCACACTTGTTAGAAGCCATCAAAAATTATGAGAAAATTTTGGAACAAAATAGACAAGATTTCTAAACTTTGATAGTTTACGGATCCAATTTTCGACTTACGATGATTTTTCTACAAATTTTCAAACAACTAGGTCGAAAAAGTTCAAAAATCAGAAAATATGCGTTTTCACATAACTCAAGTTAAGAATGTTATTTTTGACAATAAGGGATTTCAAAATGTTGTTTTCACTACAAAATAGTTATCAAAACAAGTTTTGAACAAAATGGAGACCAAAGTGTTATTCTTATAAAAATTGGGCCTTAATCCTAAATTTTTGGCTTATTGGGCTAAGAGCATCATTTTACAAAAGTGGGTTTTAGATTTCAATCATGTAAATAATCAATACCAAAACAAACATAACAATAACTAACACGAACCCGACACGATGAAATACTAGTACCTCGCCTATCGACGAAATACAATACATTACAATACCAAAATTCGTTGTCAAACGAATTGGTTCGGTCTCGAACCAATAACAATCCGAAACTACTAACACGACGACACTATGACATTACGACATTACGATTCATAACTAATAACGATTGAAAGTCACTATACATGCGAGTGTGCACAGACGTCTACGCACCATCTTTGGGCCCCAAAAGTGTAAAATCTTGTTTGTTGAGCCTAGCTAGCCCAATGACCTGATCTTAAGGCCCGAAGACCTCTCTCTTACGAAGTGTTGGGTTTTACCGATCCGACATAACGTAAAAGGACTTTCAATGGCAAACATGTTGTTGGTCCCCAAGGGTCCTTCAGTGCTGCTAGTAAAGTCTGTAACTCACGATTGCGGGTTGGGCTTCGGGCCCTTCGCAATTGCAATGGTCTTGAACAACGCGGGGAAATACCGAGGGTTTCACACCTTCTCTTCTTCCCTCCAGTCGTGGGACTACACAAGTCCGGGAGGATTGAGTTGTGTGAAGAATTACGAGTGACGCCTAAAGGATCGCTTGTAAGGTTGTTGATTGGACGTTTTCATTAACGCACGTCACAACACTTCACCACCCATTGTATTCTCAATGCCTCCGGAGCTCAACGGTTTCCTCTAACACAACGAAACAACGGTACACAAACTAAGTAAAGCAAAGTGATAGGAAAACGTCGGGTTTTCCTAGGGTTTTCAACTAATACATTTACGAATTTCATGCCAAATTTTACAACTCGTACGCTTACATCTATAGAAAACAAACAAGCATACTTACGGATCCACACATTTTTTTTTACCATACTATTTTAAAAAAATATCGGATTTTCTGGTGGTTTTCGAAACGATACAAACATTGGATTTCAAACATTACTTATGAACTCACCAACATTTCATATGTTGACGTTTTTCAAAATACTTGTATTCTCAGGTAACAGATAAGTCGAAGGGATAAGTGTACTCAGTGACGTTTTGCTGCCTGTTAAATTAGTACCGAACAATCTACTTTTTGGGCATGTAATGTTAGGGAACAATGTACTAAATGTAAATGCTACCAGTTGTATTATTCCAATGCTTGGTGATGTATGATGTTATGTTTCATGTATATTCATTGTGATGGTATTCAATTGAGTCACAACAGCCCCCGGACGTTTCCACCGTCTGGTTCGGGGGTGTGACAGGTTGGTATCAGAGCTCTGTTTATAGTGAACTAGCATATCTAACCATACATTGATATGTAACTATAAACCAAAAGAGGGACTAACATAACTCTGAACAAAACAAGTAAAACATAACAATAAAACACCCTTGCTTGTATTAGGAACGAGAACCTAGCACCGAACCAAACAAGATAATGCTAGTATCTCGGTTGATCCAGGACTGTTCTTAGTTGTATCAAGGAGCGGATGTAGCCTGATCAACTACATTCCCTCCAAGGTACAACCATCACATGTCTTGAAGAAATCGTGATAGCTAGGGAGTCTAAAATCATACCCCTTAATCTCCAAGAAGAGAACCCCAACTAAATCTATGCAATAGTTGTAGGATTATAGGAGTAATTGGTATGCTATTTGATTCTAGTATTCATAGTCCTTCATGCAATACGCTATAGACAAGTATCATTAGTCAGGAAACCCTATCTCCCTAGTCAAGATATAGTAGGGTGGCTCGATCCAGAGGAAGAACCGCAGGAGGAACATGAAGTAGAACTCGCTGGTGAACCCGCCAAGTCAATAAGTGGACCTCGAGGAGGAGGAGCCCAAGGGCAGAGATGATGATGACTCGAATGCAGAATCTGATGTCATTAACCATCCATGAAAAGCCAGAGTACCGACTTATCGTGGGGGCCCCAGTGGCTCCATGCCCCCCTTGGGCATACGAAATTTGGAAATAGAGTCACCAGCAGGGAATACGACCACACTAGGGCAGGAACCGAGGTCTCTCCGACCATCGGCAATAAAGGACCCGTTGACCAGGCCCTCCCAGTCTTGGTCCGACGCACCCGAGGTATTGATAACCAAGCTCAGGACACCCCAAATCGAACGGAACAACTGCGATTTGCTATTGAGAGATGAGAGGCAAACATTGGAAGTGAGCGGAGATTCCCGAGTGAGACGGTTAGTGTGAGAAGTACGCCTACGAGGTATCAGGCAACAAGCAGCTTGTCTCCGAGGTGCACCCACTTCATCAGCATCACTACCAGACACTTCCCGCAACGATTAGGATCAGCCTTTTCTAGTTCCCCCCTACTATCTGACATGACTCCCTTTCGTGTACTGAGATGGTACTTACCCCTGAAACAATTATGTGCTATATTGATTTCATATTACTACAAAGACTCAATTATATGAACAAGCAAACCCTCGAGACCACTAGAGACATAAGGATCTCGAAACCAAAACACCCTATATACTCTAAGGATAGATGTGACGATCGTGCCAAATCTGTGATTACCTACTACCGTAAATACATCATGGGGATGTTGATGGAAGCAGTAAGAACTATACAACAAGATGCAAAGTATTATAGAGTACAACCAAGAATGACGATCATTACTTACAATCTAGATTATCAACGAGCAGCAGGAAAATGCCATCTCGCAAGAATAACAATCACACTCGTGAGACACCACTCCTGCAGATGGACCCTGCTACATTTCAAGCTGCTGTAACGGCGGCAGTAACTGCTGCTATGGCACAAATCAATGCAAACAACCCCAATGGAGGCATGAATAGAATTGACAACTCCAGCCAAAGGAACGAACATGGAAACCGACAAGTGACAACCTATCAAGGAACTCCAAACCCCAAGCTTAAGAGCAGGAAGCTGAGGTCTGGAAGTAAGAGGAAGGGACATCTTACTCAAGGGTTCTCAAGGAAGCAACATGTTGTTGATGTTCATGAGACCATGACCCCTATTACACCAACAACCGGGAGACCATATGTTGGAATCCTTCCAAAATGCAACCAGTGCAAATTCCATCATAATGAAGCCTACCGGGAGATGCATTGTGACAATGCAACCGAAAGAATCACACCGCTAAATTCTGTAGAACGTATCCATGCCAGAATCGTCAGCCAAATGGAAATGACAACACTCGCAGCAACCCTAACAACAACACCAATGATGAGACCATCCACACCTACTATGGGTATGGAGGAACCGGTCACCTCAGGCATGGTCTCCCCAAGGATAACAATCAAGGTGCAGAAGGATCAGCAATGGACCTGACCTGGGTTCAAGGCGAAGCAGTCCAAGACCCAACGGTTGTTATTGGTATGTTCCCACTTGACAACTCTTTCGCTTACCTCTTATTTAATGGTAAACCCGAGCGAAGTTTCGATTAGTAACATATTCAAACACTTACTAACACAACATTTCCGAAGCTAAGCTAAGCCTTTTCTATGGACATGGCCATCGGGAAAAAAAAAAAAAACCGACTTAACCTAGGGTACTTATGTGGAGTACACCTTAACACTAAACAACCATTCATGACAAATAGATTTCATGCTAGTAAAGATTAGGAGTTTTAATGTCATAATCGTTATGGTTGGGTTAAGCCCCCACCGTGCCGATACTATATGTCGCGAGAAGGCCGTTTGCCTTCACCTTCCTAATCACGAAAACTCTAATAATCCATGGTGATAAACCTGGCGCCAATCCTCTTCCTATCTCGTGCATAAAGGCGCAGAAGTGCCTGCACCAGAAGAACTACGTTCTCCTCACTCATGTTGTGGACAAGACCGAAGAAGAGGTAGACATACAAGGTATTCCAGTAGCATGTGATTTTTCCAAATGTGTTTCCCGAGGAACTTTCAGGAATATCCCAGAGAGACAGGTCGAATTTCGAATCAACCTCATATCGGGAACCACATCAATTGCCAATTCACCCTATAGGTTGACTCGCGCCAAAAATTCACAAGTTATCTTGTCAACTGAGTAGAATTGTTGCGCAAACGATTCATTAGGCCAAGCTTCTCATCCTAGAGAGCTCCGGTCTTGTTTCTCAAGAAGACAGATCCTTCCGAAGGTACATCGATTTTAGGAAATCGAATAATCTCCTTATTAAAAATCGATACCTACTTCCACGGACTGAAGATCTATTTGGCCAGCTCCAAGGAGCTCGTTACTTCTTTAAAAATAGATCTAAGCATCGGTTATCATCAACTTCGAGTCCGAGAAGGCGACATTTCAAAAACTGCCTTCCGAACTCGTCGTGGCCATTTCAAATTCATTGTGATACCCTTCGGTATAACGAATGCTCCCACACTATTCATGGGCCCTACAAACCAAGTTTTCCCAACCATTCCTAGTTAGCCTTTTCATTATTCTCATCAATAACATACTCGTCGGCCCACGAAGCAAGAACGAAACACTGTCAACATCTACGACCAGCCTTGAAAACATCAAAGTCGGAGAATATCGCGAAGAAGGCACTGCATGGATGGATAAAACTCTCGAAGTTGAAAGACGAAGCTTATAGGTACGCGAGTTGAATTGGGTGTTATCTGGGTGATCGTCGATATGTTAACCCAATCTGCCCATTTCCTGCTAATACGGAAATCAAACAAGAAGGAAGTTTAGCATGGATCTATATCCAAGAGATCATGAAACTCCATGAAATATCGATATCTACTATCTCAGATTGAGATAACGGGATTACTTCAAGACTTTGACAATCATTTTAGAAGGCTATGGTAACATAGCTAAGTATGAGAGTTGCTTACCACCCTCAAACCAATAGCCAAAGCAAACGAACCATTCAATCACTCGAAGTAATGCTACAAGTCTGGGTGTTTGAACTTAACAAGTCATGGGATACCCGGTTGCCCTTGATTGAATTCTCATACAATAACAACTATCGCACGAGCATCAAGATTGATCCTTTCAAAAATCTTTATAGTCATAAATGCCGATCACTCGCTAGTACTCTCATGAGACCAGAAACCATTTGCGAAACAACAGAGAAGATAATCCAAATCAAAGCTTGACTGCAAGCATCGCGAGACCGACAGAAGAGCTATTCTGACAAGTGGCGTAAGCCATTAGGATGTCAAGTCGGGGATCACGTGTTATTAAAGGAATCTCATTGGAAAGGAATGATTCACTTTAGGAAACTAGAAAAATAAACCCACAATACATCGGGCTATTCGAGATTCTTGCTCGGATTGGTCCAAAGACTTATAGGCTGCAACTGCCTGTAGAACTCAACAACGTACACCCTGTGTTCAGCATATCGAATCTAAAAAAGTGCCTATCAAGAAAAACTCTTATCATTGCTTTAGAAAGAGGTCTAAATAAACAAGAATCTCCTGTTCATCGAAGAACCAGTCGATGTATTGGATAAGGAAGTAAAGCGTACAAAACAAAGCCGCATTCCGATTGCGAACGTTCAATGGAACACAAAGTGTGGATCGGAATTCACAAGTGAACGCAAAGAGTAGATTAAGCAGAAGTTCTCTCACCTATTCTCTCATTCATGAACCTATCTTTTGAAAGAATTTCGGGACGAAATTCCCTCTAACGGGGGGATGATGTCACAACTAGCATTTTTGCTAGGAAATTCTACTATCAGGTAATTATTCAACTAGTGTCATAACTTGTACTCTACGTGAATACTATACTCTAACCTAGTTCAAATACATCTCATATGTTCAACTAAGGGTTGGAAACCTTAGAAATCTCGGTTCAAGATTTATTATGGGCTAGGATTTTCTTATTGGGTCTAACGAAACAATAAAATTTCAACTTGACTACTTTGGGCCTAAAATGATCCATCTTATTTATAATGGGCCTCATTGGGCCATAACAACTCCAATTAACCTTATTGGACCAATAAATCAATTCTTTTATTCTTTTGGGCCGTGAACTACCTTAAAGGTCCAATGGGCCGAAAATTAATATCGGGCTTATGAGATTTGATCAACACCAATAATTTGGGCCCAAAATCATTTTATACTCATTTCATCAAGCCCAATCTCGGCTCAACTATAAATATAATATATATATATATATATATATATATATATATATATATATATATATATATATATATATATATATATATATATATATAAAGGGTGCTTAAGAGTTTGACACCTCATTTTAGTCTAGTGGATATCCATGCATAATTTGCATGTATCTAGGAAGCATCTACCAAACTTTTCACAAGACAAACTCCCATTATCTCTCCCTCCCTCTACCTCTCGGCCAAACACCCAAAAACACCACCTCCATTTCTTCCTTTCAAACTCTCTCAAGAACTCTCCTCATCTTCCTCTAAATTTTCGAGTTTTGGTGTGTAGATTCAAGAGGATCTTCATTTAGATCATTAACTTTGGTAAGTTCGTACTTAGATCTATGATTTAACTTCTTAATCTCTTCAAAAATCTCCTCTTACCACCTCAAATTCGTGACCATGCTCCCTAGAACTCATCAAGATTCGAAGATCACTTCAAGAAGCTAAATAGAGTCATAACTTACACCACCTTCTTCTTATCTTCATCAAAACCGAAATCCAAACCCCAAGGTGAGTTCATACCCCCTTGATTTCTGTTTTCACTTGTTTTTGGGGGGAGAATACAAGTCATATGTGTAGATCTATATATTTATGCTTGACTATGTGTGTTTTCTTGAAACATTTGGTGATTATGTGTTGATTCCTTCACTAATCTAAAAAGATGTTAAGAAACTTGAAGTGTATCACTAGGATCTCCATATGAATCATGAGAAAAGTATGTTTTATCACATATAATGCATTTAAACTTTTAGATCTGGGATTTGTACACTTGAAATAGCAAAAATGAGTGTTGTATTCAAAGATCTATAAGCTAAACTCACAAAACAGCCCTTGACAGGAAAGTTTTGGTCCAATCTCGGACTGTTTTGACCATCCAAATGGAAGTATTTTTCAAAACTGTTTTACATGGATAAAGTTCAGGTTTATAACTTTAAAATTACTACTCGCACGTTTTCATACGATTTTTCTACAATTTTTGGCGAATTTTACAAAACTGTCTATCAGATTTGAAATAATTTCGGACCAACCTGTGAAGATGAACAATTTCACACTTGTTAGAAGCCATCAAAAATTATGAGAAAATTTTGGAACAAAATAGACAAGATTTCTAAACTTTGATAGTTTACGGATCCAATTTTCGACTTACGATGATTTTTCTACAAATTTTCAAACAACTAGGTCGAAAAAGTTCAAAAATCAGAAAATATGCGTTTTCACATAACTCAAGTTAAGAATGTTATTTTTGACAATAAGGGATTTCAAAATGTTGTTTTCACTACAAAATAGTTATCAAAACAAGTTTTGAACAAAATGGAGACCAAAGTGTTATTCTTATAAAAATTGGGCCTTAATCCTAAATTTTTGGCTTATTGGGCTAAGAGCATCATTTTACAAAAGTGGGTTTTAGATTTCAATCATGTAAATAATCAATACCAAAACAAACATAACAATAACTAACACGAACCCGACACGATGAAATACTAGTACCTCGCCTATCGACGAAATACAATACATTACAATACCAAAATTCGTTGTCAAACGAATTGGTTCGGTCTCGAACCAATAACAATCCGAAACTACTAACACGACGACACTATGACATTACGACATTACGATTCATAACTAATAACGATTGAAAGTCACTATACATGCGAGTGTGCACAGACGTCTACGCACCATCTTTGGGCCCCAAAAGTGTAAAATCTTGTTTGTTGAGCCTAGCTAGCCCAATGACCTGATCTTAAGGCCCGAAGACCTCTCTCTTACGAAGTGTTGGGTTTTACCGATCCGACATAACGTAAAAGGACTTTCAATGGCAAACATGCTGTTGGTCCCCAAGGGTCCTTCAGTGCTGCTAGTAAAGTCTGTAACTCACGATTGCGGGTTGGGCTTCGGGCCCTTCGCAATTGCAATGGTCTTGAACGACGCGGGGAAATACCGAGGGTTTCACACCTTCTCTTCTTCCCTCCGGTCGTGGGACTACACAAGTCCGGGAGGATTGAGTTGTGTGAATAATTACGAGTGACGCCTAAAGGATCGCTTGTAAGGTTGTTGATTGGACGTTTTCATTAATGCACGTCACAACACTTCACCACCCATTGTATTCTCAATGCCTCCGGAGCTCAACGGTTTCCTCTAACGCAACGAAACAACGGTACACAAACTAAGTAAAGCAAAGTGATAGGAAAACGTCGAGTTTTCCTAGGGTTTTCAACTAATACATTTATGAATTTCATGCCGAATTTTACAACTCGTACGCTTACATCTATAGAAAACAAACAAGCATACTTACGGATCCACACATTTTTTTTACCATACTATTTTCAGAAAATATCGGATTTTCTGGTGGTTTTCGAAACGATACAAACATTGGATTTCAAACATTACTTATGAACTCACCAACATTTCATATGTTGACGTTTTTCAAAATACTTGTATTCTCAGGTAACAGATAAGTCGAAGAGATAAGTGTACTCAGTGACGTTTTGCTGCTTGTTAAATTAGTACCGAACAATCTACTTTTTGGGCATGTAATGTTAGGGAACAATGTACTAAATGTAAACGCTACCAGTTGTATTATTCCAATGCTTGGTGATGTATGATTTTATGTTTCATGTATATTCATTGTGATGGTATTCAATTGAGTCACAACAGCCCCCGGACGTTTCCGCCGTCTGGTTCGGGGGTGTGACACTCAGCCACACCATTCAACTGCGGTGTCCTGGGAGGTGTCAATTGTGAGACAATCCCACATTCCCTTAGATAGTCGAGGAACTCTGAACTAAGATACTCACCACCTCGATCGGATCGAAGCATCTTAATGTTCCTGCCCAATTGATTCTCGACTTCCTGTTTAAATTCCTTAAACTTCTCGAAAGTCTCTGACTTATGCTTGATTAAGTAGACATATCCATATCTACTGTAATCATCAGTAAAAGTCAAATAGTAACGATTAGCATCCCTTGTGGCATGTTTGAATGGTCCACACACATCCGTGTGTATAAGGTCCAACAAACCTTCACCTCTTTCACACGAGCCTGTGAAGGGTGACTTTGTCATTTTTCCAAGTAAGCATGATTCGCAACTATCATTTGACTTTAGGTCAAACGACTCCAAGACTCCATCCTTTTGGAGTTGGCCTATGCGTTTCTTGCTTATATGTCCAAGATGACAATGCCATAATGATGCTTTATCCAAGTTATTATTATTAGTAGAATCAATACACAAAACATTATTTACTAAGTTATCTACAACAGACACAGCTTCATACACACCATCACAAGGTAATGCTTTAAAATAAAGAACATTATTAAAGAAAGCATCAATAGAACCAACTTCATTATTAAACGAAAAGGTAAACCCTTGTTTGTACAAAGCATGAAAGGAAATAATATTTCTTGCCATTCCTGGAGAGTAACAACAATTATTCAAATCTAAACTAAACCCACTACTTAGCGATAAAGTATAAACTCCAATCTTGGTGACAGGTGAAGCTTTCCTGTTCCCCATGATCAAGTTTATTCTTCCTTGCTCCACATCCTCACTTCTTCTTAGTCCCTGCAAGTCACAACAAATATGAATACCACAACCGGAATCAAGGACCCAAGATTTCGAATGGGGTGAGTTATTAGAAATGATAGTGTAAATACCTGCATGGTTGGGTTTGACTTTCCCATCCTTCACATCTTGCTAGTACTTTGGGCAGTTTCGCTTCCAATGAGCTTTTTCATGACAATAGAAGCATTCAGCCTCTTTTGGGTCAGAAGAAGGAGTAATGAAACCTTTCTTGGTTCCACTTGAAGAAGACCAATCAAGGGTCCGAGCCTTGGTACCCTTCGAAGATCTCTTTCTCTTCCTCCCTCGACTTCTCCCGATTGCCAAAACCGGAGTTGAGTTTGGAGTAGGAGTGATAGCAACCGACTTCCCCTTATGACCTGTTTCTGCAGTCTTGAGAAGTCCCTGAAGTTTGCTGAGAGTGACCTCTTCCTTATTCATGTGATATGTCATGCGGAATTGATCAAAGCACGATGGTAAGGAGCGCAAAATTATATCTATTGCAAGCTCCTCAGGGAGGTTCACATTAAGCTTCAGCAATCGATCCACATATCTTTGCATTTTCTGCATGTGGCTCATGACGGAATCCCCGTCCTTCATCATGGTTGTTATCATGGAGCAGATGATTTCGTACCTCTCTTGTCATGCACTTTGATGGTAACTTTCCATCAAATCTTGGTGCATTTCATAAGGGTAGAAATCCTCATAGGACTTTTGGAGTTCTGCTGTCATTGTGGCCATCATGATGCATGCTACTTTCGTAGCATCCCTTTCATGTGCCTGAAAGTCAGCGATCTCCTGAGGAGTTGCAGTGGTCTCATCAATCTCCTTAAGCTCCTTGTCAAGGACATATTCTTTGTCCTCGTAGCGGGTAATCATCCTGATGTTTCTGATCCATTCATTGAAGTTGGATCCATCAAAGGTGACTTTCCCACACAAACTCATAAGAGTAAAGGAGCCATTAGGATTCGAGCCAGAAGCTTTATTTGAAGACATCTGAAAGAGGAGAACAAGTTTAGTATAGAATTAAGAGAGTCCTTAATAAAACACCCAAATGTAATATTAAGGCTAGGATCCAATCACAATATAATATAACTTAGAAGAGGTATGCCGTAATCTAAGCTATACCATATTTGAAAGGTAGGTGAATGACGATTCACCAATTTCCACCACGAAAACCGAAATATTAGATATTAGGTTTTATTGGTTTTTAGAAATTCCTAGATTCTTTGAGATTCAATGAACTTTTCAAAGGCATGTTTCAATCTCGAGAGTGCCCTCCAAGTTTTGTGACTGGGATACCGAGGATCACAAAACGAGGTGTGAAGTAACCATGTAAATCACTTGGTACCCTTAAAGTTTATCACTCAATCGATGTGCCGGTAAACCACACACGCTCCACCGATACTATAATAAACCTTAAGTCACCCTTTACCTACCTTGTTAAGTCCACGTTAGTGTGCCGGTTAACCACACACGCTCCACCAACGACTTAGACAAAGTGTAAAGTGTAATTTCATGGATTAGCACTGTATTCACATTTTCCTAAAGTAACTAAGATTGGGAATTTAATAAAACATTTAGTTACTTTATAATATTCATCATACTTTGAATGAGAATTTATAAGTCCTTGTCTTACCCGTTCAGCTAACGACCCTCCACCAGTCAAGAAAGCGGTGGGTGAGAGTAGACACCCATTAAGTCACCATTTTATAGGCAACAACCTTATACCCACCTTATAGACCGGCTTCGTGAATGAGGCGTACTAGCGGTAAGACGACTTTATTCTTATACATATATATATAATTAATAAATCATCATAATATAAGTATAAGGGTTGAATTTTAACTTTTAAAATTCTAGGGGTTGGAACTTAAAGTTTTAACTTAACTTTACTTGTTCCAAAACTTGAGGGCAAGTTTTGTAACTTTCAAAACATTTCATTTCTTGTAACTTATGAGTTTAATAGAGTAATAAAATGAAGACTCTTCATTTTTCTAACTCTTGTGTTTGTTTTAATGGTTTTAATTCAAGTGTGACTCTTGGTTTTCCATGACTTGAGGACAAGTTATGGACTCCATTAAAACACATTATGATCAAGAATTAATCTACCACATAGGTTACAAATAATTCCTATGATCATCTAAAACATCATAAGAACAAGAACATGAATATGAACACATTCATAAATTACACTTAAAACTTTGTAATTTTGATAACTAGTTGTTGTAAATGAATTAGCAAAACCATTACACCACCAAAAACAAGTTTTCACTTACCAAAACAGTTTAGGGTAATGTTTCTAATTCATTTCCAGCAACTAAATCGAAATTCTGCAATCAGTCGACCCTACTCGCCGAGTGCATGGACTCACTCGCCGAGTTGGTTGAAGATACACATGAACTCGACGAGTCCCCCCTATAGACTCGACGAGTCCACTCGCAGACAGCAAGATTTTCGGCTTTTTTTTCAACTATATAGCACAAATAAAAAACAAACAAGCCTAGGCTCTGATACCACTGATGGGTTTTGAGCATTCTAACACTTCCTAAGTGTACATGCAACCCTAATAACCTTGGATCTATGTTTTTCTAATTATCATGCAAAATTGAATTCCAAGGTTATATTCCTATCTAGCATACATGGGGAACAATTTTAACTTAAAGTATAGATAGAATAACTTACCTTGTTGTTGTTTGTGTTCCTTGAAACCTTATGATCCTAGCACCCCAAGTGTGATGCCTCAAATGCTTCACACAATACCAAATGCTCTTGGAAGAACTTATGAGAGAACACACACTTCTCAAAAATCGGCCAAGCCCTCTTGTTTCTTAGTGTAACCGATTTTGGTGGAGAACATGTTTCTTATATAGTGTTGACACATCTAGGGTTAAACCCTAATGTGTCATGACTCTTCATTTCCATGACCCATGGGTTTGTAACTCCCATGGAGCATCCATGGAGCATCCTATGGGTGGAACCCAACTTGATAATCCATGGAGCCTCTTAGCCCACTATACAAGATATGGATGATTTACATAATCAACCCATATATTTAATTAGTTATCTTTTGATCACATAATTAATTCTAAATTAATTCTTGATCAAACTAATCAAATAATATTATTAATATATTAGAACTTATAATATATTAATAATCTCCAAGTGTTATTTCTCTCATTTAGTCTATCCAATTGCATGGTGCCATGCAACCCAAATGGACCATGCCGGGTTGGGTCAAGTACATACCAGAAATAGTTATGGACTTAGACACCTTATCCAACAGCTGATAGATTTTTATTTGAAGAATGGTCAACCACAGTGACATGGAGCACATAGAAAATTACTAAAGTCAAGGTACTGAAACCTTTATCTACAGGGAGATTCGTCAATATCAATTTGAGGATCAACCGTGGTTCAGCAAACACAAAGTCTTTTATCTCTCTGGCAGATCTTCCCAACCTTAATCCACACGACTGGATTCTGCTATACAACATTTTGCTCTCTAATCCCAGGGAGTATGAGCCGATTCTTGAGCATATTACAAGAATGTTGGCCTCCTATATTCATGAGCTAGCAACCATGGAACAGGAGATAGCTAAGGTTATGAACAGAAAGCCGACTGTGAAGCCGACGTCTAAGCCTAGTAATGTGAACAAAATGAAATTGGGGCAAATTGATTCAACAAATCTGACAGTTATGTTCACTAAAGGTGATAGACATAAGTTTCTGTTCGCTTTGGTTGATAAGCATCTGTTTTCAATAGATTGCTTGGAGCATATCATAAATATCATACATCGATGCAAGCAGAACTCGGTGGCTGACAAGAAGAATTTCACAAACATGCTTCGGTGGTATATTACATTTCGACATCATATTCTGGCCATTATACCGAAGGTGTTTAAAACAGTGAAAAAGCCTTCTGCTATTAAGAAGGAATGAAGTTTCTGCTCCAAGGACGCAAAGAGGGAGATTGTTGAGTATATTTGTGTTGCGTCTTGGGCTGAGTATTTTGTATCCGGATTGGGCTTGTCCATCCGTGTCTATCTAGATTAGTTACGTAGTTATCTAGATTAATTTTTAGGGTTATAGTATATATATGCATGCATGTATGCGTATATTAACAAGTTTTTCATTACGTTGATTCTTGTAACCCTAAACGCCTCTACAGATTGAAGTTCTTTATCCAGCTCTTCTGAGGTGTTATTGCATTAATCATTCGACATATTCAGCGCAATACTTGTGTTCTTATTACGTTCTTATTTTGTATCTTGCTTACAATCATACGATCCTAAAAGAACTTAGTTCTAACAATTTGTTTCTCTATTTTTGATTTCTGACGACTGATTCAGACTACTAATTGAACATATCAATTCAGCCTAGGCATGACCAAGCGCTTTAGATTTCATCATCAAATTATTGAGGGGACCACAAATATTACCTTTTCCTGTTAGGGCAAAAGAAATAGATAAACTTTGACTTATATGATTGTACTATTTACTCATTAAATCATGCACAACAATACGTTTTATAACGTCAAGTTACTGATTCATTTACATATTATCAACACACAATTGAATTGTAAACAACAACTTATATATCTTTTTTCCAAGAATATAAGATATTATCTTCTCAAAATTACTCGTGATAAAATCCATGAAATAATTCTATGATCATGGTTTAATCCAATACTTAAATCCCCATTTCAAAAGTACTCATGAATACTGCAGCAAACTATTGCTATGTCAAAACCCTTAGACAATCTATAGTCTGATTCACGACAGTGTTAATTCACTACTTACTTCCAAAAGTATGATCAAATGTAGATGTTTGAATAATCCAATTATTCGGGAAGTAAAACATGCAAAGTCAAACACAACAATAACCTAATTAACCATGGTCTCAAAACTATTGAATATAAATAAAACTCTTATTATTTAATCACAATATTAATTAGACTTTATTAATTGTACACTGTTTTGATCAATTAACAAAACACTCAAATTAAACATCAATCATGCCATGTTATAAACATGCATACTATATCTCTCTTTGTGGTCCTTCCTTTGCGAACAGATGAATTGGACATAATTCAAATGATGCTCATATCACAAATCCAAATACTTATTACAAGTGTAAAAATTCCAGATTCTTGTCACTACTAAATGTGTTAGAGTCTAACCTTGCATTCAATATTCTTTTGTG
Organism: Lactuca saligna; assembly: GCF_052625555.1. Lineage (NCBI taxonomy): Eukaryota > Viridiplantae > Streptophyta > Magnoliopsida > Asterales > Asteraceae > Lactuca > Lactuca saligna. The sequence continues at coordinate 145,871,944 of NC_136417.1, forward strand.
ATGATGTGGCTTTAAAGTAACCAAGACTTAGCCAACGATGTCACAAAATTCTCCATTGAATCTTTGTTACTAAAACAATTTCACGGTGATGAAGTATCAAATTCAAGATACACTCCTTGAACACCTTCCTTTCATTAAGTTTTTTAAGTCACATGTAGATTTCAACAACACCCATTATGGAAACCTTTGCATATTCCCATATGACCGTCAATTCTGAACAAGAGTCACCTTAATTCAAAAAATGTCAATATGGTCCTTCGAAACAATATCATACTTCCAACTGTCCACAAGTAACCAATCTTTTGGTAAACCTCAGACTGTTCTTGACAGTTGTCTAACAACTTTAGTCACATCTTGTTCTAGTACTTTTCCCTCTCAATGCCCTAGACATTTGGAAAAATCAGAACAAGTGAATATTATAGTATAGGTAATCAATCCTATATCTAAAGGATATGGGACTTGGTTCATAATGTCTTATATAAAGACCTGATATCTGCTCAGTCTCTTGTTATAATATTTCCATATATATTGAATTTTCTATGATATTCGTATATGCCCATCACCAAGTTCTATTAAATCCTTCAATCTAAACTTTTAGATTTGAAATGAAGTAGAAGTGTCCTTTCCCCTAAATCCTTTTGGCGAAATAATTCCCAAACTTTGTAATTTTGCAAATTTGAAAACTTTGTTTCCTACGAATAGTATTTTCAACTTGCAATACTTAACATAACAATTACGCTTTTACCAACATAAGACTTATGCTTCTATCTGCATAATAATTATGCTCCCACTATCTTTGAGAGGTATCTAGAAATCAGTTGGACTTCTAGAAATTAGTACTTTTGACTTTCTTACTAAAGTGTAGGTTTTTGATATGTGATGCTTCGATAAGTCTTCATTGAGATTTCTCAAACTCATACACCTTCATTAGATAGCATATGTGTGTGTTTAAACCATTTCAGAACTTATAGCTATAAGTCCTGAACGTTCAAACTATTTCTTGCCATTTCTCACAATTCGAACTATAAAAAGGGATGCCGTAATCATATTGTGAATTTAAGAATGCAATTATCACAACCACTAATCATAATGATATTTATCAAATTATTCAAATCTACTAGCTAACGTGTTTCCTCATAATCATTTTCATAAATTAGAGCGAAACATTTTGCCACGTAGATTTTATGGTGTACACATTCCTATCCGCATGAATTTATCAATTCCAACCTACAATTATAAGATAAGGTTGAAGACAAAACCAAAATCAAATTTAGTTTTTTCCTTTCATGGACTGAACGTGCTAGTTTTTAATTTCTTTCCCCCTGGTAGAACGAGGCCCTACCAGTGCTTCCGTGTTGTTAACTAGCTCACCCATATTGACCAATGTACTATCACTGAACAACGTGCTCTGCCTTTTGTAGTTGAATGAGAACCATATGACTCATAAACATTTCCAACTCAACTAGAAGATGCACAGAAACAAGAATGTGTCAACTTAAAACGGTAGGTTATCAACCTTAAGTCGTGTGCTAGTGGCTACTAAAAGGTTTATTTTTTATTGGCTCTTGAAACTCTTCAAAAACAATAACACTCCCACTAACTTCTTTACATTTAATTTTCTCTGTCAAGAAGCATTCCTTGATGAGCAAAAAAAATATTCAAAATTTAGTGCGGATTCTTGTCAATAAAAAAACACTTCATAGAATTGGTCTTAGTTTATTCTTTGTTTTAACCAAAACATCACAACTACCAATTCTAAATGTGCTAGAGTAAGAAAACATTTCTACTCCATATTTCATGAGGTGTTATAAACCTACTTAGTTTAAAATAAGCTTCAAGATACAATTTATAGTTACTAGAGTATGACTCTAAAACTTGATTGGAAGACGAAGTATGACTCATCTCTTGATGAAAATGTTTCACCAATATCCGATTCCTTTTCTTAGTCATACAAGTGCACTAAGATATCCTTAGAACTTACTGTCTTACGATTTCATATCAGTTACAAGCTTGTCATTTCAATCACTTGCTACCTTTAAAGGAAAGCAGTTCGCCCATCAATTGTGACATAGTTCCATAATCATTAAGATGATCATAAAATATGATACTAAAGTAGTCGCATTTCTTTCAAATTGGATAAACCTTTATCTCTCTTCCTAATAGATTCTTCTTATTCATTTTATTACACTTTAAAAACTTTTTCAAAGTGTTAGAATTCTGCTTAATCTTATAATCACAACCATGCTCACTGAAACATCGGTAAACCATGATGAATAGAGTTATCGTTCTTTGTGGTGGATCTAAACAATCCACATCAATGTGTACTGGATCCTTTAGTCCTTCACTTGACACATGTAAACATGTGATTAACGAATTATTCATAATTTTCCAACGATCAAGATTCTCATTCATCACACTATTCAAATAGAATGAATCCAAGCTTCTATCAAATTAAAGCCTGGGTGATGAGAATTCCTTTTCACTTGGTCAATCATGACATTATAACTAAGAATCAAATCCACTTTTAACATCGTTTATAATAGAAATATACCCACCAATTTTCATAAATGCCATTGCAAGGAAATATAAGGTAAATAAATAAAAAATCACTTTTATTGATGATAAGCGGAAAAATATGTCCTTACAATGCAAATACATGAGAGCTATGATTCTAGATATTTCCTAAGCAATCTATTAGTCTATCATAACTCCTAAGCAGTAGCTTCCAAAATCCGATCATCGAACCATACGACCAAAATCCAACTCTCACGATCAGATTCAACTTACTCTTCTTAAGCTTCATTCTTTCTCTTAGATCCTACAAAACATCAAAATATGACTATCACATAATGTATTAATTATCTATGAATAGGACTTTAATAAAATAATGGAGTTAGATAGTGGATGTACCTGAAGTAGAGTTACACGTCTTGAATTTATTATATTTAAGATCTTTTAGGTATTCTGGGTAGCTTCACATCCAATTCCCCTTCAACTAGCAATAGAAACATATGGAACTTTTAGGAATAGTACATGGGACTATCTCAGAGTTAGCGTTTCTATTTACCATATGGTCAAACGGTTTGACCTTGGTCGATACCTTTCTATTAGGAAGATAGTTCTTTTCTAGACTACCAATGTTGCCATTGTCAATGTCCATGGAAATGTGGGAGACAGATGCTTCCAACATTTTGCTTGACATATGCTCTTAAGCATTTCTGCTTCAGCAACAATCAACATATATGTTAGATCAATTAGGTTCATGTCGTGGTCCCTCATATAGTAGTCTTTAATGAACTGACTATATGATTCAGGAAGCGAAAGTAGAACTAAGTCAGTTGCTAGCTCCCTTGGGGAAACAACACCCAACACTCCCAATCTGTCAATGTGTGATTTCATTTTCAGAACATGTGCAGACACAGATTTTCCATCTTGATGTTTACATGCCAACAAGGCTTGAGTGACTTCGTACTTTTCAACTTGAAGAAGACATGACTTAGGGACAGTTACTAGAGGAGGTGTAGGAAGAGTTGGAGAAGCATGATTTCCAGTTCCACCATTGTTGAAGATTATCTCCAGAAGGAAAAACATGTCCAGAAGGATGAGGAAAACCATTGTTGTATGAACGTGGCATCTATATAGGGAGAAAAGAGATTTCAAGCTAGCTGATTTTAATCCTTAATTATTAACCCAACAAATTTAAATTAAGGCTAGGATCCACATTTTCGATTCGAATTCTAAAGATGTATGTCGTAATCGAATTCGAATATATTTTTTGTAGGTAAAGCATTTTTTAATTTCAATCTTATGAAACTCCTAGATCTTTTGAGATTCATTGAACTATTCAATGACATGTTTAATCTTAATTATTCTCTCACTTTGTGACTGAGATGTCAAGGAACACAAACGAGATGTGAATAACCATGCATATCAACTTAGTACTCTTGATGTAATTTATCATCTAAAAATAACGTGTCGGTTAACCACACGTGCTCAATTAATTCAATGATAATTTACGAGACACCAATTGCCAACAATATAAGTCCCATATTAGTGTGCCAGTTAACCACACACGCTCGACTAATAACCAATAACATGCAATGTGCAATTTTATAGGTTAACATCAAGTTCACATTTTTCCTAAAGTAACTAAGAATGAGATTTTAGAAAATGGTTTAGTTACTTTATCATTATACTTTGAGTGACGATTAACTGTCCTATCGAACCCGCTCGGCTAACGACCCTCCACCATACAAGAGAGTAGTGGGTAAGAATGTATACCTAATGGCGGTCATTTTACAGGTCGCTTCCTTAAACTCCCCTTATAGTATGGCTACGTAAATGAGGCCTACTAACGGTAAGACTGACTTTTGTTATACATATATAATATTAAACTTTTAATTTTATAATATATAAGGTGCATTTTAAAACATTTTAAAATAGCAAGGGTTTCATCCTTTAATAAATTAAACGTTTAATTTAATTAAATTTAAACCATATATAGATTTATTAATTATCCTTTAATTAATCATCTAATTAAATTATTAACAAAATCCATGAAAATGTAATTTAGGGTTTACATTTTAAATTTCAAAAATTAAACATTTTAATTTAAATGTCAAACAACTCTAAAATTAACTTTAATTAATAACCAATTATGGATATATTATTATCCTTTAATTAAACAATTAATTAAATTATTAATCATATACATAACGATAATCATAATTAAATAAAATCAACATTATCCAATTCATAATTATCTCATAACATTTAGGTGTCATTTAATTATCTAATATTACAAAAAATCGGATTATAATAGATTTAATAAAAGATAATTACCAAATATTAACCAAATAAATCAAGTTAGGCAAGAAAATCTGAAATCAGGATCTGAAGCACAAACTTGCCGAGTTGGAGGACCAACTCGCCGAGTTGTAGTCCAACACGCCGAGTCCGAAGAGACAACTTGACGAGTTCAAAGAAGAGAATGATGATTATGTTTTCTCCTCCTTGTTTAAGTTCATATCAATATCAATTTAATAGAAAACTAAACCTGGGCTCTGATATTACTGATGGGTTTTAGGCAAAAGATACAATCCTATGTGTGCATGCAACCCTAATTGAAGATCTACGTTTTCTCTAATTGAACATACAATAGTGAACAAAAGGTATAAATGCTAGATCTATAGATAATAATTGAAAATCACATAAGAAGGGTTATGATACATACCTTTTAGATTGTTATTGTAAACAGTCTTGAATCGTTGCTTGAAAGCTCTTTGATAGCAAGCGACATAGGTGTCGCACATTGAAAATTCCTAACTTGGATTATTTATAGAAGGATCCTCCCTATACAAGCTTCAAAATCATAGGAAATTGAAGGACTTGCAATGTGAAACTTCTCCTTAGTCAGAAGTCTAAGGAAAAATTCTAAAGGGACTAAAACTAAGGACCACTAGGTTCTATCTATCCATATCTTCTATGCTTACTACACCCAAAGTTATCCCTAAGATAAGGAAAATATATAGTTTTCTTCTAGAGGTTTTCCTACTTTTCAAACAAACACTTATCTCTTTTAACCCTCAAGATCCTAACTATTTTAAGATCCTGATCAAGTAACTTTTTATCTCAGATCTTCAGGATCCCATAAAGTTCTTAAATCCTAAACTCCTTAGGGTTCTGATCATCCAAGAACCCTTAGGAAAACTTGTTTTAACCCTATTTCTACAACCAAATCAATCATGCAAGAAAAGAGATAAGCGAAAGCTGTTGGATAAGGTGTCTAAGTCCATAACTATTTCTGGTATGTACTTGACCCGACCCGGCATGGTCCATTTGGGTTGCATGGCACCATGCAATTGGATAGACTAAATGAGAGAAATAACGCTTGGAGATTATTAATATATTATAAGTTCTAATATATTAATGATATTATTTGATTAGTTTGATCAAGAATTAATTTAGAATTAATTAAGTGATCAAAAGATAACTAATTAAATATATGGGTTGATTAAGTAAATCATCCATATCTTGTATAGTGGGCTAAAAGGCTCCATGGATCATCAAGTTGGGTTCCACCCATAGGATGCTCCATGGATGCTCCATGGGAGTTACAAACCCATGGGTCATGGAAATAAAGAGTCATGACACATTAGGGTTTAACCCTAGATGTGTCAACACTATATAAGTAATATGATCTCCTCCCAAATCGGTGACACTAAGGAAAAAGAGGGCTTGGCCGATTTGAAGAAGTGAGTATACTCTCATAAGTTCTTCCAAGAGCATTTGGTGTTGTGTGAAGCATTTGAGGCATCACCACTTGAGGTGCTAGGCTCACAAGGTTTCAAGGAACACAAGCAACAACAAGGTAAGTTATTCTATCTATACTTTATGATAAAATTGTTCCCCATATATGCTAGATAGGAATATAACCTTGGAATTCAACTTTGCATGACAAATTAGACAAACATAGATCCAAGGTTATTAGGGTTGCATGTACACTTAGGAAGTGTTAGAATGCTCAAAACCCATCAGTGGTATCAGAGCCTAGGCTTGTTTGTTCTTATTTGTTCTTAAAAGTTGAAAACAGAATCGAAAATTTGCTGTCTGCGATCGGACTCGTCGAGTCTATTAGGGGGACTCGTCGAGTCCATGTGTATCTTCAACCAACTCGGCGAGTCATGTTCTTGCACTCGGCGAGTAGGGTCGAATGAGTGCAGAATTTCGATTCAGTTGCTGGAAAATGAATTAGAAACATTACCCTAAACTGTTTTAGTAAATGTAAACTTGTTTTTGGTGGTGTAATGTTTTGCTAATTCATTTAGAACAACTAGTTATCAAAATTACAAAGTTTTATGTAATTTTTGATTATGTTCATATTCATGTTCTTGTTCTTATGATGTTTTAGATGATCATAGGAATTATTTGTAACCTATTTGGTAGTTTAATTCTTGATCATAATGTGTTTTAATGGAGTCCATAACTTATCCTTAAGTTATGGAAAACCAAGAGTCACACTTGAGTTAAAACCATTAAGAAAACACAAGAGTTATAAAAATGAAGAGTCTTCATTTTATGACTCTATTAAACTCATAAGTTACAAGAAATGAAAAGTTTTGAAAGTTACAAAACTTGCCCTCAAGTTTTGGAACAAGTAAAGTTAAGTTAAAACTTTAGTTCCAACCCCTAGAATTTTAAAAGTTAAAATTCAACCCTTATACTTATATTATGATGATTTAATAATTATATATATATATATATGTATAAGAACAAGTCGTCTTACCGCTAGTACGCCTCATTCACGAAGCCGGTCTATAAGGTGGGTATAAGGTTGTTGCCTATAAAATGGTGACTTAATGGGTGTATATTCTCACCCACCGCTTGCTTGACTGGTGGAGGGTCGTTAGCCGAACGGGTAAGACAAGGACTTATAAATTCTCATTCAAAGTATGATGAATATATAAAGTAACTAAATGTTTATTAAATTCCCAATCTTAGTTACTTTAGGAAAAATGTCAATAAGGTGCTAATCCATGAAATTACACTTTACACTTTGTCTGAGTCGTTGGTGGAGCGTGTGTGGTTAACCGGCACACTAACTTGGACTTAACAAGGTAGGTAAAGGGTGACTTAAAGTTTATTATAGTATCGGTGGAGCGTGTGTGGTTTACCGGCACATCGATTGAGTGATAAACTTTAAAGGTACCAAGTGATTTGCATGGTTACTTCACACCTCGTTTTGTGATCCTCGGCATCCCAGTCACAAAACCTGGAGGGCACTCCCGAGATCGAAACATGCCTTTGAAAAGTTCATTGGATCTCAAAGAATCTAGGAATTTCTAAAACCAATAAAAACTAAATATTTATTATTTCGGTTTTCGTGGTGGAAATTGGTGAATCGTCATTCACCTACCTTTCAAATATGGTATAGCTTAGATTACGGCATACCTCTTCTATGTTATATTATATTGTGATTGGATCCTAGCCTTAATATTACATTTGGGTGTTTTATTAAGGACTCTCTTAAATCTAAACTAAACTTGTTCTTCTTTTCAGATGTCTTCAAATAATGCTTCTGGCTCGAATCCTAATGGCTCCTTTACTCTTATGAGTCTATGTGGGAAAGTCACCTTTGATGGATCCAACTTCAATAAGTGGATCAGAAACATCAGGATGATTACTCGCTACGAGGACAAAGAATATGTCCTTGACAAGGAGCTTAAGGAAATTGACGAGTCCACTGCAACTCCCCAGGAGATCGCTGACTTTCATACTCATGAAAGAGATGCAACCAAGGTGGCTTGCATCATGTTAGCCACCATGACAGCTGAACTCCAAAAGTCTTACGAAGACTTCTACCCTTATGAAATGCACCAAGATTTGATGGAAAGATACCATCAAAGTGCACGACAAGAGAGGTACGAAGTCATCTGCTCCATGATAACAACCATGATGAAGGACGGAGAGTCCGTCACGAGCCACATGCAGAAAATGCAAAGGTATGTGGATCGGTTGTTGAAGCTCAATGTGAACTTCCCTGAGGAGCTTGCAATAGATATCATTTTGCACTCCTTACCATCGTGCTATGATCAATTCCGCATGACATATCACATGAACAAGGAAGAGGTCACCCTCAGCAAACTTCAGGGACTTCTCAAGACCGCAGAAACAGGTCTTAAGGGGAAGTCGGTTGCTATCACTCCTACTCCAGAAACAACTCCGGTCTTGGAAATCGGGCAAAGTCGAGGGAGGAAGAGAAAGAGATCTTCAAAGGGTACCAAGGCTCGGACCCTTGATGGCTCTTCTTCAAGTGGAACCAAGAAAGGTTTCATTACTCCTTCTTCTGACCCAAAAGAGGCTGAATGCTTCTATTGCCACGAAAAAGCTCATTGGAAGCGGAACTGCCCAAAGTACCAGCAAGATGTAAAGGATGGGAAAGTCAAACCCAACCATGCAGGTATTTACACTATCATTTCTAATAACTCACCCCATTCGAAATCTTGGGTCCTTGATACAGGTTGCGGTATTCATATTTGTTGTGACTTGCAGGGACTAGGAAGAAGTGAGAATGTGGAGCAAGGAAGAATAAACTTAATCATGGGGAATAGGAAAGTTACACCTGTCACCAAGATTGGAGTTTATACTTTATCGCTAAGTAGTGGGTTAAATTTAGATTTGAATAAATGTTGTTATTCGCCAGAAATGGCAAGAAATATTATTTCCTTTCATGCATTGTACAAACAAGGTTTCACCTTTTCGTTTGATAATGAAGTTGGTTCGATTAATGCTTTCTTTAATAATGTTCTTTATTTTAAAGCATTACCTTGTGATGGTGTGTATGAAGCTGTATCTATTGTAGATAACTTAGGAAATAATGTTTTGTGTATTGATTCTACCAATAATAATAACTTGGATAAAGCATCATTATGGCATTGTCGTCTTGGACATATAAGCAAGAAACGCATAGGCCAACTCCAAAAGGATGGAGTCTTGGAGTCGTTTGACCTAAAGTCAAATGATAGTTGCGAATCATGCTTACTTGGAAAAATGACAAAGTCACCCTTCACAGGCTCATGTGAAAGGGTGAAGGTTTGTTGGACCTTATACACACGGATGTGTGTGGACCATTCAAACATGCCACAAGAGATGCTAATCGTTATTATTTGACTTTTACTGATGATTACAGTAGATATGGATATGTCTACTTAATCAAGCATAAGTCAGAGACTTTCGAGAAGTTTAAGGAATTTAAACAGGAAGTCGAGAATCAATTGGGCAGGAACATTAAGATGCTTCGATCCGATCGAGGTGGTGAGTATCTTAGTTCAGAGTTCCTCGACTATCTAAAGGAATGTGGGATTGTCTCACAATTGACACCTCCCAGGACACCGCAGTTGAATGGTGTGGCTGAGAGGCGTAATCGAACCTTGTTGGACATGGTTCGTTCCATGATGAGTCGAGCTTCCCTACCAATCTCATTCTGGGGGTATGCCTTAGAGACTGCCGCCCATATCCTTAATCTAGTCCCTACAAAGAAAGTTGCCAAAACTCCTCACGAGATGTGGACTGGTAAAGTACCTAAACTAGACCACATCAAGATTTGGGGCTGCGAGGCTTTTGTGAGATGCGAGACTCATGATAAGCTCGAACCCCGAAGCGAGAGGTGTATTTTCATCGGCTACCCACAGCAATCCTTTGGTTACCTCTTCTACAGACCTAGTGACAATGTGGTCTTTGTAGCAAGAAGAGGAGTCTTTCGAGAAAGAGAGTTTATAAGCCAAGGAGACAGTGGGAGGCAAGTTGATCTTGAAGAAATTCAAGAGTCAAGTGGTGAAGGAACTTCAAACTCTAGCCCTCAACTTGAGGAGGAAACTCCTGTTGAGCCAATTGACGAATCTGTACCTCTGAGGCGTTCCACGAGAGTTAGGAGTGCACCTGAGCATTACTATGGATTCCATATTACTGCAGAAGGTGAGACACTTATTAGTGATGAGACACTAGTAAGTCATGATGACCCTAACAGCTACGAGGAAGCCATGGCGGGCCCCGAGTCTGCCAAATGGAAAGAGGCTATGGATAGCGAGATACAATCCATGTATGACAATCAAGTTTGGAACTTGGTTGAGAATGTACCAGGTCGAAAGACTGTAGGGTGCAAATGGGTCTTCAAGAAGAAGACCGACATGGATGGTAAAGTACACACTTATAAGGCTAGACTGGTTGCAAAGGGCTTCTCTCAAATTCCTGGAGTGGACTATGATGAGACCTTTTCTCCGGTAGCCAAGATTAAGTCTATTCGGGTTCTGTTAGCCATAGCTGCATTTCATGACTATGAAATTTGGCAAATGGATGTCAAAACCGCTTTCCATAATGGAAAGTTGGCTGAAGATGTTTACATGATTCAGCCAGAGGGTTTTGTCAGTAACGAGTACCCTAATAGAGTGTGTAGCTTGAGAAATCCATTTATGGATTAAAGCAAGCACCTCGCAGATGGAATCTTTGCTTTGATGAAAAGGTCAAGGAATTTGGCTTTTCTAGGAGTGAAGATGAATCTTGTGTATATGTCAAGGCTAGTGGGAGTATAGTTAGCTTTTTGGTATTGTATGTGGATGACATACTACTCATAGGAAACGACATTCCAACCTTGCGGGAAGTAAAGTCCTGGCTTGGAAAGTGTTTCGCTATGAAGGACCTTGGTGAAGCTGCCTATATTTTGGGGATAAGAATCTTGAGAGATCGGAGTAGAAGACTAATTGGACTTAGTCAAAGTACGTACTTGGAGAAGATTCTGAAGAGATTCAGAATGCAAAACTCCAAGAAAGGAGAGTTACCCATCCAGAGTAGCGCCAAGCTGAGTAAGACACAAAGCCCTAGCACTGAGGCTGAGATAGCAGAAATGAGTCGAATACCTTATGCTTCGGCTGTAGGTTCGATCATGTATGCTATGACGTGTACTCGACCTGATGTAGCCTTTGCCTTGAGCATGGTTAGCATGTTTCATGGGAACCCTGGCAAGGCACACTGGATTGCGGTAAAGAATATTCTCAAGTACCTACGAAGGACTAAGGACTGGGTCCTTACCCTCGGTGGGAGTGATGACTTGAAACTTGTAGGGTATAGTGATGCTAGCTTCCAGACTGATAGGGATAACTTCCGCTCTCAGTCGGGCTGGGTCTTTACCCTAAATGGAGGAGCAATTTCTTGGAAGAGTTCCAAGCAAGAGACAGTGACAGATTCTACTTGTGAATCAGAGTATATTGCAGCTAGCGAAGCGGCAAAGGAGGCGTTATGGCTGAGGAACTTCATTGGAGACCTTGGAGTTGTACCAGCTATTAAAGAGCCGATGGAAATTTTCTGTGATAGTGAAAGTGCTGTTGCCTTAGCCAAGGAACCAAGGGATCACGGGAGATCCAGACACATCGACAGAAAATACCATTTCATCAGACATCGGATCGAAGAAGGACTCCTCGTGGCAAAGAGGGTATCATCAGATGAGAATCCGGCAGATCCCCTCACGAAGGGACTGACTCGGGTTAAGCATCTCCAGCATGCTCGGAGCATAGGGCTGAAGGATGATATTAGATTTAGTAGTTAGATAATCTTGAAATTTGTAAAGTGTAATTGACATTTGATGATGAATAAAAGTGTTTTATTTATGAGTAAAATGTTGCTATCTCATGTCGATCGTTTACTATATTTCTTTTGCATGTTTTGACTTCCAGAATAATTTTGTTTGGTATAACATATTATTCAAACCTCCACAGTCGGTCATATGTCGGAAGTAGGTATGAATCAAGACTGTCATGATTGGGTGTAGAGGTCTGGGACAAGGCTACAACAATCATGAGTGCTCATAAGTTCTGAGCATTGGACTCAACCCACGCTCACTGGAATCACTTCATGGAATTCTATCTCGAGTGATCGTGAGACGGTAATATCATATAAGTCTTTAAACCTAGAGACATGATTTGTTACTTACGAGTTGGTTATGCATTGATTGTACGAAAAACGCATTGGTAACTCGATGTTATAAAATCGTGCTCTTATGTGTAATTCAATGAGTAGTAGAACAAACATATGAGTCGAAGTTTATCTGTTCCTTCTTGGATTAGAAGCTGATATCTGGGCCCCTCGATGATTTTGTTTTGACCTATGTACCGGGCCCGGTCAGAACTAGATTGATGTGTTCAATAAAGTTCTTTGTCAAACAAATCGGAAATCGGGAAACAAATGTTGGACAATAAGTAAGACATTGTTCCATGTATTTGTCCGACTGATATCTAGAACAGAGGATTATATGATCACTTATCTTAAATGGCGTACCATCATCTTCTCAAGTTTCGAGAAGCCTTGTAAAGAGCTACGATTGCCGATCGGTTCCTGAAGTCATACTTGCAGTAATAGTTACTAGACTTATCCAAGTGGGAGACTGTTGGATAAGGTGTCTAAGTCCATAACTATTTCTGGTATGTACTTGACCCGACCCGGCATGGTCCATTTGGGTTGCATGGCACCATGCAATTGGATAGACTAAATGAGAGAAATAACGCTTGGAGATTATTAATATATTATAAGTTCTAATATATTAATGATATTATTTGATTAGTTTGATCAAGAATTAATTTAGAATTAATTAAGTGATCAAAAGATAACTACTTAAATATATGGGTTGATTAAGTAAATCATCCATATCTTGTATAGTGGGCTAAAAGGCTCCATGGATCATCAAGTTGGGTTCCACCCATAGGATGCTCCATGGATGCTCCATGGGAGTTACAAACCCATGGGTCATGGAAATGAAGAGTCATGACACATTAGGGTTTAACCCTAGATGTGTCAACACTATATAAGTAATATGATCTCCTCCCAAATCGGTGACACTAAGGAAAAAGAGGGCTTGGCCAATTTGAAGAAGTGAGTATACTCTCATAAGTTCTTCCAAGAGCATTTGGTGTTGTGTGAAGCATTTGAGGCATCACCACTTGAGGTGCTAGGCTCACAAGGTTTCAAGGAACACAAGCAACAACAAGGTAAGTTATTCTATCTATACTTTATGTTAAAATTGTTCCCTATATATGCTAGATAGGAATATAACCTTGGAATTCAACTTTGCATGACAAATTAGACAAACATAGATCCAAGGTTATTAGGGTTGCATGTACACTTAGGAAGTGTTAGAATGCTCAAAACCCATCAAAAGCATCAAATTAAAATGGGTTGCCCTCAAAACCAATAAAAAAGAAAATATTGTTTTATAGAACAAAAAAATTAAAATTGTTTTTAAAGTTTATCAAACCTAATTCAAGGATTGGTCATCCCCAGCTGGGAAATGCTCTGTCTCTTTGTTCTCGTCTTCTGCACAAGATCCTAACCATCATTAATAGGCTTGCCAGTCGACTTAGCTAGGGCTTCACACCAACAAGACACGTTCCGGGATTTTGCATTCTCTGCATCCTTTGCCAACTTGATCTTTTCCTCCTAAATAGATGAAATGTCCCTACTTTTAACCTTAACAATCACCTATTTGATCTCCATCAGATGCTCATCTTCTTTCTCTACTTTCTCCTTTCTAAGTTTCTCCACCCACTGCAAAAACTCCCTATTGATCCCATCTAGCTCCTTTAAGGCATGTTCTGCCTTAACAACTCTAATCTTCAAATCTTTAATGGATTGAGAAACGTGATCAACAACCTATAAAAGACCGTGGTAAGTAAATTGAAGTAAAAAAGGAAAAGATATAGAGATGCTTACAAATTGCAAGAAAAAGATCAACTTCCTCAACACCTACTCTACTCCAAGGTTCTCTAAATCTAAGGTCTTAACCGACTTCCTCTTCCGGGATCCTAGAGTCTTGAAGGTCAGATCTATCGAGGTTCTCTTTCAAGGAAGAGAATATGAGGACTTTTCCTTCTTGATTACAAGCTGACTAGAGTGTGTAACCTTAGATACTAAACATAAAAAATGAACTCCATAGGTTTAGGATCCTTCATGAAAAAAATAAACATACAAAAGATCTCTACTTATCGAAATAGGGGCAGTAGCAGATAAAATCTCTAGAAAGATTGGTTGTTCGAACCTAAAGGATCTTTCAATCTTGAAAAATGCAAGGAAAGTTTCAATCTTCTAGTTGGTATCTTCAAAAGTTGGGATGAGATCCTCAAACTAGAAAGGTGCATTAAAAAAATATGGAAGTCTGAATTCTTGATCCTCAACAAAATAAAATCCTACCCTTTCTAACCCAATTTCTTGGCAGAAGATCGCCGTCAGGGATGGATTCACATTTCACAAAGAAATATTTCTTTCCAAGATCTATCATTTTGATTCGATTTCAATATAAGATGTGATTTATTTGTTTTATTCTTGAGCAAGAAACGAGAAGACCCAATAGTTCATATATCATAAACATCGGCCAACTCAGCTAATCCTATATCTAGACCATTAGATTGATTCAATTGATCAACCTAAAACAAGATCCTCCAGATCACATGCATAGTTTGGATGGAAGTTGTGACATCCCCAATTTCACAGCCAAAAAAGACCGATTTGTTTATGCTTTATTTGAAAATCAGCGTATACTTTTGAGGAAATGTTTGCGGAATTTGTTCCCAAAAAAAATATGATAAAGAGTTTATCAAAGCATTTCCGAAGAAATGTATTTTCATTATATTAAAAGCCTTGGGATGTCATTGTATATACAGATCAAAAGCATAAACAGAAACTACATAGGCCTTACAATATCTATTATTCTAGTGGCCTATAATCCAATGATCTCTCATCAGATCATCGCTCCTGTGAACTCTTGCCACTACCTATATACAAGAAACTGAGTGAGACTGGCTTGGGATGTTGGTGAGCACATAGGGTTTTTAACCTATAATAATTAAGTTTATTAATTTCATCAATCAATCAATCCGATTAACTGTTCCCATTATCCTCAGTTTCTGTCTCTAAAGCATCTAATTCAAGGGACCTAGCCTAAGGATTTTCATCGCGATGCAAACACTGCTTAGGGGATTCCTCAAACATATATGTCAAATAAGGAAACCATGAGGGGGATGCAATACACCTGGTGAACACTTAGCTCAAAAACACCTATAGGTTGCGAGCCTGCCAGCATTCCACTAGACTGTCTAGAATAGTCTGTAGTCATCATCTATAGTCTGCTAGACAACTGGATCATCTTAAACATCAAGACCTCTCATCATTTATTTCATCATCTATATCATCTACCCATCTTTAACCATTGTAATTATAGGTATAAAATACATATACAATTTAAATCAAATGAACCATGTATATTTTGTTCATCCAACATAGATATCAAGAACACATATAATATGCACACTATGCACTCACTTTTTAAAGTGATGACTCTAAAAT
This sequence comes from Lactuca saligna, assembly GCF_052625555.1. NCBI lineage: Eukaryota > Viridiplantae > Streptophyta > Magnoliopsida > Asterales > Asteraceae > Lactuca > Lactuca saligna. Next base: position 145,887,826 of record NC_136417.1, read on the forward strand.
CGGGCAACGCTTCACTTCTAACAATTTTATTTTCCTTTGACAAAACGTAGTAATATTATTGTGACTATTTATGAGTGATATTGTTTTATAAGTGTTAAATAATACTCTTCAACTTCTATGTATAGATAGGGGCCAGACATCAAACACCAGGGGGCAGGACAATTTTGGCATTAAAGTTGTTCTGAAATCGAACAACCATATGCAACCGTTCAAACCAGATTCCCCGTATAGCAAGTAGTTAAAAGATATTATAATAACACTTTATATTTTATAATACTTAGCACATATATTGTTTATAGGTTCATAATAATGATAATAAACTTAAACATAAGCTATACTTAAAGTAGGGTAAGAAGAGCTCACTTTTAGGGTGTTTTGGCTAAGAACCGGGCTCTGCGGGGGCAGAATTTCCGAGCCGAGAGCTCTTCTTCTCGGAGCCTTTTAGCGCTACGGGACCCACCTCTAGCACTTTAGAAGTAATAGGGAAGGGGAGGGATGGTTTTGGAGTATTGAGAGAGAAAGAAGGGTTAATGTGTGCAGAAATGAAGGTGCCCTTGCATCTATTTATAGGGACTGACTTTGGAATATGTTGGGCATAATTCTCAGAGTACACTGTGAGTATGAGGGGGACATCTGTCAGCATCTGAAGCGAAGACCGTTGGGAGAAAGTGATGGTCCAAATTCAGGCATGTGTCGCTCCTCGCATCAACATATACATAACTTACAAATTTCGTAGGTTTTGCATACAAGATCTATTTTTGACGTTCTTTATATCCACGTGTAGGGATCGACTGGATCTACAACATTCATTTAGAATCCATTGGCTAATTTTTAATTTATTTTTAAAGTTAGATTTTAACAGGCATAAACATATAAAGTCCGATAAAAATTCATAACTTTGTCATCCGACCTCCGTTTTCGTCTGTCTTTACACCATTGGGTTCCCATTAACGATATCTTAAATTTTCGTTTAGGTTGTGTTGGCTAAAAATCGGTCGATCTAAACTTCGAATTCCGGGTTGTGCACTTCTATGCTAAATCTTAGAATAATCATAAATTCCTCATACGGAGTCAGATTTGTACGTTCTTTTTATACACACTCTCAATCTAACGTATACTATAACTACCGTTTAGATTGACAAGGCTAAAAACTATTTTATCGCAAACTCATGTTTTACATCACACAATGTCATGTTGGTTTAGTCGTAAATCTTTATCGGGTCATAACTTCGTCGTTATAAGTCGGATTATAGCGTTCCTTATATCTCTAAAATCATTGTTACGAATAATTCAACTTTCTTCATAGATATTGGGTGTATGTATTATTTTAATTTTGATGCTTATTTTTATCATTACTTTATTACATCGTTAATAGCGAGTATAATGCACATAAAATCACATAATTCACATAATATTCAAATAATTCTTCTTGATTACTTCAAAATAGGTTACAATTGTTGACCCTAACTATTACATTATCATAATGCTTAGCCTAGATACACGGGCGTTATAATTATCTCCTCCTTAGGATGATTCCATCCCGGAATCATGCAACCATAAACAGATGTGGATAGTGACTCATCGTGTCACTCTCTGTTTCCTAGGTGAGGTTCGGCCCATTCGCATGTTTCCATTACACAAGCACCAAGTTGACCATCTTCGGTCATAATTTCTTCGTCTCACTGTCAACAATTGCTTCGGGCTCTTCTATTAATCTCTTATTTTCATCCATCCTTAACTCCAAAATTACAATTATACCAGGCAATTCTCTCGTGAATTTCCTCAAATAATACACATGGAAAGTGTTATGAATACCATCTAGTTATTCTGGAAATTCTAGCTTGTAAACTTGGTTCCCAACCCTTTGAAGAGCCTTGAATGGTGCGATAAGCCTTGGACTTAACTTTCCTCTATTTGCAAATCATATAAATTCATTCTACGGTGAGACTTTGAGCAACATTGAGTCTCCAACTCTGAATGTCATCGGTCTTCGCTTCTTGTCAATATAGCTCTTTTATTCATCTTGAGCTGCTAACACCCTTTCTCTAATCACTTTTAACTTTTCAGCAATCTGGTGGACTATGTCGGGATCCATAAACTTCTTTTCTCTAGCCTCTATCCAACAAGATGGCATATGACACTTTTGTCCGTACAAGGCTTGATAAGGTTCCATCTTAATGGTCCAATGGTAACTATTATTGTAGGAAAACTCTACTAGACGTAAATGCTAATCCCAGTTACCATGGAATTGTAGGTTGCATGCTCTTAACATATCTTCAAGTGTTTGAATTGTTCTTTTGCTCTGGCCATCAGTTTGCGGATAGTAGGTTGTACTTAAACACAACTTTGTACCTATTTCCTCTTGTAGACTCCTCCAAAACCTTGATGTGAAACGACTATCACGATCTGATATAATTGTTAAAGAAACACAATGAAGTTTTACTACCTTCTTCACATAAGCATTTGCAAGCTTATCCATACACCACCTCTCATTGGCTACTATGAAATGTGCACTCTTAGTGAACTGATGCACAACTACACAAATCATGTCATGACAGTTCTTTGTCCAGGGTAGTTTAGTCACAAAATCCATGGTGATGTCATCCCATTTACCCATGGGTATAGGTAAAGGTTCTAAACTCCCATATGGTTTCAAATCCCTATACGTATTTGTGCTCCCAGGATGAATCGAGCACACGGTCTTGTGAGCTTCTTTCGTGAGAAGATCCCTTATTCCTCCCATCTTAGGTACCCAAATCCTATCTTGGAATACCTTCAATCCTTGACTATTTCTACCGAATTCCAATGTTTTGCCTAAACGTTCTTCCTTTCGGTCATTTTTCTTTAAAGCTTCTTCCTGTGCTTTCTTAATGCTTTCCACAACCGTTGAAACAACTTCTATTCTCAACGCTCTTGGCCTCTTTCTTTACAAGTTTACTTTTCGACTTAGAGCATCAGCTACGACATTTTCTTTACCAGGGTGGTAAAGTATCTCATAGTCATAGTCGTTAAGTAACTCTAGACAACATCGTTGCCTCATATACAATTCCTTTTGATCAAAGAGATACTGGTGACTTTTATGATCAGTGAAGAACTTGTACTTCGTGCCTTAAAGATAATGCCTCCATATCTTCAATGTTAATACTACCACTACCAACTCCAGATCATGAGTGGGGTTGTACTTTTCATGCTCTTTCAATTATCGAGATGCATATGCTATCACTTTATCTCTTTGGGTCAGAACACAACCTAACCCAACTCCAGATGCATCGTTATAGACTGCGAATTCTTCAACTCTGTCAGGTAAAGAAATAATCGGTGCTTCACATAACTTCTTCTTTAATTTATCAAATGCTTCTTCATGTTTCTCACTCCATGTATATGTAGCTCCTTTATGGATCAAATCTGTCAATGGAGCACCTATCAAAGAAAACCCTTCGATAAACCTTCGGTAATATCCAGCTAATCTCAGAAATCTTTGAATCTTGGTTGGACTTTTTGTTCGTTCCTATTTCATCACAACTTCAATCTTTGTCGGGTCAACCATTATTCCCTCTTGGCTGACCACATGACCCAGGAAATGGACTTCTCCAATTCAAAAATCATATTTGGAGAACCGTACATACAACTTCTCCTTCTTTAGAACTTCTAATACTTCTCGCAGGTGCTTGGCATGCTCCTGCTGGCTCTTTAAGTAAATCAAAATGTCATCTATGAACAGTATCATGAATTTATCGCGGAATGGTTTACAAACCATGTTCATCAAATCCATAAATGTTGTTGGAGCATTGGTTAGTCTAAATGACATAACCAAGAACTCATAGTGTCAATATCTTGTTCTGAATGTGGTTTTATCAATATCTTTCTCTCTCACCTTTAGCTGATGATATCTTGAACTAAGATTGATCTTCAAGAAATAGCTCAAACATTGTAGTTGAACGAACATGTCATCAATCCTTGGCAATGGATACTTGTTTTTCACCGTTGCCTTGTTCAAGTCTCTATAGTCTATGCACATCCTCATGCTTCCATCTTTCCTCTTTGTGATTAACACCAAAGCTCCCCAGGGTGATGAATTAGGTCTAATGAAATTGTTTTCCAACAACTCCTAAAGTTGTATCATAAGCTCCTTCATCTCTATTTGTGCTAATCGGTATGGTGCTTTTGCTATTGGTGTCGATCTTGGAAACAAGTCTATTTGAAACTCCACTTGTCTATGAAGGGGAAATCAAGGAAGATCTTTAGGAAAGACTTCCGGATAGTCAATGACCACTAGTACTCTTTTTATCTATTTCTTCTCCTTCTTTGCATCTATGACAAATGCCAAGTGTGATGTGCATCCTTTGGACAAATGCTTTCTGGCTTTCATCAGGGAAATGGTTTCGGAATTCACTCTATGTTTGTCACTGTAAACCATAAATGACTCTTTTCTAGGTGGGTTTACTCTTAAAATCTTCTTCTTGCATATTATCTCAGCATCATTTGCACTAATCCAAACCATTCCAAGTACGATGTCGAAACCATTCAACTTAATGGGCAACAACTCCTCATGGAATTTATTCCCGTTGAAGTTGATGATGATATTTTTTAATGAAATCACTAACTGGTATGAATTTGCCACTCACAACTTCTACAACTAGAGCGTTATCAATTTTATCTATAGGCAATGCTAGTCTTCCACTAAATTTATGTGATATAAAGGAATAATTTTCTCCATAGTCAGACAATACATTGGTGGGCAATCCATTAAAAAGGTACTTGAAGCGACATCTCATGTATCCTTTTCTGCTTTCAGGGTCATCTGGAATGCTCTTGCTTTTGGGCTCGGCGGAACATTAGGGCTTCACCTCCTCATCCTCCTCATCCTCCTCCAAATTTATTGGAAGCAAACTTTGAAAATTTCCGTTTCTTGTTGGACCTTGAATATCCATTAAACTTCCTTTTATCTCTAGCCTCAAATCTCTCCAGATCCTTCTCCCTTATTTGGGTATCAACATTCTTAGCTGCCTAGATGGCAGCTTCAAAGTGGTAGCTTGCTTGATCATTGGACCAAAGTCCGTTGGGAATCCACTGGCAAACTTGTTGACGTTGGAGATTTATGTTGGAACTAGGTAAGGAAGAAGCTTCATCTTCTCTATAAAACTTACAACATACTTGGTGACGCTCGTTCTTCCCTTCTTTAGGTTTTGAAACTCATTGTTGATCTCCAGTAGATCCTGCTTAGTGCATTACCGCATTTTTAGTTGCACCAAATGTCTTCCCAATACATGTTGCTAGCTTGTCCCTTAGGAATGGTATCAACTACTAGCTTCCACCAGCTTAGTACTCCTAGCTTTTACAGTGTAGCCACAAGACCGATCCTCTATTTGTTGCTGCAGTGGCAACTTTCAAACATCATCCCCATCTTGGAGATCCAATTCATGACTTCCATCGGCGTTGGGCTTCCAGAAAGACTCGGTGGTTTGGATGCCATGTAATCCTTGTACTTGCACCCACTTCCATCATTTCCTCCATTAGGGTGGTTTCTTCTACCCATTCGTGGCTCAACTTGATTGACGTTCTGTAATGCCTTGTTTTTTGGTACTCATTTTATTTATTTATTTATTTATTTGAAAGAAGTACTCGACGAGTTGGTGGCCCTAACTCGTCCATTAGAGGGTAGAGTATGCGCGGGGATAGAGTTATCTACTTGGCGAGTTAAGATCGCCGACTCGACGAGTAGCTCGGCCAGGGTGAAACCCTAATTTTGGAGTTTTGCACCCTATTTAAGGATCCTAATCCTTACCCCTTGGCCTCATTTATATCCTCCTTGTCCTAAACCATTATCCAAAAAACCCTAGAACATTTTGGGAGTGTGTGAGCCATCCTTGAGTGGTTTGTGTGTTGTTGAAGCCTAGAAGAAGAAGAAGGAGCTTGAAGGTTCAAGGAGAAGGTTATAGATCCAGGGATTTCATTCCATTCTCATCAATTTCTATTAATCAAGCTCTTAACTTGCCTTATAGTTCCTTAGATCTCTTTATGGTCACTTTTATGGGGTTTTTGTCCAAGAAGTATTATTTATGAGTTATGGATGTCCCAGGTTCATTATACTTTCAGATCTGGAGTCATTAAGGACTTTAAAGGCGTACAGGTGCAACCTTTATACCTTTTGAGTCCTATGCAAATCCTAAGGATTTAGTTATGGCCTTTTAATCCCTAAAGTGGGTCATGCATGGAAGCAAGCTCGTGACTTTACGTGGTCAACATGTATCTAGGCCCTAGATCTAGCTTTTCATGCTTTGGTTTGGGATACTAATGCTTTTTGGATAAGATCTATGTCCTAAAAGAATTAGGGATTTAGCTAAACCCTTCAAGAAGAGCTACTAATGGGTAAAGTTGGAAAATTTACCTTTAGAAAGGTCATTTCCAGTGAACAAGCAAAATATCGGCTTCATATCTAGAGAACAAGGGCTTATTCTGTTAAGATGGCCAAACAGACAGAATGACTCTTCGAGTCCATGAGGGAACTTAACGAGTCGGGTCGTATTGTCCCATTTCAGTTTATGGTAGAACTCGATGATTCTGTAGAGGAACTCGACGAGTTAATTCGCCTAGTCGTGACTATGAGGTGCTCATTAGGACTCGATGAGTCGGAGGAACGACTCGGCGAGTTGATTCAGGATTTTAGGATTTCTGAGTTACAAGAGATAGACGGGTTGAAAGGTTGAATCAGCGCATTGGTCAACTCAGAATGTTGGCTTTGACCAGAGCATTGATTTTGACTAGGGGTAGAATGGTCATTTTACCCTTAGATGGAGTTTTTGTCTTCTGAATAAGTATTATTGTATAGAGTTAACCACAGAGTCATGGGAGCAGCCAACAAAGATTCCTCACGCACGATTTTAGCATCCAATTTGAAAGGTGAGCTTTCCTCCAGTAGGAACGCATCGAAGGCACCAATGCCGGCCCGTTCATGTATGCTAGCAAGTGTTGGACTTAGGTCTGATGCCGGGGATAGCCCGATGAAACCTATATTTTTCGGACTTGGTCTGATGTCGGGGCAAGCCCGATGAATATTTAGCTTATATGTAATGTGTTATGTGTTCCGAACTTCTGTCCGATGTCGGGGCAAGCTCGAGGAAGGTTTACATATTATATGATATATGCTTGTGTGTTATGTGTTTGTTGTTATGAATATGTATGTCAGATTTCGGTCCGATGTTGTGTGGGGCCCGATGTCGGGCTTTGGTCTGATACTGTCGGGGCCTGATGCCTGGCGGGGCCCAATGCTAGATTCGTCTGATGCCGGGTGGGGCCCGATGCATTGGGCAAGGCCCAATATTTGGTATTATGTGTTTATTATATGGTATGTGGTAGTTTAGGGGAGCTCTCTAAGCTTTGTGCTTAAAATTTTCAGTTTCGGTTTTTGATACGTATGCTACAAAGGGAAGGGCTTGGGATGATCGCATGACACACACTGCAGTCTTATAGCTTGGGATACTTTACTCTGATATTTGAGATGATATCCGTCACACCCCAAAGCCATGAACGGCAGAAACGTTCTGGGGCGGAGGACGTCATGTACAGTATCACAGTAATGAAAAGTAGTAAACAAGCAACAACATCATCCATTGCATTAATAATATAATTTTAATACAAGTGTGTTCTGTTAAATTTTGATAAACACTAAAGTACAAATCAAAATGAAAGATGAGTCTTGAATGAGCTCCATCTTCTCTAAACCTTACATCGGTACTTGTCTACTGTTGACCTGAGGATACAAGTTATTTTGAAAAAGAGTATCAGCTTTAAAGCTGGTGAGATCATAAGTATTTTAGTGTCTTAATTTGTATGTAAGTATTTGTATGTATATGAACTGTAAGTATTTGTATGTATATGAACTGTAACTATTTGTATGTATATGAACTGTAAGTAATGAAAACATTTTGAACATCCTAGAAAACCATATGTTTCCTACTAAAAGTATCCTTCTACCAAGGCATCTAGTATCTGTGTGTGTGTGTCTTGTAAGAGTGTGTATTTTCCCAAGTGTAACTATCATTATCTATAATATAGCTTCTACATTACCATGCATCGTGTGAATGTTCATGAAGTGAATGTAATGGGAAAATGAAATAGTACTATGGTGTAGTATCAAATAACTACAAGTGTACTAACCACCTTAAATCTATTGTAATTTAAAGTAACATGTGGTAGACCTGTATCCTGCTACCGACTCTAGTAAAACGACGATGTAAGACGCTGTAAGAAATGACATTTGGCACCTATAGACTTGCAAGTCCCACTGTAGCAAGCAGCAACGTGTAGGATAGTCAATCTGTCACACCCCCAAACCAGACGGCGGAAACGTCCGAGGGCTATTGTGACTTAATTGAATACCATCACAATGAATATACATGAATCATAACATCATTCATCACCATGCATTGAAATATTACAACCATCAGTGTTTACATTCAGTACATTGTTTTAAAACATTACATTTCCAAAACATAAACCGTTCAACATTAATTAAACAAAACATCATGATATCACTGGATACGTTTTCTTCGATGTAGCTGTTACCTGAGAATACAAGTATTTTGGAAAAACGTCAACATATGAAATGTTAGTGAGTTCATAAGTAATGTTTGAAAAATAATGATTTGTGTTCTTTTGAAAACCACCAGAAAATCCGATATTTTCTGAAAAGATTATTGTAAGTAAGAAAAAGTGTGAAGATCCGTAAGTATGCTTGTTGATTTCTATAAGTGTGGATAATTGTTCGACTTTGTATGCATTACATAGGTGAAAGTGTTGAATTCCCTAGGAAAACCTGATGTTTTCCTAATACATCTATTTACGTGGCATAGTTAGTATTATTCCGTTACGACGTTGTATTCTATAGTTCCAGGTGACATTGGATTAATTATGCGTTATGAGTCGTTATAGACACGTATTAATGAAAATGACTAGTTTACAACTTTACAAACGATCCCTTAGGCGTCGTCCATACTACTCACTTAATCCCTTAGGCGATCCCTTACAAACCGTTCGATGTTGTATTCTCATAGCCCCACGACCGAGGAGAAAAGAGGGTGCAAAGCCCCCGTTAATTCCAGAAGTCATTCAAGGCTATCGTGAATGCGAACGACACTTGGTCCAATTCGCATTTGGCTTCTCGACTTTGCTAGCGGTACCAAAGGATCCTTGGGTCACAACAGCACACTAAGGCTATTGAAAGTCCTTTTACAAGGAATTAGGTCATGTAAGACCCAATAACATGTAAGCGTGTTCCCTTCAGGCCCAAAGATCATGTCATTGGACTAGCTAGTCCCAACAAGCACGATTTGAAACTTTTGAGCCCAAAGAATGTGTACTGACTTCTTGCATATTACCGCATGTATATTGTAGTACCGTTGTATATTGATTTTTGATTCGTTATTGATTCGAGAATGAATCGACTCGTTTGGTAACCATTTTGGAGTTGAAGGTGTATTTATTATCACATTTCGCCAGTAGAAGTAGTACTTGTACTGTAATAGCCCAGATTTCCAGGTATCTTTTATTCACCTATTTTTGGTGTTTTGTGAGCGGACTCGGCAAGTTGGAGCTCGAACTCGCCGAGTAGGGTCGCAGTTCTGGACGCGGGTTCGCGCCTGGACTCCGCGAGTCCAAGGGATGGACTCGGCGAGTGCACGCTGTTTGATGAAACCCTAATTGTCCGGTCCTAAGCTCTATTTAAAGGACCTTATGGCCCTTCATTGCGGCCACCTTGATCCTTGAGAGCACCAAAGTAGCTAAGGGTTCCTGTGAGTGAGATAAGAGGCTATTATTCACCAAATTTGTGTATTTTTGCAAGAAAGGAAGGGGGGAAAGTCAAGCTAGAAGAGTTGGGAGCTTGGATCTACTTCCATTTCGCCAAGGGAAGCTTCATGAGGTATCTTTCAGAGCTTATTTCCGTGTTTATGTTGATATGGTCCAATGTAGGGTTTGTTCTTGCCTTATTTTCTTTGTAACTGAAGTGTGAGAGGTCCCATGGAGATATGGTACCTAGATCTGGACCTTAGCAGGTCCAGAAAGTCTCAAATGCTATGCTTTATGTCCTTCCTTTTGGGTTGGAGGCTAGGGTTGTCATATTAGTGGTCATTTCTCCAAAAAGAACCTTGTAAGTGTTGCATGGTGGCCAAGACTGTGACTTTACGTGATAAATGAGCTTAAGAGGGCCAGATCTATGAGTTTATGCTGCGGATCTGACCTCAGAAGCAAGTTTGAGTCGATGCATGCCATGGACTCGCCGAGTCTGAAGAACAGACTCCGCGAGTAGCATGAAGATTGTCCTTAACCATTTTGTGAGTGGTCCTGCCGAGTTATGGTTGACTCAGTGAGTCACGGGGAATTAGAGAGGGATTGGCAGGTGGACTGAGTTGAGCTGGAATTCACCGAGTTGTCCTTGCAACTCGGCGAGTTGAGTCATGGTGGCCCTGCGATTCATGATCAGGTGGAACTCGTCGAGTCAGGGGAGTACTCGACGTGCCAAAGGGAAATCCTTGCGAGTTGGTGAAAATGCTTAGACTCGCCGAGTCGCTCTAGTGCACTCGCCGAGTCCGGTCAAATTGACCATTGACTGTTGTCCAGAGTTGACCAGTGTTGACTTGATAGGGATAGTCAACCTTAGTGGTAAAAGTATTAATTGGAGATATATGATGTTATAGGAGGATTATAGCTCGGGGGTTCAAACATAAGTGATTTCCAAGGTTCACGAGTTATCGAGATATACGAGGTGAATCTCCTCACTATACTGTACCCGGAAGGGTATGACTGTGTGATCGGAAGGTCGAATATGATATGAAATATATGCATTACGTGTGATAAGTTAATTGTTATATGTGCCATGTATGATATGTTTTATATAGGCCGGAAGACAATATGCTATGGGCCGGAAGGCGAATATGTTACAGGCCGGAAGGCGTTGTAATGGGGACCGGAAGGTTCACCCAGTTGGGACGGAAGTCCCCTGAGACACATGGACCGGAAGGTCAGGGCCTGGAAAGGCGTATGTGTGTAGGTTGTATTTTGGGGAACTCACTAAGCATTTATGCTTACAGTTGTTGTGTTATGTGTTTCAGGTACTAGCGAGGACCGTGGGAAGGCGCCGACGTGATCGTACACACACTCGGGGAAACTATTTTTGTGATCTTTGTTATGTAATCGGTCATGACAATATTGTTTACATTGGAATCTAAATTATTACTCGATGTTTTGATTTTTGTAAGAATGAAAAATTGGTTTTAAAATTTACGTCGTTACAAGTTGGTATCAGAGCCTTGGTTTGAGGGATTCGGGTACACCTTCGGGCGTAACTGAACTCAAACCGGGGATTTGAGAAAATTTTAATTAATAAATCAATAAAATTTGATAAGTGAATTTTGAATCCACCAAAGAAGGAGTGTGTACGGTCAGCCAGCGCCTGAACGGTAAAATCCCCAAAATACTCTTACAATATGTGTTATGAGATATGATATGATATGATACACATGCTAGTAGACTAGGTATTCATATTAGGACTAGAGTGGCTTGATTTGTGATGCCTTAGTCTAGGGAAACCTTCTTCTATGAGGTGCTTTGAGAGCGATTGGGTAGCTAGTGCATGGCAAGAATAGAGTACTCAGGATCCGGGGTTTGTGGAGGAGGACTTGGGGTGAATGCTGACGCGGTGTAGTTGGTAGTATTGGGCCCGTACTACTGAAGACACCGGGTCAGTGGGCAACCCAAGTAAGAATCCTTGGGTATCGGAGACTAAGTAGGACTGCGTTATCGAGTGCGATTATGCTCGATAGAGTCTCTTATATTTTTATTTTCTATTTCAGAGACATCATGGTTGGACCACGCCACAGACCTGGTACGAGTAGTATGACTGACGAGGAGCTTCGTCAGATGATTCATGAGGAGGTAGTTGCAGTAATCCGGGCTTCCGGATATGTTTGGGTCTATTAAGACCACGCTGATAGAGACATTTGATGAGCGGTACGCCACGTTGACTGAGGCCGCAGCCGATGCAGCTACCACAACTGTGGCCGCTGCCAGACCACAGGGAGGTGACTCGTTGCTTTTCCGGGAGTTCAGCAACACGAAGCCACCTGAGTTTGACAGGACGTAGGATCCGATTGCTGCGATGAGATGGATTGCTGATATCGAGGGATGCTTCTACACTTGTTCATGTCCGGAGCATCTGAGGGTACGGTTCGCCTTGAACTAGCTCCGCCTGGGAGCAAAGGATTGGTGGAAGTTCGTGACAGTGAACTTCACTCTGGCAGAGGTTTCAGCTGTGACTTGGGAGAGGTTTACTGCTATGTTCAGAGACGAGTACGTTCCCCAGGTAGAGAGGGAACGGTTGGTTCAGGAGTTCTTGACCCTCAAGCAGGGTAATGATTCTGTCACGGTGATCACACGGAAGTTTCATGAGAGGGCGATGTTCTGCCCCGAGCAGGTGTCCACGGAGCAGGCTTGGATGAGTCGGTATTTGGGAGTGCTGAGGAGGGATATCTGGGAGTTCGTATCGAACTCGCCATATCAGACTTTTGTTGAGATTCAGGCGAATGCCAGGAAGCGTGAGATCGAGTTGGATACCCAGGCCACAGAGGAGGCCGAGTCTCAATGGGTGGATCGGTGGCCGGCTCAGTCTCAGCTGGAAGCCAAGCGAACCAAGTCTGCCGATTCGAGATCCGGAGGTCAGAAGGACTGCACTTGCGGGAAGTGCGGCAAGGGTCACGAGGGGACATGTCGATCGGGTGCTTGCTACAAGTGTGGCAAGGAGGGGCATATTGCTAGGGATTGCCCCAAGGGATTCATGGTTTGCTTTCATTGCAACCAGACCAGCCATCGGAAGGCCGAGTGCCCCCAGCTTCGCCAGGGATCTACGCCTGCTGCCAGGGTTACCGAGATTCGGCCAGTGAAGGCCGAGGCTCCGAAGGCTTGTGGGAGAGCTTTCCAGTTGACTGCGGAGGAGGTCTGTGCGACGCCTGATGTCGTAGCTGGTATGTATTCTTTCATGTATTTACCTTTATGCTGAGATATTGTGGTTATATTATAATATGCGTAGGTACTTTTCTTGTGAATTCTGTACCTGCTTTGGTATTATTTGACTCGGGTGCAAGTCGGTCTTTTGTATCGTTCGCTTCTAGCCAGCACATCGGTATTGATCGAGAGGTGATGAGTCGACCCCTGCGAGTTTCTATAGCAAATGAGAAAGCAGTATACGCCATTGAGGTGATTCGAGGATGCGTGCTCGAGATTTTTGGGGTCGAGTTCCATATAGACTTGGTTCCTATAGCTATGGGGGATGTCTGTGTTATCGTGGACATGGACTGGTTGAGTAAGTTTGGGGCAGTCATTGACTGCGAGAGACAGCTGGTGACGATTCGAGACCCTGGTGGGGGAGTGCTTACGGTTTATGGCGAAGGGACCCGGTGTGGGTCGGCGTTTTGTTCGGCTGCTAGGGTAAGGCAAAGTTTGCAGCAGGGCTGCAATGGATTCATAGCCTACGTGATGGATACTCGAGTGGCCACGGGGAGGCCCAATTCGATTGATGACGTTCCTGTTGTATGCGAGTTTTCGGATGTGTTCCCCGAAGAGTTATCGGGTGTGCCTCTAGAGATGCAAGTGGAGTTTCGTATCGATTTGGTTCCGGGAGCGGCGCCCATCGCCAAGGCGCCTTATCGTCTCGCTCCACCGGAAATGTAGGAGTTATCCTCGCAGGTTCAGGAGCTGTTGGGAAAGGGGTTCATTTGACCGAGTAGCTCACCTTGGGTAGCACCGATTTTGTTCGTCAAGAAAAAGGATGGTTCACACTGGATGTGTATCGATTACCGGGAGTTGAAGAAGTTGATGGTTAAGAACTGGTATCCGTTACCTAGGATCGACGATTTGTTCGATCAGTTGCAGGGGGCATCTTGGTTCTCCAAAATAGACTTGAGGTCGGGGTATCATCAGATGAGGATTCGAGAGGAAGATATCCAGAAGACTGCTTTCAGAACTCGTTATGGACATTATAAGTTTTTGGTGATGCCTTTTGGGCTCACCAATGCCCCGGCTGTGTTCATGGATCTTATGAACCGGGTGTGCCGGCCAATGCTGGATCGGCCGGTGATCGTATTCATCGATGATATTTTGGTGTATTCGAGGTCTAGGGATCAGCATGAGGAACATTTGAGGGAGATTCTTGGGGTATTCAGATCGGAGAGGCTATATGCCAAATTCTCCAACTGTGATTTCTGGTTACGAGAGGTCCAGTTCCTCGGGCATCTTGTTAACCAGAAAGGGATATGGGTCGACCCGGCCAAGATTGAGGCGGTATTGAGGTTTGAGGTGTTTTCATGGGTTTGGCTGGATATTATCGCAGGTTTATCAAGGATTTCTCCAAGATTGTTGTGCCACTTACTAGGATGACCCGAAAGGGTGCTGTGTTTTCATGGGGACCGGAGCAGTAGTCATCATTCGAGACGCTTCGTCAGAAATTGTGCGAGGATTTTGTGGTGTACTGTGATGCATCTATATCGGGTTTGGGGGCGGTGCTTACGCAGAGGGGTCATGTGATAGCGTATGCTTCGAGGCAGTTGAAGCCTCATGAGTCGAGATATCCCACCCACGACCTGGAATTGGGGGTTGTGGTGTTTGCCCTCAAGATCTGGCGGCATTATCTTTATGGGGTTCGGTGTACCATCTACACGGACCACAAGAGCCTGAAGTACTTGATAGATCAACCAAATCTGAATACGCGACAGAGGAGGTGGTTGTATGTGGTGAAGGATTACGATTGTGAGATCCTGTACCACCCAGGCAAGGCTAATGTGGTAGCCGACGAGTTGAGCTGTAGGACGGAAAGCGCCCCGATCCGAGATACTATTCAAGGAGCTCAGGCTGAGGTTGTGAAACCTGAAAACCCGAAGAGGGAGCGGGTTGTAGGTCAGGTATCAGGATTCGTCATGGATGGCCGAGGGATTATGACTTTTCAGGGTCGGATTTGGGTACCGTTTGTGGGTGGTGCGCGTGCTATTTTGATGGAGGAAGCGCATCGATCGAAATTCTCGATTCATCCTGGGGCTACGAAAATGTATTTGGACCTAAGGAAGGAGTATTGGTGGCCCTGTATGAAAAGGGATGTTGCATGGTTTGTTGAGAGATGCTTGACTTGTCGGCAGGTCAAGGCCAAGCACCAGCGACCACACGGTAAATTGCAGCAGCTAGATATTCCCGAATGGAAGTGGGAACAGATTGCCATGGATTTTATCACCAAATTGACGCGGACTGCGATGGGATTCGATGTGATTTGGGTGATCATAGATAGATTGACGAAGAGTGCTCATTTTCTGGCCATCAGCGAGAGCTCTTATGCGGAGAAGTTGGCATAATTATACGTGAGGGAGGTGGTATCGCGACATGGGGTGCCGATCTCAATTGTTTCTGATCGTGATGCGCATTTCACTTCCAGGTTCTGGAAGAAGTTCCATTAGGAATTGGGTACTAGACTACATTTTAGTACCGCATATCATCCCCAGACAGACGGTCAGAGTGAGCGGACGATTCAGACGCTTGAGGATATGCTCCTAGCATGCGTAGTGGATTTCGGAGGGAGCTGGGACACCTATCTACCTTTAGCATAATTTTCGTATAACAACAGCCATCATTCGAGCATTGGTATGCCACCCTTTGAGCTGTTGTATGAGCGGAGGTGTCGCACCCCCATCTGCTGGGGTGAGGTGGGGTAGTGGGTGATGGGTAGCACAGAGATCGTACTCCAGACGACCGAGCAGATTCAGCAGGTCAGGCAGAGGTTGTTGACCGCTCAGAGCCGACAGAAGAGTTATGCAGACAGACGCCGGTCCGATCTTGAGTTTCATGTCGGCGATCTTTTACTCCTGAAGGTCTCTCCTTGGAAAGGAGTGATTCGATTCAAGAAGAGGGGCAAGTTGGGGCACCGAGACATTGGTCCTTTCCGTGTGATCGCGAGGGTAGGTCGGGTAGCCTACCATTTGGATTTTCCAGCAGAGTTGGGGCAGATTCACGACACTTTTCATGTGTAGCAGCTGAGGAAGTGTATAGCCGACGAATCGGCAGTGGTTCCATTAGAGGATATTCAGGTAGATACGAGCCTGAATTATGCCGAGAGACCAGTGGCCATCAAAGATCGGAAGATCAAGGTTTTGAGGAACAAGGAGGTACCCCTGGTGTTGGTTCAGTGGCAACATTGGAAGGGTTCAGAGATGACCTGGGAGCCGGAGCGTGAGATGCGTGAGCAGCATCCGGAGCTATTTGCAGAGCGAGAGTTCGAGGGTGAAGTCTAGTTCTAGTGGGGGAGAATTGTAACAGACCAGATTTCCAGGTATCTTTTATTCGCATATTTTTGGTGTTTTGTGAGCGGACTCGGCGAGTTGGAGCTCGAACTCGCCGAGTAGGCTTGCGGTTCTGGACGCAGGTTCGTGCCTGGACTCCACGAGTCCAAGGGATGGACTCGGCGAGTCCGCGCTGTTTGATGCAACCCTAATTTTCCGGTCCTAAGCTCTATTTAAAGGACCTTATAGCCCTTCATTGCGGCCACCTTGATCCTTGAGAGCACCAAAGCAACTAAGGGTTCCTGTGAGTGAGATAAGAGGCTATTGTTCACCAAATTTGTGTGTTTTTGCAAGAAAGGAAGGGGGAAAGTCAAGCTAGAAGAGTTGGGAGCTTGGATCTACTTCCATTTCGCCAAGGGAAGCTTCATGAGGTATCTTTCAGAGCTTATTTTCGTGTTTATGTTGATATGGTCAAATTTAGGGTTTCTTCTTGCCTTATTTTCTTTGTAACTGAAGTGTGACAGGTCCCATGGAGATATGGTACCTAGATCTGGGCCTTAGCAGGTCCAGAAAGTCTCAAATGCTATGCTTTATGTCCTTCGTTTTGGGTTGGAAGCTAGGGTTGCCATATTAGTGGTCATTTCTCCAAAAAGAATCTTGTAAGTGTTGCATGGTGGCCAAGATTGTGACTTTACGTGATAAATGAGCTTAGGAGGGCCAGATCTATGAGTTTATGGATCGGATCTGACCTCAGAAGCAAGTTTGAGTCGGTGCATGGCATGGACTCGCCGAGTCTGTAGAACAGACTCGGCGAGTAGAATGTAGATTTTCCTTAACCACTTAGTGAGTGGTCCTGCCGAGTTATGGTTGACTCAATGAGTCACGGGGAGTTAGAGAGGGATTGACAGGTGGACTGAGTCGAGCTGGAAGTTGCTGAATTATCCTTGCGACTCGGCGAGTTGAGTCGCGGTGGCCCTACGATTCATGACCATGTGGAACTCGTCGAGTCAGGGGAGTACTCGACGTGTCAAAGGGAAATCCTTGCGAGTTGGTGAAAACGCTTAGACTCGCCGAGTCACTCTAGTGTCCTCGCCGAATCCGGTCAAATTGACCATTGACTGTTGACCAGAGTTGACCAGTGTTGACTTGATAGGGATAGTCAACCTTAGTGGTAAAAGTATTAATTAGAGATATATGATGTTATAGGAGGATTATAGCTCGGGGGTTCGAGCACGAGTGATTTCCAAGGTTCGTGAGTTATCGAGATAAACGTGGTGAGTCTCCTCACTATACTATAACCGGAAGGGTATGACTGTGTGACGGGAAGGTCGAATATGATATGAAATATATGCATTATGTGTGATAAGATAATCGTTATATGTGCCATGTATGATATGCTTGATATAGGCCGGAAGGCAATATGTTATGGGCCGGAAGGCGAATATATTATGGGCCGGAAGGCGTTCTAATGGGGACCGGAAGGTTCACCCAGTCGGGACGGAAGTCCCCTGAGACACATGGACCGGAAGGTCAGGGCCTGGAAAGGCGTATGTGCGTAGGTTGTATTTTGGGGAACTCACTAAGCATTTATGCTTACAGTTGTTATGTTATGTGTTTCACGTACTAGTGAGGACCGTGGGAAGGCGCCGGCGTGATCGCACACACACTCGGGGAAACTATTTTGGTGATCTTTGTTATGTAATCGGTCGTGACAATATTGTTTACATTGGAATCTAAATTATTACTCGATGTTTTGATGTTTGTAAAAATGAAAAATTGGTTTTAAATTTTACGTCGTTACATGTACTTTTATTTTAAGGGTTCTATTGTTTTGAGAATGTGAGTTTATCTTCTTAAGTCCTTTCTCGGATAAAATTTACACTTTTAACCCTTTGTGTATAAAAGAATTTTCGGTTTAGTCCGTAAACTATTTTTCTTGATACTTTAGTATCAAAACTTATTGGAAAGACATTTTTAGCACAAATTTTACTTGAAAAACAACTTAAGTCCCTAAAAATGAGATTTTCTTGGTTGAGACCCCAATTTCCGCAATTTTTACAATTTTGGCCCAAAATGGAATTTTTTTACATTTTTAGTCCCTTTTTAATTTATAAACATTTTTGACCCATTAAATAGTTTTATTACACTAGTAATCCCCTGTTTTTCATAAATGTGCAGTTTCAGCCCCTTTATTTCCGGATTTTCGAAATTTGGGGCTTATTGGGCCGAAAAGCCCAATTTTAGCCCAGTAAGTTTAAAATTTACATTTTAAGCCCCTCCAAAGTGGTTTTATTCAGAAAACTATCATAAAGACTGTTTGGACTTGTTTCAAACTCCAAAAATTCTGTTTTATCGTTTTGGGCCCCTTAGTTTTGTATTTTTGACATTTTGGGCGCAAAAATGGGTTTTGCGTCCAAAAATGTTCATTCTAACTAAATAACTCATTTTTATTGACTTGATTAGTGTAGAATGGTATAAGCTATGTTTATTTCATTCTTCTTGTTGTATATCTCGCTTTTTAGGTATTATTAGCTAGTATAATCATCACATAACACATAAAAACCATACATACATGCATAAAATCACACATGACATACATGAAACTAACAGATCTTGCACATTTGCTTGTATTATCCCCCACAAAAACTTATAAAACAGAAAAATAAGGGTATGAAGCTCACCTTTGGGTGTGGTTTCGGTTTGAGGAAGAAAAGAGAAGAGTTTGTTGCTATTTTCGGCCCTAGCAAACTTTCTTGGAAGATCTTCGAATTTAGGGGGTTCTAAGATGTAAGATCATGATTCCACATGAGTTAAGAAGAGATTTTTGATAGAACAAGGGGTCTAGAGTGTGGATCCAAGCATCAACTTACCTAAGATGATGATTTTTTGTGAAGAATCCTCCTTGCAAAGCCCTTGAATCTCGAAATTTTTGAAGGAAGGTGAAAGGATTTGTGGGGTGTTCTTGAGAGTGCTTAAGTGAATGATTATGTGTGTGTGTGATACTCTCGGCCGAGAGTAATAGAAGAAGAAGAAGAAGAAGAAGAAGAAGAAGAGAGAGAGAGAGAGAGAGAGAGAGAGAGAGAAGTGAAAGGTTATGCATGGATACATGTGATATATGCTTGGTTATCCCATAGGTATTACGGAGGTGGCTAATCCTCCTTAATTCTCCATTTCTTCTTTTTTTTTACTTCTTCTTAGGCCGAGAGATAGAGGGGAGAGATGGAGACTTGGGCCTTTGGTGCTTAAATCCAAATCATGGGCCCATGTTGATTGTTTTTCGGCCCATTAGACTTCTAGGGTGCCTCATGGCCCAATTTGGTTCATTTAAATGATTTATTTCATTCTAGGCCCAATATGGCCCAAAATGGTAAAATGAATGAAAGTGGGTCCAATTAGAGCCCATTTAAGAGTTCTAAGCCCAAGATGGTCAAATTGGAAGCTTATTGGTCCATTTGGACCAATAAGGAAGTCCTAGTCCAAAATGGACTTAAACAAGGACTTCTAGGGTTTCCAATTGTTTGTTGACTATTTGTAGTGCTGGTATGATGTGTTTGATTGAAATTTTATTGTCATAGAGTATGCATCATACATGCTCTTGAGTCTTTGATTCACACTTTGGCTTAATTGTTGTAGTCTACAAGGCACAAAAATTTCTAGGTTGTGACATAATCCAGTATAGATCTATATGCAAACTCATACTCTCCCCAATTAAGGAGATTCGGGATACAAAAACGGTCATCGCAGGGAGTGCCATGACCCGCTTAACGGTTCACATAACTACATAAACACACGTGTAATGTATGTGCTAACTGAAAATTGTACCCTTTCACTATCTAGCCTGTGTGTACTGAAATGTTCTACGTGTGCTAGTTGTAATGTATGTTCTCTCTATCTGGCATGTATAGTAATGTACCATGTGTACTAGCTATAATGTGTGTTATTTCTCTATCTAGCATGAATAGACTCATGAATGAACTGACTCATTGTATGATATCGCGTTCTAGTAATAGTTCTATTATCTTCCTAAACTACCCATATGGTAGCTTACTAGTAATGTAACTGGTACGTATGAACATGGAAGTATACCCTTGCTACCCAAGGGTATTGAATGAACTGGGAGAACCTTTATGACTATATATGTACATATGATATATAACTAATATTTAAACAACCTTCGGACAGATACACGATGTCTCACTAGACCATATCTCAAGCGCGAAAAGGAAATAGGGAGGATAACCTTCCTAAGTCCTTTAAACATTTCTTATATAACTATACATATATAGACATGTAACTGACAATATAAAAGCATAAAATAAGTTTTGTGAAACCTTTGGAACATGATTTCTATCTAAGAAAAGATCGACTTAATGTCAGTCTATAAAAATGGTTTGGAAGTATTTGTTTGAAAACACAGTTTAAGTATAACGAAAACATTTGTTTGAAACACAATTGTAAATGAGTTTGAAATGAAACATACAGTATATAAAGAACAGTTTAATAAGGAGTTTTAAATATATAAAACGTTTATGAAAATCATTTAAAGAAAACTGTTTGGTAAAACAGTTAATGTGTAGTAAATCATTTGAATGCTGCTTATTAATTATCACACCCTAAAACCAAGAACGGCGGAAACGTTGTGGGGCGGAGGGCATCATGTACAGTATCACAACAATGAAAAGTAGTAAACAAGCAACAACATCATCCATTGCATTAATAATATAATTATTATACAAGTGTGTTCTGTCAAATTATAGTAGACACTAAAGCATAAATCAAAATGAAAGATGAGTCTTGAACAAGCTCCATCTTCTCTAAACCTTGCATCGATACCTATCTATTGATGACCTGAGGATAGAAGAAATTTTGAAAACGAGTATCAGCTTTGAAGCTGGTGAGATCATAAGCATTTTAGTGTCTTAATTTTTATGTAAGTATTTGTATGTATATGAACTGTAAGTATTGAAAATTTATATGAATTGTAAGTATGAAAATGTTTTGTAGAACAAATGTAAACATTTGAAAACCCCTAGAAATCCGTATGATTCCTACTACTATAAAGGGAGTCTTCTACCAAGACCTAACTGTTCTGAATGTAGCCTTCTACCAAGACCTAACTGCTCTGAATGTAGCCTTCTACCAAGACATAACTGCTCTGAATGTAGCCTTCTACCAAGACCCGTTGTTCTGAATGTAGCCTTCTACCAAGACCCGACTGTTCTGAATGTAGCCTTAGTACTACCCTTTGGTACTAGGGTAACTAACAATGTTAACTGAAGACATCCAAAGATGTACATTTACCTATGTTGCTAACAACTGGGTATAGGAATAGTTAGTCCCTTAAAGTATACCTGTAATGGTATCAACCATTGAAATCCGTGGATGTGCTTTTACCTCTGTAGCTAACAGAGATTCTAGGAATGGTTATCCCGCAACGTATCCTTTGGTACTAGGATATTAAATCCAATCTATCTCGTCGATTATGTGATTGAATCACAAGGTAAAGATAAGAATGAGGATTATATAACAGAATCTATACATATAAAATGTACTATTAATTCGTGTAAGTGTACTCATGTAAATGTATTTATGTAAATGTAGTAATGTAAGCGTATATATGTAAACGTATTCATGTAAATGTACTGTAATGTTCTGCATGTACTAGCTGTAACGTGTGTTCTCTCTATATCTAGCATGTATAGTAATGTGTTGAGTGTACTAGCTGTAATGTGTGTTTTATCTTTATCTAGCAAGTATTGACTCATGAATGAACTGACACATTGTATGATATCGTGTTCTAGTAATAGTTCTAGTATCTTCCTAAATTACACATATGGTAGCTTACTAGTAATGTAACTGGTGTATATGAACATGGATGTATACCCTTGCTACCCAAGGGCATTGGATGATCTGGAAGGACCTTTATGACTATATATGTACACACGATATATAACTAATATTTAAATGACCTTCGGGCGGCTACCTGATATCCCACGAGACCACATCCAAATCGAGGAAAAGGAAACAGGATGGATAGCCTTCCTAAGTCTTTTAAACATTTCTTATATAATTATACATATAGAGGTATGCAATTTATAATATAAAAGCATAAAATCAGTTTTGTAAAACCTTTGAACATGATTATTATCTAAGAAAAGATCGACATGATGTCAATCTAAAAAATGGTTTGAAGGAATGGGTTTGATAAAATAGTTTAGTATAAAGAATCATTTGTTTGAAACACAATTGTAAATAAGTTTGAAATGTAACATACAGAGTAAAATGTACAGTGTAATAAGGAGTTTTAAACACATAAAGTGTTTATGAAAAACATTTGAAGGAAACTGTTTGGTAAAACGGCTAATGATTAGTAAATCATTTGAATGTTGCTTATTAATCACATGTGATTGATATAATAAGTTACATGATTCTACTTGTATCCCCCCCAATAAAGTATTTAAAAACATTTAAAACATTGATTAAGGAGTATGAACTCACCTATTGCGAGTGGATCGGAAGGAAGTGTCGGATAAGTGCTTGGTGTCAAGTGAAGACTTAGACACGCACAAAGATCATAATAACATATAAGGATATATGTATATAAACAATTAGTCTTTAAACAACTAATAAACAAAGTCAAGACACTCTAAGGAATGAAAAACACTTTGTATAAGTGTTATAAGTGCTAAGGAGTGCATGTAAGTGTTGTAGGGAAAGGCTAGTATGATTGGGGTTCAAGGAGCACTCTTAAAATGAGTTTAATCCCTAAGGACCAACACCCCTTGAGTTTACGGTCGTAAACTCCTAACCTATTGACCATTTGTTGGTTTGAAGTCTTCTAAGCTATTCCAGGCATTCCTACTTCATGATTTAGCCTTAGGAAGGGTTGTGTGGCATCAAAACACTCCTAAATGGAGTTTACAGTCTAAGGACAATTTCCCCATGTGTTTACTAGCTTAAACTCCTAAGTTTGATATTTGGCAGTTTTCAAGTGCTTAGCTAAAACATGGCACTAGTCTAGGTTTGATTCTAGCCATAATGAACAACCATGGGCCATTTATGGGACATTTACACAACTTTTAAGGTGTTTACGGTTTTGGGAGATCCGCAAACCGTAAAAACATATAAATGTTGGATTTGTGTGCTTTTTGTGTGATACACTCATCAAGCATGGATCTAGACAAGTCCCTAAAGCATTGTGAAGCATTTAGACATTCTAAAGCACCCCTAAGGCACTATATTTGGTGTTTACGGTTTTGGGAGCCTCCCAAAACCGTGAACACCTTGTTCTTGGTGTTCTTGGGACTTTTCCTTGGTATAAACATGCATAGCTAGCTTAAAATGACTCTAGGATAGAAGTACTTACATTGTGGAAGCTTGAAATGAACTTTAAGTTCAAGAACACTTAGTTTGTGTTCTTGGTGTTTTTGGAAACTAATCAAAACACAAAAATGGATGGATTAAAGGATGTACAATCACTAGATTAAGTTATATACTAACTTGAAAGGGCTAGAAACACTTACTAGATTGAATATTTTGAATAAAAACATGGATGATACTTGAGATGATATTTTTGAGTTTACTCTTTTGGCATTTGGGGAGTAAACACAAATGACTAGCTTTTTGGGGAGTAAACTCATACATAGGTATGAGTTCACGGTTTTCGGTGATTTCTCAACCCAAAACATAAACGTTTTGTCGGGAATTTCTAAGGCGTGAGGTGTTTGCGGTCTTTAAAATTCAAAACCCGAGACGGTACTTTCTTTCACCCGTTCGTTTAAAAAAAATATTAAAATAATCAAACAAACTCTATATTTCTTAAAAATAAGAAATAATGACATTGACTTATGATACAAATTGGTTGACTTTTAGGGTTTGACCGAATGGAAATGTCGGGTTGTCACATCATCCCCCTGTTAAAGGGAATTTCGTCCCGAAATTAGAATTTAGATAAGGAAGTAGGTATGAATGATCGAATCGAGAGTAGGAAACTTCCTAATCGATTGGTTCTAGCGCTCCTAAGTGAAATCGGGTCCTCGGTCAGTATCCCAACAAACCTTCACTAACAATCGACTGCATTGCTTCGTCTGCTTGACCTCTCGGTCGAGCGTCACTACGGTTCTAATACGAAGGCGATGATCTTGATGAGTGGACTTACAAGAGTCGTAACGGAAAGGTACGGTTTCACGATTGAGACCCGAAGGGAAAAGTGTACAAAACTGAGTTCGCGGAGTAGGTCTAGTTTGCGAGGTACAGGACCGATTATGGTAAGAATCTCGGAGGTCATATCTACATTGGATTTAGCTTTCCACGCTGTACGAAGCGTAATAAGCCATTCCCAGAGTGAGATTTCCAAAAGAATTTGGTCTCTCACTTGGAATTCCAAAGGTTCTTTCTCTTGATAAACTTCCCAGTCAAGGGCCACCCCTTGCTGGGTCAAAGTCGAAAGGGTTTCTGTAATTTGCTAGGAGTTCTGAATGAAATATGATAGTAGGTCTGTAAGACCTAGAATTTGTGAATGTCTATCGGCGCCTTTGGTGTCAACAAACTCTGAACGATTTTGATAAATTGACAGAGTATTCAAAATTCCCACATCACTAACAGTTTGTCATAGGAACCTGACTATATTTTCAAAACTTGTTCTTAGAGAACTTCGCGAAAGTTCCTCTGAAGGTAATGTTTCCAAAGGTTCTTTCTTACTACAAGGGTAGATAAGTAAGTCATTACAAGGAGAATGAGGAACCGATCTATGTAAGGATGGCGTACCCTATTCATGAAGCTCATGAATATTATGGGCGTACTGGTCCTATCCTATGGGTATCACTTACGGACTCGAAGTGTCCACATTGAGTTCGGAAGATAGTCTTCCGGACATCCTTCCTTAACACTCGAACCGGTGATATTCGGATATCAGATCCATTTCTGAAAGTAATTCTTTCCTTGCATTGCTCAACCATTTCATCTATGCGAGGCAGAGATAACGATTTATAATGAAAAATCTTGACTGAGTCCTCGATATCTGAGGTACATACGATGCAATCCGTCGATCTCTAGAAGAATAAGACCGGAGTTCTCTAGGGTGAGAAGCCTAGTCTTCTAATTCTCTTTCTGTGTAGTTTGCTAAGTTGTCCGGACTGTTCTTGTATCTCCGTAGTTGTTTAGACTGTAGGGCGATCTGTTTACAGGAGTCGTATTGGGTTCTAAGTTTGTTCACATGACGACACGATTACTCGTAGTCTTGGGCAGTTCTCTATCCTGAAGTTCATTCTAGAATCCATACTTGATTCAACGATCAGCATCTCGTGTATACGAGTCGTATATAATTAAGATTGAAAAGGTAGTCGAATAACTGATTCTTCTTTAAGCTCATATCACATTGAGGAAAACAAGTTAAAGGTGAATCATCAATTCTAAACCTGTAGAACCTTGATTATATATTACCCTTATGTATACATTCTTCAGTGATAGATTAACTGTATGGATCTTTGGATTGAACTTTATATACTGTACGAGTGGTACTTCGGGGATTTCTTCTGAAAAAGAAAAGAACTATGAGGTACTCCCTGCTTGAGTACTTCAATGTTCTGATATGACGGCTTCGCTAGAAAGGCGATTTCAAAGAAGGAGACGTACGTATGAAGCTAGTATGGTGTGGATCAAATTTGAATCTAGTTGTATGATAATGTCAGAATCATACAGAAACTTAAAGACATTAGATTTGAACATAAGACGTTTACAGACAAAACACAACCATGCAACCATGAACAGAGTTACAGTACTTTAGATTTACTACAAGACTATTGCTGCAAATAGGGTATACTACAAAAGAAAAGTATACGCAGCACGAGCATCCCTATACAGACAGGATCTCGCAAAAGGTAAGACTCTAGTTGCACTAGTTCTGGATAGTTTAGAAGTCTGTTACAACGAAACGCCTAAATTACATTAACGTGGGTTCCGGAGCAGGTTCTCCCGTAGCTGTGATCCTAAGAATCTTCCCATCTGCACCCGAGCTCTTTCCTATATGGCAATCCTTCTTGAGGTGTCCTATCTCACCGCATTGGTGGCATGCCTAGCTAGTACTAGCATTAGTGACGGGAGTGCGGTGTTTAGCCAGTGTTATGTGGACACGAGTGCTTTCCTCATTACTCCACCTTGAAATTGTTTCCTAAAGCGTTCGGCTTTATCACTACTTTTGTGTGTAGGGTCGGTCCCGATGATAGGGACTTGAGTGATGGGTCGTGCCGGTGCTCCACAGCTACGAGCATGGTGCCCTATTTTTAGGCAATTGCAACATTGCATCGCATGGCAGGCCCCATGATGATGGAAACTACACTTGTCACACTTCCGGAGTTTTCCCTCGCATGGCCTGCTTGGTACGGGAATGGTAGGGGTTTCCACTTGTTGTTGTTGCATGACCAACCTTTGTGATTTCTTGCGTTCTTTCTAGGCTTGACACTTTTGTTTCTTGTTCTTTGTTTTCCAGCTTTGTAAGCCTATGACTGTTACTGTTTGATGATTTCCTAGATTGATACTACGATCGAAATCTTTAATCCTATCATCAGAATTGATTGCGCTGATAGCGCTACGGTGTGTAAGCACAGTTGTCACGGTAGCCGTCACAGCAGTTGTAATTATGGTTTGAAAGGTATCAGCGTCTATAGGAAAGATAGAGGTTTCGTTGTTCGTCTGATTGCTTTCGGATGACGACATGATTCTGTAATACGAAAGATAAGGATTTTGTGAGCGATTCTGTTTGAACCTAGATGTAGTTCGACTGTTATGTAAAAGAAGTATGTTTTCGACAGTTTGACCTACATCCCTATGATGCAGTCCTAGTACGGATTGGAAGTGTGTTCGCGAAGGTTTGACCTACATACATATGATGCAGTCCTAGTACTGAGTGAGTGTGAGTTCGTGAAGGGTTGACCCACATCCCTATGATGCAGTCCTAGTAATGAGTGGAAGTGAGTTCGTGGAATGTTCTCAAGGCATTTGTCGTTCAAGCCGACGTATTGTAGGTTGGTGAATAACATGATCCAACCACTAAAAGAGACTTTGAAATGTCTCCAGAGCTAAATTTCTATAGTCCAATGACTTGACTAAAGCATGTTTCAGGTATACTCACATGAAGTATGATGAGAGTATTTGAATAAAGAAAATGACACAGAAGTTAGCCGACTTTCAATATCTTTGATATTCATGACATAAAAGTTCAGGAAAAATGACCTTGTAAAAGCTCTTACATCATATCCAGAGAAGATAGTCCTTGACAGCATAAAGACCTACCCAAATGTACTTACAGTACAACGTAATTTCATAGAAAATGCCACATCGGGCATAGATAGAAAAACGATTCCTTTTTAACAAGGAAAAATAAGTAAAGTGTCTACTACTGGCGACGGTCATCCCTTTGGTGAACTCTCAGTTCAGCTAGTTGACGTTCCATATCAAGCATGTATCTTTCGTATACCCTCTGACGTACTCGGGGTTCAATGACTTCGGCTCGGGTTTCAGCTAGTACTTGCAGCAGGGTTTCGTGGTCTCTCTCAGATCTCTCACGAGTATGTTCAAGGCTGTTGGAGTGAAGGATAAGCATGCCTCCATTGGTGTCAGCTTCTACAATACGTCGTAGAGCTGTCCTGCCCTGGATTTCATTTCGGGCAACTCTACGGATCAAGATTGGCAAGATTCTGTCTGCTGAGCCCCCATTGCTCAGGTCATAAAAGCTTCGGTCATCATTAAACGGCATGGGCTCATCTTGTCCTTGACTCCAAGTTTCCAAACGATTCCACCCATGGAGGCGTCGGGCCATGAAAAGCCGGACGAGGGTTAGGAATTGGAACGGGAGCTGCCTGGGGTAGGTTCTTAACTTCGGGTTCGGAGTTAGCATCGTCCGAAAGGTCTTCATCATTGTGATCATTCACAGGGATTGGAAGATCATTCTCTGGTTCTTCTTCAAACCAACCAGCAATGACTTCTTTCGGAAGATACTGGGTGTCGTGGGGATGGAGTCCAGCCAGGTTATCTACGCGAGAATTGGGGTAAGAAAATAACTATTAGACGAACTATCTAGATAATTATTTAGAAAATATTCATTAGTTACATCGCTATTTGTGAAGTGCATACCAGTTATATGTAATCGAAACACGATACGCCTTCGAATAAGTGACCTTAACTCCAAATTCACACCGAATCGGGGTAAAGTAAAATTTTCATAGATTCTAAGTCTATAACATCCTAATTACATATAGCTTTAGTGTATCCACTTAGCAAATATCAACTTGGTAATGAAGATCCCTTTTTAGTTCTCAAGTATAAAGTACTTATAGTAACACCAAATACTCCTATAGTATTTCAAGTTTAATGTTATGTTCTACTGTTCTTATTGTGGTAGGGTTGGTAAGATTTTAGACTTGTCGCAACCACAAAATTAAATTTAGGCACATCCTAGTCAACCCTCAGATAATATAGGTGATTAGGCTATATCTTCCCACTTTTGACCATATCTCTCTAAGCCCACATGTGTTGCCCAACAATAGTAATTCTTTTGTACTGTCCTAGTGACACTAATTTTAGTATGAATGCAGGCACGTATACTTAATTAAATATTTTATTATTTAAAGTATAAACTCTTGGTCAGAGTATTTTTAATCCCATTGTATTTATAGTCTATATATCTTTTGTGGGTTGATATACTTAATTCACTATAAACATGGATGTATACCCTTGCTACCCATGGGCATTGGATGAACTGGAAGGACCTTTATGACTATATATGTACACACGATATATAACTAATATTTAAATGACCTTCGGGCGGGTACCTGATATCCCACCAGACCACATCCAAATCGAGGAAAAGTAAACAGGGTGGATAGGCTTCCTAAGTCTTTTAAACATTTCTTATATAATTATACATATAGAGCCATGCAATTTATAATATAAAAGCATAAAATCAATTTTGTAAAACCTTTGAACATGATTATTATCTAAGAAAAGATCGACATGATGTCAATCTATAAAACGGTTTAAAGGCATGGGTTTGATAAAACAGTTTAGTATAAAGAAACATTTGCTTGAAACACAATTGTAAATAAGTTTGAAATGTAACAAACAAAGTAAAATGTACAGTGTAATAAGGAGTTTTAAACACATAAAGTGTTTATGAAAAACATTTGAAGAAAACTGTTTGGTAAAACGGCTAATGATTAGTAAATCATTTGAATGCTGCTATTTAATCACATGTGATTGATATAACAAGTAGCATGATTCTACTTGTACCCCCCATAAAGTATTTAAAAACATTCAAAACATTGATTAAGGGGTATGAAGTCACCCGTTGCGAGTGGATCGGAAGGAAGTGTCGGATAAGTGCTTGGTGTCAAGTGAAGACTTAGACATGCACAAAGATCCTAATAACATATAAGGATATATGTATATAAACAATTAGTCTTTAAACAACTAATAAACAAAGTCAAGACACTCTAAGGCATGACAAACACTTCGTATAAGTGTTATAAGTGATAAGGAGTGCATCTAAGTGTTGTAGCGAAAGGCTAGTATGATTGGGGTTCAAGGAACACTCTTAAAATGAGTTTACTCCCTAAGGACCAACACCCCTTAAGTTTACGGTTGTAAACTCCTAACCTTTTGACCATTTCGTTGTTTGAAGTCTTCCAAGCTATTCCAAGCATTCCTACTTCATGATTTAGCCTTATGAAGTGTTGTGTGGCTTCAAAACACTCCTGAATGGAGTTTATGGTCTAAGGACAATTTCCCCACGAGTTTACTACATTAAACTCACGAGTTTACTACCTTAAACTCCTAAGTTTGATATTTGGCGGTTTTCAAGTCCTTAGCTCAAACATGGCACTAGTCTAGGTTAGATTCTACTCATAAGGAACAACCATGGGCCATTTATGGGACATTTACACAACTTTTAAGGTGTTTACGGTTTTGGGATATAAATGTTGGATTTTTGTGCTTTTTGTGTGATGCACTCATCCTAGATAGATCTAGACAAGTCCCTAAAGCATTGTGAAGCATTTAGACACCCTAAAGCACCCTAAGGCACTATATTTGGTGTTTATGGTCTTGGGAGCCTCCCAAAACCATGAACACCTTATTCTTGATGTTCTTGGGACTTTTCCTTGGTATAAACATGCATAGCTAGCTTAAAATGACTCTAGGATAAAAGTACTTACATTGTGGAAGGTTGAAATGATCTTTAAGTCCAAGAACACTTAGTGTGTGTTCTTGGTGTTTTTGGAAACTAATCAAAACACAAAAATGGATGGGTTAAATGATGTACAATGACAAGATTAAGTTATATACTAACTTGAAAGGGCTAGAAACACTTACTAGATTGAAGATTTTGAATAAAAACTTGGATGATACTTGAGAGGATATTTTGGAGTTTACTCTTTTGACATTTGGGGAGTAAACAAAAATGACTAACTTTTTGGGGAGTAAACTCATACATAGGTATGAGTTCACGGTTTTGGGTGATTTCTCAACCAAAAACATCAAAGTTTGGTCAGCAATTTCTAAGACGTCAGGTGTTTGCGGTTTTTTAAAATTCAAAACCCGAGACAGCACTTTCTTTCACCCGTTCGTTTAAAAATAATATTAAAATAATCAAACAAACTTTATATTTCTTAAAAATAAGAAATAATGACATTGACTTATGATACGAAGTGGTTAACTTTTAGGGTTTGACCGAATGGAAATGTCAGGTTGTCACATTAATCACATGTGATTGATATAATAACCAGCATGATTCTACTTGTATCCCCCCCCCATAAAAGGATTTAAAAACATTTAAAACAATGATTAAGGGGTATGAACTCACCTATAGTGATTGGTACGGATGAACTGAAGATGTAGGATTGCTAGGTGTCAAGTGAAGTCTTGAACACACTCTATGATCCTAGTTAACATATAATATCACATATATGTATCAAATTAGTCTTTAAACAACTAATTAACAAGGTCTAGACACCCTAGGGCTTGCTAAACACCCTTATTAAGTGTTATTAGCCTCAAGGATTTCATTTAAGTGTTGTAGGGACAAGCTAGTGTGTTTGGGGTTCAAGGAAAACTCCTTTAATGAGTTTACTGTTTTGTGGTCATTAGCAAGAGGGTTTACGGTTTTATGGTCACTAGCACAAGGGTTTACAGTCGTAAACTCACCTCCTTTTGTGACCATTTGATGTTTGAAGCTTTCTAAGCCAATCGAAGTATTCCTGCTTCATGTTTAAGCCTTAAGAAGTGTTGTGTGGCCTCAAAACACTCCTAAATGGAGTTTACGGTCTAAGGATCATTTCTCCATGAGTTTACTACCATAAAATCTCATGGACTTAGGTGTTTTGATGTTTTCAAGTGCTTAGCTCATCAAGGTAATTGTCTAGGTTAGATTTTAGGCCTAAGTAATGAATATGGTCCATTTAAACCCATAATGCTGTGTTTACGGTTTTGGGAGATCCCCAAACCGTAAACACCTATAAATGATGGACTTTGGTGTTTTTCAAGGCCTAAACACATCAAGGAAGGATTTAAACATCAATCTAGGACTAGAGAGAGACTTAGGCACACTTTGGTGCCCTTATTTGGTGTTTACAACCCAAGAACATTCTTGGACCGTGAACACCTTGCTCTTTGTGTTCTAGTGACATTTTCATCATGAAAACATGTATAACAAGCTTGATAAGACTCTAGGATAGAAGTACTTACTATATGGAAGCTTGAAATGAGCTAGAAGTGCAAGAACACTAGTGTGTGTTCTTGGTGTTCTTGGAGTTTTTGAAATCTAGACAAAACACATAAATTGATGGATGAAAAGATGTACAATCACTAGATTAAGTGATGTACTAACTTGAAAGGTCTAGAAACACTTACTAGATTGAAGATATTGAAAAAAAACTTAGATGATACTTGTGAGAGTTTTTGGAGTTTACTCTTGAGATTGCAAGAAAGAATGAGGCACTTTGGGGAGTAAACTCATGCTTAAGGGATGAGTTTACGTTTTTGGGGGTAGTTTACGGCCCAAACATTAAATTTTGGCCGTGAACTTCTAAGCTACGTGGTATTCGCGGTTTAGAAATTTCAAGACCCGAGACGGCACATTCTTTCACCCGTTCATTTAAAGAATAAATATTATAATAGTCAAAGGAACTTTAAATTTGTTAAAAACAAATAGAACTGAAATTGACTTATAATATGAAGTGATTCACTTTTAGGGTTTGACCGAATGAAAATTTCGAGTTGTCACATCATCCCCCTGTTAAAGGGAATTTCGTCCCGAAATTAGAATTTAGGTAAGGAAGTAGGCATGAATAATCGAGCCCAGAAGTGGGGATACTTGCTAAATGATTGATTCTCGTGCTCCCAAGTGAATCCGGGTCCTTGGTTGGTATCCCAATGAACCTGCACTAAAAGGAGACGGCGCTGCTTCGTCACATTGAACTCTCAGTCGGGGTCACTACGGATTTTCTACGAAGGCAAGGATCTCGTTAATCTCAATCTCATCAAGTGGACTTACTATAGTCCTAACATAAAGGTACGTTTTCATGATCGAGACGCGAAGGGTAAAATGTACGTTACTGAGTTTGCGGAGTAGGTCTAGTTTGTAAGATACAGGAACAATTCTGGTAAGGATCTCGGAGGTCCTAACTATCTTGGATTTATTTTTCCACACTTTACAAAGCGTGTTAAGCCATTCCCAGAGTGAGACTTCCTAAAGTATTTGGTCTCTCACTTGGAATTCCAAAGGTTCTTTCTCTTGCTTAACTTCCCAGTCAAGGGCCACCCCTTGCTGGGTCAACGTCGTAAGGGTTTCTATAATTTGCAAGGAGTTCTGAATGGACTACGATAGTAGGTCTGCAAGACCTACAATTTGGCGAATTTCTTTCGGCGTCTTTGGTGTCGACAAATTCTCAACGGTTTTGATAAATTGAAAGAGTACTCAAGAATTCCCACATCACTAATAGTGTATCTTAGGAATCTGAATCTTCAATTCCAAAACTCGTGTTTAGAGAACATCGCGAAAGTTCCTCTGAGGGTAATTGTAGTGACAAAGAACATGGTTTGGCATGCGGAATTAAAGCTTGCACAATTGAACATGGTGATTTGGGTGTTTAAGAGATATATTGAATGTATGGTATTACAAAAAGGATCTAGATCTAGACTACATAATTAACACACACTTACACACTCACTTCTACATCTCTCAAAGCGCACCTCTACAAGTGGACAAACCCACTATTTATAGAGGTGTTTACATGTCTCTCTCTCTCTCTCTCACTCTAACTACCAAATGGGTCTAAAGGCTAAAGCACCACATGCAAGTGTGTTTTACAAAAGTCAAACATTTATAAAGTCATGAATGATGAACTTTGCACCCCAACATTCTCCCCCTCAAAGTTAGGAATGAATGACCCACTTCAAATCTTCCAACATCAAGCACTACGCGGTTCGAGCCTCAAAGGTGACACATGTCAAAACGAACTTCAATCTTCAATTCTTCCATGACTCTTCAATTTGGGCTCTAGGATGTGAGACCATACAATCCGAGTAGCAACGAATGATTACAAGTATTCCAAACTCCAAATAATCACCCAATAGTTGCGCATAAAAACACACCCCAAAAATCTTCAATAAATTCAAACCCATTTCGAATACATCACTTCCGAACTTCCAATTGCATCATCTCGTGGCTTCAAAACTTCAAGATCACTTCGGTCCTCAAATCCGCGTAATATGAAAAATTGAAGTTCGAATTTCCATATAAAACTTCTCCCCCTTTTTATAATCGAAATTTGATTATAAAACTCCAAAGGAAAAAGAACATGCTCTATTCGGAATTTTTCATGTCAAAACTCCCCCTTAACATGTGGCATAAACTTTGTGCTTCAATCCGGAAAACCCATAAAATATTCAATTTTTATTGCCGTTCACGGATCGCCTTTGACAAAATTTCTCAAAAATGGGTAGAAATTGTCAATTTCAAAATTCTGCAGTGACCCGGTGTGCCCAAAACAGAAAAATATGCAAAACCCTCCCCCTGTTCCAAAGCTGGGTAGAAAGCGTTAATTTGCACACACTGCAGGGTCCTGAAATGCACTTTCTTCAATTTTCAGCAAAATATAGTCCTTTTTCGAATTTGGGTGAAAACCGCCAAAAATTCGAAGTTTCAGGGACCATCTTCATAAATTCTTCCCTTTTCTCAAACATACGAAGACCATGTTGCAAAATTGCGAAGCACCAAAAAATTTTCGAAATTGGGTGAAAAGTGTCAAACATACGAAATATGCTTTAATTTGCGAAGTGTAAACAATTCAAAGGTTCAGGGGCCTTTTTCGAAACTTTGTCATTTGCACAATTCTTTCGAAGCACGAAGCATATGAAGACTCATTAATGAATAGTAAAATCTTCGTATAAATTTCCAAAATACCCCCTTCGAAAATTCAGAATATACCCTTCGAATATTCAACTTCTAAACACCCCTTCGTATGTATCCATAATGCCCCTTCGTGTCATATTGCATACAAACACACTTCGAATCCAAATCACAGACACCAAAATTTGTTCTTCGCTTCTTTCAGTTCTTCATCCCAATATCAACCCTTCGTACATTAACCCTTCGCCACTGATTTCCAAAATCATTCTTTGTTCTTCTCTTCTTATATTCAACCATCAATCATTAGTTCCAAAAATTCCCTGTTCTTTCCAAAATCATCAACCATACTGAAAACCTTCGTATATCAATGATTTCTTCAAAATCGAAGCTATCAACAATCCCAAATCATTCCGAACAATCAAACATTGATTCCATCACTTTGACCAAATCAAAATCTTCGTTTTTTCATCACTATATCCCAAATCTTGTCAATCGTATTCTTCAAAATCAAGAACTATTAACAGTTCGACATCTATGAATCACAAAACCAAATTCAATTACAAATCTTCAATCCGTTGAACTTATTTCACGAACCCGATTCTTTGTCTTTTCAATTCACGAACCCAGTAAAGCTGACGATTCCAAAACCAAGTCGTCCATTACTTCAATCGACATCAAATTAACCTTGTTAATTCGTCATCAACCCAAAATCGATAATCAATATCACAATGACCATTATCAAATCGATCATTTGTAAAACCAAACTTGACCTATTTTTATCGATCTCTTCTTTCCGACTCAACATCAGATACGAACAATCAAAACCATATGAGGCAAATTCGATTTTAATACTTTCTTCCTTGTGGATTCGAACATATATCTACCATTCAAGTTGAATTGTAACACTCAATTGAATCAGATTTATCAATTAACAACCAAAATTCAAAGTTGACTTTTTGATCTTAAAAGTCAATCAACACAAAGATCGGAATTCTCACATAGATTTTCAAATTAAACCAAGAATATTTAAATGATCTTGATCGTATTCAACTGTTCTTGATCAATTTCTTCCAAATTCAAGAATCAATTTCGACTATTACTCTAGGTCAACTTGATCATTATCAACTGATAATCACTCAAATCAACTCCAGTCGATTCACAAGTTTAAAATCATGAAGAACATTAATCGTATTTAAGAAGAATTCTAAATCGAAAATGAAATGATCGGTACATGATAATCTGAATGTTGTTTGTGATGTCAAAAGTGATGAAGAACCAAAAGTTATGTCAGTTAATTTCACGATCTTTGATTTAAACAGATTAATATATTGGATCGAAAGTAATTTTGGGCTTATCATATTCATGAACGGTAAGAATATTGATTTTGGGCTTCAAATCGAGACTGTGAACCATAGTTTGATTTTGATTGGGCTTGTACATTTGAGAAATGAACATTGAACAAATTTTGATTTTAGAATCAATTTTTGATCTATTCAACAATAAATGGATCAATCAACGGGGTGAAAACAAATTTTGATCCATTGAAACAAAACGATCAAACAATCAAGAACGTGATGCACGGATCAAAAATTAAAAGAGATCATAGAGAGAGACTCACCAAAATTGATCAAAATTGTGACAAAATTTGCCAAACCGAGAATCGTTCGTCAAATATCACCTTGATCTTGAAGACACGCTCTGATACCAATTGTAGTGACAAAGAACATGGTTTGGCATGCGGAATTAAAGCTTGCACAATTGAACATGGTGATTTGGGTGTTTAAGAGATATATTGAATGTATATGGTGTTACAAAAAGGATCTAGATCTAGACTACATAATTAACACACACTTACACACTCACTTCTACATCTCTCAAAGCACGCCTCTACAAGTGGACAAACCCACTATTTATAGAGGTGTTTACATGTCTCTCTCTCTCACTCTAACTACCAAATGGGTCTAAAGGCTAAAGCACCACATGCAAGTGGGTTTTACAAATGTCAAACATTTACAATGTCATGAATGAAGAACTTTGCACCCCAACAGTAATGTTTCCATGGGTTCCTTCTTACTACGAGGGTAGATAAGTAAGTCATTACAAGGAGAATGACGAACTGATCCAAGTAATAAAGACGGACCCTATTCTTTAAACTCATGAATGCTTCGGGCGTATTGGTCCTATTCGAGGGGTATCACTACGCACTCGAAGTGTCTGCATTGAGTTCGGAAGGTACTCTTCCAGACATCCTTCCTTAACACTCAAACTAGTGATATTCGGATCTCAGGTCCATTTTTGAAAGCAATTCTTTCCTTGCGTTTGCTCAACCAATTCACCTATGCGAGGCAAAGACAACGATTTCTAATGGAAAGCCTTGATGGAGTTCTTGATAGCCGAGGTACATATGATGCAATCCGTTGACTTCTGGAAGAATAAGGCTAGAGCTCTCCAGGGTGAGAAGCCTGGTCTTTCAATTCTATTGCTGAGTAATTCGCTAAGTTGTCCGTACTGTTCTTGTATCTCCGTAGGTGTTTAGACTGTAGGGAGATCTGGTTACAGGAGTCGTACTGGGTTCTAAGTTTGTTCACACAACAATGCGATTACTCGTAGTCTTGGGAAGTCTCCGTCCTGAAGTTCCTATTAGAAATCATACATGGTTCAACGATCACCATCTCGTGTATATGAGCCGTATATAATTAAGATTGAAAAGATAGTTGGATAACTAATTCTTCTTTACGTTCACATCCCGATGAGGAAAGGAAATTAAAGTGGAATCATCAATTCTAAACCTGTAGAACCTTGATTATATATTACCCTTATGTATATATTCTTAAGTGATAGATCAACCGTATGAATCTTTGGATTGAACTTGACGTACTGCATGAGTGATACTGCAGGGATTTCTTCGGAAAGGAAAAGAACTATGCGGTACTCTGTGCATGAGTACTTCGATGTTCTAATATGACGGCTTCGCTGGAAAGGCGATTTCGAAGAAAGAGATGTACGTATGAAACTGGTTTCGTGGAGATCAAAGTCAATCTAGTTGCATGATAATGTCGGAATCATAAGGAAAAATTTAAGACATTAGATTTGAACATAAGGCGTTACAGATAAAACACAACCGTGAAACCATCAACAAAGTTACAGTACTTTAGACTTACTACAAGACTATTGCTGCGAAAAAGGTATACTACAAAAGACAAGTATGCGTAGGACGAGCATCCCTATACTGATGGGATCTCACAAAAGATAAGACTATAGTTGCACTAGTTTTGGATGGTTTATAAGTCTGTTATAACAAAACGCCTTAAATACTTTTACGTGGGTCCACAGTAGGTTCTCCTGTAGCTGTGATCTTGAGAATCTTCCCATCAGCGCCCGAGTTTTTTGCTATTTGGCAATCCTTCTTGGGGTGCCCAATTTCACCACATTGGTGACATATCTGAATAGCACCAACATTTGTGGTGGAAGTGAAGTGTCGAGTAGGAGTTAGGGGGACACGGTGGCTTTCGTTGATTTTATCTTTTGGACAATTTTTGTAATAGTGCCCTGCCTCACCACAACTATAGCAAACTAGGGTAGCTCCAGTGGTTGAGGTAATTCTACAGAAACGAGCGATGTGCCCCATCTTGTTGCAATTGTTGCATTGCCTTGCTCGGGAAATTCCGGTATGGTGATAGTTGCACCGGTCACACTTCGGGAGTGTTCCCTCATATCGCTTGGTCGGTGTTGGGATGGCAGGGGTTGCCACTGGTTGCTGTGGCATGGCCATCCTCTGAAATCGCTTTCGTTCCACTCTGGCTTGACGTTTTCTTTTCTTGGACTCTGAGTTGTTGTCTTTGGTGGTGGCGACTGTTACTATTTGTTGATTTCTCGAATCGTCACCACGATCGGGATTCTCAACTCCACTATCAGTCTTGTTTGCGTTGGAAGCGTTAGGGTTTGCAAGGACAGCTGTCGCGGCAGCTGTAACTGCAGCTTGGAAAGTAGCAGCGTTCATAGGAAAAGCGGAGGGTTCTTTGTTCAGCTTGTTGTTTCCGGATGAAGACATGATTCTGTAATACAAAAGATAAGGATTTTGTGAGCGATATTGGTTGACCCTAGATGTACTTTGGTTGTTCAAGTAAAGAGTAAGAGCATGTTCTCAAAATTTTGACCTACATCCCTATGATGCAGTCCTTGTACGGATTGCAGGTAGGATCGCGAAGGTTTGACCTACATCCCTATGATGCAGTCCTAGTACTGAGTGGTAGTAAGTTCGTAGAATGGTCTCAAGACGTTTTTCGTTTAAGCCGAGGTATCGTTGGTTGGTGAATAACATGATCCAACCACTAAAAGAGACTTGGAAATGTCTCCGGAGCTAAATTGCTATAGTCCAATGACTTGACTAAAGCATGTTTCAGGTATACTCAAACGAAAGTATGATGAGAGTATTTGAATAAAGAAAATGAAACAGAAGTTAGCCGACTCTCAATATCTTTGATATTCATGACCTCAAAGTTCGGGAAAATGACCTTGTAATAGGTCTTACATCATACCCAGAGGAGATAGTTCTTGACAGTATAAAGGCCTAACTAAAGTACTTAAAGTACAAGATAGTTTCATAGAAAATGCCACATCGGGCATAAATAGAAAATAATTCCTTTTAACAAGGAAAATAACGTAAGGAATCTACTATTGGTCACGGTCATCCCTCTGGTGAACTCTCTGTTCAGCCAGTTGACGTTCTATATCAAGCAGGTATCTTTCGTATACCCTCTGACGTACTCGGAGCTCTATGACTTCAGCTCGAGTTTCAGCTAGTGCTTGCAGTAGGGTTTCGTGGTCTCTCTCAGATCTCTCACGAGAATTTTCAAGGTTGTTGGTGCGAAGGATATGCATCCCGCCATTGGTGTCAACTTCTACGATACGATGTAGAGCTGTCCTGCACTGAATTTTGTTTAGGGAAAATCTACAGATCAGGATTGGTAGAACTCTGTCTGCTGTGCTCCCTTAATTTACGTTGTAGAATCTTCGGTCTCCAATAAACGGCATAGGTTAATCTTGATCTTCGCTCCATGCTTCCAAACATTCGACCCATGGAGGCATCGGGCCTTGAAAAGCCAGATGAGGGTCAGGATTTGGAATGGGAGCTACCAGAGGTAGGTTCTCAACCTCGGGTTCGGAGTTACCATCGTCTGTGAGGTCTTCATCATGGTGATCTTTCACCGGGATAGGATGATCATTCTCTGGTTCTTATCCAAACCATCCAGCAATGACTTCGTTCGGAAGGTACTGGTTGCCGTGGGGATGGAGTCCAGCCATGTTATCTACGCAAGAATTGGGGTAAGAAAGTAATTATTAGATGAACTATCTAAATAATTATTTAGAAAATATTCATTAGTTACATCACTATTTGTCAAGTGCATACGAGTAATATGTAATCGAAATGGATAGGCCTTCGAATAAGTGACCTTAACTCCAAATTCATAAAGAATAGGGGTAAAGCAAAAATTTTCACAGATTCTAAGTCTATAACATCGTAGTTACATATAACTTTAGTGTATCCACTTAGCAACTATCAACTTAGTAATGAAGATCCCGTTTTAGTTCTCAAGTATAAAGTACTTATAGTAGCACCAAATACCTCTATAGTATTTTAAGTTTAATGTTATGTTCTACTGTTCTCATTGTGGTATTGTTGGTAAGATTTTAGGCTTGTTGCAACCACACAACTACACTTAGGCACATGTTAGTCAACCCTCAGATAATATAGTTGATCAGGCTATATCTTCCCAGTTTTGACTATATGTC
The DNA here is from genome assembly GCF_052625555.1 of Lactuca saligna. Classification (NCBI taxonomy): domain Eukaryota; kingdom Viridiplantae; phylum Streptophyta; class Magnoliopsida; order Asterales; family Asteraceae; genus Lactuca; species Lactuca saligna. The sequence continues at coordinate 145,928,329 of NC_136417.1, forward strand.
TCCAAGTCCACCTATGTTGCCCAACAATCGTAATTCTTTTGTACAGTCCTAATGACACTGATTTTAGTATGAATGCAGGCACATATACTTAATTAAATATTTTATTATTTAAAGTATAAACTCTTGGTCAGAGTATTTTTAATCCCATTGTATGTATAGTCTATATATCTTTTATGGGTTGATATACTTAATTCACTATAAACAATGCTCTGATACCAATCTATCACACCCCAAAACCATGAACAGAGGAAACGTTCTGCGGCGGAGGACATCATGTACAACATCACAACAATGAAAAGTAGTAAACAAGAAACAACATCATCCATTTCATTAATAATATAATTTTAATACAAGTGTGTTCTGTCAAATTTTGATAAACACTAAAGTACAAATCAAAATGAAAGATGAGTCTTGAATGAGCTCCATCTTCTTTAAACCTTGCATCGGTACCTATCTACTGTTGACCTGAGGATACAAGTTATTTTGAAAGAGAGTATCAGCTTTAAAGCTTGTGAGATCATAAGTATTTTAGTGTCTTAATTTGTATGTAAGTATTTGTACGTATATGAACTGTAAGTATTTGTATGTATATGAACTGTAAGTATTTGTATGTATATGAACTTTAAGTAATGAAAACATTTTGAACATCCTAGAAAACCATATGTTTCCTACTAAAAGTTTCGTTCTACCAAGGCATCTAGTATCTGTGTGTGTGTCTCTTGTAAGAATGTGTATTTTCCGAAGTGTAACTATCATTATCCATAATATAGCTTCTACATTACTGTGCATCGTGTGAATGTTCACGAAATGAATGTAATGGGAAAATGAAATAGTACTATGGTGTAGTATCAAATAACCACAATCGTACTAACCACCTTAAATCTATTGTAATTTAAAGTAACATGTGATTGACCTGTATCATGCTACCGACTCTAGTAAAACGACGATGTAAGACGACGTAAGAAATGACATTTGGCACCCGCAGACTTGCAAGTCCCACTGTAGCGAGCAACAAGGTGTAGAATAGTCAATCCAGAATAGATCTATACACAAAATCATACGCTCCCCAATTAAGGAGATTCGGGATACAAAAACGGTCATGGCAGGAAGTGCCATGACCCGCTTAACGGTACATAATTGCATAAATGTACGTGTAATGTATGTGCAAACTGAAAAGTGTACTCTTTCTCTGTCTATCCTGTATGTACTGAAATGTTCTGTGTATGCTAGTTGTAATGTATGTTCTATCTATATAGCATGTATAGTAATGTACCGTGTGTAGTAGCTGTAATGTGTGTTATCTCTCTATCTAGCATGTATAGACTCATGAATGAACTGACACATTGTATGATATCGCTTTCTAGTAATAGTTCTAGTATGTTCCTAAACTACCCATATGGTAGCTTACTACTAATGTAACTGGTACGTATGAACATGGAAGTATACCCTTGCTACCCAAGGGTATTGAATGAAGTGGGAGAACCTTTATTACTATATATGTACATATGATATATAACTAATATTTAAACAACCTTCAGACGGATACCCGATGTCCCACCAAACCACATCTCAAGCGCGAAAAAGAAGTACGGCGGATAGCCTTCCTAAGTCCTTTAAACATTTCTTATATAAATATACACATATAGGCATGCAATTGACAATATAAAAGCATAACATAAGTTTTTTGAAACCTTTTGAACATGATTTCTATCTAAGAAAATATCGACTTGATGTCACCCAATAAAAATAGTTTAGAAGAACCACGGGCCATTTATGAGTTTACGGTCTAAGGAGAATTTCCCCATGAGTTTACTACATTAAGCTCATGAGTTTACTACCTTAAACTCCTAAGTTTGATATTTGGCGGTCTTCAAGTCCTTAGCTCAAACATGGCAGTAATCTAGGTTAGCTTCTAGCCATAAGGAACAACCATGGGCCATTTATGGGACATTTACACAACTTTTAAGGTGTTTATGGTTTTGGGAGATCCCCAAACTGTAAACACATATAAATGTTGGATTTTTATGCTTTTTGTGTGATACACTCATCAAGGATGGATCTAGACAAGTCCCTAAAGCATTGTGAAACATCTAGACACCCCCAAAGCACCCTAAGGCACTATATTTGGTGTTTACGGTTTTGGGAGCCTCCCAAAACCGTGAACACCTTGTTCTTGGTGTTCTTGGGACTTTTCCTTAGTATAAACATGCATAGCTAGCTTAAAATGACTCTAGGATAGAAGTACTTACATTGTGGAAGGTTGAAATGAACTTTAAGTCCAAGAACACTTAGTGTGTGTTCTTGCTATTCTTGGTGTTTTTGGAAACTAATCAAAACACAAAAATAGATGGGTTAAAGGATGTACAATCTCTAGATTAACTTATATACGAACTTGAAAGGGCTAGAAACACTTACTAGATTGAAGATTTTGAATAAAAACTTGGATGATACTTGAGAGGATATTTTGGAGTTTACTCTTTTAACATTTGGGGAGTAAACAAAAATGACTAACTTTTTGGGGAGTAAACTCATACATAGGTATGAGTTCACGGTTTTGGGTGATTTCTCAACCCAAAACATAAAAGTTTGGTCGGGAATTTCTAAGACGTCAGGTGTTTGCGGTTTTTTAAAATTCAAAACCCGAGACGGCACTTTCTTTCACCCGTTCGTTTAAAAATAATATTAAAATAATCAAATGAACTTTATATTTCTTAAAAATAAGAAATAATGATATTGACTTATGATACAAACTAGTTGACTTTTAGGGTTTGACCCAATGGAAATGTCAGGTTGTCACATTAATCACATGTGATTGATATAATAACTAGAATGATTCTACTTGTATCCCCCCATAAAATCATTTAAAAACATTTAAAACAATGATTAAGGGGTATGAAGTCACCTGTAGTGATTGGTACAGATGAACTGAAGATGTAGGATTGCTAGGTGTCAAGTGAAGTCTTGAACACACTCTATGATCCTAGTTAACATATAATACCACATATATGTATCAAATTAGTCTTTAAACAACTAATTAACAAGGTCTAGACACCCTAGGGCTTGCTAAACACCCTTATCAAGTGTTATTGGCCTCAAGGATTTCATTTAAATTTTGTAGGGACAAGCTAGTGTGTTTGGGGTTCAAGGAAAACTCCTTTAAGGAGTTTATGGTTTTGTGGTCATTAGCAAGAGGGTTTACGGTTTTATGGTCACTAGCACAAGGGTTTACAGTCGTAAACTCACCTCTTTTGTGACCATTTGATGTTTGAAGCTTTCGAAGCCAATCGAAGTATTCCTACTTCATGTTTAAGCCTTAAGAAGTGTTGTCTGGCCTCAAAACACTCCTAAATGGAGTTTACGGTCTAAGGATCATTTCTCCATGAGTTTACTACCGTAAACTCTCATGGACTTAGGTGTTTTGATGTTTCAAGTGCTTAGCTCATCAAGGTAATTGTCTAGGTTAGATTTTAGGCCTAAGTAATGAATATGGTCCATTTAAACCCATAATGGTGTGTTTACGGTTTTGGGAGATCCCCAAACCGTAAACACCTATAAATGATGGACTTTGGTGTTTTTCAAGGCCTAAACACATCAAGGAAGGATTTAAACATCAATCTAGGACTAGAGAGAGACTTAGGCACACTTTGGTGCCCTTATTTGGTGTTTACAACCCAAGAACATTCTTGGACCGTGAACACCTTGCTCTTTGTGTTCTAGTGACATTTTCATCATGAAAACATGTATAACAAGCTTGATAAGACTCTAGGATAGAAGTACTTACTATATGGAAGCTTGAAATGAGCTAAAAGTGCAAGAACACTAGTGTGTGTTCTTGGTGTTTTTGAAATCTAGAAAAAACACATAAATGGATGGATGAAAAGATGTACAATCACTAGATTAAGTGATGTACTAACTTGAAAGGGATAGAAACACTTACTAGATTGAAGATATTGAACAAAAACTTGGATGATACTTGTGAGAGTTTTTGGAGTTTACTCTTGAGATTGCAAGAAAGAATGAGGCACTTTGGGGAGTAAACTCATGCTTAAGGCATGAGTTTACGTTTTTGGGGGTAGTTTGCGGCCCAAACATTAAAGTTTGGCCGTGAACTTCTAAGCTACGTGGTATTCGTGGTTTAGAAATTTCAAGACCCGAGACGGCACATTCTTTCACCCGTTCATTTAAAGAATAAATATTATAATAGTCAAATGAACTTTAAATTTGTTAAAAACAAATAAAACTAAAATTGACTTATAATATGAAGTGATTGACTTTTTTGGTTTGACCGAATGAAAATTTCAAGTTGTCACAATATCTTGATATTTTGACATTTGATGTGATGTTTTTGGAGATACATGTTTTATGAAGTTTACATGATGATGTTATTTATGGTTTATTTAATGAATTAAAGCTGAAACTTTGGACCCTATTTTTGGGATGTTTCACGTTCTGACTATAGTTTCCTTCATCTGATTGTTCAAGGTTCATTTAAGATTGTTCAAAAGGCACAACAGGTTCATCCCTACAATGCAACATATGTCTCATCTCCTCTCTTTTGTTTGGCCATCATAACCCTAATCAATGCTTGGACTCCTGCCATTTTGATTGGCTCGGGTGCAGTTGCTACCTTCAGTGCATGCTCAATCACAGGCCGTTGATTAGTATTTCCATTAGCTTTTATGAATCTGCTTCAGGTTCTCGCCATGTTGATCTACACACTAAATTAGGTGAATTTAGATCTTTATTTACGATAGACATTTAGTTCCTCCTTGTTTCTTCCAAGAGTTAAATGCCAGTTCTAATATCATAGTCGAACGTTTATAAATCTGAACACATAAGGTTTCTAGATTGTCACAACTAGCAAATTTAGGGTTGAGATTGTGATTCATGTACAAAAAAATTCCTTGTGTAACCTTGTTGCATTAAACTACTGAAATTCCAAAATGGCAATGTTATATGTACATGCATGTATACACTAAGAATGAAGTAGTAATAACCTCATGAAAGCCCAAATTGATCTAATAGCGAACCAAAAACAAGTTTTTGGGCCTTTGCTTAGAGTTCTCGGCCCAAATACCGTATGCTAAAAATCCTTTTCCTTTGGGCCTTATTGGACAAAAAACCCTTTTATTGGGCCAAATTAAGCCCAAAAGCTGATACAAACTCAAGAACCGGAAAGCTTTTTCTTTGGGCCTTCCTTTGGCCGAGAACTCTTTTATTTGGGCCATAGTGAAACTGAAAGCCACACCACAAGGACCGAAAATCTCATGGAGGGGTGTTTTCGGCCACCCTAAATTTGAAAACCCCTCCCCTAATTGAGGAAATACGGTTTTGGCACAAGTCAAAAAAAAAAAAAAGAAAAAAGAAATTCCATAAAAGAGTGCCACCTAAGTGCTTTAAACTCTCTTAACCAAAAAAAAACCACACCTCATATGATTTGATCCTTCAAACCTCCATGCATGGCCTTCTATTGTCCATCATGCATCAAGGAAAGCAACCACCCTCTCTATTTAAGGAGGAGTTTGGCCGAACACCCCCCCCCCCCCCACACACACACACAAATCACTTCCACTTATTTTACAAACATTCTTATTTCCTTTCCAAATTTCGTGTGCCATCTTCAAGGGTGGTTTTTCTTCAAGAAACTCATAAGAATTTGGTAAGTATTCATGTAAACCTCTAGTGTTTTTATACTTATTTAAGCTAAAACTCCACATTTACACACCATTTCGCGTGCTAGAATCCTTAGAACACTAGTAATTTTCGAGTGTTCTTCAAGTTGTGCAAGGCTAGACTCGACATCTTCTTCACTTTCCTTCCTACTACCACTCGAAATCACCAAGGTGAGCTTCATACCCCCATGTTTTTCATGTTTTTCATGCTTTTCGGGGGGATGGGGAGGGGGAATACAAGTCAAGTTTCTTTTACCTATTGGATATTTGCATGCACCAACATGGTTATGTAAAGATTTGTGCTTATGATGTTGAATACCTCATGCTAACACACCATAAAATCGTGATTTATAAGCTTCATATATGCTACAATATGTTTATCCATTGGATACTTGCATGCATCCTAGTTATGTGTTGAAAATGGAACAAATTCGTAGGTAAAAAGGTGTTTATCATATGTTAGTTATATAAAATTTTGATTTATGTGTTCGTTACCATTTTTGTTATATAAAATATGTGGTCATGGTTTAATCACTAAATTATGTCAAAAACATAACAATGTGCATGTCTTTGTATGTTTAACTCATGGACATGCATGTTCACCTTTTGAAATTTTCATAAATGTTTGAATAAAATATTAAGGTTATCAATTGTGGTTTTATCAAAATCATGACTTATTAGAGTTGAACCAAAATAAAATATTTTGTGTTTTAAAATTTTCAAAATGGTACAAAGGTGTTAAACAAACTACAAAGTTTGATATTTTAATTAAATAATTTTATTACTAAAATAGTCGCAAACTTGTCATCACTATTTTTGGATGGTTTAAAACCCAAGAATTTGTTGTTATGTTTACTACTAGACATATTTATCATTGACAATTTATATGAAGTTTTATAAATAGTCACACAAAAGTTAATGCAAAACGAACTGTTGACAAAATAGTTTGCGTGTCGTAAACAGCATGTTAAGAAGCTCATAAAACGCGTGTCGTAAAACTCATGTCACAAATTTCCAAAAAGTGTAATTATTTCATGATACAAGAATGGGATCGTAGTTCATGTAATTCCATTAATGCTCTAGTGAGACACTCTATCTTCACAGTACGTACCTAGCGTACACTCTAAGTCTTGTAATTATAAGCAGAGTCTCTTGGAAGGAGAGCAAGGTAGTTGTGTATAGATCTATATGGGGATTGACAACCCCACACCTGAGCTATTTGCTACAGCTACACGGGGCCAGTCTAGGGTGACAAATATCTTACCTAATTTCCAACGCCTGTAGAACGTCGCAACATGCATACAGTCATATCAAGCATGGTTATAATCACTCACATATGGATTAACAATATTATCTTGGTTTACAGGAAGCTTACACTCCACTAGTTTTATAAATCATAAAACTAAATACTATTTTTTCAGTTCACTATTATTACTATTCCGGTCTTAGGGATTAAGGCTAAAAGTTTTCATACATCAGAAAATATTGGATTTCCTAGGAATATACAAAAAAAATGCATACATACATTCTTTGACTTTGGTATAAGACATACATTTTACTAATATAGAAAATATCGGATTTTCTGGATACATGCAATACTTTACAAACAAAATAGATACAAACCGTTTCATACAAAAATGCTTATGAACTCACCAACATTCATTGTTGATGATTTTCAAAATGACTTGTATTCTCAGGGAACCAGTAAGTAGGTACTTAAGTCGTTGGGAACTAGATTTTTGGTTGCACTTTGGAATTGTTACAATGACTTGATCCGCCCCCGGACATTTCCGCCGTCTTGGTTCAGGGGTGTGACATAGATCCCGTTGGAAACATACCATAGATCCGATTAAATAATAGAATATAAGGAATCTTTATAGCTAGAACATAATTAATTTAGCATCTAAAAGAAATTTAGGCATCTTTCCTCAAATAAAATAGTACTCGTGTCTAAAATATATTAGACACTCATCTCACAATCATTGCTTAGCATTCTTGGTTTAAGTCTAGAAATCCTACAAATTCCTAGTTTGCTTAAACTAACGCTCTAATACAAAATATGAAATCCCAATTTCATGGCCAAAAAAGACCAATTTGTTTATGCAATATTTGAAAATCAGAGTATACTTTTGAAGAAATGTTTGCGGAATTTGTTCCCAAAAAAATATGATACAAAATTTATCAAAGCATTTCCGAAGAAATATATTTTCATTATATTAAAAACCTCAGGATGTCATTGTCAATACATATCAAAAGCATAAACAGAAACTACAGAATTATTATAGTGGCCTATAATCCATTGATCTCTCATCAGATCATCGCTCCTGTTCTCTCTTACCACTATCTATATACAAAAAATTGAGTCCGTCAGGCTTGAGAGCCTGGTGAGCACATAAAGTTTTTAACCCATAATAGTTAAGTTTATTAATTTCATCAATCAATAAATCGGATTACCCGTTCCCGTTATCCTCACTTTCTTTCCCTAAAGCATCTAATTCAAGGGACCTAGCCTAAGGATTTTCATTGGGATGACAACACTGCTTAGGGGATTCCTCAGCAATATATGTAAAATAAGGCAACCCTGAGGAGGATGAAGAACACCAAGTGAACACTTAGTTCAAAAACACCTACAGTTTGCGAGCCTGCCAACATTCCACTTGACTGTCTAGAATAGTCCATGGTCGTCTTCTATACTCTGCCAGATGACTGAATCATTTTAAACATCGAGGCCTCTCATCAATTATTTCATCATCTATATCATCTAATCGTCTTTAGCCATTATAATTATAAGTACATAATACATATATATACAGTTCAATATAAATAAAATAGGTATATTTTGTTCATCCAACAAAGATATCAAGAACACAGATAATATGCACGCGTTGCACGTAATTTAAATACTTCATATCTATGTGTAAGATGAGAGTAACTATGCATTCACTTGTTAAGGTGATGATTGCAAACTCCGGCAACGCTTCACTTTTAATAATTTTATTTTCCTTAGAAGAATCCTAGTATTATTACCAATAGAATTTAGGTTAATATTTATTGCGACTATTTATGAGCGATGTTGTTTTATAGGTGTAAAATAGTAATTTTCAACTACTATGTACATACAGGGGGTAGAAATGTAACAACGGAAGGCAGGACCATTTTGACTTTAAAGCTGTTCTGAAATCCAACAACCTTATGCAACCCTTCAAATCAGAATCCCCGTACCACGAGTAGTTAAAATATATTATAACAAAGCTTTATATTTTATAATACTTAGTAGATATATTGTTTATAGGCTCATAATAATAAAAATAAACTTAAACATAAGCTATACCTAAGGTAGGGTAAGCATAACTCACTTACAAGGGGGTTTGGCTAGGAATTGGGCTCTATGGGGGCATAACTTCCCAGCCGAAAGCTCTTTTTCTCTGAGCCTTATGGCTCTATGGAACTCGACTTTAGCACTTGAGAAGTACTAGGGCAAGGGAGGGATGATTTTGGAGTACTTAGAGAGAAAGAAGGATTAAAGTTTCAAGAAATGAGGGTGCTCTCACATCCATTTATATGGGTTGGCTTCAGACTACGCTTCGCGTAATCCTTAGAATATGTTCCACATACTCAATACACTACACATATGAGGCCTATGTTGCGTGTATGAGGGGGCATCTGTCCACATCTGATGTGAATACCGTCGGGAGCAAGTGACAGTATAGATTCATCAATGTGTCCCTCCTTGTGTCAGAATATACACAACATCTAAATTATGTAAGTTTTGGCATACATGATCCATTTTGATGTTATTTATATCCACGCGTAAGTATCAACAGGATCTACAACTTGCATTTACACTCCATCGGCTAATTTTGATTTATTTATAATGTTATATTTTAACAGTCTTAGATAGATAAAGTCCATTAAAAATTCATAACTTTGTCATCCGGCCTCCTTTTTCGTCTATCTTTATATCGTTGGATTCCTATTAATGAGATCATAAAATCTCATTGATGCACACTCTCAGTTTAACATATACTATAACTATCATTTAGATTGCTAAGGCTAAAAATTATTTTATCGGAAACTCACTTTTACATCACACAACGTCGTGTCGGTTTAGTCGTAAAACTTCATTGGATCATAACTTCTTCCGTATAAGTTGGATTTCAACGTTCTGTATATCCCTAAAATCCTTGTTACGACCACTTCAACTTTCTTTATGGATATTGGGTCTATCTATTACTTTATTTTTGACACTTATTTTATTATTATTTTATTACATCGTTAATAGCAAGTATAATGCACATAAAATTACATAATATTCAAATAATTCTTCTTCCTTACTGCAAAATAGGTTACAGTTGTTGATCCTAACTATTACATCATCATAATGCTTAGCCTAGAAACACGTACATTACAGAAGCAAACCGAAGTAGGAGAGAAAAGTTACGTTGGGCCTAAACAACTAAAAGCTTGAAAATAACATCAGCAGAAAAAGCCCAGATTGTTTTGTAGGACTCAATGTCACCATTACCAAAAGAACCGTTATCTTCATAAGACAACATCTTGTGATCGAAAAAGTCCTCATTGGGAAGAACAAGGATGCTCGAGCAAGAATGGAGTGCCTCTTTGCCCATGATCAACAAATAGGAAAAATACAAAGAAAGAAGCAAGGGATTTACCTTCAAGACAACCAAGGAGAGAGAGAAATGAGTTTACAAAATATATAATTCAAGTGTGTAGAATTGTATACATTAAAGCTTGAATTTCAAAATCCCTATTGCTATTTTAAATAAAATTATGCCATTAAAAATTAAAAACTAACTTAAATAATCCATAGGTATAATTTGGGGCAATTGTTAGGGCCATGATCCTCAATCCTATTTAATTCATGACCCCGAATCTTCAAGAACTCTCAGAATCCCATACGTATCTCAAGATCCTGACCCATTATCATCATCATTATTATTATTATTATTATTATTATTATTATTATTATTATTATTATTATTATTATTATTATTATTATTTCCTAACAGTTTTAGTAGATATATTTCTTGCTTATTATCTACATATGTAGAAACACTCAACATAAGACTCATTCTCAATGAGGAATCTCTCCAATTAGGCTTAAGACCCAAAAATATCAAGTCAAAGCACGTGCAAATACCAATTTAGTAGGATCCTGGAAATATCAGACTTTTAGTTACATAACGTAGACTATATATACAACTGTAAAACTGTGACAACCCATCAGTTTCATTCTTTGAAAAGTAAACAAAAGTAAAAAAATATAAGATAAAAGCCAAATTTATTGTTTTGTTAATTTAATAAAGTTAAATTAATGATTTGATATGTATAAACCTTGTGTTAAAGTGTTGTAAAGTTTGGAAGTTAAAACACCCAAGAAACCGAGGATTCTCACCTAGACCAAAAACCCTCAAACTGCCCATCTCCTTGGACCGCATATCCCTTCGCACCGCAAACCCATTTTGGACCAAAAGCAAGTTCTCGGCCGAAAACATGTGAAGTCGACATAGTGTTCATGGCCGACAACCGCACAACCATATCCTTTCTGACCACAAACGAGGCTTCTCAGGTAGAGTTCACAACCGAGAACCTCCTCTCCTCGGTTTGTGTTCTTGGTCGAAACCACCCCCCTTACATATATATATATATATATATATATATATATATATATATATATATATATATATATATATATATATATATGTTACCCGAAAACACTTCCCATTTCTTACACAATTCAGTCGAATTTTCACCTTTTCTCTCAAGAACATCAACCGAAAACACCTATCTTCTCTCAAAAACATGTGAAACCTGTCAATCTTCTTGATCATCATGCCAGAATCCCTTGATTCTTCTTAGAATCCGGCAAGTATCAACTATTGTGCTTGATATCCCACAAAAACACCTTCCAAACTTATCATATTAGGCCGAAAACACCAAATTACACCAGTTTTCACGATGAAAACAATGAACACCAAGAACACCTACACACTATTTGAAGAATTATTGATTCAGTTTTTATGAAGAGTTCTAACTTGTGAAACACCATATCTTCAACCGGAGACTCGCAAAAGGTGAGTTCATACCCTTGCGTTTTTTCTATTTTTCACTGTATTAGGGGGGGGGGGGGGATACAAGTCTAACACAAGAATATTATGTTTACAAATAAATGATTTCTAAATATTTCTAAAAATGACCTTATATTACTGAAACATTTTTAAATATCGTTAAACTCCTTTAAATCTTTTATAAACTCTTTTTAACTTAAATTTTACCAAAATCATATATATATATATATATATATATATATATATATATATATATATATATATATATATATATATATATATATATATAATTTAAAGGGCATAGGACTAAGAATTCTCTTTATTTCCTTTTCCTTGTTTGGATGTGGGCTTAGGGTAGAATTATTTTTCAGAATGTCGTTTCAATTTTAATTATATAAGTTATAAAGTACTTCAATCAGTTTCATTACCCTTTGTAACATGATGAGCACAAGGGGTTCTGTGATAATCCGAAAACTTTCCGTCACTGTAACCCATTCTCATTAATAAGACCGTTATGTTCCAATTTTTTTGTTAGCTTTGGTTTAAATTAATTAAATTGGGACACCTTATTTTGACATCAGAAGTGTCGGAACATAGTGAAAACACGTGAAAACATCCCAAATGTTTATTTGGAAAATTTATAGTTTCGACCACATCGGGTTACGACAACTTAATCGGGTACGACCAAAAGACCTGTTTAACATCGGTTTCGGGTAGATTTCCACCAGGTCTCAAACTCGAACCATATTTAAAGGTGAAAGAACATCATCTAAAGCTTTTTCACTCTCTCTCTACTCTCTCTCTCTCTACAAACTCAATCTTTGATCCAAACTCACCCCTTTCAAGCTCCAATTAGGTATGTAATCCACCCTAGCTCATAGTATAACACATTTAGCATTCAAATTCGTGTTTAATTCATGAAATAGGACCAAGAACATGTGTTTATAGCCCAGGAATAGCCCCAAGCCTTATCATTTGAGGGGTAAACATGAGTTTATGGCCCAAGAACATGCTTGGACCATAAACACACTTTCTTAGGCCGTGAACGCCTTTTAAAGTGTTAAAATGCCCCTTAAACACCTCCTAATCCTTGGAATAATGTCTAGGATCATCCACCATTGTGTTAGGGATCTTAAACATGCAAGAAACCATCCCCTAGGGAGATTACGGCTATAAACCCCCCAAGGAATGGTTCCTGGGCTGTACACTCCTTTGTGGTGGTCAAATGGTGCCCTAACTTCCTTCCATGGCTTGTACTTTGGACTAGAAGCACTTGTGCTTGACCTAGGACCACCAAAACACAATAAGAATGGGTACTTGAGATTTTACAGCCGTAAACTCGTAGTTTACTGTCGTAAACTCCATAAATGGTCCAAATATTGATCAAGTCCCCTTCCAATGACTTAAAACTGAACCTAGCGTCTTCCCTCAAGTGTTATAAGACCATTAAGCATCCAAGAACACCCCACCATGAGATTACGGCCGTAAACTCATGCGGATATGGTCTTAGGGCCATAAGCTACATGTGGAGTTTACTCTTGAAGAGAAAACTCCATATGTAGGCCATACACCCCCTTAGATGCTACCCGGGTCACTCCTAACACTTGAAATAAAGTGTTTTCGCACCTCGGAGTGTACTGTCTTATCTAATTACTAGTTCAAAGTCTAATTAGATACAATCATGTATCTATTCATATTACATAGGAACCTCGCGTGTACTCAAGCCCCGAACTGACACTTAGCATCCAACCAACACATTTCTCATCCAGTGAGTTCATACCCCTAAAATTTTTCCATGTTTTCAATGTTTTCAGGGGGGGGGGGATACAAGCAAAAGTACAAGGAAACTTTTTACTCAAACTTATGATTTCATTTGAAATGTTTCATATTTTGTTTACTTTTAACACTAGAAACTGTATTAACCAATCGTTCAACTTGCAGACTAAACCGTCAAACGATTTGTGAAACTCGTTATCAAATGCTATATATTATATTTCACAAATGATTTCCGTACCATTACTGTTAAAAGCATGAACCTTAGAACTTTGAAAACGTCCTTGATAACACTCCCCATAGATACGAGAGTGAAGGACCAATAAAACAGGATTTTCTAACGTCCTCGGTAACACTCCCGGATACGAGAGTGGAGGACTAATCAACAGGATTTTCCAACGTCCTTGGTAATACTCACCAAGATACGAGAGTGAAGGACAAATTTCATTAATCTTAAGATTGGAGACACGTCCTTGGTAACACTCCCCTGGATATGAGAGTGTAGGACTACCCCCGTAACCAGAATCTCTTGGAGGGAGAACGTGAATTGAGTGTATAGATCTATACGGGATTGAAAACCCCACACGTGGCTGCTAGCTACAGTCGAACCGAAAGGTTCAAGGGTGACAAAAGTCATAAAATGATACTGGCCCCGTTCCGAGCCTTATCTAGTCTATTGTATGGTTATGGAACTCGCAATTTAAAGTATGAAAACCTTTCTACTTACTTCTTAGTTTTATATACGTGTTAAAACTAATGTACTTTTCAAGGATAACCATACTTTCAGGAAATTTCACACAAACACTTTAAGTATGGTATATACTTGTACATTACATGCAGAACCGATAACCAATTACAAACTTTTTAGGAAAATAAGGGTTTTTCCTAGGATAATTGAACTGTTCATAACTAGACTGTATAACAAATGGATAACTATACTTTACTTATAAGAAAATATGGGAATTTCTTGGATAACAACTTTTCAGAAAACTAAAGGAAACTTATTCATTTTCAGAAAAAAACTGCTTATGAACTCACCAGCTTTATGCGGATTTTCAAACTGCTTGTATTCTCAGGTTCGCATTAGACAGGTACCCGCGATCTTTTGGAGAAGACAGAACGCTTATTCAGATATGTCTTTACTTTTTTTCAAACTCATGTATAGAAAAAACATGTATTACTTACTTTCAAACAAATGTAAATATTTCTATGTAATGTAATGGTTGTGTTTACTGTGCTTATTAGGTACATTGGCTGTGATACTTTACATGACGTCCTCCGCCCCGAAACATTTCCACCATCGGTTTCGGGGTGTGACAGATTGGTATCAAAGCCCTTGTTTATAGTGAACTAAGTATACCAGACCTTACATGGTATAAGACTATAAACACTATGGGGCCGAAGTGCTCTGAACTAAAAGTATACTTTAAAATATAAGTATTTTTCAAAAGTATACAAGTATATCTAACCTCCGGAAACCGTAACCTCGAGTAGAACAAAGCATAATTAATTGGGTGTTGTACGATGCGGTTAAACCTGGGCAGTTATGTAGTCGTGTCTAGTGTCAATATAGCCTGATCAACTATATTCATTCGAAACACGACCAACATGTTCTTGGGAGTGACTGTGGTATGCAGCATGCCTAAAACTTACCTAATATCCAAACAATGAATCATCGTTGCAGCGAAACCATAAAATACTATGGGGGTATTTTAGCCAAGCCGATTACATTGTAGAAATTCATTCCGAGTGGTTCTACTCATTCCTTCCTTAGTGATAGTTTATCTATTTTGATAACCCTTTCCTGTTTATCGCTTAATAGAACTCTATACCTGTCATAATGAGATATCTCTTGTTCCATATCTCTTGATTCAATTCAGAGGACTTATTATCCTCTCTTTCCTGGCTATATTAGATCAAGATGCCTCCAAAGAAAAGACCCAACTCAAAGAACAACAACCCTCCTCCACCACAACCTCCCTCTCCATTTGATCCTGCCATGTTTCAAGCAGCTGTTAATGCTGCTGTGGCTGCTACCATATCACAAATGAACCTCGGTGGTTCAGGCGGGCCAGGAAGTGGAACTCATCCTCAAAACCAGCAAGGTAGCCAAGGACACTGGAAGGAGTGTTCCTACAAGGACTTTATGAACGCAAAACCCACGCCCTTCAATGGCATTGGAGGTGTCATTACCCTAACCCGACGGTTCGAGAAAATCAAATCTATCTTTGAAATCTGTGCCAGTTCAGAATCCGACAAGGTGAAGTTCGGCGCCTGTACGTTCACCGACAAAGCCCTGACTTGGTGGAAAGGCCGAGTCAAATCCTTAACCCTACCTGTAGCTAATGCTATCGGTTGGGAAGTCATGAAGGAGCTTCTGCTTGCGGAGTACTGCCCTCGGGGCGAAACGCAGAAGTTGGAACACGAACACTGGAACCTGAAGATTTGATGGCTTGGAACTTCTCTTCCTGGGGATGGTTACCCTGGAAAGTAAAAAGATTGAGAGATTCATATGGGGCTGACCCAGCCAACCAAGGGTAACGTTTTAGCTACCAAGCCAGATACCTACGGCAGTGCTAAATGCTTGGCACAAACCTTGATTGACCACAGTGATGACCTTGAGGAAGCAACCACCACTCCTGAACTGACAAAAAGGAGTGGTGAGAAAAGAAAGTGGTGGAAAAAGAACAAGAGTAAGTCTTCGCAGGAGTCCTCGAAGAAGCAGCTAACTGTGGCAATCCATGCTGCGACTTCCCCTGCTGCTGTTTCTGCTGTCGGATCCACAGCTCAAACACCCACTAGTAGGAATGCTGGTACCCTTCCTATGTGCAACAAGTGCAACTATCATCACCTCACTTCCAACCCATGCCGGGAAGTGAATTGCAACAACTGTGGCAAGAAGGGCCACACTTCGAAAAACTGCAAGACACCAACCCAATCAACAAATCAATCTTTCGGAGTGGGTGTCGATCAAGCCAGCTACGGATGTGGTGAAGTCGGGCATTTCAAAAGGAACTTCCCCAAGATGACAACAGCTGGCAACACTGGGAGAGTCGTAGCTATGGGATGAGAGGAGGCAGTTGTAACAACAGCAAAATTCAGGTCAAAATTTAAAATTTTATAAAACCGTAATTAAGTATACTAAGTGGTAGATATTGTAACAAGGTTTTCATACATATAAAGAACACTAAAATCCGAGTTATAACGAAGAAGTTATGACCATTCTAAGTTTCCCGACAAAAACTAACAATACGAAGTTACGTAAAAACGCAAAGTTTCAACAAAACACTTTTTGACCTTAGGTGTCTAAATGAAAGTCATAGATATCGTCAAACCGTAACCGTACATAAAAAGAACGTCCGAATCTGACTTCGTATGAGGAAGTTGTGATTTTTCTAAGTTACAGATATAGCAGTAGACAGATAAAAACTCGAAATAGAGATCGAGAGACTTTTGGCCAAAACAACCTAAATGAGAATCAAAGGGATCAACAATTCTAGCGCAACGGTAAAAAGTCTGACGAAAACGGACGTCGGATGAAGAAGTTATGGAACTTTAACGGACTTTTCCTGTCCCGACCTATTAAAAATATAATATTAAAAATAAAGTCAAAACTAGCCGACGGAGTCTAAACGAAAGTTGTAGATCGTAGTCTCACCTTCGCGTGGATATAAAGAACGTTGAAAACGGAGTTCGTATGAGAAAGATATGATTTTTTTGAAGTTTGTTAATTAATTTAAATATAAATTAAATGAAATCCCGGTATTATCCGAAGGAGGAGTCACCGGTCCGACCCCTCGTACGCCCAGCGTACTCGGATGCTAGGCTCCGGTTCGTCCACGTCGCTCCAATGTTTCGACCGAGGATGCGCTCATGCATGACGCATGAGTACGCAGCGCGTACTCTAAGTACGCCCCGCGTAACGCAACCCCCTCAGACCCCTATAAATAGCATGCGAGGGTGCCGGCCAAAATTGCTAATTTCCTTCCTTTCTCGCGTCGAAGCTCTGCGTTTCAACCCTCGGAATCATCCCAAAGGCCCGGTTTTCATATCCAAGGTGGGAAGAAAGTTTTACACTCCCGAGACTCCCGAGATTTCCCGAGAATCTCGAGAGATCCGCTTTCCCGAGACGAAACTCTGCCCGGTTTTCCATCTTGCTATCTTCAAGCTTTCAAGTGAGTTCATACCCCTTTCTAACACACTTTAAATACATTTTTAAATACTTTTACACTCTTTTAGGGGGGGAATACAAGTAAACATACGGTTATTATCGTGTATGTTATAAAGTTTCACTTCACTTATATTATCAAATAAACCACTTGGAACTCATTACTATTATGGAAAACTCTTGTCATACTTTGTGTGCATTAGACTTATACGAAACATATAATGATCTTTCATTGTTAAATCATTTTATACATTCTAAAAACTTATGATTTTGCTTTATCAAACATTTTGAAAAAGGATAAACTTTGCATACAAAACTATCACTTTAATATAGACTTAATTGAGAATCCATGAGACGCATACATCTTCAAACGTTACTTTTCTTTATTAGAAAGTACTGCAGTAAGTCCTGTCTATAACCAGAATCTCCCGCGACGAGAACGTGTCAAATGTGTATAGATCTATACGGGAAGTCATGATCCTGCACCCTGACTGTTAGCTACAGTCCGTCTTTTGGGGTGACAGTTGTCATAGCACTGCGACGCCTGAAGAACGTCGTTACAGGCATATTATGTTTAGTATGGTTATAGAAACTCATCGGATATACAATTATTATGATATTCAGTTTTGATGAGCGAGTAGTTATTTAAACTATTCTTCATCCAACCGGTTCGATCTTCGCGTAGTTTTATTATAAATAAAACTATGACACACTTACGAGAAACGTTGGTTTCTTGCAATTTTCGGTCTTAGAGACTGCCATTTTGTGTGAGGAAAATAAGGGTTTTTCCTGCATACAAACCAAACAACTAATAGGAAAATAAGGGATTTTCCCGGTGCAATCATTTACAACTTATAACACGAATATTTATATGCATTCCATACTTTTATAAGAAAATAAGGGTTTTCTTGGAAAACACAACAACTCGTATCTCAACCATTAGGGAAAATATGGGATTTTCTGGATCTAATGCATTCACTTTCAACACAACAAATCACAACTCTTTACATTTGAAATGCTTCGTTTTCTGGAAAACATACACCCATTTTGGAATGGCATCAAATTTTTCTAAACTACTTATGAACTCACCAACTTAATTGTTGACACTTTTTCTTTGAAATAACTTGTATTCTCAGGGAACCGCTAAGCAGGTTGGGAATCAACTTTTGGGATTAACGCGCTGGCGTTAATTACTTCTTTTGAATGATGTTCATGTATTTATCTTTTGAACATGTAATGAATACAATTATGTAAACATCTTGGAAACTTTAATATATATGGTGGTGTGTACTTTCCTTTCTATGAACTGTTATGATACTGAATATGATGTCCTCCGCCCCCGAACGTTTCCGCCGTTCTGGTTTGGGGGTGTGACAGCAGTCGCCCATCCCACCGTTGTCTCGGGTACGTTCCTTCTCGACAACTCTTATGCTAGTATCCTTTTTGATTCTGGTGCTGAATGAAGTTTTGTTAGCCATTCATTCAAACATTTTCTTAAAAATAATCCCCAACCATTAACCGAAATATTTACCGTCAAGATGGCTAACAGTGAGAAAGAAAGCGCTAGCGACATATTCATAGGCTGTACCCTTACCCTGAATGATCATTCTTTCCCCATTGACCTAATGCCAGTTTCCATAAAGAGATTTTATGTTATCATTGGCATGGATTGGTTGAGTCCCAATCATGCAAATATCCTTGGTTATGAAAAAGTTATCCATCTTAATCTCCCCTCTGGCCAGACTCTCATGATCTTCGGTGATAAACTCAGTTCTAATATTTGCATTATATCTTGCATCAAAGCTCAAAAGCTTTTGCGAAAGGAGTGTCACACATTATTAGCTCATGTAAGCAACGAAAAACAGGAAGTTAAAGACCTTGAGAGCATCCCCGAAGTCTGCAACTTTCTTGATGTCTTTCCTGAAGAGCTTCCGGGAATTCCTCCCGAATGTCAAGTCAAGTTTCGCATCGACCTAGTTCTTGGAGCTAATCCTGTAGCCAAATCTCCGTATCGCTTAGCTCCAGCAGAAATGCAGGAGTTATCCAGTCAGTTTAATGAGCTGCCCAACAAAGGGTTCATCAGACGGAGTTCCTCACCCTGGGGAGCCCCGATGTTATCTGTGACGAAGAAAGATGGATCCTTTCGGATGTGTATAGAATACCGCGGGTTGAACAAGTTCATGGTCAAAAACCATTTTCCTCTTCCTTGAATAGATGACCTTTTCGATCAACTTCAGGGAGCCATTTACTTCTCAAAGATAGACCTCGGATCATGGTACCATCAGCTTCGAGTTCACGAGAATGACGTTTCCAAGATAGCAGTCAGGACTCATATGGACACTACAATTTCATAGTGATGCCCTTCGGCCTAACCAATGCACCGGCGGTGTTCATGGACCTGATGAACCGGGTGTGTCGTCCTTTCCTAGACAAGTTCGTCATCGTGTTCATTGACGACATACTTGTCTATTCTCGAAGCAAAGAAGATCACAATCAACACTTGAGGTTAGTGTTGGAAACTCTTAGGTCGGAGAAGCTGTACGCGAAGTTCTCTAAGTGCAAGTTATGGATTCGGAAGGTAGCTTTCCTTGGTAATGTGGTAAGCGAGGAGGGTATACACGTGGACCCATCCAAAATCAAGGCGATAGAGAATTGGTTGGCACCGAAGACACCCACAAAAATCCGTTAATTCTTGAGTCTCGCTGGCTACTATCGCAGGTTCATCCAGAATTTTTCCAGAATCGACAAACCCTTAACCACTCTGACACAGAAAGGTGTACCCTTTTGTTGGAGTGAAAAGCAAAACACCGCATTCCAAACGTTGAAGCAAGCCCTGTGCAACGCGCCTATTCTATCCCTGTTAGAAGGAACAGAGGATTTCGCTGTCTTTTGCGATGCATCTAATCAGGGTTTAGGTTGTTTGGTTATGCAGAGAGGAAAAGTTATCACTTATGCCTCAAGACAGCTTAAGGCACACGAAGTTAACTATACGACTCATGACCTAGAGTTAGGAGCAGTGGCCTTCTCACTAAGGATTTGGAGACATTACCTCTATGGAACTAAGTGCACAATATTTAGTGACCATAAAAGCTTGCAGCACATCTTCAATTAGAAAGACTTAAACATGAGGCAACGACGATGGGTAGAGCTGCTTAGTGACTACGAGTGCGAAATCCGCTACCATCCCGGCAAGGCCAATGTGGTAGTAGATACCCTTAGCTGAAAGGAGAGTTCAAGCTGCAAGGTGAAGACACTGACGAAGACCATCCATTCTCACTTATTCGCACAGATCCGAGAAGCCCAGTTGGAAGCCCTAAAACCAGAAAACGCATTGAACGAAGCCTTGAGAGGAATAGAGAAGAAACTTGAGATCAGAGGTGACGGAGTCTACTGTTTCATGGATAGAATCTGAACCCCAATGTTCGGAGGTTTCAGAGAACTTGTTATGAGCGAAGCTCACAAGACCAGATACTCTATTCACCCAGGTTCGGACAAGATGTACCTGGATCTCAAGAAACAATACTGGTGGCCAAATATGAAAGCCGAAATCGCAACCTTCGTGGGCAAGTGTTTGACTTGCACCAAGGTAAAGGTCGTGTAACAGCTCGAAATTTCCAGGTATTTATTTTAGATCTATTTATGGAAATTGTGAGTGGACTCGGCGAGTTGGAGCCCAGACTCGCCGAGTAGGGTCACGGATTTGGGCACGGGTTCGCGTTCGGACTCGACGAGTCTAAGAGTGGACTCGTCGAGTCCACGCTGTGTGGTGAAACCCTAATTTCCGGGGTTTACGGCCTATTTAAAGGGCCTTATGGCCGTCATTTGTGCTCACCCAACCCTTAGAGAGAAACCCTTGTGTGCTTGAACGTTTTGAGAGAGACAGGAAGCATTCTTGACCCTTATGTGTGTCATTTAGCAAAGAAGGAGAAGATTCTAAGCAAGAGGAAGCAAAGGAGGTTGCTATTCTGTGGATTTGAAGATTAGATCATCAATCTAGAGGTATGATTTCGTATTACTTTCTGTTTTGTGATGAATAATGGGATCTAGGGTTTCTTACGGACATTTATGGGATGATTTGACGCCAAATAGTTCCCTTCTTGTGTTGAGGCTCTGGATCTGGATCCATAGAGGTCCAGAGAGCCTCATTCTTCAAGCTTTATGTATAGCAATGGAGTTTATGACCTTGGGTTGTAGTATTTGAGACAAAAACATCATTTATGGTCATGTAGAGATTGTATGTGCATCAAGATAGTGACTTTACGTGCTAAATATGCTTGGAAGGACTGGATCTATGGGTTAATGGACTGGATCTAACCTTATGAGCAAGTTTGAGTCATTGCATGGCACGGACTCGCCGAGTTTGAAGAACAAACTCGGCGAGTAGTATGAATGTTGCTCGACCACACAGCGAGTGGTCTTGCCAAGTTTGGGAGGGTTGACTCAGTGAGTCAGGGGGAAGTTTGAGTGGACAGGTGGACTGAGTCAAGCTGGACTCACCGAGTTGTTCTTGACACTCGGCGAGTTGAGTCGTGGTGGCCCTACAACTCATGCCAGGTGGAACTCGTTGAGTTAGGAGGATACTCAACGTGCTAAGGGAGGATTTCAGGGAAATCAGTGTATACGCTCAGACTCGCCGAGTCGCTAATGTGCACTCGCCGAGTCCGGTCAAAGTTGACCGTTGACCGTTGACCTAAGTGACTTGTTAAAGAGTAGTAAACCTTAGTTGGGAAAGTGTTAATTAGAGATGTATTGTGATATAGGAGGACTTTAGCTCGGGGGATCGAGCACTAGTGATTTCAGGATTCACGACTTACCGAGACGCGAGGTGAGTCTTCTCACTATACTCTACCTTGAGTAGGTAACCAGAGTTATGTGATAGAGTGTTTGTATGCTATGTATGTTATGTGTTGTACTGCATTATTTCTATGTGATTTATGTTGTGCATGTTTACAGAGTTAGAACCTGAGGGTTCACAGAGTTTGGGTGCACGGACCCACAGAGTTATAGCCTTGAGTGGCTAATATGTGTTATATATGGTATTTTGGGGAACTCACTAAGCTTTGTGCTTACAGTGTTTGATGTTATTGTTTCAGGTACTAGTGACGACCGCGGGAAGGCGTCGGCTTGATCCGTACACACACACGGAGTTTATACATTTGTGATCTTGGGATTTTGTATTTACCTGAATTGGATAATTAATATGGTTGTTTTATGAATATTAAATGAATTATGTTTTACGAAAATTTGGAAAATTTGTTTTGAAATTTACGGTGTTAGAATTTGGTATCAGAGCCTTGGTTTGAGGGATTCGGGTACACCTTCGGGAGTATTTGAACTCAAACTGAGGATTTGGAAAAATATTTTCAAAAGAAAATTTAACTTTTCTAAGATTAAAAGATTTTTTAGAGAAATTCAAGGAAGAAACGTGTGTACGATCAGTCAGCGCCCGAATGGTGATTTCCCAAAATACCCTTATATTATATGTTTATGGTGTATTCTCTTGTTAGAATAGGCTAGGTATTCTTATTAGGACTAGAGTGCCCTGATTTGTGATGCCTTAGCCTAGGGAGATGTGAGCTGCTATGAGATGCTTGAGAGCGAATAGGTAGCAGCGAGGAGCTTATGAGAGATCTGTTAGAGAGTGATAGAGTACTTGGAATTTGGGATCCGAAGAGGAGGATTTGGGGTGTGTACTGAGACGGTGTGGGCAATAGTATTGGGCCCGTACTACTGAAAGCACCGGGGCGGTGCACGGTCCAAATAAGAATCTTTGGAATACAAAGAATCAATGAGGGATGGGTTGTCGAGTGTGAGTATGCTCGAGCGGATTCTAACACGTCATATGCCGGAGGGTGTCGGGGCTAGTGATGAGGAGATCCAATAGATCATTCATGAGGAGGTGGCTGCGGTCATCAGAGTAGAGATACCAGAGATGTTCGGGTCTATTAAGACTGCACTGATCGAGACTTTCGACGAGCGTTATGCCGCTCTTTTTGAGGCTGCGGTTGCGGTGGCCACTGCAGTTGTTGCTGTTGCTAGGCCGCAGGGTGGTGACGCGTTGCTGTACCGGGAGTTCAGCAACACGAAACCACCGGAGTTTAACGAGACCCAGGTTCCGGTGGCGACTATGAGATGGATTTCTAACATAGAGGGGTGTTTCTTCACTTGCTCATCTCCTGAGCATCTGAGACTACGGTTCACGCTGAACCAACTTTCCTTGGGAGCAAAGTGTTGGGTTTTAAGCAATCTAACACTTCCTAAGTGTGCATGCAACCCTAATAAACCTTGGATCTATGTTTGTCTAAATACATGCAAACTAATAATTTTTCCAAGGTTTATAACCTATCTAACATGGCATGGGGAACATTTCAACATAAAGAGTTAGAAAAGATTACATACCTTTTTGATGAGTTTGGTTCTTGAGGAGTTTGAGGGCCAAGCACCAATAGTGTGAATGCCTCAAATGGAATCACAAAACACCACAAACTCTTGGAAAACTTTGAGAGAGTGTATACACTTGTATATTTCGGCCACACACTAGTTCACTAGTTACACTTAGACCACATTTCATGCTCCATAAGCATGCTTATATAGTGTACATGTTTAGGGTGAAACCCTAATAACCCATGACCTTTCCTTTTCCAAGGATCCATGGGTTAAAAGCTCCATGGATCATCCATGGACTTCCATATTAGCTTAGCCCATTAACAAATGAGTATTAGCCCACACTATATAAAATATAGTAGCCCACAATTAATTAGTCTTCCTTTTAATCTCTAAATTAATTCATAATTAATTTAAGACTAAGACTAATTAAATAACATGACTTCATATTAATATATTATAACTTATAATATATTAATAATCATATGTGTATAACTCTCATAAAATTATCCATAAATAGTTTGGATGAGATGCAACCCAAATGGACCATGCCGGGTCGGGTCAAGTATATACCAAATAAGTTACGGACTTAGACACCTTATCCAACAGACTCCCACTTGGATAAGTCTAATAACTATATTTGCGTATGTTACTTCAGGAACCAACCAGCAATCGTAGCTCTCGAAAACTCCGTTGAACTATGAAGACTCTGTTGAACTATGAAGCGCCATTTTAGATAAGTGATCATATAATCCTCTATCCTCATGATATCAGCCAGACAAATACATGGAACAACGTCGTACTTATTGTCCAGCAGTTTGTTTCCCGATTTCCGATTTGTTTGACAAAGAACATAATCGAACACATCAATTTAGTTCTGACCGGCCGGTACATAGGTCACAACAAAAACATCGAGGGGCCCAGATATCGCTTCTATTTATAGAAGGAACATATAAACTTCGACTCATATGCTTGTTCTACTACTTGTTGAATTGTACACAAAGGCACATTTTATAACATCAAGTTACTGATGCGTTTACGTGCAATCAATGCACAACCAACTCATAGGTAACAACTCATATCTCTAGGTTTGAAGATTTATATGATATTACCGTCTCACGATCACTCGAGATAAATTCCATGAAGTGATACAAGTGAGTGTGGGTTTATTCCAATACTCATAACTTATGAGCACTCATGAATGTTGTAGCAACCATTGCTATGACTAAACCCATTTAGCCATCTACAAACCCGATTCATGATAGTCTTGATTCATACCTACTTCCAACATATGAACGATTGTGGAGTGTTTAAATAACTTAGTCATTCGAAAAGAATAACCTAGCTATTTTGGAAGTCAAAATATGCAAAGTGAAACACAATAATAATCGTATCCATTATGGTTTCAGAACCTTTTTGAATATAAATAAAACCACCTTTTATTTATCACTATATTGATTACACATTACTCATTGTATAATGTTTCAAATAATCAACTTAATACTTGAATAAAACAATAGTTATCCCATGCTCCTAGCATGTACACTTTGTTTTCTAAGCAATAGTTATGCCATACTCCAAGTATGCACACTATATTTTTCTATGATCCTTTCATTGTGATGTAGATCAATTGAACATGATTCCAATGATACTCATTTCACAAACCCAAATCCTTATTGTAAATGTGAGAATCCCCGATTCCTATCATTTACCAAAAATATGTTAGATTTTAAACTTTTATGCAATGTTCCTCTTGTAATGATTATTCACAAAGTCACCAAAACCTTGTCACCAGTCATTACAGAGTATTCCAAAGAAGGTCAACTTCTATGGAACGAAAGTCTCATATTCAAAGTACATTGCTTTGAACATCCTTCTTGCATTAAGGTTTTCTAATCTTACATAGATTGAATAACTTCCATTTATGGAGATATTTCCATAGTCCCATTTTGACTATCATTTCCGAACAAGAGTTACTTCTTTTCAGAACATGTCAATATAGTTCTTTCCGACAAATTACATCATACTTCCAACTTTCCCTGAGCAACCAATCTTTGGTGAACCTCAGATTTGTCCTCGACAATTGTTTAATCACTTTAGTCATATCCAGTTCTAGACTTTTCCCTTCTAAATGCACTGAGGTTTTGGAAAATTTAGAAAGGATGAATATTATAGCACATGAAATCGATCCTATACCCGAAGCATATGGGACACGATTTATGATGTTTGACATAAAGACATGATACTAGACTAGTCTTTTGCTACAATACTTTTTTATTTGCCATGTTTTCAAAATTTAACTATGAAGAGGGATGCCGTAATCATAATCGAATTTTGAGAACGCAATATATATAGAATTTCCTTAAGTCGAACCATTCAGACATAAAATTCATATATATATTCTTGACTAAAGATGATTAAAATCTCAATCTAAGCTTTAAAATTGAAATGAAGTATAATTTTCTCTCCCTTAATTATAGCAAAACAACTTTTCAACCCCTGAAACTTCACGAATTGAAACTTTTGTTTTCTATAATTAACATGGCTAACTTGCAACACTAAACGTAATAATCATGCTCCCACTAACATGATGATTATCAACATAACACTTATGCTCCCACTAGCTCTGACATATTTCCAGAAATCTGCTAGACTTCTGAAATTTAGATTCATGCACCCTTTCTTAGATAGCTCGCATGTGTGTTTAAACAATTTTCAGAACTATGAAAAGGGATGTCTTAACCATAGTCTGAATTGCTTAGGAATTTTCCATTTCTCACAAGTCCATGTTAGTGTGCCGGTTAACTACACGCGCTCCACTAACGACTTTTGAAAATGCAAATAACACAATTGATATCTACGTAAAATCTACTTAGTGAAAGCGTTTTCTCACCATCATTTTCATGAATCAGAGAGAAACCTTATGACACTTAGATTTTATGGTGTATGAGTTCCTATCCATGTGAATTTGTCAAAAAACATAATCACAAGACAAGGTTAGTGACAAATTCAGCCTTACATGGATTAAACTTGTTCAGTCTCAGTTTCTTGTCACCTTGGTAGCACAAGGCCCACCAATGCTTCCAAGTTGAACTCTGATAACTCACATGAAAATTCAACTTATTTAAAATAGGTATATAAATAAGAATTCTGTCAACACGATAGGTTGCAAACCTTAAGTCGTGTGCTAGTGATAAATTACAGGTTTTACTTTTGATTAAATCTTGAAACTCTTTTAGGATCTTTAAGGCTCCCACTGTCCCTTTGACATATAAGTTTCCCCATTCAAGAACCATTCCTTGACAAAAAAAATATTCAAAGGATAGTGCGGATTCTTATCAAGACTAACACTTCACACAATTGGTCTTAGTTGGTCTCTGTCTCATCCAAGACATCACAACTTACCAATCTCAAATGTACAAGAGTAGAAAGCATTTTACTCTTACATTTGACTAGTGTTAATAAACCTTACTTTATGTCACTCAATGTTACAA
The DNA here is from genome assembly GCF_052625555.1 of Lactuca saligna. NCBI lineage: Eukaryota > Viridiplantae > Streptophyta > Magnoliopsida > Asterales > Asteraceae > Lactuca > Lactuca saligna. The sequence goes on from NC_136417.1 coordinate 145,955,909, forward strand.
TCTTGGAGTATGACTCTAAGAGTTGTTTTGGAACGAATTATGACTCATCTTCTTGATTTTAACCAATCCAACAATTCATGACCTCTCTTCTTAGCCATAACAATGCACTAAGACGTCCTTAGAGTATGAATTTGTGATACAGTTTCATAATCATTAAGATGATCATGAAATATGATACTAAAGTACTCTCCCATCTTTTCAGATTTGAGAAACGTTTATCCTTCTGCCTAATTTGATTCTTCTTATTCGCTCTGCCATACATTGGAACCTTTCCAATGTTACAGAATTATACTTAGCCTTATAAGTATAATCATATTTACTAATCTTTAGTAAATCATTACAAATCAATCTTTGTGGTGGACCTTGACTAGCGCACACCCAGTGTACCTAATTCCTTAGTCCTTCAATTGACTCACATATACATGTGATCAAAGAATTAGTCTTAATTTTCAAAGATGAAAATTCTCATTCATCATACAATACAACTTGTATGATTCCAAGTTTCTGTCCAATTGAAACTTGGGTGATGAAAAACTTTCTTCATTTGGTAAATTCAGACACTACCACAAATGAAATAATCAAATCCACTTTCCAATATTGCTATTACTGGAAACATATAAGCAACAATTTTCACAGATGTCATTGTAAGGATATTTTTAAAATAAATAAAATTAAAACCGTTTTTTTCTTTTATTTTAAAACTTTGCGGAAAAACTTATCCTTACAATTCACATGAAAACCTTGTTGTTATCTATTCATAAGCAATATATTATAACTCTTAAGCAACAGCTCAAAATTCTGATTACCGAACCATGCGATTGAAACCCACCTTCGCAATCAGAATCAACATATACTTACTTTAAGCTTCCTATCTTTTCTTTGATTCTTAAAAACATCAACATGTGACCCATTCACATTATGTAATAAGAATCTCCAAATAGGAACTTAATAGAGTTAGTCAGTGGACTTTAACTGAAGTAGAGTCAAACTTTTTGACTTGATCAACCTTATGACCTTTCAGGTGAATAGGGCAACTTCGTAACCAATGCCCCTTCCTTTGGCAACAAAACACATGGACCCTTTGGTAATGGCACATGAGACTATCTCAGACTTAGCGTTTCTCTTTACCATTTGGTCAACCGAGTTGACTATGGCCGATCCCTTTCCATTGGGAAGAGAAATGCTTTTCTAGATATCCAATGCTACCATTGCCAATGTCCATTTTAAGACTTGGGAAGTTGTTCTTTTAATCAAATTTGCTTTACTAGTGTTCCAAATCATTGCTGATTCCGCAGCACAAAGCAAATAGATAAGATCATTAAGGGTCATGTCATAGTCTGTCTCATAGTAGTCCCAAAGAGACTCACTATGTTACTAAGAAAGTGATTGAACATCCAACTTTCACAAGACTTTGACACCCAACTCTCCCGGCTAGTCAATATGTGACTTTATCTCCAAGACGTGAGCACACATAGACTATGCTTGCCAATAGGGATTGAATGACTTTAACCTCTTCAAGAACTTGTGGGTGAGGGAGAATAATTGGAGGAGGTGGAGGAAGTGAAGCATGATGTTGAGTGACACCATCTTCAAGAGATTTGGGAAGACCATAGTTGTCTGAACCAGACATCTATAATGGGAGAAAATCAAGTTAATTGATTCAGAATCCTTAATATAACACCCAATATGAAATATTAAGGCTAGGACCCAACACAATATTTTATAATTTGGAAGAGGGATGCTGTAATCCAAGCTACAAAATATTTGAAGGTAGGCGAATGACGATTCACCAATTTCCACCATGAAAAACGAAATAATTTATTAGGTTTTAATTGGATTTGAAATTCCTAGATCTTTTGAGATTCATTGAACTTTTCAATGGCATGTTTCAATCTCGAGTGTGCCCTCTCAAATTTTGTGACTGGGATGCCGAGGATCACAAAACAAGGTGTGAATAACCATACCAATTCACTTGGTACCCTTAATATTATCACCTAATCAATGTGCCGGTTAACCACACACGCTCCATTGATCTATAACAAACATTAAGTCACCCTTCGTGATCTTTACTAGTCCAAGTTAGTGTGCCGGTTAACCACACACGCTCCACCTGTTGGATAAGGTGTCTAAGTCCATAACTTATTTGGTATATACTTGACCCGACCGGCATGGTCCATTTGGGTTGCATCTCATCCAAACTATTATGGATAATTTTATGAGAGTTATACACATATGTTTATTAATATATTATGAGTTATAATATATTAATATGAAGTTACGTTATTTAATTAGTTTTAGTCTTAAATTAATTATGGATTAATTTAGAGATTAAAAGGAATACTAATTAAATTATGGGCTATTTGTTTTATATAGTGTGGGCTAATACTCATTTGTTAATGGGCTAGGCTTATGTGGAAGTCTATGGATGATCCATGGAGCTTTTAACCCATGGATCCTTGGAAAAGGAAAAGACATGGGTTATTAGGGTTTCACCCTAACCATGCACACTATATAAGCATGCTTATGGAGCATGAAATGAAGCCTAAGAGAAAACTAGTGATCTAGTGTGTGTGTGCATGTGTGTGGCCGAAAATACAAGAGTGTGTATACTCTCTCAAAGTTTTCCAAGAGTTTGTGGTGTTTGTGATTCCATTTGAGGCATTCACACTATTGGTGCTTGGCCCTCAAACTCCTAAGAACCCAACTCACCAAAAGGTTTGTAATCTCTTCTAACTCTTTTATGTTGAAATGTTCCCCATGCCATGTTAGATAGGTTATAAACCTTGGAAAATTATTGTTTTGCATGTATTTAGACAAACATAGATCCAAGGTTTATTAGGGTTGCATGCACACTTAGGAAGTGTTAGATTGCTAAAAACCCAACAGTGGTATCAGAGCCTAGGCTTGCTTGTTTGATACTTGATGAAAAATATTGAAAAAAGTCGAAATCGTTGCTGTCTGCATGGTGGACTCGCCGAGTCCAAGGCAAACTTCAACCTACTCGACGAGTCAGTTCGTGCACTCGACGAGTAGGATCGAAAGAATGCAGAATCTCGACTTTTGCTGTTGGAAATGGACTAGAAACATTACCCTAAACTGTTTTGGTGTTATAAAACTTATTTTAGTTGGTGTAATGGTTGTTCTAATCCATTTACAATAGCATATATCAAAATTCCATGATTTTATGTGTTCATATAATTCTTGAATTTTGATGATCATGTTCATGTTCTTATGAATTTAGAAAATGATAGGAATTATTTGCTGAATTGTTTAGAATTAATTCTTGATCATTTATGTGTTTTAATGGAGTCCATAATTTGTCCTCAAGTTATGGATTACCAAAGGTCACTTTCATTTAACACACACTTAAAACACATAAGTTACATGAAAATGAAGAGTCTTCATTTTTATGAACCTTTAATTCATAAGTTATGAAATGAAGAGTTTTGCAAAGTTACAAAACTTGCCCTCAAGTTTTGGAATTTGTAAAGTTTCACACACTTTAATAAACTTTAATTCCAAACCTTAGAGTTTTAATAGTTAAAATTCAACCCTTATACTATTTATAACATTAATGGTTAATTATTATATATATGTATAAGAATAAGTCGTTTTACCGTTAGTAGGCCTCATTCACGAAGCCGGTCTATAAGGTGGGTATAAGGTTGTTGCCTATAAAATGGCGACTTAATGGGTGTATACTCTCACCCACCGCTTGCTTGATCGGTGGAGGGTCGTTAGCCGAACGGGTAGAACAATGACTTTAAATCCTCATTAAAAGTATAATGAATATTATAAAATAACTAAACTCTTTTAATTCCCAATCTTAGTTATTTTAGGAAAATGTGAACATGGTGCTAATCCATGGAATTCACACTTTGTACCTTACCAAGTCGTTGGTGGAGCGTGTGTGGTTAACCGGCACACTAACTAGGACTAGTAAGGATCACGAAGGGTAACTTAATGTTGTCATAGATCAATGGAGCGTGTGTGGTTAACCGGTACATTGATTAGGTGATAATATTAGGAGTACCAAGTGAGTTAGCATGGTTATTCACACCTTGTTTTGTGATCCTCGGCATCCCAGTCACAAAACTTGAAGGGCACAATCGAGATTGAAACATGCCATTGAAAAGTTCAATGAATCTCAAAAGAATCTAGGAATTTCAAATCCAACTAAACCTAATAAATCATTTCGTTTTCATGGTGGAAATTGGTGAATCGTCATTCGCCTACCTTTCAAATATATTATTACTTAGATTACGGCATCCCTCTTCTAAGTGTAATATATTGTGATTGGATCCTAGCCTTAATATTACATTTGGGTGTCTTATTAAGGATCCTAAATAACTAATCTAAACTTACTTTCTTCTTTCAGATGTCTTCCAACACTAATGCTTTAGGCTCTAACCCAACTGGTTCTTTCTCTCTCATGAATCTTTGTGGGAGGGTCATCTTTGATGGTTCCAACTTCATGGATTGGATTAGGAACATCAGGATGGTTACTCGTTACGAGGACAAGGAATATGTCCTCGATAAGGAGTTAAAAGAACTTGATGAGTCTACTGCTACTCCTGAGGAGATCGCTGAATTCAGGACTCATGAGAGAGATGCTACTAAGGTGGCATGTATCATGATGGCCACGATGACAGCCGAGCTCCAAAAGTCATATGAAGGCTTCTACCCTTTTGAGATGCACCAAGACCTGATGGAAAGGTACCATCAGAGTGCTCGTCAGGAGCGGTATGAAATAATCTCCTCCATAATAACTACCCGCATGAAGGACGGTGAATCCGTCACGAGCCACATGCAAAAGATGCAAAGGTATGTGGACCGTTTGCTGAAGCTGAATGTTAACATCCCCGAGGAGTTAGCAATTGACATCATTTTGCACTCCTTGCCTTCTTGTTATGATCATTTTCGAATGACATATCATATGAACAAGGAGGAAGTTACTCTCAGCAAGCTTCAAGGACTCTTGAAGACCGCTGAAACCGGTCTTAAGGGTAAAGTGGTTGTTACCTCTACTACTCCTACTCCAACTTCTACCCCTGTTTTAGCTATTGGGCAAGGCAAAGGGAAAAAGAGGAAGCACCCTTCGAAGGGTACCAAGGGAAAGTCTCTTGAAGGCTCCTCATCAAAGACTAAGAACGGTTCTGTCACTCCTTCTGCCATTCCAAAGGATGCTGAATGCTTTTATTGCCATGAAAAGGCACACTGGAAGCGAAACTGCCCTAAGTACTTGCAGGATCTAAAGGATGGGAAAGTGAAATCCACCTATGCAGGTATTTACACTATATTGTCTAATTACTCAACATATTCTAACTCTTGGGTGCTTGATACAGGATGTGGTATTCACATATGTTCTGATTTGCAGGGCCTAAGAAGAAGTGAGGATGTGGAGCACGGGAAGATAAACTTAATCATGGGGAATAGGAAGGCTTCACCTGTTTCCAAGATTGGAGTTTATACTTTGTTGCTTAATAATGGGTTAAAATTAGATTTGAATAAATGTGTGTACTCGTCTGAAATGGCGAGGAATATTATTTCTTTTCATGCTTTGTACAAACAAGGTTTTACCTTTTCGTTTGATAATGAATGTGGTGGTATTAATGCTTTCTTTAATAATGTGTTTTATTTTAAAGCATTACCTTGTGATGGCGTGTATGAGACTGTGTCGATTGTAGACAACTTAGGAAATAATGTGTTGTATATTGATTCTTCTTCTAGCCTAGATAAAGCATCATTGTGGCATTGTCGTCTTGGACATGTAAACAAGAAACGCATAGGCCAACTCCAAAAGAGTGGAGTCTTGGAATCATTTGACCTTAAATCAGATGATAGTTGTGAATCTTGTCTACTTGGAAAAATGACAAAATCACCCTTCACTGGAACTTGTGAGAGGGGTGAGGGTTTGTTGGACCTAATACATACTGATGTATGTGGACCATTCAAAACCGCCACAAGGGACGCTAATCGGTATTATGTGACTTTTATTGATGATTTTAGTAGATATGGGTATGTCTACTTAATCAAACATAAGTCCAAAACCTTTGAAAGGTTTAAGGAATTCAAGCAGGAAGTAGAAAATCAATTGGGCAGGAACATTAAGATGCTTCGATCCGATCGAGGTGGTGAGTATCTTAGTACCGAGTTCCTTGACTATCTTAAGGAGTGTGGGATTGTCTCACAATTGACTCCTCCCAGGACACCACAGCTGAATGGTGTAGCTGAGAGGCGTAATCGTACCTTGTTGGACATGGTTCGCTCTATGATGAGTCGAGTTTCGTTACCAATCTCTTTTTGGGGGTATGCCTTAGAGACTGCCGCCCATATCCTTAATCTAGTCCCTACAAAGAAGGTTACCAAAACACCTCATGAGATGTGGACTGGGAAGGTTCCCAATTTGGACCACATCAAAATTTGGGGTTGCGAAGCCTTCGTGAGGCGTGAAACTCATGATAAGCTTGAACCCCGAAGTGAAAGGTGTATTTTCATCGGCTACCCACAAAAATCCTTCGGTTGCCTTTTCTACAGACCCAGTGAGAATGTGGTCTTTGTAGCACGAAGAGGGATCTTTCGCGAGAAAGAATTTATAAGCCAAGGAGACAGTGGGAGGCATATTGATCTTGAAGAAATTCAAGAATCAATTGGTGAAGGAACCTCAAACACTAGCAATCAACCTGAGGAAGAAACTCCTGTTGATCCAGCTAACGAGTCTGTACCTCCGAGACGTTCCACACGGGTTAGGAACACACCTTCGTTTTATTATGGTTTTCATATTACTACGGAAGGTGATACGTTTATTAGTGATAGTACACTAGTAGATTTGGATGAACCTAGCAGTGTTAAGGAAGCCATGGCAGGCCCGGACTCTGCTAAATGGAAGGAGGCTATGGACAGCGAGATACAGTCCATGTATGACAATCAAGTTTGGAACTTGGTTGACAATGTACCGGGCCGTAAAACAGTCGGGTGCAAATGGATCTTCAAAAAGAAGACCGACATGGAAGGAAAAGTGCATACTTATAAGGCTCGACTGGTTACGAAGGGTTTTACTCAAACTCAAGGTATTGATTATGATGAAACCTTCTCGCCGGTAGCAAAGATTAAGTCTATTAGGGTTATGTTAGCCATTGCAGCATTTCATGATTATGAAATATGGCAAATGGATGTCAAAACCGCTTTCCTTAATGGAAAGTTGGCTGAGGATGTGTACATGAATCAGCCAGAGGGTTTTGTCAATGCAGAGTACCCTAATAGAGTATGCAAGCTTGAGAAATCCATTTATGGATTAAAACAAGCATCTCGTAGCTGGAATCTTTGTTTTGATGAGAAGGTAAAAGAGTTTGGCTTCTTGAGAAGCGAAGATGAGTCTTGCGTGTATGTCAGAGCTAGTGGGAGTATAGTTAGCTTCTTGGTACTGTATGTGGATGACATACTACTCATAGGAAATGACATCCCAACCTTGCAGGAGGTTAAGTCCTGGCTTGGGAAGTGCTTTGCTATGAAGGACCTAGGGGAGGCTACCTATATCCTAGGGATAAGGATATTAAGAGAAAGGAGTAGAAGACTAATTGGACTTAGTCAGAGTATCTACTTGGATAAGGTGTTGAAAAGGTTCAACATGGAGAATTCCAAGAAAGGAGATTTACCGATCCAAAGCAATACCAAACTGAGTAAGACTCAGAGTCCGAGTATAGAGGCAGAGATAGCTGAGATGAGCCAATTACCATATGCTTCCGCAGTTGGCTCGATCATGTATGCTATGACTTGTACCCGTCCTGATGTGGCATTTGCTTTGAGCATGGTCAGCAGGTATCAGGGGAACCCTGGCAAGGCTCATTGGACCGCGGTAAAGAACATTCTCAAGTACCTGCGGAGGACTAAGGATTGGATCCTTACCCTTGGTGGCAGTGATGATTTGAAAGTATTAGGGTATAGTGATGCTGGTTTTCAGACTGATAGGGATAATTTCCGCTCACAGTCGGGCTGGATCTTTACCTTAAATGGAGGGGCAATTTCTTGGAAGAGTTCCAAACAGGAGACGGTGGCTGATTCGACTTGTGAATCAGAGTATATAGCAGCGAGTGAAGCAGCGAAGGAGGCAATATGGCTAAAGAACTTCATCGGAGACCTTGGAGTTGTACCAGCTATTAAGGAACCTATAGAGATTTTCTGTGACAACAATGCTGCGGTTATCTTAGCCAAGGAACCAAGAGATCATGGCAGATCCCGACACATTGACAGAAAATACTACTTCTTAAGACACAAGATTGAAGAAGGACTCCTTGTGACAAGGAGGATATCGTCGGATGAGAATCCTGCAGATCCCCTTACGAAGGGACTGACGAGGGTTAAGCATTTTCAGCATGCGAGACGCATCGGGCTGAGAGACGATATTAGTTTTACAGATTAGATAGTTTTCCTGAAACTTGTAAAATGTAATCGACGTTTGATGATGAATAAAATTTGTGATTTATTTATGAGTAAAGTGTTACTATCATTGTCAATTATTTACTATTGTTTCAGTTTTGCATGTTTTGATTTCCAGAATAATTAATTTATTCAAACCTCCACAATCGATCATACGTCGGAAGTAGGTATGAATCAAGATTGTCATGAATTGGGTTTGTAGATGCCTTAAAGGTGTTTAGACATGGCAATGGTTGCTGCAACATTCATGAGTACTCATAAGTTATGAGTATTGGTATAAACCCACGCTCACTTGTATCACTTCATGGAATTTATCTCGAGTGATCGTGAGACGATAACATCATATAAATCTTTAAACCTAGAGATATGAGTTGTTACCTATGAGTTGGTTGTGCATTGATTGCACGTAAACGCATCAGTAACTTGATGTTATAAAACGTGCCTTTGTGTACAATTCAATAAGTAGTAGAACAAGCATATCAGTCGAAGTTTATCTGTTCCTTCTAGAAATAGAAGCGATATCCGGGCCCCTCGATGATTTTGTGTTGACCCATGTACCAGGCCTGGTCAGAACAAAAACCGATGTGTTCAGTGAAGTTCTTCGTCAAACAAATCGGAAAATCGAGAAACAACTGCTAGACAATAAGCAAGACATAGTTCCATGTGTTTGTCCGGCTGATATCATGAGAACAGAGGATTATGTGATCACTTATCTAAAATGGCGCTTCATAGTTCGACAGAGTCTTCATTGTTCGAGGGAGTTTTCGAGAGCTACGATTGTTGGTTGGTTCCTGAAGTTATAGGCAAATATAGTTATTAGACTTATCCAAGTGGGAGTCTGTTGGATAAGGTGTCTAAGTCCATAACTTATTTGGTATATACTTGACCCGACCGGCATGGTCCATTTGGGTTGCATCTCATCCAAACTATTATGGATAATTTTATGAGAGTTATACACATATGTTTATTAATATATTATGAGTTATAATATATTAATATGAAGTTACGTTATTTAATTAGTTTTAGTCTTAAATTAATTATGGATTAATTTAGAGATTAAAAGGAATACTAATTAAATTATGGGCTATTTGTTTTATATAGTGTGGGCTAATACTCATTTGTTAATGGGCTAGGCTTATGTGGAAGTCTATGGATGATCCATGGAGCTTTTAACCCATGGATCCTTGGAAAAGGAAAAGACATGGGTTATTAGGGTTTCACCCTAACCATGCACACTATATAAGCATGCTTATGGAGCATGAAATGAAGCCTAAGAGAAAACTAGTGATCTAGTGTGTGTGTGCATGTGTGTGGCCGAAAATACAAGAGTGTGTATACTCTCTCAAAGTTTTCCAAGAGTTTGTGGTGTTTGTGATTCCATTTGACGCATTCACACTATTGGTGCTTGGCCCTCAAACTCCTAAGAACCCAACTCACCAAAAGGTTTGTAATCTCTTCTAACTCTTTTATGTTGAAATGTTCCCCATGCCATGTTAGATAGGTTATAAACCTTGGAAAATTATTGTTTTGCATGTATTTATACAAACATAGATCCAAGGTTTATTAGGGTTGCATGGACACTTAGGAAGTGTTAGATTGCTCAAAACCCAACACCACCAACGACTTGGTAAGGTACAAAGTGTGAATTCCATGGGCTAGCACCAAATTCACATTTTTCCTAAAGTAACTAAGATTGGGAATTAAATAAAAAATATTTAGTTACTTTATAATAATCATTATACTTTTAACGAGAATTTAAAGTCATTGTCCTACCCGTTCGGCTAACGACCCTCCACCGATCAAGCAAGCGGTGGGTGAGAGTGGACACCCATTAAGTCGCCATTTTATAGGCAACAACCTTATACCCACCTTATATACCAGCTTCGTGAATGAGGCCTACTAACGGTAAAACAACTTGTTCTTATATATATATATATATATATATATATATATATATATATATATATATATATATATATATATATATAATTAACCATTAATGTTATAAATAGTATAAGTGTTGAATTTTAATTTTTGAAATTCTAAGTGTTGGAATTAAAGTTTATTAAAGTGTGTGAAACTTTTCCAAATGCCAAAACTTGAGGGCAAGTTTTGAACAATTCATAAACTTTTGGATATTCATACCTTATGAGTTTGAATTAAGTGTTTAATACTTTTAATGAAGAGTCTCTTGGAAATCCATAACTTGAGGACAAGTTATGAAGTCCATAAAACATTTATGGGAAAAACTCTTCAAGAAAATGTAATCTACAACTTCTTAAAAAAACATTTAAAAGAAAACTCTTGAAATTCCATAACTTGAGGACAAATTAAGAATTCCATTAAAACACATTAAGATCAAGAATTATCTAACAAACAATTTGCAAATAATTCCTATGATCTAACAAAACTCATATGAATATGAACATCCACATCAACAATTTCAAGAATCATATGAACACATAAAATTGAAATTTTGATTATAACTTTGAAGTTGGTCCACCATCATCATTACCACATAAAAAACAGGTTTTATGTGTCCAAAACAATTTAAGGTAATGATTCTAGACCAATTCCAGCACCAAAACTCGAAGATATGTTGTCTGGGGTTCCAACTCGTCGAGTGCATGAACGAACTCGTCGAGTTGGATGAGTTTTTCCTTGGACTCGTCAAGTCCCTTCATGGACTCGGCGAGTCTGCTGTGCAGACAGCATAAAATCTTCGATTTTCAGCAATTTGCATCAAGTATTCAAACAAGCAAGCCTAGGCTCTGATACCACTGTTGGGTTTTAAGCAATCTAACACTTCCTAAGTGTGCATGCAACCCTAATAAACCTTGGATCTATGTTTGTCTAAATACATGCAAAATAATAATTTTTCCATGGTTTATAACCTATCTAACATGGCATGGGGAAAATTTCAACATAAAGAGTTAGAAGAGATTACATACCTTTTTGATGAGTTTGGTTCTTGAGGAGTTTGAGGGCCAAGCACCAATAGTGTGAATGCCTCAAATGGAATCACAAAACACCACAAACTCTTGGAAAACTTTGAGAGAGTGTATACACTTGTATATTTCGGCCACACACTAGTTCACTAGTTACACTTAGACCACATTTCATGCTCCATAAGCATGCTTACATAGTGTACATGTTTAGGGTGAAACCCTAATAACCCATGACGTTTCCTTTTCCAAGGATCCATGGGTTAAAAGCTCCATGGATCATCCATGGACTTCCATATTAGCTTAGCCCATTAACAAATGAGTATTAGCCCACACTATATAAAATATAGTAGCCCACAATTAATTAGTCTTCCTTTTAATATCTAAATTAATTCATAATTAATTTAAGACTAAGACTAATTAAATAACCTGACTTCATATTAATATATTATAACTTATAATATATTAATAATCATATGTGTATAACTCTCATAAAATTATCCATAAATAGTTTGGATGAGATGCAACCCAAATGGACCATGCCGGGTCGAGTCAAGTATATACCAAATAAGTTATGGACATAGACACCTTATCCAGCACGAAGGACTGGTGGAAGTTTGTCACATCACATTTTTCGCCTGCTGAGCTTGCGGCAGTGACCTGGGAGAGGTTCACTGCCATGTTCCGAGATGAGTATTTTCCCCAGGTGGAGCGGGAGCGGTTGGCCCAGGAGTTTCTGACCCTCAAGCAGGGTACTGAGTCTGTTACAGTAATCACCAGGATGTTTCACGAGAGGGCGATGTTCTGCCCTGAGCACGTCTCCACTGAGCAGGCACGTATGAGTTGATATTTTAGTATTTTGAGACGGGACATTGGAAAGTTCGTGGAGAACTCCTCATACCGGACATTTGCCGAGCTTCAGGCAAATGCCCGGAAGAGGGAGATTGAGCTGGAGACCCAGGCTAGGGAGGAAGCTGAGTCTCAAGGGAGGGATCGGTGACCGGTACAATTCCAGCCGGAAGCAAAGCGGGCCAAGCCCGCTGATCCCAAATCAGGGAGCCAGAAGGGCCTCACTTGTGGAAAGTGTGGCAAGGGTCATGATGGAGTGTGTAGAGCAGGATCTTGCTACAAATGTGGTAACGAGGGCATATGGCCAAGGACTGCCCCAAGGGGTTTGCAGTATGTTTTCACTGCAACCAGACCGGACACCGGAAGGTGGAGTGTCCGCAGTTGCGGGGATCAGCTCAGGGATCACCTCAGGGATCTGCCCCTGCCACCATCAGAGCTACCGGGAGTGGGCCAGTGAAGGCCGAGGCGCCGAGGGCACGTGGGAGAGCATTTTAGTTGACCGCGGAAGAGGTCCGCGCAATGCCCAATGTCGTGGCTGGTATGTATTCTTTCGTGTATTTATTATAATAATTAAATATTATGCTTATATTATGTTATGCGTAGGTACTTTTCTTGTGAATTCTGTACCTGCCTTGGTATTATTTGACTCGGGTGCGAGTCGGTCCTTTGTATCTTTGGCTTTTAGTCAGCACATCAGTATTAGTCGCGAGGCGCTGATTCAGCCTCTAAGAGTTTCCATAGCTGACGAGAAAGCGATATATGCCACGGAGGTGATCCGTGGGTGTCTACTCGAGATTTTCGGTGTTGAGTTCCCGATTGATTTGGTTCCTATTGCCATGGGGGATGTTTGTGTCATCGTGGGCATGGACTGGTTGAGCAAGTTCGGTGCGGTTATCGACTGTGAGCGACAGCTAGTGACCATACGAGACCCTAGTGGGGGAGTTCTTACAGTGTACGGCGAGGGTACCCATTCTGGATCAGCATTTTGTTCGGCTGCAAGGGTGAGACAGTGTTTACAGCAGGTCTGTAAGGGTTTTGTGGCGTACGTGTCAGATACGTGGGATGATTCCAGGAGGCCGAGGTCTGTGGAGGAGGTTCCTATAGTGCGTGTGTTTCCAGATGTTTTTCCATAGGAGTTGCCGGGGGTGCCTCCCGTGAGGCAAGTAGAGTTCGGTATTGATTTGGTCCCGGGGGCCACGCCTATTGCTAAGGTGCCTTATCATCTTGCACCTCTAGAGATGCAAGAGCTATCCTCGCAGCTTCAGGAGCTGCTGGGGAAAGGGTTTATTCGGCCAAGTAGCTCGCCGTGGGGAGCGCCCATTCTATTTGTAAAGAAGAAGGATGGTTCACATCGGATATGTATTGATTACCGAGAGTTGAACAAGCTGACGGTCAAGAACCATTACCCGTTGCCGAGGATCGACAATTTGTTCGACCAGTTGCAGGGAGCATCTTGGTTCTCCAAGATCGATTTGAGGTCTGGATACCATCAGGTGAGGGTACGAGATGAGGACATCCAAAACACAGCGTTTAGGACGCGTTATGGGCATTATGAGTTTGTGGTGATGCCTTTTGGGGTCACCAATGCTCCGGCAGTGTTTATGGATCTGATGAACCGGGTATGTAGGCCAATGTTGGATCCGTCGGTGATCGTATTTATCGATGACATTTTGGTGTATTCGAGATCTAGGGAGCAGCATGAGGAACATATGAGGGAGATCCTTGGAGTTCTGAGATCGGAGAGGCTTTATGCCAAATTCTCCAAGTGTGACTTCTGGTTGCGAGAGGTCCAGTTCCTTGGACATCTTGTTAACCAGGATGGGATATTGGTCGATCCGGCCAAAGTGGAGGCAGTTATGAGTTGGGAAGTGCCAAGGTCACCCTCCGAGATCAGGAGTTTTCTAGGGTTGGCCGGTTATTATCGGAGATTTATCAGGGATTTCTCCAAGATCGCAGTACCACTCACTAAGTTGACCCGGAAGGTTGTTGCTCTTTCATGGGGACCCGAGCAGCAAGCTTCCTATGAGACGCTTCGCCAAAGGTTATGCGAGGCCCCGGTGTTGGCCCTCCCGGAGGGAATGGAGGATTTTGTTGTATACTGCGATGCATCAATTTTTGGATTGGGAGCGGTACTGATGCAGAGAGGGCATGTGATAGCGTATGCATCGAGGCAGTTGAAGCCTCACGAGTCGAGGTATCCCACCCATGACCTAGAGTTGGGGGTAGTGGTGTTCGCCCTCAAGATATGGCGCCATTACTTGTATGGGGTTCGGTATACGATATACACAGACCATAAGAGTCTAAAGTATTTGATGGATCATCCCAACCAAAATATGCGGCAGAGGAGGTGGTTGAATGTGGTTAAGGATTATGATTGTGAGATCCTATACCATCCGGGCAAGGCTAATGTGGTAGCCGACGCTCTGAGTCGTCGGGCGGAGAGTGCCCCGTTGCGAGGTGTGTGTTTGTGTTTGACCGTGATGACTCCGGTGTTGGACAACATTCGAGGAGCACAGGCTGAGGCAGTGAGGTCGGAAAACCAGAAGAGAGAGCGAGTTGTTGGATTGGTATCAGAGTTCGTTACTGATGGTCGGGGGCTTATGACTTTTCAGGGGCGTATTTGGGTACCGTTCGTGGGAGATACGCGTACCATTTTGATGGAAGAGGCTCATCGGTCGAAATTCTCAATCCATCCCGCGGCCACTAAGATGTATTTGGATTTGAGGAAGGAGTATTGGTGGCCCTGTATGAAGAGAGACGTTGCGTGGTTCGTCGAGAGGTGCTTAACCTACCATAAGGTTAAGGTCGAGCATCAGAGGCCGCATGGTAAGTTGCAGCCATTGGAGGTTCCCAAATGGAAGTAGGAACAGATCACCATAGCTTTTATCACTAAACTGCCAAGGACTGCTCGGGGAGTTGATGCAATTTGGGTGATTCAGTGGATAGGTTGACGAAGAGCGCTCACTTCCTTGCCATCAGTGAGAGTTCTTCCGCAGAGAAGTTAGCAGAGATATATGTGAGGGAAGTGGTATCTCGGCATGGTAACAGCCCGGAACTTTTAGAGAAGTTAGCAGAGATATATGTGAGATGCAAGAGAATCATCCAGAGTTATTTGCAGAGTGAGACTTCGAGGGCGATGTCTAGTTCTAGTGGGGGAGAATTGTAACAGCCCGGAATTTTCAGGTATTTAATTTGGATTTATTTATGGAAATTGTGAGTGGACTCAACAAGTTGGAGCCCAGACTCACCGAGTAGGATTGCGGATTTGGGCATGGGTTCGCGTCCGGACTCGACGAGTCCACGCTGTGTGGTGAAACCCTAATTTTCGGGGTTTGCGGCCTATTTAAAAGGCCTCTTGACCGTCATTTGTGCTCACCCAACCCTTAGAGAGAAACCCTTGTGTGCTTGAACGTTTCGAGAGAGAAAGGAAGCATTCTTGACCCTTGTGTGTGTCATTAGCAAAGAAGGAGAAGATTCTAAGCAAGAGGAAGCAAATGAGGTTGCTATTCTGTGGATTTGAAGCTTAGATCATCAATCTAGAGGTATGATTTCGGATTACTTTCTGTTTTGTGATGAATAATGGGATCTAGGCTTTCTTATGGACATTTATGGGATGATTTGATGCAAAATAGTTCCCTTCTTGTGTTGAGGCTCTGGATCTAGATCCATAGAGGTCCAGAGAGCCTCATTCTTCAAGCTTTATGTATAGCAATGGAGTTTATGACCTTGGGTTGTAGTATTTGAGGCAAAAACATCATTTATGGTCATGTATAGATTGTATGTGCATCAAGATAGTGACTTTACGTGCTAAATATGCTTGGAAGGACTGGATCTATGGGTTAATGGACTGGATCTGACCTTATGAGCAAGTTTGAGCCATTGGATGGCACGGACTCGCCGAGTCCGAAGAACAGACTCGGCGAGTAGTATGAATGTTGCCTGACCACACAACGAGTGGTGTTGCCGAGCTGGGGAGGGTTGACTCAGTGAGTCGGTGGGAAGTATGAGTGGACAGGTGGAATGAGTCAAGCTGGACTCACCGAGTTGTTCTTGAGACTCAGCGAGTTGAGTCGTGGTGGCCTAACAACTCATGCCAGGTGGAACTCATCGAGTTAGGAGGATACTCGACGTGCCAAGGGAGGATTTCAGGGAAATCAGTGTATACGCTCAGACTTGTCGAGTCGCTATTGTGCACTCGCCGAGTCCGGTTAAAGTTGACCGTTGACCTAAGTGACTTGTTAAAGAGTAGTCAACCTTAGTTGGGAAAGTGTTAATTAGAGATGTTTTGTGATATTGGAGGACTTTAGGCTGGGGGATCGAGCACTAGTGATTTCAGGATTCACGACTTACCGAGACGTGAGGTGAGTTTTCTCACTATACTGTACCTTGAGTAGGTAACCAGAGTTATGTGATAGAGTGTTTGTATGCTATGTATGCTATGTGTTGTACTGCATTATTTCTATGTGATTTATGATGTGCATGTTTACAAAGTTAGAACCTGAGGGTTCACAGAGTTTGGGTGCACGGACCCATAGAGTTATAGCCTCGAGTGGCTAATATGTGTTATATATGGTATTTTAGGGAACTCACTAAGCTTTGTGGTTACACTGTTTGATGTTATTGTTTCAGGTACTAGTGACGACCGCGGGAAGGCGTCGGCTTGATCCGTACACACACACACACACACGCGGATTTTATACATTTGTGATCTTGGGATTTTGTATTTACTTGAATTGGATAATTAATATGGTTGTTTTATGAATACTAAATGAATTATGTTTTACGAAAATTTGAAAATTTTGTTTTGAAATTTACGGTGTTACAGGTCGAGTATCAGAAGCCCTCGGGTCTGCTCCAGCAGCCCGAGATACCTAAGTGGAAATGGGAGATGATTACCATGGATTTCATCACCAAGTTACCCAGATCTCCGAGTGGGTACGATACCATTTGGGTAATTGTCGATCGTTTGACAAAATCCGCTCACTTCCTTCCAATTAAAGAATCATTCAAGATGGAAAGACTCATGCGAACCTACATCCAAGAGATAGTCTGATTTCACGGTGTACCTGTGTCCATTTTATCTAATCGAGATAGCAGATTTACCTCAAGATTCTGGTAGTGCCTTAAAAAAGCTCTTGGAACTAAGTTGGACATGAGTACAGCTTACCATCCTCAGACTGATGGATAGAGTGAGAGAACTATCCAAACCCTAGAGGACATGCTGAGAGCATTCCCTATCCACATATCGTGAGGTGTTTTGGAAACCTTTTTGGGAGGGACTAGATTAAGGATATGGGTGGTAGTCTCTAAGGCATACCCCCAGAATGAGATAGGTAACGAATCTCGACTCATCATTGAACAAACCATATCTAGCAAAGTTCTATTACGCCTCTCAGCCACACCATTAAGTTGTGGTGTCCTAGGTGGCATCAATTGTGAAACAATTTGACATTCCTTAAGATAAACAAGGAACTCGATACTAAGATACTCTCCTCCACAATCATATTGAAAAATCTTTATCTTCCTTCCTAATTGATTCTCCACTTCTTGATTAAACTCTTTGAACCTTTCAAAGGTTTCTGACTTATGCATGATTAAGTAGATATATCCATACCTGCTGTAATCATCAGTAAATGTCACATAGAAGCGATTAGCATCCCTAGTGACGGTTCTGAATGGTCCACACACATCAGTGTGAATGATGTCCAATAAACCTTCACCCCTTTCACAAGTACCAGTGAAGAGAGACTTGGTCATCTTTCTAAGTGAACAAGATTCGCAAGTGTCATTTGATTTTAAGTCGAATGACTCCAAAACTCCATCCTTTTGGATTTGGTCTATACGCTTCTGTTGGAATAGTGTCTAAGGCTGCAACTATATTAGACAAGTATTTGATCCGGTTGTGCATGGTCCTTTTGGGTTGCCTTCACCATAGCAACTTGATGGATGATTTGTTAAGAGAGAGTAAATATTATAAGGAATAATATATGGTTATTTGATTAATATAAGTCATAGATTAATTGGAATTAATTTGGTGACTTAAAGAGATTAATTAAATACGAGGGTATAAACTGTTAATTGTTTGATAGTTACACTTTAGACTATAAATCCTTATCCTAGATAGGATGGACGATTTCTAGGGCTTGGATAAGCCAAAAATCGTCCATAAGGTTATCAAGGAAAGGGTATGGATCAACTTAAAGTCTAAGTTATCCAATTAGGGTTAAAGTTGTAATCCTTAAGGAGTCTACAAGTATAAATAGACCCTAGGGGTGAGGGAATTCTACACATCATCTAAAGTAGAGATACTCTGGCCGAATTCCTCCCCTCTCCTCTCTCCTAAATCATCTTGCTTGCTACTGGTGTTTGTAAGCCATTAGAGGAGTGACATTTGTGACTCTAGAAGCTCCAAGACAACAAGATCAACAAGGAATCCAAAGGTATGATTCTAGATCTATTTCAATGTTGTTATTTAACCTAATTAGCCATTAGATGTCTTGGATTCAAAGCATGTTTAATTAGAAAGCCTAGATCCAAGCATTAGGGTTTTGCATGCGCACATAGGAAAGTTCTTATGGCTAAAACTCATCAGTGGTATCAGAGACTAGCTTGGTTTTCTTTAAATTGTTGCTTGATTAACTGAAACAAACCTGCAAAATTTGATTTTTAGGTTTCTGAGTCATGGACTCGGCGAGTTCCAAAGTGGACTCGGCGAGTAGGCCTGACTCGGCGAGTCCCTTTGTGTACTCGGCGAGTCCGGGCGTCAGGATTAGCCAAAACTGGGATTTTTTCATGTTTATCTTATGGAAACTTACCTTAATCATATTAGATCAACCCTAATCCGATTTTTTGATATATATGACTACAATCTTGATCTAATTAAAGATATTTATCATCTAATAAAATATTTAATTTACTTATATGATAATTGATTAATTATTTTTATAATTATCTTAAAAGAAATCTTGGATAAATCAAATAAAGATAATTAGGATATTAATTGTTAATTGGAATTATTTGTTATTTGATCCTGATCCTCCATGTTTTAAAATGTTTAAAACTTGCCCTCAAGTTTTGAAATTTATATTTGTGATTAAAAGGTTTTAATTTAGACAACTTAAATTTCAAACCCTACGTTTTTAAAAGGTTTAAAACACAACCTTATACTAATATGATATTACTAGAATAATATATGTATATATATATATATATATATATATATTTATATATATATATATATATATATATATATATATATATATATATATGTATAACTAAATGCTAGTCTTACCGTTAGTAGGCCTCATTCACGAAGCCGATCTATAAGGTGGGTATAAGGTTGCGGCCTATAAAATGGCGCTTAATGGGTGTACACTCACACCCACCGATTGCTTGATTGGTGGAGGGTCATTAGCCGAACGGGTAAGATAGGGCAACCTCATCCTCTCATTAAAAGTATAATAAGAAATACAAAGTAACTACACGTTTTAAATTTTTTCCCAATCTTAGTTACTTTAGGAAAAGTGAATTGATGCAATCCCATGAAATTACACTTTGCACCCTTGTTAAGAAGTTAGTGGAGCGTGTGTGGTTTACCGGCACACTAATTGGTTCTAAGCGAAGGTGGCAAGGGGTGATTCATTGTTTATCATAGTTTGATGGAGCGTGTGTGGTTTACCGGCACATCGAATAGGTGATCGTTACAATGAAGGCACCATGTGAATTTGCATGGTAATTCACACCCGCTTTGTGATCCTCGGCATCCCAGTCATAAACGAGAGGGGCATATCGAGATTTAAACATGCCATTGAATAGTTTCAATGAATCTCATCCGAACCTAGGAATTCTCAAAAACACTTAGGACTAATAGTTTAAGTTTTGTAATGGAGAATTAGTGAATCGTCATTCACTTACCTTCAATTTATTTGCATGTTGGATTACGGCATCCCTTTTCTAATATGTAAATGTTATTGTTGGATCCTAACCCTAATTTTTCTTATTGGGTGATAATTAGGGATTCTTATTCTAATCTATCTTTGTCCTTTTTCTAATTGAAGATGTCGAATGCAAACAACGCTGCTGCTAGTTCTTTCACGTTGATGAGCCTTTGCCAAAAGGTCACCTTCGATGGAACGAACTTTAGCGAATGGATAAGATACATTCGCACCATTGCTCGCTACGAGGATAAGGAGTATGTCCTCGATGAAAAGCTTGAGAATATCAACCCCGAAATCGCTACTCCGGCTGAAATCACCGCTTTTGAGACTCATGAGCGAGATGCAACAAAGGTACATTGCATCATCATTGCCACCATGAACTCCGAATTCCAAAAGTCCTACGAGGACATGTATCCATACAAGATGCATCAAGACTTGTTGGAGAGATATCACCAAAACGCGAGACAAGAGCGTTATGAGATTTTCACTAAAATGATCTCCGCTAAGATGGGTCATGGAGAATCTCTTACCGTGCACCTGCAAAAGATGCAAAGGTATGTCGACCGCCTTCGCAAGTTAAATGTTGACTTCGGTGAAGACTTGGCGATCGATATGGTGCTTCACTCTTTGCCTCCGATGTACAACCAATTTAGGATGACCTACCACATGAACAAAGAGGAGGTCACCCTAAGCAAACTCCAAGGTCTTTTGAGAGTCGCTGAGAGCAACTTCAAAGACAAGTCTGTTGCACCTACTCCCAATCCGTCCGCTGCTCCTGTCTTGGCTATTGGTCAAGGGAAGGGAAAGAAGAGGAAAGCTTCATCGAATAACTATCGCAAGGTGAAAGCCCGAGATGGTGCCTCTTCTAGTGGGACCAAAGTTGATCCCGCTAAGCCCTGCTCCAACCCAAAGGAGGCAGAGTGCCACCACTGCCACAAGACAGGACATTGGAAGAGAAGCTGCCCGGATTACCTGCAAGCGATCAAAGAAGGAAAGATCAAGCCATCTTCCGCAGGTATATACACAATCAAATCTAACGATTCTAATCATGCTATTTCTTGGGTTCTTGATACCGGTTGTGGTTATCACATTTGTTCAAATGTGCAGGGACTAAGAAGAAGTAGGGATGTGGAGCAAGGAAGGATCAATCTAATAATGGGGAACAGAAGATCATCGCCTGTTACCAAGATTGGAGTGTATTCTTTAGTGCTTAGGAATAATTTGTGTTTAGATTTGAACAATTGTTGCTATTTGCCAGAAATGGCTAGAAACATCATTTCATTTCATGGTTTATATAGACAAGGATTTAGATTTTCTTTAATAATGAGAATGGTTCTATTATGGCTTATCTAAATAGTGTCTTTTACTTTGAAGCTATACCATGTAATGGAATATATGAAACTGTTATGATTGTTGATAACTTAGGAAATGATGTTTTGAATATTGATTCTTCCACTAGTTTGGATGAAGCATCCTTGTGGCATTGCCGTCTTGGGCATGTCAACAAGAAACGCATAGCTCAACTCCAAAAGGATGGAGTGTTGGAGTCATTCGACCTTATGGAAGATGACACATGCGAGTCTTGTTTACTTGGAAAGATGACTAAGTCACCCTTCACGAGTACTTGTGAAAGGGGTGAGGGGCTATTGGACCTAATACATACCGATGTATGTGGACCCTTTAGATCAACCACGAAGGATGGGAACCGCTTCTATGTGACTTTTACCGATGATTATAGTAGATATGGGTATATCTATTTAATCAAGCAAAAGTCAGAAACCTTTGAAAAGTTCAAAGAGTTCAAGAATGAAGTGGAGAATCAATTGGGCAGGAAAATCAAGATGCTTCGATCCGATCGAGGAGGAGAGTACCTAAGTCTTGAATTCCACGATTATCTCAAGGAGTGTGGAATAGTTTCGCAATTGACGCCTCCTAGGACACCGCAGTTGAATGGTGTGGCAGAAAGGTGTAATCGAACCTTATTGGATATGGTTCGCTCTATGATGAGTCGTGCTTCACTACCTATCTTCTTTTGGGGGTATGCCTTAGAGACTGCCGCCCATATCCTTAACAGAGTCCCTACTAAGAAGGTTGCCAAAACACCTCAAGAGATGTGGACAGGGAAAGCTCCCTCGTTGGCACATATCAAGGTTTGGGGTTGCGAGGCTTTCGTAAGACGAGATACTCACGACAAGCTTGAACATCGAAGTGAGCGATGTATTTTCATCGGCTACCCGCAAACTTCCTTTGGATATCTCTTCTATAGACCGAAAGACAATGTTGTCTTTGTTGCGAGGAGAGGAGTTTTCCGAGAGCGAGAACTCGTGAGCCAAGGAGACAGCGGGAGGCAAATCGAACTTGAAGAGATTTAAGAGTCGATAGATGAAGGAACCTCTACCGCTAGCATTTAACCCGAGGAGGAAACTCCAGTTGAACCGATTGACGAATCCTTACCTCTTAGACGTTCCGATAGAGTTAGAGTTCATCCCCAGTTTTATGGCTTTCATATTACTACCGAAGGGGACACGTATATTAGTGATGGTACACTAGTAAATCTTGATGAACCTAATAGCTATAAGGAAGCCATGGCACGCCCGGAGTCCGCGAAATGGAAAGAGGCAATGGATAGCGAGATCCAATCCATGTACGATAACCAAGTTTGGAATTTGGTTGATTATGTGCCCGAACGTAAGACCGTTGGGTACAAATGGATCTTCAAGAAGAAGACCGACATGGATGGGAACGTACACACGTATAAAGCGTGATTGGTTGCGAAGGGCTTTACTCAAACTCCCGGAGTTGACTATGATGAGACCTTCTCACCAGTTGCGAAGATTAAATCTATTAGAGTGATGCTACCAATTGCCGCATTTCATGATTATGAGATTTGGCAAATGGATGTCAAGACCGCTTTCCTTAACGGAAAGTTGGCTGAGGATGTTTACATGGCTCAGCCAGAGGGGTTTGTGGATCCGAAGCATCCGAATAGAGTGTCCAAGCTTGAGAAGTCCATTTATGGACTTAAGCAAGCGTCTCGCAGATGGAATCTTTGCTTCGATGAGAAAGTAAAAGAATTTGGATTTGTACGAAGCGAAGACGAATCTTGTGTATATGTCAAAGCCAGTGGGAGTATAGTAAGCTTCCTCGTTCTATATGTCGATGACATATTACTCATAGGAAACGACCTCCCGACTCTGCAGGAAGTCAAGTCCTGGCTCGGGAAGTGTTTCGCTATGAAGGACCTCGGAGAGGCTTCTTACATTTTGGGAATAAGGATAGTAAGAGAAAGAAGTAAGAGACTAATTGGACTTAGTCAAAATATACTTACTTAGAGAAGGTACTAAAACGTTTTAGTATGGAAAACTCAAAGAAGGGAGAATTACCGATACAAGGAAATGCCAAGTTGAGTAAGACTCAAAGTCCGAGTAGCGAAGCTGAAATAGCAGAAATGATCCGAATACCATACGCTTCGCCAGTTGGCTCAATCATGTACGCTATGACTTGTACTCGCCCTGATGTAGCCTTCGCTTTGAGCATGGTTAGCAGATATCAAGGGAATCCTGGCAAAGCACATTGGATTGCGGTGAAAAACATCCTTATGTACCTTCGCAGGACGAAGGAATGGTTCTTAGTCCTCGGAGGGAGTGATGACTTGAAGGTGCAAGGGTATAGTGACGCCAGCTTTCAGACCGACAGGGACAACTACCGTTCGCAGTCGGGCTGGGTCTTTACCCTAAATGGAGGAGCAGTGACATGGAAGAGTTCCAAGCAGGAAACCGTAGCTGATTCAACGTGAGAATCAGAGTACATTGCAGCGAGCAAAGCGTCGAAGGAGGCAATATGGCAAAAGAACTTCATTGGTGATCTTGGAGTTGTGCCGACCATAAAGGAGCCCATGGATATTTTTTGTGATAACGAAGGTGCGGTTGCCTTGACCAAGGAACCAAGGGATCATGGTAGATCTCGACATATCGACAGAAAATATCACTTCATTAGACATCGTGTAGAAGAAGGACAACTCGTAGTGAAGAGGATATCATCAGAAGATAACCCAGCAGATCCGCTTACGAAGGGACTGAGTAGGGTTAAGCACTTGCAGCATGCTAGGAGTATTGGGCTGAAGGATGATATTAGTATAGATTAGATAGTATTAGAAATGTATAATAGATAAATGTAATTAACATTTGATGATTAAGTAAAGGAGTTTTATTTATAAGTAAAGTTACTGTCATATGTTAATTGTTTAACTATTGTTTCACTTTGCATGTTTTGACTTCCAGAATAATTAAGGTTATTAAGAATAATAGAAATTGTTCAAATGGTCCACAATCGTTCATATGTTGGGAGTAGATATGAATGAAGATTGTCATGAATTAATGTGTAGATTGTCTAAATGGTGTTAGACATAGCAAGGGTTGCTGCAACGTTCATGAGTGCTTATGAACTGGTTTTGAGCATTGGAACAAACCCACGCTTGCTGGAATCACTTTATGGAATACGATGTAAAAGGTGATCGCAAGACGATAATATCATATAGTCTTAAAACCTAGATATATGGTTTATTATTTGTTAATTGATTGTACATTGATAATGCGAAAACGCATCAGTAACTTGGTGTTATAAAACGCATTGTTGTGTATAGTTGGTTAATGAATAAGTAAATGCATATAAGTCGAAGTTTATCTGTAACTTTTATCTAAGAAGGTAAAAGCGATATCTCGGCCGCTCGATGATTTGATTTGACTTATGTGTCGGGCCCGGTCAGAACTGAATTGATGTGTTTGATTAAGTTCTATGTCGAATAAATCGGAGATCGAGAAATCAAATGCTTGACTAACCATTCCATAGGATTGTCAGCATGATATCTAACAGAGGACTGTACGTTCCCTTATCTAAAGGACAAGATTTATTAGATCAGAGTTGATAGTGTCTTTGAGAGCTACGATTGCAAACCGAATTGTACTTGTATAGTTACTAGACTTATCCAAGTGGGAGACTGTTGGAATAGGGTCTAAGGCCGCAACTATATTAGACAAGTATTTGATCCGGTTGTGCATGGTCCTTTTGGGTTGCCTTCACCATAGCAACTTGATGGATGATTTTTTAAGAGAGAGTAAATATTATAAGGAATAATATATGGTTATTTGATTAATACAAGTCATAGATTAATTCGAATTAATTTGGTGACTTAAAGAGATTAATTAAATACGAGGGTATAAACTGTCAATTGTTTGATAGTTACACTTTAGACTATAAATCCTTATCCTAGATAGGATGGACGATTTCTAGGGCTTGGATAAGCCAAAAATCGTCCATAAGGTTATCAAGGAAAGGATATGGATCAACTTAAAGTCTAAGTTATCCAATTAGGGTTAAAGCTGTAATCCTTAAGGAGTCTACAAGTATAAATAGACCCTAGGGGTGAGGGAATTCTACACATCATCTAAAGTAGAGATACTCTGGCCGAATTCCTCCCCTCTCCTCTCTCCTAAATCATCTTGCTTGCTATTGGTGTTTGTAAGCCATTAGAGGAGTGACATTTGTGACTCTAGAAGCTCCAAGACAACAAGATCAACAAGGAATCCAAAGGTATGATTCTAGATCTATTTCAATGTTGTTATTTAACCTAATTAGTAATTAGAAGTCTTGGATTCAAAGCATGTTTAATTAGAAACCCTAGATCCAAGCATTAGGGTTTTGCATGCGCACATAGGAAAGTTCTTATGGCTAAAACCCATCAGCTTTCTTGTTAACATGTCCAAGACGACAAAGCCACAAGCATGCTCTATCCATATCATTGGAAGAAATAATGTGTTACACATTATTTCCTAGGTTATCTACAACATTCACAGTTTTATATACACCATTGCAAGGTAATGCTTCAAAATAAAATACACCATTGTAACAAGCATTGATACAACCAATTTGATTATTAAAATAAAATGTAAAATGTTGTTTGTACAAACTATGAAAGGAAATAATATTTATCACCACTTCAGATGAGTAACAACAATTATTCAAATCTAAAAATGTACCATTACTAAGAAATAAAGAGTAAACTATAATCTTGGTCACATACGACATTTTCCTATTTACCATAATTAAGTTTGTCTTCCCATGCTCCACATCCCTACTTCTTTTTAGTCCCTGCAAATCAGAACAAACGTGAAATCCACAAACTATATTAAGTACCCAATAATTTGCATGTGATGAGTCATTAGATTGAATAGTGTAAATACCTGTAAAGGAGGGTTTGATCTTTCCATCCTTTATATCCTGCAACTACTTTGGGCAACGTCGTTTCTAATGCAATTTTTCATGGCAATGGAAGCAGTCAGCATCCTTCAAATTGGAAGAGGGATTAGAAGAACCAGCTTTGGTCCCACTAGAAGAGAATCCATCAAGATACTTTCCCATGTGTCTCTTGGAGGGAGCCTTCCTCTTCTTTCCCTTTCCATGTACTATTTGCAGAACAGGGGTAGAACTAGTAGTAGGAGTAGACACAACCGACTTGCCTTTCAAGTTGCTCTCTGCAGTCATTAGAAGGCCTTGAAGCTTCCTAAGAGTGACCTCCTCTTTGTTCATATGATAAGTCATACGAAACGTATTATAACAAGAGGGTAAAGACTGTAGAATAATATATATTGCTAACTCTTCCATCAAAATTAACATTCAAATTGAGCAAGCGGTCCACAAATCCCAACATCTTTTGCAAATGGGTTGTGATGGGTTTGTTGGATTAGATGTCTAAGCCTATAACTATTATTGGTATGTACTTGACCCGAGAGTAGCATGGTCCATTTGGGTTGCATATCATCAGGACAATTTGTTAGGATGGTATTTTGAGAGAAGATCTTATATATGATTTATTAATATATTATAAGATATAATATAATAATATGAAATCATATGAGTTAATTAGTATTGATCAAGAATTAATTTGGAATTAATTTAGTGATCAAAAAAGACTAATTAAATTTATTGGGACTAATTATTTTAATTAGTTATATTTATATGTGCTGGGCTTATGATCCATGTTGGACCAAGTTTATGTATGGTTACATAAAGAGTCGGGCCAGATGAACCATGGATCATAAAACCCATGGGTATGGATTTGGGTTATACCCATGACCCTTGAAATCCAACATATAAATAGATGTTCTTAACCTAAAAAAACATCTACATTATTATTCTTGGAGTTCATGGTGTTTTTGGGTGCATGGAATTCTCTCTCATGTTCATCCTTTGTCCATGGTGTGTTGTGATTCCACTTGAGGCTTCCACATTTTTGGGGCTAAGCTCTCTAAGGCCAAATACATCAAGACTTCAAGTTCCATCAAAAGGTATGTTATCCTAACTAGTATTTTATATGGTTTATATCAAATGCATGCTAGTTGTAGGCTTAATAACTTGGAAATCATTTGCATGTATAATTAGTGAAAACATAGATCCAAGGTATTTAGGGTTGTATGTGCATCATAGGATGTTGTAGTATACTAAAACCCAACAGTGGTATCAGAGTCATGAGTTGTTTTCAATTATACTTGATGCAACTAGCTGAAAAAAATCGATTTTTTTTTTTCTGTTTGGACAGCAGACTCGACGAGTCCATGAACAAATGCGTCCAACTCGTTGAGTTTGTTCATGCACTCGACGAGTTGGACCCCCTGACAGATATATTCATGTAATTTTTGGCCTGTTTTGGATGAGAATCATTACCACAAAGTGTTTTTGTTCATAAAACTTGTTTTTGGTAACATGGTAATGTTTATTCTCGTCCAAATAAAGGATAATTGTGATTATCTATGTTCTTGAAAAATGTTGATATGAATTGTCTTTACTTATGAGTTTGATCTTGTTCATAGAAAACTTACTTGATTAGTGTGTTAATTGGTAATTTGATCTTAATATTTTTTGATGAACTCCATAACTTGTCCTCAAGTTATGGAAAGTGAAGAGTTTTCATTTAAAAACACATTTAGTCTCATAGGTTATGAAAATGGAAGAGCCTCTATTTTTAATGTCATCATTAAATGATTTTATGTCTTCCATAACTTGTCCTCAAGTTATGAAACTTGAAAGGTTTTTTCATTAAACCATAATTAAACTCATAAGTTACGAAAATCCAAGTGTTTTGAAAAGTTTCAAAACTTGCCCTCAAGTTTTGGAATTTGTAAAGTCACCCCCCATGTACACTTTAATTCCAAACCCTAGAATTTAAAAGTTAAAATTCAAACTTTATGCACTTCATTTAAATTAATTAAAGTGTTTAATTAAAAAGAGTTAATAGTTCCATAATAACTTGGTTTAAGTTTAATTAAATTAAGAGTACAGTTTAATAATTAGATTAAACCACCAAGAATTTTAAATGTGTAAAATACACCCTTATACTATTATAATATTAAAATTTAATATTTATATATATGTATAACATTAAATGTTAGTCTTAACGTTAGTAGGACTCATTCACGAAGCCGATCTACAAGGGGGTATAAGGTTACTGCCTATAAAATAGCAGTTTAATGGGTGTCCAATCTTACCCACCGCTTCCTTGACTGGTGGAGGGTCGTTAGTCGAACGGGTAGGAAAGGACTATAATTCTCCTTTCATTAAAATTATAATGATAAAATACTAACTAAATAAACACTTTTAAATTCTCAATGTTAGTTACTTAGGAAAATGTGAAATGGTGCTAACCCATCAAATTACACTTTGCATCTTTGTTAAGTCGTTAGTGGAGTGTGTGTGGTTAACCGGCACACTAACATGGGACTGACAATGTGTGGCAAAGGATGAATAAAGTTTTAGCATAGATCGGTGGAGTGTGTGTGGTTAACCGGCACATCGATTGGGTGATAAAATTAAGGGTACCAAGTCAATTTGCATGGTAATTCACACCTTATTTATGATCGTCGGCATCCTAATCACAAACGTGAGAGGGCACAATCGAGATTTAAACATGCCATTGAAAGTTCAATGAATCCCAAAAGATCTAGGAGTTTCAAATCCAATTAAAACTTAATCGTTTATTTCGTTTTCATGGTGGAAGTTGGTAAATCGTCGTTTACCTACCATCAAATATTTAGTAGCTTGGATTACGGCATACCTCTTCCTAGTTATATAATAGTTTGTCTGGTCCTAGCCTTAATATTATGTATTGGGAGTTAAATTAAGGACATTAAATCAACTAAACTTCAATTTCTCCCATTATAGATGTCTAGTTAACATAACTACGGTCTTCCTAGATCTTTACGAGGCAACTTTCCTAATGAATATGATATCCCACATGATAATCAAGATGAAAGATTAATACTTTGTTGAGAATTAATGGGACTGGAGATCATACTTCACTTCCCCCATCTCCTCCAATTATTCTCCCTATCCCATAAGTTCTTGAAAAGTTCAAGGTCACTCAATCCCTATTGGCAAGCCAGGAGAGTCAGGTGTCGAAGTCTCGAGGTAGCTGGTTGTTGACTTGGTTCTTGAGTCACACCCTGATGACAGATCAAGACATGACCCTTAATGATCTTACCTATTTGCTTGATGCTGCTAAATCAGCAATGATTTGGGGCACTGGAAATTTGATTGGAAGATCAACTTCCCAAACTTCTATGGACATTGACAATGGTAACATTAGAAGTGCATAAAAACTTTCTCTTCCCAATGGAAAAGGATCTGTCATGGTCATGTTATTTGACCTAATGGTAAAGAGAAAGGATAAGTCTGAGATAGTCTCATGTAGCATTTCCAAAGAGTCCATATGTTACTTTTGCTAAAGTAAGGGGCATTGGTTGCTAAGCTACCAGATTTACCTAAAATATATGGTAAAGTCAAAAGTTTGACTCTACTTTAGGTAAAGTCCATTATCTAACTCTATTAAGTATCTTTTGGAGATTCTTAATGCATAATGTAATCTAATTACATTTTGGTGTTTTAGAGAATCAAAGGAAGCTTAAAGAAAGAGTTTGTTGATTCTTATCGCGAAGATGGTTTGATGACCAGAATTTTGATCAACTGCTTAAGAGTTACAATAGATTTCTAAGGAATAGATATCAACATAGTTTTCATATATATATATATATATATATATATATATATATATATATATATATATATATATATATATATATATATATATTGTCACACCCCAAAACCAAGAACGGCGGAAACGTTCTGGGGCGGAGGACGTCATGTAAGTATCACAATACAGTAAATGTAAATAAGCAAACAACATCATCCATTGCATTAAATATATAATTTAAATAAAGCGTGTTCTGTACAGTATAGACACCAAAAATAATGTATATCAAAATAACAAGATGAGTCTTGAATGCGCTCCATCTTCTCAAAAGCTGGCCTCGGTACCTGTCTACTGATGACCTGAGAATACAAGTTATTTTGAAAGAGTTTATCAGCATTAAGCTGGTGAGTTCATAAGTATTTTAGTGTCGGTATTTGTTATCCAAAATGTTTGAACATGTATCAAGTATAAGTTTGTAAAATGTATGTAAAGGTTTGCAATTGTTTGTAAAAGTTTGAATCTCTCAGAAAAACCTATATTTTCTATTAAAGTAGCCTTCTACCAAGGCTTAACTGTTTTGTATGCTCGTTTGATGTAAAAGTGTGTAATTTCCCAAGTGTAACTATCATTTAACAAAATATAGTTTGTACATTTACGTTTAAGTGAGGTTATCACTAAAATATGTAATGGGTAAATCATTGTAGTATTGTAGCCTTGTATTATAAGAACTACTGTTGTACTAATTACCTTAAACCGGATTTATATTAAGGCATTACGTGATAAATTGCACCATACTATCGACTAGTAACAACGACATAATGAATGGTCGTAATAACGGAATGACGTTTGGCACCTGCAGACGTGCAGGTCCGGCTGTAGCTAGCAGCAAGTTGTAGGATTTTCAATCCAGTATAGATCTATACGCAAACTCACGCTCTCCCTCCAAGAGAATTCTGGCTACAACTCGAGCCATGACATTTAAGTCATGCTCCGATTTAAATCACAATAAATAATGTATTCATGTATATGTAATGTTTCTCGTTCTAGTATAGTTGTATATGTATTGTTTCTAGTATAGTTGTATATGTATTGTTTCTAGCATCGTTGTATATGTATTTTTTCTAGCATCATTGTATATGTATTGTTTCTAGCATCATTGTATATGTATTGTTTCTAGCATCATTGTATATGTATTGTATTACCCCGATGGTAACTAGCTATCGATGTACTGGTAAATATGAATATGGATGTACTTTTTATGTCTATACATGTATATATGATATATAACTAATATGGAAACGACCCTCGGATGGTCACCCAAAATCCCACCAGACCACATCTCAGTGCGTGAAAAGGAAATAGGGCGGATGGCCTTCCTAAGCCCTTTAAACATTACTTATATATATATATACATATATGGGCATGCAATTTATAAGAAGTAAAACAAAGTTTAATAAAAGCATTTGATAAGTAAAAAGAGTTTGTAAAATATTTGTAGTGAAATAGTTTGATAAACAGTTGAACAGTGATAAAATCATAGGTTTTCTAGTTATTAATCACATGTGATTAATACAATCACATGTGATTGATGTGATAACTATAAGTATTTGACTTGTATCCCCCCCCATAAAGTATTTAAAACATTTAAAACATTTCAAAGGGCTATTAAAGGGGTATGAACTCACTTGTGGTGAGTAGATTGGATTGATGTATCGGGTACCGTGCTAGGTGGCAAACGGAGACTGTTATAGGTCCTAATGGTTGCATCTAAGTTGATACGGGACAAGGCAAAGGGGGTTTAATGCACAAATGGCCTTGTATATGAGTTCACCAACCAACAAACCCCACCCTTTGGAGTTTACGGCCATGAACCCATGAGTTTACGGCCGTGAACTCCTCACATGGTGGTTTTGGGTGTTTTGAGGTGTTATCTTGATCCTAGAATAAGCCTAGCCTTGTTGGAATAATACTTGAAGTAGTTTAAGGCCTTGGAATGCTCCTTTGGGGAGTTTACGGCCCAAGGACCATATCCCCTAGAGTTTATGGCCGTAAACTCTTATGGGTTGTTGGTTTTAATTCTTTTGAGGCCCTTGCATATGTAGTATAGCTTTCATGTTTTTATCTAAGGCTAAATGGGACAAGAGGCACACATTTGTGCCTTCACTTGGAGTTTACGGCCCAAGATATGTTCCTTGGCCGTAAACTCCCTTTAAGGAGTGATTT
Source organism: Lactuca saligna (assembly GCF_052625555.1). Taxonomy (NCBI): domain Eukaryota; kingdom Viridiplantae; phylum Streptophyta; class Magnoliopsida; order Asterales; family Asteraceae; genus Lactuca; species Lactuca saligna. Next base: position 145,988,320 of record NC_136417.1, read on the forward strand.
TGATGTCATTTGTTCCCCATTCAAGTCCCAAGCTGTCAAGGTAAATTGTCTTAAGGATTTTAGGGTGTTTAGGGCATCTTTAACACTTGAAAAAGGGGTTTACGGCTCAAGATCCTTCCTTGGCCGTAAACTCCTAAAACCTTATGGTTTTGAAGTGTTTTGGTGTCCAAAATAAGCACAAGTATTAGAGGGTAAAGTCCTTAAGCTTTAGGAGGTGATTTAGGGCATTTATGACCCTTAAAAAGGGGTTTACGGCCCAAGAGAGTTCCTTGGCCGTAAACTCCTATAACTTGTGTTTCTTGAATGATTTCTAGCCTCTAATGATCATACACTAAGTCATTAACTAGTTTCTTAACAAGAAAATGGGACTAGGTAGCCTTTAGGCTTCGTTTTGGAGTTTACTCCCCAAGAACGTTCTTGGGCGGTAAACTCCCGGATCTTGCAGTTTAGACATGTAATTGATGTTATAAAGCATATAACACGTATTGAAACACATTTAGGAAAGTAGACTCACAATCCAGGATGAAAACCGAAGATCCGTCAAAGAGAATTGGCTTTTCTCTAGTTGGAATTCTGAATAATGAATTAATTAAATTCAGAAATCTATTTATAGTCCTGGAATATTTTGATAGAAAATATTTTTATTCCGAATGTCGGACTATAACATTATGAAACTTACAATGTTCAAGTTTCACAATTACAGGAGCATCCACTCTCCTGATATATCCAGAAACATAAACCCTAATGTACACAAACTTGTTCGGACAAGTCTGAAAATCACTGAAACTGGACTAGCTTCTATTGAATAGATAATGTTCGTACAAATGGAAATTTTAGGTTGTCACATCATCCCCCCGTTAGAAGGAATTTCGTCCCGAAATTAGAATTTAAGCAAGTAAGAAGTTACAAATAACTAAGCGAAAAGATGAGGGTATTTCAGCTTAATCTGATCCTCGCGTTCCCAAGTGAATTCTGGTCCTCGCTTGGCGTTCCAGCGAACCTTCACGATAGGGATACGGCTTTGTTTCGTCTGCTTGACCTCACGGTCCATGATTTCTATAGGTTCTTCCACGAAGTTGAGGCTCTCGTTGATCTCGATCTCGTCGAGTGGGATTACAAGAGTCTCGTCGGACAGACACTTTTTCAAGTTAGATACGTGGAATGTAGAATGTACGTTACGAAGTGTGTCGGGTAGATCGAGTTTGTAAGCTACGGGGCCGACTCTTGCAAGAATCTCGAAAGGCCCTATGTACCTAGGATTAAGCTTTCCATGCTTACCGAAGCGTATCAAGCCCTTCCAGGGTGAGTCTTTGAGAAGGACTCGGTCTCCCACCTGAAATTCCAAAGGTTTTCTGCGTTTGTCAGCGTAGCTCTTTTGTTGGTCTCTAGAGGCTTTCAATCGTTCACGAATCTGGACGATCTTCTCTGTCGTTTCCCGAATGATTTCCGGACCAATGAGACTACTATCGGAAGCTTGCCCCCTAGCTAATTGGGTATCACCCACCTCAGCCCAGCACAGAGGGGATCTGCACTTTCGGTCGTAGAGGGCTTCAAATGGTGCTGCCTTTATGCTCGTGTGATAACTGTTGTTGTAGGAAAATTCGACGAGGGGTAAGTGGGTATCCCACGCTTTTCCAAAGTCAATTACACAAGCACGCAACATATCTTCTAAAGTCTGGATCGTCCTCTCACTCTGTCCGTTGGTCTGTGGATGGTATGTTGTGCTCATTTCCAGCCTTGTTCCTAGGGAATGTTGCAGTGATTTCCAGAATCTTGAGGTGAACCTACTATCTCTATCAGAGATAATGGATATAGGTACACCATGTAGTCGTACGATTTCCCTAATGTATGTTCTCGTAAGTTTCTGCATCTTGTCGGTTTCTTTGATTGGCAGTAAGTGTGCAGACTTGGTCAATCTATCAACGATGACCCATATGGTATCAAGTCCACCCGTTGTCTTCGGCAACTTGGTTATGAAATCCATAGTGATCCGCTCCCACTTCCATTCTGGGATCTCTGGTTGTTGCAGTAAACCAGAGGGCTTCTGGTACTCGACCTTTACCTTTGCGCAAGTACGGCATTTACTTACGAAGGTAGCAATCTCTACTTTCATATTAGGCCACCAGTATAGCTTTTTAAGATCCAGATACATCTTATCTGAACCTGGGTGGACGGAATACTGAGTGTTGTGCGCCTCGGTCATGACTAAGTCTCGGAAACCACCGTGTTTCAGTGTCCAGATCCGGTCCATGAAGTATAAGGCTCCGTCACCCTTGGCTTCAAAATTCTTGTCCATTCCTCTGCGGGATTCACTCGTCACATTTTCAGGTTTCATGGCTTCAAGTTGGGCCGCCTGAATTTGGTTAGATAAGTGTGAACGAATGGTTATTGACAATGATTTGACTTTGCGACCAGAATATTCTTTCCGACTCAAGGCGTCTGCTACTACGTTGGCTTTACCCGGATGATAACGAATATCGCATTCGTAATCACTGAGTAGCTTGACCCACCGTCGTTGTCTCATGTTAAGCTCCTTCTGATCGAATATGTGTTGTAAACTCTTGTGGTCGGTAATGATAGTGCTCTTCGTTCCATACAAGTAATGTCTCCAGATCTTTAGAGCAAACACCACTGTTTGGAGGCGTAGGCGATGACCATACCTCGCTGCATCAGAACACACCCGAGCCCTTGGTTCGATGCATCGTAATAGACTACGAAGTCTTCTATCCCTTCGGGGAGAGATAGTATTGGCGCGGTGCACAAGGCTCGCTTGAGCGTTTGGAACACTCTCTCTTGTTTCTCTTCCCAGTCAAAGGCGACGCCTTTCTGGATCAGAGTTGTAAGAGGTTTCTCAATTCGGGAGAAGTTCTGAATTAATCTGCGGTAGTAGCCAGCGAGACCTAGAAATTGACGAATTTCTGTCGGCGTCTTGGGTGCTGACCAGTTCTTAATGGCTTTAATTTTGGATGGGTCCACGTGGATTCCCTCTTCGCTTACCACATGTCCTAAGAATTCGACTCTTCGGATCCAAAATTCACATTTCAAGAACTTCACATAAAGTTTCTCCATTCGTAAAGTTTCTAAAACTAGTCGTAGGTGATCGCCATGCTCTTCCTTACTTCGGGAGTAGATCAGGATGTCATCAATGAAAACGATGATGAACTGATCCAAGTAAGGTCGGCATTGATGGGTTTTGAGCATTCTAACACTTCCTAAGTGTACATGCAACCCTAATAACCTTGGATCTATGTTTGTCTAATTATCATGCAAAGTTGAATTCCAAGGTTATATTCCTATCTAGTATACATGGGGAACAATTTTAACATAAAGTATAGATAGAATAACTTACCTTGTTGTTGTTTGTGTTCCTTGAAACCTTGTGAGCCTAGCACCCCAAGTGTGATGCCTCAAATGCTTCACACAACACCAAATGCTCTTGGAAGAACTTATGAGAGAACACACACTTCTCAAAATCGGCCAAGCCCTCTTGTTTCTTAGTGTAGCCGATTTTAGGTGGAGAACATGTTACTTATATAGTGTTGACACATCTAGGGTTAAACCCTAATGTGTCATGACTCTTCATTTCCATGACCCATGGGTTTGTAACTCCCATGGAGCATCCATGGAGCATCCTATGGGTGGAACCCAACTTGATAGTCCATGGAGCCTTTTAGCCCACTATACAAGATATGGATGATTTACATAATCAACCCATATATTTAATTAGTTATCTTTTGATCACTTAATTAATTCTAAATTAATTCTTGATCAAACTAATCAAATAATATTATTAATATATTAGAACTTATAATATATTAATAATCTCCAAGTGTTATTTCTCTCATTTAGTCTATCCAATTGCATGGTGCCATGCAACCCAAATGGACCATGCCGGGTCGGGTCAAGTACATACCAGAAATAGTTATGGACTTAGACACCTTATCCAACAGTCTCCCACTTGGATAAGTCTAATAACTATTACTGCAAGTATGACTTCAGGAACCGATCGGCAATCGTAGCTCTTTACAAGGTTTCTCGAAACTGAGAAGATGATGGTACACCATTTAAGATAAGTGATCATATAATCCTCTGTTCTAGATATCAGTCGGACAAATACATGGAACAATGTCTTACTTATTATCCAACAATTTGTTTCCCGATTTCCGATTTGTTTGACAAAGAACTTCATTGAACACATCAATTTAGTTCTGACCGGGCCCGGTACATAGGTCAAAACAAAATCATCGAGGGGCCCAGATATCAGCTTCTAATCCAAGAAGGAACAAATAAACTTCGACTCATATGTTTGTTCTACTACTCATTGAATTACACACAAGAGCGCGATTTATAACATCGAGTTACCAATGCATTTTTCATACAATCAATGCATAACCAACTTGTAAGTAACAAATCATATCTCTAGGTTTAAAGACTTATATGATATTACCGTCACACGATCACTCGAGATAGAATTCCATGAAGTGATTCCAGTGAGCGTGGGTTGAGTCCAATGCTCAGAACTTATGAGCACTCATGATTGTTGTAGCCTTGTCCAAGACCTCTACAACCAAACATGACAGTCTTGATTCATACCTACTTCCGACATATGACCGACTGTGGAGGTTTGAATAATATGTTATACCAAACAAAATTATTCTGGAAGTCAAAACATGCAAAAGAAATATAGTAAACGATCAACAAGAGATAGCAACACTTTACTCATAAATAAAACACTTTTATTCATCATCAAATGTCAATTACACTTTACAAATTTCGAGGTTATCTGACTACTAAATCTAATATCATCCTTCAGCCCTATGCTCCGAGCATGCTGGAGATGCTTAACCCGAGTCAGTCCCTTCGTGAGGGGATCTGCCGGATTCTCATCTGATGATACCCTCTTTTCCACGAGGAGTCCTTCTTCGATCCGATGTCTAATGAAATGGTATTTTCTGTCGATGTGTCTGGATCTCCCGTGATCCCTTGGTTCCTTGGCTAAGGCAACAGAACTTTCACTATCACAGAAAATTTCCATTGGCTCTTTAATAGCTGGTACAACTCCAAGGTCTCCAATGAAGTTCCTCAGCCATAACGCCTCCTTTGCCGCCTCGCTAGCTGCAATATACTCTGATTCACAAGTAGAATCTGCCACTGTCTCTTGCTTGGAACTCTTCCAAGAAATTGCTCCTCCATTTAGGGTAAAGACCCAGCCCGACTGAGAGCGGAAGTTATCCCTATCAGTCTGGAAGCTAGCATCACTATACCCTACAACTCTCAAGTCATTACTCCCACCGAGGGTAAGGACCCAGTCCTTAGTCCTTCGTAGGTACTTGAGAATATTCTTTACCGCAGTCCAGTGTGCCTTGCCAGGGTTCTCCTGAAACCTGCTAACCATGCTCAGGGAAAAAGCTACATCAGGTCGAGTACACGTCATAGCATACATGATCGATCCTACAACCGAAGCATAAGGTACTCGACTCATTTGTGCTATCTCAGCCTCAGTGCTAGGGCTTTGTGTCTTACTCAGTTTGGCGTTACTCTGGATGGGAAACTCTCCTTTCTTGGAGTCTTGCATTCTGAATCTCTTCAGAACCTTCTCCAAGTAGGTACTTTGACTAAGTCCAATTAGTCTTTTACTCCGATCTCTCAAAATCCTTATCCCCAAAATATAGGCAGCTTCACCAAGGTCCTTCATAGCGAAACACTTTCCAAGCCAGGACTTTACTTCCTGCAGGGTTGGAATGTCGTTTCCTATGAGTAGTATGTCATCCACATACAATACCAAAAAGCTAACTATACTCCCACTAGCCTTGACATATACACAAGATTCATCTTCACTCCTAGAAAATCCAAATTCCTTGACCTTTTCATCAAAGCAAAGATTCCATCTGCGAGGTGCTTGCTTTAATCCATAAATGGATTTCTCAAGCTTACACACTCTATTAGGGTACTTGTTGCTGAAAAAACCCTCTGGCTGACTCATGTAAACATCTTCAGCCAACTTTCCATTAAGGAAAGCGGTTTTGACATCGATTTGCCAAATTTCATAGTCATGAAATGCGGCTATGGCTAACAGAACCCGAATAGACTTAATCTTGGCTACCGGAGAAAAGGTCTCATCATAATCCACTCCAGAAATTTGAGAGAAGCCCTTTGCAACCAGTCTAGCCTTATAAGTGTGTACTTTACCATCCATGTCGGTCTTCTTCTTGAAGACCCATTTGCACCCTACAGTCTTTCGACCTGGTACATTCTCAACCAAGTTCCAAACTTGATTGTCATACATGGATTGTATCTCGCTATCCATAGCCTCTTTCCATTTAGCAGACTCGGGGCCTGCCATGGCTTCCTCGTAGCTGTTAGGGTCATCTTGACTTACTAGTGTCCCATCACTAATAAGTGTCTCACCTTCTGCAGTAATATAGAATCCATAGTAATGCTCAGGTGCACTCCTAACTCTCGTGGAATGCCTCAGAGGTACAGATTCGTCAATTGGCTCAACAGGAGTTTCCTCCTCAAGTTGAGGGCTAGAGTTTGAAGTTCCTTCACCACTTGACTCTTGAATTTCTTCAAGATCAACTTGCCTCCCACTGTCTCCTTGGCTTATAAACTCTCTTTCTCGAAAGACTCCTCTTCTTGCTACAAAGACCACATTGTTACTAGGTCTGTAGAAGAGGTAACCAAAGGATTGTTGTGGGTAGTCGATGAAAATACACCTCTCGCTTCGGGGTTCGAGCTTATCGTGAGTCTCGCGTCTCACGAAAGCCTCGCAACCCCAAATCTTGATGTGGTCTAGTTTAGGTACTTTACCAGTCCACATCCCGTGAGGAGTTTTGGCAACTTTCTTTGTAGGGACTAGATTAAGGATATGGGCGGCAGTCTCTAAGGCATACCCCCAGAATGAGATTGGTAGCGAAGCTCGACTCATCATGGAACGAACCATGTCCAACAAGGTTCGATTACGCCTCTCAGCCACACCATTCAACTGTGGTGTCCTGGGAGGTGTCAATTGTGAGACAATCCCACATTCCCTTAGATACTCGAGGAACTCTGAACTAAGATACTCACCACCCCGATCGGATCGAAGCATCTTAATGTTCCTACCCAATTGATTCTTGACTTCCTGTTTAAATTCCTTAAACTTCTCGAAAGTCTCTGACTTATGCTTGATTAAGTAGACATATCCATATCTACTGTAATCATCAGTAAAAGTCAAATAATAACGATTAGCATCCCTTGTGGCATGTTTGAATGGTCCACACACATCCGTGTGTATAAGATCCAACAAACCTTCACCCCTTTCACAGGAGCCTGTGAAGGGTGACTTTGTCATTTTTCCAAGTAAGCATGATTCGCAACTGTCATTTGACTTTAAGTCAAACGACTCCAAGACTCCATCGTTTTGGAGTTGGCCTATGCGTTTCTTGCTTATATGTCCAAGACAACAATGCCATAATGATGCTTTATCCAAGTTATTATTATTAGTAGAATCAATACACAAAACATTATTTCCTAAGTTATCTACAACAGATACAGCTTCATACACACCATCACAAGGTAATGCTTTAAAATAAAGTACATTATTAAAGAAAGCATTAATCGAACCAACTTCATTATCAAACGAAAAGGTGAAACCTTGTTTGTACAATGCATGAAAGGAAATAATATTTCTTGCCATTTCTGGCGAATAACAACATTTATTCAAATCTAAATTTAACCCACTACTTAGCGATAAAGTATAAACTCCAATCTTGGTGACAGGTGTAACTTTCCTATTCCCCATGATTAAGTTTATTCTTCCTTGCTCCACATTCTCACTTCTTCCTAGTCCCTGCAAGTCACAACAAATATGAATACCACAACCGGTATCAAGGACCCAAGATTTCGAATGGGGTGAGTTATTAGAAATGATAGTGTAAATACCTGCATGGTTGGGTTTGACTTTCCCATCCTTCACATCCTGCTGGTACTTTGGGCAGTTCCGCTTCCAATGAGCTTTTTCATGGCAATAGAAGCATTCAACCTCTTTTGGGTCAGAAGAAGGAGTAATGAAACCTTTCTTGGTTCCACTTGAAGAAGAGCCATCAAGGGTCCGAGCCTTGGTACCCTTCGAAGATCTCTTTCTCTTCCTCCCTCAACTTTGCCCGATTGCCAAGACCGGAGTTGAGTCTGGAGTAGGAGTGATAGAAACCGACTTCCCCTAAAGACCTATTTCTGCGGTCTTGAGAAGTCCCTGAAGTTTGCTGAGGGTGACCTCTTCCTTGTTCATGTGATATGTCATGCGGAATTGATCATAGCACGATGGTAAGGAGTGCAAAATGATATCTATTGCAAGCTCCTCAGGGAAGTTCACATTGAGCTTCAGCAAACGATCCACATACCTTTGCATTTTCTGCATGTGGCTCGTGACGGACTCTCCGTCCTTCATCATGGTTGTTATCATGGAGCAGATGACTTCGTCCCTCTCTTGTCGTGCACTTTGATGGTATCTTTCCATCAAATCTTGGTGCATTTCATAAGGGTAGAAATCTTCATAAGACTTTTGGAGTTCAGCTGTCATGGTGGCCAACATGATGCAAGCCACCTTGGTTGCATCTCTTTCATGAGTATGAAAGTCAGCGATCTCCTGTGGAGTTGCAGTGGACTCATCAATTTCCTTAAGCTCCTTATCAAGGACATATTCTTTGTCCTCGTAGCGGGTAATCATCCTGATGTTTCTGATCCATTTATTGAAGTTGGATCCATCAAAGGTGACTTTCCCACACAAACTCATAAGAGTAAAGGAGCCATTAGGATTCGAGCCAGAAGCATTATTTGAAGACATCTGAAAGAGAAGAACAAGTTTACTATAGATTTAAGGGAGTCCTTAATAAAACACCCAAATGTAATATTAAGGCTAGGATCCAATCACAATATAATATAACTTAGAAGAGGTATGTCGTAATCTAAGCTATACCATATTTGAAAGGTAGGTGAATGACGATTCACCAATTTCCACTGTGAAAACCGAAATATTAGATATTTAGTTTTTATTGGTTTTAGAAATTCCTAGATTCTTTGAGATCCAATGAACTTTTCAAAGGCATTTTTCAATCTCGAGAGTGCCCTCCATGTTTTGTGACTGGGATACCGAGGATCACAAAACGAGGTGTGAAGTAACCATGCAAATCACTTGGTACCCTTAAAGTTTATCACTCAATCGATGTTCCTGTAAACCACACACGCTCCACCGATACTATAATAAACCTTAAGTCACCCTTTACCTACCTTGTTAAGTCCAAGTTAGTGTGTCGATTAACCACACACGCTCCACCAACGACTTAGACAAAGTGTAAAGTGTAATTTCATGGATTAGCACCTTATTCACATTTTCCTAAAGTAAATAAGATTGGGAATTTAATAAACATTTAGTTACTTTATTATATTCATCATACTTTGAATGAGAATTTATAAGTCCTTGTCTTACCCGTTCGGCTAACGACCCTCCACCAGTCAAGCAAGCGGTGGGTGAGAATATACACCCATTAAGTCACCATTTTATAGGCAACAACCTTATACCCACCTTATAGACCGGCTTCGTGAATGAGGCGTACTAGCGGTAAGACGACTTTATTCTTATACATATATATATAATTATTAAATCATCATAATATAAGTATAAGGGTTGAATTTTAACTTTTAAAATTCTAGGGGTTGGAACTTAAAGTTTTAACTTAACTTTACTTGTTCCAAAACTTGAGGGAAGTTTTGTAACTTTCAAAACTTTTCATTTCTTGTAACTTATGAGTTTAATAGAGTAATAAAATGAAGACTCTTCATTTTTCTAACTCTTGTATTTGTTTTAATGGTTTTAACTAAAGTGTGACTCTTGGTTTTCCATAACTTAAGGATAAGTTATGGACTCCATTAAAACACATTATGATCAAGAATTAATCTACCACATAGGTTACAAATAATTCCTATGATCATCTAAAACATCATAAGAACAAGAACTTGAATATGAACACAATCAAAAATTACATTTAAAACTTTGTAATTTTGATAACTAGTTGTTGTAAATGAATTAGCAAAGACATTACACCACCAAAAACAAGTTTTCAATTACCAAAACAGTTTAGGGTAATGTTTCTAATTCATTTCCAGCAACTGAATCGAAATTCTGCAATCAATCGACCCTACTCGCCGAGTGCATGAACTGACTCGCCGAGTTGGTTGAAGATACTCATGAACTCGACGAGTCCCCCCTATAGACTCGACGAGTCCATTCGCAGACAGCAAGATTTTCGATTCTTTTTTCAACTTTTAAGCACAAAGAAGAGCAAACAAGCCTAGGCTCTGATACCACTGATGGGTTTTGAGCATTCTAACACTTCCTAAGTGTACATGCAACCCTAATAACCTTGGATCTATGTTTGTCTAATTATCATGCAAAGTTGAATTCCAAGGTTATATTCCTATCTAGCATACATGGGGAACAATTTTAACATAAAGTATAGATAGAATAACTTACCTTGTTGTTGTTTGTGTTCCTTGAAACCTTGTGAGCCTAGCACCCCAAGTGTGATGCCTCAAATGCTTCACACAACACCAAATGCTCTTGGAAGAACTTATGAGAGAACACACACTTCTCAAAATCGGCCAAGCCCTCTTGTTTCTTAGTGTAGCCGATTTTAGGTGGAGAACATGTTACTTATATAGTGTTGACACATCTAGGGTTAAACCCTAATGTGTCATGACTCTTCATTTCCATGACCCATGGGTTTGTAACTCCCATGGAGCATCCATGGAGCATCCTATGGGTGGAACCCAACTTGATAGTCCATGGAGCCTTTTAGCCCACTATACAAGATATGGATGATTTACATAATCAACCCATATATTTAATTAGTTATCTTTTGATCACTTAATTAATTCTAAATTAATTCTTGATCAAACTAATCAAATAATATTATTAATATATTAGAACTTATAATATATTAATAATCTCCAAGTGTTATTTCTCTCATTTAGTCTATCCAATTGCATGGTGCCATGCAACCCAAATGGACCATGCCGGGTCGGGTCAAGTACATACCAGAAATAGTTATGGACTTAGATACCTTATCCAACAGGCATACTCTGTTCATCAGGTCCATGAAAACTGCTGGCGCATTGGTCAATCCGAATGGCATCACCACGAACTCATAGTGTCCGTAACGAGTTCGGAAGCCTGTCTTCGGGACATCCTCCTCGAGCACTCGTAACTGGTGATATCCGGATCTTAGATCAATTTTGGAAAAATAGTTCGCCCCTTGCAGTTGGTCAAATAGATCATCTATGCGAGGCAGAGGGTAACGATTTTTGACCGTCATTTTGTTGAGTTCTCTGTAGTCGATACACATACGGAATGATCCTTCTTTCTTCTTAACGAACAAGACCGGTGCTCCCCACGGTGAGAAGCTTGGTCTTATGAAGCCCTTGTTGAGTAGTTCGTTAAGTTGACCAGATAATTCTTGCATCTCTGATGGTGCTAAGCGGTAGGGCGACTTGGCTACTGGGGTAGCTCCTGGGACTAAGTCGATTCTGAACTCGACCTGTCGTTGCGGAGGTAATCCAGGTAGTTCTTCTGGGAAAATGTCGGGGAAGTCGCTCACTACTGGAATGTTCTTGAGTTCTTTCGTTTCGAGGTTCGTGTCGACGACGTGAGCAAGGAATGCATGGTATTCTTTGCGTAGGTATTTCTGTGCTTGAATACTGGATATAATGCGAAGACTCGCACCAGGTTTGTCGCTGTAGACTATAAGAGTTTCGTTAGACGGAAGGTTTAGTCGGACTGCTTTCTCGAAGCACATGATGTCGGCGCGATGAAGACTCAACCAATCCATGCTGATGATAACGTCGAAGCTTTTTATTGAGACCGGCATGAGGTCAATTGGGAATGAATGGTTATCTAGGGTTAGGATACATCCTAAGTATATGCTACTGGTGTTTTCTGTTTTTCCATTAGCCATTTCTACTGTGAATTGTTCTTTAAGTGCGTGTGGTTGTTGTTTAAGCATGCGAGCAGATTTGTGGTTCACGAAGCTTCGCTCCGCTCCACTATCGAACAGAATGCATGCATAGGAGTTATCGAGGAGGAACGTACCAGTCACCACTCTCGGGTCAGCAACTGCTTCCCCGTGGCCTATAGCCAGTACCCTGCCTGCTCCTCCAACATTTCTCGCTTTGGGGTAGTCCCTCTTATAGTGGCCTATTTCGCCACATCCATAGCAAGTTGGGCTCGCGCCAGAGCCAGGAACTTGTGTGATCGGTTGTGCTGGGAATTTACAGAAACGGACGGTGTGTCCTTTCCTGTTGCAGTTAGAGCACTGCATTTCACGGCAGGGGTCGTTGTGGTGGAAGTTGAATTTGTTGCACTTCGGCAAACTTCCAGCATACTGCTTCATCAGAACAGTAGTAGCAGCAGGGGTTACCATGGCATGTACTACCACAATTTGCTGCTTCTTGGCAGCTCGCTGCCTCCTCTTGTCATCCCAGAACTTCCGCTTGGTGTCAGCGGGTTTGGAGGGTTCTGAGATGGTTAGGGTTGTTGTGGTTGCAGGGGTTTTGACACCATGGTCAATGAGTCGCTGTGCCAGTCGCTTGGCACTATCGAAGGTAGTGGGGTTTGATGATAGTACATTCCCCTGATACGGAGGAACTAGCCCCCATATGTACCTTTCAATCTTCTTCCCTTCAGTGGGAACCATATTAGGGCAGAGGGCCACCAGTTCGCTAAATCTGGCGGTGTAAGCAACAATGCTGGTGCCCTTCATGGTCAGGCTCCAAAGCTCCTATTCTAGTTTCTAGATCTCACCCCTCGGGCAGTATTCCTCAATCATGAGGTCTTTCAACGTATCCTAGCCTATATCGTTGGCCACGACGAGAGTTAGAGATTTAACGTGGCCGTTCCACCACGTCAGTGCCTTCCCTTCGAAGGTGCATGCAACATATTTGAATTTGCTCGCAGCAGGGCAAGAACAAATTTCGAAGACTGATTCAGTATTCTCGAACCATTGTGAGAGAGCAATGACTCCGTCGGTCCCATGAAAGGAGCTCGGCTTACAGTTGGTGAAATCCTTGTAAGAGCACTCTCTCGAGCGCACAGGAGTTTCAATCGGAATGGAGTTAACCGGGGTTCCACCTCTGCTGGCATCAGTAGAGTGATACTGTGCCATGGCAGTTGCCACTGCTCCAGCTATGACATCATTTAGGGTTGCTGTATCGATGACCGGAGGTGGTGGAGGTGGTGTAGGTGTAGGGTTATTCCGGGTAGATTTGCGAGGAGGCATCTTTCAGCTATAACTTTATAAAGATGAGAAAAGTGGTAAGAATCAATTTGTAAGTAATGTGCGAATGACACTGGACTAACTAACCATAGCCCAACAATTGAATGAGTGTTTGAGATCATAACCAGAAAGATGTGTAGGAAAACCCAAATGTAAGGATTCTTCCCACAGAGTAGGCAGTTGTCAATAATACTGGTATTACTGATGTAATGAGTTCAATGAAAGTTGACCTAACAGTAGGTCTTACATCATACCATACGAAAAGTTTGACAGTTCTTAGATTCCTAATTAGAGTACTGATAGTTAGGAATATTTTACAGATAAGTGCTACTTAGAGCACGGATGTTAAAGGCTAATCCTTAACCCAAAAGATAATGATGTACTAGACATCATCTAATGGCGATGAGTATTCCTCGGGAGAACCCTGAGGTCTCTCATTTGACGTACCACCTCTTGAAGGTGTCGTTCATGTGCCCTTTGACGAGCTCGAAGTTCCATGACTTCTGCTTGAGAGGAAACCAGATGTTGCTGTAGGGTTTCATTGGTTCTCCGGGTCCGTTCCATGTCTTCTTCTAGACGGAGAATGCGGACTGTGTTGACACCCGAGTTGGCATCAATCTCCACGACCCGGTCGATGGCTGCTCGACCTTGGTCGACATTACGAGCTATTCTACGGATAATGACAGGTAGAGCTCGGTCAGCAGAGCCACCATCGCTGACATTGTAAAAGGTTCGGTCTCCAAAGTATGGTAAGGGTTGACCCTGTTCGTCGCTCCAGTGATTCAAGTTATCTACCCACAAGGGAGTGGGACCTAGAAAAGCTGGTCGAGGGTTGTTGTTCGGGGCTTGACCTACTGGAGGTAGGTTGTTGACTTCGGGCTCAGAGTCTGATCCATCCGAGAAGCCTTCAAGTTGATGATCTTCCAACAGGATTTGGTGTTCATCGTCAGACTCTGCTTCGAGCCATCCTGTGTTGCCTTCATTTGGAAAGTACGGGTCGCCGTGATGGAATCCAACCATTTAAATCTACGCGAGAAGAGAGGTATAAGGATATAGTATATATGTAGTTAGTAGTGCAAAATACACCTATAGTATTTTAAGTTTAAGTTCTACTGATCTTCTTGTGGTATTGTTGGTAAGTTTTTAGACTTGTTAACACATCACAACCATTCTAGGGCATATGCTAATCACTCCTCGGACCAGCATAGTTGATCAGGCTATGCCATTCCCAGGACTGACCATATATCCCCGAGCTTACCTGTGATATTTAACAATCGTAATACTTTTGTTGTTGTCGTTGTGAAACTGGTTTTAGTATGAATGTAGACTAGTATACTTAATTAAATATTTTAGTATTTTAAGTATAGACTCTTGGTCAGAGTGTTTTAATCCCAAATGGGTTTATAGTTTAGTACATCTTTTATGGGTTGATATACTTGATTCACTATAAACAATGCTCTGATACCAATCTATCACACCCCAAAACCAAGAACGGCGGAAACGTTCTGGGGCGGAGGACGTCATGTAAGTATCACAACACAGTAAATGTAAATAAGCAAACAACATCATCCATTGCATTAAATATATAATTTTAATACAAGCGTGTTCTGTACAGTATAGACACCAAAAATAATGTATATCAAAATAACAAGATGAGTCTTAAATGCGCTCCATCTTCTCAAAAGCTGGCCTCGGTACCTGTCTACTGATGACCTGAGAATACAAGTTATTTTGAAAGAGTTTATCAGCATTAAGCTGGTGAGTTCATAAGTATTTTAGTGTCGGTATTTTTCATCCAAAATGTTTGAACATGTATCAAGTATAAGTTTGTAAAATGTATGTAAAGGTTTGCAATTGTTTGTAAAAGTTTGAATCTCTCAGAAAAACCTATATTTTCTATTAAAGTAGCTTTCTACCAAGGCTTAACTGTTTTGTATGCTCACTTAATGTAAAAGTGTGTAATTTCCCAAGTGTAACAAAATATATAATGGGTATCACTAAAATATGTAATGGGTAAATCATTGTAGTACTGTAGCCTTGTATTATAAGAACTATTGTTGTACTAATTACCTTAAACCGGATTTATATTAAGGCATTATGTGATAAATTGCACCATACTATCGACTAGTAACAACGACATAATGAATGGTCGTAATAACGGAATGACGTTTGGCACCCGCATACCTGCAGGTCCGGCTGTAGCTAGCAGCAAGGTGTAGGATTGTCAATCCAGTATAGATCTATACGCAAACTCACGCTCTCCCTCCAAGAGAATTCTGGCTACAACTCGAGCCATGACATTTAAGTCATGCTCCGATTTAAATCACAATAATTAAAGTATTCATGTATATGTAATGTTTCTTGTTCTAGTATAATTCTATATGTATTGTTTCTAGTATAGTTGTATATGGATTGTTTCTAGCATCGTTGTATATGTATTGTTTCTAGCATTTTTGTATATGTATTGTTTCTAGCATCATTGTATATGTATTGTTTCTAGCATCATTGTATATGTATTGTTTCTAGCATCATTGTATATGTATTGTATTACCCCGATGGTAACTAGCTATCGATGTACTGGTAAATATGAATATGGAAGTACTTTTTATGTCTATACATGTATCTATGATATATAACTAATATGGAAACGACCCTCGGATGGTCACCCGAAATCCCACCAGACCACATCTCAGTGCGCAAAAAGGAAATAGGGCGGATGGCCTTCCTAAGCCCTTTAAACATTACTTATATATATACATATATGGGCATGCAATTTATAAGAAGTAAAACAAAGTTTAATAAAAGTATTTGATAAGTAAAAAGAGTTTGTAAAACATTTGAAGTGAAACAGTTTGATAAACAATTGAACAGTGATAAAATCATAGGTTTTCTAGTTATTAATCACATGTGATTAATGCAATCACATGTGATTAATGTAATAACTATAAGTATTTGACTTGTATCCCCCCCATAAAGTATTTAAAACATTTAAAACATTTCAAAGGTTGATTAAAGGGGTATGAACTCACTTGTGGTTAGTAGATTGGATTGATGTATCGGGTACCGTGCTAGGTGGCAAACGGAGACTTATTCACACGTTCGAGCCTAGTTATCATATAATGAGCATATAATGAGCCTAGTTATCCTATAACTTGTGTTTCTTGAACAATTTCTAGCCTCTAATGATCATACACTAAGTCCTTAACTAGTTGCTTAACAAGAAAATGGGACTAGGTAGCCTTTAGGCTTCGTTTTGGAGTTTACTCCCCAAGAACGTTCTTGGGCGGTAAACTCTCGGATCTTGCAGTTTAGACATGTAATTGATGTTATAAAGCATATAACAAGTATTGAAACACATTTAGGAAAGTAGACTCACAATCCGGAATGAAAACCGGAAGATCCATCAGAGAGAATTGGCTTTTCTCTACTTGGAATTGTGAATAATGAATTAATTAAATTCAGAAATCTATTTATAGTCCTGGAATATTTTGACAGAAAATATTTTTATTCCGAATGTCGGACTATAACATTATGAAACTTACAATGTTCAAGTTTCACAATTACAAGAGCATCCACTCTCCTGATATATCCAGAAACGTAAACCCTAATGTACACAAACTTGTTCGGACAAGTCTGAAAATCACTGAAACTGGACTAGCTTCTATTGAATAGATAATGTTTGTACAAATGGAAATTTCGGGTTGTCACATATATATATATATATATATATATATATATATATATATATATATATATATATATATGTATATATATATGTGTATATATATATATATATATGTATATGTATATATATATATATATATATATATATATATATATATATATATATATATATATATATATATATGCATTGTATGGATAATATTTTTGCGCAAGTTTTGAACATAAAAGAAAGAAAAAAAAAAGAGGTTTTGATTTATTTATTTATTTTAAATATCCTTACAATGGCATTTGTGAAAAATTGTTGTTTATATGTTTCCATTGATACCAATATTGGAAAACGGATTTGATTATTTCATTTGTGGTAGTGTCATAATTTACCTAATAAAGAAAGATTGTCATTACCCAAGTTTCAGTTGGATAGAAATTTGGAATCATTGTCTGATGAATGAGAATTTTACATTTATGGGAAATTAAGACTAATTCCTTGTTCACATGTACATGTGAGACAAGTGAACAACTAAAAGATCGGGTACATTAGTTTGCGCGCAGGTCAGGTCCACCACAAATGTTAATATTATTCGTTATGATTTACTAAAGTTTAGTAAATATGGTTACACTTACAAGTTTAAGTATAATTCTGGATCATTGGAAAAGTTTCAATGATAGACAGAATGAATAAGAAGAATCAGATTAGGCAGATGTAACAACGTAATTTTTTTCAAAACAAATTTTCATTTTCAAACATAATTTATATCTCATAAAACGATCACAAACTCAAATTTTAACTCAGTAAAACACATCCTAGAATCTCAATACATAAAACTCCACCAGTATGTACAGATCATGCCGGCTCCTTCCCGTGATCCTCGCTAGTACCTGAAGCACATAACACATAACACGGTTAGCATAAATGCTTAGTGAGTTCCCTAAAATACCACATACAACACATAAGCCACTCGAGGCTATAATCGATATGACCCTCCGGTCAATGTGTCTCAGTGCGACGCTCCAGTCCTTTAGATCATTGGACCCTCCGGTCTGGTCTAACTCGTTGGACCCTCTGGTTCTGTCTAGCTCGTTGGACCCTCCGGTCCGGTCTAAATCGTTGGACCCTCCGGTCCGGTCTGATCGAGGACCCACTGGCCTCATGAGTCGTTGGACCCTCTTTTCCGGTCTATATAACACAAAGCATACATATAACACATTGCAAATGTTCACAACATACACATACACATAAGACCCTCCGGTCTGCACATAGATACACTTCTAGGTAACGTATAGTTAGAAGACTCACCTCGTAAGATTTCTAGAAAACTGTTGTGCTCGAATCCCCAATCTAGCCCATGCCTATCAAATGATAACATCTCAAATCTATAGTCTCTTTATGTTCTCATCTCTATAGGATGGGTAGAAGACCATTCTACCCCTCCATGGGCTCTCTTGGACCAGTTGACCAAAACCCTAAGGTCCATGGAAGTCAACTTCAGTCAACTGTCCTTCTTTGACCTGACTTGTCGAGTGTATTCGAGTGACATTGTGAGTCCAGAACCATTTTCAGAATCATCCTAAGGCCTCACTCAACTCATCGAGTTAACCTCTTAACTCACCGGGTTACCACTGGTCACGAATCGCGGGGCAACCAGACTCGACTCGTCGAGTCCTCTCATGAACTCAGCGAGAGTCCTCCATGGCAACACTTATTTGTCCTCCTGAGGTCATATCTGTTTCTCTAAATTTTAGATCTGGCCTTCTAACACCCAAAGGCACTACATAAAGCTGGATGATTGGGACACTCTGGACCTCCTAAGCTCCATATCTAAGGTCTATTCCATATTGGGACTTCTCATGCTTCTTATTCCAACTCAAGAAAGGATAAAGAAACCCTTGATTAAAAAAGCCTACACAATAAAGAAGAAAAGGCCGAATTGCTAACTCAATGTGGTGTTTCCTTGCTTGAAAGTCACAAAACAATAACCTCCCTTGGTCCTTCTTACTGGATCACTTCTCCTCCTTAGCAAAATCACAACAAATGGCTCAATATGGCTGTCTCTCTCTCTCTCTCTCTCTCTCTCTCTCTCACTTCACACACTCAATATGCTTGGGTTATTTTCTCTGGGAACGGTGGCTGGAAATGAAGGCCATAAGGATCCTTAAATAAAGCACAGTCCCAAGGATTTAGGGTTTCTGCCAACAGCACAGACTCATTGAGTCCACTCATTAATCCGAGTCATCATTCACGGTCCTACTCGTCGAGTCCACTCAATAATCCTAGTCATGGGCTAGCACATTAGCCTTGCACGGGTGGTACATGATCTCACCATCATAATCCTTTACCACATCTAACCATCTCCTCTGGCGCATATTCAAGTTGGGTTGATCCATTAGATACTTCAAACTCTTGTGGTGTATGTATATGGTACACCGAACCCCATAAAAATAATGGCACCGTATCTTGAGGGCGAACACCACTGCCCGCAACTCCAAATTGTGGGTGGGGTACCTCGTCTCATGACGCTTCAGTTGCCTCGATGCATATGCTATCACATGTCCTCTCAACATAAGCACCACACACAGCCTCGATAGAGATGTATCTCAATACACCACAAAATCCTTCATTCCCTCCGGAAGAGCTAAAACAAGGGCTTCACATTACCTCTGGTGAAGAGTCTCAAACAAGGTCTGCTGCTCTGGACCCCATATAAAAGCCACACCCTTCCGGGTCAATCTAGTGAAGGGAACGACAATCTTGGAGAAATCCCTGATAAATCTCCGATAGTAGCCGGCCAACCCCAGAAAACTCATGATCTCAATGGGGGATCTTGACACCTCCCAACTCATCACAGCCTCAATCGTGGTCAGGTTAACCAATATCTCATTTTGGTTAACGAGGTGCACCAATAATTGGACCTATCATAACCAGAAATCAAACTTGGAGAATTTGTCATAAAGCCTCTCTGATCTAAATACTCCAAGGATCTCTCTCAGATGCTCCTCATGCTGCTCTCTAAATCACGAATACACTAGAGTATCGTCAATGAGCACAATCATTGATCGATCCAATGTCGGCATGCACACTCATTTCATAAGATCCATGAATGTAGCGGGTGCATTGGTGAACCCAAAAGGCATCACCACGAACTCGTAATGCCCATAACTAGTCCTAAATTTCGTCTTCGGGATATCCTCATCACGTACCCTCATCTGAGGATATTCCGACCTCAAGTCTATCTTGGAAAACTAAGATGCACCATGCAACTGATTGAACAGATCGTCGATCCTTAATAGTGGGTAACGGTTCTTGATTGTTAACTTGTTCAACTCCCGGTAATCAATGCACATCCGTTGTGAACCATCCTTTTTCTTGAAAAAAAGGATCGACGCTCCCCACGACGAGCTTCTCGGTCGGATGAATCCCTTGCCTAAAAGCTACTGAAGCTACAAGATTAACTCCTGCATCTCTGGTGGCACAAGGCGATAGGGTGACTTAGCAATAGGCGCTGCTCCTGGAATCAAATCAATATGGAACTCCACCTCCCTCTCCGGAGGCACACCAGGCAACACCTCGGGAAAAACATTCGGGAACTCACGCACTATTGGAACCTTATCGACAGAACTCAGCCTCTCTGTGGAAAATCGTGTATCCATCACATATGCTACAAACCCTCTACAGCCATGATGTAGACTCTAACTCGCTCTGGCAGCCGAGCAAAATGCCAACCCAAATTGGGTACCGTCACCATATACCATAAGTACTCCCCCACTAGGGTCTCGAATGGTCACCAACTGACGCTCGGAGTCGATAACAGCTCCAAATTGGCTCAGTCAGTCCACACCCACGATGACACAGACATCCCCATCACAATCGGTACCAAATCTATTGGGAACGCGTCACTAGAAATTTCGAGTACACATCCTCGAATCACATCAGTAGCATACACCACTCGCTCATTGGCTATAGAAACTCATAGAGGTTGACTCAATCCCTCCCGACGGATACTAATGTGCTGGCTAAACGCTGAAGACACAAAAGATCGGCTCGCACCCAATTCAAATAACACCAAAGCAGGCACATAATTCACAAGTAAAGTACATATGCATACCACAACATAAGCACAATATATCAAACTCAGTATAAGTAAACAAAAGAATACATACCAGCCACGACATCAGGCGATGCGCAAACCTCCTCCGCTGTCAATTTAAAGGCTCTCTCATGAGCCTTCGGTGCTTCAGCCTTCGTTGGCCAGGCCTTAGTAGTTCTAGCAGCAGGTACGGGTCCCTGTGCTGATCCGTGAAGTAGTTGTGGGTACTCGGCCTTCTGATGGCCAGTCTGGTTGCAGTGTAAGAAAACTGCGAACCCCTTCGGGCAATCCTTCGTGAAATTCGCTTCCTTTCCCCACTTGTTGCACATCCGCGCTCTGCACACTCCCTCATGGCCCTTGCTGCACTTCCCACAAGTGCGGCCCCTCGATCCTCCAGATCTCGAATCAGCGGGCTTTGCCCGCTTGGCTGCCAGCTAAGACTGAACCGTTTGCCTATCCCTCCTCTAAGACTTGGCCTCCTCCCATACCTGAGTCTCCAGCTCGATCTCCCTCTTCCGGGAATTTACCTAGAGCTCAGCAAATGTCCGGTATGTTGAGTTCACCACAAACTCACAAATATCGACTTATGTGTTCCTGCTTAGTAGACATGTGCTCAGGGCAAAAACAATGCCCTCTCATGAAACACTATGTCCCCTTCTTGAGGGATAAGAACTCCTGCACCAATCGTTCCCTCTCCACCGGGGAAACATACTCATCTCAAAACATGGTGGTGAACCTCTCCCAGGTCATTGTTGTAATATCTGCAAAAGTGAAATCAACCGTCACAAATTTCCACCAATCCTTCGGTCCTAAGCGATGTTGGCTCAAAGCGAACCGAACCCTCAGACGCTCCGGACAAGAACAGGTGTATAAGCATCCATCAATGTATGATATCCAGCTCATCATGGCTATCGGATCCTGAGTCCCATCAAACTCTGGTGGCTTCGTGTTGCTGAACTCTCGGTACAGCAAAGAGTCATCCCCATGTGGCCTCGTGGTAGCAACAGCTGTTGTGGCTGTAGCGGCTGCTGCCTCGGTAACAACAGCGTACCTCTCATCAAACGTCTCAATCAATGTGGTCTTGATAGACCCAAACATCTCTGGAATGGCGTCCCAGATTTCCGCAGCCATCTAGTCGTGAATTATTCGATGAATCTCCCCGTCGCTAACTTCGCTGCCCCTTGGTGTGTGGCGTGTCCCAACCATGATGTCTCTGAAACACATCACAAAAGAAATCCTAAGGATTCTTACTTGGACTGATCACCGATCTGGTGTTTCTAGTAGTACGGGCCCTATACTACCTTCCACGCTGCGTCAGTAATCACCCCATGTCCTCCTCCTCGGATCCCAGGTCACAAGTACTATATATCTCACTGAACACTGGCTACCCTCCAGTAGAGCACTCATAACTCCTCTCTGCTACCTAGTCACTCTCCAAGTATCTCATAATAGAAGTAATCTCCTAGGCTAAGGCATCACAAATAAGGCCACGCTAGTCCTAGATATGAATACCTAGCCTGCTCTAGCATGCATCACATATTATATAATATATCATAACATATAATGTAAGGGTATTTTGGGAAATCACCGTTCGGGCGCTGACTGATTATACACATTACTCCATTATTTTTTTCTCAAAATCTTTTACTCTTTTAGAAAAATTGTTTATTTTATGAAAATTTTCTCAAATCCTCAGTTTGAGTTCAGATATTCCCGAAGGTGCATCCGAATCCCTCAAACCAAGGCTCTAATACCAACTTGTAACGACGTAATTTTTTTTTCAAAACAACTTTTCATTTCCAAACATAATTAATATATCATAAATCATTCACAAACTCAAATGTTAACTCAGTAAAACATATCCCAAAATCTCAATACATAAAACTCCACCAGTATGTACAGATCATGTCGGCACCTTCCCGCGATCCTTGCTAGTACCTGAAACACATAACACATAACACAGTAAGCATAAATGGTTGGTGAGTTCCTTAAAATACCACATATATCACATAATCCACTCGAGGCTATAACTCCGTATCACCATATGGTCAAAGTGTCTCAGCGAGACCCTCCAGTCTCGTAGCTCGTTGAACCCTCTGGTCAGGTCTAGTTCGTTGGACCCTCCGGTCTAGTCTAAATTGTTGGACCCTCCGACCCAGTCTGATAGAGGACCCTCTAGCCTCGTAAGTCGTTGGACCCTCTTGTCCAGTCTATATAACACAAAGCATACATATAACACATTGCACATAATCACAACATACACATACACATAAGACCCTCCGGTCTGCACATAGATACCACTCTAGGTAACATATAGTTTGAAGACTCACCTCGTAAGATGTCTAGAAAACTCTTGTTCTCGAATCACCGATCTAGCCCCCGCCTATCAAATGATAACATCTCAAATCAATACTCTCTTTATGTTCTCATCTCTAAAGGATAGGTAGAAGACCATTCTACCCATCCATGGCCTCTCTTGAATCGGTTGACCAAAACCCTATGGTCCATGGAAGTCAACTCTAGTCAATTGTCCTTCTTTGACCAGACTTGTTGAGTGCATTCGAGTGACTCGGCGAGTTCAAACGTGTTCTCAGAATCCTCGTATGGCCTCACTCGACTCATCAATTTAACCTTTCAACACACCGGGTTACCACTGGTCATGAATCATGGGGCTACCCGACTCGACTCGTCGAGTCCTCTCATGAACTCGTCGAGTGTCCTCCATGGAAACAATCATTTGTCCTCCTAAGGTCACATATGTTTCTCTAACTTACAGATATGGGCTTCTAACACCCAAAACTCATGTCAATGTCCAATATTTTTTCTCATGCAACTCTCATATGGCTCTATTTGATGATTTACCTCTTAATATGACAACCAAGCTCCAAAACCCCTAAGGGCAAATTGCTACCTCCAAGTGGAGTCTCCTTGCTTGAAAGTCATAGAACAACAACCTCCCTTGGTCCTTCTTGCTGGATCACTTCTCCTCCTTAGCAAAATCACAAAAAATGGCTCAAGATGGCTCTCTCTCTCTCTCTCTCTCTCTCTCTCTCTGTCACTTCACACACACAATATGCTAGGGTTCTTTTCTCTGGGAAGGGTGGCCGAAATGAAGGCCATAAAGATCCTTGAATAAGGCACATGCCCAAGGATTTAGGGGCTCTGCCAATAGCACAGACTCGTCGAGTCCATTCGCCGACTCATCGAGTCCAATCATTAATCTGAGTCATCATTCGCGGTCCTACTCGAAGAGTTAGGGCATCAGCTCGTCGAGTCACTCCTCATAACTAAAAACAATAATTATATGATCATACCTGGGAATCCGGATGTTACAGCAGAAAGATAAAAGTTTCTCCAATCTAAAGAGATGGGAGAGTACTTGAGTATCTTGTTTTATGATTATCTTAGTGATTATAAAACCATATCACAATTGATCCTTTAAGGACACCTTAGTGCATTTGTTTGTCTAAGGAAAGGAATCACGAATTGTTGAAATGGTTAAATCAAAAGATAAATCATACTTTCTTCCAAAATCAAGTCTTAGAGTCATACTCTAAGATTGTAACTTGAGTGATATAATTTTAAGAAATGTTTATAACACTTATCAAATGTAGAGCAACATGTTTCTTACTCTTGTACATTTGGGATTGGTAGGTTGTGATGTTTTGGATAAGATAAAGACCAACTAAGACCAATTGTGTGAAGTGATAGTCTTGATAATTCTCACCAACTCTTGAATATTTGTTTTGTCAAGAAATGGTTCTTGACAAAGAGAATCTTATATGTCAAGAGGGCAGTAGGAGTCTTGAAGATCTTGAAAGAATTTCAAAAACTAATCAAGAGTGTTGTTAATCACTAGCCCACGACTTGAGGTTTGTAACCTACCGTGTTGACATTTTCTTGCTTTCCTGCCCATTCCAGTTAAAGTTGACTTTGCATATGAGTTCTATGAGTTCTTAATTGTTTGCATAACAACTTGGAAGCAATGGTAGACCCTTGTGCTACTAGGATGCACGAAATTAAGATTGAACAAGTTCAGTCCATATGAATTTGGATTTGTCACTAACCTTGTCTTCTGATTAAGGTTATGATAGATTCACATGCATATGAAAACTTAGACCATTAAAAAATCTAAGTGGCATAAGGTTTCTCGCCGATTCATGAAAATTATGGTAAGGAAACTCTTTCACTAAGAAGATTTTAAGTAGATAGCAATTGTGATATTTGCATTCTCAAAGTCGTTAGTGGAGCGTGTGTGGTTTACCTGCACCCTAATGGACTTGTGATAATGGCAAAAGATCTAAACATTATGATTACGACATCCATCTTCATAATTGTTTAAACACAAATGTAAGCGCTATAAGGAAAGGTGTATGTTTTTTATAAAGTCTTATCAAAGCAATCTCATATCAAAAATATGAACTTTGGTAAGAAAGCCAATAAAGTATTGATTTCTAGAAGTCCAGTTGATTTCTAGGTACATGTCAAAGGTAGTGGGAGCATAAGAGTTATGCTAGTAAGATAATAATCATTATGCTAGTGAGAGCATGATTATTATGTTAAGTGTTACAAGTTACCAATGTTAATTATAGAAAACAAAGTTTCAATTCGCTTTGAAAGGTTGTTTTGCTATAATTAAGGGAGAGGATTTTATACCTCATTTCAGTTCTACAAGCTTAGATTGAGATTTTAATCAACTTTAGTCAAGAATATATATATATATATATATATATATATATATATATATATATATATATATATATATATATATATATATGAATGTTATGCTGGAATGGTTCAACATAAGGAAATTCTATATATGTTGCGTTCTTAAAATTCGTTTATGACTACGACATCCCTCTTCATAGTTCGAATTTTGAAAACATGGCAAATAAAAAAAATTATAGCATAAATTGTGTCCCATATGCTTCAAGTATAGGATCGATCACATGTGCTATAATATTCATTCATTCTAAATTTTCCAAATGTCTGGGGGAATTGAGACGGGAAAATGTCTAGTATTGGATATGACTAAAATGATTAAGAAATTGTCGAGGACAATCTAAGGTTCACCAAATATTGGTTGCTCATGGACACTTGGAAGTATAAAGTAAGGACCATATTGACATATTCTAAAAAGGGGCAACTCTTGGCGATATGGAAATGTTTCCATAGGTGGAAATTATTCTTTAAATTTTTGTAAGGTTAGAGAAAACTTAATGCAAAGAAGGATGTTAAAAGGAATGTACTTTGAATGTGAGACTTCATTTCCATGGAATTTCTCTCCATTTGATTACTTTGTAATGTTTGTTGCCAAGTCTCTGTGACTTTTTTGCATATTCATATCAAGAGGATCATTGCATATAAGTTTAGAATCTAACAGATTACAGTAAATGGAAAGAGTTTGCTATTCTTACATTTACAATAAGGATTGGGATTGTGAAATGAGCATGGTTTAAATATTGTCAATCGATCTATTTCACAAAGTAAGGATCATACACAAACATAGTATGCATGCTTGGAGCATTGCATGACAATTGTTTTAATTCAAGTATTAAGTTGATTAATCGAAACATAAATAATGAGTAATCAATATGGTGCTTAGATAAAGGGTTTTTTTTATTTACTTTCAAAGTGTTGGGGCCATATAGGATTAGTATTATTCTTGTGTTTTACATTGCATGTTTTAACTTCCAGAATAATTATTTTATTCAAACTCTCCGCAGTCGGTCATACGTTGGAAGTAGGTTTGAATTAAGACTATCATGAATCTGGCTTGTAAGATTTGTCTAAGGTGCATTAGATGTAGAATTGGTTGCTACAACATTCATGAGTGCTTATAAGTTCTAACTATTGGATTAAACCCACACTCATTTGAATCACTTCATGGATTTTATCACGAGTGAATCATGCGACGATAATATCTTATATTCTTCAAACCTAGAGATATGAGTTGTTGACTATGAGTTGGTTATACATTGATTGTATGAAAACGCATCAGTAACTTGATGTTATAAAATGTGCCTTTGTGTATGATTCAACAAGTAGTTAGTACAAGAATATGATTCGAAGTTTATCCATTCCTTTTACCTCATAAGGATAAAAGCAATATATGTGGGCCCCTCGATGATTTAGTGATGACACCCCTAAGTGCTTGGCCAAGCCTAGAATGATTTGATTTATTCAATTATTCAGTTGTCATAAATTGAAAATCAGGAAACAACAAATGGACTGAGAGAATGATTATAATCCATGTCTCTGTCCATATGATATCTAGAATGGAAGAATATATGATCACTTATCTAACGGACGTGTCATTTGATTTGTTCAGAGTTCGACAGCAGCTTTAAGAGCTACTATTTCTAGTCGGGTTATGAAGTCGTACTTGCAATATTAGTTTTAAGACTTATCCAAGTGGGAGACTATTGGATTAGATATCTAAGCCAATAACTATTATTGGTATGTACTTGACCCGAGATTAGCATGGTCCATTTAGGTTGCATATAATCAGGACAATTTGTTAGGATGGACTTTTGAGAGAAGATGTTATATATGATTTATTAATATATTATAAGATATAATTGTTGGGTTTTGAGCATTCTAACACTTCCTAAGTGTACATGCAACCCTAATAAACCTTGGATCTATGTTTGTCTAAGATACATGCAAATAATTAATTTTCCAAGGTTTATATCCTAGCTAGCATGGCATGGGGAACATGAATCAAATAAAGCTAGAAGAAATACTTACCTTGAAGTTGTAGTCGATTGCTTGGAGTTTTTGAGCCTAGCACCAATAGTGTGGATGCCTCAAGTGGAAATCACAAATCACCACAGACTTGGAACCTTGAGAGAATAGTCACTACTATCTTGAAATTTGCCCTCACCTCAACAAGTGTCAACTAGTGTCATTTCAAGAACCAAAGCCTCCTTTATATAGTGTGGAGGATTAGCGTAACATCCCTAAAACTCATGTCTCTTCATTTCCATGAGATCCATGGGTTAAAGCTCCATGGAGTATCCATGGACTTTTCCATGCAAGCCTAGCCCATTCCAAATAAGCTTTAGCCCACACTATATAAATATAGAAGCCCATATTTAATTAGTAATATCTTTGATCTCTAAATTAATCCTAGATTAATTATAGATCACTACTAATTAAATAATATCACACCCCCAAACCTGAACGGCGGAAACGTTCGGGGGCGGATGACTTCATGTGGTAGCGTAACAAGTGAATACATAGTAAAGAAAGCAATACAACCATCATATATATATAATTGAAAGTTTACATTTGTCAAAAGTTACATGTTCAAAATCAATTACAAATATGATGTCCAAAATATGAGATTTAAACTGGCGCCGCAGCATCTCTTCATCAAAAGCGTAATGATACCTGTAGTTACTGAATCCCTGGGACATACAAGTAATTTTGAAAGAATAGATCAGCATTTAAGCTGGTGAGTTTCATAAGTATTTAATGACAATGTTTGTATGAAACGAAATATCTTGTCCTTGTTTGTTTGTGTTTAGAAAATCCTGTATTTTCTACTAGTATAAAAGTAGTCTTCCTTCCAGACCAAAGTTTGTTTCCAAAATGTTTGAAAGTGTAAAAGTAACCAATATGTTTGAAAACCTCGTAAATCAATGTATTTTTAATACCTCCTGTGAGCTTTATAACCATACTATTGACTCGGATTGCCTATACACAACGTTCTTCAGGCGTTGGAATGTTATGATGTTTGTCACCCCAAACGGTGGACTGTAGCTAACAGTCAGGGTGCGGGTGGTCAAGCCCGTATAGATCTATACACAAACACCATGCTCCCCCTCCAAGGGATTATGGTATATAATACAGGACTTGAAATGTGTACTCGAACATACGTGAAGTAAATGTCTCACAGAACCGTAGTATAAAAACAGATTTACGTGTTGAAATGTTCGTTTGTTATTGTACATGAAAATGATTTCTCGAAAATCGTGTTTCTAGTATGTAAAAGTTATCAATATCTTCATAAAACTATACCTTTTATAGTTTTCTAAAAGTGTGTCTCGTTTGTTTTTAGAATATCTAGAAAAGAATCACATGTTATGAAAGCATAGATTTTTGTAACGTCTAGGATAGACACAACATACTTTAAATCTAAGAAAATGTTTAGTTTATACATGCATTACAACCATTTATAGTTTTTAAAGATAGAATGCTATTGTAATATAGTTTTGTATATGGGAGTTACCTATAAAGTTTATAAATCACACATGATTCCACTTAATAAAAGTGTATAATAATCTTTATATATAACACCCGATAGTAGTCGTGTGTTTTACTTGTATTTCCCCCCTACTAGAAAGCATATAAAAGCGTTTAGAATATTTAAAAGGGTTACTTAAGGGGTATGAACTCACTTGAAAGTTTGAAGATAACGAGATGGAAAATTGGGCAGAGTTTCGTCTCAGGAAATGGATTTTCCTCGGGATTCTTGGGAGTAAAATCGACCTTCAGGACTTGCACAAAATGACCAGGGCTTCAGGGTGGTGTGGGCATGGAAAACGAGGTAAAACGCATGAAAAGTGAGAGAGAATGAGCAAATTTTCCGGGAACCCTCGCATCCTATTTATAGGATGCTGGAACCGCCTCCGTACGCGGGACGTACGCGTACGTCACGCATGACCGAGTGCTCGACTGCCTCGCACTTCGGATGGGACGGGGGTAGGCTCGCATAGGGGCACGGTGGACGATCCGAGGCCGTGGCCTCGAGTACGTTGGGCGTACTCATGTACACGGGGCGTACGTGCGTGACTCAGACTTCGGATAATACCGAAGTTTTTAATAAAAATTATATATAAAATATTTATTAAACTTCAAAAATTCATATCTCCTTCATACGAACTCCGTGTTCGACATTCTTTATATCCCCGCAAAGGTGAGACTACGATCTACAACTTTCGTTTAGATTCCGTCGGCAAATTTCGAATTCATTTTTATTATTTATTTATTAAAATGACATGATTAAGGAATTTCTTTAAAAATTCATAATTTCTTTATCTGACGTCGGTTTTTGCCAGACTTTTTACCGCTGAACAACCATTGTCGAGACCTTCGATTCTCGTTTAGGTCATTCCGTCCAAAAGTCGCTCGATCTCTGATTCGAGTTTTCAGTTGACTGTTGCTAAGCCGAATTTGGAAAAATCTTAACTTGAATATATAAAGTCGGGTTTGGGCATTCGCTTTTACGTACGATCCCGGTTTAATGATATAAAACATAGTAGCTAGTTAAATAGAAACTTTTTGGACATTTTATTACCAACGTTTATTTGGAATAACTCAAAAATGGTTACAATACTTGACCTAGCAGGCCATTACAAAGTCTTGAAATATCGGGTTGTCATAAATAATATGATCTTATATAAATATATTAGAACTTATAATATATTAATAAATCATAACTTGTACAATTCTCAAATATTATCCATAAATTGTTCGGGTGAAGTGCAACCCAAATGGACAATGCCGGGTCGGGTCAAGTACATACCAAATATAGTTATGAACTTAGACACTATATCCAATAATAATATATCAATATGAAATCATATGAGTTAACTAGTATTGATCAAGAATTAATTTGGAATTAATTTAGTGATCAAAAGAGACTAATTAAATCTATTAGGACTAATTATGTTAATTAGTCATATTTATATGTGTTGGGCTTATGATCCATGTTGGACCAAGTTTATGTATGGATACATAAAGAGTCGGGCCACATGAACCATGGATCATAAAACCCATGGGTATGGATTTGGGTTAAACCCATGACCCTTGAAATCCAACATATAAATAGATGCTCTTAACCTAAAAACCGCCTACATGATTATTCTTGGAGTTCATGGTGTTTTTGGGTGCATGGAATTCTCTCTCAAGTTCATCATTTGTTCATGGTGTGTTGTGATTCCAATTGAGGCTTCCACATTTTTGGGGCTAAGCTCTTTAAGGCCAAATACATCAACACTTCAAGCTTCATCAAAAGGTATGTTATCATAACTAGTATTTTATATGGTTTATATCAAATGCATGCTAGTTGTAGGCTTAATACCTTGGAAGTAATTTGCATGTATAATTATTGAAAAAATAGATCCAAAGTTTTTAGGGTTTTATGTGCATAATAGGATGTTGTAGTATACTAAAATCCAACAGGGTTCACCATCCTTCATTTTGGTTCTGATCATGGAGGAAATGATCTCATACCTCTCCTTCCGAGCACTTTAATAGTATCGTTCCATAAAATCATGATATATTTCATAGGGATATTAGTCCTCATAGGACTTCTACAACTCAATAGTTATGGTAGCAATCATTAGACACAACACTTTTTCCACATCCCTCTTATGAGTATTGTTTTCAGCGATTTGTTCAGGAGTGGCAGTGGTGACTTCAATCTCCTTTAGCTCTTTATCAAGGAGATATTATTGGTCCTCATATCAAATAGCCATCCTGATGTTACGAATCGAATCATTGACATTCGAGCCATCAAAACTGAGCATCCCACATATGTTCATGAGATAGAAAGAGTCTGAAGGAATTGGTGTGGAAGCATTGTTTGGGGTAGACAACTAAAAAAGAAGAAGAAAAAAGTTTATTTTAGATGAAAATCATTAATATTACACCCAATATGAAATATTAAGGCTAAGACCCAACACAATATTCTAATATTGCAAAGAGGGATGCTGTAATCCAATTGTAAAATATTTGAAGGTAGGTAAATGATGATTTACCAATATCCACCATGAAAAACAAAATAAATTATTAAGTTTTTTATTGTATTTGAAATTCCTAGATCCTTTGAGATTCATTGAACTTTTCAATGGCATGTTTCAATCTCGATTGTGCCCTTCAAGTTTGTGACTGGGATGTCGAGGATCACAAATAAGGTGTTAATAACCATGCAAATTAGCTTGGTACACCCAATGTTACAAATCACCTAATCAATGTATCGGCTAACTACACGTGCTCCATTGATCAATGATTAACACCAAGCTACCCTTTTTCACACATTATCAGTCCCAGATTAGTGTACCAATTGACCACACATGCTCCACTAACGACTTAACAAGGTGCAAAGTGTAATTTCGTGGGTTAGCACCATTTTCACATTTTTCCTAATGTAACGAAGATTGGGAATTTAATAAAAGTTTAGTTACTTTATATTTATCATTATACTTAATGAGGGAGAATTAATTTCCCATCCTACCCGTTCAACTAACGACCCTCCACCAGTCAAGGAAGCAGTGGGTGAGAGTGGACACCTATTAAACCACCATTTTATAGACCATTTTCATGAATGAGGTCTACTAATGGTAAGACTGACTTAGTCTTATACGTACACACACACACATACACACACACACACATACACACACACACACATATATATATATAATTAAACTTTTAGTATTATAAAGTATAAGGATTGAATTTTAACTTCTAAAACTCTAGGGTTTCGAGTTAAAGTATCATTGATGAGACTCTACAAATTGCAAACTTGAGGGAATGTTTTGAAACATGTCAAAACTCTTCACATTCATAACTTTTGAGTTTAATTTGATTTTATTGAAGAGACCTTTCAATTAACATAACATGAGGACAAGTTATGATGGCCATTAAAAAAAATTAGATCATTTTCTAACAATTAAAATTATCACATAATTTATGATTTAACTAAACACATAATCAAGATACAAGTCGACAATTTGAAAGCAATTTTGGTTTATCAGATAAAACAACAATTATTTGAAAACTTTGACAATTATCTTGTGGTTGGATGAGTACAAGAACTACCATATCATAAAAACATTTCCAATGATCCAAAATAGTTTGTAGTTGTGTTCCAAATCCAAACAAGGCCAAGAAACTCGAAATTCTGAAAACAGAGCCTTCAACTCGTCAAGTGCATGAACTGGAATTGACGAGTTCCTCTATTACTAAGTGGACTCGTTGATTCTATTCATGAACTCGGGGAGTTAATCAGTCAGAGGCCAAAAAATTGACTTTTCAGCTTTGAAAAACTAGTAAGCATCAAATACAATAGAAAACAATCCTAGGCTCTGATACCACCGTTGGGTTTTGAGCACTATAACAATCATATGGTGCACATGCAACCCTAAATGCTTTGGATCTATGTTTTCTCTAATTATACATGCATTTTTTTAATTTTCCAAAGCATTCTCCCTAACTAGCATACAATTGAAGCTATACAATATAAACTTAGTTTGGATCCTTACCTCTTAAGTGGGGTAGAGTTCTTAACATTTGAAATCTTGATCACCCCAAGTGTGATGTCTCTATTGGTTCAAAAACACCAAAATGCAAGAGGAGGCTTTAAGAGAAGAAGTTACTTGACTTAAAATAGGGTGTAGCCGATTTTGGCTCATGGGGTGTCTATTTATAATGTGGTAAACACTAGGATTACACGTTGAAAACCCTAATAACCCATGACTTTTCACATTCTTACGCTCCATGGGTTTAACCTCCATAGACTATCCATGGATTGTCTTATTGGTTTAGCCCACAATCATGGACCATTAGCCCGCATTATAAGAATCATTGATTTACATAATCAACCCCCATATATTCAATTAGACTCTTTTGGCCACAAGATTAATTCCAAATTAATTCTTGATCAATAATAATTAAATAACTTCATATTACTATATTATACTTGTAATATATTAATAAACTATAAATAACCTTATTCTCAAAAATCATCATATCAAATAACACTGGTGAAGGCAACCCAAAAAGGACCATGCTACAATCGGGTCAAGTACATCCAATTATAGTTATAGGCTTAGACACCAAATCCAATAAAGGGATCCTTAGCCAATCAACTAACATCTATCTCTAACATCTCATATAACAACAACTCAATTACAACATACAAAACAGGTGTGGATATTTAGGGTAATTATTTTTCTCGAGCTCCAGCTAATTGTATACATCACATCTTCTTTTTCCTTCATTAAGAACCAATCTTTTTTTAAAAAGGTTTATGAAAATTCTCAGATCCTTAATTTGAGTCTGGAATCCAACTAGTAATCATCAAAATCCTTCAAACTCGGGCTCTGATACCAACTTGTAACAAACTAATTTATTTTCCATTTTCAAATTTTTGTAAAAACATTATTTCCGTATAACCATGTTAACAAAATCATGAAAACTGTCAGCTGATGTGTATAGTCAAGCCTTCATCTTTCCACGATCATTTAAAGTACCTAAAACACATCTAAATCCATAAATGTAAGCACAAAGAGTAGTGGGTTCCCCAAAATATCACATACAACACAAGATAATAAACAGCTATGGGTTATCAACAAACCTAGGACTATCAACACTCTGTAGGCTTACAAAAATCATAGGGTTCAACCCTATGGACTATCATCAGTCCTGCAGTTATCAGCAACTTAATAAATACATATAACAAAACTCAACAAATAAGACTCAGCTAGTCTAGTATGCACCCAACCATGACACAGGTAATATAATAAGAAGAATCACTTCACGGATAGAAGCTCGACACAACAACATTCAAATAGTGAAGACCGGCCCTAAGAATCAACTAACCAACAATATAAAATTTCCCATTCAATCTACACTTTAAAACCTCCAAGTTAATCAAAAGTCAACATGGTCAAAATGTCAATGGTCAAAGTCATCCCCAGCTGGCCCCCACGTCATTGACACCCTTTGGCCACATCGTGGCAACATTAGGACAAATCAGTCACAAGGTTGTCCGTCGCCAAGCCGTGGTGGCCAATCCACCACGTCATGAGAACAACTCTGCACAACTTAATGCATTAACCTCTTAATCCTTCACTCTATACATTCAAACTTTCGAAAAGGATTTCTTCAACCCCAAAGCATCATAAAAATCATTACTTTATAGACATGCATGTCCAATGCATTTCTTAAGCTCAAGTTAGGTCAATATGAAGAAAAAAAATAAGATCAATATCATGCATGAACCCAAAACTCAATAACTCTCCAGGTATGGGACAGTATGTTGGGTTTTATGTACTTTTACATTCCTATGGTTCACATACAACCCTAATGCTTTGGATCTATGTTTTCTCTAATTGTACATGCAATAAAATTTCCAAAGCATGAAGTCTAACTAGCATGTAATTTGGAATTAACAACATAAAAACTAGTTAGAAGAATACCTCTTTGTTGTAGCTTGTAGAACTTGGCTTTCAAGAGCTTAGCACCCTGAGTGTTGTGGCTCAAGCAAGTCACAAACACCATGAACAATTGGAGAATAATGATATATATATATATATATAGAGAGAGAGAGAGAGAGAGAGAAAGAGGATATGAGCACTAAAATCGACTAGCCATACACCCTAGGAGTCACAGGGCCGATTTTACAAGCTAAGGGTTCATTTATAGTTCGTAATTCCTAAGCTTTATCTTGTAAACCCTAGCCCATTTACTTAAGCCTTTAATCAATCCAATAATCCATATGAAGTGCCTTTTGGACTAACGCTTCATGGACTCTCACATAGATTTAGTCCATCCGTAATTAACATGGATCATTGGCCCAAACTATAAATATTACTGATTGACTTAATCAGTCCCCATTAATTTAACCAGTCTCTTTTTTATCACTAAATTAATTCCAAAATAAGTCTTGATCAATACTAATCAAATAATATGATTCCTCAATTAATATATTATACTTATAATATATTAATAAATCACAAGTAACCTATTTCTCAAATATCCATCTTATCAAATTGTCCTGGTGAAGGCAACCTAAAATGAACCATGCTACTCTTAGGTCAAGTACATACAAATTATAGTTATTAGCTTAGACACTTAATCCAACAATCCCCCACTTGGACAAGTCTAATAACTATACTTGTAAGTACAACTTCGAAACCCGACTAGCAATCGTAGATGTCAAAAGTCGTTGTCAAACTCTTATCAATAATGCATCCATTAGATAAGGGATCATATATTCCTCCATTCTAGATATCGTATGAAATGAGACATGGATTATAATAATTATCTCTATTCATGTGTTGTTTTCCGATTTCTGATTATGACTGACTAATTAAACAAATCAAGTCAGTCTAGGCTTGGCGAAGCGCTTAAGGTTGTCATCACTAAATCATCGAGGATCCTACAGATATTGCTTTTATCCCTCTTGGGGTAAAAGGAACGGATAAACTTAGAATCATATGCTTGCTCTATTTAGTCATCAAATCACACACAACAATATGTATTATAGCACCAAGTTACTAGTGTGTTTACATATGTCAATGTGCAACCGACTTGTAAACTCTAACTCACATGTCTTGTTTTCAAGAATATAAGATATTATCGTCTAATTATCACTCGTGATAAAATCCATGAAGTGATTAAAATGAGGGTGGGTTTAGTCCAATACTCAAATCTTATTACTGGAGTACTCATGAATACTATAGCAAACTTGTACTATGTTTAAACACCTTTACACAATATACTGACCTATGCATGACATTCTAGCTTCAATACCTACTTCCAAAGAATGATCGACTGTGGATAGTTTGAATAATCTAGTTACTCGGGAAGTAAAAACATGCAAAGTGAAGCACAAGAATAGTCGAATCAAATATGGTCTCAAAACTTTTGAATATACATAAAACACCTTTTATATAATCACGATATTGATTACACATTATTCATTGTATAATGTTTTGATTTAGCAACTTTATACTTGAATTAAAACAATAGTTATCGAATGCTCCAAGCATGCACACTATGTTTACCTATGGTGCTTTCTTTTTGAAATAGATCCATTCAATACATCTTCAATGAAACTCATTTCACAACTCTAAATCTTTATCACAATTGTAAGAATGCCAAATTCTTGCCACTATTAGAATATGTCAAATTCTAAACTATTATGCAATGATTCCTTTCATAATTTCGAGGTATAGAAGTCACAGAGACTTTGCCAATGATATTATAAAGTATTCCTTCGGAGATTGTTACAAGAACAATTCCATGGAAGTGAAGTCTCAATTTGAAAGTACATTCCTTTGAACAACCTTCTTGCATAAAAGTTTCTAACCTACACATAGATTTTTTATTTTTTTTTAATATCCAACTCCCATTATGGAAACATTTCCATAATTTTCATATGACAACTCATTATTAATAGAATCATATCTATTCATAATAATGTCCATATAGTCCATCCATTACTATACTTCCAACTTCAAGCGATCAATCCTTAGTGAACCTTAGATTGTCCTTGCCAGTTGTTTAACTACTTTAGTCATTTTTGGTTCTGGTCCTATTTCCCTCTTAATTCCCTTGGCATTTGGAAAATTAGAACACATGAATATTATAGCATATGCAATTGATTCTATATTTGAAGCATATAGAACACGATTCATAATGTCTTATATAAAGACATGATACTTGTCTAGTCTATTGCTATAATATTTCTATATATAAAATTTCCAATGCTGAAGCATTCCAACATAGTATTCATATATATATATATATATATATATATATATATATATATATATATATATATATATATCATTGACTAAATTTGATTATAATATCAATCTAAGCTTTTAGATTTGAAATCAAGTATGAGTTCCTCTCCCTTAATTATATCAAAACAACTTTTCAACCTCTACAACTTTGCGAATTCAAAATTTTGTTTTCTATAATTAACATTGCTAACTCGCAACTTGTCACACCCCAAAACTGGAACGGCAGAAACGTTCAGGGGTGGAGGACGTCATGTCAAGTATCACGAGATATGAATATGGTAAGCAAGTAATGAACAATCATTTTATTTAGAAAGAAAGTGTTTACAATGTGTGTGTTAACAAAACAAAGAAGTCATAAACAAATAACAAAACAAGACTTGAAGCTATAATGCTCCATCTTCAGAATCCCCAGCACGAGCACCTGTCTAATAGTCTCCTGAGAATACAAGTTATTTGAAAGAGCTGATCATTAATTAAGCTGGTGAGTTCATAAGATTTTAGTGATGTGAGTAAGCTGTAAAGCGTGGTGGAAAATGTATATGTAAAAGTGATGTAAACTGTAAGTTCTATTTTGAAAGGTTCGCCTGTTCATCTAGAAAATCATATATTTCCAACTTGAATGAAAGTTAAGTCAAATGACACTTCAATCCTTTCTATGGGTACTAAGTGGGTACAAGTTATATATACTCAGAGTAAACAAGCAATCAATTGTGCGCATCTGCCCCAAGCTCACAACCCAACGGGGAACAACAAGCAAGGTGCATGGCACACATTTTATTGGTTGTTAGATCGTTGTCATATATAACCTTGGTGTATTCACTTGTTACTCATGGAGTTATTTGTAATGGTTCCTTTATATGTAATGAAAAGTTCTCTAAGAAAACCTATATACCTTATAGTAAAATAATAACTACGGTGACTACTTTTATAATAGCTTTGTTTATACTGCTATATATAATCTGATACCGGGTAGAAAGTTAATTGAGTGAATCTGCCCTACGCCCACAATCCAACGGGAACAGGAAGTAAGGCGGAAAACACATTGTTAACTATCTATTGGGTATTAGCTTTATATATAAACATGGTGTATAAACTAAGGTGTTATAGATTTATTCACCTAAAGTCTCTAAAACTGTACTGGCATAATAAAATGGATTAAGCCCTTATCTGGGAAATCTCTAGTGTTGTACCAAAAGTACTGACTTTGAAATGTAAGTTTTGTACTAGAAAAGTTGTGCGTTGACTCCGTGTCCTATAACCTGATCCGTATCTTTATGATGACCTAATGGACACTAAGCATAAATATATCTGTATTTGGGTACATAATAGATTTAGTGACCTCATTGCAAGCCCACATCCAACAGGAACAGGAAGTGAAGTGAAGAGCACCCATCCTATTAGTTGTCGGAATCTATTAGCATATATGTATCCTATAGTGTATACATTAAGGAATCATAAAGCTAGAATTATGATCCTAACCTTTTATAGTAGCCTTCTACCAAGGCATCTTCTGATCTATGTTAAACCCGACTGTTCCTTTGGCAAATGTAAAAGTATATTCTCCCTAGTTTATATCAATCTTAACAAGAAAATAGATCAACTTTCAAGTGGTACTGACACTTTATGAAAGTAATGGGAAAAGTAAGTACACAGATGTCGTTTATAATGACATGCAATAGTACTAAAAACCTAAAAACATATTTGTTTTATTACGGTCATAATGTGAAAGCTAGAACCCCTACTAAACGCTCTCAATGTAAAGAGATTTAGGGAACCAAATGCGACCCCAACAATTTCTTTCAAGCCGTGTAATTCACATTAAAGTTATATGATCATGTATACCCAATATAACTATCATTAATGTGTTAGTGATTCATTGATATAATTAGATCCTGTCTGTGTGTTCTCATGCTATAGCAACTTAACCTGTTTGTTAGGTTCTGTTCTGGTACTGTTTGATTCACTTCACTGTTTGTTCTGTTATGGTATTGTTTGATTCTCTTCACTATTTGTTCTGTTATGGTACTGTTTCTTTGTGTGCTTCATTATACTATAAGTAATGAATAGCATTCTCCTAAACTATACCTATAATAGTTTACTAATGTTCTACCCGTACTGTTACTGAAAAGCCTCATTTCTCTACTAAGTTATGCTTATACTTTAAAAACAGAGTTTTGTATAACTATAAAGTAACAAAACTTTAAAAGAGTTTTGAAATGTTTTGACAACTTATAGATAACATAAGTAACATTTTGAAAGATGTTTAACAACAAACACTTACACGATTATCATTGTGTTCAACCTGTATCTCCCCCCCCCCCCTTATAAAGGTTAAAATAGTTAAAAGATTCATTACAGGGTATGAACTCACCTGAGGTGGGTGATTCAAATGGGTATGCACGTACGGATGAGAAGTTCCACAAATGAAGTCCCGAGACACAATAAGTCCTAACTGATATATAATGACACATATTGACATGAATATAGTGCTTATAAACAACTACATGAAAGGAAACACCTTCCGGGACTAGGAAAGACCTTGACCAAGTGTTGGAATCACATGTGATTCAACAAAGGAAGGTAAAATGGCACTCACATGAGTTTACTACCATGGGTTTACGGCCCAAGGGAGTTTACGGCCGTAAACTCATGGTTACTCATGTGTAAGTGCAACTTTGAAGGCTAGGGGATGATTTAGGGACCTTAGCTCTACCCTAGGATGAGGAAGACCACATTCTTTGGATTTTTTGAGGTGTTCACGGCCCTAATGAGTTTACAACCATAAACTCATGGCCATTAATGTTTATGAGGGTTGTTTAGGGTCCTAAAGGTCATAATGAAGCATCCTAAATTCAAGTTTAAGCCTTAGGAAGTGTGTGTGCCATCAAAACACCCCTAACTTGAGTTTTCGGACCTTAGACCATTTTGGCAAGTGTTTGTGTGACAACCCGTGATTTATTTCGTTACAGTAACCCGTTTTCGTTAATAAAGCCGTTACATTCCAAATTTTTTCTGTTAGCTTTGTTTTAAAATAAAATTATTGCGACTTCTATTTAGGTTTTAAAAATGTTGGGATACATTTTAAAACATTAAAATATTTTCTATTTCATTTAGAAAATATTTAGATTTATCTAAGCCGTAATTACGGTAACTTTATCGGGTGCGACCAAAAGCCTCATCTAATGTTAGTATCGGGTAGAATTCCTCCGGACCATAAACTCAACCCCTCTATAAGGGATTGAGTGGCATCATTTTGAAGCTTTTTCTCTCTCTCGAAATCACTTTCTCTCACTACTCTCTCTCTCTACAACTCGAAATCAGTCCAAGAACCCCCTTTCAAGCCTCCAATTGGTAAGCAATCTATCCTAACTTGTTGTCTAGCTTGATTAGCATGAAAATCTATGTTTGAATTACCCAAAAACACCATGAACATGTGTTTACGATTTGGGAACCCTCCCAAAACCGTGAACACCCCTAATGAGGGTTTTAAAGCCCCAAAACCCTTCCAAACCACTTCTACTGCTTAGATTTGGCTTAGAAACTTGCATGCATGAGCTTAGGACCCCAAATCGCACCATTTGAGTTATGGACATGAGTTTACAGTCCAAGGAAATGCTTGGACTGTAAACACTCATTCATAGACCTTAAACACCTTTTAGGGTGTTAGTTTGCCCCTAAACACCTCCAA
This sequence comes from Lactuca saligna, assembly GCF_052625555.1. NCBI lineage: Eukaryota > Viridiplantae > Streptophyta > Magnoliopsida > Asterales > Asteraceae > Lactuca > Lactuca saligna. The sequence continues at coordinate 146,029,628 of NC_136417.1, forward strand.
TGAACTTCCATGAGTGTATAGAACCTTATAATCCTTCAAGAAATGCACCAAACCATACATAAATGGGACAAACTTGAGTTTACGGTCCAAGAACATTCTTAGACCGTAAACTCATCTCCTTAGACCATAAACTCTTCAAATGGGTGTTAAAGTGCCTTTAACACCTTGTATGCCTTGGAATTGAACCTAGAACCTTGTATGTTTAACCTTCAACCACTAAAACCCATAAATCATGGACAAACATGAGTTTACGGTTTTAAACTCATGTGTTTAAGGTAGTAAACTCCCAAGAACATCTTCATACACCGTAAACTACTTTTCCAAAGTCCATTCAAGTCCCAATCACTTCCTAAGCCATGGAATCAACCCTAGAACCTTCCCATGTGCATTGTAATTGACCTAGGAACACCAAATCGCATTAAAACTTGGCACACAAGATTTTACAGCCGTAAACTCCTTAAATGGTCCTTAAGGTGCTCAAATCTCATTCAAAAGCCTTGAAACCAAGTCTAGCATCAACCTACAAGTGTTATAAGACCATTTAACAAACAAGAACACCACCACCATGAGTTTACGCCCATAAACACATGGGGAGTTGGCCATTTGGACCGTAAACTCCTAAAGGAGTTTACTCTTGGGGAGTAAACTCCATATCCAAGCCATACACATCCATTGATGCTACCCGGGTCACTCCAAACACTTGAATTGAAGTGTTTTCACGTCTAGAAGTGTTTACTCCTATATAATTAGTGATTCAAAGTCTAATTAGATACAATTATGTATCATTTCATTTTACATAGGAACCTCCCACGTTATCAAGCCCCGAACCGACACTTAGCATCCAAACCGTCACATCTTCTCGTCTGGTGAGTTCACACCCCTACCCATTTTCAATGTTTTTCACCGTTTTCAGGGGGGGGGGGGGGAATGCAAGCAAAGTACAAGGAATACTTGTAATCAAAAATGATTTTACATATGTTATGTTTCATATTTCATATGCTTTTAACATTGACAGTCGTAACAAACAACTGTTTGAACTTGTAGAACACATTATCATATTATTTTTGAAAAAACATTATAAAATGTTGTATTTTATATTTTCACACATGGTTTCCACATTATAATAGTTAAAAGCATAACATTTGAACTTTGAACATGAAACTTAGTACATTGTTTTGTCCTCGGTAACACTCAACAGAAATATGCGAGTGGAGGATCGTCATTTGTAATAGGATCTTTCTGTATTATTACTAGTAAATTTGTTATTCCTATAAATTGGAGACACGTCCTCGGAGAACACTCCACAGAGATACGCGAGTGGAGGACCGCTTCTGTAACCAGAATCTCTTAGATAGGGAACATGACTTGAGTGTATAGATCTATACGGGGCTGACTACCCCGCACCTGGCAGCTAGCTACAACCGAAACGACAGGTTCAAGGGTGACAAAAGTCATAAGGTGATTTGGACTATTTATTGCCATATCTAGTCTATCGTATGGTTCTGAACTCACAATTTGGATAACAGAGATTTACTTTTTAGTAATAATGGATTCAGTAACTAGTTTACTTTGTACTTATTAGTTTTATATACGTGTTAAAACTAATACATTTCATAAGGATAACCAGGTTTTCAGTATACATCTTTTACATTACATTTCGGATCGGTAACCAACTTTTAGTAAAATATGGGATTTTCCTGGTATAACAATTGTACATAACCAGAATCATGTAACAAAACAGTTAACTAAACATTAAATATAAGAAAATATGGGATTTTCTTTGTAACGACCCAATTTTCACGTCCAAAAATTTCATTTTTAAAAACATTACTTTTCGAGAATGTTAAAAGATAAAACATTGTTTGACCAAACTACATCACAACATAAACCATGTTCAAAGACAAGTCATACAACAAATTGAACATCAGAGTATAAATCCCAAGGACATCTAGTAAATGCGGAAACCAATGTGTGTGCATGATGTGCCGTTACCGAGCCAGCTCCTTCCCCTTCGATGAAGAGGTACCTGAAACCAAAATTGTAAACTGTAAGCACAAAGCTTAGTGAGTTCCCCCATCATACCACATACCATACAACACATAAGATACATACTGCCAGGCGATTATGGGGTGCCTGACTACCCGGTACGGCCATTCTGGGGTGCCGACTACCCGTGCGGCCATTCTGGGGTGCCGTCCAACCCATGTCAAGCCATTATGGGGTGCTGACCTACCCGCGTCAAGCCATTCTGGGGGTGTTGACTACCCTTCGGTCCTAACAACCGAGCTCGGGGACTAGTCTCCTCCTACTACCTCTGTCACATATAACATAACAAGCCAGCATGCAAACATATCATCACTTACTGTCAGACGTATCTAAGGTTTATATGCAATATGGGCTCATAAAGGTAGTAGATCTGAGCTCCTGGAGCTCAACTATGCTTGGATCTAGAGACCAATCAACTTATTTCGAATTATCATGCACATACAAGCTTGGAAATGAGCCAAGAATGCCTTAGAGGAAGCCTTAAGCATAGAAACATGGGGAAATTGGGATATACCTCAAAGGAACTGCTGAGAGAACACAATGGTGCTTGGATGGCTTTCCTTCTTCTGGATCTACTTCCCTTTGTCTTCAAAACCTTCAAGAACACACAACAAATGCTTCAACTCTTCAAAGAACAAACTTAAACGAGGGTTGGGAGCTCTAGCGGGGTGAATGGGGGATGGCCTGGGGCGGAAAGGGGGATTAAATATGGTGCAAACCCCAGAAACTTAGGGTTTCATCCAACAGCGATGACTCACCGAGTCCAGGATATGGACTCATCGAGAACGCATCCCGGGGTCTCGTCCCTACTCAACGAGTCAGACCTATGACTCGCCGAGTCCAAGGCTTAAAAAGGAAAATACTCAATTAAGATTTACATACCAGGAACCAGGAGCTACAAATCTCCCCCACTTATTTTAGACTTCGTCCTCGAAGTCTGCTACTAAATCCTGGAACAGTTCGGGGTAATGCTCCATCATCTCATCCACCGGCTCTCAAGTGCACTCCAAACCCTTGCGGTGCTGCCATGGCACCTTCACTAACTCCACCCTTTTGTTTCTCAAATCGTTCGACTTCCTATTGAGGTTTGCAATGGGGCGTTCAATGTAATTCAGGCTGTCATCAACCTTAATATCCTCCAACGGCACTACTGCTGAATCATCCACTAAGCACTTCCGCAGCTAAGAGACATGGAAAGTGCTGTGGATCTGGCTGAGCTCGTCCGGCAGATCCAACCTATACGCCACCTTGCCCACCCGGGCTACAACCCTGAACGGTCTGATAAATCTCGGGCCCAATTTTCCCTGCTTCCTGAATCGAATGACGCCTTTCCAACGCGACACCTTCAGGAGAACCATATCCCCGACTTGGAACTCCAAGTCGGATCGATGCTTGTCGGCGTAACTTTTCTAGAGACTCTGAGCAGTCTGAAGCCTGCTCTGAACCTGCTGGATCCTCTCGGTCGTCTCGAGCACCACCTCGGTGCTCCCCATGACCCTCTGGCCAACTTCACCCCAGCACATCGGGGTTCTGCACCTCCGCGCGTACAACATCTCGAATAGGGGATGGTCAATACTCGCGTGGTAGCTGTTGTTGTATGAGAACTCAGCCAAGGGAAGATAGGTATCCCAGCTACCACCAAAATCTAACACACATGCCCGCAACATATCCTCCAAAGTCTAGATGGTCCGCTCACTCTGACCATCCATCTGCCGGTGAAAGGCGATGCTAAAATGCAAACGACTGGCCAACTCGTCATGAAACTTCTTCCAAAATCTAGAAGTGAATCGCACATCCCGGTCTGATATCACTGACACTGGCACCCCGTGCCGCGCTACTATCTCCCTGATGTAGATATCGGCCAACTTCTCGGCCGATATGCTCTCCTGGATCGGAATAAAATTGGTGCTCTTGGTCAATCAATCCACGATGACCCAAATCGAATCTACTCCGCGTGTAGTCCTGGGAAGCTTTGTGATAAAATCCATCGTGATGTCTTCCCATTTCCACAACGGAATGTCCAATGGCTGCATCTTCCCATGCGGTCTCTGATGTTCGGCCTTGACCTTCCTGCAGGTCAAGCACCGCTCGGCGTACCATGCCACATCCCGTTTCATGCAGGGCTACCAATAATCTAGATTAAGATCCCTATAGATCTTCGTTGCCCCGGGATGAATAGAGAATCGGGACTTGTGCGCCTCCTCCATCAAGATCTAATGCACACCTCCGTGATACGACACCCACACCCTGCGGTGTAGTGTCAATAATCCTCGACTATCATAATCGAATGAGGAAACCAGTCCCACCACACGTTCGCTCTTCGGATGTTCCTCCTTGATAGCCTCCTGTTGAGCCTCCCGAATCTGCTCCAACAGGGGAGTCACGACAATCATCCTCATGCAAATATCCCCGATCGGTGTTGCCTTGCGGCTAAGCGCATCAGCCACCACGTTGGCCTTTCCCGGGTGGTAAACGATCTCACAATCATAATCTTTCACCACGTCCAACCACCGACGCTGCCTCATGTTTAGATTCGGCTGGTCCATGAGGTACCTCAAACTCTTGTGGTCCGTGTAAATGGTACACCAAACCCCGTAGAGGTAATGCCGCCAAATCCTGAGGGCGAAAACCACCACCCCCAACTCCAAATCATGCGTCGGGTAGCTTGCCTCGTGAGGCTTGAGCTTCCTCGATGCGTAGGCAATAACATGGCCCCTCTGCATCAATATCGCGCCCAACCCAGAAATAAACGCATCATAATAAGCTACAAAATCCTCTATGCCCTTTGGCAGGGCTAAGATCGGCGCCTCGCACAATCTCTATCTCAGAGTCTCAAATGCTGCATGTTGCTCGGGTCCCCACCGAAAGACCACAGCTTTCTTCGTCAACCGTTTCAAGGGTACAGCTATCTTGGAAAAATCCTGAATGAACATCCGATAATAGCCTGCCAATCCTAGGAAACTCTGAATCTCAGATGGAGACTTCGGAACCTCCCATCTCATCACGGCCTCGACCTTGGCCGGATCGACCAGAATCCTGTTCTGGTTGACAAGGTGCCTGAGAAATTGCACCTTGCGCAACCAAAACTCACACTTGGAGAACTTGGAATACAAGCTCTCCCTCCTCAGGGTCTCTAAAACCTCTCTCAGATGCTCCTCATGCTCCATCTGCGTCTTGGAAGAAACCAAGATGTCATCGATAAAGACTATCACAGACCGATCCAGCATCGGTCTGCATACGCGATTCATGAGGTCCATGAACACGGCAGGAGCATTGGTGAGCCCAAACGGCATCACCACGAACTCATAGTGGCCATAGCGCGTCCGAAATGCAGTCTTCTGCGCATCCTCTTCCCTGACCCTCATCTGATGATAACCCGAACGCAAATCAATCTTGGAGAACCAAGATGCTCCCTGAAGTTGATCAAAGAGATCATCAATCCTCGGGAGTGGGTAACAGTTCTTCACCATTACCTTATTCAACTCCCGATAATCTATACACATCCGGTGCGACCCATCCTTCTTCTTCACAAACAGAATCGGGGCTCCCCAGGGTGAACTGCTCGGTCTAATGAATCCCTTGTCTAGCAGCTCCTGCAGCTGCGTAGACAACTCCTGCATCTCGGGAGGAGCCAGCCGATATGGTGCCTTGGCTATCGGTGCTGCACCAAGAATGAGGTCAAACCTGAACTCCACCTGTCGCTCCGGAGGTATCCCAGGAAGCTCCTCTGGGAAAACATCTACGAAATCTTGCACCACTGGAACCTCGCTCATGGTCGCACTACCCGTCTCCCGGGTATCCATCACGTACGTGACATATCTTGTGCATCCCTGCTAAAGGTAACGTCTAGCCCTCGCTATTGAACATACAGTGGGTCCACGCTGTGGCCTCTCGCCATGGATCACTAACTCTCCCCCACCTAGGGTACTGAGTCGCAGTAATTGCTGCGCGCAATCTATCACCGCCCCATTAGGGCTTAACCAGTCCATGCCTATAATCACCTTCTTCCCACGCAACGGAATGGGAACCAAATACACCAGGTAACGCTCCTCGAACAAACGCAACACGCAATCCCGAAATACCATTGATGCTCGCACCGATCGATCATCAGCAATCTCTACCTCCAAAGGGAAATCCAACATGCCCGAAGACTCGGGAAACTTCTTGCTAAGCGCAAGGGACACAAACGATCGGGATGCACCCGAGTCGAACAACACCTGGACTAGGATACCGTTTACATGGAACGATCCTAACACATATACATATACCGGTACATATCAATATCATAACATCATATAAATAAACGAGAGGGAAAAGAATCATACCCTTCACCACATCGGGTGCTACGCGTGCCTCCTTGGTGGTTAGCTGGAATGCTCGGCTCCTCACCACTGGAGCCTCTACCTTGCCCTGTCGGCCATCTGTGATCCGCAGGGTCGCTGGAGCTGGCGCCTTTACCGGTGGTGAACCTGTCAACTGGGGGCAATTGGCCTTCTTGTGGCCCCTCTGGTTGCAGTGGAAACGTAGCAACTCCGATGTCTGAATAACTGTTGCCGGAGCAGTGCAATCCCTGCTAAAGTGCCCAGACTTGCTGTACTTGTAGCAGCTGGATGATCCCAACCTGCACGCCCCCTCGTTTGGCCTGCCGCATTTCCTGCAGCGGCTCGGCCCTGACTGGCCTTTCAGTCTCCCGTCTGATCCCTTGGGGTTCTTCCCCAAAGCCCCTCCTGTCTGACCCTCCTCTGACTTCCGTTTCCAGATGTGCTCCAAATCTATATCCCTCTCCCTCGCCCTGGCAATCATGGAGTCCAGGGTGGGGCAAGCTGAAAAAATGACGTGCTCCCGGATATCAGCCCGTAGCATGTCATGGTAGCGGGTCCTCCTCATCTCCTCATCTTTTGCGTACTGGGGCACCAGCAATGCCCTCTCCCGGAACTTGGCGGTGATCTCCACCACAGACTCTGTCGTCTGCCTCATATCCAAAAACTCCCTGGCCAGCTGCTGAAGCTCGACCACCGGTGCAAACTCTACCCTGAACCTGGTCACAAAGTCTAACCAGGTCATAGCCTCAATAGCTGAGGCTCCCAAAGAATCACCCACTGACTCCCACCAATCTCGAGCTCGATCTCGTAAACACCCTGCTGCATACCTCACCTTCGACCCCTCAGGGCAGAAGCTAGTCAACTACGCAGACTCGATGTCTGCAATCCACCGCCTGGCAACAATGGGGTCCTTCACCCCGTGGAAATCCGGCGCACCGCTGCCCCTGAAGTCCTTAAAGGACAGCGTGCGAGATCCTGACTGGCTAGATGCCATGTCGCTCCCTAACGCCTTGAGGCGATCCTCCATCATCTCGATGATCCCTTCCTTGATCGACCCGAAGATAATAGGGGTCGACTCAAGGATACCTCTGGTGATTTCTGACGCGATGAACTTGCGTAGTCTCTCATCTACTGGCTCGGAACCTGATCCCGAACCCGATCCCTCTCCTGAACTGGCAACTGCTGGTCTCGGGCGTAGTACCACCATTCTGAAATACAAAGAAATAACAACTGTTAGCGATACTGATACCCCTGGAGGGATCCCACCCACTACTAGTTCCCTAGTCTTATCTTAGCCTTCCTCGGTTCGGGTACGGATCCTCTGCTTTCAGTAGTACGGGCCCATACTACCTTCCACATCTATCCATACCTTCCCTAAAGATTGTCTCGACTCGACCAGGTCCCTTCCCCTACTGCTGATCACCGCTACTCATTATTACCTGAATACAATCACTAGGAAACCTCTAACTCCACCCAACCCAACCCTCAGCTGCTGAAGGCCACTTGGTGATGCCAGTTAACTATTACCTGAATACAATCACATGCATTGAGGCTCGAATAATCCTTCGAGTAAAGGACTCATCTCTACAACGATTAAGACCCAAACAAGACCTACACAATAGAGTCAAATCCAACACTATGAGATTATTCAACCCTGATCACATGTGACTTAACATATTCACCTAACAGTTAACTCCCATCACTTCAAGGCCCACATAGCACAAAGCAAGCAGCATTTGGTCATAACAAAATGACCTCAAGCAACTCTATCCTCGAAGAGAGAACTGAACTAGCATACAATGCTAAACTCGTACTATCAGGAATAACCTAAACAGGCTATCCTACTACTGTCTACTCAGCTCTAGCATGCAGCTCTTTCACATATAGAAGCACATAAAGCAGGCACATAAGGCATCACTCCTAGATCCTTAGTCCTATTCTAGCATGTTGTTGTACAGAAATGGATAAACATAAATAAACTTGTATGGGTACGTTGGGGAATACATACTTGAGCTTGTCCGGTTACGCACATCACACACATTATTCTTTCTTAAAACCCTTTACATAACCCTATTTGAAACATTTTCTCTTTCCAAAATCCTTTAATCCCTCGATTTGAGTTTGAGCACCCCCGAAGGTGTGTCCGAATCCCTCAAACCAGGGCTCTGATACCAACTTGTAACGACCCAATTTTCACGTCCAAAAATTTCATTTTTTAAAAACATTACTTTTCGAGAATGTTAAAAGATAAAACATTGTTTGACCAAACTACATCACAACATAAACCATGTTCAAAGACAAGTCATACAACAAATTGAACATCAGAGTATAAATCCCAAGAACATCTAGTAAATGCGGAAACCAATGTGTGTGCATGATGTGCCGTTACCGAGCCAGCTTCTTCCCCTTCGATGAAGAGGTACCTGAAACCAAAATTGTAAACTGTAAGCACAAAGCTTAGTGAGTTCCCCCATCATACCACACACCATACAACACATAACATACATACTACCAGGCTATTCTGGGGTGCCTGACTACCCGGTACGGCCATTCTGGGGTGCCGACTACCTGTGCGGCCATTCTAGGGTGCCATCCTACCCATGTCAAGCCATTCTAGGTGCTGACCTACCCATGTCAAGCCATTCTGGGGGTGCTGACTACCCTTTGGTCCTAACAACCGAGCTCGGGGACTAGTCCCCTCCTACTACCTCTATCGCATATAACATAACAAGCCAGCACGCAAACATATCATCACATACTATCAGACGTATTTGGGGCGTCTGACTACCCTTCAGTCCTAACAACCGAACTCTACTACATACAACATATCATGTAAGCATATAACATATCAGGTAGTAGCAAACCTATATGATATCACAAAGACAATCATCTATCATACATCTCCTACTGGTGGGTTGGCATTGTGGCCTTAGACCCACCGCTATTGGAAGGTAACTCACCTCGGAGTAGCTGCTGATCTTCGTGGGAATAGTCTGACAACTGTTGCTGCTGTTCCGGAAATCCTCTGGCTGCATTCCCACCAAACACTTAGTCAAAAACTGCTAACTGACCCTTGGGTAAAATGACCATTTTACCCAAGATCATGCCCTAAGTCAAAGTCAGATTCAACTTCCAGTTGACCCGACTCGCCGAGTCCTTGTCCAAACGACTGACTGGAATTATGTTTCTACTCGTCGAGCTAGGCATCGACTCGACGAGTTCTCCTTCCAAACCGATGTTCAAGTCCTTCATCCTACTCGCCGAGTTGTATGAACAACTCGTCGAGTTCATCTTCATCCGATGAACAAGTTGTACTGTGACTCGCCGAGTTGTATGAACAACTCACCAAGTCTGATCTTGATCTAAGGAGATTGCCTTGAACTCGCCGAGTTTGCGCATAGACTTGCCGAGTTCCACTATGGGTGAGTTTTCGCTTTCAACTCACTAAGTCCCTCCTGGACTCACCACGCGACTCAACATAACAAAAAGGGGACAAACCCAGAGACTCACGACTGGCTTCGCCGAGTCAGATGAGCGACTTGCTGAGTCCGCTCCATGCAAGAGCTAAAAATGCGATTTTGCTCGAATCCAATCCATGCCATTCGTAGATCTGGGCTCCTAGAGCATGAATAAAACGTAAATTTTCCAACTTTACGTGTAAATATCCATGTATGGGATTTTTAGGGTTCAAAATGCACCAAAAGAGTATATCTAAGGTTTATATGCAATATGGGCTCATAAAGGTAGTGGATCTGAACTCCTGGAGCTCAACTATGCTTGGATCTAGAGACCAATCAACTTATTTCGAATTATCATGCACATACAAGCTTGGAAATGAGCCAAGAATGCCTTAGATGAAGCCTTAAGCATAGAAACATGGGGAAAATGGGATATACCTCAAAAGAACTTTTGAGAGAACACAATGGTGATTGGATGGCTTTCCTTCTTCTGGATCTACTTCTCTTTCTCTTCAAAACCTTCAAGAACACACAACAAATGCTTCAACTCTTCAAAGAACAAGCTTAAACGAGGGTTGGGAGCTCTAGGGGGTGAATGGGGGCTGGCCTAGGGCGGAAAGGGGGATTAAATAGGGTGCAAACCCCAGAAACTTAGGGTTTCATCCAACAGCGATGACTCGCCAAGTCCAGGATATGGACTCGCCGAGTTGCCAACTTAAACGCGTCCCGGGGTCTCGTCCCTACTCGGCAAGTCGGACCTATGACTCGCCGAGTCCAAGGCTTAAAAAGGAAAATACTCAATTAAGATTTACATACCAGGAACCATGTGCTACATTCTTGGGTTCGTAACTTTTTCAGAAATCAAATGGAAACTTGTACACTTTCTGAAAACAAAACCGCTTATGAACTCACCAGCTTTATGCTGATTTTTAAAATGTTTGTATTCTCAGGTCCGCATTAGATAGTTACCCGATGATCCTTTTGACGAAGACGGAGTGCGTTGAAGACACGTCTAAACTTTTGCTCATATATACTTATGTATAACACTTGTACAACTTTGTTTTCAAATAATTGAAATTTTTCATATGTAATGTAATGGTTGTTTACTTTGCTTACTATGTGCATTGGTTATGATATTCAACATGAAGTCACCTCCGCCCCAGAACTTTTCCGCCTGCGATTTCGGGGTGTGATAGTTTGCGGCCGCAATCACCTATGGGTGATGGTATTTTGATTGTTTTGAGTCCAAAATACATTAAGGTAAAGTGCTAGGCTAGTCTCTTGGCTTAAGGAAGGCATTTGGGGCATTTTGGCACCATAAAAAGGAGTTCACGACCCAAGAACATCCTTGGCTGTGAACTCACTTCTAGCCCTTGTTTCTTAATGATTTTAAGGTCTAGACATGTCAAGTGTAGTTCCATGCTTGGTTCCAAGGTCTATAGGGACATCGGGCACACTTGTCGCCTCAAATTTAGTGTTCACGGTCCAAGAGGATCTTAGGCCGTGAACATCCTTTCCTTGGGTTTTATGGATGATTTCCATGTTATCTAGTCACGTAGTAACCTTTAGTACACTCTAGGGTTGAAGTACTTACAATTGGGGGTGAACAGATGAAGATCCTTGAGAGAGAAATCGGGTTTTCTCTAGTTGGAAATGAAAGAAATGAACCAAAATGGCTAAGTCTTACTTATATAGTCTTTAGGGTTTTCGGTCCCAATAACATTTTTGGGCCGTAAATTCCAAACTCTTTGAAGTTTTCGGCACTTATTTCTACATACTAAACCCTAGGGTATCCTCTCTCCTGATATTTTCTGAAGCACTAACTTTAAAAAGACTCAAACTTATCTCAAAAGTTTGAAATTTAGCCGAACAGATTTGACTTCGATTGCAGTGGATGGTTTTACCGAATGAAAATTTTTGGGGTGTCACATCATCCCCCTGTTAGAGGGAATTTCGTCCCAAAATTAGGTCTCTTGGCATTACTATTGGGGTTGCGCTTTTCTGATTTGCAGAATACTCACTCGTAGACCTGGCAACTTTGCCCTGGTGTTCTTGATAGGATTCATACTTGGTCCATCTATTATTACCTCGTGTATACAAGCCATATATAATTAGGATTAGTAGGACTGTCGGATGTGCAACTCTACCCCAGGTCCACAACCCAACGGGGAACAGGAGATAGGGCGGAAACACACATACTAGATCTACGTAATCATACTCATATACCACCCTCGCATGTACACTAAATAATAATAGGTGGGTTGTATCCGTCCATAGCCTCTGTGCTCGAACTTGGTCTGCTGGACGAGTGGTATTTCATGACAGTCTGCGGACATCTGACGATAAGGCTTCGGAGGGCAAATCACTCTTCGCACGAGTACTTCGGGGGTTTAGAATGCGAAAGGTAAAATTTTTTATTCAGGTCGGAATTTCGATACGAATGATGAAAGTTTCGAGAACTTGCCGATCGAGGCGATAGAAACATATGAACTCAGTATGGTGAGGACCACGCTAACTCATGACGAAAGAAAACAACGGACTCTATACTGAACAAAGTTTTGGTCAAATGAAAGAAACATCTGATAAACGATGATGCATCCCTGGTATGCTCGATACTGTACTCCTAGTATGTTCAACAATGTACTCCTTGTAACTGTTCTCGTGTTTCCTGTTTTCTATATTTTGAAGTTAACACTCCTATGTATCGTACCGCTATGTGCGCCTACATACAAATAAAAGTGCTTTACTAACTGAAGGGACACTTTTATACCATGATCCCCTATGGTACCACTACCATAGCCCTTCATATACATGTTGTGAATACTTAAGATGAGCCATACAATCGACTGAGCATCTCTGCCTCAAATCCTCAACCAATTATGGAAAGGGGACCTAAGCGGAGTCACTCACTCTAAGTCTGCAACATCTTAGTTGCGCACAACCCTAAAGTATATGGTGAGCCATAATATCTTCTCTAAAGGATCTTTTAGTTCTCCTGAATATTACGACCTATTTCAACATGTGAGTTGTTATAGGAAATTTTAAGTGTTATCCCCAAATTTTAATCTTATAAATATAAATTAATTTTTTTAAAAGTAATTACTATTTTGAAAACGTATCACTACTCATCGACGACTCTGAGGTAGGTTCTCCTGCGCTGATCATCAGAATGCGTCCATCCGCGCCTGAGTTCCTTATTATTGAGCAGTACTCCTGACGGTGTCCAGTCTCACCATAGCCATAGCAGGCTTGGTTTTCTTCAGTTCCGAGGTTTTTGGAGATTGGTTGAGACGGTGCCCTGCAGTAATGGACGGTGTGTCCTTTTCTGTGGCAGTTCAGACACTGCATTTCTCAGCATACTCCAGTGTGGCGGAAATTGCACTTTCCACATTTCGGAAGGTTTCCAGCATATCGACTGGCAGGTGCTGAAGTAGTAGGTGTCGTAGAGGCGTACATAGTACTCGTTGGTTGCTCTTGTGGGGTGTCTTGTGTTTTTCTCTTCTTCTTTCTCTTATTCTCCGACTTCTGATTATAGTCCTCTTCCCTGGATGGCTCGGGAATAGGGACTTTTACACCATGGCGGACTCCATGGTCGATGAGTCGCGGAGCCAGACGTTTAGCACTATTGAACGTGGCTGGGTTAGAAGACAGAACATTTCCTTGGGTCGGAGCAGTCATACCCCAAATGCATCTTTCTATCTTCTTGCTCTATAAGGTAATCATCTCGGGGCATAGAGCTACTAGCTCGATGAACCGGCCAGTGTAGGTTACTATGTCTGAGCCGACCATAGTGACATCCCACAGCTCTTGTTACAGTTTCTGAACCTCACCTAATGGGCAGTATTCCTACCGCATTAACTCTTTTAGGTTTTCCCAACCTATTGAGTTTGCCACTGATAGGGTCAGTAATTTAACATGGCTGTTCCACCATGTTAGGGCCTTGCCAGAGAAGGTGCAGGCAGCAAACTTCACTTTGCTTCGTTCTGGGCATAAACAAATTTCGAAGACCGACTCTGTTTTCTCGAACCATTGCACGAGGGCAATGACACCTTCAGTCCCCTTAAAGGACAATGGTTGGCATCTGCTGAAGTCCTTGTAGGAGAACTCTCCCGGGCGCACAGGGACCTCACCTTCAGTAGAATCAGTAGGTGTTTCTCTTCCACCTGTACCGATGGGGTGATGTTGTGCCATGGTTGTTGCCATAGTCGTGGCCACTTCAGCGTTCAGAGTTGCTGCATCGATTTGTGGAGGAGGTATGGGAGTTATCGGGTAGCGTGTATGGGTGATCTGCGAGGAGGCATCTTTGCTAAAAGAAAAACAAATATGAGACGGAATAAGTTTATAGCAATGGACACAAGCCGAAAGCTGAAAAGAGAAGGTTATCCTAGTTCTGGATGTATCGAGTCCTAACTTCCACAGGGTTCTAGGAACAATTCATAAATGAGTCTATACCTAATAAACTCTATGAATTTGAATAACTATCCTCGAATGAATATTTGTTTCCTGAATAACTGTTACCAGCTGCATGTAAGAAAGTAATTCTAACACATGTAATGTGAGCATTGTTTCCACTCGCTTGATAAATTAACCTAATTAATATTTATTAGTGTGACGCGTAAGACGTTTTGGTTACTCCAGCTGATCTTTCCTTGAAATCTTCTCATGAAGTTATCCTTGTTTCCTCGTGGACTCTTTTGTTGCATACTATGAGGGAGTGGTTACATCTATCTGGGTTGTCATGCGAGAATGAAAGTGACTAAAGAATCTATGACCTTTAAGGTAACTTTATGCGGTGATCCTTACGGAATCTTCCTATAATTGTACAAGGTACACCAGTTTGTATTGTATATAATTGAAGATAAAATAGACCTTCGAATAATTGATCCCACCTCAACACTACTTCCTTAAGAGGAATGGATAGCGAAGCGTAGGTCACAGATTCTATGTCTATAAGATCTTGATTATATATAAAACTTTATCAATATACCCTGTAAGATATTAAAGACCTATCCGCGAGGGTCTTTTAAGTTATTACATAAGTTATTTAACTGGACTAAAATACTCTTATAGTATTCTAACTCTGAATCTACTCGTTCTAGGTTCTCTTAACTGGTGTTCAGGTAAGTTTTAACTCTATTGCAACACCACATCATTCCCAAACACATGTCGGTCACATCTCAAATGAATATAGTCGATCAGACTATATTGATCCTATCTATGATTACATAATTGTTCGGGTTGACAACAGTGCCCAACCTTTAAATACTTTTTAGTTCTGTTCTCCTCGTGAAACTAGTTCTATTATGTACGTGTATGAGCATGTAGGTATATTGTTATAACTTGTAGTTATACTCTAAAATATATCATTATCCAGAGCACTTAAGCCCCATTGTAATTATAGACGTATATCTCTTATCGGTTGATATACTTAGTTCACTGTAAACAATGCTCTGATACCAATCTGTCACACCCCAAAACCGGAACGGCGGAAACGTTCGGGGGTGGAGGACATCATGTCAAGTATCACGAGATATGTATATGGTAAGCAAGTAATGAACAACGATTTCATTTAGAAAGAAAGTGTTTACAATGTGTGTGTTCACAAAACATAGAAGTCATAAACAAATAACAAAACAAGACTTGAAGCTGTAATGCTCCATCTTCTGAATCCCCAACACGAGCACTTGTCTAATAGTCTTCTGAGAATACAAGTTATTTGAAAGAGTTGGTCAGCAATTAAGCTGGTGAGTTCATAAGATTTTAGTGATGTGAGTAAGTTGTAAAGCGTTGTGGAAAATGTATATGTAAAAGTGATGTAAGCTGTAAGTTCTGTTTTGAAGGGTTCGCCTGTTCCTCTAGAAAATCATATATTTTCTACTTGAATGAAAGTTAAGTAAAATGACACTACAAGCCTTTCTATGGGTACTAGGTGGGTACAAGTTATATATACTCAGAGTAAACAAACAATCAATTGTGCGCATCTTCCCCAAGCTCACAACCCAATGGGGAACAGCAAGCAAGGCGGATAGCACACATTCCATTGGTTGTTAGATCGTTGTCATATATAACCCTAGTGTATTCACTTGTTACTCATGGAGTTATTTGTAATGGTTCCTTTATATCTAATGAAAAGTTCTTTAAGAAAACCTATATTTCTTATAGTAAAATAATGACTTCAGTGCTGCTTTTATAATAGCTTTGTTTATACTGCTATATATAATCTGATACCGGGTAGAAAGTTAACTGAGTGAATCTGCCCTACGCCCACAATCCAACAGGAACAGGAAGTAAGGCAGAAAACACACCATATCTATTGGGTATTATCTTTATATATAAACATGGTGTATAAACTAAGGTGTTATAGATTTATTCACCTAAAGTCTCTAAAACTGTACTGGCTTAATAAAATTGATTAAGCCCTTATTTGGGAAATCTCTAGTTTTGTATACCAAAAGTACTGACTTTGAAAAGTAAGTTTTGTACTAGAAAAGTTGTGCGTTGACTCCGTGTCCTATAACTTGATCCATACCTGGTACTCTTATGATGACCTAATGGATACTAAGCATAAACATATATAGATTCAGGTAGATAATAGATTTAGTGACCTCATTCCAAGCCCACATCCAACGGGAACAGGAAGTGAAGCGAAGACCACCCATCCTATTAGCTATTGGAATCTATAAGCATATATGTATCCTATAGTGTACACATTAAGGAATCATAAATCTTGCATTATGATCCTAACCTTTAATCGTAGCCTTCTACCATGGCATCTTCTGATCTGTGTTAAACCCGACTTTTCCTTTGGCAAATGTAAAAGTATATTCTCCCTAGTTTATATCTATCTTGACTACAAAATAGATCAACTTCCAAGTGGTACTTACACTTTATGAAAGTAATGGGAAAAGTAAGTACGCAGATGTCGTTTATAATGACATGCGAATGTACTAAAAACATATTTGTTTTATTACGGTCATAATGTGAAAGCTAGAACCCTACTAAACGCTCTAAATGTAAAGAGAATTAGGGAACCAAACGCGACCCCAGCAATTTCTTGCAAGCCGTGTAATTCACATTAAAGTTATATGATCATGTATACCCAATATAACTATCACTATTGTGTTAGTGATTCATTGATATAATTAGATCATGTTTGTGTGTTCTCATACTATAGCAACTTAACCTATTTGTTATGTTCTGTTCTGGTACTGTTTGATTCTCTTCATTGTACTAGAATTAATGAATAGCATTCTCCTAAACTATATATACCTATAATAGTTTACTAATGTTCTACCTGTACTGTTACTGAAAAGACGCATTTCTCTACTAAGTTATGCTTATACTTTAAAAACAGAGTTTTGTATAACTATAAAGTAACGTAACTTTAAAAGAGTTTTGAAATGTTTTGACAACTTATAAATAACATAAGTAACATTTTGAAAGATGTTTAACAACAAACATTTATACAATTATCATTGTTTTCAACCTGTATTCCCCCCCCCCCCCCTTAAAACAGTTAAAATAGCTAAAAGATTCATTACAGGGTATGAACTCACCTGATGTGGGTGATTCAAACGGGTATGCACGTACGGATGAGAAGTTCCACAAATGAAATCCCGAGACACAATAAGACCTAACTGATATATAAGGACACATATTAACATGAATATAGTGTTTATAAACGACTACATGAAAGGAAACACCTTCCGGGACTAGGAAAGAGCTTGACCAAGTGTTGGAATCACATGTGATTCAACAAAGGAAGGTAATATGGCACTCACATGAGTTTAATACCATGGGTTTACGGCCCAAGGGATTTTACATCCGTAAAATCAAGGTTACTCATGTGTAAGTGCAAGTTTGAAGGCAAGGGGATGATTTAGGGACCTTAGCTCTACGCTAGGATGAGGAAGACCACATTCTTTGGAGTTTTTGAGGTGTTCACGACCCTAATGAGTTTACAACCGTAAACTCATGGCCATTTATGTTTATGAGGGTTGTTTAGGGTCCTAAAGGTCTTAATGAAGCATCCTAAATTAAAGTCTAAGCCTTAGGAAGTATTTGTGGCATCAAAACACCCCTAATTTGAGTTTTTGGCTCTTGGACCATTTTGGCAAGTGTTTGCAGCCGTAATCACCTATGGGTGATGGTATTTTGATTGTTTTGAGTCCTAAACACATCAAGGTAAAGTGCTAGGCTAGTCTCTGGGCTTAAGGAATGCATTTGGGGCATTTTGGCACTATAAAAAGGAGTTCACGGCCCAAGAACATCCTTGGCCGTGAACTCACTTCTAGCCCTTGTTTCTTAAAGATTTTAAGGTCTAGACATGTGAAGTGTAGTTCCATGTTTGGTTCCAAGGTCTATAGGGACATCGGGCACACTTTTGGCCTCAAATTTAGTGTTCACGGTCCAAGAGGATCTTGGGTCGTGAACACCCTTTCCATGGGTTTTATGGATGATTTCCACATTATCTAGTCATGTAGCACCCTTTAATACACTCTAGGGTTGAAGTACTTACAATTGGGGGTGAACGGATGAAGATCCTTGAGAGAGAAATCGGGTTTTCTCTAGTTGGAAATGAAAGAAATGAACCAAAATGGCTAAGTTTTACTTATATAGTCTTTAGGGTTTTCGGTCCCAATAACATTTTTGGACCATAAATTCCAAACTCTTTGAAGTTTTGGGCACTTATCGCTACATACTAAACCCTAGGGTATCCTCTCTCCTAATATCTTCTGAAGCACTAACTTTAAAAACACTCAAACTTATCTCAAAAGTTTGAATGTTAGCATAACAGATTTGACTTTGATTGCAGTGGATGGTTTTATCGAATGGAAATTTTTGGGTTGTCACACAACACTTAATGTAATAATTGTGTTCCCCCACTAGCATAATAATTACATTCTTATTAGCATAACACTTATGCTCCCACTAGCTTTGACATGTACCTAGAAATCAACTAGACTTCTAGAAATCAATACTTGTTGACTTTCTTACAAAAGTTCAGATTTCTAATACAATATGCTTCGATAAGACTTTATCTAGGCTTCTCAAACTCATACACCTTTCCTTAGATAACTCACATGTTTGTCTAATTAACTTCATAACTTACAGTAATAAGTCTCAAATGTTTAGACCTTTCGTCATTTCTCACAATTCGAACTATGAAGAGGGATGGCGTAATCATAATTGAATTTAAGAATGCAAATATAGCAATGATATCTCCTTAAAATCTACTTAGTAAAAGTGTTTGCTCATAATCATTTTTATGAATTTGGGAGAAACCTTATGACACTTAGATTTTATGGTGTATGTGTTCCTATCCATGTGAGTCTGTCATTATCATAAGACAAGGTGTATGACAAATACAAACCATATGGACTGAACTTGTTCAATCTAAATTTCTTGTCTTATTTGTATCACAAGGGCCTACCATTTCTTCCAAGTTGTTGAGCAGATCACCCTTAATGATCAATTAGCTTTCATTGATCTAGGTTCTTTGTTGTGCCTTATGTAAATGATAGGTTACAAACCTTACATCATGTGCTAGTGATAAATAATAGGTTTATTCTTGATTAGTTCTTGAAATTTTTTTCAAGATCTTTAAGACTCCCACTGACCTTTTGACATATAAGTGTCTCTTGTCAAGAAACATTCCTTGACAAACAAATATTCATGAGTTGGTGTAGATTCTTATCAAGAATGACACTTCCTATAATCGGTCTTAGCTGGTCTTTGTCTTATCCAAGACATCACAACTAACTAATTATGATTTTTTTATAAACCTACTTAAGATATGTCACTCAAGTTACAATCTTGGAGAATGACTCTAAGACTAGATTTTGGATCAAAGTATAACTCTCCTTAATTGATTTAACCATTTCAACAATTCTCGATACCTCTTCTTAGCCATGCAAATGTACTAAGGTGACCTTAGAGGATCAATTGTGATATGGTTTTCATAATTATTAAGATGATCATAAAACACGATACTAAAGTACTCTCCTTTCAGATTGAAGAAACTTTTATCTTTCTCTCTAATTTGATTATTCTCATTCGTTCTTTGTGGTGGACCTGACCAGCGCACAACAAATTATACTCGATCCCCTAGTTCTTCACTTGACTCACATACACATGTGAACAAAGAATTAATCTTAATTTCCCAAAGACGAAGGTTCTCATTCATCACGCAATACAAGTTGCATGATTTTAACTTTCTATCTAATTGAACCTCGGGTGATGATAATCTTTCCTTATTTGGTAAATTTTGACACTACCACAAACGAAAGAGTCAAATCCATTTTCCAATATTGTCTAATAACAGAAACATACATACATAAATTTTCACACAATCCATTGCAAGGATAAATATAAAATAAGACATAATTAAAATTTTCTTTATTTAAAAAGTACGGAAAAAAATTTCCTTACAATGTGATTACAAATGAAAATTATGTTTCTAAACATTTTCTAAGCAATCTAACACAAATCCTAGAAGCAGCCCAAAAATCTGATCATCGAACCATGCAATCGAAATTCATCTCTTCGCGATCACACTCAACATGCGTTTCTTTTAGGCTTCCTTTCTTTTCTACGATCCTACAAAACATCAAAACGCAATTACATTACATCATGTATTAAGAATGTACAAATAGGAACTTAATAGAGTTAGATAGTGTACTTACCTAAAGCAGAGTAAAACATTTTGACTTTACCATCCTTGTGGTCATTCAGGTAAATAGGGCAGCTTCGCAACCAATGCCCTTTCTCTTGGAAATAGAAACATATTGAGTCTTTAGGAATGGTACATGGGACAATCTCAGATTTAGCCTTTCTCTTTACCATTTGGTCAAATGTCTTGACCACAGTCGATCCCTTTCCATTGGGAAGAGAATAATTTTCTACACTTTCAATGTTTCCTTTGTCAATGTCCATGGAAGTTTGCAAGATTAATCTTTTAGACAAATTTGCATTACCAGTGCACCAAATCATTGCTGATTCAGTAGCAATTAGCAAATAGGTAAGATCAATAAGGGTCATGTCGCAGTCTATCATATAGTAATCTTTAATGAAATCACTATATGACTCATGGAGTGAATGATGAACCAAGTCAACAGCTAGCTTCCTTGAGATATTGACTCCTAACACTCCTAACCTGTCAATGTGTGACTTCATCTCCAAGACATATAAACACACAGACCTTCCATCTTGGTGTTTGCTAGCCAATAGGGATTGAGTGACCTTGAACTTTTCAAGTAAACGAACACGTAGGTTAGGGAGAACTATTGGAGGTGGTGTAGGAAGTGAAGCATGATTTCCATCTCCACGATCCAATCGTGGGACATCATCTTCATGAGTAAAGCTTTTTCCAAAAGATTCAGGAAGACCATGGTTGTCAGAACTAGACATCTACAAGTGATAAATTCAACCCAGTTGATTTAAGTCCTTAATATAGCACCCGACATGAGATATTATGGCTAGGGCCCAACACAATATTTTACAATTTGGAGAGGGATGTTCTAATCTAATTGCAAAATATTTGAAGGTAGGTAAATGACGATTTACCAATTTCCACCATGAAAAACAAAAATGGATTTTAGGTTTTAAACGGATTGAAATTCCTAGATCCTTTGAGATACATTGAACTTTTCAATGGCATGTTTAATCTCGATTATGCACTTCAGGTTTGTGAAAGGGATGTTGAGGATCACAAACAAGGTATGAATAACCATGTAAATTAGCTTGGTACTCTCAATGTTATAAATCAACTAATCAATGTGCCAGTTAACCACACATGCTCCATTAATCCATGATTAACATCAAGATACCCTTTTCCACTTTTATTAGCCCCAAATTAGTGTGTTGTTAACCAAATACGCTCCACTAACAACTTAACTAGGTGTAAAGTGCAATTTCATGGGTTAGCATAAAATTCACATTTTTTTCATAAGTAATTAGGATTGGGAATTTATAAGTGTTTAGTTACTTAGTATTTTCATTATACTTTTAGTGAGGATTTAAATTTCCTGTCAAACCTGTTTGGCTAACGACCCTCCACTGGTCAAAGGTGCGGTGGGTAAGAGTGTATACCCAATGACAGTCATTTTACAGGCCACTTCCTTAAACACCTCACAGACCAGTTTAGTGAATGAGTCCCACTAACGGTAAGAATGAATTTTTAATTATACATATATAATACATTAAACTTTTAATATTATATAGTATAAGGGTGTATTTTAAACATTGAAAATACTAGGTGGTCTAATCTATTAATTAAACTAGACTATTAATTTAATTAAACTCAAACCATATAATTAT
The DNA here is from genome assembly GCF_052625555.1 of Lactuca saligna. Lineage (NCBI taxonomy): Eukaryota > Viridiplantae > Streptophyta > Magnoliopsida > Asterales > Asteraceae > Lactuca > Lactuca saligna. Next base: position 146,051,772 of record NC_136417.1, read on the forward strand.
GAATTTATTAATAATCTTTTAATTAATTATCAACAAAGCCATAACTATAACTTTTAATTCTTAATTGATGTTATGAAGTCAAAAGGTTTAGTATTTAATATTTTTCAATTAAAACCTTTTTAATCAAATTTTAAATTTCAAAGCTTGAGGGCAAGTTTTATAACTTCTAAAAACACTTAGTTTTGTAAGTTATAATTTATGTTATATTAATGATACTTTCCAAGTTCTATAACTTGAGGACAAGTCATGAAACTCTTCAAGACCTTTAGACTCCAAAACTTGATGGCAAAACTTGAAATCATCAAGACTCTTGAATTCCATAACTTAAAGAAGTTAATTTGTTTTATGAGTGAGACTTTTCGTATCCATAACTTATGGAGGTTTCATAAACTCTTTAGATCAAACTTTTAAACTAATAAAACAATTAAATAATTTTGTCTTCACTAATTTGACCTAATTCAATTCATATAGCAAAAGGATTCAAATTTTACAAATAATTAGCTTTTCACAAAATCAAGTATTTATCTTAAAATTTGACAATCATCATGGTATTGGCTGGGGATAATCATTACCATATCAACAAAATCAAATTTTATGAGCCAAAACAGTGTGAGGTAATGATCCTAATCCAAAACAAGCCAAAAACTCGAAAAATCTGCCAACAGGCTGCCAAATTCGTCGAGTCTGATAATGGACTCGTCGATTTCATGAACTTATGAGCCAACTTGACGAGTTCATTCATGGAATGTCGAGTCCAACAGTCAGACAACAATTTTCTTATTGTTTCAACTTTGAAAATAACACAATTGCATTAATATAATAGAAAACAACTCATAGCTCGGATACCGTTGTTGAGTTTGTTGTACTTTAACATTCCTATGGTGCACAAACAACCCTAATGCTTTGAATCTAAGTTTTTCTAATTATACATGCTATAAAATTTCCAAATCATTAAGTCTAACTGGCATGCAATTTGACATTAACATCATCAAAACTAGTTAGAAGATTACATCTTTGTTGTAGCTTGTAGAACTTAGCCTTTCAAGAGCTTAGTATCCCAAGTGTTGTGCCTCAAACAAGTCATGCACACCATGAACAATTGGAGAATAATGAGAGGGACAGGATATGAGCTCTAAAATCAGCTAGGCATACACCCTAGGAGTCATAGTTCATTTTATAGTTTAGAATTCCTAAGGTTTAACTTGTAAACCCTAGCCCATTTACTTAAGCCTTTTAGCAATCCAATAATCCATATGATGGGCCTTTTGGACTAACTCTTCATGGAATCTCAGATAGATTTAGCACATCCCTAATCAAAATGGATCATTGGTCCAAACTATAAATATTACTGATTGACTTAATCAGTCCCTGTTAATTTACTCAGTCTCTTTTGGTCACTAAATTAACTTCAAATTAATTCTTGATTAATACTAATTAAATAATATGATTCCTCAATTAATATATTATACTTATAATATATTAATAAATCACTAGTAACCTCTTTCTCAAATATCCATCCTATCAAATTGTCCTGGTAAAGGCAACCCGAAATAGACCATGCTACTCTCGGGTCAAGTACATACCAATTATAGTTATGGGCTTAGACGCCTAATCCAACACAATAAACGACAAAAGAGCCTCCAGGTTCCATAAAGTTGCCAACTTTATAGAGTCTATACACTCAAACCACCCTAAGCATGGAAGAAAATGGATAAAAACCTAGAACTATCATGCTTGACACATAAATATAGGAGCTTGAGGACTTACAAGAGTCCTAAAACAAACACAAGATGATGTTGGGGAGGTTTTCTTGTTAAAACCATGCACCAAGAACACCTTCTACTTCAAGAGGCTAAAATCACCACAAAAGGCTCACAAGGTCAATAATGGAGGTTAGGGTTTCTTCTAGGCTGAAAGGGAGGTGATGGAGGTTGAGGATGTGAAAACCCTAGCCACCTTATTCCTTTAATAAGGCACAAAATCTGGAAAAATTATGTTTTACACTCTGGCGGCCACCACGTCGTGGCCATACACTTGTCACGTCGTGATGTGCAAGGATGATGCATGTTTCATAAGGTCATGACCACGTTGTGGTGTATGCTCCACCACATCATGTTCATCACAAAAACCTACGCTTTACTTCTTTAATTGTGAAAAACAAAAATGAAGCATTTACCTGGAATATGCGTTACAAAAGTAACAGATCACAAAGTGTTGATTCGTTTTTCACAGATTTTATTTTGAATTATGTTACTTTTCATTTCGATGTAATAATTATTTATCTTTTTATTTTATAAAACATATTTGATTTTTTTGTTATTTTTGTTTTTATACATTCGTACAAAATAATTGGAAACTAATTTGCAAATGAATTATCCATGTGTAGCTATTTAGCCTTGCAACTAAAATATTTCTATAAAATTTGCTACAACAAATATGTGGGAGATTTTCATACAATCGTTGCTAGGAAAATACTTCCGTGAATTTTGCTACGGAAATACGGCTATGAATTGTGCTATGGAAACATGGAAATAGACTTTGTTATGGAATCATGGCTACGTACTTTGCTACAGAATCATGGCTACGAAAGTTGCTATAGAATATAGACCACAAATTTAGGTATTGAACTAAGACCATGGAAGTTGCTACGGAGGCATCACTACAGATTTTGCTACGTAAACATTGTTATGGATTTAGTTACAAAGTCATGGCCACGTAATTTGCTACAAAGATATGGCTACAGAAGTTGTTATGGATCCACTACAACGGAATTTTCGATGAAATCAATGCAATGAAGTTAGCTATAGAAAGAGGACTACGAAATTGGCAATGAACGAACGACTACAGAATTCTTAACCGAATCCATCTACGGAAAAGCATGACGAAAAAACATTAGCTACATATTTCATTCCGTTTTCACATTTGCAATAAAGTTATAGTTTCCGTTGTAGACCCTTCGCTAGCCATTTTTTTAGGATGAAATTAAGTCGTTGGAAATTCCATAGCTATTCATCTTTTGCAATAGAATTTCAGCCTTTTGCAACGGATTCCTTCCGTATGAAAATGGATGTTTTTCTTGGAGTGTCTCTTCTAGTAATTACACGGTGCTTCATCACCTTAGAGATTGTTCACGACTTGTTGGGGGACCTTGAAGCACATTTAAATTTGGACACTTTCGACCAATGAAAAGACATTGTGCGAGCGAAAAAAGAAAGTTAGACCTTTGAGTTAATTAGAGTAACACATGACTCACAGTAACTTTGGGGTGAATCGTTTTATAAGTTTAACATATTCATATAGATGTTGGATAAGATGGTAAGTAGGGATTTTGATTAATGCATCCAAAACTTATGTGGATTTTATTGTATTCACAATGTGGTAGGTATGAGTGTTGGGTCTTCCATTGGGTTTTTTAGCACATGAGGAAAGCCCACTTATTTGGCCTATGTATATATAAGTGTTACATGCCCTAATTCCAAAAAACACACAAAATTCGTAGCCACCAAGAGCAATAGTGAGAGCAAAAGTGAGAAATCAAGGTTTTCTTTAATTCCCATTTTTCTGGACACACCTTTAGTGTTCCTTCATTTCCCGGAGATCCAACGGTCCGTTTTCTTTCATTTTTGGACAGAAGCTTCCCAACATCGAGGCCTTCAGATCCAACTATTTAATTATCTAGATCAGCTCCAAAGACTCAGCAATCGTCGCTTTTGTTTGTTGCTGGAAATCAGGAATGTTTTTTGGTGATCTTCTTCTTTTCTCCTTGTTATTTGATTCCATATGCTTGATCTGATTTAGTTCCAAGTATATGATGATTATTTTATGCTTCTAGTACATCTAGAGAAGATTATGTATTGCTCAAATATTGGTGATAGTGGATTTGAAGCTGCTCTAGTAGTCCCGTGGTTTTACTCTCTTTTCTTGAGAGGTTTCCACGCTAAAATTTCGGTGTCCCATATTGATTGATTACTTACTGTTTTTAGTTGATTATATTGATCATATAACTTGCATTGGGGCTGATTTGTTGCAAGTGAAATTATCCTATTTGTTTGCATCCTAAAAGGTTCATTCAAGACGGGAATAGTTTAGTGAAATGAAGTATTATTCCGCATTGTTATTTACCGTTGTGGATGTGTTTTTCCCATCAGATTGGTATCAGAGCTTGGTTCTTGTTATTAAGTTACTTGTTTGAACAATGGAAGCTAATACAAATAGGATTGTAAATTTGAATGGTTCTAATTATCAAGTTTGGGGTGGCAAGATGGAAGACATTCTTCATGTGAAGGATTATTATATGTTTATGTTTAATACTGAAAAACCCGGTGATAAAATAGATGTAGAGTGGAATATTTTGCATAGAAACGTTTGTGGGTATATTCGATAATGTGTTGATGATAATGTTTTGAACCATATTAGTGCGGAAACTCATGCTCGTACTTTGTGGAACAAGCTTGAGCAGTTGTATGCTCGAAAGACCGGGAACAATAAATTGTTCATGATTAAACAGTTGATTGTCTTGAAGTACCATTATGGAAATCCTATTAGTGATCATTTGAATTCTTTCCAGGGAATTATTAATAAGCTTGCAGGAATGGGTATCAAGTTTGAAGATGAGTTACAAGGTTTATGGCTCCTTGGCACTTTACCAAATTCTTGGGAAAAATTTAGGACATCCTTGTCCAACTCTACACCAGATGGTATTATCACCATGGAATTGGCTAAAGGCGGTGTTTTAAATAAAGAGATGAGAAGAAAGTCACAAGTTTCCTCTTCACATTCAGATGTCTTGGTCACCAAAAGCAGGGGGATAAGTCAAAGTAGAGGTCCGAATAATAAAGGGAAGCATCACAGTAAATCTAGAGGAAAGTTTGCTGACTATGAGTGCAATCATTATGGTAGAAAAGGGCACACAATATGATTCTTCAGACAATTGAAAAGGGAGAACGATAAGACAAATTACAACATTCAAAAGAACAACCACAAGAAAGATGATGGTGGTAATGATACTGCTGAAGTTAACACTGCTACCGAAGAGTTATTTATTTGTTGTGATTATGATATGGTCAATCGTGCACATGATGATTCGAGTTGGGTTGTTGACAGTGGTGCTACTTTTCATGTGACATCACAAAGGGATTTTTACACATCTTACACTCCTGGTGATTTTGGGAATGTTAAGATGGGTAATAATGGGTTATCAAAGATTGTTGGAGTCGGAGATATTTGTTTGAAGTTTGAGACTGGGATGGAGTTGGTTTTACACAATGTAAAACATGTTCCAGATATTAGACTTAGTTTGATCTCTGTTGGCTTACTTGATGATGACGGTTACCATAGTACCTTTGGTGGTGGTATTTGGAAACTCACTCGTGGTTCTTTGATTGTGGCAAGAGGTGAAAAAAGCTCAAAGTTATACATGACATATCCGTAGATCTCCAAAGAATCGATCCATGCATCGATACATTGTGACATGACCGATTTGTGGCATAAGAGACTTGGTCACATGAGTGAAAAGTGAACGTATTTGTTGTTGAAGAAAAATGTGTTGATCGGTGTGCATGATGTAAATTTGAAGAGATGTTCTCATTGTCTAGCAGGTAAGCAAAATAGAGTTTCCTTTAAGAGTCATCCTCCTTCCAGGAAGGAGAATATACTTGATCTGGTACATTCCGATGTATGTGGTCCCATGAAGACTATAACACTTGGGGGTTGCTTGTATTTTGTCACATTCATCGATGACTATTCAAGGAAGGTATGGGTTTATACTTTGAAGACTAAAGATCAAGTATTGGATGTTTTTAAGAAGTTTCATGCCTTGGTTGAGAGACAAAATGGGTAGAAATTGAAGTGTGTTCGGACAGATAATGGCAGTGAATACATTGGTCCTTTTGATGCTTATTGTAGAGAGCAAGGTATTCGGCACCAAAAGACTCCTCCAAAGACACCACAGTTGAACGGTTTAGCAGAAGGGATGAATAGAACATTGGGTGAAAGAGTTAGATGTTTGCTTTCATATGCAGGATTACCTGATTCTTTTTGTGGAGAAGCTTTGGATACAACGGTACATGTTATTAATCTTACTCCTTGTGTTCCTTTGTCTTTTGATGTTCCTGATAGGGTTTGGAGTGGAAAAGATGTTTCGTATCGTCATTTACGGGTCTTTGGATGCAAGGATTTTGTGCATATTTCCAAAGATGAAAGATCAAAGCTTGAAGTGAAGACCAAGCCATGTATATTCCTTGGTTATGGCCAAGATGAATTCGGTTACAGGTTATATGGTCCAGCTCTGAAGAAACTCGTAAGAAGTCGTGATGTTGTATTTGTTGAAGATCAGAGTTTAAAAGATATTGAGAAGACAAAGATAGTTCCTCAATCTAATGATGATCATGTTGATTTGGATCCGGCTCCCCCTCAACATTTTGAGCCAATTAATGGAGATGTTTAGAATGATGAACAACATGGTACTGCTAACAATGATGTTCCAGAGCAGTCGGGGTTGGATGAGGATTTTCATCCAGAGTTACCAGTACCTGATATACCACCATTTTGTCCCACTTAGGCGGTCTACGAGAGATCGTCATCCTTCCACCTGTTATTCTACTGATGAGTATGTTTTAGTCACTGACGGGGGAGAACCTGATTGTTATGCAGAAGCCATAGAAGATGAGCGTAAAAGAGAGTGGGTTGAAACTATGCAAGATGAGATGAATTCCTTGCATGAAAACAATACCTTTGAGTTGGTGAAGTTTCCTAAAGGCAATAGAGCTTTGAAAAACAAGTACGTCTACAAAGTGAAGATTGAAGAGCATACCTCATAGCCTAGGTACAAGGCTAGATTGGTGGTCAAAGGGTTCAGTCAAAGAAAGGGTATTGATTTTGATGACATTTTCTCTCCGGTCGTGAAGATGGGTTCCATTCGGGTGATTCTTGGTTTGTCTGCTAGCCTTGATCTTGAGGTTGAGCAAATGGATGTCAAGACACCTTTCCTTCATGGTGACTTAGAAAAGGAAATCTATATGGAGGAACCTGAAGGTTTTTAGGTTAAAGGCAAAGAAGACTATGTGTGTAGGCTTTAGAAAAGTCTTTATGGGTTAAAGAAAGCACCAAGATAGTGGTACAAGAAATTTGAGTCAGTCATGGGTGAGCAAGGCTACCACAAGACCACTTCAAATCACTGTGTTTTCTTCCAGAGGTTTGGTGATGATGATTTCATCATTTTGTTGCTTTATGTTGATGATATGTTGATTGTTGGCAAGAATGCGGAGAGAATTGTTCAGCTGAGGAAACAATTGAGCAAGTCTTTTGCTATGAAAGACTTGGGGCCGGCGAAACAGATTCTTGGCATTCGAATTACTAGAGATAGAGCTTCAAAGAAGTTGCATATGTCACAAGAGCAATACATTAAGAAGGTGCTTTGCAGATTCAACATGGATAAAGCTAAAGTGGTTAGTTCGCCTCTAACTACCAACTTTAAGCTGACTGTTAGAGATTGCCCTTCTACTAAGAAGGAGATTGAAAAGATGGATAAAGTTCCATATGCTTCAGCCATTGGGAGTTTGATGTATGTCATGGTGTATACAAGGACAGATATTGCCCATGCAGTTGGTGTTATTAGTCGTTTTCTGTCAAATCCTGGAAAGAAGCATTGTGAGCAGTTAAGTGGATTTTCATATATCTACGTGATACTTCCAAATTGGGTATAACATTTGGAAATGGAGCACCTATGCTTGTTGGTTATACATATTCTGATATGGCAGGAAATAAGGACAACATGAAATCCACTTCTGGATATTTGATGACTTTTGCAGGGGGAGTGGTGTCATGGCAGTCACGACTGCAAAAGTGTGTTGCCTTGTCCACCACTGAGGCTGAGTATATGGTAGCAACAGAAGCATGAAAAGATTTATTGTGGCTAAAAAGATTTATGCAAGAACTTGGATTTATACAAAAACGCTACGTGGTTCTTTGTGATAATGAAAGTGGCATTCACCTTGCTAAGAATTCTATGTTTCATAAAAGAACAAAACATATCGATGTGAGGTATCATTGGATTAGAGATGCTCTTGAAGACAACTTGTTTGAACCTGAGAAATTTCATACTGATGATAATGGTTCCGATATGTTGACTAAAGCTTTAGCAAAGGAGAAGTTGAAGATATGTTGCTCGATCGCCGGAATGGCAAACTCTTCCTCATAGGCCAAAAAGGGGGACATTTGTTGGGTTTTCTATTGGGTTTTTTAGCCCTTTAGCAAAGCCTACTTATTTGGCCCATGTATATATATGTGTTACATGCCCTAATTCCAAAAGACACACAAAATTCTTAGCCACCAAGAGCAATAGTGAGAGCAAAAGAGAGAAATCAAGGGTTTCTTTAATTCCCGTTTTTCTAGACACACCTTTAGTGTTCCTTCGTTTCCCGGAGATCCAACGGTCCGTTTTCTTTTATTCTTGGGCAGCAGCTTCCCAACATTGAGGCCTTCAGATTCAATGGTTGAATTATCGAAATCAGCTCCATAAACTCGGCAATCGTCACTTTTGTTTGCTACTGGAAGTCAGGAATGTTTTGTGGTGATATTCTTCTTTTCTCCTTGTTATTTGATTCCATATGCTTGATGTGATTTAGTTCCAAATATTTGATGATTATTGTATGCCCCTAGTACATCTAGAGAAGATTTTGTATTGCTCAAATATTTGTGATAGTGGATTTGAAGCGGCTCTAGTAGTCCTATGGTTTTACTCTCTTTTCTTGAGAGGTTTCCACGCTAAAATTTTGGTGTCCCGTATTGATTGATTACTTACTGTTTTTAGTTGATTATATTGATCATATAACTTGCATTGGGGCTGATTTGGTGCAAGTGAAATTATCCTATTTATTGATTACATACGATTTTTGGACATCCACAACAATTTTATATAAATTGACAAATTTACCCTTTTTAATATTTTACACTTTACCCCCTTCCCCTCAAATATTCTAAAAAAAACCCTACCTAAGTATTAGACGAACGACTCCACAATTCAATTCCCACAATTGATTCCTCCATCTTTAGTCTCCACGACCGCCAATCGTCGCCAGATTGTTCCACTGTCGTCCTATTTGTCGCCATTGCCGGCTTGCTCCACTGGTGTCCCACTATTGTGTCATGATTTCCGACAAAGGTACAAACAAAACTCCAAAAAAAAAGTATACAGTTGTTTTCTAAATTTTGATGGAATTATCATCGATCAGTATCTCTTGTGGTGCTCTATGAAATTATCATCAACATTATACATCTTTTTTTAATAGACGAAGCTTTATATATTCAATTTGAGTGGATTTACACTCTTTTGCATATTGTATTTCTTATATGAATATCACATGCCTCAACAAGAAGATATATATGTGTATTGAATTGTTACATTACACCGTTTCATATTATTGTTTTGACACTTTGTTTTTTTGTTGATTAGCTAATGAAGAATATTGATTTGAACTTCCAAATTTGTTGAATAAATGGAATTGAATGAAAAAGACTATTTAACTACTTCAAAATTTGACTCGTGTGACGATTTATTAAAAAGTGTTCGAGAATTTTATTATTCTAAAGGACATGGGATATCTATTTGTGGTTCAAGAAAAGACAAGCACGTGATTTTGCAATGTGACAAGAGCTGTTCATATCAAGATATACGAGGTTTTGCAAATAAAAGAAAAAAAAACTACCACATCTCGTTTGATCGATTTCCCTTTCAAGATTGTGGGCAAAAAAGGTAGTGATAGACCTGATGGTGATGGCGCTCGGACATTTAACGTGAAGGACTTGACACATAACCATGAGCCATCTACGGACATATCTGGGCATCCATCGTTTCGTCAGTTGCCATCCGAAAGCATAAAAAGTGTTAAAGAGATGACCGAAGTTGTAATTCCCCCAAGACAAATTCTTTCATCTTTATGTCAAAAAACCCCAATTCTACCGGCCATCTCTAGAACTATATATAATGTGAAGAAAAATACGAAAGGAAAATTTATGGAATCGGCCCATGATCAACGCATTATTTGAGGAGCTTGAAGAAGGTGGTTTTACATATGATATTTCACATAATTCGGAGGGGCGTATATCTCGTTTGTTTATTGCACACCCTTTGTCGATTAAACTGGTCAAAGCCTTTTCTGTTATCTTTGTGATGGATTGCACCTACAAAACCAATAAATATAACATGCCACTCCTTGATATCATTGGTGTTTCATGTTTCAATACATCCTTTTATTCTGGGTTTGTTTTTTTAGAAAAAGAAGATGAAGAAAATTATTCTTGGGCATTACGTGCATTTAAGGAGATTATTGGACAAGGTAATCAACCATGTGTGATTATGTCATATAGGGAATTGGCGTTAATGAACGGCATAAAAAATATTTTTTCTACTACAACAAATCTTTTATGTGTTAGGCATATTGAAAAGAACGTATTGGCAAACTGCAAGAAATATTTTGGACGTGCCGAAGATTTTGATATTTTTATGTCAAGTTGGAATAATGTTGTATACTCGACGACGGAAGATCTCTTTGAGAAAAGAGTAAATTACTGAAATCGTCCCTGTGGTTTGGTCAAAATTACAAGTTTGGTCCCTAAGATTTCAGGGACCAAACGTGCAATTTTGACCAAACCACAGGGACGATTTCAGTAATTTACTCTTGAGAAAAATTGGGATGAATTTGAGTCAATGTATATATAGAGAAGAAAGATGCACTTGAGTACATAAAAAAAATATGGCTTCCTTGGAAAGAAAAGTTTGTTAGTGCTTGGACCGATAAGTACTTGCATTTTGGCAATCTGTCTTCATCAAGCGCTGAAGGTGCTCATGCCAAACTTAAACAATATTTGCAAGTTTCTACAGGAGATTTGAGGGAAGTGAAAGAGAAAATTTATCTTGCAGTCGAGCATGAATTTAATGAAATTAAAGTGAAACTCTTAAGTGAAAAACTTGAAGTTCCTCACTATTGCAATATGCCATTTTTTTAGAGAGCTTCATTCTCTATTTCTCACTTCGCCTTGAAGGAGATATATAGGCAATATGATGTTGCAAAAGATGGTAATATTTATATTTGTTATTACATTTATTATTGTTTATTAACCTTTATTATTTACCCATTTTTATTAATTATTTAGTATTTTTAGGTATTATAACTCCGTGCACCGGTCACTTTATGATAACTATGGGTCTTCCATGTGCTCACAAAATAAAATATTGGCAAGGAACTACTTTTTCGTTGGATTTAATCCACCCTCATTGGAGGATTGACACGTCATCGTTAAATGTACAAAATGATTTGCATGGTGAAGGCATCGATCGATTCGATGAGTTGCGCTCAACGTATCAAAGGTGGCCCTTAAATAAGAAAGAACATGCTCTTTCAGTTATTACAAAACTTGTGAACCAATATGCTACCGTTTTTGAGCCCTTGATTCAACGATCAAAAGGAAGACCTCCAAAATCAAAAAAGAAAAGAGGAGTAACTTCCACAACACGAGATCCTTCAAGATTTGAATTGGTAAAGTCATCACAAAGCCGCAATAAAGTGGATGATGAAAATAACTTAATTGATTTAAATGTATATCCATTAGATACCTTTGATTTAGATGGTTCTTTTTAAATTGTCAGTTTTTTTTGGATAGTTATTTGGTTTTTTATTTTGGATGGTTGTTTGATAATTTGTTTGGTAAAAATTTTGCTGATATAAATAATCTCTTTATTTTAGAAGTTATTATTAAATATTGTTTTAGATATTATATAATACAGTTTTTTATTTGAAAAAAAAAACAGTAAACCAATTTACGATGAGGGTTTCTAGCATATTTTTAAGTTAAACATATATTACGTGCAATAAGTATACTCATGTAGTAAAATAAATGAAACAGTGAAACGAAATTTTGGAAAGAAATTATATAGATGGTAGAAGAAATATATTAATTTAGTTGGAGGGAGTAAAATATAAAGTTTGATAAAATACAGAAAAAGGTAAATTTGTCAATTAATAAAAATTTCTTGGGAAGCCAAAAAAACGTTGTGTACGATTAGCTCCGTTATGAGTTTGTTAGTATATCAACCGGGTTTTGTACCTAAACCAAGCCATTCAGAATTTTTCTTTGTTTTATAAAATTCATTGTGGTTTGTAACTAAACCATTTTTCCTGTCATATTTGTTTTAATTGAGATGACTACCATTGTTATCTATAATGAATCGTATAAACAAGTGTGATAATGAAATGAAAAATAGTTACAACTTACAAGTAAAAATAGTGTTTGTAAAAAATTGATAAAATTTAATAGCCATAAGGCTTTATGAAAACTTGAATATATATATATATATATATATATATATATATATATATATATATATGTTCAGATTCATTTGAGACCATTCTAATTTTGTGAGATCGTGAAACAAAATCTAAAAATAATTTTAAAATGCAAAATAAATGGAAAAATCCAAAAATTCTTTTTTTAAATATTGTTTTCGGAACTTGAATTAACTAAAAAAAATAAAAAAGAATCCCGTTTTTTTTTTTTTTTTTTTTTTTAAATATGTGAAGTATTCTAATATAATATTACACTAACATATTCTTATAAATAATTTTAAAATGCAAAATAAATGAAAAAATCAAAAAATTCTTTTTTTAAAGATTATTTTCGAAACTTGAATTAACTAAAAAAATTAAAAAAAAATAAAAAAATAAAAAAAATCTTATTTTCTTTTTTGAAAAATACGTCAAATATTTTAATAGAATATTACACTATACCTATTGTAGAAAATAATTTTAAAATGCAAAATAAATAAAAAAATCTAAAAGATCTTTTTTTAAATATTGTTTTCGAAATTTGAATTAACTAAAAAAAAATAAAAATAATAAAAAAAATCTCGTTTTTTTTAAATACATGAATATTTTAATAGAATATTACATTATACATATTTTAAAAAATAATTTTAAAATGCAAAATAAATGGAAAAATCCAAAAAAAAAAATTTTAAATATTATTTTCGGAACTTGATTTAACTAAAAAAAATAAATAAATAAAAAAATTAAAAAAAATGTATCTCACGGTCACACAAAATATAAGTGGTTTCAAATAAACCTAACCCTATATATATATATATATATATATATATATATATATATATATATATATATATATATATATATATATATATATATATACACACACATTATTTTGGTAAAAAACTCTATTCCAAAATACATGTCATTTCGGTAAATATAAAAAACAATCAATTAAAGATTTGCAGACATTTTTTATAGTTATTTTTATGAATGTCATAAAAAATTATAAAACTTTTAATCATATTATATAAAATTAGAAAGTATTGCAAATTTTGAAAAATAAATCAATATTACAAACTAAATTAACGAGTAATAAAAACCGTTCACATAACTATATTCATCACCAGAAAAAAAGTAAAAATGTAAATTAATTTTTTTCTTTTAATTTTTTAAGATAATTTATTATGTTAAGATAAGGATTGAATGCACAATCATTGAAATATGATACCTTCCCATTTACATATTTTCAGTGATTATCCATACTCAGTTTTTAAATTTCTTTCGATTTAAACTGACGTTCAGATCCAAGTCCACGTTCTCTACATGGAACAAGTAGCGTTGTGCACCTAATTGCTTTAAATGGCTTTTGCCTTGACACGTTACTTGCGTTTAAGTAAAGTCTTGTTTTGTTATTATCCGTTTAAATTATCTGAAATGTTTAATAATTGCCAAATACTTTTAGTATCTAAATGCTTAACTAAAAGATAAGAAGTTCCCAATAACTAATGTTATTAGTTATTTGTTATCCAATCTTTATATTAAATGACACATCACAATATATTAAATATCATAGTTCTTTTAAAAAATATATGTAATTTACATGATTCTGTTAAACATCTTTTAATTGATATTATATAAATTACATTAAAATGGTGCATGCACACCTTTGAAACTTGAGATTGAATTCGTGTTTCGAGCATAAGGTGTCAAGAAGGGGAATATATAATTAAGTAAATGATAAACTTATTATAGTTTTGGCATAAACTATTGACCAAAATGACAACAATCTTAGACACTTGTGCAAGTAACACAAATTACTTGTATACCTTCCAAGTAATAGCATCAATAATCTTAAGTTTCTCTTTCAAGTTAAATATATATGGTTGACTTTTGACATCTTCTTTGTGTAGGTGGCATATGTTTAAACGTAAAATGAATCATTATTTCAAACTTGTTAGAAATATTATTAAAATACATGAGAGTAGACCATTTAACCATCATATACTAGTTTGGTTGTGTTATAGTCCTTATGTCCTTTTTTATATTGACAACAAATTTGTTACATAACATGTATTATGCTATGCTATGTTACTATATATTTTTTTATGACAAGATTCATAACAATGTTATATCTTTTAATTCTTTTAATTATTGTATTCAAGAGTTCATTGGTGTCCTTCAACCAGTAAACTAATACATCGTGTTCATGAATCTGAAGATCAGCCAAATACATAAGTATGAATTGTGTTAAATAAGAACAAGAAAGAAGGGGGGGGGGGGGGGGGGGGGGGGGTAATAATTAACATTTGTTTTTTAGTGATGTGTTGGTTAGAAAACCTTACTAATATGTATACGTTTTGATGATAACTTCCTAACATCTTTTTGCATGGATAAAACCTTGTAATATGTTTAGAATATTTTATGAAGTTTTAGAATTTTGTCAAACAATTCGTATATAATTTTACACCCTTTTTTTTTTTCTTTTTTTTTTCTTAATTACATAAGCAGGTCAGTGTACACTACTGACCTCAATAACAAAATGTTTGTCAAAATTTTGAAAGTTACCATTAACTAAAAAAAATTTCTAATACCTTACCTAAAAAAATCTTAAATTACTACAAAGATTCTAAATAACTGCAACACCTGTGACTTGAGCTAATGCTAATTTATTTAATTTTGTCATTAATTGTTGGACTATGAGATTAATGTTCGATTATTGAGTTGGGTCGTTATTGAGCTGTTATGGCTGAAGACGTACGTTGGGCATAAGCTTGACGTATGCGGGGCGTAGTGGGAGCATTGAATACGGAGGCGTGATACACTTACGCGCAGTGTACCAAGGGGTACGCTCAACGTACGCGGGCTGACTCAAAACGCTAATTTTTAGGGTTTAGGTGTAACACCGTAAAATTCAAAATAAATTTTCACATTTTTTAAACACGTTTTACCAAACACATTTAACAACAAAATCCCATTGTATCATAACTTTGGTTCACAACATATTTCCCAAGATCAAAATACATAAAAATCCATGCGTGTGTACTAATCATGCCGGCGCCTTCCCGCGATCATCACTGGTACCTGAAACACATAACACATAACACTGTAAGCGTAAAGATTAGTGAGTTCCCCAAAATACCATACATAACACATACTAGCCACTCGAGGCTATAACTCTGTGGGCTCGTGGGCCCTAACTCTGTGGACCCTCTGGTCCTAACTCTGTGAACCTTTCGGTTCTAACTATGATATACTCTGATAAAAATCACATAGAAAGAATGCAGTACAACACTTCACATAATAGCATACGATAACTCTGGCACATGACTCTAATTACCACTCCAGGTAAAGTATAGTGAGAAGACTCACCTCAGATGTCCCTATAAATCACTGACTCGGTAGAAATACGATCTAGCCTCCACCTAAACACATAAAGTAATACTCTCATAAATATAACTCTCAAAACTAGACTCTACTCTCTCTAGGAACCCTCAGAAGGGTAAAAGACCATTTTACCCCTCCTTTGGCTCAAAGGCCCTCATTGTTGACCAAACCCTAAAAGTCAACCAAAGTCAACGGTCAAACTTTGACCCGACTCGGCGAGTGCACTTGGGCAACTCGGTGAGTCCACCTGTGTCCACTTAACTCTTTAGTCCCATTTAACACGTCGAGTCCCCCCCTTTACTCGACGAGTCCCCATGTAAGAATCGCGGGGCCACTCCGACTCAACTCACCGAGTCTCAAGAACAACTCGGCAAGTACAAGCCATGCACAAACTCCATTGGCCTCCTGAGGTCAGATCTGTTCATCTAATCCATAGATCTAGCCTTCCCAAGCATAATAATCACGTAAAGTCCAGACCTTGACACCCATATATCATCTAGATGGTTTCATTTGGTGATTTAGCCCCAAAAATGACATTCTAAGCTCATGACTCCCAAGATAATTCATAAAGCTCCAAGGGTTAAGGTCTCCGGACCTCTTTGAGTCCAGATCCAAAGCATAAACTCGAGAAGGGACCAATTTCTCCACATAATCATCCTCAAAAGAGGTTAGAAAACCCTAACTCTAAGAATCAATATCAAGACTGAAGAAGGTATGAATAAATACCTCAAGTTGAAGTCTCTGGACTCTGAAATCACTAGAATCACACCTCCTTCAGTCTCCTCTTGCTCTTGATCACCTTCTTCTTGCTAAACCAAACATAGAAAGATCAAATATGGCTTCTCCTTCCTCCCAAACGATCTAGCTCACTTAGTGTGCTCTCAAGGGACTGGTAGCCGCAATGGGACGCTAAGAGTTCCCTTAAATAGGCTCCAACCCCGGAGGATTAGGGTTTCATTAAACAGCGTGGACTTTCCGAGTCCAATACGAACCCGGATGATAATCCGCGACCCTACTCGGCGAGTCTAAGCATCAACTCGCCGAGTTCCTTCACAAATTCCAAACATAAAATATTAGAATAATATACCTGGGAATCCGGATGTTACAATTATCCCCTACTAGAATCAGACTTTGCCCTCGAAGTCTCATTCTGCAAACAACTCTGGATGCAGCTCACGCATCTCGCGCTCCGGCTCCCAAGTCAGCTTTGACCCTTTCCTATGCTGCCACTGCACCTGCACTAAAGGCACTTCCTTGTTCCTTAGAACCTTGACCTTCCGATCCCTAATTGCCACTAGTCTCTCAACATAGTTCAGGCCTACATCCACCTGAATATTCTCTAACGGTACCACTGGCGACTCGTTCGCAATACACTTTCTGAACTGCGACACGTGAAAAGTGTCGTGAATCTGACTCAACTCCACAGGTAGCTCCAAATGGTAGGCTACCCTGCCTACTCTCGCGATCACCCTAAAAGGTCCAATATATCGAGGCCCCAACTTGCCCCTCTTCCTTAATCGAATCACTTTTTTCCAAGGAGAGACCTTCAATAGTACGAAGTCACCGACCTAAAACTCGAGCTCGAACCGACGACTGTCCGCATAACTCTTCTGACGACTCTGAACGGTCAACAACCTCTCCCTGACCTGCTGTATCTGCTCGGTCGTCTGAAGCACGATCTCCGTACTACCCATTACACGTTGCCCCACCTCTCCCCAACAAATGGGGGTCCGACACCTCCTCCCATACAACAGCTCAAAGGGTGGCATATCAATGCTCGAATGATGGTTGTTGTTGTAGGAAAACTTTGCCAAGGGAAAATATGTGTCCCAACTTCCGACAAAATCCAACACACATGCTCGGAGCATGTCCTTGAGTGTTTGAATTGTCCGCTCACTCTGCCTGTCAGTCTGTAGGTGATATGCGGTACTAAAATGCAGCCGCGTACCTAACTCCTCATGAAATTTCTTCCAGAACCTGGAAGTGAAACGCACATCTCGATTCGAGACAATCGAGATCGGAACTCCATGCCGCGAGACCACCTCTCTCACATACAACTCTGCCAGTCTCTCCGCAGAAGAGCTCTCACTAATAGCAAGGAAGTGAGCGCTCTTCGTCAATCGGTCTACAATAACCCAAATTGCATCGACACACCTCGCAATCCTTGGCAATTTGGTGATAAAGTCCATAGTAATCTGTTCCCACTTCCACTTGGGAACCTCTAACGGCTGCAACTTACCATGCGGTCTCTAGTGCTCGGCCTTAACCCGACGATAGGTTAGGTACCTATCAACGAACCATGCAACGTCCCTCTTCATACAGGGCCACCAATACTCCCTTTTTAGGTCCAAATACATCTTAGTGGCCCCGGGATGGATCGAGAACTTCGATCGATCTACCTCTTCCATCAAAATGGTACGCGTCCCGCCGACAAGCGGAACCCAAATCCGACCCTGAAATGTCATAAGCCCCCGGCTATCGGTAACGAACTCCGATACCTGCCCGATAACTCACTCCCTCTTCTGGTTTTCTGGTCTCACAGCCTTGGCCTGGGCCCCTTGAATGGTGTACAACACCGGAGTCATTACCGTCAATCTCATACAAACGTCTCGCATCGAGACGCTCTCCGTCCTACGGCTCAGGGCATCGACTACCACGTTAGCCTTACCCAGGTGGTACAGGATCTCACAATCATAATCCTTTACCACATCCAACCATCTCCTCTGTCGCATGTTCAGGCTGGGCTGATCCATCAAGTACTTTAGGCTCTTATGAACCGTGTATATGGTACACCGGACCCCATACAGATAGTGACGCCAGATCTTGAGGGCGAACACCACTGCCCCCAACTCTAAATCGTGGGTGGGATACCTTGCCTCATGAGGCTTCAGCTGCCTTGATGCATATGCTATCACGTGCCCCCTCTGCATAAGCACCGCTCCCAACCTTGACATCGACGCATCACAATATACCACGAAGTCCTCCATTCCCTTCGGAAGGGCTAACAACGGGGCTTCGCATAACCTCTGACGAAGTGTCTCAAAGGAGGCCTGCTGCTCTGGGCCCCATGAGAAAGCAACGCCCTTCCAGGTCAACTTGGTGAGTGGCACGGCGATCTTGGAGAAATCCCTGATAAATCTCCGATAATAGCCTGCCAATCCTAGGAAACTCCTGATCTCTGTATGTGACCTCGGCACCTCCCAACTCATCACCACCTCAATCTTGGACGGATCGACCAATATCCCTTTCTGGTTAACAAGATACCCTAGGAACTGGACCTCTCGTAACCAAAAATCACACTTGTAGAATTTGGCGTAAAGCCTCTCCGATCTCAAAACTCCGAGGATCTCTCTCAAATGTTCCTCATGTTGTTCTTTGGGTCTCGAATACACCAATATGTCATCAATGAACACGATCACCGAGCGATCCAACATCGGCCAACATACTCTGTTCATGAGGTCCATGAACACCATCGGCACATTAGTGAGCCCGAAAGGCATCACCACGAACTCATAATACCTGTAATGAGTCATGAACGCTGTCTTCTGGATGTCCTTATATCGCACCCTCACCTAATGGTATCCCGACCTCAAATCGATCTTGGAGAACCAGATGCCCCATGTAACTGATTAAACAAATCGTCGATCCTCGACAACGGGTAACGGTTCTTGACCGTCATCTTGTTCAATTCTGTGTAATCAATGCACATTCGGTGTGAGCCATCCTTCTTCTTAACAAAAAGGATAGACGCTCCCCATGGTGAACTGCTCGGCTGAATAAACCCCTTCCCCAACAACTCCTGAAGCTGCGAGGATAACTCTTGCATCTCTGGAGGCGCAAGGCGATAAGGTTCCTTGGCGATAGGCGCAGCTCCCGGGACCAAATCGATGCTGAACTCAACCTGCCTCTCGGGAGGCACACCTGGTAACTCTTCCGGAAATATGTCCGGGAACTCACGAACTATCGGAACCTCATCAACTGACCTCGGTTTCTCTGAATCAACCCCCGTATCCATCACATATGCTACAAATCCCTTACAGTCCTGCTGTAGACTCTGCCTCACTCTAACGGCTGAACAAAATGCACACCCAGAACGCGTACCCTCGCCGTATACGGTAAGAACTCCCCCACTAGGGTCTCGTATGGTCACCAGTTGTCTCTCGCAGTCAATAACCGTTCCAAACTTGCTCAACCAGTCCATGCCCATGATGACACAGACATCTCCCATCGCAATAGGAACTAGATCAATCGGAAACTTGATGCTGAAAATCTCGAGTACACATCCTCGGATCACCTCGGTGGCATACACCGCTCTCTCGTCAGCTATGGAAACTCTCAGAGGTCGACTCATCACCTCTCGCCTAATACTGATGTGTTGACTAAAACCTAAAGATACAAAAGACCGACTCGCACCCGAGTCAAATAACACCAAGCCAGATACATAATTCACAAGAAAAGTACCTACGCATATCATAATATAAGCACAATATCTCAACATAAAAGTGAATATATGAAAGAATACATACCAGCCACAATATCGGGCGCTGCGCAGACCTCCTCCGTGGTCAACTGGAAGGCTCTCCCTCGCGCCTTCGGTACCTCGGCCTTCACTAGCCGGCTCTCAGTAGCTCTGATAGCTGCAAAGGTAGATCCCTGAGGTGCTCCCTGGGTAGTCCCTTGTAACTGTGGACACTCTGCCTTGCGGTGTCCGGTCTGGTTGCAGTGAAAGCATACTGCAAACCCCTTGGGGCAACCCCTGGCCATATGGCCCTCCTTTCCACATTTGTAGCAAGACCCCGCTCTGCACACCCCCTCTTAGCTCTTGCCGCACTTGCCACAAGTGTGGCCCTTCTGACTCCCAGATCACGAATTAGCGGGCTTGGCCCGCTTGGCTGCCGGCTGAGACTGTGCCGGTCGCCGATCCCTCGCCTGAGACTCAACCTCCTCCCTAGCTTGGGTCTCCAGCTCTATCTCCCTCTTCCGAGCATTTGCCTGATGCTCAACAAATGTACGATACGTCGAGTTCGCCACGAACTCCCAAATATCCCTCCTCAAAATGCTCAGTTTGCGGCTTATATGTGCCTGCCCGGAGGACACGTGCTCTGGGCAAAACATCTCCCGCTCATGGAATTTCCTCGTAATCACTGTGACAGAATCAGTACCCTACTTGAGGGTAAAAAACTCCTGGGCCAAACTCTCCCTCTCCACCTGGGGAATGTACTCATCTCAGAACATAGCAGTGAACCACTCCTAAGTCACTATAGCAAGCTCAGCAGGCAAATAATGCGCCGTCACAAACTTCCACCAATCCTTTACTACTAAGCGAAGCTGGTTCAGCACGAACCGGGCCCTCAAATGCTCAGGAGATGAGCAAGTAAAGAAACATCCCTCTATGTTTAATATCTATCTCATCGCTGCAATCGGGTCCTGGGTCCCATCAAACTCCGGTGGTTTTGTGTTGCTGATCTCTCGGAACAGCAACGCATCACCACCCTGCGGTCTGGCCGCAGCTATAGCTGCAGTCGCCGCAGCAACAGCAGCCTCAGAAAGAGCAGCGTATCTCTCATTGAATGTCTTTATCAGGGTGGTCTTAATATACCCGAACATCTCTGGGATCTCATCGCGGATCGCAGCAGCCACCTCATCATGAATCATCTGGCGGAGCTCCTCGTCGCTCACACCCCCTCCACGGGTCCCTGGTCTGTGACGTGTCCCTACCATGCTGCCTCTCTGAAATACAATACAAGATATCAGTAATTTGC
Source organism: Lactuca saligna (assembly GCF_052625555.1). NCBI lineage: Eukaryota > Viridiplantae > Streptophyta > Magnoliopsida > Asterales > Asteraceae > Lactuca > Lactuca saligna. Next base: position 146,073,238 of record NC_136417.1, read on the forward strand.
TCAGATGTTCACACACTCGATATCCCAACCCTACTTGATCTCTGGTGCCCTAAGGATTCTTACTTGGGTTGCGCACTGACCCAGTGCCTTCGATAGTACGAGCCCAATACTACCGACCATACCGACTCAACATTCACACCAAGTCCTCCTCCTAGAGCCACAAATACCAAGTACGCTATTCTCTCTAATCATGTTCTACTCACTAGCAATCTCTCATAAGCTCCTTGTTGCTATCTCAACACTCTCAAGCATTCCTAATAGCAAGATCCGTAGACTTAGCCATTACATATCAGGCCACTCTAGTCCTAATAAGAATACCTAGTCTTACTACAGCATGCATAATATAATTCACATAGCATAACATAACATTTCTCTTACAACTTATTGTAAGGGTATTTTGGGAAATCACCATTCGGGCGCTAGCTAATCGTACACACGGCTCTGCTCTGTCTGTTTCAAAACTCTTTTTACTCCTTAAAAAATATTTATATTGTTATCAAATCTTTCCTCAAATCCTTAATTTGAGTCAGATCCGCCCGAAGATACATCTGAATCCCTCAAACCGAGGCTCTGATACCAAATTGTAACACCGTTAAATTCAAAATAAATTTTCACATTTTTTAAACACGTTTTACCAAACACATTTAACAACAAAATCCCATTGTATCATAACTTTCGTTCACAACATATTTCCCAAGATCAAAATACATAAAAATCCATGCGTGTGTAAAAATCATGTCGGCGCCTTCCCGCGATCATCATTGGTACCTGAAACACATAACACATAACACTGTAAGCATAAAGCTTAGTGAGTTCTCCAAAATACCATACATAACACATACTAGCCACTCGAGGCTATAACTCTGTGGGCCCGTGGGCCCTAACTCTGTGAACCCGCTGGTCCTAACTCTGTGAACATTTCGGTTCTAACTCTGATATAAGTTACATAGAAACAATGCAGTACAACACATCACATAATAGCATACGATAACTCTGGCACATGACTCTAATTACCACTCTAGGCAAAGTATAGTGAGAAGACTCACCTCAGATGTCCCGGTAAATCACTAACTCGGTAGAAATACGATCTAGCCTCCACCTAAACACATAAAGTAATACTCTCATAAATATAATTCTTAGAACTAGACTCCACTCTAGGCACCCTAAAAAGGGTAAAAGACCATTTTACCCCTTCTTTGGCTCAAAGGCCCTCATTGTTGACCAAACCCTAAAAGTCAACCAAAGTCAACGGTCAAACTTTGACCCGACTTGGCGAGTGCACTTGGGCAACACGGCGAGTCCACCTGTTTCCACTTAACTCTTTAGTCCCATTTAACACGTCGAGTCCCTCCCTTTACTCGACGAGTCCCCAAGTAGGAATCGCGGGGCCACCTCGACTCAACTCTCCGAGTCTCAAGAACAACTCGTCGAGTACATGCATTGCACAAACTCCATTGGCCTCCTGAGGTCAGATCTGTTCCTCTAATCCATAGATTTGCTCTTCCCAAGCCTAATAATCACGTAAAGTCCAGACCTTGACACCCATATATCATCTAGATGGTTTCATTTGGTGATTTAGCCCCAAAAATGACATTCTAAGCTCATGACTCCCAAAATAATTCATAAAGCTCCAAGGGTTAAGGTATCTGGACCTCTTTGAGTCCAGATCCCAAGCATAAACTCGATAAGGGACCAATTTCTCCACATAATCATCCTCAAAAGAGGTAAGAAAACCCTAACTCTAAGAATCAATATCAAGACTGAAGAAGGTCCGAATAAATACCTCAAGTTGAAGTCTCTGGACTCTGAAATCACTAGAATCACACCTCCTTCAGTCTCCTCTTGCTCTCGATCACCTTCTTCTTGCTAAACCAAAGATAGAAAGATCAAATATGGCTTCTCCTTCCTCCCAAACGATCTATCTCACTTAGTGTGCTCTCAAGGGACTAGTAGCCACAATGGGATGCTAAGAGTGCCCTTAAATAGGCTCCAACCCCAGAGGATTAGGGTTTCATTAAACAGCATGGACTCGCCGCGTACAACGCGAACCCGGATGATAATCCGCGACCCTACTCGGTGAGTCTAAGCATCAACTCGCCGAGTTCCTTCACAAATTCCAAACATAAAATATTAGAATAATATACCTGGGAATCCGGATGTTACATTAGGCCATTATATATATACACACACACACACACACATATCGTTATGTCCCTTAACACAACCTCCTTAACTAAGAAACCCTAAAAACCTAACCTTCTTAATCTTTGTGTGATCTGGATCTTGTGAAGTCCATTTAAGTGGTTTGGAGCTTGGAAGGAGAAATAGGAAGTTGGTGAAGAAGAACTTCTGCAGCTTGAGCTTAAGGATCTGAGTTATCATCATCATTTAGCACTCATGTATGGTAAAAAGCTCATAACTTGCCTCATGAATGCTTAGATCTCTTTTAATGGGGTTTTGGACCTTTTTGTCCCATGAATGGATCTATATGGTTCCAAATCTGTTTCTAGGCTTAGGGTTGCCACCCTTAGTGATATATGAGTCCCAAAGACAGAAATCTTACTATCTTGAAGGTTTTGATGTGGCCATGCATGAATAATAGTCATATCTGTGGAAGTAGGTTGTCATATATGAGTTTGGGTCCATTTGGGGGTTTGCAAGCCACCAAGTAATTAACTTTATGGGTTAAGACACTTTAATGGAATCAAATCTGTGTTTGGAGCTATAGGTCTTAAGGAGTTAAGCTCTTTTTGAGATTATGGCGTAACAGGGGAATACGTTGGGCGTACAAGCCTGTATGTGCAACGTACTAGCCATGTAGCTTGTATGCTTAGCGTACAGAGGAGTACACCCCGCATACTCACTGGATTTGGGTTATGCGCCATTTGGGCCTCGGTTTGGGCCATTCATTGGACTTTGTTGTTTTAGGGCATAATGGGCCATCAGAAATCACTTGTTTTGGGCTAAGAGTATGATTAGGCTTAAGGGAAGGCCCGTTTGAGGAGTTGGGTCAAATTTAGAAAATTGGCACATTGGTGGACTACTAGTAGGCTTGGAAACACTATCTAGAATTGGGTGTTTCATGATATGGATTTGGGCCTAGGTTATAGAATGCATTAGATCAGGGGTAAAATGGTCATTTTACCATAAGAATGATTATTAGGTTTAGAATAAGTGTTATTTTGTACTGATAGCTAGGGGATTCGTCAGAACAGTCGCTAGAGATTTCTTTCCATGAGATTTTGCATTTAGCTTTGCGAGTTGAGTTTTCCTCCTGTGTGAACGGGTCGAAGGCACCAATGTTGGCATGTATATTATGTTAGTATGTTCTAGACTAATGTACGATGGCGGATAGTTCCTAATGCAGGTTTATATGCTTTCTAGATTTTGATATGATGTTGGGCAGTGCCCGAGGAATGTTTGTATGCTTGATGTCTTCATGATTCTTGCATGTGTCTATATTTTATGATTCTGGATTAGGGTCCGATGTCGGAAAATGCTCGAGGAATGTATATATAGGTCCAGATTTCGGTCCGATGTCGGGCAATGATCGAGGAATGTTTGTATGCTTCCGGATTTCAGTCCGATGTCAGGCGTGGCCCGAAGAATGTTTATAGGTTTATGTTATGTGATTATATATGTGTGTTTTTTGATATGTTTATATGTATACCGAGCTTGGCTTGATCGTTGGTGGGGCCCGATGTCGGACACTATCTGATGCCAAGCGGGGACCGATGCTAGGCAAGGATCGATGTCGGGCGGGGCACGATGATGGGGCAAGGCCGATGATATGTTTCTATGTGATGATGTGGTTATGTCATTATGTGTATTGTATATGTTTCTTTGTGCTTACAGTTTTCAGTTTTGGGTTTAGGCACTTCCGTTAGCAAGGGGAAGAGCTCGAGATGACTACATTACACACACCATGATGTTTTTAGTCTAGGATGTTTACTCTTATTTATTTGACAAATGTTTGATATGGATATAACGTTTATGATGTTTTAAGATACTATGACGTATGTTTTGATGAGATGATTTAGATAACCATGGTTTTATTTAACAATTAAAAATAAAAATTTTGGTCATGATTTTTGGGATGTTTCAAGTTGGTATCAAAGCCTTGGTTGGGGATTCGGTCACACTCTCGGGTGTGTTTGAACTCAAACTGGGGATTTGGTATGAAAATTTTCAAAAGAAAACCATTTTTATAAAAAGGATTTTAAAAAGAGAAAAGGGTGTGGTGCATGCAATCAACCGAGCTCAAGTATGTTCTCCCAAATTACCCATACATGTTTATGTTATGATGTGAATTGTGAATATGTGAACTGCATGCTAGATTAGGGCTAAGGATCTAGGAATGATGCCTTATATGCCTACTGTATGAGCTTATTGAACTGCATGCTAGTACTGATTAGTCAGTAATATGATGGCCTGATTAGGATATGTCTGGTTTTGTTTACTTGATGCCTGAATGCTGCTTGCTTTGTGCTTTTAGGAGTTCTAGTTATCTTTATCTGACTAGTAAATGAATATGTTAAGCTACATATTACGAGGAATAAATAATTTCAGAAGTTTAGGTTTAGCCTTATTTCGTAACTCTCGTCTGATTCTAACCGTTGTATGGAGAGACCTCTCATTTGATGTATTATCTGGTCATAGTAATATGTAATGGTATTTGCGAGGTAGTTAGGGAAAGGTAGCAGAGACTTCTTATGTAGCTGATGGTGGAGAGTGGGTTGGAGATTACCCTAGGGAAAGCCTAGGATGAGATTAGCACAGATAGTAGTAGTAGTGAAAGGGACTTGGTTGAGTCATGGCAGTTCTTGAGGAAAGTACAGTTAGAAGTGGAAGGTAGTATGGGCCTGTACTACTAAAAGTAGAGGATCGGTACTCGAATCAAGGAAGGCTAAGATGAACCCATGGAACTTGTAGTGTGTGAGATCCCTCAAGTTATGATAAGTATTATGATGTTTTTGTGGTGTATTTTTAGTATGGTGACGTTACACACTAGACCAGTTGGCCGTTCTGGCACCGACGAGGGTTTAGGCTCAGGCTCTGGAGCTTAGCAGCTCGGTGATTAGATGTGGGAGTTCATTTCATCTGATATCACGCGCAGTATCATTGACCAGACTTATGTGATTTTCAGTACAGTGAAGGAGGGAATTTTGTAGATTCTTGATGAGAGGATGGGTGCATTCTTTACCGAGATGACGGCTATGATAGGGGCGCACGCGATGACATTCAGGGAGTTCCAAGCATGTTGAGCTCCAGACTACCATGGGGCTATTGACCTCATTGCTAGCATCATATGATTGGCAGATGTCGCCAACACCTTTCACACCAGCCGTTGTCCCGAGGGGGACAAGGTCTGACTCGCTTCCTGCCTCCCGAAGTACAAGGCGCAAGTAGGAGATTGGACATGATATTGGTGATGTTTCCCTTGATACTACGACCAGGTTCAGGGCCGAGTTTGCACCTGTGATTAAGTTGCATCAACTTGCGTGGGAGTTTTAGGATCTCTAGTAGCCGGCTGAGATGGTGACTAAGATCATACCATGTTCAGGGAGAGGGCCTTTCTTATTCCGCAGTATGTGGCGGATAAGGAAATGAAAAAGGCCCAGAACCAAGAGATGCTTCGGAGTGATATCCGAAAGTTTGTTAGCCGCTCCAGCTGTACGACGCTGGAGGATATGACAGCCAGGACTTGGGAGAGGGAGTTGGATTTAGAGACGGAGAAGAAGAGGAAACCAGAGGGGGTTCAGATAGGGAGTTTTGCCAAAAAGCCCAAGGTATCAGATCATAGATCGAGGAACCAGTAGGGCCACAACCGCTATGACAAGTACGGTAAGATGCATGAGGGGGCATACAAGACGGGTAGTTCGGGCTGCTTTAAGTGTGGCCGAACTGGTCGTGTTAGCACGAACTGTACTACTAATACAACTACCACCATAGTATCAAATATGATTTGCTTCCAGTGCAATAAGAGGGGCCACAAGAGGACCAGTGCCCGAGATTAGTAGCAGCAGGACAAGTGGTGGCACCCTCTCCTGATACATTGAGGATTTTTGGTGGCCGTCAGGGCTGGACAGAGGCGCCTGTGGTGAAGACCAAAGCCTTCTAGCTGGCAGCAGAGGAGACACGTGCAGCTCCCGATGTGGTGATGAGTATGTATCTTCTCTTTATCTCTTTATTTATGTTGATTTTTCACTTATTGTGACAACCCGAACCCTTTTCCGTCAAAGTCAGTCAAATGCTATTAAATAAAATTTTGAAGCTTATTTGTTATGTTAAATTCGTATGGTTTAGAAAATCATTTAATTTACATAATTAAATTTTATATAATAGTCACAACCAATATTGGGCGAAAGCCCGAGTTTTTTTTCGAAAAACAGCCAAAGTCTCGTCGATCCCGGTGCTCACGGCCTTGAACCCGATCACGACCGTTAACCATTCACGATTGGGGACCCACCTCCAGAAGTGACCCCAACCTATATGTATATATATATATATATATATATATATATATATATATATATATGTGTGTGTGTGTGTGTGTGTGTTCTTACCCTCATTTTCAAACTTTTGGCTGAAATCACTACTTTCTCTCTCTAAAACCGCCAGCCTAAAACTCAAGTTTTCTCACAAAAATCATATAAATCCACTTTGGATCTTGTTTTGGAGTATCAAGTGTTCATCATTTCATAAAAATCAAACACCCTTCATTTCGGGTTTACGGAACCCTTCAAACCTTCGTATTTTCACAAAGAACACCCAAAAGAGGCAGTAAACCACTCAAGAGCCGTAAACCATTCAAGAGTCGAGAACAGTTCACAGCTGAGAACTGTTCATGGCCGCAAACAGGCCTGAGCTGTAAACTATGATGAAAACCCATCTTTTCTGATTTAATCGAGTCCCGGTAACATTCCTAAACCAAAAGCAAGTGTTTTCCAACAATATAATTAATGGCTTCACTAATAAAATGCATATATTTGTTTAATTATTATTAGGATTCCATTAATTCCGTGGAAAACAACTCGACGGTCCTCATTCTAGTTTTACAGCCTGACATCTTCACGCAACCAACAGTGAGTTCATACGCCTACGCTTTTACTATTTTTAACGTTTTCAGGGGGAGAATACAAGCCAAACACAAATGATTTTGTGAACTTATACAAATGATTTGGTACTTACAGACTTAATTGTAGTTGTTCATTATATTTGATGAAAACATTCTTTAAGAAAATCATATATTTTCTTAGTAAAAATGGCAACCACAATAGCTCTTTCTAAAATCACTTAGTGTATACTATCTATATATAATTTAATATCGAAGGGATAGTCAAGTGGATAAATCTGCCCTAAGCCCATAAGCAAACAAGGAACATGGATTAAGGCGGAAAGCACATAGCCAACTGCCTATCAGATATTTGGTATAAACTAAGGTATTAGAGAATTTACCAATAGAGGCCCTTTAAGTTATAATGAATTAAACTTTTTACTGATAAGGTTCTTGTTTAGCCTACTAAATGTTCTATTCGGAAAGTATGTTTTTGTACTAGAAAATGGTATACTGAATTTGTATGCTATGACTTGACCCATACCTGATACTCCTTATCATTACTTGGTGTATACAGGATATATATATATATATATATATATATATATATATATATATATATATATATATATATATATATATAAAGTCAAATAGATAGTAGTCTCGGTGAATTTGCTCTAAGCCCACAACCAAACAAGGAACGGGAAATGAAGCGAAAAGCACACATCCTACTGTCAGTCGGACCCGATTAATAAATATCCCTAATGTATCTATCAAGGAATCATAAAGTTAAGTTAGCATTATAGGCCACCATCTAACTGAATGTACTAACACTCGACTGTTCTGTTTGTCTTTTGTGATTATGTATGTCTTCCCAAGTTTATGACTATCTTTACTAGAAAATAGTTTGCATTAAGTTTTTATGTGAGAATCACTATATGAATATAGTGGGAAAATGAAAGTGTACACTAATGTTGTATAAAGTAACTACTGAAGCACTAACTACCTTATAACCAATTTGTTAATTAAGGTTAAAATGTAATGTGGTTATAACCATATTGATTGACGAGTTTTTAACACGACGACCTGCTGGAGTCGAAACTGGTGTGACATTTTTCGCCCCTTGGCTAGATGGCCAAATGGTAGCGAACAGTCGGGATGCAGAATTGTTAGTCCATAATAGATCTATACACACAATGCACGCTCTCCCTCCAGACAACTCTGGTTACAAAACATGACATAACAAGTATATTGCTATGCCGTGAAAGTATTATCTCACATTATTGTTATTTGTTCTTGTTATCATATGTTCCTTCCTATTCTTGTTATAGTATTTTCTGAACACCTAAACTATACCTATTATATTTTACTAGTATGCTTGTTTTGTACAGTCCCTGATTTGTAAAAAAAATGCTCGATTATCTAGTGAGTTATGTGTGTAAATTAAAAAAAAAAATTTATACACAACAAACTAACATAACTTAAAGGAGTTTTTAAATTGATTTGATCACTTACAAAAGCATAGGAAATCATTTAATTTGATGGTTATCATAGGTAAATATTTACACAATATCACTTGTGTTCAACTTGTACACAATATCACAGCCAAACTCTAGGAGTTCACGGCCGTGGGAGGGTTCACGGATAAGAACACTTGAAGTGTTCACGGCCAAGGAAGGAGAGTTACGGCCATATCAATATCACTTGAAGGGTTTATGGCCAAGGAAGGAGAGCTTACAGTCCTATCATGATTTTATGAAGGGTTCACGGCCACATGAAGGGTTCATGGCCGTGAACTCTTGAAGATCATGCAAAAGAGGTGTTTGTTTCACGGGGATTCAAGAGCTTCTAATGGATAACAAGATGATAGAACAAAAACTTACATATTGGAAGCCTTTGGGGAGTTTAAGGCTCAAAATGAGTATGTGTTCTTGGTGTTCTTGGTGGAAAGGATGGTGATTTGAAGATCTTGAAGTAAAAGTGATGAATCAATATGGAATCAAGGGGCTTTCAAGTGTACATAATCAAAGGGATGAGATACTTACAATTTTGGAGTAAAATGAGAGCTTTTCTTGGATGATACTTGAGAGAGAATGGGTAGTTCACGGATGGAGGTTGGAGAAATGAAGAAATCTCTTATATATGGAGGGTGGTTCATGACCAAAAGAGTGTTCACGGTCGTGAACAGGGTTTGCAGCCGTGAACATCATGTGTTGGGTTTTCTGGTTCGGTTGCAACCTTCTGATCTCGAGCTCACACTTCATAACACTCAATCCTTAAGTGTACTAGGCTTAGAACTCATTAAAATGATCCTTAAAAAGGCTAAAAGGCAATGGAAATAAATCTGACTTTTGGTTGATTGGATTGTCTTCACAAGATAGAAATTTACGGGTTGTCATAGTTGCCCACAAACCACCCAAGGAAAACAATGGGAATAAAAAATTCTAGAATAAGTGCAAGGGAAAGTCATCACAGGAGCCCTCCAAGAAGAAGCAAGTAGTGGCGGTACATGCCGCTACTACTCCTGTCGCTGCTCCTACAACTCAAGCACCCGCCAATAGATATGTTGGAACCATCCCACGGTGCAACAAGTGTAACTTCCACCATCAAAAACCATGCCATGAAATGTCGTGCAACAACTATGGTAAAAAGGGGCATACAACTTGTTTTTGCAAGACACAAGTCCAACCCACTAATCAGGATCCTGGAGTTGGAGTAAGCCAAGCGTGTTATGAATGTGGTTCCTAGCACTTCAAGAGAAATTGCCCAAAGGCAATAGCTGGCAACACAGGGAAAATGATAGCTATGGGCCATGAGGAGGTTGTCGCTGATCCCACCTTCGTTTCAGGTATGTTCCTCCTCGACAACTCTTATGCATGCATTCTTTTTGATAGTTCTGTGTAGAGAGGTTTTGTTAGTCATGCATTCAAGCATCTACTCAACATAAATCCCAACCTCTAACTGAAACATTTACTGCTGAGATGGCTAATGGTAAGAAAGAGAGCACTAATGATGTATTCATAGGTTGTACCCTTACCCTAAACAATTATTCATTTCCCATTAATCTTATGCTGATCTCCATTAATATCTTCGATGTCATTATCGGTATGGACTAGTTAAGTCTTCATCATGCTGATATCCTTTGTTTTGAGAAATCTATTCACCTAAATCTGCCTAATGGCGAAGCCCTCATCATTTATGGCGATAAACTTAGGAAATACCTTCGTATCATATCATGCATCAAAGACCAAAAATATCCGCAAAAAGAGTGTCAAACACTCGTAGCTCATCTCGTTAACGAAAAGCAGGAAGTTAAGGATCTAGAGAGCATCCCCGAAGTCTACAACTTTCCTGATATCTTTCCTGAGGAATTCCCCGGAATCCCTCCCGAACGCCAAGTCGAGTTCCGAATCAATTTAATCCATGGAGCTACCCCTATAGCCAAATCCCCTTACCCTCTAGCGCCGACAGAAATGCAAGAGTTATCCAGCCAGCTCAATGAACTGCTGAGCGAAGGATTCATTAGACCGAACTTCTCACCCTGGGGAGCCCCTGTCTTATTTATGAAAAAAGAAGGATGGGTCCATCTAGATGTGCATAGATTATCATGAACTAAACAAGCTCACCATCAAGTATCATTTCCCTCTTCCCCGAATAGACAACCTCTTCGATCAACTATAAGGAGTCAGTTACTTCTCAAAGTTAGACCTGAGATCAGGGTACCATCATTTACGAGTTCATGAGAGTGATATTCCTAAGACAACATTTCAGACTTGATATGGTCACTACGAGTTTCTAGTGATGCCCTTTGGTCTAACCAATGCACTGCTGGTATTCATGGATCTGATGAATCGGGTGTACCGCCTCTTCCTAGACAAATTCATGTTATTATTCATTGATGATATACTTGTTTATTCTTGAAGTGAGGAAGATCACAGACAACACCTGAGGCTACTACTAGAAACTTTAAGGGCGGAGAAACTATATGCAAAATTCTCTAAGTGTGAATTCTAGATTAGAAAGGTAACTTTCCTCTATCACGTGGTTAGCGAGGACAGCATACACGTGGACCCTTCGAAACTCAATGTCACACTCCAAAACCTGAACGCGGAAACGTTCTAGGGCAGAGGACATCATGTATAGTATCATAACAATGCAAAGTAGTAAATAAGCAACAACATCATCCATTGCATTAATAGTATAATTTCATACAACTGTGTTCTTGAATAGTAATAAGACACCAAAAATGAATAATCAAAATAAAACATGAGTCTTGACTGTGCTTCGTCTTCTCAAAACCTGCCATTGGTACCTGTCTACTGATGACCCGAGAATACAAGTTATTTTGAAAGCATAGATCAACATTTAAGTTGGTGAGCTCATACATTTTTAGTGTCAATGTTTGTATAAGTTCGATGAAAATGTTTGTAAATGTGTAATGTAAATGTTTGTATATGTTTGAAAACTCCTAGAAAATCCTATATTTTCTACTAGTATAAAAAGTAGTCTTCTACCAAGACCGACTGTTTTGTATGTTTGTTTCTCTATAAAAGTGAATGCTTTTCCCAAATATGACTATCATTACCAAAATATAGTTTTATATTACCCTTTATGTGAAAAGATCACAATTTGAATATAGTGGGAAAATGTGTGTGTACTGTAGTATAATTTGTATTAACTACTGAAGTAAAAACTACCTTAAAACCAATGGTTTAATAAAGGCAAAATGTGATAAGATTGTTACCATACTAAACTGACCATAACACGACGATGAAAGACGTCGGAAGAAATGACATTTGGCACCCGTAGACTTGCAAATCCCACTGTAGCGAATAGCAAGGGTGTAGGATAGTCAATCGGGTATAGATCTTTATGCAAACTCATGCTCTCCCTCTAGGAGATTTTTGTTACAAAATGTGACACAACGAAATGGTCGCTGTGTCATGAGGTAGTATCTCACATTATGTTATTTCTGAACCTTGTTATAGTATACTTGTTATAGTAATAGTATTATATTTATAGTATTCTCTGTATAGTATTCTCTATATAGTATTCTCTGTATAGTATTCTCTATTTTAGTATTCTCTATTATAGTATTTTTATATGATAGTTTTCTCCTAAACTATACATATTATAGTTTACTAGTGATTTCTGTAATTGAATAAATGACTGATTGTATACCTTTGCTACTAAAGGTACTGAACTAATTGATATTACTTTTATATCTAAATATGTATACATAATATATATCTAATATTTAGATGACCTTCGGACAAATAACCGATACCCTAAGTCCACATCCAAACATGGAAAAGGAAATAAAGCGAGTTAGCAGTCCTAAGTCCTTTAAACATTATTAATAGAACTATACATATATAGACTTGCTTTTGACAGTATATACATTTAAAAGAGGTTTTGTAATACATTTAAAGAGCTTTGAACAATAAATAATAATGACCTGATGTTAGCTTATAAAATGATTTAAAAGTAGTTTGTTTGATAACATAGTTTAAAGTATATGAAATCCTTTGTTTGAAACATAGTTATAAATCACATGTGATTAATTATATAACTAACATGTTTTCTACTTGTATCCTCCCCCCATAGAAGCATTTAAAATCATTTAAAAGATAAGTTAAGGGTTATGAACTCACCTGTAGTGAGTGCTTTGGATGAAAAAGTGGTATAGAATGCTAAGTGTCAAGTGAAGACTTCAGCACACACACAAATCCTATTCATCACATAATGATACATATATGTATACAAATAATGTTTAAATAGCTAATTATACAAGTAAGGACACCCTAGGTCATAGAAAACACTTAGATTTAAATGCTAGAAGTACAAAGGGTTACATATAATGGGTGTATGGCCACACATAGGAGTGTAAGGCCAGAATAATGTGTCTTATGGGTGTATACAGCTAGAGTGTATGGCCCAAGTGAGTGTACGGTCCTACACTCATGGTGATACATGCCATTTTTTGTTTTAAAGTCCTCTTAAGCATCTAGGGGTGTGTCTTGACCAATGCTTAACCTTATTGAAAGTTAAATGCCATTTTCGACCATAAAGAGGGTGTGTATGGCCACACAAGGAGTGTACGGCCGTACACCCTTGATGATGATGTAAAAATGGTCAAAAGTGTACTCTAAAGTTCTATCTTTCATTCCCTAAGTGTTCTTGATCAAGTGCTAGCCTAGAACATGAGTTTCAAGGCCTTTAAGCACCAAATGGAGGGGTGTACAGCCACATAGGGTGTGTACGGCCGTACACTCCTCATTTATCATCTTTTGGAGGTTTTCAAAGGAGTAATTCAGTAAGTAACAAGTATGAGGAGTGGTACTTACGATATAGAAGCCTTTAGGGGTGTTTGTGGCCCAAAAACTTAGTGGGTGTTCTTGGTGTTCTCGATGAACAGTTGAAGATCTAAACAAAATGAGTAGTTTCATGGATGAAATGGTAGGTCTTTACCAGATAGAGTAATGAATCATCAAATAGATGGAAGAAAACACTTACAAGTTGAAGAGAGAAGTTATTTTTGGCCTTAAGAGTGTGAAAAGAGATGAAAGGAGGCTAACACTCTCATTTATACATGAGAGTGTATGGCCAGAAGGGGTGTACGATCATACACTCCATGTGTATAGCCGTACACTCCTTAAGTTGGAGTGTCTGGATGATTTTTGAAGTGTTGCACTTGCAGGAATCCTTTCTAAACTCTAACTTTAAAGATACAAGGCTTAGAACACTCTATTTGACTCTAAACAATGTTAGAAGATAGCAAAACGAGTCTGAACTTGATTGGTTTCAATGGTTTGTAAAAGAAAGAAATTTCGGGTTGTCACACTCAAGGCGATTGAGAATTGGTCAGCACCGAAGACGCCCATTGAAATCCGTGGATTCTTGGGCCTTGCTGGCTACTATCGTAGATTTATCCAGAATTTCTCTAGAATTGCTAAGCCGCTAACCACCCTAACTTAGAAAGGTGTATCCTTTAGTTGGGGAGAAAGACAATACACCGTGTTTTAAACATTGAAGCGGGCCTTATGCAGTGCACCTATCCTATCTCTGCTGGAAGAGATTGGAGGAATTTGTTGTCTACTGTGATGCATCCAATCAGGGCCTAGGTTGTGTGCTCATGCAGTGAGGAAAAGTCATTGCTTATGCCTCGACAAAGCTGCAAGCATACGAAGTCAATTATACAACTCACGACCTGGAGTTGGGAGAAGTAGTCTTCGCTTTAAAGATATGGAGACATTATCTCTACGGATCCAAGTGCGCTGTCTTCACCGACCATAAGAGCCTACAACACATTTTCAATCAGAAGGAGTTGAACATGAGGCAATGGTGATGGGTGGAGCTACTCAATAATGATGAGGGTGAGATACACTATCATCCAGGCAAGGCCAATGTGGTAGCATACACCCTCAGTCGGAAGGGGTACTCAGGTCATAGAGTGAAGGAACTGACTATGACCATCCATTCCCCCTTATCTGCTCAAATTAGAGAGGCTTAGTTGGAAGCCTTGAAACCAGAAAATATGTCGGATGAAGCTTTGAGGGGAATGTAAAAGAACTTAGAGATCAAGGGAGACGGATTCTACTACTTCATGAACCGGATCTGGACCCCAAATTTTGGCGGTTACAGAGAGGTTGTCATGAGTGAAGCTCACATGACTCGATACTCTATTCACCCAGGTTCAAATAAGATGTATCTGGATCTCAAAAGCTCAATTGGTGGCCAAATATTAAAGCATAGATTACTACCTTTGTGGGCAAGTGCTCGACTTGTGCTAAGGTGAATATGGAAAATCAAAAGCCCTCAGGTCAACTTCAACAGCCAGAAAGACCTAAGTGGAAATAGGAATGAATTGTGATGGATTTCATCACCAAATTGCCCAAGACTCCGACTGGATACGGCACCATCTGGGTAATTGTCGACAAATATGACTAAATCCGCCCACTTCCTGCCAATCAAAGAAACCTTCAAGATGGAGAGACTGACATGAACCTACATTCAAGAGATAATCCATTTGCATGGCGTGCCTATGTCCATTATCTCCGATCAGGATAGCTGATTCATCTGGAGATATTGGCAGTCACTACAGAAGGCTCTTGGAACGAAGTTGGATATATGCACACCTTACCATCCACAAACCGATGGGCGAAGTGAGAGGACCATTAAGACATTGGAAGACATGTTGAGGGCATGTGTTATAGACTTTGGCAACTCGTGGGACACCTATTTTCCCTTGGTCAAGTTCTCCTACAACAACAGCTATCATACCAGTATCAAGGCTGCACTGTTAAAAGCCCTCTATGGCGATAAGTGCAGATCCCCTCTGTGTTGGGCTGAGGTGGGTGACATGCAACTAGCTAAGGGTCAAGTCCCTGACCATACTCTCATAGGCCCAAAAATCATTCGAGAAACCACCAAAATATCGTACAAATCCGAGAACGACTAAAAGCCTCCAGGGATAGACAAAAGAGCTACGCCGAAAGAAGATGAAAACCCTTGGAGTTCCAGGTTGGTTACATTGTTTTATTGGAGGTCTCGCCCTAGAAGGGCATAATACGCTTTGGGAAGTGTGGAAAGCTGAATCGGAGATACATTGGGCCATTCGAGATTCTCGCTAGGATCGCCCTGTAGCATACAAACTTCGTTTATCCCATGACCTTAGTAACATTCATCCTGTCTTTCACGTGTCGAACCATAAAAATTGTTTATCTGACGAGACCTTTTTAATCCCTCTTGATCAGATTGAGATTAACGAGAACCTTAATTTCATGGACGAACCAGTCGAAATCATGGATCAGGAAGTCAAACGAACAAAGCAAAGTCGCATGTCGATAGTGAAGGTCTGCTGGAACGCCCAGCGGGGACCTGAATTCAGTTGGGAGTGAGAAGATTCAATGCAACAGAAGTACCCACATCTTTTTCCGAGTCCATTATTTGTATTCTTTGTTAGAATTTCGGGACGAAATTTCCTTTATCGGGGGGAAGATGTGACAACCCGAACCTTTTTCTGTTAACGTCAGTCAAATTACGTTAAATAAAATTTTGAATTTTATTTGTTCCGTTAAATTTTTAGGGTTTAGAAAATCATTTATTTATATAATTAATTTTTATATAAGATTCGGAACCAAAATCGTGCGAAAACCCGAGTTTTTCTTCGAAAAACAGCCAAAGTCTCGTCCATCCCGGTGCTCACAGCCGTGAACCCGATCACGGCCGTAAACCGTTCGCGACCGGGACCCACCTCCGGCAGTGTACCCAACTTATATATGTGTTCTTATCCTCATTTTGAAACTCTGTCCGAAAACGCTACTTTCTCTATCTAAAACTGCCAACTGAAAACTCAAGTTTTCTCTCAGAAATCATCTAAATCCACTTTGGAACTTGTTTTGGAGCATCAAGTGTTCATCATTTCATCAAAATCAAACACCCTTCATTTTGGGTTTACGTCTGTGAACCCTTCAAACACCAAGAACACCAAGAATAGGCAGTAAACCACTCAAGGGTCGTAAACCATTCAAGAGTCAAGAACAGTTCACGGCCGAGAACCATTCACCACCGAGAATGGTTCACGGCTGAGAACCGTTCACAGCCACAATCAGCGCTGAGCTGTGAACTGTGCTAAAAACCCGCCTTTTTCTGATTTAATCGAGTCTTCGTAACATTCCTAAACCAAAAGAAAGTGTTTTCCAACACTATAATTAATGGCTTAGCTAATAAAATGCATATATGTGTTTAATTATTATTAGGATTCCGTTAGTTCCGTGGACAACAACTCGAGGGTTCTCATTCCTGTTTCACAGTCTGACATCTTCACGCAACCAACAGTGAGTTTATACCCCTACGCTTTTACTATTTTTAACGTTTTCAGGGGGAGAATACAAGCCAAACACAAATCATTTTGTGAACTTATACAAAAGAATTTCAATAGGTTTAAGACTTATGCAATTGATACAACCAAAAGATTTCCATATTTTTTAAAATATGTTGACACTTTATCCCTTTTGTAGCATGCTGATCATAAGGGATGTTTTCAACTTACATCCATAATTGCATACTTTTTAGATCCATACATGAACCAAGTACATAACATGAAAACTATAATAGGTATAGTTTGGGATTTTAATACACAATTTTACTGATGCAGAGCTTATACATTTACAAACATATAAACTATGGTAGACTTACTTTATGATATATATTAGTACTTTCGGATTTCAAGAGTACAACACTAAATAATTATATAAGTATAATTATTATTACTCTACAAAGCATACAAACGAATTTAAATTCAAAGGAACAATACAGAACCACACGTAAACTAGTTAATACAAGATTGTGAGACATCTTTCCAATTGTATCCTTCGAGGTACGTAATAAATCCTATCATTTAGTGTAACCAACGTCTTCTGGAAGGAGAGTGTAAGATTTGTTAATAAATCTATTCGGGACTGACAATCCCACAACTAAACTGCTAGCTACAGTTAGGCAGGCATGCCTGGAGTGACAAATATCATCCCGTCCGACACCTGAAGAACATCCCAGAGGTCATCAGTTATATCAAGCATCGTTATACGACTCACAATTGTATAAACTAACCTTTGCTTATGGGATTTCATTCTTCATTAGTTTTATTTTAATTAATGAAAATACTATACATTACTGGTGGTAGCTAGGATTTTCATACAAAGGGTTTTCATTCAAGATAACATTATACAAAACAGCTGGTAGTAACCAGGAATTCAAACTAATACTTTATGGAACACTATAATGAACATATATATTAGAAAATATTAGATTTTCTAGAGAAGCATACAAAAAATTTACAGTTTAGCTGACAGGTTTACATTACAAAAACATTTTATGAACTCACCACCTTAATGCTGATACTCTTTCAAAATCGCTTGTATTCTTAGGAAATCAGTAGACAAGTTCTCCCACAGGATTTTGAGAAGTCGGAGTGTACAAAGTCACATATTTTATATTTTGCTACACTTTTGATGTATACAAACTATGTATCAAACATATGTAAATATCTATATTTCATTGTAATGGTTGTGTTTACTTTGGTTATTCTGATGCATTTGTTGTGATGTTGAACATGATGTCCTCCACCCCCGAACGTTTCTGCCATTTCAGTTTGGGGGTGTGACACTTATGTTTATGTGTTTTGTTATAGGATCGTTCTTAGTGAATGACATATCTACTCTGGTATTATTTGATTCGGGGGCTACTCGATCTTTTGTATTGCTCGCACTTAGCAAGTGATTTGTTGGGGCTCTAGGGGAGTTGGGTTGTCCTCTTGATGTAGAGATCGCAGATGATAGGACATTAAAGGTTGCGAGGGTTCACCAGGGATCTACACTTCAGTCGTTCAATGAGCAGTATTCCATGGATTTAGTCCTTATTCCCCTGTGATGGAAGAAGGTTATCGTGGGTATGGACTGGTTGAGCCCCAATGGGGTAATGATCAACTACGAGCAGTAGCTTTTATGAGTTCGAACCCCAAGTGAGGTAGGTTTTGTGATTCAGGGCAAGAGCCTGCTGTATGGACCGACTTTGTGCTCAGCAACGAGGACGAGACAGTACCTACAGCAGGGTTGCGTAGGTTATGTCTCCTTTTTCATGGATACCTGGGATAACGGTAAGACAACCGCGGATGATGTACCGATCATACAGAAGTACTCGAACGTGTTCCCAGAGGATTTTCCTGGGGTACCTCCGGAGAGGTAGGTAGAGTTTAGAATTGATCTAGCTCTTGGTGCGGCTCCAATAGCCAAGACACCATATCGGTTGGATCCTCCTGAGATGCAGGAGTTGTCTACATAGCTGCAGGAGCTGTTCGACAAGAGATTTATCAAACCGAGCAGTTCGCCATGGGGGGCTCCGATTCTGATTGTGAAGAAGAAGGACGAGCAACATCAGATGTGTACAGATTACCGAGAGTTGAATAAGGTAATAGTGAAGAACCATTATCCCCTTCCGAGTATTGACGATTTATTTGACTAACTTCAGGGAGCATCTTGGTTCTCCTAGATTGATCTACGATTGGGTTATCACCAAATGCTAGTCAGGGACGACAATGTGCATAATATATCCTTTCAGACTCATTATAGTCATCATGAGTTTCTGGTGGTGCCGTTTGGGCTCACCAATGCTCCTAATGCGTTCATGGATGTCATGAATAGCGTGTGCAGACCGATTTTGAACCAGTACATGATAGTCTTCATCGATGATATATTGGTTTACTCCAAGACTCAGGAGTAGCACAAGGAGCACTTGAGGGAGGGGCTAGAGACACTCATGGGGAAGAGACTTTTTGCAAAGTTCTCCAAGTGCAAGTTCTGGTTACATGAGGTGCAATTTTTAGGGCACCTTGTCAACCAGAAGGTTCTGGTCGATCTAGCCAAGGTAGAGGTCGTGTTGCTGTGGGAGGTTATGAGGTCTCCATTTGAGATTTGGATTTTTCTTGGTCTGGCGGTTTATTATCGAAGATTCATCAAGTATTTCTCCAAGATTGCTATTCCATTGACCCGAGTGACCAAGAAGTTGGTGACATTTCGTCGGGGGCCTGAGCAGCAGGCAAATTTCAGCACTCTTAGACAGCGATTGTGCGAGGCACCAATTCTAACCTTGTTGGAGGACGTCGATGATTTCATGCTTTACTTTGATGATTCGATCAAGGGTATGGGTTCAGTGTTGATGCAGCAGGGTCATGTGATTACGTACATGTCGAGGCACCTGAAGCCTCATGAGGCGAACTATCCGATGCAAGACTTGGAGCTGGGGGCTGTGGTTTTCGCCCTCAAGATTTGGCAACACTACATCTATGGGGTTTGTTGTACCATTTACACAGGCCACAAGAGCTTGAGGTACTCGATGGATCCGTTGAATATGAACATGAGGCAAGGTCATTGGTTAGATGTGTTAAAGGATTACAACTGTGAGATCTTTATCTCTCAGGGTAGGCCAATATGGTGGCCGACGCTCTTAGCCGCAAGGCAGTCACGGCTCCGATTCGGGACATATGCTTGAGGATGTCAGTGATTGCTCCATTTCTAGAATGGATTCGGGTGGCACATGTCGAGGGTATGAAGGAAGAGCGTTGGAAGTGTGAGCAGATCATTGGACACATAGCTTCATTTGATTATGACAGTTGTAGGTTGTTGACCTTGCATCAGAGGGTTTAGGTTCCTTACTGGGGCGGTGTACGCCCGCATCTGATGGAGGAGGCTCATAAGTCGAGATTCTCCATCCATCCAGGGGAGAAGAAGATGTATTAGGATCTTCGCCCTGAGTATCGGTGGCCTTGCATGAAGTTGAACATAGCATGGTATGTGGAGTGGTGCTCGACTTGAAGGAAAATTAAGGCCAAGCACCAGTGACCTCATGGCAAGATGTAGGCGTTGGAGATTCCCGTTTGGAAATAGGAAGACATCACTATGGATTTCATCATGAAGCTTACCTGGACCGCTCGCGCAGTGGTTTCTATTTGGTTCATCGTGGTTCAGTTGACCAAGAGTGCTAATTTTATCCCGATCCAGGAGAGTATATTGGCTGAAAAGTTAGCCGAGATCTATGTACGTGAGGTGGTGGCACGTCATGGAGTGTCGATGTCGATTGTGTCAGATCGAGATGTTCATTTCACTTCCAGATTTTGGAAGTCGTTTCATGAAGTAATGGGTACTTGTATTTGCTTTAGTATAGTTATTCACCCTAAGATGGATCGGCAGGGTGAGTGGATGATTTAGACTCTAGAGGACAAGTGGCGTTTGTGCGTATTAGATATTCGTGGGAGTTAGGATACTTATCTTCCGTTAGCGGAATTGTCGTATAACATTTATCACACTAGCATAGACCGACCTCCCTTCGAGAAGAGCTATGGGAGGAAGTGTTGGACCCTAATCTGTTGTGGCGAGGTCGGTCAGAGAGTCATGGGGAGTACCGAACTGGTACTTAAGTCGACTGAGAAGATCCAACATGTTTGAAGCAGGCTCCAGACTGGTCAGAGTCGACAAAAGAGTTATGCCGACAAGCGCTGGTATGACTTGGAGTTTCAGGTGGGAGATATGGTCCTCCTAAAGGTTTCACCAGGGAAAGGTGTCATTTGGTTCAGGAAGCAGGGCAAGTTGGGCCCTAGGTACGTTCATATTTTTGGCTTGGGTGGGCCAGGTTGCTTATCGACTGGATCTGCCAGCCGAGCTTAGCCAGATCCATAACAAATTTCTTCTCTCCCAGCTGCGGAAGTGATTATTGGATGACTCCATAGTTTTTCCTTTAGAGGATATTCATGTGGATGACAGCCTGAAGTACATCCAGAAACTAGTAGCCATTCTCGACAGGAAAATGAAGGAGCTAAGGAACAAGAGGGTAGAGCTGGTATAGGTGCAGTGGCTACACTGCAAGGGGTCCGAGTGGACTTGCAAGCCCAAGGAGGACATGAGGGAGCACTATCCAGAGTTGTTCAGGCTAGCGGACTTCGAGGACGAAGTATAATTCAAGTGGGGGAGAATTGTAACATATGTGACTTAAGGTAATGCTAAATTATTTGATTTTGTAATTAATTGTTGGACTACGAGATTAATGTTTGATTATTGAGTTGGACCGTCATTGAGTTAGGTTGGCTGAAGATGTACTGTGATTGTAAGCTTAGCATATGTGGGGCGTTGTGGAAGCATTGGATACGGGGGAGTGATAGACGTACATGCAGTGTACCAAGGGGTATGTGTAACACAGAAATTTCAAAAAACAAAATCATTTTTAATTTTATAAAAATACTCCAATCATAATTCTTGAAAACATGTATCAATTGTTTTTATATAACATAATTGCAAATCAAAATCCCCAGAATCTCAAACATCTCCACCGTAAGTGTGTACTAATCATGCCGGCGCCTTCCCACGATCATCACTGGTACCTAAAATATATAACATGAAATCGGTAATCAATGATGCTTAGTGAGTTCCCCAAAATACCACGTACAACACTTACGCCTTTCCAGGCCATAACTCTATGGGAACTTCCGATCTAAGTGTCTCAGGGGATTTCCATCCCATAACTTTGTTGACCTTCCGGTCCATATAATCATACTCATATCATAACATATAACATATACAACATACATCACATTTACATTATACACATAAGACCTTCCAGTCACACATAATCACCCCATCAGGTAAGGCATAGTGAGAAGACTCGCCTCGAAGATGTCGAATAATCACTTGCGCTCAATCCTCCGATCAAGCTTCCTCCTATAGCATAAATACATCTCTAATTAATACCATCCTGACTTAATTTGACTAATGCCATTAAGTCAACACAAGTCAACTCTAGTTGATGTTGGTCAATGGCCACCCCTTTGACCCAACTCGTCGAGTCAGGCACTGACTCGGCGAGTTCAGATGTGAACTCAAGTCCCCTAAATCACCAACTGAGTGAGTCACGGGAAAACCCGGTCCGACTCGTTGAGTCTGCTCATGGACTCAGCGTGTTCATTCCATGCTCGAACTCAAATGGCCTTCTAAGGTCAGCTCTGTTCCTCTAAACCATAGATCTGACCTTCCCAAGATCAATAAACACATAAAGGTTCAAACTTGATACTCATGCATCGTCGAAATAACTCTACTTGAAGCATTTTCCTCAAATACAACATCCTAAGTGCATTTCTTCCATAACTCATCATAAATCAAGCTGGATAAAGCTCTCTGGACCACTATGGATCCAGATTTGAAGTCTAAACATGATAAGGGACCATATATCCAACAATCATCCCAATAAAGGGTATAGAAAACCGTAGATCCATGGATTCTTCAACAAAACAGAAAAAGGATTGATATGCTCTCAAGGATGATGTTGTTTGCTTCAGATCTACAGATATGCAACCTTCTTGGCTTCGTCTAGGCTGGAACCACCTTCTTCTTGCAAAACCAACCCACAAAGATCAAATAATGGCTTCTTTCCTCTCACAAACGCTCAAGCACTCTAAGGGTTTCTCTTAAGGGTTTGGTAGCCACAAATGGTGGCTATAAGGGTCCTTAAATAGGTCCCAAACCCGAGAAATGAGGGTTTTAGTCACCAGCACGGACTCGGCGAGTGCATTCCCCTAAATCGTCGAGTCTAATCATTGTCCACGTCACCCATTCGCGACCTGACTCGACGAGACTAACCACCAACTCGTCGAGTCACCTCGACACAATTCAAATTATATTATTAATTAATGTATCTGGGAAACCAGACGTTACGATTCTCCCCCACTAGAATCATAGTTCGCCCCCGAAGTCTCGCTCTGCAACCAATTCTAGATACTACTCCTGCATCTCTAACTTCGGCTCCCACGTCAGCTCTGACCCCTTCCGATGTTGCCACTGGAACTGAACCAAGGACACCTCCATGTTCCTCAGAACCTTGATTCTCCTATCTTGGATCGCGATCGGCCTCTCAACATAGTTCAGGCTCGCATCCACCTGAATGTCCTCTAATAGAACCACTGCTGACTGATCAGCAATACACTTCCTCAACTGAGATATGTGGAAGGTATCATGAATCTGACTCAGCTTGGCTGGTAGCTCCAAACGATATGCTACCCTACCCACCCTAGCTGTCACCCTGAATGGACCGATATATCGAGGTCCCAACTTATCTCTCTTCCTGAATCGAATCACACCTTTCCAACGTGATACATTCAGGAGAAAGAAATCACCAACCTGAAACTCGAGCTATGAGCAAAGCCTATCAGTGTAGCTCTTCTGGTGACTTTGGGCAATCAGCAACCTCTACCAAACCTGCTGAATTTACTCAGTCGTCTAGAGTACTATCTACGTACTACCCATCACACGCTGTCCTACCTCTCCCCCAAAAATGGGAGTCCGACACCTCCTTCCATACAACAGCTCGAAGGGAGGCATATCGATGCTCGAATGGTGGTTGTTGTTCTAAGAAAACTCAGCCAATGGCAGATACGTGTCCCAACTTCCTCCGAAATCTAATACACATGGCCGAAGCATGTCCTCGAGTGTCTGGATAGTCCGCTCACTATGACTGTCGGTCTGAGGGTGATAAGCAGTGCTGAAATGCAATCTCGTACCCAACTCCTCATGTAACTTCTTCCAGAACCTGGAAGTAAAACGTACATCTCGATCTGACACAATCGAAATCATCACCCCATACCGAGACACCACCTCCCTCACATATATTTCTGCCAACTTCTCTGCAGAAGAACTCTCACTGATAGCAAGGAAGTGAGCACTTTTCGTCTATCGATCCATAATAACCCAAATTCCATCGACACCCCTTGGGGTTCTTGGCAGTTTGGTGATGAAATCCATAGAAATGTGTTCCCACTTCCACTGGGGAACCTCAAGTGGCTACAACTTTCCATGCGGATGCTGGTGCTCAGCCTTAACCTGACGACAGGTAAAGCCCCTCTCTACGACCTACACAATATCTCTCTTCATACAAGGCCACCAATAGTCTCTCTTCAGATCCAAATACATTTTTGTGGCCCTGGGATGGATCAAGAATCTCGATCTATGTGCCTCCTCCATCAAAGCGCTGCATGCCCCGCCAATAAACAACACCCAAATCCGACCATGAAAAGTTGCAAGCCCTCGGTTATCAGTCACAAACTAAGATACCTGCCCAATCACTCACTCCTTCTTGCGGTTCTCAGGTCTCACAGCCTCTGACTGACCCTCACGAATGGTATCTAACAACGGAGTCATCACGGTCATTCTCTTACACATACCTCGTATCGGAACACTCTCTGCCCTCTGACTCAGGGCATCGACTACCACATTTTCCTTGCCCGGGTGGTACAGGATCTCACAATCGTAATCCTTCACCACATCCAGCCATTTCCTCTGCTTCATATTCAGGTTGGGCTGATCCATCAAATACTTCAAACTCTTGTGGTCCGTGTAAATGGTACACCAAAACCCATACAAATAGTGGCGCCAGATCTTGAGAGCGAACACTACCGCTCCCAACTCCAGATCGTGAGGGGATACCTCGCCTCGTGAGGCTTCAGCTACATCGATGCATATGCTATCACATGCCCCCTCTGCATAAGCATTGCACCCAACCCTGATATTGATGCATCGCAGTATACCACAAAATCCTCAACTCCATCTGGAAGGGATAACACTGGGGCTTTGCACAACTTCTGGAGAAGAGTCTCAAACAAGGTCTGCTGCTCCGGAACCAATGAAAAAGCAACACCCTTCCGAGCCAAATCTAGTGAGTGGCACTGCAATCTTGGAGAAATCCTGAATGAATCTCTGATAATAACCGACCAACCGCAGAAAACTCCTGATCTCCGTGGCAAACTTCGACACTTCCTAACTTATCATTGCCTCAATCTTGGCTGGGTCGACCAATATCCCATTTTGAATAACAAGATGCCCTAAGAATTGGACCTGTTGTAACCAAAAATCACACTTGGAGAATTTGGCATAAAGCCTCTCTGACCTCAATACCCCGAGGATCTCCCTCAAATGCTCCTCATGCTGTTCTCGGGATCTAGAATACACTAGAATATCATCAATAAACACGATCACTGATCGATACAACATCGGCCGACATACCATGTTCACGAGATCCATGAACGTTGCTGGTGCATTGGTGAGCCCAAAAGGCATCACCACAAACTCATAGTACCCATATTGCGTCCTGAACGCCATCTTCTGGATATCCTCATCACGTACCCTCATCTGGTGATATCCAGACCTCAAGTCTATCTTGGTCAACCAAGATGCCCCCTGAAGCTGATTGAACAAATCATTTATCCTCGATAGCGGATAACATTTTTTGACCGTTAACTTGTTCAGCTCTTGACAGTCGATGCACATCCAGTGCGAACCATCCTTTTTCATGACAAAAAGGATCAACGCTCCCCAAGGCGAGCTGCTCGGTTGAATAAACCCTTTCCCCAACAGCTCCTGAAGCTATAAGGATAACTCATGCATCTCTGGCGGTGTAAGGCGATAAGGCGTCTTAGCGATAGGTGCTGCCCCCGGTACCAAATCAATGTGAAACTCCACTTGCCTCTCGGGAGGCACACCCGACAACTCCTCGGAAAATACATCTGGGAACTCGCGCACTATCGGAGCATCATCAACTGAAATTGGCCTTCTCGCAGCCTCCCAGGTATCCATCACATAAGCTACGAACCCCTTGCAGCCCTGCTGCAAACTTTTCCTCGCTCTGGCAACCGAACAGAACGCTGACCCACTTTGACTTCCCTCGCCATAGACTGTTAGCACTCCCTCACTAGAATCTCGAATTTTCGCCAATTGCTGCTCACAGTATATTATAGCCCTAAATCGGGTCAACCAATCCATGCCCACGATGACACATACGTCCCTCATCGCAATAGGGACTAGATCTATCAGAAACCCAATGCAGAAAATCTCAAGCACACACCCTCAAATCACATCTGTGCATACACTGCTCGCTCGTTAGCTATAGAAAATCATAGAGGTTGACTCATCGCCTCTCGCTAGATACTGATGTGTCTACTGAACGCTAATGAAACAAATGACCAACTCGCACCCGAGTCAAACAACACCAAAGCAGGTACATAATTCACAAGGAAAGTACCTACGCATATCATAATATAAACAGAAGATCTCATGATAAACAAATAGTAACATAATACATACCAGTCACGACGTCGGGTGTTGCACGGATCTCCTTCGTTGTCAAATGGAAGGCTCTCCCACGAGCCTTCGGTGCCTCATCCTTCACTGGTCGAACCTCAGTAGCACGCATGGCAGCAGGGGCAGATCCATGATGTGCTCCCTATGTTGTCCCCCGCAGCTGCAGACACTCGGCCTTCCGATGGCCCGTCTGGTTACAATGAAAGCAGACCATGAATCCCTTGGGGCAGTCCTTGGCTATATGCCCCTCCTTGCTACATTTGTAGCAATCACTAGACTGACAAACTCCGATGTGTCCCTTGCCACACTTTCCGCAAGTGCGGCCCTTCTGGCCTCCAGATCTCGAATCGGTGGGCTTTGGCCGCTTGGATGCCGGATAAGACTGTGCCGTCTGCCTATCCAACCCCTGAGACTCGGCCTCCTCCCTGACCTGAGTCTCCAACACAATCTCCCTCTTCTGGGAATTTGCCTGAAGCTCAACAAATGACCGGTATGTTGAGTTCAATACGAACTCCCGAATGTTCCTCCTCAGAATGCTCAGATACCGACTCATGCACGCCAATTCAGATGACACCTGCTCAGGGCAGAACATCGCCCTCTCATGAAACTTCTTGGTGATCACAGTCATTGACTCAGTACCCTGCTTGAGGGTCAAGAACTCCTGGGCCACCCATTCCCTTTCCACCAGGGGAACATACTCGTCTCTAAACATAGTAGTAAACCTCTCCTAGGTCACCGCTGAGATCTCCGCAGAAGTAAGATGCGTCGTCACAAATTTCCACCAATCCTTTGCTCCCAAGCGAAGCTGGTTCAGTGCAAACCGAACCCTCAGATGCTATGGACACGAACAGGTGTAGAAGCATCCTTCAATATCAGATATCCATCTTATCGCAGCAATCGGATCCTGCGTCCCATCAAACTCTGGTGGCTTCTTGTTGCTGAGCTCCCGATACAGCAACGAGTCAGCCCCCTCTGGCCTGGCAGCGGCGACGGCTGCGGTGGCCGTGGTAATAGCAGTGTCAGTAAGAGCGGCATACCGCTCATCAAAGTTCTCAATCAGCGTGGTCTTTATAGACACGAACATCTCTTGTATCTCAGCTCGGATGGCCACAACCACCTCATTATGAATCACCTGGCGGAGCTACTCATCGCTCACACCCCCATCGTTAATCCCCGGTCTGTGGTGTGTCCCAGCCATGATGCATCTTAAATACAACATAAAAATATCAAAGACTCGCTCGAGCATACTCGCACTCGATAACTCAACAGTACTTGCTCCCTAGTACCTTAAGGATTCTTACTTGGACTACGCACTGATCTAGTGTCTTCGGTAGTACGGGCCCAATACTACCGCCCACACCGCATCAACATTCACCCCAAGTCCTCCTCCTAGGATCCCAACTCACAAATACTCTACATCTTGCTAGCATAGGCTACCCTTCGGTAAGCCTCTCATAAGCTCCTCACTGCTACCTACTCGCTCTCACGCATCTCTTAGCAGCAGAAATCTCCTAGGCTAAGGAATCACAAATCATGCCAGTCTAGTCCTAACATGAATACCTAGCCTGCTCTAGCATGCATATCATATCATATAATATCTCATAACACATAATGTAAGGGTATTTTGGGAAATCACCATTCGGGCGCTGGCTGATCGTACACACTGCATCTTTCTACTTTCCTCAAATTATTTTACTTTTTGGAAAAAATGTTTCTTTTATGAAAATGTTTCCCAAATCCTCAGTTTGAGTTCAAATACACCAAAAGGTGAATCTGAATCCCTCAAACCAAGGCTCTGATACCAACTTGTAACACCGAAATTTCAAAACAATTTTTTTTCATTTTTAATTAAATAAAATTACTCTTATCATAATTCTCGAAAACATGTATCAATCGTTTTTACATAACATAAGTGCAAATCAAAATCCCCAGAATCTCAAACATCTCCACCATAAGTGTGTACTGATCATGTCGGCGCCTTCCCTCGATCGTTACTGGTACCTAAAACAGATAACATGAAAACGGTAACCAATGATGCTTAGTGAGTTCCCCAAAATACCATGTACAACACATACGCCTTTCTAGGCCATTGCTCTATGGGATCTTCCGATCCAAGTGTTTCAGGGGATTTCAATCCCATAACTCTGTTGACCTTCTGGTCCATATCATCATACTCATATCATAACATATAACATATAAAACATACATCACATTTACATCATACACATAAGACATTCCCGTCACACATAATCACCCCATCGGGTAAGGCATAGTGAGAAGACTCGCCTCAAAAATGTCGGATAATCACTCTCGCTCAATCCTCCGACCTAGCTTCCTCAGCATAAATACATCTCTAATTAATACCTTTCTGACTTAATTTGACTAATGCCCTTAAGTCAACACAAGTCAAATCAGATGTCAACTCAAGTCGCCTAAATCCCCCTCTGACTCACCGAGTTACTCCCCCAACTCAACGAGTCACCAACTAAGTGAGTCAACGGACAACCCAGTCCGACTCGTCGAGTCTGCTCATGGACTCGGCGAGTTCATTCCGTGCTCGAACTCAAATGGCCTTCTAAGGTCAAATCTGTTCCTCTAATCCATATATCTGACCTTCCCAAGATCAATAAACACGTAAAGATTCAAACTTGATACTTATGTGTCGTCCAAATAACTCTACTTGAAGCATTTTCCCCAAATACAACATCCTAAGTCCATTTCTTCCATAACTCATCATAAAGCAAGATGGATAAAGCTCTCTGGACCACTACAGATATAGATTTGAAGTCTAAGCATGATAAGGGACCATATATCCAACAATCATCCCAATAAAGGGTATATAAAACCCTATATCCATGGATTCCTCAACAAAACAAAAAAAGGATCGGTATGCTACCTCAAGGATGATGTTCTTTGATTGAGATCCACATATATGCAACCTTCTTGGCCTCCTCTAATATGGAACCTCCTTCTTCTTGCAAAACCAACCCACAAAGATCAAATAATGGCTTCTTTCCTCTCACAAATGCTCAAGCACTCTAAGGGTTTCTCTCAAGGGTTTGGTAGCCGCAAATGGTGGCTATAAGGGTCCTTAAATAGGTCCCAAACCCAAGAAATTAGGTTTTTAGTCACCATCACGGACTCGACGAGTGCATTCCCCTAACTCATCGAGTCTAACCATTTTCCACATCACCCATTCCTTACCTGACTCGATGAGTCTAAGAACCAACTCTTCGAGTCACCTTAACACAATTCAAATTATAATATTAATTAATGTGTGTGGGAAACCGGGCGTTACAGTATGCACATCGTACACGAGCAGACTCAAAACCCTAATTTTTAGGTTTTAGGCCATATATATACATCATTATGTCCCATACCCCAGCCTCCTTACCATCCTCCTTAACTCAAAAATCCTAGAAACCTATCCTTGTTTATCTTTGTGTGACTCTGATCTTTTGAAGTCCTCTTTAGTGTATTGGATATTGGAAGGAGAAAGAAGAAGTTACTGAAGAAAAACTTGTGTAACTTGAGCTTAAGGATCTGAGACATCATCATCATTTAGCACTCATTTGAGTTAAAAAGCTCAAAACTTGCCTCATGAATGCTTAGATCACTTGTAATTACGTTTTGGACTTTTTTGGTCCTAAGAATGGATCTTCATGGTTCCAAATCTATTTCTAGGCTTAGGGTTACCACCCTTAGTGCTATATATGTCCCAAAGACAGAAAATTTACCATCTTAAAGGTCTTGATGTGGCCATACATGAGTAATAGTCGTTTCTATGGAAGTAGGTTGTCATATTTCGGGTTTGGGTCCATTTAGGGGTTTGCAAGCCACCAAGTAATCGACTTTATGGGTTAAGACACTTTATTGGAATCAGATATGTTTTTGGAGCTTTAGGTCTTAAGGAGTGAATCTCTTTTTGAGATTATGGTTTAGCATGGGAGTACGTTAGCTGTACAAGTTCGTACGCGCAACATACTAGCCATGCAGCCTATACGCTTAGCGTATAGAGGAGTACACCCCACGTACTCACCGGATTTGGGCTATGCATCATTTGGGCCATTCCTTGGACTTTTCTATTTTGGGCCATAGTGGGTCATCAGAAAACAATTATTTTGGGCTAATAATATGATTGGGCTTAAGGGAAGGCCCATTTGAGGAGTTAGGCCCAATTTAGAAAATGGGTCATTGGTGGGTCACTAGTGGGCTTGGAAAGGCTATCTAGAATTGGGCCTCTCATCTAATGGATTTGGGACTAGGTCTTAGACTGGATTAGATTAGGGGTAAAATGGTAAATATACCCTAAGAATGATTATTGGGTTTTGACTAATTGTTATTTTGTACTGATAGCTCGAGGAGTCGTTAGAGCAGCCGCTAGAGATTTCTTACCGTTAGATTCTGCATTCAGCTTTGCGAGGTGAGTTTTCTTCCTATGTAAACGTGTCAAAGGCACCAATTCCGGCCCATATATTATGTTAGTATGTTTTGGACTAAGTTTCGATGCCCGGCAATGCCTCATATAGGCTTATATGTTTTTCAGATTTCGATACGATGTTGGGCGGTGCCCGAGGAATATTTGTATTCTTGATGTCTTTGTGATTATTGCTTGTGTATGTATTGTATCTTTCGGGATTTCGGTATGATGTTGGGTAATTTCTGAGGAATGTTTATATGTTTCCAGATTTTGGTCCGATGTCGGGTAATGCCCGAGGAACATTTGTATGCTTCCAGATTTCAGTTCGATGCTGGGCGTGGCCCGATGAATGTTTATTTGTTTATGTTATGTGATTATTTATGTGAATTTGTTGATATGTTTATATGTATATAGAGCTTTGCTCGATGTCGGGTGGGGTCAGATGCCGAACACTATCCGATGTCGGGCGGGGCCCTAAGTCGGATAGAGCTCGATAATGGACACTCTCTGAGGCTGAGCAGGGCCCAATGAATAGATGGAGACCACGATATGTTTATATTTGATTATGTGATTATGTGTATGATATGTGGTAGTTTGGAGAGACTCACTAAGCTTCGTTCTTATAGTTTTCAGTTCTGGTTTAAGGAACTTCCGGTAGCTAGGGGAACAACTCAGGATGACCACATTGCACACAACATGGTATTTTTAGCCTGGGATGCTTACTATGATTTATTTGAAAGATGGTTGATATGGATATAATGTTTATGATGTTTTGACATACTATGACTTATGTGTTGATGAGTCGATTTTGATAACTGTGGTTTTATTTAACAATTAAAAAATGAAATTTTTGGTCAATATTTTTGGGATGTTTCAATAACATTAAGTGTGCGCTTCACTGCAATGTCAAGCCTCAAGTTTCTATGAGCACAACGAGCTACGTCATTTATAATACGTGACTTAAGCCGACAATTTTAACCATAATTAATAATTTTTTTATATATTTTCTACTATTATTCATTTGTATATGCATATATGACTTAAGACGACATTTTATTAAAGCATGATGACAAGTACAAGACTTAGAGCCATGACACATCATGACGAGCTTTTTAAAATCTTGAGTACTACGCAGGTTTATTTTGATAAAACTCTCTTAATATGTCCACTAACATTTATTCTTGAACAATCTATTTACAACCAACCATAAATGATATACATGTTATGAAAACTTGAAAACTATTGTATAAATGCATAATTATCAAAGCTTATTAACTGGTTATATAGTTTAAAATATAAAAACACCATAATCTTTTTGACTAGTGGATCGTTTGATCATGAGCTAGTAATTAGTAAATTTTTTGGTAAAAATACAATCAAGGAAATATCAACCAAATTGTATGAGAGGTTGTGGTGGTGGAATCAATATGAATATGAAAATGAAATGAAAGTGACATGAGTGATCTTACAAGGAAAGCCATTGATCCTTGACAGGCTCTCTGACAAAAAACATTGGGAAGTGATAATGATTACTACCTTCTTTAATCTTATTGATTGAAATGTACAATACAAAGATGTGTTTGAGAGTACGATTACAAGTGATACACTTGCTATAAGTCTGCGTTGTATGATTTATACATATGTATTTATAGCCTATGTTAACTAACTAGATGCCTTATATTCTCCGGATCCTAGTAAACAAGCCATTGCACATTGCCTTGACTTAGTGACTCTGGATTTAAAGCTTTGATTTGATCATGATTCTTTTTTAAGATTTGGGATCCTAGATATATTATAGAATGTTGACCCTTAATAATTGCCCCCAAATTATACTAGCAAAATGTTTTAGTTAATTTCAAATATTTATAGAGTATTATTTATTTTAAAATCAACCTGAGATAAATATTTTGAATGTTAAACTCCAACTGATATAATTTATATGTTCATTGGTAAGGATGAACTTGTAACATAACTTCTTTCTCTTCTGTGATGCAAATAAATAAGGCATAGTTGTTACCGATGTTTCTTTACCTCTTCTATCTTTCTCTCAAGCATTATTAGTCGTCTGAGAGGTAAATCTTGTGCGCCTTCTATTTAATTTTTCCTTCTTTCTTTCTTTTTGATCCATGGGTAAAAACATACTCCGTTCGTGTGCAAGCATCCTTGCCCCCTTTGATGAGGATTTTTTTGATAAAAAAAGCCTGAAGTGTGAGGTGACCTATTCTTTTGATAATGGAGACATTGAATCTTTGAAATAGAGTGAGGTTTTCCCTGCTGATACCATTTTTAATCCTTTCAATACTCACGCCCAACCAGATTTTGTTTCTCTTACTTGGGTTTTGCTTCCCCGAGTATACCTTCTACTTACTTTTCATATATTTTCTCTAGTGTCGTTTCTGAGTTTTTTTAGGTAACCAAAGTCTCTTATATCCAAACCATGTCTGCGTTCTGGGGGACTTTTTTTGGATTGACTAGTTGAATCAGACCATGGGTCTTAACATGGGTTTATTTGAACTAGCCCATGTTTATGATCTTTCAAAATTTAGGTCTTGCCATTTCCAGTTCTAGGTTAAAACCATCAAAGAATACCTAATTTTTAAAATAAAACAAAATGATGGTGCTAGGAAAGAGATATTTTTCATTGTGAAATGCAAGTGTATACCCAACGGTGATCTTCTGCTAATGAACTTGGTTAAAAAGTGTAGGATTTGATTTATTATGTTAAGGGTCACAAAATTCATAGTTTCTTATTTTTTTTGATTTTATGCAGCCACCCGGTTTGAGGAACTTTCTTCTGCCACTGAAGAGAAGATCAGAGTTTTCTTGCATTGCTGGAAACCGAAGGATCCTTGAAACTTGAGCAGCCCAACTTTCAAGAAAGTTAATCCACTATTTTCGCAATGTATATCGGTAAGTATCTTCTCGTTATTTATTCTATTTTTAGGATCTTAAACTTATGAAGATCCTTTGTAATTTTCACGATCTAGGGCAACATGTTCCAACGCTCGCTTCGCCCTCTATGACCTTGAGGAGGCCGTGTATGGTGGTCAACTCGTGGTCAAAAAGGAACACACTTCCTCTTGTCTTCCCCCAAATAGGGTTTTGATTGATCTGACTATAACAACTCTTGGGTCTAGGAAGATAACGTTGTTTGAGATCTCGTATCTCAGCCTGAAAGGCCTAGTGGTGGAGGAGGCTTTGAAGAAGCCGATCTCCTTCTCACAGTCCCTAATCATTTTTGAGTATTTTTTGCTTGATTTCATTTTACTATTTATGATCTTTATTAGGTTTCAGATCATATTTCCTAATCTGCTGAGCGTATGAGGCTTAGGGTTGAGGAGGCAGAGTGAACCTTGAAGGAGGTGGAGAAGGTCTGGAAGACAACCAACAATGATCACTTGATGACGGTGCAGATGTTGAGCAAGGAGAAATAAGAGAAGTAATAGGAGCACACCCTAGAGATTGAGGATGTGATCACTGAGCTCAAGAGCAGCACCATCGAAGCTGATTGGGAAGTGAAGATCAAGATGGGCGATGACATGGAGAAAGGAAATATGGGATCCTAGAACATAGCTAGTTGGTGTGATGCATTGGCCAAGTTAACTGGAAAGCAAGTTAATGTCAGTAGGTATCCCATGGGGTCGAGGGAGAAGAATAATGAGTGAAAAGGTGAAGAGAAGAAGGAGGAGGCAGAGACAACTCCAACAAGTAACGATCAAACCGTGGGTAGCATTTTGGTTTGATAAAAAAACAATTTTTAATTTGGTCTGTAAACAATTTAATTTTTTGATTGGCTGGTGCGCATCCCTTTAATTTTTATGCTCTTTGTTTTATTATTTTATTTGTGTCAATGGTTTGGTTGTAGAAATATATAGGGTCAAAGTAGGCAAAAGTTATTAGGATCTTAAAATGTGAGATATATATTCTTATGATCAAGATCTTAAAACAGTTAAGATCCTAAGGTTTGAGAGAGAAACTTTGGTAAAAAAATTCTTAAGAGTTGTAGGAGAATCCTTAAGAGAAAAGGAACTATGAAAGATAAGTTTCTCTTATCTCAAGGATAACTTCAGGCATAGTGTTTTTGTAAACATAGCTTAGATTATATAGATAGATAGAACCTGGTAATAGTTTTTTTTTGAATTCCCTTCCTCAAATTTCAATTAGACTTTTAGTTGTCTTTTTCAATTCCTCTTCGAGATCATGACTTTAGAGAAGTTTCGTGTTTAAAGGTCTTAGTTTTTCATAATCTTGATATTTGATATGGGAGGATCCTTCTAAATACGTTCTTAGGAAAATAATGACTTAGATTAGACCGTTAAAGATCCCAACTTAGATCATACTATGGAAGATCCCAACTTGCAGTACTGGGGAGGATCCAAACTTTGAATACTTTCAAGGATCCTAACTTTAAATATTCAGGAGGATTCTAAATTAAATATTGTGGAAGATCCCAACTTAGAATGTTAGGTAGGATCCAAACTTAGAATACTAGGGAAGATCCTAACATAGAATACAGGGGAAGATCCCAACTTAGAATACTAAGGAAGATCCCAACTTACAATACTGGGGAGGATCCCAAATCATGAGATAACATGATAGTGTTGTCAATCATAGATTAACAGTTAGGATCCTAACATATGTTCGTAGATAAGAGCATTTACTTGTCCCTAAATCATAAATTATAATCTCATCATCCCTATTCCATAGTTAGATATCATGCATCTAAGTGAGTTATAGAAACCCAAATGCAGATGAAATAGGTCATTAACTCTTTAAACCTTAGAGGGGATTAGGTACCCTTGATTAGAGGAGAGATGACCAATATCTATTCATGGTTGCCAAGATCTTTAAGTCTTTGCATGTTGAAAACATTATTTTAGAGTAGGTATGTACCTTGACTTTGTTGTAATGTTCTTAATTTAGTAACGATCTAGAGAAAAAATAATGAAAGTGAGAAGTGAGGGTAAGGAATAGGTGTGTACCTTTACTTTTTTGTAATGAAGTGTGATGAACTTGACTTACACGAAGTGTGCTTTGAGGTGTATAACATTCCAAGATCTAGGGAAGATAATTCCTTCTATAGTAGCCAGCCAAAATCTCCCCTTTCGTGCTTATGAATCAACGAGATAGGGTCCTTCCCACGTAGGTGCCAATTTACCTAACTTAGGATCCTGGGTATTTTGAAACACCTTTATGAGGACCAAATCCCCTACCTAGAATCTTCTATTATTTGTATTTTTATTGTAAGCTTTAGCAATCCTTTGTTGAGGGGCAGTAATGCGGATCTTAGCAATATCCTTTAGTTCATCAATCGTGTCAATATCTCAAGCCAAGATTCTATCATTATTTTCTTGAGTTTAGAGTTGGTATCTTGCCGTCGGAATCACTAATTTAATTGAGATCATGACTTCTTCTCCAAGTACTTTATGGTATGTGATTTGACCTATTTTCATATTTGTAGTAGTTATATCTTCCCATAGAACCAACGAAAATTCTTCAACCCATTTTCCCTTCATTTCATCTAGTCTCCTCTTTAGAAAGAGAAAGAGCATGCCCTGGAGACCAAAGAGGTGATTGTTGAAGTTAAAAATAGTACAACTGAGATCATGCTTGTGGATGATCTGGTGAATTCAATATCCTAGAATATGGCTAGTGGGCGCGAAGCCTTAGCCAATTTATCAGACAAGCATTTTAATTCTAGCCAATATCCAATAGAAAAGAAGAAGAGAGAGAAAGATGAGAAGAAGGATGTAGAGGGGACCCCGGTTGGGGTGATCAGACCTAGGATTAAGTTTAATAAATTTTAAAAATAATTTAATATTTTAGTTTGAAAGACAATTTTTCTTTTTTTATTTTTGTTGGACTGGAGGGTAACCCTTTTAAATTTAATTCTTTGGTTTTATTATAGCTTTTGTATGGTTGACTTAGTTGTAGAAATAGGATCAAATAGGTTTTTCTAATGTTTCTCAGATGAAAAGGATTCTAAGGATTTTAGGGTTTACAAAAACTATTTGGGGTCCTAAAGTTCCTAAAGATCAGAGATAAATAGTTCTTTGATCAGGATCTTGAAATAGTGGGGATCTGAGTTTTAAAAGATATAAGTTTCTCCTTCCTTTCCTTATATTCCAATTTGATTTTTAACTGCCTCTTTGCATCTATGTTTAGGAGTATGTACTTGGAGAATTAGTTTTCAATTTTGAGGTTCGAACTGAGGAGAATCCTCCTAAAAACATCATCTTCAGAGTCCATTGGAATAGGTCCCAACTTTGTATATATTAGGAAAGTTCCCGACATAGTTCTTTCTGGGGAATATCCTAACTTAGAATTAACTGTTGAAGATCCAAACTTAGAACTAATTGGGGAAGATCCCAACTTAGAATTATTCTGGAGAATATCCTAACCTAGAATTAACTGGGGAAGACAACAACTTAGAATTAACTAGGGAAGATCCCAACATATAACTAATCTAGCGAAGATCTCATTTCGTAAGATAACATGACAATGTTAAAAAACTTTAGATTAAACTTTAGGATCTTAACATATATTCAAAAATAAGAGGGTTTAAAATTCACTAAAGCATGAAATGATCCCCTTATTCACACTCCATAGTTAGATATCATGTGTACAAGAAAGTTTTGGAACCTATACACGGATGAAAGATATTATTATCTATTTAAACCGTAGATGAGATTAAGTAACCTTGATCGGAGGAGAAATGATCAATCTTTATGTATAGTTGCTAGGATCCTTAAGTTTATTCATGTTGCAAATGTTAGCTTAGGGTGGGCGTTAGCTTAGGTAACACCCCTCCAGTGCTTAAGTCAGTAATGATCTTTTAGAGAAAAAAATAAACTAAATGGGAAAGTGAAGGTAAGGAGTAGATGCATACCTTATTCTTGTCATAATGAAATATTATGAGTGTGAATTACACAAAATATGCCTTTAGGTGTACAAAATTCCACGATCTTGGCAAGAGGTTCCCATCTAGAGTAGTCAGCTAATATGCCCCCCTTTCCTGCTTCTGAATTGATGAGATAAGGGCCTTCCCATATAGGTTCTAGCTTACCATCTTTAGGATCCTTGGTGTTTTGAAATTATTTTTTTAAAACCAAGTTGCCTATTTGGAATCTTTGGACCTTAATATTTCTATTGTAGGCTTTGGAGATCCTTTGTTGATGAGCTACAACGCATATCTTAACGAGGTCCCTTATTTCATCAATAGTGTCAAGATCCTCTACTATGATCTTATCCTTATTGTCTTGATTCTATACTTAGTATCTAGCCGTTGGAATCACTAATTATATTGGGATCATGGCTTCTGCTCCAAATACTAAGGAGTTGGTTTCATATATTGTCGTTTTAGGTGTGGTCCTATCTACCCATAGCATGAAAGGAAGTTCCCAATCCATCTTCCCTTATTCTCATGTAATCTCTTTTTTAGGTTATTGACTATGATCTTATTACTGGACTCCCCTTTTCCATTAGCTTGAGGGTGAACTAGGGTGACATTATCATTTTTGATCCTTAATTGGTGCAAAAGTCTAATGTTCTTTTGCTTATGAATAAGGATCCGTTATTACATATGATCTCTGTAGGGATCCCGAATCTAGTGAGCATGTTATGCTTGAAGAATGAGACTACCTCCTTATCTCTTACTTGGACAAAAGCCTTAGCTTTTATCCATTTTGAGAAATAATCCATCATTGCTAGCATGAAAAACTTTCCTCCAGGTTCCTTCGGTAATTTACCAACTATGTCCATCCCCCACTTCATTAATGGCCAAGGTGAAATGATGAAATGCATATATTCTAACAGATGATGAAGTGTGTTGCTATGTATTTTGCAAGCATCACACTTCTAAGCATGTAGGAAGCCATCTTTGTTCATGGTCGGCCAGTAGTATCTCATTCTTAACACTTTGGAACATAAGTATCTCATTTTTTCTTCATGGTTGCCACAATCCCCTTCGGTATTTCTTATAGCACTTCAATAGCATTATGACCCTCTAGGAACCTTACATAATAGCCTTCCATGGAATTTTTTTATAACACTTCTATAATTTTTTTCTTCTTTCGGGATCGTACCATTTTGGAGGTACATCTATTATAAATTTTTTCTTCTTTCGGGATCGTACCATTTTGGATCTTGAATGTTTGGTCCAAGATCGTGAGTATCGCGATCATCATGAAGAATTTGGAGATCATGATCTTTGATTTTTTAGCTTTTTGATTATTGGTAATTAAATCTTTTGGTTTCTTGGTTGGATCTTCTATTGCTGGGATCATTATGTAAATTATCGGATCTTGGTCTCCGGTAGGATCCTAAGGCAAGATCCTATATTGGCTAGTGAGTCTGCTTTGTTATTATGTTCTCTAGGAACTTGGTTTTCAACTAAAATTATCAAATTCTAAGGCTAACATTCTAAGTATTTAGAGGTATAATGCAAATCTTTCACCTTTAACTATATAGGATCCGTTGAAATGGTTAGTTATTAATAATAAATTTACATATACTTGAAGATCCTAGGCTAGTTGTAACCCCATGATCAGTGCTTCATATTCTACTTCATTGTTAGTTGCATCGAATTCACAACTAACTGTCTGGGGTAGGATGTCCCCCTATGGCGATTTTAGTATGATCCCTAGGCCTATTCCTCTGAAGTTGAATGCTCTATCTGTAAAGAGTGTCCATTTCCTCATGCTTTCTTCTTTTTCAAGCTGTTGAGTTTCCAATTCTAACTCAGGTATTAGATCATCACTAAAATCAGCCAAAAAATTTGCTAGTGCTCTTGACTTTATTAATGATGTTGGCTCGTATTTGATGTCATTCATGCTTAGCTTCACTGGCCATTTAGCCATCCTACCTAACATTTCTGGTTTAATCATAACATTCTTAATAGTGTAGTTAGTTCTAACATGTATAGTATAGGTTTCAAAATAATGTCTTACTTTGGTGGAAGTTGTGACTAGTGCAAGTATTCATTATTCGATGTGAGAGTACCTGGTTTCAGTATCCAAGAGACTTTTACTTACATAGTAAATAGGGTGTTAAGCTCCATCAAGATCCTAGGCCCATACTACACTAATAGCATTTGATGATACTGAAAGATAGAGGAGGAGTGGTTCTTTGTCTGATGGTTTTATCATCAAGGGTGTTGAACTTAAATGTATTTTAAGTTCCTGGAAGGCATTTTCATGTTCTTTGTACCACTTAAATCTCTTATTCTTCTACAATATGTCATAGAAAGGTTTGCACCTCTCTCAGGATCTTGAGATGATCCTATTTGGAGTTGCCACACATCTTGTCAACCTTTGAATATCCTTGTTTGAAGTTGGGGATCTTAGATCAATTAAGGATTTGATATACTCTAGGCTTGCTTCTATTCCCCTCTTAGTAACCATATGGCCGAGGAACTTGTCTACCTTCATTTCAAAGTGACATTTGGGTGGATTCAGCTTCATGTTGCATTCATCTAATATGTCGAGGACTTCTTCAAGATCCATGAGGTGATCTTCATCTCTTTTGGACTTGACTACCATGCCATCAATGTAGAGTTCCATGGTGTCCCTAAGTGTATCCTTGAACATTCGATTTACCAGTCTTTTATATGTGGCACCTACATTTTTTAGACCAAGGGCATAGAAATATTACAATATATATATATATATATATATATATATATATATATATATATATATATATATATATATATGTGTGTGTGGGGGTTATGAAGGCACTTTCCTCTTGATCATATGGTTACATTTGTATTTTTTGTAACCCAGATGAAGCATCCATGAATTTTAGAAATTTGTGGCATGTCGTGGCATCTATGATTGAGTCTGTGTGGCAAAGGGAAAGGATCCTTAGGGCATGCATTATTAGGATTCATGTAGTCCACACAAACTAGCCAGTTTTCTTTCTTCTTTTGTACTACCACCGTGCTGGCTAGCTACCTTGGGAATTTGACTTCCTTAATCATTTATGTCTTAAGAAGTTTTTCAACTTCTTCTTGAATGATTTGGTTCCTCTTGGATGCCAATTTCCTTCTCTTTTGATGTACAAGTCTGAAAGTGTTGGATAAGGTGTCTAAGTCCATAACTATTTCTGGTATGTACTTGACCCGACCCGGCATGGTCCATTTGGGTTGCATGGCACCATGCAATTGGATAAACTAAATGAGAGAAATAACGCTTGGAGATTATTAATATATTATAAGTTCTAATATATTAATAATATTATTTGATTAGTTTGATCAAGAATTAATTTAGAATTAATTAAGTGATCAAAAGATAACTAATTAAATATATGGGTTGATTAAGTAAATCATCCATATCTTGTATAGTGGGCTAGAAGGCTCCATGGATCATCAAGTTGGGTTCCACCCATAGGATGCTCCATGGATGCTCCATGGGAGTTACAAACCCATGGGTCATCGAAATGAAGAGTCATGACACATTAGGGTTTAACCCTAGATGTGTCAACACTATATAAGGAATATGATCTCCTCCCAAATCGGTTACACTAAGTAAAAAAAGGGGGCTTGGCCGATTTTGAAGAGTGTGTATTCTCTCATAAGTTCTTCCAAGAGCATTTGGTGTTGTGTGAAGCATTTGAGGCATCACCACTTGAGGTGCTAGGCTCACAAGGTTTCAAGGAACACAAGCAACAACAAGGTAAGTTATTCTATCTATACTTTATGTTAAAATTGTTCCCCATGTATGCTAGATAGGAATATAACCTTGGAAATCAACTTTGCATGACAAATTAGACAAACATAGATCCAAGGTTATTAGGGTTGCATGTACACTTAGGAAGTGTTAGAATGCTCAAAACCCATCAGTGGTATCAGAGCCTAGGCTTGTTTGTTCTTATTTGTTCTTAACAGTTGAAAACAGAATCGAAAAATTTGCTGTCTGCGATCGGACTCGTCGAGTCCATAGGGGGGACTCGTCGAGTCCATGTGTATCTTCAACCAACTCGGCGAGTCATGTTCTTGCACTCGGCGAGTAGGGTCGA
The DNA here is from genome assembly GCF_052625555.1 of Lactuca saligna. NCBI lineage: Eukaryota > Viridiplantae > Streptophyta > Magnoliopsida > Asterales > Asteraceae > Lactuca > Lactuca saligna. Next base: position 146,115,401 of record NC_136417.1, read on the forward strand.
ATGAGTGCAGAATTTCGATTCAGTTGCTGGAAAATGAATTAGAAACATTACCCTAAACTGTTTTAGTAAATATAAACTTGTTTTTGGTGGTGTAATGTTTTGCTAATTCATTTGCAACAACTAGTTATCAAAATTACAAAGTTTTATGTAATTTTTGATTATGTTCATATTCATGTTCTTGTTCTTATGATGTTTTAGATGATCATAGGAATTATTTGTAACCTATTTGGTAGTTTAATTCTTGATCATAATGTGTTTTAATGGAGTCCATAACTTATCCTTAAGTTATGGAAAACCAAGAGTCACACTTGAGTTAAAACCATTAAGAAAACACAAGAGTTATAAAAATGAAGAGTCTTCATTTTATGACTCTATTAAACTCATAAGTTACAAGAAATGAAAAGTTTTGAAAGTTACAAAACTTGCCCTCAAGTTTTGGAACAAGTAAAGTTAAGTTAAAACTTTAGTTCCAACCCCTAGAATTTTAAAAGTTAAAATTCAACCCTTATACTTATATTATGATGATTTAATAATTATATATATGTGTATAAGAACAAGTCGTCTTACCGCTAGTACGCCTTATTCACGAAGTCGGTCTATAAGGTGGGTATAAGGTTGTTGCCTATAAAATGGTGACTTAATGGGTGAATATTCTCACCCACCGCTTGCTTGACTGGTGGAGGGTCGTTAGCCGAACGGGTAAGACAAGGACTTATAAATTCTCATTCAAAGTATGATGAATAAATAAAGTAACTAAATGTTTATTAAATTCCCAATCTTAGTTACTTTAGGAAAAATGTGAATAAGGTGCTAATCCATGAAATTACACTTTACACTTTGTCTGAGTCGTTGGTGGAGCGTGTGTGGTTAACCGGCACACTAACTTAGACTTAACAAGGTAGGTAAAGGGTGACTTAAAAGTTTATTATAGTATCGGTGGAGCGTGTGTGGTTTACCGGCACATCGATTGAGTGATAAACTTTAAAGGTACCAAGTGATTTGCATGGTTACTTCACACCTCGTTTTGTGATCCTCGGCATCCCAGTCACAAAACCTGGAGGGCACTCCCGAGATCGAAACATGCCTTTGAAAAATTCATTGGATCTCAAAGAATCTAGGAATTTCTAAAACCAATAAAAACTAAATATTTAATATTTCGGTTTTCGTGGTGGAAATTGGTGAATCGTCATTCACCTACCTTTCAAATATGGTATAGCTTAGATTACGGCATACCTCTTCTAAGTTATATTATATTGTGATTGGATCCTAGCCTTAATATTACATTTGGGTGTTTTATTAAGGATTCTCTTAAATCTAAACTAAACTTGTTCTTCTTTTCAGATGTCTTCATCTAATGCTTCTGGCTCGAATCCTAATGGCTCCTTTACTCTTATGAGTCTATGTGGGAAAGTCACCTTTGATGGATCCAACTTCAATAAGTGGATCAGAAACATCAGGATGATTACTCGCTACGAGGACAAAGTATATGTCCTTGACAAGGAGCTTAAGGAAATTGATGAGTCCACTGCAACTCCCCAGGAGATCGCTGACTTTCATACTCATGAAAGAGATGCAACTAAGGTGGCATGCATCATGTTAGCCACCATGACAGCTGAACTCCAAAAGTCTTATGAAGACTTCTACCCTTATGAAATGCACCAAGATTTGATGGAAAGATACCATCAAAGTGCACGACAAGAGAGGTACGAAGTCATCTGCTCCATGATAACAACCATGATGAAGGACGGAGAGTCCGTCACGAGCCACATGCAGAAAATGCAAAGGTATGTGGATCGGTTGCTGAAGCTCAATGTGAACTTCCCTGAGGAGCTTGCAATAGATATCATTTTGCACTCCTTACCATCGTGCTATGATCAATTCCGCATGACATATCACATGAACAAGGAAGAGGTCACCCTCAGCAAACTTCAGGGACTTCTCAAGACCGCAGAAACAGGTCTTAAGGGGAAGTCGGTTGCTATCACTCCTACTCCAGAAACAACTCCGGTCATGGCAATCGGGCAGAGTCGAGGGAGGAAGAGAAAGAGATCTTCAAAGGGTACCAAGGCTCGGACCCTTGATGGCTCTTCTTCAAGTGGAACCAAGAAAGGTTTCATTACTCCTTCTTCTGACCCAAAAGAGGCTGAATGCTTCTATTGCCACGAAAAAGCTCGTTGGAAGCGGAACTGCCCAAAGTACCAGCAAGATGTAAAGGATGGGAAAGTCAAACCCAACCATGCAGGTATTTACACTATCATTTCTAATAACTCACCCCATTCGAAATCTTGGGTCCTTGATACAGGTTGCGATATTCATATTTGTTGTGACTTGCAGGGACTAGGAAGAAGTGAGAATGTGGAGCAAGGAAGAATAAACTTAATCATGGGGAATAGGAAAGTTACACCTGTCACCAAGATTGGAGTTTATACTTTATCGCTAAGTAGTGGGTTAAATTTAGATTTGAATAAATGTTGTTATTCGCCAGAAATGGAAAGAAATATTATTTCCTTTCATGCATTGTACAAACAAGGTTTCACCTTTTCGTTTGATAATGAAGTTGGTTCGATTAATGCTTTCTTTAATAATGTACTTTATTTTAAAGCATTACCTTGTGATGGTGTGTATGAAGCTGTATCTATTGTAGATAACTTAGGAAATAATGTTTTGTGTATTGATTCTACTAATAAAAATAACTTGGATAAAGCATCATTATGGCATTGTCGTCTTGGACATATAAGCAAGAAACGCATAGGCCAACTCCAAAAGGATGGAGTCTTGGAGTCGTTTGACCTAAAGTCAAATGATAGTTGCGAATCATGCTTACTTGGAAAAATGACAAAGTCACCCTTCACAGGCTCATGTGAAAGGGGTGAAGGTTTGTTGGACCTTATACACACGGATGTGTGTGGACCATTCAAACATGCCACAAGGGATGCTAATCGTTATTATTTGACTTTTACCGATGATTACAGTAGATATGGATATGTCTACTTAATCAAGCATAAGTCAGAGACTTTCGAGAAGTTTAAGGAATTTAAACAGGAAGTCGAGAATCAATTGGGCAGGAACATTAAGATGCTTCGATCCGATCGAGGTGGTGAGTATCTTAGTTCAGAGTTCCTCGACTATCTAAAGGAATGTGGGATTGTCTCACAATTGACACCTCCCAGGACACCGCAGTTGAATGGTGTGGCTGAGAGGCATAATCGAACCTTGTTGGACATGGTTCGTTCCATGATGAGTCGAGCTTCGCTACCAATCTCATTCTGGGGCTATGCCTTAGAGACTGCCGCCCATATCCTTAATCTAGTCCCTACAAAGAAAGTTGCCAAAACTCCTCACGAGATGTGGACTGGTAAAGTACCTAAACTAGACCACATCAAGATTTGGGGCTGCGAGGCTTTCGTGAGACGCGAGACTCATGATAAGCTCGAACCCCGAAGCGAGAGGTGTATTTTCATCGGCTACCCACAGCAATCCTTTGGTTACCTCTTCTACAGACCTAGTGACAATGTGGTCTTTGTAGCAAGAAGAGGAGTCTTTCGAGAAAGAGAGTTTATAAGCCAAGGAGACAGTGGGAGGCAAGTTGATCTTGAAGAAATTCAAGAGTCAAGTGGTGAAGGAACTTCAAACTCTAGCCCTCAACTTGAGGAGGAAACTCCTGTTGAGCCAATTGACGAATCTGTACCTCTGAGGCGTTCCACGAGAGTTAGGAGTGCACCTGAGCATTACTATGGATTCCATATTACTGCAGAAGGTGAGACACTTATTAGTGATGAGACACTAGTAAGTCAAGATGACCCTAACAGCTACGAGGAAGCCATGGCAGGCCCCGAGTCTGCTAAATGGAAAGAGGCTATGGATAGCGAGATACAATCCATGTATGACAATCAAGTTTGGAACTTGGTTGAGAATGTACCAGGTTGAAAGACTGTAGGGTGCAAATGGGTCTTCAAGAAGAAGACCGACATGGATGGTAAAGTACACACTTATAAGGCTAGACTGGTTGCAAAGGGCTTCTCTCAAATTCCTGGAGTGGACTATGATGAGACCTTTTCTCCGGTAGCCAAGATTAAGTCTATTCGGGTTCTGTTAGCCATAGCCGCATTTCATGACTATGAAATTTGGCAAATGGATGTCAAAACCGCTTTCCTTAATGGAAAGTTGGCTGAAGATGTTTACATGAGTCAGCCAGAAGGTTTTGTCAGTAACGAGTACCCTAATAGAGTGTGTAAGCTTGAGAAATCCATTTATGGATTAAAGCAAGCACCTCGCAGATGGAATCTTTGCTTTGATGAAAAGGTCAAGGAATTTGGCTTTTCTAGGAGTGAAGATGAATCTTGTGTATATGTCAAGGCTAGTGGGAGTATAGTTAGCTTTTTGGTATTGTATGTGGATGACATACTACTCATAGGAAACGACATTCCAACCCTGCAGGAAGTAAAGTCCTGGCTTGGAAAGTGTTTCGCTATGAAGGACCTTGGTGAAGCTGCCTATATTTTGGGGATAAGGATCTTGAGAGATCGGAGTAAAAGACTAATTGGACTTGGTCAAAGTACCTACTTGGAGAAGATTCTGAAGAGATTCAGAATGCAAAACTCCAAGAAAGGAGAGTTGCCCATCCAGAGTAGTGCCAAGCTGAGTAAGACACAAAGCCCTAGCACTGAGGCTGAGATAGCAGAAATGAGTCGAATACCTTATGCTTCGGCTGTAGGTTCGATCATGTATGCTATGACGTGTACTCGACCTGATATAGCCTTTGCCTTGAGCATGGTTAGCAGGTTTCAGGGGAATCCTGGCAAGGCACACTGGACTGCGGTAAAGAATATTCTCAAGTACCTACGAAGGACTAAGGACTGGGTCCTTACCCTCGGTGGGAGTGATGACTTGAGAGTTGTAGGGTATAGTGATGCTAGCTTCCAGACTGATAGGGATAACTTCCGCTCTCAGTCGGGCTGGGTCTTTACCCTAAATGGAGGAGCAATTTCTTGGAAGAGTTCCAAGCAAGAGACAGTGGCAGATTCTACTTGTGAATCAGAGTATATTGCAGCTAGCGAAGCGGCAAAGGAGGCGTTATGGCTGAGGAACTTCATTGGAGACCTTGGAGTTGTACCAGCTATTAAAGAGCCGATGGAAATTTTCTGTGATAGTGAAAGTGCTGTTGCCTTAGCCAAGGAACCAAGGGATCAAGGGAGATCCAGACACATCGACAGAAAATACCATTTCATCAGACATCGGATCGAAGAAGGACTCCTCGTGGCAAAGAGGGTATCATCAGATGAGAATCCGGCAGATCCCCTCACGAAGGGACTGACTCGGGTTAAGCATCTCCAGCATGCTCGGAGCATAGGGCTGAAGGATGATATTAGATTTAGTAGTTAGATAATATCGAAATTTGTAAAGTGTAATTGACATTTGATGATGAATAAAAGTGTTTTATTTATGAGTAAAGTGTTGCTATCTCTTGTCGATCGTTTACTATATTTCTTTTGCATGTTTTGACTTCCAGAATAATTTTGTTTGGTATAACATATTATTCAAACCTCCACAGTCGGTCATATGTCGGAAGTAGGTATGAATCAAGACTGTCATGTTTGGTTGTAGAGGTCTGGGACAAGGCTACAACAATCATGAGTGCTCATAAGTTCTGAGCATTGGACTCAACCCACGCTCACTGGAATCACTTCATGGAATTCTATCTCGAGTGATCGTGAGATGGTAATATCATATAAGTCTTTAAACCTAGAGATATGATTTGTTACTTACGAGTTGGTTATGCATTGATTGTACGAAAAACGCATTGGTAACTCGATGTTATAAAATCGTGCTCTTATGTGTAATTCAATGAGTAGTAGAACAAACATATGAGTCGAAGTTTATCTGTTCCTTCTTGGATTAGAAGCTGATATTTGGGCCCCTCGATGATTTTGTTTTGACCTATGTACCGGGCCCGGTCAGAACTAGATTGATGTGTTCAATAAAGTTCTTTGTCAAACAAATCGGAAATGGGGAAACAAATGTTGGACAATAAGTAAGACATTGTTCCATGTATTTGTCCGACTGATATCTAGAACAGAGGATTATATGATCACTTATCTTAAATGGCGTACCATCATCTTCTCAAGTTTTGAGAAACCTTGTAAAGAGCTACGATTGCCGATCGGTTCCTGAAGTCATACTTGCAGTAATAGTTACTAGACTTATCCAAGTGGGAGACTGTTGGATAAGGTGTCTAAGTCCATAACTATTTCTGGTATGTACTTGACCCGACCCGGCATGGTCCATTTGGGTTGCATGGCACCATGCAATTGGATAAACTAAATGAGAGAAATAACGCTTGGAGATTATTAATATATTATAAGTTCTAATATATTAATAATATTATTTGATTAGTTTGATCAAGAATTAATTTAGAATTAATTAAGTGATCAAAAGATAACTAATTAAATATATGGGTTGATTAAGTAAATCATCCATATCTTGTATAGTGGGCTAGAAGGCTCCATGGATCATCAAGTTGGGTTCCACCCATAGGATGCTCCATGGATGCTCCATGGGAGTTACAAACCCATGGGTCATGGAAATGAAGAGTCATGACACATTAGGGTTTAACCCTAGATGTGTCAACACTATATAAGGAATATGATCTCCTCCCAAATCGGTTACACTAAGTAAAAAAGGGGGCTTGGCCGATTTTGAAGAGTGTGTATTCTCTCATAAGTTCTTCCAAGAGCATTTGGTGTTGTGTGAAGCATTTGAGGCATCACCACTTGAGGTGCTAGGCTCACAAGGTTTCAAGGAACACAAGCAACAACAAGGTAAGTTATTCTATCTATACTTTATGTTAAAATTGTTCCCCATGTATGCTAGATAGGAATATAACCTTGGAAATCAACTTTGCATGACAAATTAGACAAACATAGATCCAAGGTTATTAGGGTTGCATGTACACTTAGGAAGTGTTAGAATGCTCAAAACCCATCAGAAAGAAGGATCTATATTAAGTTTGTGAGTTTAAATTTCTTTATCTATACCTATCATATCTTTGTGTTTCCACGCAAAGGTCTTTCTTCTTTCTTTTAGGAACTTTACTCTGTCTTGCTTGATTACTTCAAGTATTGAGGATAATATAATTACTTTGGCATATGGATCTTAAATATTCAAGGGAACTTCTTTTATATCTTGTTCTTTTGCTTCTAGTACATCTCGTTCCTTTTTCTTGAATTTCTATGCTTGTCTTAGAACTACGAAAGACTTCAATGAAGTCTTATAGCACTCTTTAGATTCTTTTTAATCCCTAGTGATCTTCACTATCCCCCATGGGGTATGCATCTTGATGGATTGACGGTATGTTGATGGAACCGATTTCATATCATAGATCCAGGGCCTACCTAATATAAAATTTTAGGAAGACAAAGCATCAATAACACAAAAGCATTTAATAGAATTTACCATTTTGATGTAGATAAGTAGCTTGATTTCTCCAACTGTATGCTTTGTTTCACCGGTGAATCCAATTAATACTGAGGATCTTTTGATTATCTCGAATTCCGGGATGTTTATCCTGGTCAGAGCATCTGAGAGTCTGATGTTTAGTGAGGATCCTCTGTCTACCAGGATCCTTTAGACAAAGTCATTGACGATGTAGAGAGTTATCACCAATCCATCATGATGAGGATCCTGAATATTTTCCTTGTCATGTTCATCAAAGTTGAGTTCTTTGTCATTCGTTAATGATGTGTTCTTCTAGGGTCTTTCTTCCCTTTCTATCTTGGATACTTTAGTGTGTCTTTTAGCTATAGAGCAAGAAGTTCCACCGATATCATATTCAATGGAAATAATGTTGAATACCTTGGAGTCTGAAGGAGGGGATCCTTGTTTTACAAGGATCTTCATATGATCTTCCACTTTTTCTTTGGATCTTTATTTTCTTCTTCCAAGGATTTCTTTAACATATCCTCTTTTCAAGAGAGATAATTTCCTTCCTGAGTGCTATACAATGCTCAGTTTTGTAGCCAAAATCTTTGTGATATGTAGACAACTTAGATTTGTCCTTCCATCCACTTGATTTCTCTCCTTTCCTTTGGCCACCTTACTTTGTGTCACACCCCCAAACCGGAACAGTTGAAACGCTCGGGGGTGGAGGATGAAATGTTTAGTATCACAACGCATGTATGCTAGCAATCATAGTAATAAATAACCATTGGATTAATATTAAAGTGTTTACAAGTAGTGATTAAAAAAAGATTGAATCCAGAAGTAAATAACAAAATGAGACACAAAGCGACTATACTTCATCTTCTAAATCCCAGCGAGTGTACTTGTCTACTAGTTTCCTGAGAATACAAGTTATTTTGAAATAGTAGATCAGCATTTAAGCTAGTGAGTTCATAAGATTTTAATAAAGTAATGTAAGTTGAAAGTTCTTTTTTATAAAAGTTAGCCTATTCCTCCAGAAGATCCTATATTTTCTTATATGATGAAAGATAAGTAAAAATGACTCTATAATACTTTATATAGGTACTAAATGGATACATGTTATATACAATTTAGAGAAAACAACAAATCGATTATGGGAATCTGCATAAGCACACAACCAAACAAGGAACAGGGAATGAGGTGGAAGTCACACACCCCATTGGTTGTTTGATGTTTACTATATATAACCCTAGTGTATTCATTCGGTACTTACGGAGTTAACTATAATAGTTCCTTTATATTTGATGAAAATATTCTTTAAGAAAACCCTTATTTCTTTTAGTAAAATGGTAACCATAATAGTTCCTTACATAATCAGTTGTTTATACTAGCTATATATGATCTAATATCGAACAGATAGTTAATTGCGTGAATGTGCCCTAAGCCCACAACCAAACAAGGAAATAGAAGAAAGGCGGAAAGCACACATCCAACTGCCTATCAAATATTAATCATGTATAACCCAGATGAATAAACTAAGGTATTATGAAGTTAACCATTAAAGATCCTTTAAGCTATTCTGGTTTGATAAAATGGATTAAACCCTTTTTCTGATAAGTTTTGTAGGTTAGTCTACTACAAATTCTATCTGACAAGTATGTTTTGTACTAGAAAATGGTGTATTAAATTTGTATACTACCACCTGACCCATACCTAGTAATCCTCATGATTACTTGGCGTTTACAATATATATATATATATATATATATATATATATATATATATATATATATATAACTAAAGTCGGATAGAAAATAGATTGGGTGCATCTGCTCTAAGCGCACAACCAAACAAGGAACGTGGAGTGAAGATGAAAGCACACTCTAATATCTACTGGACCTAATCAACATATATCCCTGATCTATGCAGTAAGGAATCATAAAGATAGCATTATACGCCCCTTTCTAAGTGAATGTACTAAGACTCGATTTTACTATTTGACTTTTTTAATAATGAAAGTATACAGTAGTATTTTAAAGTGACTACAGAAGTACTGACTACCTTAAAACCATTTTGTTAATTAAGGTTGAGATGTGATGTGGTTGTAACCATATTGATACGACACGTGATCAAGCGGACAACCTTAAGGCGTCAACGCGAATGTGATATTTGTCACCCTTGGACATGAAGTCCCATAGTAGCGAGCAGCAAGGTGCAGGGTGTCAATCCCGTATTATACACAAAATCATGCTCTCCCTCCAAGAGACTCTAGTTACAAAACGCAACCTAGCAAGTAAATTGCTAAGTCATGAAGTAGTCTCACATAAATGTTATTTTGTTCTTGTTTTAGTATGTCACTCCCTGTTTCTCTTTATAGTATGTTCATTCAGTTTCTTATTATAGTATGTACTGACCCTTAAACTATACCAATTATAGTTTATTAGTATGTTTACTTGAACTGATACTGACCTTGAATAAAAGTCTCATTTATCTACTGAGTTATGATTGTACATTAAAAACGAAGTTTTGTAAACTATAAAGTAACATAACTTTAAAAGAGTTTTTGAAATGTTTTGATCATTAATAAATACATAAGCAATCCTTTAAAAGATGTTTATAACAAAACATTTAAACAATTATCATTGTGTCCAACTTGTATTCACCATTTAAAAGCATTTAAAACAGTTTAAAAAGATTGATTATAGGGGTATGAACTCATCTTATATGGGTGATTCGATTGCAGATGCGTGTAAGGATAGGAAGTTCCACGAATGAAATCTCGAGACACAAACAAGTCCTAAATGACATATATTGGCATATATAGGCATGAATTTGCTATTTTAAACAACTAACACACTAGGAAACACTCCAAGGGACTAAGGAACACTTGAAATGAAGTGTAGAATCACATGTGATTGATCAAAGGGGAGTGTACGACCAATGAAGGGTGTATACGGCACACATGATTTTACGGCCACAACATGTGTTTACGGCCGTAAACTCTTGGAAAATCATGCCAAGTGTGGTTTATTATCCATTGGGGAAGCTAATGTGACCATTACTCAACAAGAGGATGAGAAAAACTAACACTTCGGAAGGTTTTGAGGTGTTTACGGCCACACCAAGTGTGTATGTCCGTAAACACTCCAAATGGTGGTAATTGGGTCTTAAATAAAAAACGTTCAAGGGTTTAAGAGTTCTTAATGGATAGCAAGTGCCTAGAAGTGTTTAAGGCTTATGGTTATGGCCTTAACAAGGGTATACAGCCGTATATAGAGTGTACGACCGTATACTCTTGATGTTCTTGAGTTTTGAATATGATTCATGGATGGAATCAAGGATCCATGCTAGATATGGTAATGTATCAACTAGAAATGGAGGGAATACTTACTTAAATGAAGATCAAGATGCAAAAGCCCGATGATAGTTGAGAGAGAATGGAGTTTTCGGCCAAGACTTTGAGAAATGAGAAAAAAAGGAAGCAAACTATTATATATAGGGAGTAGTTGACGGCCAAGAGGGTGTTTACAACGTACATAGAGTTTACGGCAGTAAACCCCATGAGTTGGGTTTTTTTGGATCAAATGCGACTTGAAGAACTTAACTTAACTCATCCCAAAACCCAATCCTTAAGTTTACTAGGATTAGAACTCATTAAACGATCCTTAACAATGCTAAAAGGAAAAAAGGATTTAGTGCGACCCTCGATCGGTTGGTTGGACTTATAAGAAAAAAAATTTGGGTTGTCACATCATCCACCCCGTTAGATGGAATTTCATCCTGAAATAAGCTTTCTTAGCAGTCCTAATGGGCTTGTGATCCTTCGATTGGCAGAATACCCACTCGTAGACCTGGGCATCCTTTCCCTAACTTCTATGATAGGATTCATACCTGGTCCATCTATGATTACCTCGTGTATAAAAGTCATATATAATTAAAATTAGTAAGACGGTCGGATGTACGGCTCTGTCCCAGGTCAACAACCAAACAAGGAACAAGAGATAGGGTGGAAACACACATACTAAATCTGCATAATAATAATTATATATTACTCTTGCATAAACACTTAGTGATAAGTGGGTTGTATTCATCCTTAGCCTCTGTGCTTGAACTTCATCTGCTGGACGAGTGGTAGTTTAGGAAGGTCTACGGAGTATAAGGTGGTAAGGTTTCAGAGGACATGGTACTCCTCGCATGAGTACTTCAGGGTTTAGAAGACGAGGTAGACGGCTCCGAGGGCTGGGTTGGGCTGTCTTTATGAATTACAAGGGTTTCGTGAACTTCACGGTCAGGGCGACGGAAACATATGAGCTTATTATGGTGTGGACCACACCAATCCATGATGAATGATGACAATGGACACTTTACAGAAACAAATGTTAGGCTGATTTGAAAGAAAAGTTTGTTATACGACGGTGTACCCCAAGTGTGTTCGACAATGTACTCTGTGTAAATGTTCTAGTGCTTTCTGTTTTCCCTTGATATTAACGTTGCCACAAATCATACCGTGATAAGCGAATACTAATAGGGCAGTGTTTTGATAACTAGTGGTGATACCCTATACTATGATCCTCCTCGGTACCACTATCATCGCATGACATATACAGGTTACGTATAATTATGATGAATATGACGGTCGATTAAGTAACTGTGCCTCAAATACACAACCAAAAAAGGAATAGGAGTTAAGGCCAAATTACTCACTCTGAGTCTGCAACACCTCAGCTATATACAACCCTAATGTATACACTAAGCCAGCATAGTTTCCCTGAATAGATCTTTAGTTCCTTTGTGAATGTTGTGACTTGTTCAGATGAGTGAGTTATTATAATTACTTTTAAATGTTTTCCCCAAGTTTTAATCTTATACAAATATAAATTAATTTTTAAAGCAACTCATTATTCGAAGATGTACCACTGGTCGTTGGGGACTTCGGAATAGTTTCTCCTGCGGTGATCATCATAATCCATCCATCTGCACCTGAGTTCTTCATTATCGGGCAACCCCTCTTGAAATGTCCTGTCTCACCACAGCCATAGCAGGCCTGGTTTACTTCTACTCTGCGAACATAGGAGATCGGTTGTGACGGTGCCCTGCAAAACCGGGCAATGTCCTCCTTCCTGTGGCAATTCAGGCAATGCATTTCCCGATATACTCCGGTGTGGTGGTAGTTACACTTTCCACACTTCGGGAGAGTTCCAGCATATTGAATGGCAGGTGCTGGAGTAGCAGGTGTTGTAGCGGAGTATATAGCAACCATGTGTTGCTCCTGTTGGGTTTCCTAGGTTGTTCGCTCCTTCCTCTTTTTCCCCGAATTTCGTTTATGGTCTCCTCCCTTTGATGGCTTAGGAACTGGGACCGCTACGCCATGGCGAACTCCATGGCCAATCAGTCGTTGGGCCAGGCGCTTGGTGCTATCGAACGTTGTTCGTTTAGAAGACAACACATCTCCTTGAATCGGGGTAGATAATCCCATATGTGCCTTTCTATCTTCTTACTCTCCGGAGTAACCATCACAAGGCATAGTGTTGCCAGGTCGCTAAACCTGTCAGTGTAGGTATCTATGTCTGAGTCGACCATGGTGTGCTCCCATAGTTCTTGTTCCAGTTTTTAAACTTCTCCCCTTGGGCAGTATTCTTCTACCATCATTTCCTTTTGGTTTTCCCAAGCTATCGAGTTAGCCACTAATAGGTGCAGTGACTTAACATGGCTATTCCACCATGTTAGGGCTCTTTCAGTGAAGGTGCAGGCAGCAAACTTAACTCTGCTCCCTTCTAGGCATGAACAGTTTACGAAGATTGAATTTGTTTTTTCGAACCATCGCAGTAGAGCAGTGACTCCTCCTTCTCTGTTGAAAGATTTCGGTTTGCAATTCATGAAGTCCTTGTATGAACAGTCTTGGGGTGTCCATCGGTAACTCTGGGGTTTGTTTGGTGGGTACCGCTACCAGTTCCATTGGTACCGTATTCGCGTATTCGAGCTAGAGCAGCTGATACTGCGGCTGATATCACTGCTTGAAGGACTGCAGTATCGAATACTTGTTGTGGATTCTCTGTGGTGTTATTGACTCCGCGCCCTACAGGTCTACCGCAAGGCATCGTTTGCTAAAAATAATACAAAGATGAAATGGATTGAGTCTATAGCAGAGGTTATAAGCCGAGAGCTGAAAGACTAAGTTATTCTAGTTCTGGGTGTATCTCATTCTGACTTTCATAGGGTTCTGGAAACAATTCATAAAGGAAGTCTATATAAAATAAACTTTATGAATCAGATGTGGCTATCCTTGAATGATTTTCTTGTGAATTGAATAATTGATATTGGCAGCATGAAAAAGAAATAATCCTAACACATAGCATGAGTAGTGTATTCACTAGCTCACTAAGTCATTCATGGGTATTATTTACTAGTGTGACCTATTAAGACATTTTAGTGTTTCTCCGGCTGATCACTTCCTACAAATCTCTTGTTGAACATCTTCTTGTTTCTCATTGTCTCCCATACTGACTGCTATCAATGAGTGGTTACATCTATCAGGGTTTGTAGTACAAGAATGGAAGTGTCTAAAGAATCTATGAGATTAAGGGTAACTTTATAGGGTGATCCTTACTGGGTCCTCATATAATTGCGTAATGTATACAAGTTGTATATAATTTAAGATTAAATAGACCTTTGAATAATTGATCCTACTACAAAACCACGACCAAACAAGGAACAGGTAGTGAAGCATAGATCACAAGTTCTAAATCTATAAAATCTCAATTATATAGAACACTGGAATTACACATTCCGGAATCACAAACCTATCAGAAGGGTCTTTTAAATTCTAACATAAGTTATTTATAGTGCCTAAAATACTCCTATAATATTTCAATGTAATGAAATTGGTATGTTTTAAACTTGTTGTTGTCTTGTAGTATCATAAAATACTCCCATAGTATTTTAACATTTTGATCCGATCTATAAATCCCTTGAATGGTGTTAGGTAAGTTTTAAGACTGTTGCAACACCACATCACTCCCAAACACATGTCAGTCATATCTCAAATGAATATAGTCGATCAGGCTATATTGATCCCATATATGATTACATAACTGTCTAGTTTTGACCACAGTGTTTAACCTTTAAATACTTCTATTCTATTCTTCTTGTGATACATTTTCTAGTATGTATACAGGTTATAAACATGTATACATACTTTTATAAGGTATTGTTATATTCTTAAAATATATTATTATTCAGGGCCCTTAAGGCCCATTGTATTTATAGTAGTATATCTTTTATCGGTTGATATACTTAGTTCACTATAACCAATGATCTGATACCAATCTGTCACACCCCCAAACTGGAACGGCAGAAACGCTCGGGGGCGGAGGACGTCATCTTTAGTATCACAACACATGTATCCTAGAAATCATAGTAACAAACAACCATTGTATTAATATTAAAGTGTTTACAAGTAGTGATTCACAAAAGATTGAATCTAGAAGTAAATAACAAAATGAGACATGAAGCAACTATACTTCATCTTCTGAATCCCAGCGAGTGTACTTGTCTACTCGTTTCCTGATAATACAAGTTATTTTTAAAGAGTTGATCAGCATCTAAGCTCGTGAGTTCATAAGCTTTTAGTGAAGTAATATAAGTTGAAAATTCCTTTTATAAAAGTTAGCATGTTCCTCCAAAAGATCCTATATCCTCTTATATGATGAAAGATAAGTAAAAATGTCCCTATAATACTTTCTATAGGTACTAAATGGATACAAGTTATATATAGAATTTAGCGAAAACAACCAATTGATTGTGGGAATCTGCCCTAATCACACAACCAAGCAAGGCACAGGGAATGAGGCGGAAGTCACAAACCCCATTGGTTGTTATATGTTTACTGTGTACTACGCTAGTGTATTCGTTCGGTACTTACGGGGTTAACTGTAATAGTTCCTTTATATTTGATGAAAATATTCTTTAAAAAACCCTTATTTCTTTTAGTAAAAATGGTAACCATAATGGTTCTTTCTATAATCACTTAGTTTATACTAGCAATATATGATCTAATATCGAACAGATAGTTAACTGTGTGAATAAACTGGCTATCAGATATTAATCACGTATAACCCAGATGAATAAACTAAGGTATTATAGAGTTAACCATTAAAGATTCTTTAAGCTATATTGGTTTAATAAAAAATGGATTAAACCCTTTTTTGATAAATTTCTAGATTAGTCTACTAGACGTTCTATCTAAATAGTATGTTTGGTACTAGAAAACGGTGTATTAAATTCGTATACTACGGCCTAATAGGTACCTGGTAATCCTCATGATTACTTGTTTTATACGAAACATATTATATATATATATATATATATATATAACTAAAGTCGGATAGATAGTAGACTAGGTGCATCTGCTCTAAGCCCACAACCAAACAAGGAATAGGAAATGAAGCAGAAAACACACACTCTACTATCTACCGGACCTAATCAATATATATCCTTGATGTATGCAGTAAGGAATCATAAAGATAGCATTATACGCCCCTTTCTAAGTGAATGTACTAAGACTCGATTGTACTGTTTGACTTTTTTAATAATGAAAGTATACAGTAGTATTTTAAAGTGACTACAGAAGTATTGACTACCTTAAAACCATTTTGTTAATTAAGGTTGAGATGTGATGTGGTTGTAACCATACTAATATGACACGTGATCACCCGACAACCTAAAGGTGTCAACGCGAATTTGATATTTGTGACCCTTGGACGTGAAGTCCCACAGTACCGAGCAGCAAGGTGCGAGGTGTCAATCCTGTATATATCTATACAAAAAATCATGCTCTCCCTCCAGGAGACTCTGGTTACAAAACGCAACCTAGCAAGTAAATTGCTAAGTCATGAAGGAGTCTCAAATACATGTCATCTTGTTCTTGTTTTAGTATGCTCCTCCCTGTTTCTTTTTATAGTATGTTCATTTGGTTTCTTGTAAGAGTATCTACTGACCCTTAAACTATACGTATTATAGTTTTCTAGTATGTTTAATTGAACAGATACTCATCTTGAATAAAAGACTCATTTATCTACTGAGTTATGATTATACATTAAAAACGGAGTTTTGTAAACTATAAAGTAACATAACTTTAAAAGAGTTTTTGAAATGTGTTGATCACTTATAAATACATAAGCACTCCTTTAGAAGATGTTTATTACAAAAAAATGACACAACTATCATTGTGTCCAACTTGTATTCCCCCCCCCCCCACCCTTTAAAGCATTTAAAACAGTTTAAAAATATTGATTATAGGGGTATGAACTCACCTTATGTGGCTGATTCAATTGCAGATGCGTGTAAATATGAGAAGTCCCACGAATGAAATCCTGAGACACAAACGAGTTCTAAATGACATATATTGGCATATATATGCATAGATTTATTGTTTTAAATAACTAGCATGCTAGGAAACACTCCAAGGGACTAAGGAACACTTGAAATGAAGTGTAGAATCACATGTTATTGATCAAAGGGGAGTGTATGGCCAATGAAGGGTGTATACGGCGACACTTGAGTTTACGGCCACGCCATGTGTGTGCGGCCGTAAACTCTTGGAAAATCATGCCAAGTGTAGTTTTTTATCCATGGGGGAATCTAATGTGACCATTACTCAACAAGAGGATGAGCAAAACTAACACTTTGGAAGGTTTTGAGGTGTTTACGGCCACACCAAGTGTTTATGGCCATAAACACTCGAAATGGGGGTAATTGGGTCAAGGGGTTCAAGGGTTCAAGAGTTCTTAATGGATATCAAGTGCCTAGAAGTGTTTAAGGCTCATGGTTATGGCCTTTATAAGGGTGTACGGCCATATATAGAGTGTACGACCATATACTCTTGATGTTCGTGAGTTTTGAATATGTTTCATGGATGGAATCAAGGATCCTTGCTAGATATGGTAATGTATCAACTAGAAATGGAAGGAATACTTACTTAAATGAAGATCAAGATGAAAAAGCCTGATGATATTTTAGAGAGAATAGAGTTTGCGGCCAAGACTTTGAGAAATGAGGAAAAAAATAAAGCAAGCTATTATATGTAGGGAGTAGTTGACGAACAAGAGGGTGTTTATGGCCGTACATAGAGTTTACAGTAAACCCCATGAGTCGGGTTTTCTGGATTGAATGCAACATGAAGAACTTAATTTAACTCATCCCAAAACCCTATCCTTAAGTGTTCTAGCAAATATCATACTAGAAACATCCATAGAAAAACTATAATCAGTGATTTTGGGGAAATCATCTTCCCCCTCCCTCCCCCCCCCCCCCCCCCCCTCGTCGTCAAGGTAATTATCCCTATGATGTTCAGATTTGGGGGATGGTTTTTTTATAGGATCTTGGGGTCGAGGAATCGGTATTCCTATTTGGGTTGTTATAGGAATTCAGGGTATTGGTTTTCATCTGAATTATTTTTATTCTTCTAGTCTAATGAGCCACAACATCCTACTTATAACTTCATCCATTCTCTTACATAGGGTGATCACAAGATCTTAATAGAATGGAGAATCCTTCTTGAGGCCCATTTTTAAAGATTCTATGGTAGCATCGACGTCAATCTTTGGAATGTTTAATGCTTCCCTGCCAAATCTGCTTACAAAATCCCTAGGAGATTCCTTAGGATCCTGGACTAGTCCAGAAAGATCATGAGTGATCCTTTTAAACATCCTACTACAGGAAAACTGGTTATTAAAAAGATTAATTAAATGAGCAAAAAGCTATTGGATTAAGGAGGAACATTAAGAGGCTATTTCAAGGCTGATCATGTAAGAGTCGAACCAAAACCCTTGAATAAATAGGCTTTTTTTAAGTTCGATTGAATGGGGATGATTTCCATTCTTTCTCTATTTTGCGCTATGTGCTCCTGTGGAGCCGTGATTCCATCGTAGGGTCTCATACTTGGACTTTGGAAGTGTTTTGGGACTTCAGTGTTAGCTATTAAGAGAATAAACCTCGAGATCATGCGACTGGTGGGGGACACATCTGGTAAAGTTTGAACCACTCCTGGCACTCTCAAGAGCACTTGTCTTAGTTGCTAAAGTAATTTAGTCATGAATGGACTTATTTCTGCATAAATATTCACAAAGTTAGTAAAATTTTTACTTTCTAAGAGGTTACCAACATTTTTGTTATTAGAGGTAGTGAAAGTTTCATCAATATCCTGGATCACATGAGTTCGGTTGTTTGGGATTACACCCCGAGTTGGTGTAGCAATGGATGTTGGAGTTGTAGTCTGCGGATGATTACATAAGGATCCTATGTTATCGTAATTTAGGATGTTGGGTTGCAAGATCATGGGGTGTCGCTTTATGGGGTTTATGAACAATTTCTTTTATCCTTTCCATCTCCTTGAGCAATGTTCTGTTTTCTTCCTGTTGTTGACTCACTTGTTGTGTTAACATCTTCATCATGGAGAAGAGTTTGTTACTAAAGATCAAAGTGGGGAGATCTTGGGACCCCGGGCATCCTGGATTCCCATGGCTACTGATCGGAGAAGTGCTATTTTTTATGCATCAAAAATTTTCCTATGACCAAGGGGTCCAGTTGGAGGCTGTGGAAGTCTTTTTAAAAGAAATAGGATTAATAGAGGAATAAGATAGGGTTAGTTATGTAGACTTGATTTTCAAGATTTATGTACAACACGGCCCTATGGTGGGTGCCAAATTGTTTTGGTAAAAAAATCTATCAAATAGATATTAACCAAATTATATGAGAGGCTGTGGTGTTATAACTAATATAAGTATCGAACTGAGATCAAAATGACACAAGAGGTTTACAAGGAAAGCCTTTGGTCATTGATATGATCTCTGACATAAAACCTTGGGAGGTGATAATGATCACCTGCCTTATTTGATTTTATTGATTTGAATGCAAATTACATAAATGATATTACTCTTAGGGGTCAAGATCCTTAAACATATCTAGCATCCCAAAACATACACTAGGATCATGATCGTTATCATTATTTCCTAATAAGATTAACATCTATATTTCTTGTTTATTCTTCTCTTATGCAGAAATAGTCAATAAAACACTCATTTATTCCAGAGAATTACTTTAAATTGGCATAAAACCCGGAAATACCAAGTTACAACAACATGCAGATACTTATTCAAGAGGATCCCAGAGAGTAATAGAATATATAGGGATTGATTTTGTAAATCATTCATTCTTATAATGTGTAATAATGATCCATGATTCCTCATGTTGGACATAACCCATGTAGTGAACCATGGTGAAAACCATCATGAGGAATATGGAAAGTCATGCACATTAGGGTTTACATGGTGTAACCCTAATGTAACCACACTCTATAAGAAGCCCTTTGGTTCAAGAAATTGGCACTAAGACTATACAGAAGAGTATGGTCGATTTTTGTGAGCTAAAGAGTCCTCTTCCAAGTTTCCAAAAGTTAGTGGTGATTTCTAATTTCACTTGAGACATTCACATTATTGGTGCTAAGATATTAACGCTCCAAGGAACAAGCTACAACAAAAGTTATGTTATCTAACTTGTTTTATTACCCAAGTATCAATGTTTTGTATGCTAGTTAGGGTAATACCTTGGAGAAAAAAAAAATTTCCATGTATAATAGAGAAAACATAGATCCAAGGTATTTAGGGTTGCATGTACACCTTAGGAGTGTTAGAATGCTCAATACCCTTCAGTGGTATCAGTTCCTAGGCTTGTTTTCAATTATACTTGATGCTACTTGTTGTTTGAAGTTGAAAAAATTGAGTTTTATGCATTGTGACTAATGAACTTGATGACTCCACTAATGGACTCGATGAGTCCATGTAAAAAATGAGTTACTCGATCAATCCAGTTCATGGACTCGCCGAGTTGGCTGGGCAGAGTGCAGAAAAATGATTTTTTGGCCACAAATGGATAGGATTGCTACCCCCAAACTGATTTGAAACATAAAATATGTTTTTTAAGATATGGTAATGATCATGCTCATCCATTTGAAAGGTGATTGTCAAAATTTCATGTTTTTTATTAGTTTATATGATTTGTCTAATTAAATGGAATTTGTTTGATTTGAATTACCTTGTTCATATCACTTTAATCAAGAACTTGAACATGCTTGTTAGTTTAATTGATGATCTTGATGTTTTTTAATGGACTCCATAACTTGTCCTCAAGTTACAGAGTTCAAAAAGTTTTCATTTAAATGAATCATTAAGAGTCATTGGTTATAGAAAAATGAAGAGTCTCATTTTAAAAAAGACCATTAAACTCATATGTTATGAAGTTGAAAAGTTTTGAAGAGTTTTAAAACTTGCCCTCTAGTTTTGGAATTTGTAAAGTCACACTTTAGAAATATAATTCCAAACCCTAAAATTTTAAAAGTTTAAAATTCAACCCTTATACTATTATAATATTATAAGTTTAATAATATATATATATATATATATATATATATATATATATATATATATATATATATATATATATAAGAACAAGTCAGTCTTACTGTTAGTAGGTCTCATTCACGAAGCCGGTCTATATGGGGGTATAAGGTTACTGCCTATAAAATGGTGGTTTAATGGGTGTCCACTCTCACCCATCACTTCGTTGACTAGTGGAGGGTCATTTGCCGAATGGATACGATAGGATATTAATTCTCATTAAGTATAATGATAATTATAAAGTAACTAAATGTTTTATAAATTCCCAATCTTAGTTACTTTAGGAAAATGTGAAATTGATGCTAACCCATGAAATTACACTTTTGCACCTTACCAAGTCGTTAGTAGAGGGTGTGTGGGTAACTGGCACACTAACATGGACTAGTAAGGGTGGAAAAGGGTAGATTAATGTTTGTCATAGATCAATGGAGCGTGTTTGGTTAATCGGCACGCCGTTTAGGTGAAAAATGATATTAAGAGTACCTAGTATATTTGCATGGTTATTCACACCTTGTTTTTGATCCTCTGTATCCCAGTCACAAACTTGAAGGGCATAATCGAGATTTAAACATGCCATTGAATAGTTCAATGAGTCTCAAAAGAATCTTGGAATTTCAATTCATCTAAAACCTAATAATAAATTTCATTTTTCATGGTGGAAATTGGTAAATTGTCATTTACCTACCTTCAAATATTTTTCAATATGGATTATGGCATCCCTCTTTCAAATTGTAAAATATTGTGTTAGGTCCTAGCCTATTTCGTTTTGGGTGTTATATTAAGGACTCTATATCTAATCTAAACTTTGTCTTTCTTCTTTTCAGATGTCTTCCAACAATGCTTCTGGCTCAAACCCTACTAGCTCCTTCTTTCTCATGAACCTTTGTAGGAGAGTCATCTTTGATGGAACTAATTTCAATGATTGGTTTAGGAACATCAGGATGGTCACGCGTTATGAGGATAAGGAATATGTCCTTAACAAGGAGTTAAAGTTTATCGATGAGTCTTCTTCTACTCCCGAGGACATTGTTGAGTCCACTACCCATGAGAAGGATGCCACCAAGGTGTCTTGCATCATGTCGGAGACAATAATAGCAGAACTCCAAAAGTCTATGAGGACTTCTAACCTTTTGAAATGCACCAAGACCTAATGGAAAGATACCATCAGAGTGCACGACCAGAGAGGTATGAAATTATCACCTCCATGATAACAACAAAAATGAAGGATGGAGAGTCCATCATGGCCCACTTGCAGAAAATGCAAAGATTTGTGGCCTGTTTGCTTAAGTTGAATGTCAACTTTGATGAGGAGCTTGCTATAGATATTATTCTACACTCCTTACCTCCATGTTATGATCAGTTTCACATGACCTATCATATGAACAAGGAGGAGGTCACACTTAGCAAACTTCAAGGACTTTTGAGAACTGCTGAAAGTAGTCTTAAAGGTAAGAATGTTGTTACCACTCCTAGTACTGCCCTAGTCTTGGAAATCGGGCAAGGCAAGGGAAAGAAGAGGAAGACCCCTTCCAAGGGTCACAAGGGAAAGTCCCTTTATGGGTTCTCTTCAAGCAAGACTAAATTTGGTCCTACTACTCCCTCCTCCAACCCAAAAGAAGCAGAGTGCTTCTATTTTCATGATAAGGTGCACAGGAAGCGAAGCTGCCCTAAGTACTTGCAGGATGTTAAGGATGGGAAAGTAAAACCCACCTATGAAAATATTTACACTATCTTCTCTAATAACTCACCGCATACTAATTCTTGGGTCGTTGATACATGTTGTGGTATTCACATTTGTTCTAATTTGCATGGACTAAAATAAGTGAGGATGTGGAGCACGGGAAGATAAACTTAATCATGGGGAATAAGAAAACTTAACCTATCTCCAAGATTGGAGTTTATTCTTTATTGCTTTGTAGTAGGTTAAAGTTAGATTTGAATAATTGTTGTTACTCGTCTGAAATGGCGAGAAATTTTAATTATTTTCATGGTTTGTACAAACAAGGTTTCACATTTTCACTCGATAATGAAATTGGTGCAATAAATGCTTATTTTAATGGTGTTTTTTATTTTAAAGAATTGCCTTGTAATGATGTATATGAAATTGTGATGGTTGTAGACAACTAAGGAAATAATGTATTGCATATTGATTCTTTCACTATTTTGGATAAAGCATCCTTATGGCATTGTCGTCTTGGACATGTAAAAAAGAGGCACATAGGTCTACTTCAAAAGGATAGAGTCTTGGAATCATTTAACTTAAAGTCAGATGATAGTTGTGAATCTTGTTTGCTTGGAAAAATAACTAAATCACCTTTCACTAGTTCTTGTGAGAGGGGTGAAGGTTTATTGGACCTCATACACACAAATGTGTGTGGTCCCTTTAGAACTATCACAAGGGATGCTAACCACTTTTATGTGACTTTTACTAATGATTATAGTAGATATGGGTACGTCTAGTTAATCAAGCATAAGTCAGAAACCTTTGAAAGATTCAAAGAGTTTAAGCAAGAAGTGGAGAATTAGCTGGTCAGGAAGATAAAGATGCTCCGATCCGATCGAGGTGGTGAGTATTTTAGTATCAACTTCCTAGACTATCTTAAGGAATGTGGAATTGTTTAAGGAATGTGGAATTGTTTCACAATTGGCACCTCCTAGGACACCATCGCTTAATGGTGTGGCTGAGAGGCGCAATCGAACCTTGTTGGACATTTTTCGTCCATGATGAGTCAAACTTTGTTTCTTATCTCATTTTAGGGGTATGCCTGAGAGACTGCCGCCCATATCCTTAATCGAGTCCCTACTAAGAAGGTTGCCAATACACCTCATGAGATGTGGACAGGGAAGGTTCCCTCGTTGGCACACATCAAGGTTTGGGGTTTTGAGGCTTTCGTGAGATGTGAGACTCATAAAAAGCTCGAACCTCGGAGTGAGCTGTGTATTTTCAACGGCTACCCACAGAAATCCTTTGGTTATCTCTTCTACAAATCAAGTGATAATGTTGTCTTCGTTGCGAGCAGAGGAGTCTTTTGTGAGAAAGAATTTTCATCTTGGACATGTAAACAAGAAGCGCATAGGCCAACTCCAAAAGGATGTAGTATTGGAATCATTTGACTTAATTTAGATGATAGTTGTGAATCTTGTTTGCTTGGAAAAATGACTAAATCACCCTTCAACAATTCTTGTGAGAGGGGTGAAGGTTTATTGGACCTCATACACACAGATGTGTGTGGACCCTTTAGAACCATCACAAGGGAAGCTAACCACTTTTAGGTGACTTTTACTAATGATTATAGTAGATATGGGTATATCTACTTAATCAAGCATAAGTCAGAAACCTTTGAAAGATTAAAAGAGTTTAAGCAAGAAGTGGAGAATCAGCTAGGCGGGAAGATAAAGATGCTCTGATCCGATCGAGGTGGTAAGTATCTTAGTATCAACTTCCTAGACTATCTTCAGGAATATGGAATTGTTTCACAATTGACACCTCCTAGGACACCATAGCTTAATGGTGTGGTTGAGAGGCGGAATCGAAACATGTTGGTCATGGTTCATTCCATGATGAGTCGAGCTTCGTTGCCTAATTGAGTCCCTATGAAGAAGGTTGCCAATACACCTCACGAGATGTGGACAAGGAAGGGTCCCTCGTTGGCACACATCAATGTTTGGGGTTGTGAGGCTTTCGTGATACGTGAGACTCATGAAAAGCTCGAACCTTAGAGTGAGTGGTGTATTTTCATCGGCTATCGATAGAAATCCTTTGGTTATGTCTTCTCCAGATCAAGTACAATGTTGTATTTGGTGTGAGGAGAGGAGTCTTTTGTGAGAGAGAATTCATAAGCCAAGTAAACAGTGGGAGGAAAATTGACCTTGAAGAGCTTCAAGAGACAACGATGAAGGAACCTCAAACACTAGCGATCAACTTGAGGAGGAAACTCATGTTGAGCCGATTGACAAATCTGTACGTCTGAGGCATTCCACACATACACCTGGTAAATTTGGATGAACCTAATAGCTATAAGGAAGCCATGGCAGGCCCGAGTCTACAAAGTGGAAAGAGGCTATGGATAGTGAGATTCACTCCATGTATGAAAATCAAGTTTGGAACTTGGTTGACAATGTACCGGGTCGTAATAAAGTCGAGTGCAAATGGATCTTCAAGAAGAAGACCGACATGAATGGGAAAATACACACTTATAAAGCACGATTGGTTGTGAAGGGCTTTACTCGAACTCTGTGAGTTAACTATGATGAGACCTTCTCACCATTAGCGAAGATTAAGTCTATTAGGGTTATGCTAGCCATAGCTGCATTTCATGATTATGAAATATGGCAAATGGATGTCAAAAACACTTTCCTTAATGGAAAGTTGGATGGGGATGTTTGCATGAGTCAGCTAGAGGATTTTGTTTGTGAAGAGTACCCTAATAGAGTGTGTAAGCTATAGAAATCTATGTATGGATTGAAACAAGCATCACGTAGATTGAATCTTTGTTTCGATGACAAAGTCAAAGAGTTTGGATTTTCGAGAAGTGAGGATTAGTCATGTGTATATGTCAGAGATGGTGGGAGTATAGTTAGCTTTTTGGTACTGTAACAAGATGACATACTACTCATAGGAAATAACATCCCAACCTTTTAGGAAGTGAAATCCTGGCTTGGGAAGTGTTTCGCTATGAAGGACCCTGGAGAAGTTGCATATATCCTAGGGATAAGGATATTGTGAGATAGGAGGTAGAGACTAATTGGACTTAGTCAAAGTACCTACTTGGACAAGGTGTTGAAGAGGTTCAACATGCATAATTCCAAGAAAGGTGATTTGCCGATCCAGCACAATGCCAGAC
Source organism: Lactuca saligna (assembly GCF_052625555.1). Lineage (NCBI taxonomy): Eukaryota > Viridiplantae > Streptophyta > Magnoliopsida > Asterales > Asteraceae > Lactuca > Lactuca saligna. The sequence goes on from NC_136417.1 coordinate 146,141,115, forward strand.
TGAGTAAGACTTAGAGTCCGAGTACAGAGGCTGAGATAGCTGAGATGAGTCGATTACCATATGATTTCGCTGTTGGCTCGATCATGTATGATATGACTTATACTCGCCCTAATGTGGCATTTGCTTTGAGCATGGTCAGCAGATATCATGGGAACCCTGATAAGGCTCACTGGACTACGGTACAGAATATTCTCAAGTACATGCGAAGGACTAAGGACTGGGTCCTTATCCTCGGTGGGAGTAATGACTTGAGAGTGACAGGGTTTATTGATGCCAACTTTCAGATCGATAGAGACAATTTCCACTCTCAGTCGGGCTGGGTATTTACCCTGAATAAAGGGGCAGTTACTAGGAAAAGTTCCAAGCAGAAGACTATAGCTGATTCAACATGCGAATCAGAGCACATAACAGCAAGCGAAGCGACGAAGGAGGCGATATGGCTAAAGAACTTCATTGGAGACCTTGGAGTTGTACTAGCTATAAAGGAGCCTATAGAGATTTTTTATGATAGCGACAGTACGATTGCCTTAGCCAAGGAATCAAGGGATCGTGGTAGATCCAGGCATATTGAAAGAAAATATCACTTCCTAACACACAAGATAGAAGAAGGAATCCTCGTGGCAAGGTGGGTATCATCAGAACCCAACAGATCCCCTCACGAAAGGACCCAATAGGGTTAAGCATTTGAAGCATGCGAGGCGCATCGGGCTGAAAGACGATATTAGTTTCAATGATAAGATAGTTATTTCAGAAACTTGTAATAGATAAAATGTAATTGCCATTTGACGACTAAATAAAAGTTATTGTTTATTTTTTAGTAAAGTTACTATCTTGTGTCAATTATTTACTATTGTTTCAACTCAATGATACTTTGGAAGTAGGTATTGAATCAAGAATATCATGAATTTGGCTTGTAGATTGTCTTAAATGGTTAGAAATTGATATGACATTCATGAATCCTCATAAGTTTTGAGTATTGGATTAAACCCATGCTCACTTGTATCACTTCATGGAATTTATATCAAGTGATCATGAGATGGTAATATCATGTATGTCTTCAAACCAAGAGATATGAGTTATTGACTATGAGTTGGTTGTGCATTGATAGTACGAAAACGCATCAGTAACTTGATGTTATAAAACGTGTTGTTGTGTATGATTTGGCGAATAGTTAGTACAAGCATATAAGTCGAAGTTTATCTGTTCCTTTTAGTCCTTGGTGGGTTAAAAGCAATATCTTGGGCCCTTCGATGATTTTACTTTGACCTATGTGTCGGGCCCGGTCAGAACTCAATTGATGTGTTTGACTAAGTTCTATGTCAAACAAATTAGAAATCGGGAAACAAACTATTAGACAATAAGTATGACATTGTTCCATGTATTTGTTTGGTTGATATCTTGAGAACAAAGGATTATATGATCACTTGTCTAAAATGGCATGTCTTACTTCAACAGGTTTTAAGAGCTATGATTGTTGGTTGGTTCCTGAAGTCGTACATGCAACTATAGATATTAGACTTATCCAAGTGGGAGACTGGTGGATAAGGTGTTTAAGTCCATAACTATATTTGGTATGTACTTGACTCGATTTAGCATGGTCCATTTGGCTTGCACTTCACTGAAAAAATTTGGAGTTTTTAGAAGAGGATATGTATGATTTATTAATATATTATAAGTTATAATATACTAATATGAAATCCTATTATTTACTTAGTAATGATCAAGAATTAATTTGGAATTAATTTTGTGGTCAAAATAGACTAATTGAATATATAGGGATTGATTGTGTAAATCATTCATTCTTATAATGTAGGCTAATGATCCATGATTCCTCATGTTGGGCTTAACCCACTGTTGGATAAGGTGTCTAAGTCCATAACTTATTTGGTATATACTTGACCCGACCCGGCATGGTCCATTTGGGTTGCACTTCACCCGAACTATTTATGGATAATTATCTGAGAGTTATACACATATGATTATTAATATATTATAAGTTATAATATATTAATATGAAGTCAAGTTATTTAATTAGTCTTAGTCTTAAATTAATTATGAATTAATTTAGAGATTAAAAGGAAGACTAATTAGATTGTGGGCTATTGGTTTTATATGGTGTGGGCTAACACTCATTTGTTAATGGGCTAGGCTTGTATGGAAGTCCATGGATGATCCATGGAGCTTTTAACCCATGGATCCTTGGAAAAGGAAAGGTCATGGGTTATTATGGTTTCACCCTAATCATGTACACTATATAAGCATGCTTTTGTTGCATGAAATAGCCACTAATGTGTATGTGTTTGTGTGTGGCCGAAATTATAGTGTGTATACACTCTCACAGTTTTCCAAGAGTTTGTGGTGATTTGTGATTCCATTTGAGGCATTCACATTATTGGTGCTTGGCCCTCAAACTCCTTAAGAATCAAACTCATCAAAAAGGTATGTAATCACATCTAATTCTTTTATGTTTAAAAGTACCCCATGCCATGTTAGATAGGTTATGAACCTTGGAAAATTATTATTTTGCATGTATTTAAACAAACATAGACCCAAGGTTTATTAGGGTTGCATGCACACTTAGGAAGTGTTAGATTGCTCAAAACCCAACAGTGGTATCAGAGCCTAGGCTTGCTTGTTCGACACTTGATGCAAAATAGTGAAAAAAGTCAAAATTTTTGCTGTCTGCATGATGGACTCACCGAGTCCATGGGGGGACTCGCCGAGTCCAAGGCAAAATTCATCCTACTCGCCGAGTAGGTTCGTGCACTCGGCGAGTAGAAGGTTCAGAATGCAAATTTTCGACTTTTGCTGCTGGAAATGGACTAGAAACTTTACCCTAAACTATTTTGATGGTTTAAAACTTAATTTAGTTGGTGTAATGGTTGTTCTAATCCATTTACAATAGCATATATCAAAATTTATTGCTTTGTATGTGTTCATATAATTCTTGAAACTTTGATAATCATGTTCATGTTCTTATGAATTTAGAAGATGATAGGAATTATTTGCTGAATTGTTTAGGATTAATTCTTGATCATTTATGTGTTTTGATGGAGTCCATAATTTGTCCTCAAGTTATGGATATCCAAAGGTCACTTTTCTTTAACACACATTAAAAACACATAAGTTACATAAAATGAAAAGTCTTCATTTTATGAACCTTTAATTCATAAGTTATGAAATGAAAAGTTTTGAAGAGTTACAAAACTTCTCCTCAAGTTTTGGAATTTGGAAAAGTTTCACACACTTTAATAAACTTTAATTCCAACACTTAGAGTTTTAAAAGTTAAAATTCAACACTTATACTATTTATAACATTAATGGTTAATTATTATATATATGTATAAGAACAAGTCGTTTTACCGTTAGTAGACCTCATTCACGAAGCCGGTCTATATGGTGGGTATAAGGTTGTTGCCTATAAAATGGCGACTTAATGGGTGTATACTCTCACCCACCGCTTGCTTGACTGGTGGAGGGTCGTTAGCCGAACGGGTAAGACAAGGACTTATAAATTCTCATTAAGTATGATGAATATTATAAAGTAACTAAATCTTTTATTTAATTCCCAATCTTAGTTACTTTAGGAAAAATGTGAACATGGTGCTAATCCATAGAATTCACACTTTGTACCTTACCAAGTCGTTCGTGGAGCGTGTGTGGTTAACCGACACACTAACTTGGACTAGTAAGGATCACGAAGGGTGACTTAATGTTTGTCATAGATCAATGGAGCGTGTGTGGTTAACCGGCACATTGATTAGGTGATAATATTAAGGGTACCAAGTGAATTAGCATGGTTATTCACACCTTGTTTTGTGATCCTCGGCATCCCAGTCACAAAACTTGAAGGGCACAATTGAGATTGAAACATGCCATTGAAAAGTTCAATGAATCTCAAAAGAATCTAGGAATTTCAAATCCAATTAAAACCTAAAAAATCATTTCGTTTTCGTGGTGGAAATTGGTGAATTGTCATTCACCTACCTTTCAAATATATTATTACTTAGATTACAACATCCCTCTTCTAAGTATAATATATTGTGATTGGATCCTAGCCTTAATATTACATTTGGGTGTCTTATTAAGGACTCTATATATCTAATCTAAACTTGCCTTCTTCTTTTAGATGTCTTCCAACACTAATACTTCGGGCTCTAACCCAACTGGTTCTTTCTCTCTCATGAATCTTTGTGGGAGAGTCATCATTGATGGTTCCAACTTCATGGACTGGATAAGGAACATCAGGATGGTAACTCGTTATGAGGACAAGGAATATGTCCTCGATAAGGAGTTGAAAGAGCTTGATGAGTCTACTGCTACTCCTGAGGAGATCGCTAAATTCAGGACACATGAGAGAGATGCTACTAAGGTGGCATGCATCATGATGGCCACGATGACAGCCGAACTCCAAAATTCCTATGAGGACTTCTACCCTTTTGAGATGCACCAAGACCTGATGGAAAGGTACCATTAGAGTGCTCATCAGGAGCGGTATGAAATAATCACCTCCATAATAACAACCCGCATGAAGGACGATGAATCCGTCACGGCCCACATGCAAAAGATGCAAAGGTATGCGGACCGTTTGCTGAAACTGAATGTAAACTTCCCTGAGGAGTTGGAAATTGACATCATTTTGCACTCCTTACCTTCTTGTTATGATCATTTTCGTATGACATATCATATGAAAAAGGAGGAAGTTACCCTCAGCAAGCTTCAAGGACTCTTGAAGACCACTGAAACCGATCTTAAGGGCAAGCCGATTGTTGCCTCAAATACTCCTACTCCAACATCTACCCCTGTTTTGGCTATCGGGCAAGGCAAAGGGAAAAAGAGGAAGCACCCTTCGAAGGGTACCAAGGGAAAGTCTCTTGAAGGCTCCTCATCAAGGACGAAGAGCGGTTCTGTCACTCCTTCTGCCATTCCTAAGGATGTTGATTGCTACTATTGCCAGGACAAGGGGCACTAGAAGCAAAACTGCCCTAAATACTTGCAGGATCTGAAGGATGGGAAAGTGAAACCCACCCACACAGGTATTTACACAATATTGTCTAATAACTCACCATATTCTAACTCTTGGGTGCTTGATACAGGATGTGGTATTCACATATGTTCTGATTTGCAGGGCCTAAGAAGAAGTGAGGATGTGGAGCACGGGAAGTAAACTTGATCATGGGGAATAGGAAGGCTTCACCTGTTTCCAAGATTGGAGTTTTATACTTTGTTGTTGAATAATGGGTTAAAATTAGATTTGAATAAATGTGTGTACTCGTCTGAAATGGCGAAGAATATTATTTCCTTTCATGCTTTGTACAAACAAGGTTTTACCCTTTCGTTTGATAATGAATGTGGTAGTATTAATGCTTTCTTTAATAACATGTTTTATTTTAAAGCATTACCTTGTGATGGTGTGTATGAAACTGTGTCGATTGTAGACAACTTAGGAAATAATGTGTTGTATATTGATTCTTCTACTAGCCTAGATAAGGCATCATTGTGGCATTGTCGTCTTGGACACATAAACAAGAAACGCATACGCCAACTCCAAAAGAGTGGAGTCTTGGAGTCATTTGACCTTAAATCGGATGATAGTTGTGAATCTTGTCTACTTGGAAAGATGATAAAATCACCCTTCACTGGAACTTGTGAAAGGGGTGAGCGTTTGTTGGACCTAATACATACTGATGTATGTAGACCATTCAAAACTGCCACAAGGGATGCTAATCGGTATTATGTGACTTTTATTGATGATTTTAGTAGATATGGGTATGCCTACTTAATCAAACATAAGTCAGAAACCTTTGAAATGTTTAAGGAATTAAAACAGGAAGTAGAAAATCAATTGGGTAGGAACATTAAGATGCTTCGATCCGATCGAGGTGGTGAGTATCTTAGTACCGAGTTCCTTGACTGTATTAAGGAGTGTGGGATTGTATCACAATTGACTCCTCCTAGGACACCACAGCTAAATGGTGTAGCTGAGAGGCACAATCGAACCTTGTTAGACATGGTTCGCTCTATGATGAGTCAAGCTTCGCTATCAATCTCTTTTTGGGGGTATGCCTTAGAGACTGCTGCCCATATCCTTAATCTAGTCCCTACAAAGAAGGTTACCAAAACACCTCATGAGATGTGGACTGGGAAGGTTCCCAATTTGGACCACATCAAAATTTGGGGTTGTGAAGCTTTCGTGAGGCGTGAAACTCATGATAAGCTCGAACCCCAAAGTGAAAGGTGTATTTTCATTGGCTACCCACATAAATCCTTCGGTTACCTCTTCTACAGACCCAGTGAGAATGTGGTCTTTGTAGCAAGAAGAGGGGTCTTTCGTGAGAGACAATTTATAAGCCAAGGAGACAGTGGGAGGAAAATTGATCTTGATGAAATCCAAGAATCAATTGGTGAAGGAACCTCAAACACTAGCAATCAACCTGAGGAGGAAACTCCTGTTGAGCCAGCTGACGAGTCTGTACCTCCGAGGCGTTCCACACGGGTTAGGAACACACCTGTGTTGTATTATAGTTTTCATATTACTACGGAAGGTGATACATTTATCAGCGATAGTACACTGGTAAATTTGGATGAACCTAGCAGTGTTAAGGAAGCCATGGCAAGCCCGGAGTCTGCTAAGTGGAAGGAAGCTATGGACAGCGAGATACAGTCCATGTATGACAACCAAGTTTGGAACTTGGTTGACAATGTACCACACCGTAAAACAGTCGGGTGCAAATGGATCTTCAAGAAGAAGACCTACATGGAAGGAAAAGTGCATACTTATAAGGCTCGACTGGTTGCGAAGGGTTTTACTCAGACTCAGGGTATTGATTATGATGAAACCTTCCCGCTGGTAGCGAAGATTAAGTCTATTAGGGCTATGCTAGCCATTGCTGCATTTCATGATTATGAAATATGGCAAATGGATGTCAAAACCGCTTTTCTTAATGGAAAATTGGCTGAGTATGTGTACATGAATCAGCCAGAGGGTTTTGTCAGTGTAGAGTACCCTAATAGAGTATGCAAGCTTGAGAAATCCATTTATGGATTAAAACAAGCATCTCGTAGCTGGAATCTTTATTTCGATGAGAAGGTCAAAGAGTTTGGCTTCTCGAGAAATGAAGATGAGTCTTGCGTGTATGTCAGAGCTAGTTGGAGTATAGTTACCTTCTTGGTACTGTATGTGGGTGACATACTACTTATAGGAAATTACATCCCAACTTTGCAGGAGGTTAAGTCCTGGCTTGGGAAGTGCTTTGCTATGAAGGACCTACGAGAAGCTGCCTATATCCTAGGGATAAGGATATTAAGAGAAAGGAGTAAAAGACTAATTGGACTTAGTCAGAGTACCTACTTGGATAAGGTATTGAAAAGGTTCAACATGCAGAATTCCAAGAAAGGAGATTTACCGATCCAAAGCAATACCAAGTTGAGTAAGACTCAGAGTCTGAGTACAGAGGCAGAGATAGCTGAGTTGAGCCAACTACTGTATGCTTCCGTTGTTGGCTCGATCATGTATGCTATGACTTGTACCCGTCCTGATGTGGCCTTTTCTTTGAGCATGTTTAGCAGGTATCAGGGGAACCCTGGCAAGGCTCATTGCACTGCGGTAAAGAACAATCTCAAGTACCTGTGGAGGACTAAGGATTAGATCCTTACCCTTGGTGGGAGTGATGACTTGAGAGTATTAGGGTATAGTGATGCTAGTTTTCAGACTGATAGGGATAACTTTCTCTCTCAGTCGGGCTGGGTCTTTACCTTAAACGGAGGGGCGATCTCTTGGAAGAGTTCCAAGCAGGATACGGTGGCTGATTCGACTTGTGAATCAGAGTATATAGCAGCGAGTGAAGCAGCGAAGGAGGCGATATGGCTGAAGAACTTCATCGGAGACCTTGGAGTTGTGCCAACTATTAATGAGCCTATGGAAATTTTCTGTGACAACAATAGTACGGTTGCTTTAGCTAAAGAACCGAGAGATCATGGAAGATCCCGACACATTGACAGAAAATATCACTTCATAAGACACAAGATAGAAGAAGGACTCCTCGTGGCAAAGAGAATATCGTCAGATGAGAACCCTGCGGATCCCCTTACAAAGGGACTGATGAGGGCTAAGCATTTTCAGCATGCGAGGCGCATCGGGCTGAGGGACAATATTAGTTTTACAGATTAGATAGTTTCTCTGAAACTTGTAAAATGTAATCGACATTTGATGATGAATAAGATTGTGATTTATTTATGAGTAAGGAGTTGCTATCATTGTCAATTATTTACAATTGTTTCATCTTTGCATGTTTTGACTTCCAGAATAATTAATTTATTCAAACCTCCACAATCGGTCATACATCGGAAGTAGGTATGAATCAAGATTGTCATGAATCAGGTTTGTAGATGGCTAAAGGTGTTTAGACATGGCAATGGTTGCTACAACGTTCATGAGTACTCATAAGTTATGAGTATTGGAATAAACCCACGCTCACTTGTATCACTTCATGGAATTTATCTCGAGTGATCGTGAGACGGTAATATCATATAACTCTTCAAACCTAGAGATATGAGTTGTTACCTATGAGTTGGTTGTGCATTGATTGCACATAAACGCATCAGTAACTTGATGTTATAAAACGTGCCTTTGTGTACAATTCAACAAGTAGTAGAACAAGCATATGAGTCGAATTTTATCCGTTCCTTCTAGAAATAGAAGCGATATCTGGGCCCCTCGATGATTTTGTGTTGACCCATGTACCGGTTCCGGTCAGAACTAAATTGATGTGTTCAGTTGAGTTCTTTGTCAAACAAATCGGAAATCGAGAAACAACTGCCAGACAATAAGCAAGACATAGTGCCATGTGTTTGTCCGGCTGATATCATGAGAACAGAGGATTGTATGATCACTTATCTCAAAATGGCGCTTCATAGTTCAACAGAGTTTTCGAGAGCTACGATTGCTGGTTGGTTCCTGAAGTAATATAGGCAAATACAGTTATTAGACTTATCCAAGTCGGAGTCTGTTGGATAAGGTGTCTAAGTCCATAACTTATTTGGTATATACTTGACCCGACCCGTCATGGTCCATTTGGGTTGCACTTCACCCGAACTATTTATGGATAATTTTATGAGAGTTATACACATATGATTATTAATATATTATAAGTTATAATATATTAATATGAAGTCATGTTATTTAAATAGTCTTAGTCTTAAATTAATTATGAATTAATTTAGAGATTAAAAGGAAGACTAATTAGATTGTGGGCTATTGGTTTTATATGGTGTGGGCTAACACTCATTTGTTAATGGGCTAGGCTTGTATGGAAGTCCATGGATGATCCATGGAGCTTTTAACCCATGGATCCTTGGAAAAGGAAAGGTCATGGGTTATTAGGGTTTCACCCTAATCATGTACACTATATAAGCATGCTTTTGTTGCATGAAATAGCCACAAGTGTGTGTGTTTGTGTGTGGCCAAAATTATAGTGTGTATACACTGTCTCAAAGTTTTCCAAGAGTTTGTGGTGATTTGTGATTCCATTTGAGGCATTCACACTATTGGTGCTTGGCCCTCAAACTCCTTAAGAATCAAACTCATCAAAAAGGTATGTAATCTCATCTAATTCTTTTATGTTTAAAAGTACCCCATGCCATGTTAGATAGGTTATGAACCTTGGAAAATTATTATTTTGCATGTATTTAGACAAACATAGATCCAAGGTTTATTAGGGTTGCATACACACTTAGGAAGTGTTAGATTGCTCACAACCCAACACCCACGTGGTGACCCATGGATACTCCATGGAGGTTAAAACTGCAAGCAACAAGCTACAACAAAAGGTATGTTATCTAACTTGTTTTATTACCCAAGTATCAAAGTTTTGTATGCTAGTTAGGGTAATACCTTGGAAATAGAAAGTTTTCATGTATAATAGAAAAACATAGATCCAAGGTATTTAGGGTTTCATGTACACCTTAGGAGTGTTAGAATCCTCAAAACCCTTTAGTGTCTAGATGACCAAAAGGTCAGGTGAACCATGAACCCTCTTTGTTTGAGGATGGAGGATTGTTGGAAGCTAGTGATCGGTGCCTATTCTTCTACAAATTAAGTCGCAACGACATGGAATCAATTTTCTGAGATGTTCAATATTGACTATGTGTTGTTGGTAGAGAGGGAGAGATTAGCCTAGAAGTACCTGTCGTTGAGGCAGATGATAGAGTCGGTGATGGAGATCACCAACATGTTTATAGGGAGAGCTCTTTTCTGCCCCGAGTATGCTGCTTTGGAGCAGGTTCAGATGTATCCTTACTTGAGCATGCTCAAGATAGAGATCAGAGAGTTTGTGTCTACTTACTGGTACGGTTCTCTCTCTGATCTGTAGTCTTTCACTCAGAGGTGAGAGATTGAGATCAATACCCATACGAGAGAGAAGCAGCAGGCACCAACATAGTCACAACCGACAGCGAAGCGGTTCAAGCCAGTTGATTCATGACCTAGAGGTCAGAGGGGCCGCATTTTTGGCAAGTGCAGGAAGGAACAAAAGGGTGCTTGTCGATCAACTTTTGGGTGCCACGATGTCGCAGTGAGGGCCATATTGCTAGGGATTGTCGTCAGTAGGCCCCAATGTAGAGCACAAGGATTTGCTACCACTGTGATCAGGTTGGCCATGTGAAGGCCAACTGTTACTTGCTCAAAATGAGACGACTATCAACTCCAACACCAGATACTTTGAGGATTATAAATGGATGCCAAGGGAGAGCTCGGGCCGCAAAGAAAATGGGTCGTTCTTTTCAGCTCACAGAAGAGGGGTTCAGGGCAGACCTAATGTCGTTACTAGTATGTTCTTATTTATTTTTCTTCCAAGTTTCCTTCTTGTATGCTTGTGATTATATTTCTGTTAGGTACTTTCTTATTGAGTTCCTTTCCTACTCTTGTGCTTTTTGACTCGGATGTGAGTCGGTCTTTTGTGTCTCAGCCCTTTAGTAGGAGTTTCAATATAACTCTTGGATAGTTGGAGTGTCTGTTGCGAGTTTCTATTGCCAACGAACACGGGATTTCTACGATGAGAGTTTTTTAGTATTATACCATGGAGATATTCAGGGTGCCTTATCTGATCTACTTTAATCCTATCCCTAAGTGGATGACTTTTGGGATGGAATGGTTGAGTAGATTCGGAGCTATAATCGATTGAGAGGGACAGCAGGTGGTAGTTCTAACCCCAAGTGAGGGAGAACTAATTATTTATGGTGAGGGTTTCGAGGGTGGGTTTGGACTTTTGTTCAGCTTCTAGGGTTGGATAGTATCTTCAACATGGATGTATGGGTTACATAGATCATGTGTTAGACACTCGGGTGGAGAAGGGAGTTTCACTTTCAAATGTGCATCTGGTCAAAGAGTTTTTAGATGTATTTCTAGAGTATTAAACGGGCGTGCCTCTCGTGAGGAAGGTGGAGTTCAGGATCGATATGATCCCCAGTTGTGGTTCCCATTGCCAAGGCGTCGTATTGTCACGCACCATAAGCGATGCAGGAGTTATCTTCTAAGCTTCAAGTGTTGTTGGGAAAGCAGTTTATTTGACTGAGCAGTTCACCCTATAGAGCACCGATCCTATTTGTGAAGAAGAAGGTGTTGGATTACGTGTCTAAAGTGATAATTAAAATTGCTATATACATGAATTGATAGTAGTACAATCCTTTTGGGTTGCCCTCAAACCTGGCAATTACACATGATGGTCTTAGAGAGAGAGAGAGAGAGAGAGAGAGATTAATTTATTATGTGAATAATAAATTAAATAAATGATTTGTTAATGTGTTATGTGGAAACCCTTGGAGATTTCGTCCAAGGCCCCTTGGATAAGGGGTTAGGGCTACTTGGTCACTAAGAAAAGGATCTAGGGCATATCCCTTTAAACCCTAGATTTGATACCAAGTTTCCTCAACTATATAAGGAGCCTTCTAGTCCTTGATTTCGTTCCATGCTTCCCTCTATAAGCCTTGGAAGAAATTTCCCTCCTCTCTCCTAATTCATTCTCTAGCTACTTTGGGCATGATTTCATTAGAGGCACGACACTTGTGGTGCTTGCTTCCAAGAGATCTGCAAGAGGTATTATAGTAGTTTACTATAACAACTAAAAGGTATGTAATCCTAAAACCTTCTAATATTAATTTTCGAAAATTCCCTAGGGTTTTCTAGTTTCTTTTTGATGTTCTTAGTTATAGGTACAGTAGAGAAAACATAGATCCTATTTAGGTTGCATGCAAACCTAAGGGTTTTAATTTTTTTTTGTTTACTTAAATCCCATCAGAGGTATCAGAGTGTTTGGTTTGTTTTCTGTTAAATAACCATAGTAGAAGAATAGATTAAATTAGGGTTTATTAAAATTAAACCTTAAGAGGCCAAAATTTCGACAAGGGCTAGAGTTTTGGAAACCCTAGCCTCCACTACTTGGATTTCGAAATTAAAGGCTAGGGTTTTGAAACCTTATCCTTCCTCTGCAAGTAATTTCAAAAATGGTAGGCTTATAGGGTTTCCATATTTGATAACTGTTAGATTAATTTGAGTAAAAAGGATAATTATAAAATTGGAATCCTTTACCCTAATGTTTGAAAATTAGAGGGTAAGGATTAGGATTAAATTATTTGATTAATTTAATTAGATAATCCTTAATTGATTTAATTTAATTTATTGTTAATAATTAAATAATTATTAATTTATTTTAAATTTAATTAAGTGAACATTAATTTTGAAATTGAAAATATAAACTCTAGTATTTTGAAAATTTTAAAATACACCTTATATTATATGTAAAATTAAAGCTTAAATATTACTATATGTATAAGAATGAGTCAGTCAAATCGCTAATATGCCTCATTCATGAAGCTAGTTTATAAAGGGGGTGTATAAAGTAATGACCTATAAAATGGTAGTTGAATGTGTGTCACCCACCGCTTCCTTGATTAGTGAAGGTCGTTAACCGAACAGATTTGATAGGACAAATTAATTCTTATTAAAAGTATAATGCTATTGAAAGTAACTAAACCTTTTTACTAAAACTTCCAATCATAGTTACTTTAGAAAAATGTGAATTTGTATGCTAATCCATGAAATCGTACATTACACATTATAAGTCGTTAGCAGAGCGCGTGTGGTTAAACAGCACACTAATATGGACTAATAAAGAGTTGTAATGGGTCATAAATTATCATTGTCGATGGAGCGTGTGCTTTACCATCACATCAAATAAGATGATAAAACGAAATTGAGGTTACCAAGCAGATTTGCATAGTTATTCACATCTTATTGGTGATTCTTGGCATCCCAATCACAAATAGTCTGCATATTTTGAGAATAAACACTCCATTGAATAGTTTCAATGAATCTCAAAAGATCTAGGAAGTTCACCTAACTTTAATTCTTTCAAATTTCATTTTTCTTTTTGGTGGAATTTGTAAATCATCATTTACATACCTTTATAAAATTTACAATTATATTATGGCATCCCTTTTCTAAATTGTGTATTATATAGTTGGATGCTAGCCTTAATATTTTATTTTGGGTTATTATATTAAGTATTATTCTTATCTAACTCTAAGTACCTTCTTTTTACAGATGTCTACTCTAACTGATGCTTCTGGTTCCTCCTCCTCCAACCACCATAACTTCTCCTTCCTTTCCATTTGCTCAAATGTCATATTGGATGGTTCCAATTACAATGATTAGATGCGAAATATCAAAATTATCCTTCGATTTGAGAAAAATGAATATGTTCTCAAAAAGGAACCCAATGAGATTGATGAAGAGAAGGCCACTCCTAAAGAATTAGCCTCCTACATGAAGCACTACGATGATGCAACAAAAGTTGCTTGCATCATGGTAGCCATCATGACCCCTGAGCTCCAAATGTTTTATGAGGATTACTGGCCCTACGATATAAATAAGGACCTTGTGGAAAAGTACAATAAGCGAGCTTGTGAAGAAAAGTATAAAGTCATCATATCCCTCATGGCATGCAACATATAGGAGGGAGAGGTTGTTTGTAGCCACGTGCAATGGATGTAAGGTTCCGTGGATAGCCTTCTTAGGCTAAATGCGCATTTTGATGAGGAGTTTTCTATTGACATTGTCCTAAACTCCTCACCTATTTGTTATGATCAGTTCGTTTTGACCTATCATATGAAGGCAAAAGGTATTGCCTCCACTAGTGCTCCCCTCCTAGCCATTGGACAAGGAAAGGGTAAAAAGAGGAAAGGTCTTGTGACAACCGTCAAATTTTCGGTCTAGACAAAGTCAAATAAGGTCAACAAGTCAAACCGGTCAACGTAGCTAACCTTGGTATATTAGGGTTTTCCTTATGTTTAAAGTTGTACAACTCACTATGTTAATACAAAGTAATCACTTGAAAGTTTCATGTGTTCAGAAATTTTAAACCCTAATCAGGGTAAGTGATGGAACTACTCGATAATAGCACTATTACATACCCTTCAGGGACATATAACACTCATAGTGAGGCTTAACAGGGTTTACAAACCTTGCGTTGCGTAGCTAAACATCCAAAAATGTCACAAACAAAGTCTCTCTCAATCTCTTTCTATCAATCTCGGGGACATATAACACTCATAACGAGGCTTAACAGGGTTCCCAATGAAATCTGGAAGAGAAAGTCTTATGAAGGGTCATCCAGTAGTGACCCAAAACTAAGTCTAGTTCTGATCATCCACCCTCTTCTAATCCCAAAGAGGTTATCTGCTTTTACTAAAATAACAAGGGGTATTGGAAATGAAGTTGCTCGAAGTATCTGCAAGATATTAAAGATGGCAAGGTGAAGCCAACTTCTGTAGGTATATACACTATTTCAACTAATAACTCATCATCTTCTTGTTCTTGGGTCCTTGATACAAGATGTGGATTTATCATTTGTTTTTATTTGCAGGGGATAAGAAGAAGTGAGGAGGTGGAGCATGGTAGAATGAACATGATCATGGTATATAAGCGATCTTCACCTATCACCAAGATGGTGTAGGGTTTTGAGCATTCTTACACTCTTAAGGTGTACATGAAACCCTAGAAACCTTGGATCTGTGTTTGACTAAGATACATGCAAAATGATTTTTCCAAGGTTCATAATCCTATCTAGCATACATGGGGAACTTTTAAACTTAAAAGTTAGTAGGAGAACATACCTTGTAGTACTTTGGATTCCTTGAAAAACCTTATGATCCTAGCACCCCAAGTGTGATGCCTCAAATGCCTCACACAACGCCAAATGCACTTGGAATAAACTTGAAAGAAATGTCACACTACTTGAAATCGGCTAGCCCTTACTTGTATATCTAGTGACCAATTTTGGTGAGCAACATGAAGCTTATATAGTGTGTTACAATTAGGGTTACACCATGTAAATCCTAATTGTCATGCCTTTATTACCATGACCCATAGTTTTTATAAACACCATGGAGCATCCATGGAGCATCCTATGGGTTTTAGGCCAACTTGATAATCCATAAAGCATTAGCCCACTATATAAGTATGGATGATTTACACAATCAACCCATATATTTAATTAGTCTCCTTTTGATCACTTAATTAATTCTTGATCATTACTAATTAAATAATATTATTAATATATTAGAAATTATAATATATATATATATATATATATTAATAAACCTTAAGTGTTATTTCTCTCATTTTAGTCTATCCAAGTGCATGATGCCATGCAACCCAAATGGACCATGCCAAACCGGGTCAAGTACAAACAGAAATAGTTATGGACTTAGACACCTTATCCAATAGTCTCCAACTTGGATAAGTCTAATACCTATAATTGCAAGTATGACATCAGGAACCGATTAGCAATCATAGCTCTTTCAAGGTCTCTCAGAACGGAGATGATGATCATATGCCATTTAATATAAGTGATCATATAATCCTATGTTCTAGATATCAGTCGGACAAATACATGGAATAATATCTTACTTATTATCTAGCAGTTTGTTTCTCGATTTCTGATTTTTTTGACAAAGAACTTAATCGAACACATCAATTTAGTTCTGGTCAGGCCCGGTACATAGGTCAAAACAAAATCATCGAGGGGCCCAGATATCGCTTCTAATCCAAGAAGGAATAGATAAACTTCGATTCATATGCTTGTTCTCCTACTTGTTGAATCATACACAAAGGCACGTTTTATAACATCGAGTTACCAATGCATTTTCGTACAATCAATGTATAACTAACTCATAGGAAACAACACCTATCTCTAGGTTTGAAGGCTTATATGATATTACCATCGCACGATCACTCGAGATAAATTCCATGAAGTGATACATGTGAGCATGGATTGAATCCAATACTAAGACCTTATGAGTACTCATAAAGTGTTGTAGCACCATTTTGCAATATCCAACAAATTAGACATCTACAAGACAACCTCATGACAGTCTTGATTCATATCTACTTCCGACATATGATCGACTGTGGAGAATTTGAATAATATGTAATACATAACATAAATATTTTGGAAGTCAAAACATGCAAAAGAAATAATAGTAAACGATTGAAAAAAGATTGCAACACTTTACTCATAAATAAACACAACTTTTATTCATCATCAAATGTTAATTACACTTTCAAATTTCAGAGCTATCTAACTACTAAAACTAATATCATCCTTAAGCCCCATGCACCTCGCATGCTGGAGATGTTTAACCCTGCTCAGTCCCTTTGTGAGGGGATATGTTGGGTTCTCATCCGATGATACCCTCTTTTCCACGAGGAGTCCTTATTATATTCGATGTCTGATGAAATGGTATTTTCTGTCGATGTGTCTGGATCTCCCATGATCCCTTGGTTCTTTCGCTAAGGCAACTGCACTTTCACTATCACAAAAAAATTCCATAGGCTCCTTTATAGCTGGTACAACTCCAAGGTCTCCAATGAAGTTCTTTAGCCATATAGCCTCCTTTGCTGCCTCACTTGCTGCTATATACTCTGATTCGCAAGCTGAATCAGCCACTATCTCCTGCTTGGAACTTTTCCAAGTAATTACTCCTCCATTTAAGGTAAAGACCCAGCCTGACTGAGAGCGGAAATTATCTCTATCAATCTAGAAGATAGCATCACTACACCCTACTACTCTCAAGTCATCACTCCCACCGAGGGTAAGGACCCAGTCCTTAGTCCTCTGAAGGTACTTGAGAATGTTCTTCACCGCAGTCCGGTGAGCCTTGCCAGGATTCCCCTGATATCTGCTAACCATGCTCAAAGAAAAGGCTACATCAGGACGAGTACAAGTCATAGCATACATGATTAAGCCTACATCGGAAGCATAAGGTACTCGACTCATTTCTACTATCTTAGCCTCGGTACACGGGCTTTAAGTCTTACTCAATCTAGCATTACTCTGGATAGGTAACTCTACTTTCTTGGAATCCTGCATGTTGAACCTATTCAGCACCTTATCCAAGTAGGTAATCTAACTAAGTCCAATTAGTCTTTTACTCTGGTCTCTCAGAATCCTTATCCTTAGAATATAGGCAGCTTCTTCTAGGTCTTTCATAGTGAAACACTTCCCAAGCCAGAACTTCACTTCCTGTAAGGTTGGGATGTCATTTCATATGAGTAGTATGTCATCCACATACAATACCAAAAAGCTAACTATACTCCCACTAGCCTTGATATATACACAAGATTATATTCACTCCTTGAAAAGCCAAACTCTTTGACTTTCTCATTGAAACAAACATTCCATCTGTGAGGTGCTTGTTTTAATCCATAGATGGATTTCTTAAGCTTACACACTCTATTGGGGTAATCTGTACTAAAAAAACCCTATGGATGACTTATGTAAACATCCTCAGCCAACTTTCCATTAAGGAAAGCGGTTTTGACATCCATTTTCCATATTTCATAGTCATGAAATGCACAATGGCTAACGAAACCCTAATAGACTTAATCTTTGCTACCAGTGAAAAGGTCTCATCATAATCACCACCCGGAGTTTGAGAAAAGCCCTTTGCAACCAACCGCGCCTTATAAGTGTGTACATTACCATCCATGTCAGTCTTCTTCTTGAAGATCCCTTTGCACCCAACTATCTTGTGACCTAGTACATTGTCAACTAAGTTCCAAACTTGATTGTCATCCATGGACTGTATCTCGCTGTCCATTGCCTCTTTCCAGTTAGCAGACTCGGGGCCTGCCATGGCTTCCGCATAGTTGTTAGGTTCATCTAGACTCACGAGTGTCCCATCACTAATAAGTGTATCACCTTCCGCAGTAATATGGAAACCATAGTAATGCTTAGGTGCATTCATAACTCTCGTGGAGCGCCTCAAAGGTACAGACTCGTCAATTGGATCAACAGGAGTTTCCTCATTAGGTTGACTGTTAGGGTTTGAAGTTCCTTCACCACTTGACTCTTGAACTTCTTCAAGGTCAATTTGCATCCCACTGTTTGTTTGGCTTATGAACTCTCTATCTCTCTCTCGAATGACACCCCTCCTTGCTACAAAGACCACATTCTCACTAGGTCTATAGAAGAGGTAACCAAAGGATTTTTGTGGGTAGCCGATGAAAATACTTCTCTCCCTTCGAGGTTTGAGCTTATCGTGAGTCTCACGCCTCATGAAATCCTCGCAACCCCAAATCTTGATGTGGTCTAGATTAGGAACTTTTCCAGTCCACATCTCATTAGGAATTTTCGCAACTTTCTTTGTAGGGACTAGATTAAGGATATGGGCGGCGGTCTCTAAGGTATACACCCAGGATGAGATTGGTAGCGAAGATCGACTCATCATGGAACGAACCATGTCCAACAAGGTTCGATTACGCCTCTCAGCCACACCTTTCAGTTGTGGTGTCCTGGGAGGTTTCAACTGTGAGACAATCCCACATTCCTTAAGATAGCCGAGGAACTCTGTACTAAGATACTCACCACCTCGATCAGATCGAAGCATCTTAATGTTCCTGCCCAATTGATTCTCTACTTCTTGTTTAAACTCTTTAAACCTTTCAAAAGTCTCTGGCTTATGCTTGATTAAGTAGACATAACGATTGTGACAACCCCAAATATATTGCCGTTATAAACCCTACTTTCACTAACGGAATGCGTCACTATATGTTATTTCTCGGTATTGTTTGGGTCGTCAATAAACAAATATCTAGTTAATTATATGTCCCAGTATTATCATAAGTAATTATAACTTGTAAATGCCAACCCCGTTTAACTAAATAGAATTATATTACTTTTCAACCACTTCACCCGGGTAAAAAGTTTTAACACCGTTAAACTTTAGCATCGGGTAGCCGTGTATCGGGTGCAATACCCGAGACATATAAAAACGATTGAACACTACAATTGAACTCTTTTACCACACTTTCACCTCTCTCTCACTACTTTCTCTCTCTAGACCCGAAATCGACCCCAAATCCGCGAATTCCCGACTTCCAAACGTAAGGATTCATTCCCTATCCTAATCTAAGCATACTTTACTGCATTTAGAGTCCAAAATCATAGAAAACAAGGAACAAAATGGAGTTACGGCCTAAGAAGCCCCTTAGGCCATAAACCCCCAAAATCATGCCAAAGACCTTGTTTTTCCTTCCTTTAAGCTTATGGACTAATTAAGGTATAAACCTAGGAGGCTTTGGACACTAAAACACAAAGAATTGAAGCTTAAAAAGGAGTTTACGGCCCAAGCTTGTGCTTAGGCCGTAAACACCTCAAACACCCCAAAAACCCTTGTTTAAAGTCCCAAAAACTCATCTAGGGTGTTAGATAATTTAGACTTGACAACAAGGAAGGCTTAAATGCATCAAACAACATCAATTGAGGGAATAAAGAGGAGTTTACGGCCAAGGCTAAGCTTGGGCCGTAAACACCCATGTTTTTGTGTAAAAAAAAGTCCCTAAACCACTCAAATGCATGTAAGGAATTTAGCTAAGGCCTTTGGATGTGTGTTGTACCATTCAACTTCCCATTTTGAGGCAAAATGAAGAGTTTATGGCCAAGGATATTCTTGGGCCGTAAACTCCCCAAAATTCATGCCAAATTCTCCCAAAACTCATTATAGGGCCTTCTAGGATTTACCTAAGGTGAATGGGAACATGTTGTACCACTTAAACACCCATCTTGAAGGATTTAATGGAGTTTACGGCCCAAGAAAAAGTCTTGGCCGTAAACTCCCCAAAATGTCACAAAACAAGAGTTTAATCCCTCCATATTGGTCCAAGACACATACCATTAAAGTAAGGAAGTGAAATAAGGCCTTAAACAAGCAATTTGGAAGACCACATGAGCTTACGGCCAAGCCTAGGGGGCTTACGGCCGTAAACTCCCAAGGAGTGGCCTTTAGGCCGTAAACTCCAAGGGAGTGAGCTCATGGACCCTCACGTAAATCCTTCTTAGCCTTAAACCACTCCCGGGAACCCCTTCTAGGCCCTAAAACCCCGAATTGATGCTAGAATGCCTCAATACTTAAACGAAAAGCATAAAATGATTAATTTATTGTAAAACACATATTTTCATATGAAATTAGGGTCCTAAAGGTGTACAAGTCATTATTTGGAACAAAACGCTCAGCCGACACTTTTACCCGATTTACCTGATTCACCCGATTTACGCGATTTCAGGTGAGTTCATATCCCTTTAATGAACCTTTCAAATGTTTTATATGTTTTAGGGGGGAGATACAAGTTGAATATACATGTTTATGAAAAGTTATACAAGACAATTTTTCATATTACAGAATTAATCACATGTGATTCACAACCTGTAGTTCAAATCACATGTGATTTATCACTATGCTTTATAAATAAATCAATTGTTTTCAAAACTATCTTGGATAAACAAACAAGCTTTAAATGTTTCTTTTGTACAACACTTTTGTTTAATAAAACTCCTTAGAAAAATGTAACCACACTAATATATTTATATAAGTAAGACTTGAAGGACTTAGGACCGATAGCTCGCCTTATTTTCCTGTTTCTTGTTTGATTGTGGGCTTAGGGGAGTGGTTATCCGTCCGACTATCATTGATTTCTTAGTTATATATCTCGTATATTAGTACGGATTACGAGTACTTCTTATTTCATTAGATGCCTAAATCACTAACCTGACTAGAACCACACACACTAATTTAACTATAATAGGTATAGTTAAGGACTCTATCCCTTGTTTTAACTACTACTCTACACTACTATAATTCTCTCTATTATGAAGCAATACACTAATAAGAGAATACAATACAAGTTATACAAAAGACTACTACACTATAATACAAGAGAATCTACTAATCATGAGATAATTCATTAATCCACTACGAGATACTCTATACGCTACACACTACGCCCGAAGTTTTCCGATAGGAAGACGACACTATATGTATAGATCTATACGGGGCAAACGCTATTACATCCCGACTGATAACTTCAGTCCGAGCCGCTCAGGTCCAGGGATGCCTTTACTCTACCACACTATGCATGACTGGGAAGGTCATGAGGGTCCGCTATTACTCACACTATTGGTAACATATAAGAAAGACACTATAACCGCACTTAAATACTAAAAGAAAGATGAAGTAATATCCCGAAGTAAATAAGTATCTAATACTAAAGGATGCTGCACCACTATTATGTACTCCAAGAATAACTCACTATATTGCCTTACTTAATGGTAAGTCACCATTACACTTCTATGATAAATGGCTTTCAAAGATAGAAACACCATATTTCTTAAAGATTTCATTTACTACACAGTTTTGGAAAATATGGGATTTTCTAGGTTTTACCACTACTTATGATTACAAACTTCAGTTTTCGTACTAATGATTCTAATGCTTTTTATACAAGAACTCACACTAAACTCTTATGAACTCACCAGCTTTATGCTGATATTCTTTTCAAAATAACTTGTATCTTCAGGTCAAAGATAGACAGGTACAGCTGCAGCATTTTTGGAGAAGATGGTGTATGCAAGACCCATCTCTTATTTTTGTTTACTTTTGGTGTTTGTCAAACATTACAAAACACACTTGTAAATACACTTACTATGTAAATGAAATGGTTGTATGTTTCTTGCTTTTACTATTATACAAATGTGATGATACTGTACACTACGTCATCCACCCCGAAACGTATTCCGCCGTTATCGGTTTTGGGGTGTGATAGATTGGTATCAGAGCATTGTTTATAGTGAATCAAGTATATCAACCTATAAAATATATACGAACTATAAACACTTCGGGACTAAAACACTCTGACCAAGAATATATACTTTTAAGTATCTAAAGGATTTAACTAAGTATATATATATATATATATATATATATATATATATATATATATATATATATATATATATATATACACATCACTATAAAACATAGAAGTCAGTATCACCCTAGAACAAAACAAAAGTATTAAGATTGTTGGATAGCACGATTGGGTTTAGAGACATATAGTCACATTTAGGGGGATGTAGCTTGATCAACTACGTTTTCCTGGGAGTGACTAGCATGTGCCTAAGCTTGCTAGTAGTGTTACAACAAGTCTAAAACTTACCAACACTACCACAATAACATTAACATTAGAATACTATAGGAGTATTCTGTACCTCTAAAAACATACATCTGTGAGAACTAAAAAGGGGCGTTACTGATGGAGCAGTAGTTGCTAAATGGATACTTTCCGGTTACATGTGACTAGGGCGTTGTAGACTTAGAATCTGTGATCTTTGCTTTACTTCTTGTTCCTTGTTTGGTTGTGGATTTAGAGTTAGGGTCACTTATTCGACGGACTATCCTACCCCAGTCACATGTAATTAGTATGCAGTATGCAAGTATTGGTCCAACTCGTGACGACCATCTTATAAATAATTTAGGTTAGTACGCCTATTAATCTTCTTTTCCCCTTTTCTCGCATAGATACCATGGCTAGCTTCCACCCTCCTGGCGACCCGTACTACCCAAACCAGGGAAATGGGGGATGGCTCAGTGAAGAGTCGGACGGTGATCACCCAATCCCTTTGGATGACCACCAAGCAGAAGGCTTTCCGGATAACTCCGACTCCGAGCCAGAAGTTAATAACCTACATCCCAAAGTTCCGAACCCTAACCCCCGTCCGACATTTCAGGGTCCCACTCCTATGTGGGCCATATCCTTGCACAGATGGAGCGAAGAACAGGGTCAGCCCATGCCATACAATGGAGACCGAAGCTTCTACAACATAAACGAAGGAGGATCAGCAGATCGGGTCCTACCCATCATGATCCGAAGGATTGCCAGGAACGTCGAGCAGGGTCAAGCTGCTATAGGTCAAGTTGTAGAAGTGGATGCCAACTTAAATCTCAACACGGTTCGCATCCGCCAACTTGAAGAAGCCATGGACAGGACAAGGAGGACCAACGAGGCTCTGCAGCACCAGCTGGCTTCATCCCGAGCCGAAGTTGGAGAACTCCGTGCACGCCAAAGGATTCATGATCGACACCTTCAAGAAGTTATGCGTCAGCTAGCAGATCTAAGGATTCGCCCAACAAGTAACCGTCGCCAGTAGAAGACGTCTAGTTACCTCAATCTTTTGTTTAATGGATTAACCTTTTCACTCTATGTTCCGTAGATCTATTATCTGTAAACACTCCTAGTTTGAAAGTACTCTAGTTAAACCTCTAAACTGCCAACATTTTCTCTATGTTATGGTGTAAGACCTATTGCTAGGTCAAATTTTCATGAACTTGTGTTGCATCATTAATACCAATGTATTGGCAGTTGATTTCTCTATTGCTATAACTCTCATCCTGATATTGGATTATGTTGATTTAATCCACGAAACGTTCTATTTATATTCGCAATAGGCTCATACTATTGCTATCATTTCTATAATTCTTCCAGTAAAGGATGCCTCCACGAAAGCGTCCCACCAAAGGAAGGCCCGCAACTCAAACCCCTACTCCACCACCCCCTCCCCCGCAGATCGATCCGGTGCTATTCCAAACAGCGGTGACCGCGGTCGTGACAGCAGCCGTGGCCCAAATGAATTCTGGGGATGCGAGCGGTGGTAACTCCAGGTTCGGTGAAGTCCATCATAGGGTGCAGGGATGCACTTATAAGGATTTCATGAACTGTAAACCTACCTTCTTCGACGGTACCGGGGGAATCCTGGCATTATCCCAATGGTTCGAAAGAACCGAAGCGGTGTTTGAGATGTGCTCTTGTCCCGAGGAGAGCAAAATCAAGTTCGCTACTGCTACCCTCACTAATAGGGCCTTGACATGGTGGAACGGACATGTTAGTTCACTTTCCTTGGTCACAGCCAATGCTATGGGCTGGGACACCCTGAAAGACCTCATGAGAGGAGAGTACTGCCCTAGGGGTGAAGTTCAGAAACTTGAGGAAGAACTCTGGAACCTCAAGATGAAGGGGACTGACATAACGGCTTATACGGCCAGGTTTTGCGACTTGGCGGCTATGTGTCCCAATATGATCCCCTCTGAAAGCAAGAATATTGAACGATACATTTGGGTTTTAGTGCCTCCGTATCGAGGAAATGTTCTAGCCTCACGCCCTACAACTTTTGACAGCGCCAAGGAATTGGCCCAGAATCTGATCAACCACGAAATCTCCTCCACTCCAGCGACAGCAACCACAACAACCACTGCACCACCCGCTTCATCTGACAGAAAGAGGAAGCGATGGGATAAGAAGAAGGGCAAGAAAACTCAAACCTCCTCAAAAGATCAACAAATTGTGGCGGTCCATGCTGCCACCACCCCGACTACTCCAGCTGCTCCACCCCCGCCGAAAGCTTACAGTGGGAACTTGCCCAAGTGTCCCAAGTTCCCTTTCCACCACAACGGCCCCTACCGTGAACTGCAGTGTTCCAACTGCGGTCGAAAGGGCCATACTGTCCGATTTTGTAAGGCCCCTCCCAAACCTATCACGCAGGTTCCTGGTACGGGAGTGACCCCAACTTGTTATGGCTGTGGGGAGGCGGGTCATTTTAAGAGAAACTGTCCAAAGACCACAAATGTTGGAGGAACTGGAAGGCTACTTGCTATCGGTCACAATGAAGCGGTAGCAGATCCCACGGTAGTCACGGGTACGTTTCTTCTCAACAATTCCTATGCCTGTGTCTTATTTGATAGTGGTGCAGAAAGAAGCTTCGTAAATCATAACTTTAAATACTTACTCAAACAAACCCCTCGACCACTAAAAGAAACATTCGTCGTAGAAATGGCCAATGGGAAAACAGAAAGCTCTAGCGAAATCTACATAGGTTGCACTCTCATGTTAGACGATCACTCATTTCCAATCGATCTTATGTCAGTCTCAATCAAAAATTTCGATGTCATTGTTGGTATGGATTGGTTGAGTCTCCATCGCGCCGATATCCTATGTTCCGACAAAGCCATTCTTCTGAACCTTCCGAATCACGAAACCCTCTTGATATATGGAGATAAGCCGAGTACGAGCCTTCGTATCATCTCCAGTGTTCAGGCTCAGAAATACTTACGAAAGGAATATCGCGCCTTCCTTGCCCACGTCGTCGACACTAACCAGAAATCGAAAGATCCAAAAGACATTCCCGTAGTATGCGATTTCCCTGATGTCTTCTCGGAGGATCTTCCTGGCCTACCTCCCAAACGTCAGATTGAGTTCAGAATCGACCTAATTCCAGGAGCTACCCCCGTAGCTAAGTCGCCCTACCGTCTAGCGCCCGCCGAAATGCAAGAACTATCTGGTCAACTCAACGAACTACTCAGCAAGGGCTTTATAAGACCAAGTTTCTCACCTTGGGGAGCTCCAGTCTTGTTCGTGAAGAAGAAAGACGGATCGTTTCGGATGTGCATCGATTATAGAGAACTCAATAAACTCACGGTTAAAAATCGCTACCCTCTCCCTCGTATCGATGATCTGTTTGATCAACTACAAGGAGCAAGTTACTTCTCCAAGATTGACCTTAGATCTGGGTATCATCAGTTACGGGTACTTGAGGAAGATGTTCCGAAGACAGCTTTCCGAACCCGCTACGGACACTTTGAGTTCGTCGTGATGCCCTTTGGACTGACTAAAGCCCCCGCAGTATTCATGGACTTGATGAATAGAGTGTGTCGTCGATACCTGGATCAGTTCGTCATTGTCTTCATTGACGATATCCTCGTTTACTCTCGGAATGAGGAAGAACACAGGGATCACTTACGACGAGTCTTGGAAACGTTGCGATCCGAAAATTTATATGCGAAGTTCTCTAAGTGCGAGTTCTGGATCCGAAGAGTTGAATTCTTAGGTCACGTGGTTAGTGAAGAAGGAATTCATGTGGATCCCTCCAAGATTAAAGCTATTGAGAACTGGTTAGCGCCGAAGACACCTACAGAAATTCGTAAATTTCTAGGCCTCGCTGGCTACTACCGTAGATTCATTCAAAACTTTTCTTGGATTGCGAAGCCTCTCACTATGCTGACACAGAAAGGGGTACCGTTCGACTGGGAAGAAAGACAGGAGAAGGCATTCCAAACCCTGAAGCGAGCCCTATGCACCGCACCAGTATTATCCCTTCCCGAAGGGACAGAAGATTTTGTTGTATACTGTGATGCATCCAATCAGGGGCTCGGTTGTGTCTTAATGCAACGGGATAAGGTTATCGCATATGCCTCGAGACAGCTAAAGACCCATGAGGCGAACTACACCACTCATGACCTCGAGTTAGGAGCGGTTGTCTTTGCACTAAAAATCTGGAGACACTACTTATATGGGACAAAGAGTGTGGTGTACACTGATCATAAAAGCCTTCAACACATAATGAACCAAAAAGAACTCAACATGAGGCAGCGTCGATGGGTCGAGCTACTTAACGATTACGACTGTGAAATTAGATACCACCCAGGAAAAGCCAATGTAGTAGCAGATGCACTGAGCAGGAAGGAGTATACTGGTCGAAAGACCAAGTCGTTGACGATGACTATCCATTCGCATCTCTCCACACAGATCAAAGAGGCTCAGCTGGAAGCCTTAAAACCCGAGAACGTGTTGGGAGAATCTCTGCGCGGAATGGATAAAAATCTGGAGGTCAAGGGTGACGGAGCCTACTACATCATGGACCGAATCTGGACTCCACGCCATGGAGGTTTTAGATACTTGGTTATGAGGGAAGCACATAACACTCGCTACTCCATCCACCCGGGTTCAGATAAGATGTATCTGGATCTCAAAAAGCTATACTGGTGGCCAAACATGAAAGCGGAGATCGCCACCTTTGTGAGTAAGTGCCTTACTTGCGCAAAGGTCAAGGTCGAATATCAAAAGCCATCGGGACTTCTCCAACAACCTGAGATACCATAATGGAAGTGGGAGCGGATCACAATGGACTTTATAACCAAACTTCCCAAGACAGCGGGTGGATTAGATACCATTTGGGTCATTGTTGACAGGTTGACCAAGTCCGCACACTTCCTACCCATTAAAGAAACGGACAAGATGGAGAAACTCACTAGAATATACCTTAAAGAAATAGTACGACTACGTGGCGTCCCAATATCTATTATCTCAGATAGAGATAGTAGATTCACCTCTAGGTTCTGGCAATCGTTGCAAGAAGCACTAGGGACGAGGCTGGACATGAGTACAGCCTACCATCCGCAGACCGACGGACAGAGTGAGAGGACGATTCAAACCTTAGAGGATATGCTGCGAGCTTGTGTGATTGACTTCGGCAAGTCATGGGACACACACTTACCTCTTGTGGAATTTTCTTATAATAATAGTTATCATACGAGCATCAAGGCAGCCCCGTACGAAGCCCTCTACGGTCGTAAGTGCAGATCCCCTTTGTGCTGGGCCGAGGTGGGTGACACTCAGCTAGCTAAAGGAAGAGTTCCTGACAGCTCTCTCACTGGTCCGGAGATCATTCGAGAAATGTCCGAGAAGATTGTGCAGATACGTGAACGACTAAAAGCCGCTAGGGATCGACAGAAAAGCTATGCCGACGAACGAAGAAAACCTTTGGAATTCCAGGTGGGAGATCGAGTCCTGTTAAAGGTCTCACCCTGGAAGGGCACGATACGCTTTGGAAAGCGTGGAAAGTTGAACCCAAGGTACATATGGCCTTTTGAGATTCTCGCCAGAATCGGCCCCGTAGCTTATAAACTCAACCTACCTCACGAAATAGCAATATACACCCTACCTTTCACGTCTCTAACTTGAAGAAATGCCTGTCAGACGAGACACTCATAATTCCTCTTGACGAGATTGAGGTCAATGAGAGCCTCAACTTCGTGGAAGAGCCCGCGAAGATTATGGATCGAGAAGTAAAACGAACGAAGCAAAGCCGTATCCCAATTGTTAAAGTTCGGTGGAACGCTAAACGAGGACCGGAATTCACTTGGGAACGCGAAGACCAAATGAAACTCAAATACCCCCATCTCTTCGCGTAGTAGTACTGTAATTCTTATATGTATGAATTCTAAAATTTCGGGACGAAATTCCCTTAACAGGGGGATAATGTGACAACCCTAAATATATTGCCGTTATAAACCCTACTTTCACTAACGGAATGCGTCACTATATGTTATTTCTCGGTATTGTTTGGGTCGTCAATAAACAAATATCTAGTTAATTATATGACCCGGTATTATCATAAGTAATTATAACTTGTAAATGCCAACCCCATTTAACTAAATAGAATTATATTACTTTTCAACCACTTCACCCGGGTAAAAAGTTTTAACACCGTTAAACTTTAGCATCGGGTAGCTGTGTATCGGGTGCAATACCCGAGACATATAAAAACGATTGAACACTACAATTGAACTCTTTTACCACACTTTCACCTCTCTCTCACTACTTTCTCTCTCTAGACCCGAAATCAACCCCAAATCCGCGAATTCCCGACTTCCAAACGTAAGGATTCATTCCCTATCCTAATCTAAGCATACTTTACTGCATTTAGAGTCCAAAATAATAGAAAACAAGGAACAAAATGGAGTTTACATCCTAAGAATCCCCATAGGCCGTAAACCCCCAAAATCATGCCAAAGACCTTGTTTTTCCTTCCTTTAAGCTTATGGACTAATTAAGGTATAAACCTAGGAGGCTTTGGACACTAAAACACAAAGAATTGAAGCTTAAAAAGGAGTTTACGGCCCAAGCTTGTGCTTAGGCCGTAAACACCTCAAACACCCCAAAAACCCTTGTTTAAAGTCCCAAAAACTCATCTAGGGTGTTAGATAATTTAGACTTGACAACAAGGAAGGCTTAAATGCATCAAACAACATCAATTGAGGGAATAAAGAGGAGTTTACGGCCAAGGCTAAGCTTGGGCCGTAAACACCCATGTTTTTGTGTCAAAAAAAGTCCCTAAACCACTCAAATGCATGTAAGGAATTTAGCTAAGGCCTTTGGATGTGTGTTGTACCATTCAACTTCCCATTTTGAGGCAAAATGAAGAGTTTATGGCCAAGGATATTCTTGGGCCGTAAACTCCCCAAAATTCATGCCAAATTCTCCCAAAACTCATTATAGGGCCTTCTAGGATTTACCTAAGGTGAATGGGAACATGTTGTACCACTTAAACACCCATCTTGAAGGATTTAATGGAGTTTACGGCCCAAGAAAAAGTCTTGGCCGTAAACTCCCCAAAATGTCACAAAACAAGAGTTTAATCCCTCCATATTGGTCCAAGACACATACCATTAAAGTAAGGAAGTGAAATAAGGCCTTAAACAAGCAATTTGGAAGACCACATGAGCTTACGGCCAAGCCTAGGGGGCTTACGGCCGTAAACTCCCAAGGAGTGGCCTTTAGGCTGTAAACTCCAAGGGAGTGAGCTCATGGACCCTCACGTAAATCCTTTTTAGCCTTAAACCACTCCCGGGAACCCCTTCTAGGCCCTAAAACCCCGAATTGATGCTAGAATGCCTCAATACTTAAACGAAAAGCATAAAATGATTAATTTATTGTAAAACACATATTTTCATATGACATTAGGGTCCTAAAGGTGTACAAGTCATTATTTGGAACAAAACGCTCAGCCGACACTTTTACCCGATTTACCTGATTCACCCGATTTACGCGATTTCAGGTGAGTTCATATCCCTTTAATGAACCTTTCAAATGTTTTATATGTTTTAGGGGGGAGATACAAGTTGAATATACATGTTTATGAAAAGTTATACAAGACAATTTTTCATATTACAGAATTAATCACATGTGATTCACAACCTGTAGTTCAAATCACATGTGATTTATCACTATGCTTTATAAATAAATCAATTGTTTTCAAAACTATCTTGGATAAACAAACAAGCTTTAAATGTTTCTTTTGTACAACACTTTTGTTTAATAAAACTCCTTAGAAAAATGTAACCACACTAATATATTTATATAAGTAAGACTTGAAGGACTTAGGACCGATAGCTCGCCTTATTTCCTGTTTCTTGTTTGATTGTGGGCTTAGGGTAGTGGTTATCCGTCCGACTGTCATTGATTTCTTAGTTATATATCTCGTATATTAGTACGGATTACGAGTACTTCTTATTTCATTAGATGCCTAAATCACTAACCTGACTAGAACCACACACACTAATTTAACTATAATAGGTATAGTTAAGGACTCTATCCCTTGTTTTAACTACTACTCTACACTACTATAATTCTCTATATTATGAAGCAATACACTAATAAGAGAATACAATACAAGTTATACAAAAGACTACTACACTATAATACAAGAGAATGTACTAATCATGAGATAATTCATTAATCCACTACGAGATACTCTATACGCTACACACTACGCCCGAAGTTTTCCGATAGGAAGACGACACTATATGTATAGATCTATACGGGGCAGACGCTATTACATCCCGACTGATAACTTCAGTCCGAGCCGCTCAGGTCCAGGGATGCCTTTACTCTACCACACTATGCATGACTGGGAAGGTCATGAGGGTCCGCTATTACTCACACTATTGGTAACATATAAGAAAGACACTATAACCGCACTTAAATACTAAAAGAAAGATGAAGTAATATCCCGAAGTAAATAAGTATCTAATACTAAAGGATGCTGCGCCACTATTATGTACTCCAAGAATAACTCACTATATTGCCTTACTTAATGGTAAGTCACCATTACACTTCTATGATAAATGGCTTTCAAAGATAGAAACACCATATTTCTTAAAGATTTCATTTACTACACAGTTTTGGAAAATATGGGATTTTCTAGGTTTTACCACTACTTATGATTACAAACTTCAGTTTTCGTACTAATGATTCTAATGCTTTTTATACAAGAACTCACACTAAACTCTTATGAACTCACCAGCTTTATGCTGATATTCTTTTCAAAATAACTTGTATCTTCAGGTCAAAGATAGACAGGCACAGCTGCAACATTTTTGGAGAAGATGGTGTATGCAAGACCCATCTCTTATTTTTGTTTACTTTTGGTGTTTGTCAAAAATTACAAAACACACTTTTAAATACACTTACTATGTAAATGAAATGGTTGTATGTTTCTTGCTTTTACTATTATACAAATGTGATGATACTGTACACTACGTCATCCACACCGAAACGTATTCCGCCGTTATCGGTTTTGGGGTGTGACAACGATATCTACCATAATCATCTGTAAAAGTCACATAATAGTGATTAGCATCCCTTGTGGCAGTTTTGAAGGGTCCACACACATCTGTGTGCACTAGATCCAACAAACGTTCACCCCTTGCACAGGAAACAGTAAAGGGTGACATTTTCATTTTTCCAAGTAAGCATGATTCAAAACTATCACCTAACTTTAAGTCAAATGACTCCAAGACTTCATCCTTTTGGAGTTGGCCTACGTGTTTCTTGCTCACATGTCCAAGACGACAATGCCATAATGATGCTTTATCCAAGTTGTTATTATTAGAAGAATCAATACACAACACATTATTTCCTAGGTTATCTACAACAGACACAACTTCATACACACCATCACAAGGTAATGCTTTAAAATAAAGAACATTATTAAAGAAAGCATTTATTCCACCAACTTCATTATCAAAAGAAAAGGTAAACCCTAGTTTGTACAAAGTATGAAAGGAAATAATATTTCTTGCCATTTCAGGTGAGTAACAACATTTATTCAAATCTACTGTAAACCCACTACTTAGAAACAAAGAATAAACTCAATTCTTGGTGACAGGTGAAGCTTTCCTATTCCCCATGATCAAGTTTATCTTTCCATCCTCCACATTCTCACTTCTTCTTATTCCCTGCAAATCAGAACATATGGGAATTCCACAACCTGTATCAAGGACCCAAGAGTTAGAATAGGGTGAGTTATTAGACAAAATTGTGTAAATACCTGCATGGGTAGGTTTCACTTTCCCATCCTTAATATCTTGTTGGTAGTTTGGGCTGTTCCACTTCCAATGCAACTTTTCATGGAAATAGAAGCATTCAGCCTCTTTTGGGTTAGATGAAGGAGTGACGAAACCCTTCTTGGTTCCACTTGAATAGGATCCATCAAGGGTCTTACCCTTGGTACCCTTCAAAGGGTTCTTCCTCTTTTTCCTTCTACTTTTCCCGATTGCGAGGACAGAGGCGGAGTTTAGAGTAGGAGTAGAAGTAGTAACCACCGACTTACCTTTAAGACCAGTTTTAGCGGTCTTTAGGAGTCCTTGAAGTTTGTTAAGGGTAACTTCCTCCTTGTTCATGTGGCATGTCATGAAAAATTGATCATAACAAGAGCATAAGGATTGCAAAATGACAGGTTCACATTAAGTTTCAGCAACCGGTCCACATACCTTTGCATTTTCTGCAAGTGGCTGGTGATGGGTTCACCATCCTTCATTTGGGTTGTTATCATGGAGCAGATGATGTCATACCTCTCTTGTCGATCACTCTGATGGTAGTGGTCCATCAAGTCCTGGTGCATCTCAAAAGGGTAATAGTCTTCATAGGACTTTTAGAGTTCAACTATCATAGTAGCCATCATGATACATGCCACTTTGGTGGCAACTCTTTCATGAGCCCGGAAGTCAGCGATCTCCTGAGGGGTAGCAGTGCACTTATCAATTTCCTTCAGCTCCTTATCAAGGACATATTCCTTGTCCTCGTAGCGAGTGACCATCCTGATGTTCCAGATCCAATTCATAAAGTTGGAACCATTAAAGACGACTCTCCCACAAAGGTTCATGAGAGAGAAGGATTCGGTAGGGTTTGAGCCAGAAGTAGCATTGTTGGTAGACATCCGGTAAAAGAAGAAAAATAAGTTTAGATTAGATATAAAGATAGTCCTTAATAAAATACTCAAATGTAATATTAAGGCTAGGAACCATTCAAAATATATTATAACTTAGAAGAGGGATGTCGTAATCTAAGATATAACATATTTGAAAGGTAGGTGAATGACGATTCACCAATTTCCACCATGAAAACGAAATATAAATAATTAGGTTTTAATCGGTTTTTAGAAACTCCTATATTCTTTTTAGATTCATTGAACTTTTCAATGGCATGTTTCAATCTTGAGTGTGCCCTTCAGGTTTTGTGACAGGGATGCCAAGGATCACAAAACAAGGTGTGAAGTAACCATGCAAATTACTTGGTACCCTTAATGTTTTTCACTCAATCGATGTGCCGGTTAGCCACATACGCTCCACCAACCTATGAAAAACCTTAATTCACTCTTTGCTACCTTGTTAAGTCCAAGTTAGTGTGCTGGTTAACCACACATGCTCCACTAACAACTTAATCAAGGTGCAAAGTGTAATTTCATGGGTTAACACCTTATTCACATTTTCCTAAAGTAACTATGATTGGGAATTTATAAAAAAAAAAAAAAAAAACATTTAGTTACTTTAGTATCATTATACTTTTAATGAGGATTTAAAGTCATTGTCCTACCCGTTCGGCTAACGACGCTCCACTAGTCAAGGAAGTGGTGGGTGAGAGTGGACACTCATTAAGCTGCCATTTTATAGGCAACAACCTTATCCCCCCCCCCCCCTTATAGACCGGCTTCGATAATGAGGCCTACTAACGGTAAAATGACTTGATCTTATATATATATATATATATATATATATATATATATATATATATATATATATATATATATATATATATATATATTAACTTATAATATTATATAGTATAAGGGTTGAATTTTAACTTTTAAAATTCAAAGGGTTGCAAATAAAGTTTACTAGATGATTTTACATGTTCCAAAACTTGAGGGCAATTTTTGTAACTTTACAAAACTTTTCAATTCATAACTTATGAGTTAAATGGTTCATTAAAATGAGTCACTTTTCAATTTATGTAACCTATGTGTTTAATAATGGACTTTAAAAGAAAACTTTTGGTAATCCATAACTTGAGGACAGATTACGGATTCCATTAAAACACATAATGATCATGAATTAAGCATTAAACAAGTAATTCTAATGATCTATCACGAACTCATAAGAACATGAATATTCATATCAAAATTTCAAGAACATATGAACATATATAAACATTGAATTTTGATATTAGCCATTGTAAATGGATTAGAACAACCATTACACCTCCTCATGTACATCAGATGATCGCGAGAAGGCAAATGTGTGATCGTACAACTCCTCATATTTATGACTTGTTTCTAGGATACTCTGATATTATACTATTTTGAAAATAAGTTTTGTAATGATTAATGGTTTTGAAATGTTTTGAAAAAGTTTAAATTTGGCATGATTTTTATGGATGTTACAAACTTTAATAAAATCAACTTTATAAACTTTTGAACTTCAAAATGGCCACCATCTTCATTATTGTTACATTTTAATAAAAATAAACTATTTCTAAAACTAATATATTACTTAAAAAAATTAACAAATGAAAACTATCTATTTAATTATTACATATCATATGAATAAATAAATAGTTACAACCACTTTAAATAAATCAACACATGCAACAACACAAAGGTCCATGACTAATTTATGCACATCATACATATTTATCTACTAAAAAATATATAAAACAACTCTTTGTTTTTCTAAGACAACTTTTATGATCAAAAAGATGCATGTAAACTTTTGGTCAAAAAATAACAATTACAAACATTTTAATGTAGTCATAGAAAATATGCACGGATTTTTCTTGCAAATAGAAAATAATCCATGTTTTCCAAAAAAAAAAAAGATTTCATCAACTCAACAAAAGATCCAACGAATCTTGCAAAAATGGCTATGATACCAATTGTTGGGATTTATTCGAAAATCTAGTTTCACAACCGGTAAAATTGACAACGGAATTTTAAAATTGTTGAATAAAACTAAAACGTTTTTACCCACCAAGGATCATTTTGCAAGAGTTAGAAGTATTAAAACAACCATAGAAGGGAAATAATAACAACCTTTAAAGACTTTGATCCTCATGGGAGGTTGGAAGTTGGTGAAGTGTGGCATGAAACTCTAAAGCAAGAGTTCTCTACAAGTATCTATCAAGCAAGAGTAGAACCATCAAAACATGCTAGTATTCACTTGTAATTTACTGGTCATAAGCATTTGAAATATATACCAAATATATGTTCAAAGGTGAAGCAACACAGGGGCTTTGATTAGCATCAAAATGCAAGACAATGGAGAAGAAAAGCCTTCAAATTCTGAAATTTGGCAATCCTCTAGAGAGCATGGAGCTCTTGGATTTGACTCTAAGAAGAGGAAGAAGAAGACTTGGAAGAAGTGTGCCCAAAACCCTTTCACACCCTCCCTTATATAATGCCCAAAAATCAAAGGGAAACCATAAAAGAAAAGGAAAGACAACTTTGTCCCAAGCATGGCAAAAGAATAGACAATGCATGCATGCCTCGTCTCCTCCCATTTTTTTAAAAAGGCATGTCCAAAAGAAGACAAAAGTTGTCTCATTGCTAGTTTTTATACACATACGTGTTATCTTTATAAAAAATCAATCATTTTTATAAAGAATTCCCAATATATATATATATATATATATATATATATATATATATATATATATATATATATATATATATATATATATATATATATATATAGTCATATATAAATATCTTATTTTATATAAAATTATCTTTTATATAAATTGTGACTAGCTGATTTTATATAAAACTACATTGTATACCTTATAAATAATCATATTTTTATAATATATTTCATAAGTTGTTATTTTTCCAATAAATATTATTTCCACAAATAATAAATTCCAATTAGTAAAATATTATTTCCATGAAATAATAATTTTCAATTAAATACAAGTGTTGATATAGTTATTAATAATCAAATTATACTAATTAATAATCAATTGATGGTAAGTTGCTATATATTATTAGCAGTGTCATTCTATAATGACTCGTGGGCATACTCGATCTTTCACACTGATCCATTCAACTATCTTTCAAACTGTAAGGTGAGTTTCCTCACTATACTTGAAGGTCCAAGGAACCAATGTCGGTCCACTAGGTTATTTATCTATGTATATAGGATATTGCTATGTTGTAGCGATATGTTAGATCTGCATGATTATCTGTTTTTTGGTTATATGTCTATCTATTGCATATATCGACATAGTGTGGTTGGGTTGAGGCAATACTGCTCTGTGCGGAAGCCAACAAATTATGAGCAATCCAGACTTAAGACGAGGTCCAGAATGGCAAGCAAGACTTATGTTGTGAGCTCGGGGCAATCCAAACTTAAGTTGAGGGCCAAAAAGGCAAGCTAGACTTATGTTGTGGGCTAGGGGTAATCTATTATGATGGTTGTGGACCTAGTATGCTTGTTGTTATATGCTTGTGTGGTGATATTTTGGGGAGAACTCACTAAGCTTTGGCTTGCAGATTGATTGTATCGTTTCAGGAACTTCAGAGGACACAGGGGCAAGGCGATTGTTTGATCGTACACATCATCCTGGATTTTTATGTGTTTTATGATTTTGGAATACTCTGATTTATGATTCCGACTTTTGGAAACTTAATTTATAAAACTTATGGATTTAGAATGATTTTACAAAAAATGAAATTTTTGCGAGGTTAGAAAATTACTAATATTTATAGAAAAAACAACACTTAAGTATACAACACTCATTCCATAACCTTTTTTGAATTATAGATTAGATTTTATGTTTCAAACAGTGTAGTTGGTATTTATGGATTCTCAAAGCTAACTAAAAATCATCGTACACCTACTAAAATGATAATAACTAGAAAACAACTTAATTCACAAAAATATAAATCTATCCAAAACGGTTCTTGAAATTTCAAAATCGCTCTACACATTTTGGGTATTCTTTATTTTGACATTCTAACTACCAATAGTGAAACTAAAAAAACATAATTAACATGGCTCACCGTATAGTCAGCCGAGTATAAATCGATGTTCTGTTTTGTCGAAATTTTTTACAGATTTTGGAATACTCTGTCGGGGTCTGTGGGTATCACATGTATGACCACATAAACGTGTAAGATCAAACTTTTTTTGTGTTTGAAATTACCTATTCAGGAGTCACTTATCATTTTTGTAAGGGAGAATTCCATATATACCCTTATTAAACGTCTAAATATCGTATTTGTCCGACCTAAACTTTAAATATCATATTTGTCCTTCTTAATGTTTTAGAATATTGGATTTGCCCAAATCTATTTTTTAAGTATTTTTTATTATTTAATAATCCTTTTTTAAAATTTAAAATCATTAAAATTGAAAGTATAACTAAATAGACAATAATACCCTTACCTTCTAAATCTCATGAATGCATTTACAGGTCTTTTGTTTGTGTTGGCTCTCCAAGGAGGCATCCCATTGTCTTTACTTGACTATATCTCCTCACGATTGTTTTTCTGTGCTGTTAAATGGTTTTTTCCACCCTGGTTGATTTTGTAACATTCGGATTTTACCAGGTATCTTGTAAATCTAATTTTTGTTGTTTTGTGAGAGGGGACTCGGCGAGTTGGAGCTCAGACTCGCCGAGTAGGGACGCGAGTTTGGGCAATGGAGCGCGCCTGGACTCGGCGAGTCCAGGATATGGACTCGGCGAGTCTGTGCTGGGTAATGAAACCCTAAATCTCCGGGTTTGAGGCCTATTTAAAGGGCCTTATGGCCGTCATTTGTGCTCACCCAACCCCCAGAGAGTGTCCCTAGAGTTCTTGAGCGTTTTGTGAAGGGAAGAGAGCCAATCTTGATCTTGGGTGTGTTGTGTAGCAAGAAGAAGGAGGCCCTAGGCAAGAGGAAGCAAAGGAGGCTGCTATTTCGTGGGTTTGGAGCTTGGATCATCACTCTAGAGGTATTATTTTCGGACCATTCTCTGTTTGGTGAAGCTTGATGCAATTTAGGGTCTAATGTGGTCATTTATGGGGTGATTTGGTGCCCCTTTGGTTCCCTCTTTGAGTTGAACCATGGATCTGGATCCATAGAGGTCCAGAGGGCCTCACTCATCAAGCTTTATGGGTGGAAATGAAGCCCTTGACCTTGTGTTGAAGTATTTGAGTCAAAAACATCATTTGTGGCCATGTAGAGGTTATTTATGCATCAAGATTGTGACTTTACGTGCTAAATAAGCATGGAGGGACTGGATCTATGGATTAATGGACCGGATCTGACCTTTAGAGCAAGATTGAGTCAGTGCATGGCACGGACTCGCCGAGTCCGAAGAACAGACTCGGCGAGTAGCATGAATGTTGCCCGACCACTCAGCGGGTGCCCTCGCCGAGTTAGGAAAGGCGAACTCATTGAGTCAAGGGAGAGACAGGAAGGTCAGGTGGACCGAGTCAAACTGGACTCGCCGAGTTGTTCTTGAGACTCGGTGAGTTGAGTCGTGGTGGCCCCACCACTCGTGCCAGGTGGAGCTCGTCGAGTTGGGGGAGATGCTCGACGTGTCAAGGGAGGGTCCCAGGGAAATTGGTGCATGCGCACAGACTCGCCGAGTCGCCATAGTGCACTCGCCGAGTCCGGTCAAAGTCGACCATTGACCGTTGACCAGCGTTGACCAAGAGTGACTTGTTATAGTGTGGTCAACCCTAGTTGGGAAAGTGTTAATTAGAGATGTATTGTGCTATAGGGGGGGGGGGGGGGGGGCTACAGCTCGGCGGATCGAGTGTTAGCGATTTCAGGGTTACGATTTACCGAAACACACGAGGTGAGTCTTCTCACTATACCTTACCTTGAGTAGGTAACCAGAGTTATGTGATAGAGTATTTGTATGCTATGTATGTTATGTGTTGTACTGCATTACTTCTATGTGATTGATGCTGTGCATGATTACAGAGTTAGAACCGGAAGGTTCACAGAGTTAGAACCTGAGGGTTCACAGAGTTAGAACCTGAGGGTTCACAGAGTTTGGGTGCACGGACCCACAGAGTTATAGCCTAGAGTGGCAAATATGTGTTATATGTGGTATTTTGGGGAACTCACTAAGCCTTGTGCTTACAGTGTTGATGTTATTTGTTTCAGGTACTAGTGACGACCGCGGGAAGGCGCCGGCTTGATCCGTACACACACGTTTGGAGTTTGACATGTCGATCTTGGGATTTTGTACCGTTTTGTTGAACAATTAAATGGTTGTTTTATGAATATTAATGGAATTATGTTTTATATAAAAATGAAAAATTGGTTTTAAATTTTCGGTGTTACAGATTTAAAGATTGTTTTTTCCTCACGATTCTTTTTTTTTCCACTATGGTTGATTTAAAGATTTATGGTCTGTATTAATAAAAAAAAATTGCAACTAAGTATTTTCTTATTGAAGAATTTGATATCATTAATAAACAAACGAACCATTAGAGACTTTTGTAATGCTCTAACTTGTTCATGGAAAAGAATTCGATATCAGATCCATCCAATTGGAGTCACTACACCAACACCGATCTTGTTGGCTCTTTCATATCCCAATTTTTTCATTCTTTTCATATCTAAAAAACACATTCAATTCATAATTATGATTTGAGCTAACAAGCTGTAATCAAAACAGAAAAAACATCTCTAATGTAAATTGAATGTATTGATATTTGTGTTGCTCTTTGAGGAATTTTTTCAAATAGTTAGTGTTCATAAAACTTGATATAACTTCATCAATGCCACCAACTAAGATTCATCATACAGGTAAAAAGAAAATAGCTTATCAACTTAGCATTAGTTCTAATCTCGCATTCTCCAGTAAAAAACAATAACAATCTTTGACATTTGAACCACAATGTTATTGTAAGCTCTGTTGTATGAGTATTGCATATTAGTTCACAAAGAAAACCATAAAATTGATGTTTGTAGCTAATTGCAAAAGAAATATGGATAAAAGGAAATAAAAAGGCGCAGAGAGGTTAAGAAGAGGATTGTGTTAAGAATTCATCATAACAGGTAAAGGATGCAGAGAGGTTAAGAAGAGGATTGTGTTAAGAATTCATCATAACAGGTAAAGGATACGCTCAATTTGGTCTTCTTCAATTCGTAGTATAATCTTCATCTAATATCAGAGAGAAATCGAAGATTGAGAAATGGCAAGAAGGAGGATTACGGAATTACAATTATCTGCAGTTTATACTCGATTGGGAGAAGGAAAATGGCGATAGGGCAAGAAGGAGGCTAGAAAGTTATGATCGTGAGGAAGACTGCCAGATGCCATTTTAGAGGGTAAGGGTAATATAGTCAATCTAGTTTTTATTTTAGTTTTAATGATTTTAAAATATAAAAAAATAATTATTAAATGTTAAAAACTATTAAAAATATATATTTGGGCAAATCCGATATTTTAAATGCTTAAGAATGGCAAATACGATATTTATAGTTTAGGCTTGGCAAATACGATATTCAGACGTTTACCGAGGGCATATACGAAATTCTCCCTTTTTGTAAAATGCAAATAACTAGGATATTTTATGATATACTAAAAAAGAATTGATTATTTTTTGTGAACGTCCCAAATATTTTAGTTTGTATTCATAGATGAGAAGAAATACGAAAATCCTATAAGAAAAGAATCAAAATGCCAAACCAGCATAAGTTTGAAACTACAAATAGTTATAAAATTCATGAGTGGGTATTGAAAAAGTCTATATGTTATGGACCTTCTTGCAACCTAAATTTTTCACTTAAGACTAAGGGTATGTTTGTTTCGCATAATGTTTTTGAAAGGAATGAAAGTTGTTAAAAGCATTGGAATCTAAATGTACAAGCAACTTAGATAGAATAGATTCGAAAAATAGAACGATTTGAGAGACTTAATTGTAAATTGAGACGATACAACAACTAACAAGAACACTGATGAACCACAAAAAATATGGTGGAACAGCAGCAATGATAAATGTAATTGTTTGGAAAATGCAAATGAAGAGATGTATAATCAAATGAAAATGTAATCGTAGAAAAAATATGAAAATCAAAGAGTGATTTTTTTTTTTTTATTTCAGATAATAAGAGGACAATTGAAACAAAGATAATGAATTGAATCTTGTTGAACGAAAAATTAGAGACCTTTCAAATAAGGAATGAAATTGTTATTATTAAAATTTAATTCCATTCATTCGATAAGCTAAACACGATCAGTTTTAGTTTGCAATTCCTTTTAATTCCATAAGAATCATGCCAAACAAACGTGACCTAAGAATCCAACATCTTTAATTTTAATATTTTTTAAGTTTTTATTGCTTATAAACCATTGGTTAAATCATAGCTAATTCTTATTATTTTAAGATTTTAGCGATACCAGTTAAAAATAGAATCATAGTTATTAAAAAAATTAGTTAATTCAAATTTCTCAATTTTCTCTCCTAATGCATCTAAGCACAAACGATAATTGTTTTTAGGTTATGATCTTATAATATATCATCACGTACAATTAATTTATTGACCATTTGTTAAAAACTAAAATTTTTGAACAAATGTGTTAATTTCAAGAATTAATTTGAATTTGATTATAAAAAATTTAATGGGAAATATTTTAATTTCCAAAAACATGAATTCACTCTCCAGTCTCTCAGTCTCCCCTAATTATATAAAACCTGTTCTTAATTTGACAAATTTCCCCCCTCCATCACGTTTCCAAGAATCCCGTCATTCTAAGAATTGAATTTCTAACTTCATTTAATTCCCTTCCTTTCAATCTCCGGCCATCTCCGGAGCAAGCCATTTCTCCGGCGAATCGCCGCCGACTTACGATCTCATGCGGCGGCACTATCTCTCCTTCCTCTTCGTAGCACTGAAACGACCGTGATCTTCCGGAGAAATTCTCGGGAATATTCACGGGAACCGATTTGTTCTTCATCTTCTCTACAGGTTGTTTCTTTTTCCTCTTGGATTTGTTGAAATCGGAGAATTTCGAGTGTTGGTGAGTGTTGTAAATATTGGTATCATCGAGTCCTTTTATTGAAATTCCGGCAGCATTTGTTTCGAAGAAGAGATCTGATTCTTGGAATTCGTCGGCCATGTGAAGAAGAGAAGGAATCGAACGTGCGGTTTGATTGAATGGGAATGAATGGATGGGGAGCGAATTGGAATTTATAGGGGAAGTGGGAGGGGAATCTGAACCGTGGAGGTTACTCCACTGCTTCTCGTTGTATGAGTTTGAGTGTGGCCCCGGCTTTCTTATAATCTTGTTAAATGAAACTTATTTTTTCCCACTATATAAATTTTTGGGATATTCATAAGAATATTATATGATTATTGAAAATTAAAGTAAATAATTTTATTTTTTATTTACTAAGTAACAACTAAACTAAAAATAAGGTTATTTTCGATTTCGAGTGCGATTTTATTTGTATCAAACACTCACGTAGTTTTAGTTTTGGTTATAAATACGAAGTGTATATATATATATATATATATATATATATATATATATATATATATATATATATATATATATATATATATATATATATATATATATATATATATATATATATATATACTAGCCCTTACCCGCACCAAACGACGGGTGTGAATGACAAATCTAACTTTGACGTTATTTTTAACATTATACATCAAATAACCGATAAAAATAAACGACAATGTTCTGCGAAGATAGGTGGTTTCTGCTTTTTGGTAGGTTAATTTTTACGGTTAGAGGTTTGATTCGAAAGAAATGAGTAGTTACTTTTCGGTAATGGATAATTATTTTCAGTGAATAGTTTCTTTTCGGCAAGTTATTTTTTTTTAATAGTTTATTTTTAAAAAATGTCATATAATAAACAACATTCATTCCGTCAACGAATATTTTCATTTCAGAGATCTTTTTCTTTGAGAGTTTAGTTTTAGGGTTGGGTTTTGAG
This sequence comes from Lactuca saligna, assembly GCF_052625555.1. Lineage (NCBI taxonomy): Eukaryota > Viridiplantae > Streptophyta > Magnoliopsida > Asterales > Asteraceae > Lactuca > Lactuca saligna. The sequence goes on from NC_136417.1 coordinate 146,184,362, forward strand.
GTTTAGGATTTACACTTTGAGGTTTATTGTTTAGAGTTTAAATTACAAAACAAACACAAATATTATGCGAATATCTTCAACAATTTTTATGTTATGGATATCCGATATTATATATATATATATATATATATATATATATATATATATATATATATATATATATATATATATATATATATATATATATATATATATATATATATAGGGAAATCTCCAATAAAATCCTAAAATTTTGGCCGAGTTTACGTTTTAGTCCTAAATTAGTTTTTGTTTACGAAAAAGTCCTAAAAACCGGCAAAAACTTGCATTTTTACCCTTTTTGACCGGTTGGAACCGGTAACAAATTAACTTGGGACTATTTTATAAATTGAACCAAAATATTGGGACTTCTCCGCAAAAAAAATATTAGGACTTTCCTGGAAACAAAAACTTTATTATTATTATTATTATTATTATTATTATTATTATTATTATTATTATTATTATTATTATTATAATATTAAAAATATAAACAAGTGTAATAATTTTTAAATTCGTTATTATTAATATTTTTAATAATACATATAAATACACTTAAATAAATATTAAAGAAATTTTTTAAAGGTGAAAGTGGTGGTGATGGTAATGTTTTAACATTGAAATCATGAATATATGCTTGTATGTTCTCATTTTGTATATGATCATTTGACATTTCTTATTATTGTTTTCATTCAGAATATTAACACTTAACAATTTAAAAGAAGTTGCCTATTTGTAAAATTGTTTATAAATAGTTTAAGATAAAAAATTTCTCACTTTGTATATAAAATCTTTTAAGGTAGAAATATTTATTTTCAAATCCAACAAATCCACTATAAATATTTACATTGGTTACCAGTATCAAATTTCATAAGTATTAATTACAATATCTTATTTAATATAAATTAATATGACTTGTTTTGCTTTATCACATTATATTTGCTATTTTCTCAATAAAACCACATGAATAAAATAATGAAAAAGTGCAAAACACATGTTGGTAATTCAAATACTTACACATAAGACATATACACATAGCACTACTCATTATTTATTAACAATTTGAAAAATCGCTAACTTCTTTTAAATTGTTAATCGTTAATATTTTGAATTAAAAACAATAATAACAAACTTGGAATGACCAAGTTAGAATATACAAATAAACATTCATGATTTCAATGTTTAAAGAATTATCATCCGTTCCACCTTCACCCTTAAACAATGTCTTTAATATTTTTTCATTTAAATGTATATATATCTATTTTTAACAATACTAATAATAACAAATTGGAAAAGTAGTATACTTATTTATATTTTTAATAAAATAATAATAATAGTGATAATAATAATAATAATAATAATAATAATAATAATAATAATAATAATAATAATAATAATAATAAGGTTTTTGTTTGCAGAAAAACCCTAATAATAATAATAATAATAATAATAATAATAATAATAATAAAGTTTTTGTTTGTAAGAAAGTCCTAATATTTTGTTTTTTTGCGGAGAAGTCCTAATATTTTGGGTCAGTTTATGAAATAGTCCAAAATTAATTTGTTACCGGTTTCACCCGGTCAGAATGGGTCAAAATGCAGGCTTTTACCGGTTTTTAGGACTTTTTCGTAAGCAAAAATTAATTTAGGACTAAAACATAATCCGAGTTAAAATTTTAGGACTTTATTGGAGATTTCCCATATATATATATATAATAGGTAACCTTCGTTTGTGAGGGAGGGAATGTTACTGTAGTTAAAAGTACAAGTCTTCATCCACAATATTCAAGGATGGCAATGCATAAATTACATATTTAACAATTCCATTTTATATAATACGTCACTTACAACCCTTTATTTTGTAAATGTTATTTTCATCCTTAACTTTTTCCTAATTTGTAAATACATTTTATACCCCTCTATTTTAAAATGTTACTTTTACTCTTTTAACTTTGAACTCTATAAAATATCATTATTGTCACTTGCATTTTCTAAACTTTTGAGTTTATCCCATATAATATATATAGTTTGATTTTCTTTAATAACTTTTGTTCATTAACTTTAAAAAAATATCTTGCTTTTGTTATGTATGTATCAGTATAAATTAAAGGTAGCCAACGTTTGATTGTATTCCAATTTGAGATCGTTTACGTTTCGATTAATTTTTTTTGTATGTTTTGGTGCTTATTTTTATATACGCTTCTTACATATGAATCAGATCATATATAATACATTTTCTATTATTTGAATTTTTTTCGTTAATTAAAAAAATATACATTGTTACAACAAAAACATATAAAACACCCGCAGCAAAAAGCGAGTTTAAATACTAGTCTGAAACATTATATGTATATTCTAATTAAATACCTAATCATTTTGACAAATGATTTATTTTAAAAAAGTTAAATATTAAATAGCAAACTTATGGTTTGTAGATGCGGGTGAAATAGTTTTCTATCTAGTTTAATTTATTGTTCTGGTTTTTATTTAATCATAGTACAAACTTCAAATTTCTAATTAATAGTATATTTCTAGACTATATATTTAACATAGCTAAAATCTATTTTACTTACATCTATAGTCTCCGAATAATTTATATTTATACATAATAAGAAAAAATCTTATATAAAACTACTTGCAAACATTTTGATTTTTTTTTTCTTTTTTTTTTCTTTTTTTTTTTTTTTTTTTGAAATATTGGCTATCAATTAAAATAGGAAGTTAGGATAAAGTTTTTTAATAATAAATAAAATACATTTACTTTCATTTATTGTTTGTGACCACCATCATACTTTCAAAAATAATATTATTAAGGTATGTATTATAAATAAATCTAACAAATTAAAACAACAAGATTTCATTCTTTACTTTTTCTAGCATCCATTTTTATTTATTTCTAGTACAAAACTTTTTTAAAGTATAATGTTGTAACTTGAAGAAATGAATGTAAGATGATATAATAGATAAATTAATCAAAGTAAGTTGTTATTGATCAAATATTCCTTAAACTTAACCCAAATAAATATTAGGTGGGCATTTTGGTCACGAAAACACACAAGCACACGTACACACATTCTTTAACTAAAAAATATGTGATCCATAATTTCTTTTTGTACATATTCATTAATATACAAGATAGATAAACAAAACTAATGTAATCATAATTAACATCTTCGCGACCCTCTTAATAATGTTAATTCCCAACATTAGTTATTTGTACAACAAAAACATCATTGACACCTGCAAACAAAAAAAAAACAATGTATTGTTATTTAATTTCATTCTTCTTAGCAAAAGACCATAATACCTTCATTACATAACAATCTTGCACATCATTTTATATGATCCATGCTTTTATAAAAAGTGAGGGAACCAAAAATATAAATTTAGTGTTGAATTCAATTATTAAAACTGTAAATTGCTCTTTTAGATAATATTTTCAGCCATCCTTCCATCATTCCATGAGAACTATAAAGGCATGGACAAACCTATCATTTCAGCCATGGATAATGGAAAGACATTATGCATTCATACTTTAAGTTGCTGACTTCACTTAAAGAAGAAATGTAATATTTTTTACATCAGCAACATCCACCAGAACGTTATTACCATAATAGGCATTATTTAAATACCAAAGAAAAATTAGATTTTAAGTTTTAAGTTTCACACATTAGTGATTAAATACAATAATATTATAAATAATTCATTTGCGGTAACGTTATTACCATAATAGGCGTTATTTAAATACCAAAGAAAAATTAGATTTTAACTTTTAAGTTTCACACATTAGTGATTAAATACAATAGTTATTTGTACAACAAAATGATGCCGATACAATTGAAAAAACATGAAATTTTGAAAATAGACCCTTACAGTATTGGGTTGGGGCTAATTTAGGAGTTTGCGCATGTATGTTGAAGATTGGATCAGTAGCTTCTACATTATTCCCACTTGTTGGCCTGCAAAGAAAACACAATCAAAATCAAGAGAATATCACATTTCATAACAAATTAGATAAAAGTTACTTCCAAGTTCAACCATGAGTGTATCCTAGTAGTCCTTTAATCCATTATGATCTTTATTTTATTTTGGTAAATTGGACCAATCACATGTTCATTCATCTCAACTCAATCAATTAGATAGAAGTCTTTACTTATCATCCAGTTAACACTTAGTTGGTGTCAAAAACACACTATAAAGTCATTGCAGGTCCAACATGTATCATTCTGATATCAGTTGAGGTCCATAGAAAGTTTAAATTAGGTATGCATGATGGGTAATTGATTGTTATTGAGGTAAAAAATTGTGCATGGAAACAATCAAGATGTAGAAATTTATATGAATAAAACATACCTGTAGTACATCCATACATCTGGAAAGTGGTTGCAGATTGCACTGTGTGATTCTGATGATGACCCCATGGCGGTGGGTGATTGAAGGCGACACCACCACCATCAGATTACAAAGGCCGTTGCATAGGGCTTAGTCATAGATGAGAGAAGATTGAGGAAACCAATATCGACATCAGTTGATTGAATCCACTATCCAACCCCAAAAGTATGAAATAGCAGATGACATCGTTCGATTGAGAGAAAGGGATAAGAGAATTTCATACTTACTTTTCATGTTTACGATCACAAAGCAGAGGAAGGGATATATAGGGGGTGGGAGACAATATATGGGTTACAGTTAAGGGATTTTAAAATTCAAATTTCATACCTTTTCGTGACTTATCTATACGAATGTGATTTCAAAAAAACAACGAAAGGGAAGAACTGGTGGAGTTTTTTAAAGAAAAGAATGATAAGGGCTTCCCAGATCTAGAAGTCAGATGACTGCATAGGGAGTAGCTTCACTGGTTGAAGGCGGAAGAAGGCATATCGACTATATATTTGTAGCATGAGTGAGGTGGTGATTGGTGTCGATTTAGGTCGATGTAATGATAGCAGATGGTGGGAGTGGTTGGTGACGTTGGAGGTGTAGGGTAGGTGGGAAGTGATCGGCGACTGAATACAGAGTAGAGGAACGGGCAATGGAGAAAAGTGTATGATGGTTATATAAATGGCCAAGAAGATTAAAGATGTGTAGATTACAAGGCGGAAGGAATGGCGACACGATGGGGAGGTTGTTGGACGGGATATGGAATAAGGAATGGGTCAAAGAACCAACAAGATTGTTTAAGATATATGTTGACCAATTCAATTGGCTGGAATTTAGGAATTGTGGTTCAATTTTGATTGATTCACTTGTTTGACCGATAAGATTTTTTGTAATGTATAAAGTTGTTGTAAATGCTATTTTTTGGAGTGTACCTCTTAAAACTCAACAAAACATGGTAAATGCTTTTTAAAGTGTGTGTGTGTGTGTGTATATATATATATATATATATATATATATATATATATACATACTAGCTGTTTGCCAGCACAAAGCAGCAGCGGCGAATATTTTCTTTCAAGCAATTAGTTCCATTCGGAGACATGTTATATTTCTAAGAACACTTGTACCATTATCGATCGGTTTCACAAAAATAAAAAAGTGCAATGCCAAAACCAAAAAATATTGTGGTGGTGGATTCCACGGAGGAAAAGGAGATGGAGATTTGAATTAGTCTCCAGTCAACTATATTTTATGCAAAAAATTAGGGAATTCCAGTTTGAATGAGCTTTTAAATTTCAAACGATTTGTCAAAAAGAAGTGTTTCAGATTTCGAATGCACCAGATACCAGATAATAGATATTTTAGGAGTACAAGTTGGGTGAAAATTGATGAAAATACTAATTCAATCCCTAAAAAGAAGGAAATACTAATTTAAATGTGTTTTTAATACTTGTATCCCTAGCATTATCATTTGTAAGATATATATTATAATATTATTATATTAATAGTTGGTTATACTTTAAGCTTAATGAGTTGAACGTTTTAAAAAAATATTATTATTATATTAATTCTATTTATAGAAATAGTAAGATTTCTTTTATAAGATAGTATATATATATATATATATATATATATATATATATATATATATATATATATATATATATATATATATATATATATATATATATAATTCAATAGATAACTATTATTAATCAAGGAACCAAGGAACCAATTCAAAGCGTCGGAATTTAAAGCGATCAACGGTAAAAAGAAGGGTTGTAAAGTTTTATAATTGATGCATATGTACCGGATTATAACAAAACTCACTTCATTTATTTCATTAATTTTTTTTTGTAAACCAAGTTTTTTATCGAAAAAAAAACCGAATATACCGTTGCTTACGATTTTTCGTCTTCATTCCATAGAGATCCATGATGATATATAAAAAACGATTTTTTTTTTCCGAAAAAAACCCACTTAATTTTCTTAGTTTTTTCAATATTTAAGTTTATTTTTATAAAAAAAAAACTAATTATACCAAAAATATTAACGTTTTTTATTCTATTAATAAACATCGACACCGATTAAAAAAAAAAAAAAAAAAAAAAAAAAAAAAAAAAAAAAAAACCCTCGAACAGTGTAGATTCACATTGTGTAACACCCGTAGATCCGGGATAGTCAATTTAGAGATAATATGGGTCGAAAACGACTTTTCGACAAAATATTATTTAGAATAAATAATCTTAACCAAGTTGTAGAATATGTCACAAGGTTTCCGTATATATAAAGAGCGTCGAAATCCGAGTTATAACGAAGAAGTTATGACCCGTCGAAGTTTCGCAACGGAACCGGCACGACATCGGGAAGCGTAAATAGTGAAATTTACGATAGAGCGAGAGTTAGCCTTAGTGATCTAAACGAAAGTTGTAGAATACGTCAAACCGAGAGCGTCCATAAAAAGAACGCCCAAATCTCACTTCGTATGTAGAAATTATGAATTTTCTAATATTTGGCTTAGCAGTGCACGACCCGAAACTCAAATTTTAGTTCGAGCGGTTTTTGGCTTACGCGACCTAAATGAGAGTTGAAGATCTCATTAATAGGAACTTAACAGTAAAAAGATAGATGAAAACGGAGTTCGTATGAAGGAGTTACGGATTCTTCACGGTCATTTAACAGTCTAAACGCCTCCTACTGTTAAATTTTAGATCGGTCGAGAATTAGCCGACGGAGTCTAAATGAAAGTTGTACATCTTGATTTTACATACGCGTTGAAAAAAAGAACATCGAAAATGGAGCTTGTATGCGAGAGTTATGATTTTCTAAGTTTGAAGGCTAATACGCTATAGGGGGTGATGTAGCACCACCAAAATTGGGCACGTGGCACCACCAGAAGGCCACCACATGCACCAACTCGGCGAGTAGGTCCCCCTACTCGGCGAGTCCATCAGATATTTTCACTATAAATAGAGGTGCCAAGTCTAGCCTCTTCTTCACACCCCCAAACCTTCTTTCTCTCTCTAAACTCTCTCTAAGCTCCATACCCCCCCCCCCCCCCCTCCTAAAGCCAAGGTAAACCCCCTAGCACCCGAAGGAAGCCCCGAGGCTCCCAAAGTCCCGAGAAAAGAGTCTTTCGGCTCGGAAACGCTGCTCGAGCAAAGCCCGGTTTTGCGAAAAACCCTCTGTAAGTGAGCTATGCCTACCCTATCTTTTGTACAGATTATGTTTTAATATAGTAACGTTATTAGGAAATTATAATGAGTATTTGGGATATTATTATGAGTTATATAAGAGTGTTTCTAAACGCTTATATAATAGTAATAATATCTAGACTCTTAATTAGTCGCGGTTAACGTTATACTAAACTCTAGTGCTAACGATACTAGGTTAATTTTGTCCGAGGGAAATTGTTTTAACAGTAACGAAGCGTTGTCCGAGTACCGAGTCATCACCTTATCAGGTGAGTGCATAGTTACTTTCATCTTACACATAGATATGAAGTATTTTATATAAATTACGCGTTATGTGTGCATATTAACTGAGTACTTGTTGTCTATGCTAGATGAACGATTTTATACATGTTTTAAATGATTTAAACTGTATATGTATTTTATATCTACAATAATGTTGGGGTAAAACATGGGTAGATGTAATAGATGGAATATGATTTGGATGATGAGTTTAGAAGTGTTATAGACCACGAGGTGAGGGTGAGAGGTGGACGATGTGAGAAGCCTTTCCCAAATGATGGCCCTGTCACTCAGCAGAGTATGGATGACAACCATGGACTATTCTAGATAGTCCAGTGGAACACTAGCAGGCTCGCAACCTGAAGGTATTCTGAATGATGTGTTCACCCGGTGTACTCTAAACCCTGGTGATCATGCAGACTTGATGCCTAAACCCTGGTGATCATGCAGACTTGATGCCTAAACCCTAGTGATCATCCAGACTTGATGCCTAAACCCTGGCAACTATGCAGACTTAGTGTCCGTTGTGTAAACCGTGGCAGCAATGGACTTCGTGCCGATTACTTAGGATGATTCTTAGGAATGAGTGAACGAGGAATTTCTGATTCTTAGGGTAGATCCTTAACTAAAGAAGATAATGGGGATGGGTAATTGGGTTGATTGTTTGATTGTTTAAACATAATAATTATATTATTGTGGGTTGAAAACCCTATGTACTCACCAGGTTTCCCAACCTGACCCACTCAGTTTATTTGCATCACAAGTGTCGATATGAAGTGACATTACACTAAGAGATTAAGGAGATATAGATCACTAGTGTAAATGAATGTAAGTTTTGTTTATGCTTATGTTTCTGTATTGATGATGACATCCCAAATGTTTCAAAATGAATAAAATACATTTCTTGGGAAATGCTTTGAAAATGTATTTATCGTGTTTTTCTGGGAATAAATTCCGCAACATTTTATTAAAAGAGGTATTTTGATTTTCATAAAGCATAAACAAAATCGGTCTTTTCTTGCCGTGAAAATGGGGATGTCACAGTTGGTATCAGAGCAATAGTTTAAGCGAACTAGGAATTTGTAGGATTTCTAGACTTAAATTTAGAATGCTAAGCGATGATTGTGAGGTGTGAGCACTAGCTTATTTTAGGAACTATTCCTAAAATGTTTTTATGTGCTAAATGCTTTGTGCTTGACATGCTATTGTGTGTTCAGATCTATGGTCTGTTGCTGACCGGATCTGGAAACCTTATGTGTTTAGGATTCTAAATGTACAAATACGATATTAGAACTAGCATATAAACGTTTCGGGGTGATGAGGATGATTTAAACGTCGATCCTAAATAAAGATCTAGATTCACCTTATTCGGTGTATAGATCAAGATGGCAAGGACCCGTAGTGGGACGTGAATACAAATGGGAACTGAAACCAAACCCCAGTGATTGAGAAAATACCGGTAGTAGTAGCCACTGCTGAGCCAATAACAATGGCCGGAGTGCAAGCGATGATCCAGACGTTGTTGGATCGTCAAATGGAGGAAACCAGATGTTTGCTCCAGCAAAATCGAGAGGAAGCGACCATACAGATCGAACAGCCCGAGTTGAACGAAGGGCAGACTGAGGAGGGAAACTACAGTGGGACTATTGGTCAGGCCAACCCACCGATAGTTAGGCAAAACCACCAGGATGGAGGAAATAACGGACGTGGATGTAAATACAAGGATTTCATGGCGTCCAAACCACCGAGTCTATCTGGAAGCCCGACGCCGGTGGAAGTGATGAATTGGATCTCTAAGATGGAGACAATGTTTGAGAGTTGCGAGTGTAGCAACAGGCAGAAGACCGCTCTTGCGGTTCCTCTGTTGAAATCTGGAGTACTAAGTTGGTGGAAGCTACTAGCTGATTCGATGCCCAAAGGAGAAGTGAGCAAGATGTCATGGGAAGATTTTCTGGTGCAGTTAAAGATACAGTGCTGCTCTGAGCAGGATCTTCTGGAGATCAACAATGAGTTCCAGAATCTAAACAAGGGAAGGATGAGTATCATCGAGTATGCTGCAAGTTTTACTGAGAAAATGAAGCTTGTTCCTTACCTCGTCCCAACTGAACTCTCCAAGGTTAACAAATTTGCCCTTGGATTACCAGCGGACTTCGGTCCAATGGTCAAGCAAACTACCACTTTGAAAGCTGCCATCTGGGCTGCTAAGAATGTGGAGACCTAGATACGAGAGAAGGGTTTGGAGGGAGCTTAAGTTGGCGAGAAAAGGAAGCATGAAGGATCTTCAAAATCCAAAAAAGAAAGGAAATTATCAAAGACTGAAGAAGGAGGAGGAGGTGAAGCCAAGTGGTACGAAAAGTGTAAAAAGAAGCACTTCGGGAAGTGTAGCAAGGAGGTGACTTGCTACAAATGTGGAAAGACAGGGCATTACGCCAGCAAGTGTGTGTCCAACAAGAAGGTGTGCTATGGATGTAACAAAGAAGGGCATATTTCTAGGGATTTCCTAAAGAAAAACGAGGCAGCAAGGCGAAACACGCCACCAAGGCCAATGGCTTTCCACATGATCCTCAACGAAGCAGAAAACAATGCGAGGAACCAAGGATGAGGAATTCATATCCGAAGTTCAAGTTATGCAGTAGCCATAGTATCGTATGATATAGCCTATTAGAGGCATAGTCTAGGGTGAACTTGAAGACCTATGTAATAGTTTCGAGAAATAATAAAGCCCTTATTTTGTTATCTGATGTGTTAAACTGTTACGTGATTTTCCTGTATAGTGACTTGGAAAACTGCAAGACAATACTTGGGATGAGTATGAGTAGGTGTGAAAGGTAGTAGATGCATATACTACCGAAAGCACAGTACTCACGCTTGGATCAGGAAAAGTCACAAGGTTACCAAGAAGCCAATAATTGATTCCGTTTTATTCAAGCATGTCGTTACCATCGTTTCGGTAATGACTAAGAAGATTGTTGTTATTCTGACCCTAGTGGTCATATCAAATTGAGTCCGACTACGATGAGTATGTTACGTGGTTCAGAGAACCAAGTTCAATGTAACATCTGACTTAAGCCATATGATCGAAGTAAAAGATAATAGAAGTGATCGGTAGAGGTATCGCGACGGTTGCTTGTAGCTAGAAATACTACCTTTTAAGATGTGATTAGATCATGAAGGAAGGTATAGCCTGTTCTGGAATTTGACTCTAAAAGACCTGAGTCCAAGCATTGCAACATACGATGATAGGTCATTAGAATATTTCACGTCGTTCCATTGTAGTAATAAAATAACTTATCTTAAGCTTGTATCCAGTAAGGATCGAGATTGTGACTTGAAGGTCATAATTTGGAGTCTAACCTGAGATAAAGTGCAGGTGTAAGATCGAGTACTGCTTGCAGTCAATAAGTCTAAGAGATAGCTCCGAAGGAATATAGAAATTATAATTGTTACCTAGGATGAAGAGATAACGTATGGAGTCATTATACTTCCCTGTTTCGTTGATGATTCCGGGACGTAATCATCCTAAGGGGGAGATAATTGTAACGCCCGTAGATCCGGGATCGTCAATTTAGAGATAATAGAGGTCGAAAACGACTTTTTGACAAAATATTATTTAGAATAAATAATCTTAACCAAGTTGTATAATATGTCACAAGGTTTCCTTACATATAAAGAGCGTCGAAATCCGAGTTATAACAAAGAAGTTACGACCCATCGAAGTTTCGCGACGAAACCGACACGACACCAGGAAGCGTAAATAGTGAAATTTACGATAGAGTGAGATTTAGCCTTAGTGATCTAAATGAAAGTTGTAGAATACGTTAAACCGAGAGCGTCCATAAAAGAACGCCCAAATCTGACTTCGTATGAGGAAGTCATGAATTTTCAAAGATTTGGCTTAGCAGTGCACGGCTCGAAACTCGAATTTTAGTTCAAGTGGTTTTTGGCTTACGCGACCTAAATGAGAGTTGAAGATCTCATTAATAGGAACTTAACAGTAAAAAGACAGACGAAAACGGAGTCCGTATGAAGGAGTCACGAATTCTTCGTGGTCATTTAATTGTCTAAATGCCTCCTACTGTTAAATTTGAGATCGGTCGAGAATTAGCCGACGGAGTCTAAATGAAAGTTATAGATCTTGATTTTACCCACGCTTTGAAAAAAAGAACATCGAAAGTGGAGCTCGTATGCGAGAGTTATGATTTTTCTAAGTTTAAAGGCTGATACGCGATAGAGGGTGACGTGGCACCACCAAAATTGGACACGTGGCACCACCAGAAGGCCACCACATGCACCAACTCGGCGAGTCCATCAGATATTTTCACTATAAATAGAGGTGCCAGGTCTAGCCTCTTCTTCACACCCCCAAACGTTCTTTCTCTCTCTAAACTCTCTCTCTCTAAGCTCCCTAAGCCCCCCTAAATCCTAGGTAAACCCCCTAGCACCCGAAGGAAGCCCCGAGGGTCCCGAAGTCCCGAGAAAAGAGTCTTTCGGCTCGGAAATGCTGCTCTAGCAAAGCCCGGTTTTGAGAAAAATCCGTTGTAAGTGAGCTATGCCTACCTTATCTTTTGTATAGCTTATGTTTTAATATAGTAACGTTATTAGGAAATTATAATGAGTATTTGAGATATTATTATGAGTTATATAAGAGTGTTTCTTAACGCTTATATAATATTAATAATATCTAGACTATTAATTAGTCGCGGTTAACGTTAGACTAAACTCTAGTGGTAATGACACTAGGTTTTGTCCGAGGGAAATTGTTTTAACAGTAACGATGTGTTGTCCGAGTACCGAGTCATCACCTTATCTGGTGAGCGCATAGTTACTTTCATCTTACACATAGATATGAAGTATTTTATATAAATTACGTGTTATGTGTGCATATTAACTGAGTACTTGCTGTCTATGCTAGATGAACGATTTTATACATGTTTTAATTGATTTAAAATGTATATGTATTTTATATCTACGATAATGTTGGGGTAAAACATGTGTAGATGTAAAAGATGGAATATGAGTTCGATGATGAGTTGAGAGGTGTTATAGACCACGAGGTGAGGGTGAGAGGTGGACGATGTGAGAAGCCTTTCCCAAATGATGGCCCCGTCACTCAGCACAGTATGGATAACAACCATGGACTATTCTAGATAGTCTAGTGGAACACTAGCAGGCTCGTAACCTATAGGCGTTGTGAATGATGTGTTCACCCGGTGTACTCTAAACCCTGGTGATCATGCAGAATTGATGCCTAAACCCTGGTGATCATGCAGACTTGATGCCTAAACCCTAGTGATCATGCAGACTTGATGCCTAAACCCTGGCAACTATGTAGACTTAGTGCCCGTTGTGTAAACCGTGGTAGCAATGGACTTCGTGCCGATTACTTAGGACGATTCTTAGGAAAGAGTGAACGAGGAATATCTGATTCTTAGGGTAGATCCTTAAGACTAAAGAAGAAAATGGGGATGGATAATTGGGTTGATTGTTTGATTGTTTAAACATAATAATTATATTATTGTGGGTTGAAAACCCTATATACTCACCAGGTTTCCCAACTTGACCCACTCAGGTTATTTGTATCACAGGTGTCGATATGAAGTGACATTACACTGAGAGATTAAGGAGATATAGATCACTAGTGTAAATGAATGTAAGTTCTGTTTATGCATATGTTTCTGTATTGATGATGACATTCCAAATGTTTTAAAATGAATAAAATACATTTCTTAGGAAATGCTTTGAAAATGTATTTATCGTGTTTTTCTGGGAATAAATTCCGCAACATTTTATTAAAAGAGATACTTTGATTTTCATAAAGCATAAACAAAATCGGTCTTTTCTGGCCGTGAAAATGGGAATGTCACACACTGTGAATCTAAACTGTAAATATTTCAAATTTTAACATTCACAGTGTGAAAAGCTCCGATCAGTTCAGATTCACACTGTGAATCTGACTTATTATTATGCACACTGTGAATCTGAGGAGGTTCACAATGTGAATTTGAACAGGTTCACAATATGAATCTGAATAGGTTTACAATGTGAATCTGAACTGAAATATCATTTTTTTAACATGAATATGAATCTATGTTTAAGAAGTACAAAAATATGAATTTTGATATATTTATTAATTTTTTTTCTATAAAAAATAGACCTTAATTTTTTTCATCAAAGAAAATAAAGTAGGTTTTTTATATGTCATCTTTGATATCTATGGAAAGATGACAAAAAATCGTGAACAACGGTATATTCGTTTTTTTTTTCGATAAAAAACATGGCCTAAAAAAATTTAAAACGAAAAAAAGTGGTGGGTTTTTTTGTAATGGGTGAATTTTTTGGTATAATCTGGTGTGTGTGTGTGTGTATCCAATGTAAAAGTGTACATCTATTTCTTTGGCCGTTGATCATTATGATTTCCGATGCTCACGATTGGTTCCTTGGTTAATTATGGTTCTCTATTGAACCTCACCCATATATATATATATATATATATATATATATATATATATATATATATATATATATATATATATATATATATATATATATATAGGATCAGGTTCATTTGAGACTACGCTAATTTTATGAGATCATGAAACGAAATCTAAAAATAATTTCAAAATACAAAATAAAAGTAAAATTCCAAAAATTCTTTTTTTAATTATTATTTTCGGAACTTTAAATACCTAAAAAAATAGAAATAATAAGTAAAAATAATTACCGTTTTTTTTAAATACATGAAATATTGTAATACAATATTACATTGTAAATATTCTAATGTAGTTTTTAAAATATTAGAATATTCTAGTAGATTTGTCAGATATGTAAAATATTCTAATATTCTACTAGAATATGTAAATAAATGTATTTTTTTTTTTGGTATTTTTTATTTTTTGGAAAATTTAAATTCGGAAAATAATATTTGAGAAAAAAAAATTCGAAATTTTTTAACTATTTTGCATTTTAAAAATAATTTTTATCGACTAAATAAACGGTTAGGATAGTGTCTCACGGTATCACAAAATTAAGTCGTCTCACATGAAGCTAACTCTCTCTCTCTCTCTCTCTATATATATATATATATATATATATATATATATATATATATATATATATATATACACACACACACACACACACACGGAAGCGTTATATGGAAAACAGAAAAATCCTAAATAAAACCCTAAAAATCATAAAAATTCATAAAAATACTTAGAGATCCTAAATCTTTTTTTTTATTTTATATTTTTAAAAATCGCAAGTTTTTTTTTTAAAAAAAAATTCGATGAAAAATATTAAGAAATCAATTTTTTATTTTTTTATGTTTTTATTATTATTTTTTTTTTGTGGTTTTTCTTCAAAAAAAATTTCAACGATTTTATATAAAAAGGTACGCTTTAAAGAATATAAAGTAAAAATAAAAAATAAAAAGATTTGTGATCTCTAATTAGTTTTTTCATGCATTTATATGATTTTTAGGATTTTTTTTTAGGGTTTTTGTTTTCCATAGAACCTATATATATATATATATATATATATATATATATATATATATATATATATATATATATATATATATATATATATAGTATTATATATATGAACACACACACACCCCCACACACGCACATACTAGATGTGTGTCCGCACAAAGTAGCGGCAATAAATAGTTCTTTGGACGAATAGTTTTCTTACGGGAAAATAGTTATTAGATTTTGATATTAGTTATTATGTAATAAGAAAATTTACGATTTTTAATTAAAATATTTATGTTTAGAACATGTATTTATATTGTATGTTTATACATTTGATGTCAGTTAATTATTATCAGTATCTAGTTTAACAAATGTAAATTAACTTATATTGATGGATTTAATATTTTAAAATTATTATTTTGCTCCAAATTAAATTTTTTAATAACATTCCTTAATTCAAGTTTTTAAAATTTTGGCTGTAACACCTGTTCCAGGTATTACTTAATTTATTTAAAATCTAGAGTTTTGGTGCGTGGACTCGGCGAGTTAAGAGTCCAACTCGTCGAGTAGAGGGCATTTCAAGGTCGCGGGATTTAGACCTTACTCGACGAGTTGGAAGGCCGACTCGACAAATTGGCGCTATAAAGATAAAACCCTAATTTTAGGGTTTGCACCATATATAGTCTCCTTCAGAGCCTTAAGACAGACCTTCCATCAGCCTCCAAACCCTAAGAATGTCTGTGCTAAACCCAATCCCCATTCTCTTTCTTTTTGTGAACTAGAGTGACTTTTGAAGCTTAAGAAGAAGGTGATAGTGAGAAGATCCAACAAATCAAGCCCTCACTCTTGAGCTTGACCATGTTGTGGACTACTGTAAGTCCTCAAGACTCGATTTTTATCATAGAATATCGCTAGATCTTGTCTTTATTTCCTATCCTTCTTATTGATTGAATGCATGGGGTTCATAAAGTTTGCAACTTTATGAATCTTGTGACATCCCCATTTTCACGGCTAGAAAAGACCGATTTTGTTTACGCTTTGTAAAAATCAGAGTACTTCTTTTCATAAAAATGTTGCGGAATTTGTTCCTAGAAAAAAACATGATAAATACGTTATCAAAACATTTCCGGAGAAACGTATTTTATTCATTTTAAAATGTTTGGGATGTCATCGTCAATACATAAACATAAGCATAAACAGAACTTACACTCATTTGTTGGGTTTTGAGCATTCTAACACTATGTTTTCTCTATTATACATGCAAATAAGAACATCCAAGGTATTATCCTAATCTAGCATACAAAACAATGAGTGTAACAAGATAGAATACATACCTCTTTGATGTAGAAAGTCTTCATGAAGCTTGAGTGCCTAGCCCCAATAGTGTGGAAGCCTCAAATGGAATCACAATCACCAAAACACTTAGAATAACTTGAGAGAGTTCTACACTTCATGAAATCGGCTAGCCCTTTTTTTCACTTTCTAGTGTGATACTAGTGGCCGATTTTTTCAAGAATAATATCTTTATATAGTGTTACAATTAGGGTAAATCCTTAATTGTCATGGCTTTCCATTTCCTTGGATCCATGGGTTCAAATACACCATGGAGCATCCATGGACCATCCTATGGGTTTTAGCCCAACTTGATTATCCATGGAGCATTAGCCCACTATATAAGTACGGATGATTTACACAATCAACCCATATATTTAATTAGTCTTCTTTTTGATCACTTAATTAATCCTAGATTAATTCTTGATCAATACTAATTAAATAACCTTATTATTCTTATTATTAATATACTAGAACTTATAATATATTAATAACCATAAGTGTCTTATTTCTCTCATTATAGTCTATCCAAGTGCATGATGGTATGCAACCCAAATGGACCATGCCGGGTCGGGTCAAGTCTTACCAATTATAGTTATGGACTTAGACATTAATCCAACAGTCTCCCACTTGGATAAGTCTAAAACTATTATTGCGTATGACTTCAGGAACCAACTGGCAATCGTAGCTCTCAAAAGCTTCTGTCGAACTCTGACCTTGTAGATGAACTCTGACCTTGTCAATGACTTGTCCATTAGATAAGGGATCATATATTCCTCCATTGTAGATATCATATGGACTGAGACATGGATTATAATCATTCTCTCTGTCCATTTGTTGTTTCCCGATTTCCGATTTATGACGACTGACTAATTGAACAAATCAAATCAGTCCTGGCCCGGCCGAGCACTTCCATTTGTCATCATCAAATCATCGAGGGGCCCACAGATATCGCTTTTATCCCGAAGGTAAAAGGAATGGATAAACTTCGACTCATATGGCTTGTTCTACTACTTGTTGAATCATACACAAAGGCACGTTTTATAGCACCGAGTTACCAAATGTGTTTTTGTGCAATCAATGTACTATCAACTCATAGTAACAACTCATATCTCTAGGTTTGAAGAATATAAAATATTATCGTCTCATGATCACTCGTGATAAAATCCATGAAGTGATTCCAATGAGCGCGGGTTGAATCCAATACTCAGAACTTATGAGCACTCATTAGTGTTGTAGCCCTTTGTCCAACACCTTAGACCTCTACAAGCCAACTCATGACAGTCTTAATTCATATCTACTTCCAACATATGACCGACTGTGGATGGTTTGAATAACTTAGTCATTCCGGAAGAATAACCTAGTTTATTCGGGAAGTCAAAACATGCAAAGTGAAACACAATAATAATTGAATCCAATATGGTCTCAGAACTTATGAATATAAATAAAGCACCTTTTATTTATCACCATATGATTACACATTATTCATTGTATACTATTTTAGTTATCAACTTTATTCTTGAATTTAAAACAATAGTTGTCCCATGCTCCAAGCATGTACACTATGTTTTTTAAACACTAGTCATGCCACACACCAAGTATGCATACTATGTTTATCTATGATCTTTTTCTTTGTAAACTAGATCCATTGAACACAACTTCAATGATTCTCTTTTCACACTCCCAAATCCTTACTGCAAATGCAAGAATTCCAAATTCATGTCATTTACTGAAATCTGTTAGATTCTAAACTTATATGCATTGATCCTCTTGTAATGATTATGCACGAAGTCAGGACTTAACAACAACCATTACAGAGCATTCCAAAGGAGATCAGCTCCTTAGAAACATCCTTCTTGCATTACGTTTCCTTAATCTTACACAGATTGAAATCTCTGACTTTGAAACATTTCCAGATTCATTTTGACTATCACTTCTGAACAAGAGTTGCCTCCTTACAGATTATGTCAATATGGTCCTTCCAGAATTATCACTATACTTCCAATTATCCTTGAGCAACCAATCTTTGGTAAACCTTAGATTGTCTTCGACAATTGTTTAATCCTTTTAGTCATATCCAGTTCTAAACCTTTTCCCTTCTTAATGCCCCAGGCATTTGGAAAATTTATAGAAAAGATGAATATAGCACATGTGATCGATCCTATATCCGAAGCATATGGGAAACGATTCATGATGTCTCACATAAAGACTAAACCAGTCTTTTGCTATAACATTTCCATTTCAATTTTCCAAGTTCTCATAATTCAGATTATGAAAAGGGATGCCGTAATCATAATTGAATTTTAGAATGCAAATAATGGACTCATATACAAAATTTCCTTATGTTGAGCCGTTCCAACATGAAATTCATATATACCCTTAACTAAATGATTATAACCTCACGATCTAAGCTTATAGATTTGAGATGAAGTATACTTTTCTCTCCCTTAATTATAGAAAAACAACTCTTTCCCAATTGAGACCTTTTGTTTTCTATAATTAACATTGCTAACTTCCAATAAATATCATAATTATCATGCTCCCACTAACATGATGATTATTAGAATAACACTTATGCTCCCACTAGCTTTGACATGTACTTAGAAATCAACTGACTTTCTTACCAAAGATCAGATTTCTGATACTAGATTGTTTTGATAAGACTTTATCAAAATCATACACCTTCCCTTAGATAGCACACTTGTGTGTCTAAACAATTATGAAGAGGGATGCCATAATCATAATGATTAGACCTTTTGCCACTTCTCACAAGTCCAGGTTAGTGTGCCGGTAAACCACACACGCTCCACTAACGACTTTGAAAATGCAAATATCACAATTGCTATCTTAGCTAAAATCTACTTAGTGAAAGTGTTTCCTCACCTTCATTTTCATGAATCGGAGTGAAACCTTATGACACTTAGATTTAATGGTGTATGTGTTCTTATCCATGTGAATTGTCAAAACCATAGTCACAAGACAAGGATAATGACAAATCCAAACTCATATGGACTGAACTCAATCTTAATTTCTTGCCACCTGGCAGCTCAAGGGCCTACCATTGCTTCCAAGTTGTCATGCACCCAATTCAGAACTCTAAGAACTCATATGCAAAGCCAACTTTAACTGGAATGGGCACAGAATATGTCAACACGATAGGTTATAAACCTCAAGTCGTGTGCTAGTGAAGAACTTCAGGTTTTATTCTTGGTTGGTTCTTGAGAATTTCAAGACCTTTAAGACTCCCACTGTCCTCTTGACATATAAGACTTTCTTGTCAGATATTCAAAAGATAGTGTGGATTCTAACCAAGACAAACACTTCACACAATTGGCCTAAGTTGGTCTTTGTTTTATCCAAAACATCACAACTTTCCAATTTCAAATGTACAAGAGTAGAAAACTTCTACTCTTACATTTGACAAGTGTTTTAACCTTCTTTAAGACATGTCACTCAAATTACAATCTTGGAGTATGACTCGAAGCCTTGTATTGGAATGAAGTATGACTCATCTTCTTGATTTAACCATTTCAACAATTCAAGATCCCTTCTTCTTAGTCATAAGAATGCACTAAGACTTCCTTAGAGAACTAATTTTGATATGGTTTCTTAATCATTAAGATGATCACAAAACTGATACTAAAGTACTCTCCCATCTTTTCAGATTTGAGAAACTTTTATCCTTCTGCCTAATTTGATTCTTCTTATCCGCTCTGCCATGCATTGGAACCTTTTCCAATGTCTCAGAGTTACACTTAAGCTTGTAAGTATAATCATATTTACTGAGCTTTAGTAAACTATGACGAATAGTCTTATCGATCTTTTGTGGTCGACTTGACCAGTGCACAAGAATATGTACTGGATCCCTTAGTCCTTTACTTGACTCACACATCCATGTGAACACGTAATTAGTCTTAATTTTCCTATACTTGAAAGTTCTCATTCATCATGCTATACAACTTGCGTGATTCCAAGTCCCGGTCTAATTGAGACTTTGGGTGATGAGAATCTTTCCTTATTTGGTAAATTTAGACATTACCACAAATGAAGGAATCAATTTCATATTTCCACTCTTGCTATTAATGGAATCATATAAGCAACAATTTTTCCTCAAATGCCATTGTAAGGATATTTCAAAATAAATAAAATCAAAAATTTTCTTTTATTTTAAAAACTTAGTGGAAAAACTTATCCTTATGAAAAACTTGTTGTTATCTATTCCTAAGCAACATCTCATAACTCCTAAGAAGTAGCTCAAGAATCCGATCTTCAAACTACGCGATAGAAATCCATCTACGCGATCAAATTCAACATATTCTTTCTTTAAGTTTCTTCACTTTTTCTTTGATTCTTAAAACATCACCATGTGACCCAGTCACATCATGTATCAAGAATCTCATAATAGAAACTTAGCAGAGTTAGATAGTGGACTTTACCTGAAGTAGAGTCAAACTTATCGACTTTAACATCCTTAGGTAAATTATGGCAGCTTTGCAACCAATGCCCCTTTCTTTGGCAATATAAACATATGGATCCTTTGATAATGGTACACGGGACTATCAAAGACTTAGTTTTTCTCTTTACCATTTGGTCAACCGAGTTGACTATGGCCGGTCCCTTTCCATTGGGAAGAGAATGCTTTTCTGGATTTCCTGTGTCACTATTGTCAATGTCCATCAAGTTTTGACGAAGTTGATCTTAACAAATAGATAAGATCATTAAGGGTCTTGCCATAGTCTGTTTCATAGGTGTTCCAAAAGAACTCACTATGTGACTTAGAAAGTGATTGAACCACCAACTTTCTCAAGACTTTGACACCCAACTCTCCCGGCTTGTCAATATGTGACTACATCTCCAAGATGTGATCACACATAGACCTTGCCTTGCCAATAGGACTTGAGTGACCTTGAACTTGTGGGTTAGGGAGAATAATTGAAAGAGGTGAAAGAAGTATGATTTCCAAGGGACATCATCTTCATTTAGGAAAGCTTGTTTCAAGAGATTTGGGATGATCAGAAATGTCTAAACCAGACATCGTTTTGGGAGATATTCAAGATAGTTGATTTAAAGTCCTTAATATGACACCCAATATGAAATATTAAGGCTAGGACCCAATAAACTATTTTATAACTTAGAAGAGGTATGCCGTAATCCAAGCTATAAAATATTTGAAGGTAGGTGAATGACGATTCACCAATTTCCACCAAGATAAACGAAATGATTTATTAGGTTTTAATTGGATTTGAAATTCCTAGATCTTTTTGAGATTCATTGAACTTTTCAATGGCATGTTTCAATCTCGAGTGTGCCCTCTCAAATTTTGTGACTGGGATACCGAGGATCACAAAACAAGGTGTGAATAACCATACCAATTCACTTGGTACCCTTAATATTATCACCTAATCAATGTGCCGGTTAACCACACACGCTCCATTGATCTATGACAAACATTAAGTCACCCTTTGTGGTCCTTACTAGTCCAAGTTAGTGTGCCGGTTAACCACACACGCTCCACCAACAACTTGGTAAGGTACAAAGTGTGAATTCCATGGGCTAGTACCAAATTCACATTTTTCCTAAAGTAACTAAGATTGGGAATTAAATAAAATATTTAGTTACTTTATAATAATCATTATACTTTTAATGAGAATTTAAAGTCATTGTCCTACCCGTTCGGCTAACGACCCTCCACCAGTCAAGCAAGCGGTGGGTGAGAGTATACACCCATTAAGTCGCCATTTTATAGGCAACAACCTTATACCCACCTTATAGACCGGTTTCGTGAATGAGGCCTACTAACGGTAAAACGACTTGTTCTTATACATATATATATAATAATTAACCATTAATGTTATAAATAGTATAAGTGTTGAATTTTAACTCTTTAAAATTCTAAGGGCTAACTTGGAATTAAAGTATTCATAAGAGAAAATTTTTCAAATTCCAAAACTTGAGGGCAAGTTTTGAAACTATTCAAAACTAATTAATTCCATAACTTATGTATTTAAAGTAGTTTTAATCCAAAAAACTCTTCAAGTTCCATAACTTATGGAAGACTTTAAACCAATAAAAGAACTAATTTTTCTTTATTTTTTTTATAACTTATGGAATTAATTAAGGTTACACTTTTACTCTTTTAATGAAGTGACTCTTGAACTTCCATAACTTGAGGACAAGTTATGGAGTCATAACACTATTCAATGACACAAGACTCTTCATTTTGTAACCATTACCAACTTTTATGAATTTTATGAGTCTTTAATGTGACTCTTCATGTAACTTGAGGACAAGTTACACAAACACATTTTATACTCAACTCTTAGATTAAAATGGATTGAAAGCAACTATTTCAATTAACTTTTCTATTAATCTAAGCAACTCATAAGAACAAGATAATTCAAATCAAACTTCTTCATGTAATTAGTCTAAACCTTAAACTAATACAAAACATGAATCTATTGACAATTATCTTTGAAAATGGATTAGCATGAACATTACCACATTAAAAAACAAGTTTATAAGTTCAAAAACAACTTAGGGTAATGTTCCTAGTCCATTTCTAGCCAAAAACCTCGAAAATGTGCTGTCTGGGGTCCAACTCGTCGAGTGCATGAACCAACTCGGCGAGTTGGATCGAATTGATCACATTTTAGGCATGGACTCGCCGAGTCTGATGATCAGACAACAACAAATTCGTTTTTTTTTTTTTTTTTTTTTTTTTATTTTTTTTTTTTATTTTTTTTTTAGCTTCTTTTGCAGGTATAACAAGAAAACAAGCCTAGGCTCTGATACCACTATTGGGTTTTGAGCATTCTAACACTCCTAAGTGTACATGCAACCCTAAATACCTTGGATCTATGTTTTTCTCTATTATACATGCAAATAAGAACATCCAAGGTATTATCCTAATCTAGCATACAAAACAATGAGTGTAACAAGATAGACTACATACCTATTTGCTGTAGAAAGTCTTCATGAAGCTTGAGTGCCTAGCCCCAATAGTGTGGAAGCCTCAAATGGAATCACAATCACCAAAACACTTAGAATAACTTGAGAGAGTTCTACACTTCATGAAATCAGCTAGCCCTTTTCTTCACTTTCTAGTGTGATACTAGTGGCCGATTTTTTCAAGAATAATATCTTTATATAGTGTTACAATTAGGGTAAATCCTTAATTGTCATGGCTTTCCATTTCCTTGGATCCATGGGTTCAAATACACCATGGAGCATCCATGGACCATCCTATGGGTTTTAGCCCAACTTGATTATCCATGGAGCATTAGCCCACTATATAAGTATGGATGATTTACACAATCAACCCATATATTTAATTAAGTCTTCTTTTTGATCACTTAATTAATCCTAGATTAATTCTTGATCAATACTAATTAAATAATCTTATTATTCTTATTATTAATATACTAGAACTTATAATATATTAATAACCATAAGTGTCTTATTTCTCTCATTATAGTCTATCCAAGTGCATGATGGTATGCAACCCAAATGGACCATGACGGGTCGGGTCAAGTCTTACCAATTATAGTTATGGAATTAGACATTAATCCAACATCATTATCACTAGTGACCTACATCTCTTTAATCTCTCAGTGTAATGTGACTTCATATTAACACCTGTGATATAAATAAACTGAGTGGGTCAGGTTGGAAACCTGGTGAGTACATGGGCTTTTCAACCCATAATAATATAATTATTATGTTTAAACAATCAAACAATCAAACAATCAACCCAATTACCCATCCCCATTATCTTCTTTACTCTTAAGGATTTATCCTAAGAGTCATCTATCCTGCATTCGTTTAATCTGAAGTCCCTTGCTTCCAGGGTTATAGGACTGGCACTAAATTCATAGCTGCTAATGCTCGTTCGTAAAGCACTAATTCCATAGCTGCTACAGTTTATTCATCGAGTACTAAATCCATAGCTACCAGTGTTTATCTAATAGGTACTAAGTCCATAGCTACCAATTCCTAACACGTACTATGTCCATAGCTACCAGTGCTTGTCTAATAGTCACTAAGTCCATAGCTGTCGATGTTATTTATTAGGCACTAAGTCTATAGCTACCAATGTTTACTAACATCATCTTTTATCTCTCATCATTCATCTACCCGTTTCATACCCAACATATTCGTATATATAAAATACATATACAGTTTAAATCATTTAAAACATGTATAAAAACGTTCATCCAACATAGAAAACAAGTATTCATATAATATGCACACATAGCACGTAGTTTATATAAAATACTTCATATCTATGTGTAAGATGAAAGGGATCATGCACTCACCTGAAAGGTGGTGACTCAGCACTCGGACAGCGCTTCGATACTCTCAAAACAATTTTTCCTTCGATAAAACCTAGTATCAATACCACTAGGGTTTAGTCTAATGATAACCGCGACAAATTAATAGTCTGACTATTATTACTATTATATGAGTGTTAAACGATACTTATATAACTCATAATAATAGCCCAAATAATTATTTTAAGGATCTAATAATATTACTATAATTATTTGAAAGCTATATTAAAAATTGCGTAAGCGTAGCTCACTTATGGCGGATTTTAAAGAAAACCGGGCTTCGCTTGGAGTAACGTTTTGAAACCAAAAGACCCATTTCTCGGGACTCCGGGAGGCTCGGGGCTTTCCTCGGGTGCTAGGGGGTTTACCTAGGGTTTAGGAGGTTGGTTTGGAACTCTAGAGAGAGAAAGATCTTAGAGAGAGAATGAATTTTGGTGTGAAAAACTCGGAAAGGCTCGCACCCTATTTATAGGCCGGAGGACCTCGGATTACTTTGGGCGTACCGAGGGTATGCTGGGTGTACACGTCGGATAAGGCCACCAGCTCGGATCTAGCTGTCTCCGTACGTCGGATGGATAAGTGTGAGGATACGCGGGGCGTATTGACTTCGGATGCGGGGCGTATGCGAGGGAGATGTGGCGACCATCGGATGTGAGGCTAGATCAGCGATGGACAGACAAGATCATGCCACGTTATCGGATTTGCAACAGATCTCGCAAATTCACCTTCCAACTTTAAAATTTTGTATCTTTCTCATATGAGCTCCGTTTTCAACGTTCTTTATATTCACGCAAAGGCAAAAACGTACTATACAACTTTCGTTTAGACTCTGTTGGCTAATTTTGAATTTATTTTAAAAGTTACATTATTAACAGGTCGGGACAGGATTGGTCCTTTGAATTCTCATAACTTTTTCATCCGACATCCGTTTTCGCCCATATTTTTCTCGTTACGCTACTCTTGACGAAATCTTTGATTGTCGTTTAGGTCGTTTCGGCTAAAAACCGCTCAGTTTATTATTCGAATTTCAGACTATACACTGCTGATCCGAAACTTCGAAAAATCATAACTTCTTCATACGAAGTCAGATTTGGGCGTTCTTTTTATGGTCGCTCTCGGTTTAATGCATTCTACGAAATTCAATTAGATCGCTAAGGCTAAATCTTGCTCTATCGTAAATTCACTATTTATGTTTCCCGGTATCGTGCCGGTTCCGTCGCTAAACTTCGACGGGTAATAACTTCTTCGTTATAACTCGGATTTTGGCGGTGTTTATATGTACGGAAACCTTGTAACATATACTACAACTTGGTTAAGATTATTTATTACGGAAACCTTGTAACATATACTACAACTTGGTTAAGATTATTTATTCTAAATAATATTTCTCCAAAAAGTCATTTTCGACACTTATTGCCTCTAATTTGACTATCCCGGATCTACGGACGTTACAATTATCTCCCCCTTAGGATGATTACGTCCCGGAATCATCAAAAAAACAAGGCTTGTATAATGACTTGATACGTCATCTCTTCATCCTAGGTAATAATTATAATTTCTATATTCCTTCAAGTCCATCTCTTAGACTTATTGATTGTAAGCAATACTCGATCGTGCACTTGCTTTCTATCTAAGGTTAGACTCCAAATTATGACCTACCATCATGTGATCCACGTTTAGGCTCAAGTATCTTAGAGTTAAAATCCAAAATAGACTATACCTTCCTTCATGTTATAATGTGATATATTCACTTTTTAGAAGGTAGCATTTCTAGCTACAAGCAACTTTTCGTGATACCTCTTCTGATCGCTTTTTATTCCAATCCTCCGTATTAATTCAGATGCTTCATCGAACTTGATTTTCTAAACCACATAGCATACTCACCGTAGTCGGACTCAATTCGATATGACCACTGGGGTTGGAATATCAACAATCTTTTTAGTCATTACCAAAACGATGGTAACGACATACTTGAATAAAACGGTATCAATTACTAACTCTTGGTAACCTTGTGACTTTCCCTGATCCAAGCGTGAGTTCTGTGCTTCCGGTAGTATATGCATCTACTACCTTTCACACCTACTCACACTCGTCCCAAGTATTGTCTCACATTTTTCCAAGTCACCATGCAAGAAAATCACATAACAGTTTAACACATCAGATAACAAAACGAGGGCTTTATTATTTCTCGAAACTATTACATAGGTGTTCAAGTTCACCCTAGACTATGCCTCTAATAGGCTACGTCATATGATACTATGGCTACTGCATAACTTGATCTTCGGATATGAACTCCTCATCCTTGATTCCTCGCATGGTTTTCTGTTTCATCGAGGATCATGTGGAATGCCCTTGGCCTTGGTGGTGTGTTTGGCTTTGCTGCTTCGTTTTTCTTTGGGAAATTTTTAGACAGGTTCCCCTTGCCTGTATATCCGTAGCATACCTTATCATTATATGTACAATCCTCGGAATAGTGACCAGTCCTTCCACACTTGTAACAAGTCACTTCTTCGTTGCACTTCCCACAATGCTTCTTCTTGCATTTATTACACCATCTCGCTTCAGCTCCTTCTCCTCCTACAAGCTTTGAGAATTTTCTCTCCTTGTTGGACCTTGAAGATCCTTCAAACTTCTGCTTCTCTCCTGCCTTATATTTTTCTAGAACCTTTTCTCTTATCTGGGTCTCTACATTCTTAGCTACCCTAACAACTGTTTTCAAGGTAGTTGCCATTTTGACCATTGAGCCAATGTTAGTGGGCAGTCCGTCAGCAAACCTATCAATCTTGGAGAGTTCAATAGGAACCAAGTAGGGAAATAGCTTCATCCTCTCGGTGAATGCAGTGGCATACTCATCAACACTCATCTTCCCTTTCTTCAGGTTCTGAAACTTGTTGTTTAGGTCTATCAGATCTATCTCTGAGCAGTACTGCCTTTTCAACTGTTCCAAGAACTCTTCCCATGACATCCTTAGGGCATCTCCTTGTGTCATCGTATATGCAAATAGCTTCCACCAACTCAAGACTCTAGTTTTCAGCTGTCTTACTGCGAAGAAAGTCTTTAGTTTCTCGCTACAACTGCAGCTCTCAAACACCATCTCCATCTCGGAGATCCAATCCATAATCTCAACCGGCTTCGGGCTTCTTGAGAGACTCAATGGTTTTGCACCCAATAAATTCTTGTACATTCTCCCATCCTTGTCGTTTCTCCTCTCCGGGCCATCCCTTCATTCACCTTAAGTCCCCACTTGACTCACTTGGCGGCTGTAGTTCCCTTCCTCCTATTGCTTGGGAATCAGCTCGGGTTGCTCAATGGGCATAGTAGGTTCGTCCATGTTCAACATCCGCCTCATTTCTTCCCTTTGTTCCGCTAACGTAGCCTGAATCATGGCTTGTACTCCATCCATGGTGATTGGCTCGGGTATATATTCTAATATAATAGGTATTTGTTGAATCACCGAGGGTTGATTCCTATTCCCATTTGTATTCCCAACTCTATTACGGGTTCTTGCCATTTTGATCTATACACCGAATAAGGTGAATCTAGATCTTAATTTAGGATTAAAGTTTTAAATCATCCTTATCACTCCGAAACATTTATATGCTAGTTCTAATATCGTATTCATATGTTTTAAATCCTAAACACATAAGGTTTCCAGATCCAGTCGACAACAGACCATAGATCCGATCAAACTATAGCATAAAGCATCACAAATCATTTAGCACGTAAAAGTAATTTAGGCATCATTCCTAAAATAATTTAGTGCTTGTGTTTATTTAGGTGTATTACCTAAATCTATTAGACACACTCCTCACAATCATTACTAAGCATTCTAAGTTTAAGTCTAGAAATAAATCCACATTCCTAGTTCACTTAAACTAATGCTCTGATACCAACTGTGACATCCCCATTTTCACGGCCAGAAAAGACCGATTTTGTTTATGCTTTGTAAAAATCAGAGTACTTCTTTTCATAAAAATGTTGCGGAACTTGTTCCCAGAAAAAAACATTATAAATACATTATCAAAACATTTCTGGAGAAACGTATTTTATTCATTTTAAAATGTTTGGGATGTCATCGTCAATACAGAAACATAAGCATAAACAGAACTTACATTCATTATCACTAGTGATCTACATCTCTTTAATCTCTCAGTGTAACGTGACTTCATATCAACACCTGTGATATAAATAAACTGAGCGGGTCAGGTTGAGAAACCTGGTGAGTACATAGGGTTTTCCACCAGCAATAATATAATTATTATGTTTAAACAATCAAATAATCAACCTAATTACCCATCCCTATTATCTTCTTTACTCTTAAGGATTTATCCTAAGAGTCATCTATCCTGCATTCGTTTAATCTGAAGTCCCTTGCTTCCGGGGTTATAGGACTGGCACTAAATTCATAGCTGCTAATGCTCGTTCGTAAAGCACTAATTCCATAGCTGCTACAGTTTATTCATCGGGTACTAAATCCATAGCTACCAGTGTTTATCTAATAGGTACTAAGTCCATAGCTACCAATTCCTAACACGTACTATGTCCATAGCTACCAGTGCTTGTCTAATAGTCACTAAGTCCATAACTGCCGATGTTATTTATTAGGCACTAAGTCTATAGCTTCCAATGTTTACTAACATCATCTTTTATCTCTCATCATTCATCTACCCGTGTCATACTCAACATATTCGTATATATAAAATACATATACAGTTTAAATCATTTAAAGCATGTATAAAAACGTTCATCCAACATAGAAAACAAGTATTCATATAATATGCACACATAGCATGTAGTTTATATAAAATACTTCATATCTATGTGTAAGATGAAAGGGATCATGCACTCACCTGAAAGGTGGTGACTCAGCACTCGGACAACGCTTCGATACTCTCAAAACAATTTTTCCTTCGATAAAACCTAGTATCAATACCACTAGGGTTTAGTCTAACGATAACCGCGACAAATTAATAGTCTGACTATTATTACTATTATATGAGCGTTAAACGATACTTATATAACTCATAATAATAGCCCAAATAATTATTTTAAGGACCTAATAATATTACTATAATTATTTGAAAGCTATATTAGAAATTGCGTAAGCGTAGCTCACTTACGGCGGATTTTAAAGAAAACCGGTCTTCGCTTGGAGCAATGTTTTGAAACCAAAAGACCCATTTCTCGGGACTTCGGGAGGCTCGAGGCTTTCCTCGGGTGCTAGGGGGTTTACCTAGGGTTTAGGAGGGGGGTTTGGAACTCTAGAGAAAGAAAGATCTTAGAGAGAGAATAAATTTTGGTGTGAAAAACTTGAAAAGGCTCGCACCCTATTTATAGGCCGGAGGACCTTGGATTACGCTGTGCGTACCGAGGGTACGCTGGACGTACGGCTCGGATAAGGCCACCACCTCGGATCCAGCTACCTTCGTACATTGGATGGATAAGGGCGAGGGTACGTGGGGCGTACTGACTTCGGACGCGAGGCGTATGCGAGGGCGACGTGGCAACCATAGGATGTAAGGCTAGATCAGCGATGGACGGACAAGATCGCGCCACGTCATCGGATTTGCAACACGTCTCTCAAATTCACCTTCCAACTTTAAAAATTTGTATCTTTCTCATAGGAGCTCCGTTTTCGACGTTCTTTATATCCACACGAAGGCGGGGAACGTACTCTACAACTTTCGTTTAGACTCCGTCGGCTAATTTTGAATTTATTTGAAAAGTTACATTATTAACAGGCCGGGACAGGATTGGTCCGTTAAATTCTCATAATTTCTTCATCCGACATCTGTTTTTGCCCATCTTTTTCTTGTTATGCTACACTTAAAGTGATCTTCGATTCTCGTTTAGGTCGTGTCGGCTAAAAACCGCTCGGTCTATTATTCAAATTTCGGTTGCACACTGTTAAGCCGAAACTTCGAAAAATTAGAACTTCCTCATACGAAGTCAGATTTGGGAATTCTTTTTTCACTCTCGGTTTAACGCATTCTACGACTTTCTTTTAGATCGCT
This sequence comes from Lactuca saligna, assembly GCF_052625555.1. NCBI lineage: Eukaryota > Viridiplantae > Streptophyta > Magnoliopsida > Asterales > Asteraceae > Lactuca > Lactuca saligna. Next base: position 146,215,383 of record NC_136417.1, read on the forward strand.
AAGGCTAAATCTCTCTCTATCGTAAATTCAATATTTACGTTTCCCGGTATCGTGCCGGTTGCGTCGCAAAACTTCGACGGGTGATAACTTCTTCGTTATAACTCGGATTTTGGCGGTCTTTATATGTACAAAAACCTTGTAAAATATAATACAACTTGGTTAAGATTATTCATTTTAAATAATATCTTGCCAAAAAGTCATTTTCGACATTTATTGCCTCTAATTTGACTAGCGCGGATCTACGGGCGTTACAATTGTCATCCTGGAAGAATGGATTCTTGTCAAATATAAGAGGGATGGAAATTCTTACATTATTGATATGAATATAAACATTCCCAAACAAGTCACTTGCCTCTTTTCAAATGTGTCAGAACAGAAGACAATGTTATGGCACCGACGACTCGGTCATGCTAATGCTAAAAATCTGAATCGCCTTGGGAAGAATGAGATGGTCCGTGGTTTACCTGTTAGAGATTTTATAACTTTTGAAAAGTGTGTGTCATGTGCACAAGGAAAACATCATAGAAAACCACACCTTCCAAAACAGGTTAACTCAATTAGTCAGGTGCTCCAATTGTTGCATATGGATTTATTTGGTCCAGTTAACGTCGTCAGCATCAATATAAATTTGTATTGTCTAGTTGTGATTGATGATTTCTATCATTTTACATGGTTGTTCTTCTTATCCAAAAAATCTGGGGTTGTTGATCTGATAATGAAATTCATTGTGTTGATTGAGAACCAAACCAACAACCGGGTGAAGGCGCTTCGCACTGACAATGGAAAATAATTCAAGAACTCTATTGTTGATCATTTTTGCACAGAAAAGAGGATCGTGCGTCAATACAACTCTGCTCACACACCTCAACAAAATTGTGACAACCCGAAATTTCCATTCTAAATAAACCATTTGAAGCCAATAGAAGTAGAACAGTTACAGGGAAAACTCAGACTTCGAGTATAAGTTTGGCAGTTTTCAGGATTTTACACTTAAGGAGATATTAGGAGAGTGGATGCACTAGGGTTTGTGCAACACTGTTATTCCAATACTCTAGGATATTAGAGTTCATTCCGAGAATAGAAATATTTTCTGACAAAAATCCTAGGACTATATATAGAAAACTGAACCAAATAGTTCATTAGTTGAGTTCCAATTAGAGAAAAGCCAAAATTCTCTCTCACGGATCTTCGGGTTTTTATCCCAAGTTGTGAGTACTTCGATCCAGTTATGTTATATAGCTTAGATTATGTTTAGAAACATCAATTACATATCAAAACAACTAGACTCGGGAGTTTACCGCCCAAGAACGTTCTTGGGGAGTAAACTCCATTTTAAGGTCCTAAAGGGTTCCAATGACCCTCAAAGCTTCAGAACTCGAACTAGAAGCCTTCATTTCATAGTTAGGACACCAAAATCATTAGGAAACAATGATGAAAGTGAGTTCATGGCCAAGGAGTTCTTGGGCCGTAAACTCCATGTTTATGTGCCCAAAATGCTTTGAAACACTTCCTAAGGCTTAGACTTAATTAAGGACAAGTAACCTAAAGTGTTTATAGCCTAGAAAACATAAGGAATCACAAGGAAAAAGGAGTTTATGGCCAAGACAAACTCTTGGGTCGTAAACACCTATAAAGGGGTCAAATGACACCCTAACTCCTTCCTTATGACTAGAACCCAACATAGATCATTACCTTGAAATGTTTCAGACTTGAAAACACTATAATCACCCTCCCAAGGGAGTTTATGGCCGTAAAATCCAAGGGAATATGGTCCCAAGGCCGTAAACTCCTTAAAGGAGTTAATATGGCACCCAAACACTTGATTTAGCCTTGAAACAATTCACCACTAGAGTTGTAGTAATTCTAAGCTTCAATTAGGGACCTTAAGGAGAGTTTACGGCCAGGAGTTTACTCCCCTGGGCCGTAAACTCCAAAGAATATGGTCATTAGACCTTAAACTCCCATTAGGGGTATTGCACTCCTTTGTTGCAACCCATTTGCCTCCTAGCACTTGACCAAAAGTGTTTTCCTCGCGTTTAAATGTTTATTCTTGCATAATTAGTGTTTTAATCACTAATTATTTATATACATATGTCTTCATATGTAATTAGGATCATTGTGTGTGTCTAAAGTCTTCACTTGACACCGAGCACTTGCCTGATCCTTCCTTACGATAACAATCCGTTCAAGTCCAGTCACTTACTGCAGGTGAGTTCATACCCCTTAACTAATGTTTTAAACTATTTTTAAATGTTTTATGGGGGGGGGGGTACAAGTAGAATCATGCTAGTTATTATATCAATCACATGTGATTAATAAGTAGAATTATGCTAGTTATTACATCAATCACATGTGATTAATATACAACATTCAAATGATTTGGCTACTCATTAGCCGTTTTACCAAACCGTTACTTCAAATGATTTTTATAAACATTTTATATGTTTTAAACTCCTTATTACATTGTACAGTTTACTCTGTATATTATATTTCAAACTTATTTACAATTGTGTTCAAACAAATGTTCTTTATACTAAACTGTTTTATCAAACCCATGCCTTCAAATTGTTTTATAGATTGACATCAAGTCGATCTTTTCTTAAGATAATAATTATGTTTCAAATGTTTTTACAAAACTTGTTTATGCTTTTATATTATAAATTGCATGCCTCTACATGTATATTTATATAATAAATGTTTAAAAGACTTAGGAAGGCTATCCACCTTATTTCCTTTTCGCGCTTGAGATGTGGTCTGGTGGGATATCGGGTATTCGTCCGAAAGTCGTTTAAATATTAGTTATATATCATGTGTACATATATAGTCATAAAAGTTCCTTCGAGTTCATCCCATGCCCTTGGGTAGCAAGGGTATACATCCATGTTCATACTTACCAGTTAGATTACTAGTAAACTACCGTATGGGTAATTTAGGAAGATACTAGAACTATTACTAGAATGCGATATCATACTATAACTCAGTTCATTCATGAGTCAATACTTACTACTAGAAGAACATATACAACTATACTAGGAAGAGAACATATACAACTATACTGGATTGACTATCCTACACCTTGCTGCTAGCTACAGCCGGACCGGTAGGTCTGCGGGTGCCAAACGTCTTATTTTCGACTATACGTTGTCGTTGTTACCAGTCTATAGTATGGTGCAATTTATCACATGATACGTTAATATAAATCCGGTTTAAGGTAGTTAGTACAACAGTAGTTCTTATAGCGCTACGTTTTAGTACTACATTAATTTTCCCTGTACATATATTTAGTGATCTTTCCACTTAACCTATAAATGTAAAAACTATATTTTGTTAATAATAGTTACACTTGGGAAAATTACACACTTTTACATGACACGAACATTGAGAACAGTTAGGTCTTGGTAGAAGACACCCTTATATAATATTAGGAATCATAGGGATTTCTAGAGTTTTTCAAACGTTTACAGTTGTTTTACAAACATTTTCATACTTACAGTTCATATATATTTTCAATACTTACAATTCATTTACTTACAAATTCCTACATACAAATTAAGACACTAAATACTTATGATCTCACCAGCTTTAAAGCTGATACTCACTTTCAAAATTACTTGTATCTTCAGGTCATCATAGACAGGTACCGATGCAAGGAGAAAGGAAGATGGAGCTTGTTCAAGACTCATCTTTCATTTTGATTTATGATTTAGTGTTTATCAAAATTTGACAGAACACATTTGTATAATAATTATATTATTAATGCAATGGATGATGTTGTTGCTTGTTTACTACTTTACATTGTTGTGATATTATACATGACGTCCTCCGCCCCAAAACGTTTCCGCCGTTCTTGGTTTTGGGGTGTGACAAAAATGGTGTTGCTGAAAGGAGAAATAGGACTTTAAAAGACGCTGCATGGACGATGTTGTGTGACTCCAAGTTACCCGTCTTCTTTTGGGCTGAGGAGATTAACACTGCTTGCTACGTTCATCATCGTGTGTTAATCAACAAAGCTTAGATGAAGACACCGTATGAGATTCTATATGGTCACAAGCCTTCAGTCAGTCATTTTCGCGTATTTGGCTGCCCTTGCACGCTTCTTCACCTGGAGTCCAACCCAAAGTTTAATGCCAAAGCCGATGATTGTTATTTTGTAGGGTATGCTGGACGCACCGCATATAGGGTCTACAACAAGAAGACGAAGCAAATTGTGGAATCCTATGATGTGCGTTGGTTGGAGGAAAATGAAACGGATGCTTGAGCGGGTCCGGATTGGTTATTTGATTACACATCTCTCTTTAAGTCCATAAATGTGTATTCAGATAGTTCATCTGGATCTTCCTCTAGTTCAAAGATTGTGTATGAAGAAGAAGACAAAGAAGTTGTGTACAGAACTCCAACGGTATCCTCTTCACCATCTAAGGGGGAGTCATCTGCTGCACCTGAGGGGGAGTCATCTCTTCCACTTGATAGTCCAAAATCTCCAATTCAAAATGATACTCCTGATGTTGATGCTACACCTCTTACTCATGTTAAAAGAGATTTCATTTCTAGAGATGCTTCCGCTGTCACTCCAACTTTTATGGAATTACTCTTTCCTGAAGAAATTGGTAATGATTTTTTTAGTAGGTTCATCTAATGTTGAACAATCAGCAAATGATGGAGTTCTCAGCATTCTCAATCTTCCCGTTTCACCCAATGATATCAGCCACGAGATACCCTCAAGAATTCAACACGATCATCCGATCGAAAATGTCATTGGTCAGCTGGGCGATGGAGTTAAAACTAGAAGTCAGAGTGGAGATGTTATTGCATGTCTCTATTCTTGCTTTGTCTATCAAATAGAGCCTAAGAACATTGAAATGGCATTGAATGATCCCAGTTGGGTAGATGCTATGCATGAAGAGCTGAATCAGTTTGAAAAGCTCGGAGTTTGGACATTGGTTGAGTTACCAAAGGGCAAAAAGTCTCTTAACACATGTTGGGTCTATCGAAACAAGCAGGATGATTTAGGGGTTATAGTGCGTAATAAAGCTAGATTGGTAGTTCATGGGTTTAGACAAATCGAGGGTCTTGACTACACTGAGGTTTATGCTCCAGTAGCTCGCTTGGAGGCTATTTGTATCTTCCTTGCATATGCTTCCTACATGAACTTCACGGTTTACCAAATGGATGTCAAAATAGCCTTCTTGTATGGCAAGGTGAAGGAAGAAATCTATGTTGATCAGCCCTCTGGGTTCATTAACTCGAAGTTTCCTAACCTTGTCTACAAGTTGGACAAGGCACTGTATGGGTTGCATCAAGCTCCTCGAGCGTGGTATACGAATCTCACAAAGCATTTGCTCGAGCATGGATACTCTCGTGGCACTATCGATCAAACTTATTTCATCAAGCATGTTGGTAATGATCAAATTCTAGTCCAGATCAACGTTGACGACATTATCTTCGGGTCTACTAGTCCACGACTATGCAAAGAGTTTGAAGGCGTTATGAAAAAGCGGTTTGAGATGAGGTCGTTGGGAGAAATGACCATGTTTTTGGGGCTTTAGGTCAAACAAAATTCAACCGGAATCTTGATCCATCAAGCTAAGTATGTGGAGGATATTCTTGAGAAGTTCGGGTTTCAAGACACAAAACCTGCTTCAACGCCGACGACCGAAATCTACATCAGGAGGGTGTCAATACCTTGGAGACAGGCTAGTGTTGTGGCAGTGCAAGAAGCAACATACCATCTCAACCTCAACAACAAAAGTGGAATACGTTGCTGCATCTGCTTGTTTCTCTCAAGTTATCTAGATCCAACATCAATTATTTGATTACGGTTTGAATTACTTAGAAACCTCTATTTACTGTGATAATGAGGCCGCGATTCAAATTTGCTAAAAATCCTGTCCAACATTCCAAAACCAAGCACATTGATATCAAACTTCATTTTATCAGAGATTGTTATGAGCGTTCGCTCATCCGGCTAGAACAGGTTCCCACTGTTAATAATGCGGCGGATCTGTTTACAAAGCCTTTTAACAAAGCTTGATTCGGTGTGCTTGTGGGATTTTTGAAAATGATTCGTTTTGAGGATTAAATTTTTATTTTTATTTTTTTAATTCTTATATTTTGTTTTATTTTTGGTTAGATTAGTTTAAATTTTTGCATTTTAGTGATTTCATTCTCACCCATGCACAAATTTAGGGGGAGAAATAAACAAAAACAAAAAAAATTTGAAAATTTTAAAAATTCCAAAAACATTAAAAAACCAAAAAATCAAAAATATGTTGCTAATAGTTTTTCTTGTAGGTGATGTGTTGGTAGGTGATATTATCAAGTGATAACAGGCAACCTAAATCTGCGTAAATGTAACAACCCAAGTACAAAATCAAGAAGTTGAAGGGTGCTATATGAAAATAAAGGAAGGGACTCGGCGAGTAGGTCTCGTGACTCGCCGAGTCGAAGCAGGTACCGGGCACATGATTAGGTGGCTTGACTTGTCGAGTCATCGGTTGGACTCGACGAGTCAATGTTGGATGAGGAAAAGCCCTAATCTTCGGGTTTGCACCCTATTTAAAGGACTTAATGTCCTCCCCTCAGCCCCCTTAGCCCTCTTTGAGATCCAGAAACCCTAAATCGTTTGTGAGAAGTCTTGGAAGCAAATTGGGGTGATTTGTGAAGAGATCTTGAAGATCAAGAAGCTTGGATCAAGGAGACTTGGGGAAATTCGGATTATTCTTCAGTGGGAGCATATATTGGAGGTAATAATCTGTTGCTTGGGCTTTTTTGTATCTAGATCTATTATCATTTGAGATTTGGGGTATTTTTGGTATGTTTGAGAGCTATTTCGAGTTAGAGGCTTAGATCCGAGGTTGCTACTTCAGATCTAGGCTTGTGATGGTCCAAAATGTGACGAAGCTTCTATCTAAGAGTTATTCGTTAAGCCCCTTTGTCTTAACCCAAGTCCTAGTGTGTTTTGGGCCTGTATCTCCTTGGTTTCATGTAAAGTTTGCAACTTTATATGAGGGTTAGACCATAGAAGAGTGGATCTATGGATTGGAGCCCCTGCATGGCTCGGAAAGCCCGTGTATGGGTTAAGAACTGGAGACACTCAGCGAGTCACATGGGTGTACTCGACGAGTTGTATGAACATAAGCATGGACTCGGAGAGTTGGAAGAACAACTCGGCGAGTCAGTTAAAGATTTCCTTGGACTCGGTGATTCTGTCCTTGGACTCAGCGATTCTGGTCGTAGAACCCAACCTTTTGTGGTTAAAGCTTTAGATTAGTGAGTCGGTTGGCGACTCAGTGAGTTGGACATGATGGAATTCCGAGATCGTTGGACTCAACAAGTCTTGGGGCGACTCGGCGAGTTGAGTCGTGTTATGGGAGTTTCTGAGTATAGGGACTCGACGAGTCGACGGTTGACTCGGCGAGTAGAATCAACCAGGAAGGTTGACTTTGACTAAGGACCTTAACTTTGACTAAGAGTTGACCAGTTTGACCTCCAAGGGTATTTTGGTAATTTTGGTATTTATGGAATTGGTTCTTTGGTAGTGTTCTGTGGTGAAGTTCGTGTCGGTGGTCGGAGCAGCTCGATATATCTTCAGTCGGTAATTGCAGGTAAGTTATCCTCACTATATCAATAGGGTCTAAGGCACCAAGGCCGACCCTTTTAGTTGTTATCATGGTTACAGTATGCTACATGTGGTTATGATATGTTAGATCGGTATCCGGATAAACAGTATGTTGTCATGCTCTTATGATCCGTTAGGATTGGTATGTTAGTGACCTGGTTAAGTTGGTGTTTTGGTTACGAGAGATTACTATGATCAATGATCTGTGAGATAGTTATATCTGATATCTGTACGTGTATTGTTTGATGTGCTTATTGATCTATTTAGATCGGCATCCTGGTAATTAGGACAGTATTATTTTTGTGATGTGGTTTAGGTCGGTATCCTGGTATATAGGATGATGCTATGTTAGTGGCCGGTTAGGTCGGTATCCTGGTTAGGATGTTGCTATGCTTTATGATCTGCTAGATCGATTTGTTTGTCTATGGACTGTTATGTGATTACATGTTATATGTCCACATGGTTATTTGCTTGATGTTTGGGTTGAGGCAGTCCTGCTTTGTGCTAAAGGCCAACATACCCTACGAGCGGTTCGGATAGATTGTAGGCCCGTATGGTGGTCCAGTCATACCGAAGACTTGGGATAGATCTAGGTGGATTGAAGGCCCGGTGCGGCATACCAATCACATTGTAGACTCGATGTACATGGCTAGACTCAAAGGGTGGAGTAGGTGGGGTGAAGGCCCGGTGCAGGCAGATCAGTCACACAGTAGACTCGATGTGCATGGTTGTTCTATTTGCGATATGTTATGAGTATGTTTATGTGTGGTTGGTATTTTGGGGGTAACTCACTAAGCTTTCGAGCTTACAGTTCAGTGTTTTGTTTCAGGTACTTCAGGAGATCGTGGCAAGACGAAGGCGTGATCGTACCGCTCCTCATGTTTTATGATTTACGTGACATGGTTCTAGGGAAATACTCTGATGTTTATACTATTTTGAAAACAAATGTATGAACTTAGAGGTTTTTGAATGAATTAAAATGTTTTAATTTGGCTCGAATTTTATGGGTGTTACAGTAAAGTACCAAAATTAAATTGTTTACGCTATGTGTTCGATGCGTTGGTAGGCATGAAAGATTCTAAATGGACTTGACTAAGAAGAGTTGAACTTAAGGAATTCAAGGTCTTGACAAATCTTGAACTAGTTAGATCCGTTTAGCTTGACAATACGACGCTCGGATAGGTTGAGCAAGGAGATATACATGGGAATCTATTGGTCACATTAAAAGAACCCGTATCTAGAACTATGGATTAACTTTTCCTCGATGTGTGGATTATGTACTTAATTCCGGTATTGATGGGGTGACTGGGGAATTCCGATAAATTAGGTCTGTAGAAGATTATTTTCTTTGTTTTTGTATGTTAGTCATATGTTGCCTCTTCTGCGTGATAGAGAGATCCAACCTAGACTGTAACATATGCAACTCTTTCACCCTGCATCTTCTATCTATGCAATTATTTCTATCTGTTAGCCATATATTGTCTCCTTTGCGTGACTTACAATCCGACCTGGTACACAATATATGCATTATTCTTCTTCTTAATCCCTCTGAAACTTTAGTTAGTCATATGTTTCACTCTCTGAGTGATTGGAAGAGATCCGACCTGGGTGTATAGCATATGGATTCTAAATCTATCTTCTCTCTTAATAATTGTCTGCTCACCCGATGTAAGGAGTATTCTGGAAATCCTTGATTACTGGAGCATATCAGGAAGCGGGAAACATGTTCTAGTACAATTAAAATTGAACATTTACAGATTATCTGTAGATCTTACTGCTCAATTTAGGTGGACAACAATATCCCTGGTCGTCGTCAGCTAAATGGTCTTTAGGAAATTTATCTAAGAATATAGAATCAAAAGTGTCTTGTCTTTATTAGCCTGTCCAGATTTTATCACAATTTTTCGTGTTTAAGTGGATCAAAATACCGGCGATCGATCAGACATGGACACATTAAGGTAGAGGTATCGACAAGTGGATTAGGACTGTCTAACAACTTTGATCCCAGTGTCACAAAATTACTTTAAGCATTTGTTAAGATAAATTCAGTCTTATTTTATATATTAATTTTATTTTTATTTTATTTTTAAAATTGTCGAAGTTTTAAAATTTTAAATTTTCGAAATTATTTTATTTTTTTTAGTTTATTTTAATTTTAATTTTAATTTTTAAATCCTCAAAAATTTTATTTTTGAAAAATATTCGGGATTTGGACTGTGCCTTACACTGTGTGGACAACAGGTAAATTTCGAACAGGGTATAAAAGGTGGGCTTACAGTCGGAAACCCTTTTCACTATTCACTTCTCTATTTCCGGCTGTAAACCCTCGCTCCTCTCTCTCATCTTCGAAAAAAATTTCTTTGTTTTTTTTGAAATTGCTCGGTTAATTTCAAAGGTGTGGCAAAATCGACCGTGCGAATGTATTTTGTTCATCAAATCGACGGATTTTGGAGCATTAATTGAAGGAAGAAGGTTTTTCGGAGTTTACGGTCGAAGCTTACAGCCAAGGAGTTTACGTCCGTAAACTCCGTTTGTGGCCACAAGCTTACTGACATGGGTTTATGGTCGTAAATCCTTAATTGACCATAAGCTCTAACTTGGACAGTTTTTTTTGGGCTAAATTTAAATCAATTAAATAAAAGATTGAAACATTATTTGCTCAAATATATTTGTTTTCTTACTTGGCCTGTTTTAGTGCAGATCAAATGGCAAGCTTAAAATTCGCAAACATGCACAACTTGGCGATTGTACTGGAAGATTCTCCTGCAGTTCATGGAGAGTTCAAATCAATGATCCACAGGCTGAGAGATTGTTGTTTAGCATCTGCTATCACTGTCAATCCTATGGTTTATCAGAATATTATAAAAGAGTTCTGGTAGACGGCTAAAATGAAAAGAGATGATGATGGAGCAGTCACCATTGATGCAGTGGTAAAAGGATGCAAGATTGTGATTACTGAACGATTTAGTAGAGAAGCATTGCTAATTGATGACCAACCTGACTTTCCGACTGAAATTGGGATTGAGGATGCCCGGGAGGTGCTTAAAAAGATGGGTTACGAAGGCACTTTTTCCTCCCACGGTGAAAAAGCTTCTGCCACCATATTGGAGATTTCTGTCTCATGTCTTTGTGAGCTGCATTTCTGGCAGGAGATCTGGCGCTGGTAAGATCTCTCTAAGGAACACTGGAGCGATTAGTTCTCTGGCTGCAAGGATAAATTTTAACTTTTCAAGGTTCATTCTGGACGAGTTTGTGGTGAATATAAATGCTACAACCAGGGATACTTTCTTGATGTATCCTAGGTTCATCCAATTGTTTATCAATACTCAATTTCCAAAGATGGTCAAGGAGGGAGATACTCTTGACATGAAGTCCTTAGGTCCTCACACTGTTGGGCTTATTAAACAAAATCGCAAGGGTAAGGTCATTTTCCAAGTATTGCATCCACTGGTGAAGGTTGGCAAATTTGATGAACTGAATGAAAGCTATGAGTCTCATGGATCATCTGATAAAGTATCCTCTGAGCCTACTTCTTTAGAGAGGGTAATTTCTGAAGATGTTATCATCATATTAGAACAAGAAGAAAGAGAAGAAAAATTTGGTCCAGAGGCTTTTGTTGCAGAGGAACATGATCTGACATCAGTTCCTATTCAGAGTGATTATGATGAAGGGTCTTCGAAGAATATGTCCGAGACCGACTTGTATAAAGACCTTGATCTTACGGGATTTGACAAGGATGAAATCCCATTTAACTTTAGAAGCAATGAAGATTTCCTAACTAATGAAAATCTCAACTCGTTGCTTGACAATATCGATGATGTTGCTCACCAAGCAACGAAGATATGGCATTCTAATGATGTTCTCGAATCTACTACACCTACCACCAAGCAAATGGCTGAAACAACAACTTCTATGGACATAGTGTTAGGGATTCCTCCCCTTGATATTGTTGCTCCTACAACAGAGCCACTTTCAAGTGATCATGCAACAACCCTGACCTCTCAACCTCCTATAAAAAGAAGAAGACGTGACCCGAGACAGGGAACTCTTGTTTCTGATTTGCTTCAAGGCTTCACAAGTAATCTAATTACTACTTCTCCCATTGTCTCAACTGAACCTATTACTGAAGGTCTTACTACTACATTTGAATTTGGTTGCTCTTCAGCTCCAGCAGGATTTTCTCCTCCTAGGCCAGATCATGACGCAGCCTCTGTAAGGCTCGCTATGCATTTCGCTCAGGATCAAAGTTCAGTGTCTTCTCCTCGAGCCAAAGGAATTTCATTCAGAGAAGGTCACTCAGGAGAAAATAATCCTTCAATCAATGAGCTTCAGAAGAAGATTAATGTCCTGAATCAGAAGAACATTGAACTTGACATTCAAGTTGCTGATTTGTTGAATGAGAATGCTAAGTTGAAGTCTCAAGTATCTGATCTTCAGGAGGATCGAACTTTAAAGACTAAACAAATTTCTGATCTTCAGCTCATTTTGATCTTCTCACCTCCAGTTATTTTGATTTAAAGAAAAAGCTAGAAGAAGAATTTGGAGACAAATTCAAGACATCTGCGGATGAGTCCAGTATCTGATGGGTTTTATGCATAAGAACAATTGTTAATGTGCTCATTCAAACCCTAATTCTTGGATCTAGGTTTCTCTATTGTACATGCAATGAATCCAAGACTTGCAAACCCTAATCTAGCATACATAATTTCGAAATTAGCAAATAACATCAGATATAGATGTTTACCTCTTCGAATATTGGCTTGAATCTTCTTCTTTTGAGCTTAGAGTCACAATTGTAACTCCTCTAATGAATCACAAACACCACAAGCAAGAAAGAAACTTTTGGAGAGGAGGGAGGATGCTAATTTTCGGCCCTAGGGTTTCTCTCAGAAGCAAGTAGTCGAAAATTGAAGCCTTGGGGTCTTATTTATAGTATAGGCTTCTAGGGTTTCAGTCTAAACCCTAATGGATAACTTAGCCACCAAGTAGCCCAAGGAGGCATCTGGAATAAGGCCCTTTGATGAAAATATGATGATCCTTCATCATAATTTCGTTCCCCCTTAGTCCATTAGGTTTCCTAGTCCAAAAAATTAACTATCACACATTTGATAGTTTATGCCCCTTTATTTAATTAATCTCTTTTAGTCACCAAATTAATTCCTAATTAATTTATGACTAATACTAATTAAATAAATATGATTTCTCCTTTAATATATTATTCTTATAATATATTAATACACCATAATATCCTCTCTCTCTCTCTCTCTCTCCTTAAATTACCTTAACAAGTTGCTTTGGTGAAGGCAACCCAAAAGGACCATGCACAACCGGGTCAAGTACATACCAAATATAGTTACGGACTTAGACATTAATCCAATAGTCTCCTACTTAGATAATTCTAATAACTATATCTCATATATGACTCCAGGATCCAATCAACAATCGTAGCGCTTATACGCCTCTGTCAACTCTGATAAAAAATAGTCGTTCAGATAAGGGATCGTACAATCCTCTATTCTGGATATCATGCTCACAATACTTATTGTCCAGAATTTGTTCATCGATCTCTGACTTGTTCAACATAGAATTTAGTTGAACACATCAACGTCACTCTGACCGGTCCCGACACATAAGTCAAACCAAATCATCGAGTGGCCAGATATCACTTTTACCCTCTTAGGATAAAAGGAACAGAAAAACTTCGACTTATATGCTTTTTTCATTCACTAGTTAAGTCACACACAATAATGCATTTTATAACATCAAGTTACTGATGCGTTTTCACATTATCAATGTATAATCAACCAGCAAATAATAACCATATCTCTAGGTTTAAAGATTATATTATATTATCATCTTGCGATCACTTGTAAGTAGTGATACCAGCAATCGCGGGTTTATCCCAATGCTCAAATCATACTCATAAGCACTCATGAACTTTGTAGCAAACCTTTTCTATCTCCAAAACCTTTTATACAATCCACAAACAAATTCATGACAGTCTTCATTCATATCTACTTCCAAAATATGAACGACTGTGGACTGTTTGAATAATCTTATTATTTAGGAAGCCAAAACATGCAAAATTGAAACAATAGATAAATAACTAACACAAGACAGTAGCTTTACTCATAAATAACACAACGAGGAGTCCCTCTTCTACCCGATGTCTTATAAAGTGGTATTTTTTGTCGATGTGTCAAGATCTATCATGATCTCTTGGTTCCTTGGTTAAGGAAACCGCTCGTTCCTTATCAAAGAAAATTTCTATTGGCTCCTTTATGGATGGTATAACTCCAAGTTCTCCAATGAAGTTCTTCAACCATATAGCCTCCTTTGACGCTTCGCTCGCGCACAATGTACTCTGATTCACACGTTGAATCAGCTACGGTCTCCTACTTGGAACTTTTCCAAGTCACTGCTCCTCCATTTCGGGTAAAGACCCTGATCGACTGCGATCGATAATTATCCTGATCCGTGTGAAAACTAGCGTTACTATACCCTCGTACCCTTAAGTCGTCACTCCCACCGAGGACTAGAAACCATTTCTTGGTTCTTCGTAGGTACTTAAGAATATTCTTAACTACAATCCAATGAGCTCTACCAGGATTCCCTTGATATCTGCTGACCATGCTCAAAGCGAAGGCCACATCAGGGTGAGTACAAGTGATAGCGTACATGATAGAGCCGACTGCAGAAGCGTAAGGTACTCGACTCATATCAGCTATCTCTGCCTCTATACTCGGGCTCTGAGTCTTACTCAGCTTGGTATTGCTTTGGATTGGCAACTCCCCTTTCTTTGAATTTTCCATACTAAAACGTTTTAGTACCTTATCCAAGTATGTATCATGACTGAGTCTTATCAGTCTCTTTTCCCTATTTCTTACTATCCTTATCCCCATAATATAAGCAGCCTCTCCGAGGTCCTTCATAGCGAAGCACTTCCCAAGCCAGGTTTTGACCTCCTGCAATGTTGGGACGTCGTTTCCTATGAGTAGTATGTCCTCGACATACAATACGAGGAAGCTTACTATACTCCTACTGGATTTGACATATACGCATGACTCATCGTCGCTTCATAGAAAACCAAACTCTTTGACGTTCTCATCAAAACAAAGATTCCACCTGCGAGACGCTTGTTTTAATCCATAAATGGATTTCTCAAGTTTTCACACTCTATTTGGATGCTTCGCATCGACAAAACCCTCTGTCTAATTCATGTACACATCCTCAGCCAACATCCCATTAAGGAAAGCAGTTTTCACGTCTATCTGCCAGATTTCATAATCATGAAACGCAGCTATTGAAAGCATTACCCTAATAGACTTTATTTTAGCAACTGGCGAGAAGTTCTCATCATAGTCAACTCCAAGTGTTTGATTAAAGCCCTTCGTAATCAATCATGCTTTATAAGTGTGCACTTTCCCATCCATGTTCGTCTTCTTCTTGAAGATCCACTTGCACCCGACTGTCTTAGGGCCTGGTACATTATCAACTAAATTCCATACTTGGTTGTCGTAGATGGATTGAATCTTGTGTCTATCGCCTCTTTCCATTTAGTAGACTTCGGTCCTACCATGGCTTCCTTGTAGCTGCTAGGTTCGTCCAAATTTATCATTGTTTCATCACTAATTAACGTATCCCCTTCAGTAGTAATATGAAAACCGTAAAACTGGGGTTGAAAACTAACCCTACTAGAACGTCTAAGAGGTAAGGACTCGTCAATGGGCTCAACAGGAGTTTCCTCCTCGGGTTCAGTGCCAGTTTTAGAGGTTCCTTCATCGCTTTGCTCTTGAATCTCTTCAAGATCGATTCGCCTCCCACTGTCCTCCTGGCTTATCAATTCCCTTTCTCAGAAAACTCCTCTTCTAGCAACGAAGACAACATTGTCACTCGGTCTATAGAAAAGATATCCAAAAGACTTTTGTGGATAGCCGATGAAATAAAACTTCTCACTACTAGGTCCGAGCTTGTCGTGAGTCTCTCGTCTTACGAAAGCCTCGCAACCCCAAACCTTGATGTATGCCAACGAGGGAGTTTTCCCTGTCCACATCTCATGAGGTGTTTTGGCAACCTTCTTGGTGGGAACTAAGTTAAGGATATGGGTGGAAGTCTCTAAGGCATACCCCCATAAAGCTATTGGTAACGAAGCGCGACTCATCATAGAACGAACCATGTCCAACAAGGTCCAATTACATCTCTCAGCCACACCATTCAATTGTGTTGTTCTCGGAGGCATCAATTGCGAAACAATTCCGCATTCTTTTAGATAGTCGTGAAACTCAAGACTTAGGTACTCTCCCCCTCGGTCTGACTGAAGCATCTTGATTTTCCTGCCCAGCTGATTCTCGACTTCATTCTTAAACTCTTTGAACTTTTCAAAGGTTTCTGACTTTTTCTTGATTAAGTAGATATATCCATATCTACTATAATCATCCGTAAAAGTCACGTAGAAGCGGCAAGCATCCCTTGTGGTGGATCTAAAGGGCCCACATACATCGGTGTGTATGAGATCCAATAGACCATAACCCCTATCACAAGAACCAGTGAAGGGTGACTTGGTCATCTTCCTAAGGAAACAAGATTCACACACATCATCGTCCCTAAGGTCGAATAACTCTAACACTCCATCCTTTTGGAGTTGGGATATGTGTATCTTGTTGACATGGCCAAGGCGACAATGCCACAAGCATGCTTTATCTAGACTAGTAGATGAATCAATATTTAACACATCATTTCCTAAATTATCAACAACCATCACAGATTCATAAATCCCATTACAAGGTAATGCATTGAAATAAAAGACACTATTCAAATAAACATTAATAGAACCATTACTATTATCAAATGAGTATCTGAAACCTTATCTAAACAATCCATGAAATGAAATGATGTTTCTTGCCATATTTGGAGAATAGCAACAATTTTTTAAGTATAATCCTAACCCATTACTCAACACTAAAGAATAAACTCCGACTCTGGGCACAGGTGACGATCTTCTGTTTCCCATAATCAAGTTCATATTTCCATGGTACACTTCCCTACTTCTTCTTAGGCCCTGCAAATCAGAAAAAAATGTGGAAACCACACCCTGTATCAAGAACCCATGAAGTAGTAAATGATGAGTTGTTAGATTTAATAGTATACATACCTACAAAGGTGGGATTTATCTTCCCATCCTTTATGTATTGCAGATACTTGGTACAGCTTCGTTTCCAGTGACCCTTCTCATGGCAGTAGTAGCACTCTGCTTCTTTAGGGTCAGAATAGGGTTTGACTGAACCAACTTTGGTTCCACTAAAGGAGGAACCATCATGGGGCTTACCCTTGTGGTGGCTCTTACTTGGAGCCTTCCTCTTCTTACCCTTTCCTTGACCAATTGCCAACATAGGAGCAGCCACCGTAGAGGATGTTGCAACAAATTTGTCCTTAAGATTGCTTTCAGTAGTCCTTAGGAGCCCTTGGAGTTTTCTCAAGGTGACCTCTTCTTTGTTCATATGGTAGGTCATCCTAAATTGGTTGTAGCATGAGGGTAAGGAGTGAAGAATTATGTTGATGGCCAAATCCTCCCCAAAGTTAGCATTTAAGTTGCAAAGACAATCAACATACCTCTACATTTTCTACAAATGCGAGGTTAAGGACTCTCCACTCCCCATCTTAGCGGTGATCATGTTGGTGATGATCTCATAGCGCTCTTGCCTTGCACTTTGGTGGTACCTCTCCAGCAAATCTTGATGCATTTCATATGGATACATGTCCTCATAGGACTTTTGGAGTTCAAGATTCATGGTGGTCAGCATAATGCAATGAGATTTCGTTGCATCACGCTCGTGGGCCTCAAAGACGGCCATTTCTTCGGGAGTAGCGACTTCTGGATTGATATTTTCAAGCTTCTCATCGAGGGCATATTCTTTGTCCTTGTAACGAGCAATCATGCGAATGTATCTCATCCATTCATTGACATTTGATCCATCAAACATCACCTTTTGACATAGGCTCATTAACGAGAATGAACCAGGAGCATTGTTGTTTGCATTTGTGGTAGACATCTGAAAATAGAAAGGAATAAAGTTTGATTAGAAATGAATCCCCAATTGAACACCCAAATGAGAAATTAGGGCTAGGATCCAACAACATTATTTACAACTTAGAAAGGGATGTCGTACTCTAAAAGTAAATATTTTGAAGATAAGTGAATGACGATTCACTAATTCTCACCATGAAAAACGAAAAAGAGATTAAGTTTTAAATGTATTTGAAAACTCCTATATCTTTGATTTCAATGGCATGCTTAAATCTTGATATGCACTTCAAATTTGCGACTAGGATGCCGAGGATCGCAAAAAAGTTATGAATAACCATGCGAATCAACATGGTGCACTCAATGTCTCTATCACCTAATCAATGTGCCGGTTAGCCACACACGCTCCATTGATCTATGACAAGCATATAGCCACCCTTTGCGACCAATGTCAATCCCAAATTAGTGTGTCGGTTAACCACACACACTCCACTAACGTTTGACAATGGTACAAAGTGTAATTCCATGGAATAGCATCATTTTCACATTTTACCCTAAAGTAACTAGGATTGGGAATTTGTAAAACATGTTAGTTACTTTGTAATATTCATTATACTTATAATGAGGTATTAAGTGCCCTATCCTATACGTTCGACTAACGACCCTCCACAAGTCAAGCAAGCGGTGGGTGTGAGTGTACACCCTATAAGCGCCATTTTATAGGTAGCAACCTTATACTCACCTTATAGACTGGCTTCGTGAATGAGGCCTACTAGCGATAAGACTAGCTTTATTCTTATATATATATATATATATATATATTAATCTTATAATAGATAAAGTATAAGGTTGATTTTTAAACTTGTAAAAATCTAAGGGTTGAAATTTAAAACTTTTTCAATAATTAAACTTTTAATCAAAGAATTTAAATTTCAAAACTTGAGGGCAAGTTTCGAACTTTTCAAAACACAAGGGATCAAATAATAAATAATATAAATCAAACAATTAATTTAGTGATTATCTATATTTGACCTAATTCAATTTCTTTCAAGATAAGTTACCCAATTAATTCAAATAATCAATTTTAATCATATAAGGAATTTATTCTCTAATCAATTGATAATTATCTTGTGTTATGGTATAGGCTGCTAGGGTTTCAGTCTAAACCCTAATGGACAACTTAGCCACCAAGCAGCCCAAGGAACTTTCTGAAATAAGGCCCTTGGACGAAAACATGATGATCCTTCATCATAATTTCGTTCCCCCTTAGTCCATTAGGTTTCCTAGTCCAAAAATCAACTATCACACATTCGATAGTTTACGCCCCTTTATTTAATTAATCTCTTTTAGTCACCAAATTAATTTATGACTAATACTAATTAAATAAATATGATTTCTCCTTTAATATATTATTCTTATAATATATTAATAAACCAAAATATCCTCTCTCTCTCTCTCTCTCTCTTTCCTTAATTTACCTTGTCAAGTTGCTTTGGTGAAGACAACCCAAAAGGACCATGCACAATCGGGTCAGGTACATACCAATATAGTTACGGACTTAGACACTAATCCAACAGGATCAACCTACATGTTCAAGCTCGCCCCATTGCCACATCATCTATTCAGACTTCTCGAGTTGTGGATCGTTTTGAGGTGGAGCCTGTTCAACCTCCTAATGTCGTGGCTCGTAAACGTGCTAGACTAGCTGAATCTGCTGAGAAGGGATAACTCTTGTTTAAGAGGAGTTCAGACCAAAATGCTCCTAGGGATCAAACAAAAATCACTTTCACTGATCTTGAAGAAAAGCGTTTTAGAGATATGTACGGTGATAGGTCCGAAATTGTCTCTTGGGGATTTCATGACACGTTAAATATGTGGATTATAAGACGAAAGAGTGGCAACACATAACTCTACAAAGTTTGTCATGACTCCCATTCATGGACCAGGGTTGATCTCTCAGAATTATATCAAGCTCGTTTTTCTAATCCCTCTCAAGATTCAACGGCAACTCAATTTAAGCTCTTCTTGGAAGACCAGGTGAAGAAAGGCTTTCCGGAAATGAATATTGTAGAGTCGATTATCAAGCAATATCCTAGTGTGATTGATCCCAAGACTGGTCATGCACTTCAAGTTGTGATGTGGCCTGCTACCATTTAGGTTAAGCAAATCCCGGTGCTTCAAAACTATCCAGATGGATCTTTAAGCTCCATGTTGGATGTTTGACGAAACTATAGCCTCCACTGTCATTAAGCTTAAAGATGGGTGCATTCGTCTATATGACCGGAGAGATCTGTTCCAATTTGGGAAATAGGATATCCATCAACTGAGTCTTCATCAGATTAAAGTTGTCGAGGAAATTTTTGAGCAAGCTGCCAAAGAGTATACATCTATGGTTGTTGATATTATCAACAAGTGAATGTGGAACGGGGCGATGGGGAAGTCAGATGTGCTAGTGGTCGACAAATATTGAATCCAAGCTAGCACCAAGCCAAGGGGGAGATTGAAGGGCTCAATTAGTGGTTTGGTCTAGGCTTTCAGTTGTAATATTTCTTTTGAGTATTTTTGGTGTAATAGTAGGTTAATTTGGTATTCACGGTTCTGTAGTGAGTTTACGGCCGTAAACTCATTTACAGCCGTAAACCCTGTTTCCGGTCATGGTTCCCTATAAATAGAGGTGTTGTAGGTCATTATTAGGTTGTTGATGCTAGAGTGTTCACGACCATGTATATCGAGTTGTACCAAACGTTTTCTAGTAATAAAACGTGTTTAAGCTTGATTTCTCTTCTACTTCTACTCATATTCCTGTTTCTGTGATTGTGTGATTGTTTCATCATTAGTAAAGATCCGTTTTAGGACATTACAAATTAATTTTTATAAATTTTTTATTTCATTATTTGTTTTGATTGGATTATTATATATTATTAAATATTATTTCTAACATTATATATATATATATATATATATATATATATATATATATATATATATATATATATATATATTATATATATATATATATATATATATATATATATATATTACATTTTTTTATTAATTTTTTATTTGATTTTTTTAATTTTTTCTTTACTGCATTAATTCTTTTTGATTGGATTATTATATATTAAACAAACATTATTTTTAGCATATAATATTTATATGTTAGTAAGTGTTACTTTATTGGATTATTAATTTTATTTAATTTTTATTGCGTTAGTTCTTTTTATTGGATTATTAATTTAAATTAATATTTTTATTAATAATAAATAATATTTTTTTAATTGTTTTTTTTTTTTAAATTTCTTTCTTTATTTTTTCAAATAAAAATACCAAAAAATCATACTCACCCCACATTCTCTAATTTATTTTAAATATTTGGAAGATAACATATTTGGACAACGCCACCACAATTACTCAGTCACAACAAACCACTATCATGTCGTCTCCAACCCTATTACTATATATATAGATATATAAGTTCAATAATTATTCACGAAGTGAGATCATCATGTGTATTTTAGTTTTTGTGTATTCACATATATCTAAATTGTTTATTTATTTCAATAAACTTATGATTTTGACATAAATAATTTCCCTAAAAATATTTCTACATGAATTACCAAATCTGAATATTCGCTACTCGGCGGTCGGCCGAACGAATACCGAATAATGATTTCTACAACTTTTTCACCACCTATAATGGCTATGGTGGTTTGAAAACCCTCGATCTAACATTTTTGTCGTCGATAGTGGTATCTATAATGAATGGTCGGCTGAAGGAAGTATGTTTCCTAGGGTTTATTTCACATTATGTGGGTAGTCAACTAGTGTAGTTTTCATCGAGAATGGTCAACTGTAGTCGATGATCGATCATTTCCAACGAGATGATACGACGATGTAAGGTGGTAAAATGCAACGAATGGAGGAGCTGACTCGGAGTGTTTGGTATTTTTATTTAAAACAATAAAGAAAGAAATTAAAATAAAATAAAAAAAGTTAAATAAATATTATTTATTATAAATAAAAATAATAAATTTAAATTAATATTCCAATAAAAAGAACTAATGCAATATAAAAAATTTTAAAAAATAATTAAATGAAATTAATAATCCAATAAAGTAAAACTTACTAATAGATAAATCTTATATGCTAAAATAATATTTGTTAAGATATAATAATCCAATACAAAAGAATTAATATAAAGAAGTAATTTAAAAAATCAATTAAAAAAATAATAATAAAGTAATATTTATTAATATATAAGTATAACATATTTAAAATAATATTTATTAATATATAATAATCCAATCAAAAGAAACAACGAAATAAAAATTTAAAAAAATTAATTAAATGAATTTAATAATAAAAAAAAACACTTGCTAATAGATAAATATTATATGTTAAAAATAATATTTATTAGTATATAATAATCGAATAAAAAAGAATTAATGCAATAAAGAAGAAATTAAAAAAAATAATTAAAAAAGTTAACAATAAAAAAGCAATATTTATTAATATATAAATATAATATATTAAAAATAATATTTATTAATATATAATAATCCAATAAAAAATAATACAACAAGAAAAAAGTTAAAAAGAAAAAAGTAATTAAAATAATTAATATATAATAATTCAATAAAATGAAAAAGAAAATTTTCATAATTGGTCCGTGTAGACTACAAAATGACTTTCGAGTTGAGCATGAGATCTTTTTGTCTTTTCTTGAACTTAATCAATTTCTCAAAGGCTTGTTGAAGAAAATCAAACTTGAACCGTGGATCTAATATGACTGCAAAATACAAAAAATCATTTAATTTTTCAAGGTCGCCCCAATACTTATCGTATTTGTCAATCATGTCCTTCCCGATCAAACAAAATTGGGGACTAGCCGCCCATTCCTTAATGTGTTTGTACACATCACATATTTCTCCCAAAAAACGATGTGTCATCGGTTTTGTTGACGTCGATACTATGTCGGTTTTCACTTTGAATTTCTCGAGAAATCCAACCCTAGCTCTACAAATATCGAAATCTTCTTTTGAGGGGGTCAAAATATCTCGAACATATGTAGGATCTATTATAATAAAGTAAATGTTAGTATTTTTTTTTTTGAAAAAAAACAGCTTTACTACACCATGTTTATAGGCCTGTATCTCATTGAATATATAATCAAATAACGTGTTTAAATAGTCTAAACTGTAGTTTAAATTGTGAACTACAAGCTGGAAAAACAATTGGGCTAATCCGACAAATAACGAAGACGTTATGACAGTTCAAAGTTGGCTAAAAAATTCCAAACATGTTGAAACAAATAAACTCAGCTTTACTACACCATGTTTAGAGGCCTGTATCTCACTAAATATATAACCAAATAATGCATTTAAATAGTATAAACTGTAGTTTAAATTGTGAACTACAAGGTGGAAAAAAAATTAGGCTAATCCGACAAATAACGAAGACGTTACGACAGTTCAAAGTTGGCTAAAAAATTCCAAACATGCTGAAACAAATAAACTCAGCTTTACTACACCATGTTTAGAGACATGTATCTCACTGAATATATAACCAAATAATGCATTTAAATAGTCTAAACTGTAGTTTAAATTGTGAAATACAAGCTGGAAAAATAATTGGGCTAATCCGACAAATAACGAAGACGTTATGACAGTTCAAAGTTGGCTAAAAAATTCCAAACATGCTGAAACAAATAAACTCAGCTTTAATACCCTATGTTTAGAGGCTTGTATCTCACTGAATATACATCCAAATAACGCATTTAAATAGTCTAAACTATAGTTTAAATTGTGAACTATAATCTGGAAAAACAATTGGGCTAATCCAAAAAATAACGAAGACGTTATGATAGTTCAAAGTTGGCTAAAAATTTCCAAACATGCTGAAATTAAAATTAAAAAAAAAAATTAAAAAAAAAAAACAATGGAATGGAATATGAAATTACCTTTGACTTCAAACATGCCAAAAGCATTCTCCAACTCCACGTGCAATCTTCAACAAATTGTATGTGGAGTTCCATCGGGTTGGGCTATCATTACACACAAATTTCTTGGATTCCACATTTAGTTCTTTCATGCTTTCTTTGAACCTTTGAATCCGTTGTGTAGAATTCCTAATGTATTTAACAGCCTTTTTCATGCACTTGATAATAGATTGGTGTTGAACAAACCCATCCCTAACAATAAGGTTAAAGATGTGGGCCATACACCTTATGTAATGACTAAAAATTTCAACAAATTTTAACTTTTCAAAAACAACCAATTTTAATGATGTTTTACAAAAAAAAGGTTTTCAATACATTTATCATCAGAGTATTCCCAGAACCATAACATAAAACATAAACACAAGGAGCGGTACGATCACGCCTTTGCCTTGCCACAATCTTCTGAAGAACCTGAAAAACATTAAACCACAACTATAAGCCCGAAAGCTTAGTGAGATACCCCCAAAATACCAACCACATATACCACGCACATAACATGTTATATCACAAAAAATCACAGAACAACCATGCATATCGGGTCTACTGTGTGACTGGTCCGCCGCACCGGCCAACAGTCCACCTGGTCCACCCTCTCAGTCTAGCCATATACATCGAGTCTGCAGTGTGGTTGGTCCGCCCGCACCGGGCCTTCAATCCACCTGGTCCACTCTCTGAGTCTACAGTATGACTGGTCTGCCCGCACCGGGCCTTCAGTCGGCCTGGTCCACTCTCCAAGCGTCGGCACGTATGGTCCACCCTCGTGGGGCCTACAGCCTATCCGGACCGCTCGTTGGGCCTTCGGAATAATCGGTCCGCCTTGGGTATGTTGGCCTAAAGCACAAAGCAGGTCCCGCCTCAACCCAACCCCAGTCAACAACCATGTGCACATAAACATACAATCATATAACAATTCACATTCAATCAAACAGGCCGAGCAGATCACGTATCATAACATACTCTAAGCAGGGTACCGACTTAACAGGTCACTAGCATATACCATCCTAATATCTGGATGCAAACATAACAAGGCAACAACATAACAACAATACCCGGATTACAATCCGATAAAGGGTCGGCCTTGGTGCCTTAGACCCTGTTGATATAGTGAGGATAACTCACCTCACAACTGCTAACTGGAAAGATAAGACCGAGATGCCCCGACCACTGACACGATCTCCACCACTGGCTAGCACCAACACTGAACTCAAAACAAAAGCCAACAATTACCAAAATGCCCCTGGAAGTCAACTGGTCAACCCTTGGTCAAAGTCAAAGTCAAAGTCAACCTTCTGGCTGACTCTACTCGCCGAGTTAGCCCGCTGACTCGCCGAGTCCCCCAACACTGAAAAGGACCCATCTCAACTCACTGAGTCATCCATTGACTCACCGATTCTTAGCTTAACCAGGAAAGGCTAAGACCTCAAGACCAGACTCGCCGAGTCCAAGAACAGACTCGCCGAGTCCAAGTATATCTTCAACAAACTCGCCGAGTTGTTCTTCCAACTCATCGAGTTCCTGCCCACCTTCAAGCA
The DNA here is from genome assembly GCF_052625555.1 of Lactuca saligna. Classification (NCBI taxonomy): domain Eukaryota; kingdom Viridiplantae; phylum Streptophyta; class Magnoliopsida; order Asterales; family Asteraceae; genus Lactuca; species Lactuca saligna. Next base: position 146,240,552 of record NC_136417.1, read on the forward strand.
ACTCGCCGAGTACACCCTTGTGACTCACCGAGTACCACTAGCTCTTAACCTATACAGAAGCCTTCTAGGCCATGCAGTCGATCCAAAACGTAGATCTACCCTGCTACAACCCATCCATCACGTAAAGTGGCAAACTTTATGTGAATCCAGAGAGATCTAGGCATTTTACACTCTAGCGCTAGGGTTTGGGACAAGATGACTTCACCAAACACTCAAGAACAGGGACTTTAATGCACCCTAGACCTTCTCCATTCCAGATCTGAGGTAGCAACCTCAGATCTAACCTTCAAACTCTAAATACCACAAGCTAAACTTTCCACACACTCGAAGATGATGAATCTAGATGAGTAACAGCCCAAGAAACGAAGTAATACCTCAAAAGGAAGCCCCAACAGAAGAGAAATCCGATTCTTAGCAAAGCCCCTTGCTCTAAGCCTCCTATCTCTCCAAGATCTCCTCCAAAATCTCTTCTCCAAGGTTCAAATGCCCTCAATTCACTCACAAACACACCTTGGGGTTTTCTGGACTTCCAGAGAGGGTAAAGAGGCTGGGGAGAGGGTATAATGTCCTTTATATAGGGCTCATCCCCCGAAATTAGGGTTTTCTTCACTCAGCGCCTACTCGCCGAGTTCAGCCTTGGATTCGCCGAGTTGGCCACTTAACACGCGAACCGAGTCGCGATCCTACTCGTCGATTCCACCCATGGACTCGCCAAGTTTCCCTTTCATATTTCCACTTTGAGCCCTAAACTTGCACCCCTGAACTCAGGATGTTACACCTTACGTGTAATTGTTTCCCCCCATCATACAAGTTTGGTAGTTTTTTCTTTAGAATTTCGATTGCTTTATCATTCGAACTAGCATTGTCTACGCTTATGGTCATTACGTTAGTGATACCCCACTCTTGAAGACAAGTCAATAACGTGCGCCCAATGTCTTCTCCCTTATGACTATCTAGAGATTTAAAGTTGATAATTCTTTTGTGCATGACTCAATCCTCATCAATAAAGTGGGTCGTGACCACCATATAGCTTGACCTTTGACATGAGCTTGTCCAACAATCAGTGGTCAAATGCACATTACTTAAGGGATTACTAAAGAACTTAAACAACTTAGCCTTTTCTTCAAGATAGTAATCGATGAATCTATTTGAAATTGTGGTTCTACAAGGCAAAACTACTTTTCCGTTCAATGCATTTGTATACTCAGTAAATGATTCATTCTCTACAAACTTGAACGGAAATTCTCCAACTACAAATAAGTTTAACAAAGCTTTTTTTTATTCTTTTCTCATCATGTTTCCAAGTCCCAATACTATTCTCCCCATTTTCATTTTTTTTTGAAATTTAAAGTGGTTTGGTTTTCTACTTTTTTTTTTCTAAATTTTTGGGTTCATTCTACATCTTTCCGTATGTCTAATCAAACTAGAAGTACCGTTTCCGTCGGATTCGGTTTTGAGCAAAGTTCCACAGTTTTCGCATTTGATATATCTAACTTTATCAATATGAATTACATCATAATCGACCCAACAAGCCGTCCTTTGGATATATTTCCTTTTCTTCGGCTTTGTTGCTTGACTTGTTCCTTCAACTTGAGTGTTATCAACAAACATATCTTCATCATCAATCTAAAGCACAATAATAAAATCATTTTAATATAATGGAATGAAACATGTAAAAGAACAAATATGGTTTTTTCTACATTTAATTCTCTCATTCAAGGATAACATACATAGAGAAAATGTTATGTTATGTAACGCCCGTAGATCCGGGCTAGTCAATTTAGAGGTAATAGGGGTCGAAAATAAATTTTCGATAAAAGATTATTTAGAATAAATAATCTTAACCAATTTGTAGAATATGTCACAAGGTTTTCGTACATATAAAGAGCGTCGAAATCGGAGTTATAACGAAGAAGTTATGACCCGTCGAAGTTTCGCGACGGAACCGACACGACACCGGGAAGCGTAAATAGTGATTTTACGATGGAGGACTTTTTAGTCTTAGTGATCTAAACGAAAGTCGTATAATATGTTAAACCGAGAAAATCCATAAAAAGAACGCCCAAATCTGACTTCGTATGAAGAAGTTATGATTTTTCTAAGATTCGGCTTAGCAGTGCACGACCCGAAACTCGAATTTTAGTTCGAGCGGTTTTTAGCTTACGTGAATTAAATGAGAGTTGAATATCTCATTAATAGGAACTTAACAGTAAAAAGACAGACGAAAACAGATTCCGTATGAAGGAGTTACAAATTCTTCGCGGTCATTTAACAGTCTAAACGCCTCGTATTGTTAAATTTAAGATCGGTCAAGTATTAGCCGACGGAGTCGAAATGAAAGTTTTAGATATTATTTTTACCTACGCGTGGATATAAAGAACGTCAAAAACGGAGGTGGTATGTGAAAGTTATGAATTTTAGAAGTCGGAAGTGTGATGTGCCAAAATGGGTGATGTGGCACAATCTTGGCCACCCCAAGTCTTGCCACTAGATAGTGACATGTGGCACCAAGTTCAGCCATTTTCACCCTATAAATACCACCTCTCCCACCCTCATTTTCTTCACACCTTTCCCATTCTCCAGAACCTCTCTCTAGCCCCGAAAAAGCCTAGGGAACCTCCCTAGCCCGAGGCGGAAGCCCCGGAGTGCTCGACGGCTCCGAGAAGAAGAGCTTTTCGGCTCGGAAACGCTGCTACAAGCAAAGCCTATTTTTCTATAAAACCCGTTGTAAGTGAGCTACGCCTACACTATTTTTAATATAGCTTTTATTTAATTATATTAACGTTATTAAGGACATATAATAAGTAATTGGGCTATTATTATGGGTTATATAAGTATTATTTAACGGTTATATAATAGTAATAATAGCTATACTATTAATTAGTCTCGGTGAATAATAGATTAAACTCTAGTGGTAATAATACTAGGTTTCGTCGAAGGAATTTTTTTTTTTCAAGAAGTGAAACGTTGTTTGAGTTCGGAATCACCACCTTTTCAAGTGAGTGCATAGTTACTTTCATCTTACACATAGATATGAAGTATTTTATATAAACTACGTGCTATGTGTGCATATTATATGTATACTTGCTGTCTATGTTGGATGAACGTTTTTATACATGTTTTAGATGATTTAAATTGTATACGTATTTTATATACACGAATATGTTGGGTATGATACGGGTAGATGAATGATGAGAGGTAAAAGATGATATGAGTAAACATTGGCAGCTATAGACTTAGTGCCTAACTAATAAACATTGGAAGCTATGGACTTAGTGCCTATTGGACAAACACCGGTAGCTATGAATTTAGTACCTGTTAAGGAATTGGTAGCTATGGATTTAGTACCTATTAGATAAACACTGGTAGCTATGGATTTAGTACCCGATGAATAGACTATAGCAGCTATGGAATTAGTGCTTTATGAACGAACATTGGCAGCTATGGATTTAGTGTCAGTCCTATAACCCTCGAAGTAAGGGACTTCGGAATAAACGAATGCAGAATAGATGACTCTTAGGATAAATCCTTAAGAGTAAAGAAGATAATGGGGATGGGTAATTGGGTTGATTGTTTGATTGTTTGATTGTTTAAACATAATAATTATATTATTGTGGGTTGAAAACCCTATGTACTCACCAGGTTTCCCAACCTAACCCACTCAGTTTATTTATATCACAGGTGTTGATATGAAGTCACATTACACTGAGAGATTAAAGAGATGTAGATCACTAGTGTAAATAAATGTAAGTTCTGTTTATGCTTATGTTCCTGTATTGACGATGACATCCCAAACGTTTTAAAATGAATAAAATACGTTTCTTCAAAAATGTTTTAATAACGTATTTATCGTGTTTTTTTGGGAACGAATTCTGCAACATTTTTATTGAAAGAAGAACTCTAATTTTTATAAAGCATAAACAAAATCGGTCTTTTCTAGCCGTGAAAAATGGGGATGTCACATGTTAACATAACACACTCAAATTTCAATTGATAACATTTATAATAACACACTGAAAGATTGAGTAGTAGATTAAGATACAAAAACTTACTTGAGTTTCTTGATTTGGCACCCAGTTTTCCATAACTTGAATGGAGTATTAATGATCGATCAATGAGTCCAGGTCGATCAATTATTAATATCGCAAGTAGCAAGGTAGCAGCCGCAAGTCCTTGTCGATCAAAAACTAATATCGCAACTCGCAAGAAAGGAGTAATGCCAATTGCCAAGGAGATGTCGTCGACTACTTAGACTTGATTTGGTGGAATCCGATTTCCTTGATTTTGTTTTGGTTTATTACGTGTGTTTTTTTTGGGGTAGCGATCGATTTGGTGCAATATGGAATTTGACAGAATACATTGAAACGGAATAAGCAATCGTGAAGGACAAAATAAAAAAGCGTGACTTTTCAGTTTTCATATTCGGTTCGGGTATTTTGGACCGAATAAGCCCTTATTCGGGTAACCCAGACCAAATAACCCGAAACCCGAATAAGCCTTATATAGATACTCGAAAACCGAATCGAATTGTTTATTCGGGTCTAATTCGGTTCGGTTCGGTTCGGTTCGGTTTTCGGTTCAGCTCGGGTTTTTCGGGTAAAAAATTCTCATCCCTACTTGTAGTTTGGTAAAAAGATAAAACTGTAGGAATGGTCACAGGGGTAAATCTGTCATTTGCAAAAAGTTAACAGGCACACTGTTAAACTTAACGAGGTTGGGACCAAAACCGCAACAAAACCATCAAATAGGGACCTTTTTTGCTAATATTTTTTTTTGGACCTTACCCACAAAAATTGACAAACCATAGTGACCATTTTTGCAATTTTCTCTAGTATTAATTTGTCTGTAAGTTTAAAACATCTTATTTTTCATTAAAGAAGAAAAAACGATAAAGAACAATATGATATTTTTATTTCAAACATACAAAAAATTGTTTTGTTTTTTACCGTTTTGTACAGGAAACACACAGAATCAAATATAAACTGAAACTGTCCAACGAACTAACCAACAACATCTGAGAGAGGAAAAGAAGTTGATTCTTTGATGAAATTAAGCAGCAACATCAATTTTAAATCTATTATCTATAAGTATTGGTTTTACATTAAGGATCTCGTCTTCATAAAGATTTCAAGCTAACTTGCATCAGCTCAAACATGAAGTTGAGCATCAATATTCAGATAGAATCAAAAAACTTAATTGGTAACCAATAATGTTAGATTAGGTGTCTAAGGTCAAAACTAAATTGATATAACTTTATGAACTAAAAACAAAATACTTTTTTGGTGTCCCTTAATAACTAGAAATAGTTAGGAACAACTTAAGGATCGTGATTAAATAATTTGTTTTTTTATACCTTATTTGGGGTATAATACTAAGATAAATTTGAAAGAGAAACGAACTTTAAACTTTGTTTACATTTAGTCAGTAAACTTTTATTCATTATCTATTTATCACTGAACTATTGAAACTGTTCACGTTTTACACTTATGACCGGTTGTTACTGGTAATAAGAGTAAAATGTGAACAGTTTCAATAGTTCAATAGCAAACAGATAATTAAAAAATAATAATGATTAAATGTGAATAAAATCGAAAATAAACCTTTTCAAATAATTATCCCTTTATAATATTACTCCATCAAAAAAACGATGCATAAAACTCACCTAGGAGTTGTTTGTTACCTGTTGTTGACGTAACCTTTGTTTACAAAGAAAGTTGTACAGAGTACTAGTCACCAAGAATTTAGTGGAGTGTGTTCGTTCCCCATGTCCATGTCTCTAAATCGATTTTGTCTTTATCCATGCCTTGTCTTTAAACATGTTTGACACTTGCTTACGTATGTCCATTTTTTGCCCGTTTACAAAACGACAAAAGAGGTCCCCTTAAACAACAACCTGCTTCCATTCAAACTTAGAACATGTGGCGCCCTAAAATTATATATGGCCCGGTTTTCAGTCATTTTTCGTACAAAAAACTATTATATATAAAGTTATTTGCATATATTTCTTACATTGTTATAGTCGAGTTTGCTAGAGTGTTTTTCTATTTAACCAACGCATACTCGGAACGAATGCTGTTACAATAAATTTTTGGTAACTTTTTGTGTGTTATATGTACAATTAATTTGAAGTATGTTAAAATAATAATTTTTTAAAAATTAACTAAGTATTGAAAATAAAATCGGTGCATATTTTCACCGATGGTCCCTTGCAACTTTTAGAAAAAATGATATTTTTGGCTTTTTTATTTTATAAAATGCTTTGTGAAATTATATTTTTCATCCTTTTATATTTTAAAATGACATGTTATCCCTCAATTTTTAAGTTTATAAACTATCATTTTTAACATTTCATTCTCTAAACTTTCATGTTTACTCTTGTTATATATATATATATATATATATATATATATATATATATATATATATATATATATATATATATATATATATATATATATATATATATATATATATATATATATATATATATATATAATTTGATTTTTCTTAATGACATTTTTTTTCTCGTTACAATTTTTTTTAAATATAATAAGCCACTTCTTTCCAAATTCAATGAACAAAAGTATTTTTAAATTTACCTCAAAATATTGATAACCTTAAGTTATTATGACACATATCTAAAAATAACGATGTAAATATTTAATTTTTTAATTTTTAATTTTTAATTGTAGCGGACTCAGATTACTTATGTGCTATGATTCGTTTCCATGATACGATTTCATGATTTGATACTAGCGGTTTCACTAATACGGACAACCCCCCCCCCCCCCCCCCCTAAATCCCAAAAAGCTTTGGCGTATGCCCTTTTTAGCAAAATCGTCCAAGATATAGAAGTCGATTTCGACATGACTGTCAGATAGAAAGTAGTCTTTTAGTATCTACGGGCGCCTCATGCTCAGGATTTTCTGCTAACTATCCATATTGATGGTCTTGGCCAGCATATGTCTCCTGCGGAGTACCGAACTATCATTTGTTACCGCCTCATGATCCTCATATTCCCAATTGACGAGATATGCCCAGTTTGTCGCAAGGCATGTTTGGATACCTTTGGAGAACATGCGGTTCATTGTAGAGAGCTCCCTGGTTTCAAGTATAGACATGATTTGGTTCGGGATGTTCTCTTTGATGCTTGTCGGCATGCTGGTATTTCTGTGAAGAAAGAAGCGCTAGTGAACTTTTTGACGGACCCGCAGGATGGCAGGTCCACACTTAGATCGGCCGATATTTTGGTCTTTGGATGGATATGAGGGAAACATGCATGCGTGGATCTTACTGGTGTCTCTCTTCTCGTTGGTTTGGGGAGTAGAGGTTTCGTAGCTGGGCATGCCGCTTTGAAAGTCGCTGCGTGCAAAGTGGTAAAACACGAGAATACATGTAGAGAAAATCAACATGTGTTTGTTTCTTTTGCATTCGATACATTTGGTTTTCTCGCACCAGAGGCAGTGGAGCTCCTTAATAGAGTCCAACGGGTCATGCATTCTAATTCATATCTCACAGATCCACAAATATTGTTTTCAAAAGAATTGGTGTGGCCATCCAGAAAGAGCTAGCGGCGCAGCTTGTTGCCCGTTTGCCTTCAATCGATATGTATTGAACTTTTATGTTAAAATACATATTTATAAAAAAAAAAAAATTGGAAGATAAAGTTGCAAAAATGCAACCAAACTATAAGGATCATTTCTGCATCTCTTCTTTTTAAATTTATTCAAGATAAATTTCATAATTAATCATTATGGCTTGCAAAATTTCACGCTTTAAGGACTTCTATGGAAAACATCAAGCCACTAGTCCATATGGTTTCAAATTTTCATTAAAGGTCATTATGATGTTAAAACCAACATTTCAGCAGTTAGATTTTTATGAAGTTACTATTTTACCCTTGTAACAAATATGCAATATACAACAAACCATAATGATCAATTTGTGTAATTTTATAAATTTGAATATATATATATATATATATATATATATATATATATATATATATATATATATATATATATATATATATATATATATATATAACTTCAACAATTTGATAACTTTTTTGTTTACCTTTTCTACCTTTTATTTCTATTTTATTTTATAATCTTTGTTATGGTTTTTCTAATATTTTATTTATTTATATTCAAGTAAATAAACTTAAATTCAATAAACAATGTTAAAAATGTTTAGGGGTGCAAATGAGTCGAGCTACTCGCGAGCTACTCGGGATCGACTCGTTAAAAGCTCGACTCGAAACCGGTTTTAAACGATCCCGAGCCGAGCTCGAGCCTAATATTAAGCTCGTTTATTAAACGAGCTCGATCTCGAGCCTATGTCACTAAGCTCGATTAGGCTCGCGAGCCTAAAGGAGCCTTTATATAATTATAATTTATTATTATTTTCATATATTAAAATAAAAACATATTTGGGAAATTATGGATTCAAGGTATTAGTAAACGAGCTTTAGTCGAGCTTAAGGTTATTTAGGCACATCAAACGACAAACGAGCCGAGCCCGAGCCCGAGCCAGGCTTGTATAATTCTTTACGAGCCCGAGCCGAGCTCAGTAAAAGAAAGCTCGAATCGAGCCGAGCTCGAGCTCGAGCCTTGTATAACTTAAACGAGCCCGAGCGGAGCTTGACCAGGTTCGGGCTCGGCTCGGCTCGTTTACACCGCTAAAAATGTTTTTTCTTTTGTTTTTCTTATTTATGAATTGAATCGTTAATATTTTTTTAATTTTATGCCGTTATAGTTCATGTTTTTACTTGGATGTTTCATGGTTATTATAGTTAGTGATTTTAAGTTTGCATTTTTTATTATCATTATTTTACCTTTTGTTTTTTTTTTTTTTGTTTTTTTTTTTTTTTAATTTTTTTTTATTTATAGTTTTAGTTATTTAATGTTTTTTTTTATTTTGATTCAAGTATTGAAAAATGAAAACCAAAAAAAAAAGAAAGAAAGAAAAATTGTAATATACTAAAATATATTCATGCATTTTACACCTTTTTTTTGGTTTTTTTTTTTGTATTTTTTTAAAGTTTTTAGTTATTTTTTCGTATTTTTTTTCATCAGTTTAACTTTTTATCGACCTTTTTTGAAAAAGTGTAAAATGTATGAATATATTTTAGTATATTATAATTAATGTTTCAGTGTGTGATATTTGCTAATTATAATTATTAAAACAGAAAAACTAATTAATTGTTTAAGCTATAACTTGCAAATTAAATCTTATTTCTATATGAGATATCAATCATTTAAATTCAAGATAATTTTTTTCAATCTGAAAACTAAAAAAAAACTCAAAACACGAAAAGTATAATATACTTTAATATATTCATACATTTTACTTTTTTTTCATCTTTTTTTTTTGGGTTTTTTCGTATATTTTTTAAAATCTTTTTGTAATATTTTATATTTTTTTTTCGAATTTTAATTTTCTATTTTATTTTTTATTTTTCATTAGTTTGATAACTTTTTATTTTCTGACTTTTTTCAAAAAATATAAAATGTATGAATATATTTGAGTATATTATAATTAATGGTTCAACGTGTGATATTTGCGATTTATAATTATTAAAACAGAAAAACTAGTTACCTTTTCAAAATCTAACTTGCAGATTAAATTATATTTCTATATGAGATATCAATCATTTAAATTCAAGATAATTTTTTCAATTTGAAAAAAAAAAAAAAAAAAAAACTCAAAACATCAAAATTATAATATACTCTAGTATATTCATACATTTTATACTTTTTGAAAAAGGTAAAATAAAGTTATCAAATTGATGAAGAATAAAATGAGAAAAGGAAAAAATTTAAAAATACGATAAATTAAAGATAATATATATAAATTTAAAAAATAAACAAAAAAAACATAACCCACAAACGACAAAAAGTGCAAAATCTACAAATATATTAGAGTATAATACAATTTTGATTTTGAGGTTTTTTTTTTTGATTTTATATTTTTCATTACTATAATCAAAATAAATAAAAACATTAAATAACTAAGATTATAAAAAATAATAATAATAAAAAAATAGAACAAAAAAAAAAAAAAAAAAAAGTGAAATAATGATAATGATAAATGCAAACTTAAAATTGCTAATGAAATAACTATGGAGGGTCCATGTAAAAACATGAACCTTAAGGGTATTCAATTAGGAAGATCTTGTGTATGAGAGCTCTGCCGAAACGTCCGGCGTAAAAAAAGTTTGGAGGTGATGCATTCTAGTTTTTACATTTCCAAGCTTAAGGTTCATGTTTTTACAATTAGGAAGATCTTGGAAAGTGGTTCATGTTTTTACAATTAGGAAGATCTTGGAAAGTGGTTCTAGTTTGCATTTATCATTATCATTATTTCACCTAGCTTGTGTATGAGAGCTCTGAAGCTTGGAAAGTGGTTCTTGTGTGTTTAGTGTTAGAAGGAAGATCTTTCAAGTGGAGGTGATGCATTCTAGCTTGTAGATCCAGAAACTTCATCTCTTTGTGCACCTTTTTATGGTATAAAGTTCAAATCTTGGAGCTTATTTAGTTAGATCTTGATTAGCTTTGCATTTTGGTTCTTTTTGTCCCAAAGCTTTGATCTCTGTGAGTATGGAGTACTCTAGTGCTATTAAGTCGTTCTTTCAAACATTCCAAGATGTCAAAAGTCATAAAAATGTTAGCTTAGCCATTTCCTTTCTTCCATGCATGAGATATAGGCCTTTAATGAAGTAGAAAGTTCGAAATTTTTGGGTTTTAGTTCCTTATAGCCATGCAAAGGCTTAAAGTCAGAGACTTTATGTGTTCGGACGCTCTTTAGCGACTAGATCTGAATTTGGGATGAAACTCTTAATGTTTACGACGTTATTATGGTAGACATTGAGAACAGCTTACGTACGTTGAGCATATGCTTGGCTACACCACGCGAAGCCAGATGCGAGTCGGACGGACCCAACTTGCTCTCTACGACCAACGTAGAGTTGAGTACGTTGAGCCTACTAGCTGAGGGTTGGCTTATGTTGACCTTCGTTGACTTTAACCACTTGTGCCTTAGATGATTGTGAGGGGTTTTGTAAGGGAAAATTGATCTTTTTTATGAGTGTGGACTAGTCTTGAATTGGGCTTATTAGTGTGTAAGAAATACTTTAATTAATAATTATGGTTAATTGGTGTATTCAATTAGGCAGAGTCTAGTTTCGGCAGTTTGGGTGTGAGTTCTATAAGTCATCAGTGCCAGGTGAGTCTCCTCACTTATTCTTACCTGTGTGATAGAATAGTTATATATGTATGTGACGACCAGCTGGGTCTAAGTGTTATTACTATGTTTGCATTGTTTATATGTGTTGAGACTTTGGGTAGTCTCCAGGGTTGTTGATAACCTACATGGTGTGTTGTTTGCCTACTGAGACTTTGAGTAGTCTCGAAGGTTACTGATAACCCATAGCTGTTTTATGTGTTGTGTTGTATGTGACATTCTAGGGAACTCACTACGCTTTGTGCTTACAATCGTTGATTAAATGTGTTTTACGTACTTCTGAAGATCTCTGGAAAGCAAAGGTTTGATTGTACACATTTGCCGAGAGTTTTTCTTTTGGATATTTTTGGAACACTCTGATACTTTGATGTGGGATTTTATTTGACATTATGACTTTTCTTGGGATGGATTTTATGAAAACTGTTAAATTATAAATTTAAAATTGAAAATTTTGGTTTGGAAATTTGGATGATACAAATTGTTATCAAAGCCTTGGCTTGAGGGATATTGATGAACTCTAGGGGAATTCCAAACTCAAACTAAGAATCTGAGGATTTTCATAAAATCTTTTCAAAAGGAAACAAAGAATTCCAAATGAGGAAACCCGATGAAACAGTGGAAAAGGGGAGTACGAAGTCCCGTTATTTCCGTGAGTTATTTAGGTTGTCGGGAATCTGAAAGACACGTTGTCCTAACTCGCATTTGATTTCTTGATCTCACTAGCAATACTAATGGGCCATTAGGTCCCAATAGCACATCATAGCCACTGAAAGTCCTTTTACATGAAATCGGGTCATAGGAGGCCCAATAGCACATAAGCATATTCCCTTTGGACCCAAAGATCATGTTAATGGGCTAGCAAGGCCCAACAAGCATGATTTGAAACTTCCAAACCCAAAGTTTGTAAGTTTGCTCATCGTAGTTATCACGTATTTATTTAGATGGTTTTGTTCAACGCTTGTTGTTTTGTATTGATTCGAGATCGAATCACTTCATTTGTCAACGAGATTTGTTGTTGAGAGTGTATTTGTTTTCCGTTTTGTCAGTAGTTGTGGATTTTGTGTTTTGTATTAATGAATTATTTTGGTTAAAAGTGGGATTTCATCTTTTCACTAACCTTCTTTTATAAAAATAACACTTTTGGTCCTTTTATATAGAAGAATTTCATTTTTAGTCCTTAAAACCTTTTCTTGACACTTTTGTAGTATTTATTTGATGAAAACACAATTTTAACCCAAAATTTATTTTGTTGACAGCTTCATCCCTTCCAGAATAGTTTTTCTCGGTTAGGGCCCCATTTTTCACAACTTTTACAGTTTTGGCCCAAAATCTAAAAACTTTACATTTTTGGTCCTTTTTGATAGTGAAAAGCATTTTTGACTCATGAAATGATTATGTCATACTAATTACCCCCTGTTTTACAGAAAGTTTCATTTCAGCCCCTAAAATTTAACCTTTTTTGCATTTTTAGGCTTATTGGGTCGAAAAGCCCAAAAATTAGCCCATTAAGCTAAAAATTTACATTTTAAGTCCCATGAAAATTTTGTATTCAGAAAAATGATTATAGAAACTGTTTTGACCCTTTTGACCATCAAGAAACTGTGATTTGTTGATTTGTATCCCAAATTTAGTATTTTTGACAATTTAAACCCAAAAATGGGTTTTATGTTAGAATGTGTTCATCATGACCTTATAAGCTATTATTCTTGACTTGTCTTGTGAAAAATAACTTAGATTACATTTTTTTCCTTTCTCATTGTCATAGATCTCAGGTTTACACCCTTTTTGGTAACATATTCATCACAAAACACATGAAATCTCACACATACATGCATCAAATCACACATAGCATACACATACACATAGATCTACACATTTACTTTTATTCTCCCCTATAAAACACTTGAAAACCGAAAAGAAAGGGGTATGAAGCTCACCTTGAGTTGTGGTTTCGGTTTTAAAGAAGATTTGGAGAAGTTTGGTGCTATTTTCGGCCCTAGCAAGCTCCTTAGATGGATCTCGAACTTAGTGGGTTCTAAGATGCAAGATCATGAATTTGAATGGATTAAGTGGTGATTTTTGATGAAAAGAAGTGAGTTAGATCATAGATTTAAGCACCAACTTACCTTGAATGATGATTTTTGTGGAAGAAACTCCTTGAAAAGCTCTAAATCTCAAAATTTCGAAGAATGAATGCAAGTGTTCTTGAGAGAATTTGGAATGAGTTGGAATGAATTTTGTGAGTGTGTGTGGGTGTCTCCTCTCGGCCGAGAATCAAGAAGAAGAAGAGAGAGAGTTGAGGTGACTATCTTAGATGCATGTTGGTCCATGCATGGAAGTATGTGGCGTATAAATGAGGTGGCAACCTTAAAAGTCAACTCTTCCTCTCCATTTTGTGTTGTTGGGCCGAGAGAAGGAGAAAGGAAGAAGAAAAATTGGGCCTTGTGTGCTTAAGCCCACATTATGGTTCAATTAGATAGCTTTTTGCCCAAAGTAAATCAAGAAATGATTTTTATGGCCTATTAGGGCTAATTAGGTTAGTTATGGCCCAATAAGGCCAATTTAGGTATTTTATTTCATTCTAGGCCCAATGTGGCCCAAAATATTTAAAATATATGGAAGTAGGTCCAATTAGAGCACATTTAAGAGTTCTAAGCCCAAGATAGTCAAATTGGAAGCTTATTAGCCTATTGGGCCCAATAAGGAAATCCTAGTCCAGAATGGACTTAAACCGGGATTTCTAGGGTTTCCAATTCTTTATTGACTATTTGCAGTGCTTGTATGAAGTGTTTGATTGAAAATTTGTTTTTATTGAATAAGCATCCTACATGTTTTCACATTGTTGGTTCACATTTGTTATCATTGTTTAATGTTTTCAAGGCATCAAAATTCCTGTCTGTGACAGTTAAGCACTTGAAACATGCTAGGAGTATCGGGCTGAAGGACGATATTAGTTTTTAGTAATTACATATATATTTAGAAACTTGTAATAGTTTAAATGTAATTGACATTTGATGATTGAATAAAATGATTTTTTTATTTATAAGTAAAGTTACTATCTTGTGTCAATTGTTTACTATTGTTTCATTTTGCATGTTTTGACTTCCAGAATGATGAGATTATTCAAACTATCTGCAGTCCATCATACTTTGGAAATAGGTTATGAAAGTAGACTGTAATGAATGGGTTTTTGTAAGATTTTATAAGGTTTAAGACATATCAAAAGTTTGCTACAAACATTCATGACTGCTATTGAAATAAGATTTGAATATTGGACTAAACTCACACTCACATGAATCACTTCATGAAATTTATCACGATAGATTGTAAGATGATAATATCGTATAGTCTTCAAACCATGATATATGAGTTGTTGATTTTGAGTTGGTTGTATATTAATAGTGCGAAAATGCATCCGTAACTTGATGTTATAAAACGTGCTATTGTGTATGATTTAACGAGTAGTTAGTACAAGCATATAAGTCGAAGTTTATCTGTTCCTTTTATCCTAAGAGGATTAAAAGCGATATCTTGGGCCCCTCAATTTTTTTCTACTTATGTGATGCGCCCGGTCAGAACTAAATTGATGTGTTCAATTCAGTTCTATATCAAAAAATCAAAAATTAGGAAACAAACTGTAGGACACTAGGTATGACTATGTTCCATGTATTTGTCCACGTGATATCTTGAAGAATAGAGGATTATATGATCCCTTATCTAATGGATGCATCGGAATTCAACAATGGCTTTTTGAGAGCTATGATTGCTAATCGGATTTTGAAGTTACATTGGTAGTTATAGTTATTAAACTCATCCAAGTGGGAGACTGGTGGATTAGGTGTCTAAGCCCATAACCATAATTGGTATGTACTTGCCCCAATACTAGCATGGTCCATTTCGGGTTGCCTTTCTACCAGAACAATTTGATAGATTGGATATTTGAGAAAGAGGTTATTTGTGATTTATTAATATATTATAAGAATAATATATTAAATGAGAAATCATACTATTTAATTAGTATTGATCAAGAATTAATTTGGAAGTAATTTAGTGATCAAAAGAGAATGATTAAATAAACAGGGACTTATTATGTGAATCAGTGAAACATATGGTTTGGGCTAATGATCCATGATTGGTTTATGTTGTACTGAGCTTATGTGAAAGTCCATTAATTGATAATCTAAATCCATTGTTGGATCATAAGATTAAGTGTAAGAATTAGGGTTTACACACGACCCTTGAAATTCTACACTATAAATGTGTTCCCTTAGCTCCAAAATCGGCACCCACTTATACTTGAAGAAGAGCATAGCTGATTGTGTGTCTCCATAAACCTCTCTCATACAAATCTAATTGTTTATTGGCCTTCGTGACTTGTTTGAGGCATCACACTTGAGGTGCTAAGTGTTGGGTTTTTATGTAATATAACACTCCTATGTTGCACATATAACCCTAATGCTTTGGATCTAAGTTTTCTCTAGTTATACATGCAACAAAAATTATCCAACTCATGAAGCCTATAACTAGCATACAACTTTGATACTTGAAACATAAAAACTAGTTAGAAGAATACCTCTTAGTTGTAACTTGTAGAATTTGGCCTTTGAAGAGCCTAACACCTCAAGTGTGATGCCTCAAATGGTTCACAAATACCATGAACAAACGGAGGATTGTGAGAAAGAAGTTATTCACCACCAAAATCGGCTAGGCATACATCTTAGGAGTCTTAGAGCCGATTTTAGCAAGCTAGGGGTTCATTTTATAGTTTGGAATTCATAGGGTTTCAACTTGTAAACCCTAATTCACTTGGGATTTTAATCTGATAACTCATTAGCATTTTGGGATAACTCTTCAAGGGCTCTCATAAAGATTTAGTCCAATCCTAATCAACATGGATCTTTAACCCAAACTTGTGACAACCCAAAGTTATTCCGTTACATTACCTCGTTACCGTTAACAGAATATTCCACTGTATAAAAGTTTCGATAATTATAGGTCGTCAATTAAATAAATATTACATTTATTTATGTCGTTAAGGCGTGATAAGAGAAATAAAAACTCATAATACACATTTCCATTTAGTTGGAAAAGTTAGTTTTATTATTACGACCACTAAATCGGGTGCGACCAAAAGCCCCGTTCAACGACAGTATCGGGTAGAATATCACTGAGCTCCAACTCCCACCCATATATAAGGGGGAGTAAACTCCATCTGAGCCTTTTTACACCCTCTCTCTCTATACTCTCTCTCTAGACTCATTTTTGACCCGAATCCGCAACCAAACGCTTCCAAATCGTAAGTCCACTTACCCTAGCTTGTTCTAAACATTTTGACTTGTGATTATACCCCAAAATTCAACCATATAAGCTGTCAAAGAGGAGTTTATGGCCCAGGAACACTCTAGGGCCGTAAACCCCTTAAATATGGCCAAAATGACCCGAACTTGTCCCATTGAGCTTAGGAACCAATTAAGGAATTTGTCTAGGAGGGTTTAATCATCAAAACATAGGATTTTAGGGCATAAAAGAGAGTTTATGGCCCAAGCACATGCTAAGGCCGTAAACACCTCTAAACCTTGTCAAAATGCCCCAAACACACTCCCAAACCACCCTTAGGCTTAATACATCAATTAGGGGCTTGCTATTTCGGGTTTAGATCATCCAAACACAAAGATTTAAGGGGTTAAAAGGAGTTTACGGCCCAAACACATGTCAAGGCCGTAAACACCCTTAATGATGCCAAAATGTTGGTTTTTGTTCCCCAAATGGCCTTAGACTATTACTATAAAATGCTAGGAAGGTATTAAGGGCTTAAAACTTCACTTAACTCATGGCATAGGAGTTCATGGCCGTGAACTCCCTTAGGGATGTTTCATGGGCTGTAAACTCCCTAATGAAGCCCTTAGAAGCCTTAAACTCATTCATGCCTTTTGGATTTGGACCTAGCAAAATTCCACGAACAAGATTAAGCCTTTAAAACACACTAGAACCCCTCACCATGAGTTTATGGCCGTAGACTCATGGGGAGTTGTCCCTGGGCTGTAAACTAAGTGTAGAGAGTCTACTCTCGGAGAGTAACCTCCATTCCTCAGCCATACACACCTTTAGACGCTACCCGGGACACCCCAAACACTTAACCAAAGTGTTTTCCGCTCCTTTGAGTGCGTATACGTGTTTAATTAGTATTAAATATACTAATTGTATGTGAACATATGTTATCATATGTTAAATAGGTCATTGAGTGTGTTCGAGTCTTTACGTGACACTGAACACCCAACCAGCACCTCTGTCGGACCTACTTACACCAGGTGAGTTCATACCCCTGAATGAACCTTTTAAATGTTTTTACATGTTTTATAGGGGGGGATACAAGTTAAACATGCCAATTATCATACCAATCACATGTGATTGATAACCCGCATGCACGAGATTTTACCACACTGTACACTGTTTTACCGAGTAGGATACTATAATGGTTTTCAAAAAGGTTTTCAATTGTTTCAAAACTCTTACTTGTACTGATGTATCTAAAATCATTTCAAACTGGTTTATAAAGGTTCCAAAGATTTCTATAGGTCTTCAAACTTATTTTATCAAAGAATACCAAAATGTGATTTTCCTAAGTATTAAGGTTTTCCAAGGTTTTCGTCAAATTTCTCTTTCACGTCGTATACTTATACTTGTTAGTTACCGCTGCTTCGCTTTCACTTATTGTAAACTCCTACTTGATAACGCTTTCACTTCCTGATACGCTTATACCTGATATTGCCTCTATTTCACTTATACTTGTAGTCGCTCATACTTGATAAACGGTCTTACTTCACTTATCGTCGCTTCTACTTCGCGATACGCTTATACTTGTTCGACACTCCTACTTCACTTGCGATCGCTCCTACTTCACTCGTTAGACACTCCTACTTCACTCGTTAGACACTCTTACTTTACTCATTAGAAACTCCTACTTCACTCATTAGACACTCCTACTTCACAAGAATCACTTCTACTTAATACATACTCAGTCGTAGTTAGATGTATGTTTGTGCTTGTATAGGTACATATAAATAATGATTTGAAAGTCTTAGGAAGGCTCGTCCGCCCTATTTCCTTTTCTTCGTTGAGATGTGGTATGGTGGGATCGGATGGCCATCCGAAGGTCGTTTGATTCATTCGTTATATATTATGTATACGAGTATAGATGTACAGGTATGCTCTAGTCAGTTCAGTTATGAGTCTCTACCTCTAGTTCGACACTTACATTAAAAACACAGTACCCACTATTTGGAAGTCTCTACCTCTAGTTTAACACTTACATTAAAGACACACTACCCACTATTTGGAAGTCTCTACCCACTATTTGGGATGCATCTTCAGGACACGGCCTTCTCCGTCGTCTAGTTCGTAACCAGAGTCTCCTGTAGGGAGAGCGAACATTGTGTGTATAGATCTATACGAGATTGACACCCCCGCACCCTGACTGCTAGCTACAGTCCATGGCCCACAAAGCCAAGGGGTGACAAATGTCATATTTATAGACGCTTGTAGGGCATCTGGAACTCTAGTCAGTATGGTTACGAGTATCCCGAGTTACTTTATAATTCATGGCCTTAAGGTAACGGTATTTCACCGGCAATTTACACTGTATGCTGGTAACTCATTTTCAGAGTCGCACTGTTTTGACCTTGCAAGATGTATCTTTCATTTGATACTATCTGCGGTCTGTATTCTCTGTTTTGACCTTGCAAGATGTATCTTTCATTTGATACTGTCTACGGTCTGTATTCACTGTTTTAGACCTTACCAGCTGTACCTTTCATTTGGTGCCTTCTGGGGTCTGTGTCTCCATTTGTTAGACGGAACCAGGCGTGTCGTTCGTTTGATACTCTCCTGGAGTCTATGATTCCTTTGCCTTAGTCAGCAGTCCTCACTGCTGAGGCATATGTTATTTGGTTGACTTCTCTGGCTTCCTTTAATAATCAAATTCAGTATTTGAATAATGATAGCGATTAAGGGAAAACTACTTTTTACCACATAACTCCGTCCAGTCTTGGTAGAAGGCTGCTTTTATTAAAGAAAATATAGGATTTTCTGGAAAGAACTCTAATACTCTGTAAACTCTTAAACTACTACATTATAAAGTTATTTGAATAAAATGTCACTAATTACTTATGAACTCACCAGCATTTGTAAAAATGCTGATACTCTCTTTTCAAATAACTTGTATTCTCAGGTTAGCATTAGATAGGTACATCCTCGGAGCTGTTGATGAAGATAGCTTAGTACCATGTTGTTCTTATTTCATTTACTTGTATTACTTTGATATATTGTAATGTGAACCATGTAAAACTATTACTATTAATGCAATGGTTGTTGTACTTTGATTACTATAATGCATATGTTGTGATACTTGACATGACGTCATCCACCCCAGAACGTTTCCGTCATTCCGGTTTTGGGGTGTGACAAAACTATAACTATTACTGATTTACCTAATCAGTCCCTACAACTTTAATCAGTCTCTTTTGATCACTAAATTATTTCGAAATTAATTCTTGATCAATACCAACTAAATAATATGATTTCTCAATTAATATATTATTCTTATAATATAATAATAAATTACAAATAAACTCTTTCTCAAATATCCATCCTATCAAATTGTTCAGCTGAATGGACCATGCTATTCTCGGGTCAAGTACATACTAATTATAGTTATGGGCTTAGAAACCTAATCCAATAGTCTCCCACTTGGATAAGTGTAATAACTATAATTGCAAGTACGTCTTGCAAACCGACCAACAATCGTAGCTCTCAAAAGGTCATTGTCGAACTCTAATGCGTCCATTAGATAAGGGTTCATATATTACTCCATTCTAGATATCGTATGAACTGGGACATGGATTATAATCATTCTCTCTGTTCATGTGTTGTTTCTAGATTTCTGATTTATGACGATTGACTAATTGAACAAATCAAATCAGTACAGGCTTGGCCAAGCACTTAGGGTGTCATGCCTAAATCATCGAGGGGCCCATAGATATCGCTTTTACCATCTTAGGGTAAAAGGAATGGATAAACTTCGACTCATATACTTGCTCTATTTACTCATCCAATCACGCACAACAATACGTTTTATAACAACACGTTACTGGTGCGTTTACATATCATAAATGTGTAACCGACTTGTAAACTACAACTATATGTCTCCGTTTCAAGAATATAAGATATTATCGTTTCACAATCACTCGTGATAAAATCCATGAAGTGATTCAGATGAGCGTTGGTTTAATCCAATACTCTAATCTTATCACATAAGTACTTATGAACACTACGACAAACTTTGCTATGTCTAAATACTTTAGACAATCTACAGATTGATTCATCACAGTATTACCTCATTACCTAGTTCCAAAGTATGATTGATGGTGGATGTTTGAATAATCCTATTATTCGGGAAGTCAAAACATACAAAGTGAAACACAAGAATAATTTAATCCAATATGGTTTCAAAACTTTTGAATATAAATAAAACACTTATTCTTTAATCACTATATTGATTAACATTATTCATTATATAATGTTTCAATTAATTAACTTAATACTTGAATTAAAACAATAGTTATCCCATGCTCCAAGCATGCACACTATATTTTCCTATGGTCCTTTCTTTGTGAAACAAATCAATAGAAGACATTTCTAATGAAACTCATTTCACAATTCCAAATCTTTATCACAAGTGTTCGATCCTAAACTATCATGCAATAATTCCTTCTGTAATGTCGTGGTACGAAAGTCATAGAGACTTTGCCACTGATTAAGAAAATTTTGGATATTAATTTCCAAGTTTTTTTATTATTAATTGAGGTATTTCAATACATTTAAAAGTGTTTGAAGCTCCTAAAATTCCAAAATATTATCAAACAGTTCACAAAAATTCTCAAACTTTGCATTTTCATTCGAAACATAGTAGAGGTATTTCAGAAATTTTCCCTTGAATTTTTGACGTGATTAACTATTTTTCCAACATTTTAAGCCTTCGTAACAATATAAATTCATGAAAAATAGCGTCAAGATGATAAAAATTCCCAAATATTTTATAGTATTACCATTAGATATACTTTAGCTGGGAAAAATATAAAAAGGGATTTCTAAATTGTTTAACCCAATTTTAAGATTTTTTGTGCATTTATTCTAATAAAAATAGAGACAAATAGAAAACAGTTTCCAAAATTAACCAAACTTTTTGTAATACTGTTATAAGACATTTTAAGCTGGGAAAAATATAAAAATTGATTTCTAAACTATTTAACCCAATTTTATGATTTTTGTGCATTTATTCTAATAAAAATATAGATAAATAGAAAACAGTTTCCAAAATTTTCCAAACTTTTTGTATTACTGTTATTAGACATTCTTAATCTGGGAAAATTTAAAAATGGATTTTTAAACTGTTTAACCAAATTTTATGATTTTTATGTATTCATTCTAATAAAAATGGATTTAAGTGTATTTAATATTGGGAAAACAGAAGAAAAATAGCATACAGAAAACAAAAATCATCAAAAAAATTATGTAGCATCCTAATATATTATAAGGTGTTCTGGTAAATTTTCATGAATTTTGGATAAGTAAAACTATTTTTCTTCTATTTAGTCCATTATAAATACAAAAATCAGGGAAAAATAAGAATTCACTATTAAAAATTCTAAAAATATTTTTCTGAGTCTTCCACATAGAGGAGGATCTATGAAAATGATTAGATACCCTTTTCACATTCCCTAAAGTGGTTTTATGATTTATTGGAGCTAAAAAACAAGAAAATTCAAAACCATACTAAACAGAAAGAAAAATCAATGAAACTTAATGAGAGGTCATTATTTTCTTGAAAAATGAATTATTTTCTCGAAATTTACACATCATCTTATTTTGTTGATAAATTCAAAAAGTATTTTATATGAATTATTGATAATTTTTTTGCATTAATTATAATAATTCAAGAAAAATGAATTATTTTCTCGAAATTTACACATCATCTTATTTTGTTGCTGGCAATTTGGGAAAAGTCGGATTTTATTAGAAAAGGTGTTTTAGATATTTATTTGGAAATAAATCCTTTATGAACATATTTGAAAGTCTTTAACAATAAACTTTGATCATCTAACATCTAAGCGTGAAGATCCTCTAATGCATGTTGGTTGGAAACCCATTCATGAGTTTGAAATGGCCAAAAAAAAGTTTTTAAAAGAAAACATAGGGTTCATATGGTGATTTTCCACCAAAACGTGTAGACAAATGTATTTACATGGTTTTGATATAGGTTTAGGTCATGGATCTTCATCATTTTGTAACATGCAAGATATTTTTGGTGAAAATATACCACCATCATCATCAAAACCGAAGTGAATGAACACGTACACAAATTTTCTAAGAGAAAGGTGTAGAAGAACAAGGAAATGCAAGAAAATCCATGAAAACTTGAAGGAAAATGAAAAGAAATCGTGTTCTACCTTAATGAACACCACTAGATGATGAAGATTTTGAGTATCTTGAGTGTTCTTGGACTTTTTTGCTGAAATTTTTTGTGGTTCATAGAGAAAGGAATAGAGAAAATGTGTGTGGGAGTGTGAGAGAGAAAGTATGAGAGGAAAGTGAAGAGTGATTAAAATTTTTGGGAAGAGTTATCTTGGAAGGAGCACGAAATTATGAAGGAGGAGAGAGGGTTTCCCTCTCTTCCATTTTTATAAATTTAAAATTCGTTATAAAAATATCAATTTTTTTTTTTTTTTTTATAAAATATGCATCTTAATAAAGATTTTACACATAAAATCTTGATTTTTGGCTTCGAAAATAAGGTTAAATACTAATGACTTCAATTTTATTTCTCTTCGGTTATATTTTAATAAATTGAGTTATTTTAAATCGATATTATAAAGTCCATACCAAATTTTATGGGTTTTTAGGTGTTAAAGTTTATAAATTTGAGATTTTAGGGTTTTTAGGGTCTTGAGATTTAATAAATATTTGAACATCAAAATTAATTTAATTTTGAGACTTTTTAAATTATTTTTGTGTTTCCTAACTCTTATTCAAGTTAGAATTAATGTTTGTAATTTATTTTTATCGGTTTATTGACATTCTATGTAGTGATTATGATATTGGAGTGAAATTGAGGAATTAAGTATACTATTCCTAGTTTTCAACTTTGACTTAAGTTTCTACGAGACTTTGACCTAATTTCTACTTCTAGGTCAACTGAATGATGTGTGTATATGATTCATGTAAAGTTGTTCGAGTCAAAGAGTTACCCGAATATGGATAGTCACTATAGTTAAGTAGCTGTAGAATTCTCATATCAATGTGAAATCTAAGTACACTATCCACAGTTCTAAGTATTTCAAGGTTTCTAGTAGGTTATAACTTATCTTCTAGTTACTAAGTCTAGTATGTGACATGCCTACATATGCTGACTCGAATTTTGATGGTAGTCACAGTCTCCCCCGGTTGAAAGAATTTCGTCTCGAAAATCAATTCGTGACATATTCTATTAGAACTCAGTCGAATATGATTGTTGATGGGTTTTATCCATAAGAACATCCTATGTGCTCATACAAACCCTAATGCTTGGATCTAGGTTTCTCTATTGTACATGCAATTCATCCAAGACTATAAGCCCTAGATCTAGTGTATGATGATCAATATAACATATGAATTAGGGTTTAGATCATACCTTGATTGTTATGTAGCAATAACAATCTCAAATCCTTCTTGTATTGACTTTAGAAAGCTTAAAGTCACAAATGTCACTCTTCTAATGGTTCACAAACACCAAGAGCAAGAGGATGAAGAAGAGAATAGAAGGAGGCACCCAAAAACCGTCCAAAACGCTAAGGAGTTACTTTCCCACGTTTTTGGTGCTCTAGGGATCTTTAAATAGTGAAGCTATTAGGGTTATCAAACAAGGAAACCTTAATTTAGATGCTTAAGCCCTAAGCAACCCATGGACTCCTTCCTTAAAGGCCCTAGGACGATTTCTAATGGGTTTCCCCATAGAATTCGTCCACCCATTTAATATGAAGTCCATTAGCTCAATATTCAACTATCATACAATTGACATTTCAAGTCCCTTAAGTTTAATTAATCTCTTTTAGCCACAAACTTAATTCTTTTTAATTCTTGACTAATATTAATTAAACAATATGATTTCTTCTTTAATATATTATCCTCATAAAATATTAATAAATCATATTTAATCCTTTCTCTCAATAATTCATCCTATCAAGTAGCTTTGGTGAAGGCAACCCAAAAGGACCATGCACCATCGGGTCAAGTACATACCAAAATAGTTATGAACTTAGACACTAATCCAACAATTGTATAGCTGGAGAGGTGGTGACTTTGAGAGCTCTTTGATTAATTTGAGTGAATTCCTCAAGGGAAGCGCCTAACTCTTTAGCTATAATCAAATTGGTGTGTCCTTAATTCGAGTTCTATCGTCTAGATTGTGGGAAATTTGATTTATGAAATCATGATCTAACCATGGCGACCTAGACAAAAAGATTATCGAACTAGATATTATCTAAATTAAGAGAGCGCTATAAGTTTTGCTAAAGCACCAACTGCATTGAACGTGAAGTCCTCTTTGATCCTTAAGTCGCATTCTAAATCAACACTTAGTGTAAATTTGCCACCTAATAAAGTAGAGGTTAGGAACAATTTGTTCCCTTTCTGGTCGGCTACCAAATCTATAAAAAAAAATATTTTCTAAAATAAAAAGGGGTAGCACGAATGAAAGAGAAGCAATCGACAGTAAATTCCTAATGATACGTATTAAGGGTAGGCAACTAAGTTTCGCTACATCTCGAATGTAAAGGCTATTTAACTCCCATCTACAAAAGAAATTACGAAACGGTCGAGGATTTATAAAGCTATAATTTCTACTACGGGTACTCTAACTATAATAGAACCATAATTGTAGAATATAGTTAGGGGGTCGTTGTTTCTAATGAAGGTGGTGAAAATTTATGATATTTTAAATCACATTATCTAGGTTGCATTTCGAGCATTTTAAAATGATAAGTAATCTCACTGTTATTAAAGATATGTGATAATTCCAAGAGACTGAAGATACATGTGTGGCAATAAAACGAAGTAGTAAATAATAAAGAGATTAATTAATGTTAAAGGTTTAACTCGTCAATGAGGGAATTTATATATAAATATTGATATTACAATTTTTGAGAAAGTGTCCAGTTGTTTAAGTCAGGACAAATTCGAGTTTAAGAGTCAGAATATTTATGAAAACAAGGTTATGAAAATTACAAAGTAGAATGCTATTTAAGAAATGTGTAAAAATGTCGATCATCGAAAACAATGCATTCTTAATTTAGTGATTCTACAAAAATAATCATTTCAAGAATAAATAATCGTAACATTTAAAACCTTTTTTATATACTATTAAAGAAAAGAAATCTTTCACATATACTTCCTGGTTTTAGAAAAAAAAAATGATAAGCACAAGGGTATTCATCTTGTGTATTAATCGTAAGGAAAATACAGTGAAAATTGCACTTTAAATCAAATTTTTGAATTTAGTACGAAAGGGAAAATGTAAATAAGGATTACTTGCTACAATAGATTTCCTAATAAAAATAAGATGTATGTGATAAAAGGTGTAATTGAATATATCAAAATTGACTAAATCAGAATTATGTGTTACGACTATACACGTATTAATCGCTCAAAACGAAAGGGTAAACTTCTAGTTTGTATATGTACAAACATCATACCAAGAGAAGCAAAATAGAAAGAAACAAAGTTAGACAATGTATTATGTTATTATTATGGGTGTGTGAGATCTAAAATCAGAAAGAGAGCAAGAAATCAAGTGTGGGGGAAAGAAAAAGAAGGTAGCATTGGAAATGATTGTTATTGTTAAAATTTTAAGGATAATATATGTAAGTATATCTAAATCTTAGGTTGAGATATATTTCAACTTCAACCCTTGATGTATGTTGATGGTTACATAGAAATGTAGAAGTTTAAAGTGGTTGCTAAGGTTTGATAGAAGTTCACGAGTTATCTATTAAGTTAAACTCCATTTGTGAAAAAGAAGAAGTACTACAACTGGTAATTGAAAATCTGACAATTTTGGCATTTTAGGCTTGAGTCTAACAATGGTTAAAATGGATAAGGTAAAACTCGCTATATTTAAAAGAATAATTACACTTTGTTGAAAGTGCATCACAGGAAATTTAAAAGTGAACACTAAGTTTTCCAATGTTGTAAATTTTAGAAACCTTATAGATTATAAAACTAATTTGTAATAAAATATACAAATAAGGTGTGTTTTGAAATGTAGGCATTAGTGATGTCCTGTAAACATGTTTGGAGTAGAAACTTGTAAAAATATCATGTTGGTTTTCAAGAAAACACATTTAGTAAAGTACAATGCCTAAATGAGAAAGTTGTCAAAAGAGTCAAAACAAAATTGGTTTGAAGATCCGATGAAGCTTTTATACATAATATGAACCTCAATGACATATGTTTAAGTTTTATAACATAGAGTTTAAACACTTTTATAAAAGATAATGTTTATAAGTTTTTCAAAAATGTGCCAAAATGGTAAGCAATGCTTAAAATGGTTTATATGCCCTTAAAAAGCACATCTATCCATCGAAATGAATTATGAAATGAAACTGAATAGTAAGGTTAAAAACCAATATTGGTTAAATTGAGCAAGTTATCAAAAGATTTTAGCGAGAATATGGCTCATATTGTTAGGAAGGGTCTACTAAGTTGTATGAAGTGGTCATAAAGTATGTTATCGATGATAAATAAAACTGATGAAGTGAGATAACTTTTCGATGGAAGATTAAAAATTAGGGAATAGGTAGATTAGTGTAGCTAATCGTACCTAAATACTAAGGCGAGTATAAGGCGAATACCGATGTCTTCTCCCCAAGATAAATGTCAAGAAAACTTGTTTGTAAAACGTTTTATGGTGTCAATGCAGTTTTTGCGGACTTTTATAGAAGTCAAAGATTAAGTTATAGATTTGGCGTCTGACTTACGATGTAAGAGTATTTAATACTGTATAACGATAGAAATGTTAGTAATGTTACTAAGGCTCAAACGAATGTATGAAAATAATAAGGTTTGAAGGAATATTCAAAACTTGTCGGAAGTATTCGTACAATGAATTATTGCGATATTTGATTGGGCATGAAAATTTAAAGGTTAAAGGTTGGGCATGAAACATGTTAATAAATTGGAAAGTATAAGATGATTGTATACTTGATATAATCACTAGTGCATCTAGGGGGTGTTGAACTAAGACTGATAAGTTTTTGTCATAAGGGTAATGGTTTGTTCTTGATTAGGATATTCGAAGTAAAGATGGTAGGGTAAGAACTACCTAAAGAAAAGCTTTCGGGTCAAAGGGATATCCTATGTTAGGTTTTAGGTGCAAGGTGGAAACAACCTAAACCTAAATCGTAGCGTAGAAATAAGGTCTCACATATGGTTTAAACCTTTGTGTCTCCTCGTGAGTCGAATTGGGAATGGTAGCCAATGGTATCCAAGTGATTACTAGTGGCGACTCATCTACCTCCTTATGCAATGCTCCATATCTCATATGTGTCGGTATCAGAATGCTTTTCTATTTGTAGATTTAGTACGAAGACGAAGAGGTATTGAGGTATAATTGGTATAGGTTTCGACTTAAGATTATTACTTGTGTCTATCTAGATACTAACCTTATGTCTAAAGTTAATAGCTACGATGAATACTCATTCTCAATACTAAGTAGATAGCTCCTAGAGTAGCTAGTGATATAACCTAACTGGTTAACCTAGCACTTGATAAGGGATAACAATATTTCTAAATAAAGGCAATGTTATAAAAGTGCACTTAGTTTCTAAGTGTATCTAGATGAATGCCTATAATATGCAATGCCCGTACGCACACCGAAAAATTTTGTGTTCCAAAATTTCAAGATGAAAATCATTTTGAACATAATTCTACTATAACTGTTTTCTAGCCTCGCATTAATTTCCTTAATTAAGCATAGTTGAACAACCTATACTTAATTAAACTCCAATAATGCGTACTCGAATTAGTTATACCAGTAGTGTGTTCATTATTTTAAAAACGTTTTGAATTTTTTTTTGGCTATAGTTGTGGTTGTCCAAAGGAAAACCGGTATTCTCTATAACCATTGGCTCTGAAACCATTTTTCTGTTACACCCCGCTAAAGCGGAAACATGGGGCGTGGCAGTACAAGGGTTTCATAGCAAAAGATAAAGATAAGACCAACCATAGTATTAAAAGCATTACAAATTTACAATGAGTTTGAAGAACTTTTCTTTAAAGAAGATACAATGTATTTAAAAGTAACCATATGCAAATGCTCCTACATGTATTGGGTCTCTACATGCCTCTTACTAGATGATTCCTGAAAAAGCATGTAAAACGAGTGTCAACTATAAAAATAGTTGGGGAGTACTCACAGATTAAAAATAATATTGGTTTCATGAGTCGAAATCAAAGTTTGGATAAAAGTTTCCATAAATGAAAATATATTGCAAAAATGAGTAAATAAGTTTGCATAAACAAAGTTCATTGTCATCATGAGAGATAAAGTATGTTGCCCAAATGAGATGCAACATTCATATTATCATGGAAAATAAAGTTCGATTCTAAAATGAGTAAACAAGTTTCGTTGCTAAAATGAGTATACAAGTTTCATTGCTAAAATGAGTATATAAGTTTCGTTGCTAAAATGAGTATACAATTTTCGTTGCTAAAATGAGCATACATGTTCCATTGCTAAAAGAAGTATATAAGTTTCGTTGCAAAAATAAGTATACAAGTTTCGTTGTTAAAATATGATGTAATATTCGTATGTACATCAAGTTTCCATTCTTGAGTTTACAACCTAAGCCTAATGACCGAATCGTTCCCTATTGACTACTATGTGTATTGCAAACATAGAAATTAAAATGGTAAAACATACTCAAGAGAATCGTGCGAGTGAGGAGTTGTCTACCTCCTGATAGCGCTATATATAATAATCATAGGCTCAAATGAGTTAATGAGTTGTGTCGAATGATTCCAAGGACTTAACCGCGATATAGTCCTCATGAATTAAAGTAACATACACATATATACAAAATATAACAACCAAGTTTCATACGTGTCAAAATAAATACAACGAACATAAATACTTTAAGACATGCTTTTCCACCCCAAAACATTTAAAAACTGAAAATAGGGGGAGTCGTGAATACTAACAATACATTGAGTTTATGTAAATGATGCCTTAACCTATGTTCCACTTGTACCACTACCGATTCCTATAATAATGGTATTCGCTAGTGAGTCTGTAATCGAAATCTAACATTAGTATAATTAGTAATACAATAGAATTATGTCAATATTATGTCAAAATTTAATATTGATAAGTTACAAACATTTTTCTGAAATTGTGAAATTTTATAACTCATGTGATTAAGACAATTTTGGATATTAATTTCTAGATTTTTTTGTAATATTAATTGAGGGTATTTCAACACATTTAAAAGTGTTTTAAGCTCCTAAAAATCCAAAATAATATCAAATAGTTTCTAAAAATTCTCAAACTTTGCATTTTCATTCTAAACACAATATAGGTCTTCCAGAAATTTCCCCTTGAATTTTTGATGTGATTAACTATTTTTTTCAACATTTTAAGCCTTCATAACAATATAAATTCGTGAAAAATAGCATCCAGATGATAAAAATTCTCAAGCTTTTCATAATACTTCCATTAGAAATACTTAAGTTAGGAAAAATATAAAAAGAGATTTCTAAACTGTTTAACTTAATTTTATGATTTTTTGTGCATTTATTATAATAAAAATGTAGATAAATAGAAAACAGTTTCCAAAATTACCCAAAATTTTTGTAATACTGTTATTAGACATTCTTAAGCTCGGAAAAATATAAAAATTGATTTCTAAACAGTTTAACCCAATTTTATGATTTTTGTGTATTTATTCTAATAAAAATGAAGATAAGTAGAAAACAGTTTCCAAAATAACGCAAACTTTTTGTAATGTTGTTATTAGACATTCTTAACTTGGGAAGATATAAAATTTTGATTTCTAAACTATTTAACCAAATTTTATGATTTTTGTGTATTTATTCTAATCAAATGGATTTAAGTGTATTTAATCTTCAAAAAATAGAAGAAAAATAGCATACAGAAGAGAAAAACCATCAAAACTTTTATGTAGAATCCTAATATATTATAAGGTGTTCTGGTAAATTTTCATGAATTTTGGATGAGAAAACTTTTTTTCCTGTTTTTAGTCCTTTATAAATATAAAAATCGGGGAAAAATAGGAATGCATTATGAAAAATTCTGAAAATATTTTCTTAGTCTTTGATATAGAGTAGGAGCTACGAAAATGATTAGATACCCTTTTCGCATTCCCTAAAGTGGTTTTACGATTTATTGGAGCTAAAAAAACAAGAAAACTCAAAACCATACTAAAAAGTAAAAAAAAATCGATGAAACTTAATGACACGTCATTACTTACCATAGGGGTCATCCACGAATTTATCTAGGATTTATAGACATCAAAAAGTATTTTATATGAATTATTGCTCTATTTTCTTGCATTAATTATAATAATTCGCGAAAAATGAATTATTTTCTCGAAATTTACAAATCATCTTATTTTGTTGGTGGCAATCTGGGAAAAATCGGATTTGATTAGAAAAGGAGTTTTAGATATTTATTCGGGAATAAATCTTTTATGAACATATTTGAAAGCCTTTAACAACAAACTTTGATCATCTAGCATCTAAGCTTGAAGATCCTCACATGCATGTTGGTTTGAAACCCATTCATGAGTTTGAATGGTCAAAAATCGTTTTTGAAATCAAACTTAGGGTGCATGTGGTGATTTTCCAACAAAACGTGTAGAAAATTGCATGTATATGGTTTTGACTTAGGTTTAGGTCATGGATCTTCACCATTCTGTGACATGCATGATGTTTTTTGTGAAAATCTACCACCATCATCATCAAAACTAAAGTGAATGAACATGCACACAAATTTCCTAAGAGAAAGGTGTAGAAGAACATGGAAATGCAAGAAAGTCCATGAAATTTTGAAAGGAAATGACAGGAAATCGTGTTCTACCTTAATGAACATCACTAGATGATGAAGATTTTGAGTATCTTGAGTGTTCATGGACTTGTTTGACTGAACATTTCATGGTTCATAGAGAGAGGAATAGAGAAAATGTGTGTGGGAGTGTGAGAGAGAAATGAGAGAAAATGAGAGAGGAGGTGGAGTGTGAGAGAGAAAGTATGATAGGAAAGTGAAGAGTGATTAAATTATTTGGGAAGACTTATCTTGGAAGAAGAAGCATAAAATTATGAAGGAGGAGAGAGGATTTCCCTCTCTTCCATTTTTATAAATTTCAAATTCTTTATAAAAATATCAATTTTTTTATAAAATATGCATCTTAATAAAGATTTTACACATAAAATCTTGATTTTTGGCTTAGAAAATAAGGTTAAATACTAATGACGTCAATTTTATTTCTCGGTGGTTATATTTTACTAAATTGAGTTATTTTAAATTGATATTATAAACTCTATACCAAATTTATGGGTTTTTAGGTGTTAAAGTTTATAAATTTGAGATTTTAGGGTTTTAGGGTCTTGAGATTTAATAAATATTTGGATATCAAAATTAATTAAATTTTAAAACTTTTTAAATTATTTTTGTGTTTCCTAACTCTTATTCTAGTTAGAATTAATGTTTGTAATTTATTTTTACGGGTTTATTGGCATTCTGTGTAGTGATTCCGAGAATCAAGCGAAATTAAGGAATCAAGTATACTAGTCCTAGTTTTTAACTTTGACTTAAGTTTCTACGAGACTTTAACCTAATTTCTACTTCTAGGTCAAGTGCATGATGTGTGTATATGATTCATGTAAAGGTGCTCGAATTAAAGAGTGACTCGAATATGGATTGTCACTACAGTTAAGTAGTTGTAGAATTCCCATATCAATGTGAAATATAAGTACAATATCCACCGTTCTAAGTGTTTCCAAGTTTCTAGTAGGTTATAACTTAGCTTTTAGTTACTAAGTCTAGTATGTGTCATGCCTACATGGGCAACTAAGTTTATCAATTTTAGTAATGACTCGAATTTTGATGGTTGTCACACTTAGCGAACCTTAGATCGTCCTTGACAGTTGTTTAATAACTTTAGTCATATTTGGTTCTTGACCTTTTAATGCCCTGGGCATTCATAAAATTAGAACACATGAATATTATAGCATATGCAATCGATCCTATACCCTAAGCATATGGAATATGATTCATAATGTCTTACATAAAGACATGATACTTTACCAGTCTTTTGCTATAACATTTCCATATATAGAACTCCCATGTTGCAACATTCCAATATAGTAATCATATATGTCCATGTCTAAGTCTATTTAATATTTCAATCTAAACTTTTAGATTCGAAATAAAGTATAAATATCTTCTCTCTGATTTTAGAGAAACAACTTTTCAAATTTTGCAACTTTACAAAATTCTTAACCTTAGCTTCCTATAACCAGTATTGCTAACTTGAAACACTTCACATAATAATCACGCTCCCACTATCATAATAAGTATATCCTTACTACATAACACTTATGCTCCCACTAGCTTTGATATATACCCAGAAATCAGTTGGACTTCTAGAAATCAATACTTATTGACTTTCTTACCAAAATTCAGATTTCTTATATGAGATGCTTCGATAAGCCTTTATCTAAGCTCATACACCTTTTATAACAAAGCTCATATGTTTGTCTAAAAATTTTCATAACTTACGGCAGTAAGTCTCGAATGTTAAAACTATTTTCCATTTCTCACAATTCGATCTATGAAGAGGGATGTCGTAATCATAATCGAATTTGAGAATGCAATTAACAAAACTGCTATCTCCTCAAAATCTTCTTAGTGAAAGTGTTTCCTGACAATCATTTTAATGAAATGGAGAGAAACCTTGTGTCACTTAGATTTTATGGTGTATGTGTTCCTACCTATGTGAATCGTCATTTCCAACCATTATCATAAGACAAGGTCTATGACAAATTAAAACTCATATGGACTGAACCTGTTCAATCTTAATTTCTTGCCACTTGGTAGCACAAGGGCCTACTATGTCTTCCAAGTTGTTCAGCATTTCACCCTTATTGATCAATGAACCTTCACTGATCAAGGTGATTTACCTTATTCAAGCAATTGAGAACTCATAGATTTCATACGCATAGTCAACTTTTAACTGGAATGGGCATAGAAACAAGAATATTTCAACACGATAGGTTACAAATCTCAAGTCGTGAGCTAATGATACACAATAGGTTTATTCTTGATTAGTTCCTAAAACTTTTCAAGATCTTTAAGACTCCCACTGACATCTTAACATATAAGATTATCTTGTCAAGAAACACTCCTTGACAAACAAATATTCAAGAGTTAGCGCATATGCTTATCAATGAAAAACACTTCATATAATTGGTCTTAGTTGGTCTTTATCTTAAAGAAATCACAAATACCGATTCTAAATGTGTTATAAATCTACTTAAGATATGTCACTCAAGGAACAATCTCAGAGTATGACTCTAAGACTTGATTTTGGAACGAAGTATGACTCACCTTAATTGATTTAACGATTTAAACAATTCCCGATTCCTCTTCTTAGCCATACAAGTGCACTAAGGTGTCCTTAGAGGATCAATTGTGATATGGTTTTCGTAATCATTAAGAGGATCATAAAACAGGATACTAATGTACTCTCCTTTCCTTTTAGATTAGAGAGACTTTTATCTTTCTGCCTAATTTAATTCTTCTTATTCGTTCTGCTATACATTCAAACTTTTTCAATGTTTCAGAATTACTTAAACTTGTAAGCATAACCATATTTACTAAATTTTTTGTAAATCATGACAAATAGTCTTATCGATCTTTGTGGTGGACCTGACCAGTGCACCACAAAGTGTACTAGATTCCCTAGTCCTTCACTTCATTCACATCTATATGTGAATAAGAAATTAGTCTTAATTTCCCAAAGACGAAGGTTCTTATTCATCACACAATACAAGTTGCATGATTCCAAGTTTCTATCCAATTGAAACTTGGGCAATGAGAGCCTTCCCTTATTGGGTAAATTTCTGACACTATCACAAATGATAGAATCAAATCCATTTTATTGCTAAAGAATAGATACATACAAACATCAATTTTCACAAATGTCTTTGTAAGGAAATATATAATAAGATAAAATCAAAAATTCTTTATTTATAAAAATTGCGGAAAAACTTGTCCTTACAATGCAATTACAAATGAAACTATGCCACTACATACTTCTAAGCAATCTATTATAACTTTTAATTAGCAACTCAAAAATCCGATCATCAAACCATGCGAGCGAAATCCATCTCTTCGCGATCAGACTCAACTCACTATTCCTTTAAGCTTTTTTTCTCTTCTTCGATCCTTAAAAACATCAAAATGTAATCTCATCATATTACGTATTAAGAATATTCAAATAGAAACTTAATAAAGGTAGATACTGGACTTACCTAAAGCAGTGTCATACATTTTGACTTTACCATCCTGGTGGTCCTTCAGGTAGATACGACAGCTTCGCATCCAATGCCCCTTCTCTGGACAATAGAAGCAAACAGATTCTATCATAATGACAGATGGGACAATCTCAGACTTAGCCTTTCTCATTACCATTTGGTCAAATGGTTTGACCATGGCTGATCCCTTTCTATTGGGAAGAGATTACTTTTTTGGACTTCTAATGTTTCCATTGTCAATGTCCATGGAAGTTTGGGAAGTAGATCTTCCAATCAAATTTGCATTACCAGTTTGCCAAATCAATGCTGATTTAGCAATAATTAGCAAATAGGTAAGATCAATAAGGGTCACGTCGTGGTCTGTCATATAGTAATTTTTAATGAACTCACTATATGACTTAGGAAGTGATTGAAGAAAAAAGTCAACAACCAACTTCCTCGAGATATCAACTCCCAACATTCCCAACCTATCAGTGTGTGACTTCATCTCTAAGATGTGTGCACACACAGGCCTTCCATCTTGGTGTTTGCTTGCCCATAGGGTTTAAGTGACCTTAAACTTTTCAAGTCCATGAACATGTGAGTTAGGGAGAACTATTAGAGGAGGTGGAGGAAGTGAAGCATGCTTATCATTTCCACGATCCAATCGTGGGACATCATCTACATGAGGACCCAAATGAAATATTAAGTTTAGGACCCAAAACAATTTTTTACAATTCGGAAAAGCGATGTCGTAATCCAATTAAAAAATATTTGAAGGTAGGTAAATGACGATTTACCAATTTCTACCATGAAAAATGAAAATGAACATTAGCTTTTAAATGAATTGAAATTCCTGGATTCTTCTGAGATTCATTGAACTTTTCAATGGCATGTTTAATCTCGATTATACCCTTTAAGTTTGTGACTAGGATACCGAGGATCACAAACAATGTGCGAATAACCATGCAAATTAGCTTGGTACTCTCGAATACATTTGTCACCTAATCAATATGCCGGTTTACCACACACGCTCCATTGATCTATTATAATCTCCGAGCTATCCATTTCCATCCGGCAGTAGTCCCATATTAGTGTGTCAGTTAACCATGCACGCTCCACTAACGACTAATAAGATGCAATGTAAAATTTCATGGATTAGCACCAAATTTACATTTTTCCTAAAGTAACTAAGATTTAGGAATTTATAGAAGTATTTAGTTACTTGGTATTGCATTATACTTTTAATGAGAGTTTGTGTCTTATCCTACCCGTTCAACTAACAAACCTACACTAGTCAAGAGTGGATACCCATTCAATCACCATTTTATAGGCAATTTTCTTAAACACCCATTATAGACCAGCTTCATGAATGAGGCCTAATAACGGTAAGACTAACCTTTTACTTATACATATATAATATATTAAACTTTTGATTTTATATAGTATAAGGGCGTATTTAAACTTTTAAAATACTAGGTAGTTTAATTTATTAATAAATTATACTCTTAACTTAATTAATCTTAAACCATGTGATTATGGATTAATAATACTATCTTAATTAAACATTTAATTAACATAATAAAATCCATAAGAGTGTAATTGAACTATTTAAAAACATCAAGGTTCTAAATATAAAAATTCAAAATTAAAAACTATTTAATTAATTTTTAAGTTATGAACCCAAGAGTTGCCTTTTGAAACCTTTCGGTTACTAGAGTTAATGTCTCATAAAAGAGACTTTTTAAGTTCCAAAACTTGAGGGAAAGTTTTGTAACTCTTGAAAAACTTTTGGATTCCAAACTTGATGACATGTTTTGTAACTCTTCAGAACATTTAGATCAAAATTTAAACTAATAAAATAATCATAATTTTATCTTTTACCAATTTGACCTAATCAAGTTCATATCGCGAGACAATTCAAATGAAAAATTCCAAATAATTTAGCTTATCATATAAACTAACTATAATCATTAAATTTTGACAATTATCTTTTCATTGGATGAGGATAATCATTAACTTATCATAAAAACGATTTTTGTAAGACAAAACAGTTTGTGGTAATGATCCTAATCCAAAAACTGGCCAAAAACTCGAAAAATCTGCCAACAAATTGCCCAATTTGTCGATTCATGTTATGGGCTCGTCGCCTTCATCTCCATATGAACCAACTCGTCGAGTCCACTCATGGGACTCGTCGAGTTCAGCAGTAAGACAACATTTTTCCAATTTGTTTCAACTTTGAATAATTAACCAATGCATCTATAGAACATAAAACACCCATAGCTCTGATACAACTGTTGGGTTTTTATGTACTATAACACTCCTATGGTGCACAAACAACCTTAATGCTTTGGATCTAAGTTTTATCTAGTTATACATGCAAGAAAAATTATCCAAAGCATAATTCCTATAACTAGCATACAACTTTGATACTTGAAACATAAAAACTAGTTAGAAGAATACCTCTTAGTTGTAACTTGTGGAATTTGGCCTTTCAAGAGCTTAGCACCTTAAGTGTGATGCCTCAAATGGTTCTCATACACCATGAAAAATTGGAGGATTGTGAGAAAGAAGTTATGAAGCACCAAAATAGGCTAGGCATACACCTTAGGAGTCTTAGAGTCGATTTTAGCCAGCTAGGGGTTCATTTTACAGTTTGAAATTCCTAGGGTTTCAACTTGTAAACCCTAATTCACATGTGATTTTAATCTAATAACTGATTAGCCTTTTGGACTAACTCTTCGTGGACTCTCACAAAGATTTAGTCCAATCCTAATTAGCATGGATCTTTAGCCCAAACTATAATTATTACTGATTTACCTAATCAGTCCCCGTAAATTTAATCAGTAACTTTTGATCACTAAATTATTTCCAAATTAATTCTTGATCAATACCAATTAAATAATATGATTTTTCAATTAATATATTATTCTTGTAATATATTAATAAATAACAAATAAACTCTTTCTCAAATATCCATCCTATCAAATTATTCTGGTGAAGACAATGCGAAATGGACCATGCTACTCTCGAGTCAAGTACATACCAATTATAGTTATGGGCTTAGACACCTAATCCAACACTAAGCTCTATTAAAGCTAAGTTCTACAAGCTACTACACAAGATAATCTTGTAACTAGTTTTTATGATCCAAATATCACCTTTGCATGCTAGTTAGGCTTCATGCATTGGAAAATGAATATTGCATGTATAGTTAGAGAAAACCTAGATCCAAAGCATTAGGGTTGTATGTGCACCTTAGGGATGTTAGAGTACATAAAACCCAACACTTGTAAGGCAGAGCGGTGCTGGGGAACAGTCTAGAATGAGTACCTAGATGTTTAGTAGTGGTTTTGAGGAACCAGCAGAGTAGGTGTATATATGCTTTTGAGGAATAGAGTTCTTGTGACTTAAGGTCCTAAGAGGATGATTTGGGACAAATATAGGTTGGTGTGGAAGGTAGTATTGGGCCCGTACTACTGAAAGCACTGGATTTGTACATAACTCAAGGAGAAACCTTAGGGAACTAAGGAACTTGCAAGAATGTGTAAGAGTTTGAGTATGGACTTTAGCCTGATCACTGTTGATTTTATTTTATGTTTCGATATGGTGGTTACCCGAGGTTCAGGCTCCAACGCCCCTATTGACCGAGTGCCAATGATGAGGAGATCCGTAGGATCGTTTCCAGTGTGATGGCCGTGGTAATCAGAGGGACTCTACTAGAGATGTTTGGGTCTATAAAGACCATGTTGATTAAGACACTTAATGAGCGCTATGTTGTCATCACTGAGGTTCTTGTTGTTGTCACTTTCACTGTAGTCATTACCATTGTCAGACCACAGGATCCGATTACCGTGATGAGATGGATTTTCGATGTTGAGGGTTGTTTTTACACTTTCTCATATGCAGAGAATTTGAGGGTTCGTTTTGCGTTGAACCTGCTTCACGTGGGAGTGAAGGATTGGTGGAAATTTATGATGGCGGCCTATTCTCTTGTAGAGAGTACTATAGTGACATGGGAGGGACTTACTAAGATGTTCAGAGATGAGTTGGTACCAGTGCTTGAAAGAAAGAGAGAGGTTGGCCCATGAGTTCTTCTCTCTCAAGTAGAAGACAGAGACGGTGACTGAGATCACCAAGATATTTCGTAAGAGGGATTTGTTTTTCCTTAAGCATGTTTTGATTAAGTATGCATATGTGATTTAGTATCTGAGTATTCTGAGGAGGGATATATGTGAGTTTGTGGCGAACACTTCGTATTGGACATTATCCGAGTTGCAGATCGATGCCAGGAGGAGAGAGATCGAGATGGAAACCTAGGTGAGAGAGGATAGGGGGATTCAGGCGAGAGATAGGAGACCAATGCAGTCACGGATGACAACGCAGCGGACCAAATCAACTCACTCTAGAGTTAGAGGCCAAAAGGGTCGTACTTGTAGCAAGTGCCGAAAGGGACACGAGGAACCCTATCAGTCGCGGACTATTTGCTACATATGTGGCAAGGAGGGGCATATGGCTAAGGATTCCCCAAGAGATTTCAGTTTTTCTTTAATTGCAACCATACGGGTCATTTGAGGTTCGAGTGTTTGCAGCTTGCATCCAGGAGGGTTCATACTCCAGCCCCCGTAACCCTATGTATTACTGATGGTGGTTAGGGGAAGGTTAAGGCTCCGATAGCTTGGGAAAGAGCATTTCAGTTGACAACGGAAGAGGCTAGAGCAACATCCGTCTTCATGGTTGGTATGTGTTGCTTATTTACTTTGTTAATTTATTTTATTGTTGTCGATATTTCTCATGTAGGTACTTTCCTTGTGAACTCTATACCTGCGCTAGTTCTGTTTGACTTGGGTACGAGTAGGTCTTTTGTGTCATCATTTTTTTTATCATGGGTTTAGCATCACATGGGAGGCTTTAAGTAGACCATTTAGTATTTCTATAGCTAACAAGAACGCGGTATCTGCTACGGATATCTATCGGGGATATATACTGAAGATTTTCGGTGTTGGGTATCCAATAGATCCTATCTCTAATGCAATGGTGGATGTCTTTGTTATAGTAGGTATAGATTGGTTGAGCCGGTTTAGGGATATGATTGACTGTGAGAAACAGTTGGAGACGGTTTGAGATCCTAGTGAGGGAGTGCTGACCATTTTCGGCGAGGGTAGTAAGTCAGAATCAACTTTCTATTCCGCCGCTAGTGCGAGATAGTGTTTACAGCATGGGTGTATGGGATATCTATCATATGTGGTGGATATTCGGGTTTATAAGAAGAGATCGGTTTCCATTTCTGATGTTCCTGTTGTGTGAAAGTTCCCTGATGTTTTTTCATACGAGTTATCGGGTGTGCCTCCTAAAATTCAAGTGGGGTTTTGGATTTATCTGATCCCCGGTGCGGTGCCAATTGCCAAAGCATCGTATCTTCTTGCACCTCCTGAGATGTAAGTGTTATCCTCCTGTCTTCATGAGCTATTATGAAAAGGAGTTTATAAGACTGAGCAGTTCTCCATGCGGAGCACCGATCCTTTTTGTCAAGAAGAAGGATGGAAGAGTGTCCAAGGTCATTAGCTATTGGTAATTCTAATAATAACAGGGTCCTTTTAGGTTTCCCTCAAGACCCAAATTGAGTAGAATAAATAAAGGAGAAATTGGTTTATTAATTATTATGGTTAATAATTAGAAACTAGCTGGAAATATAATTTGGAAATTAGTTAAGAGTTTAAATAATCAAAGGGTTGAATATTCAATTAATCAATAATTGGTTGATCAGGAATATTCCAGAACCCTAAGAAGAAGGGTGGTGGATGGAAATTCCCTTAGGATAAATGGAATATCATTCTTCGGGTTATCCATCCCACATGGGTTTGAGGATAAAACCCTGGAAGGTATCCAAGGCTATAAATTGGTCCTTAGAGATTTATTCTTCCTTACTCACTATTGGCTTGAAGTTTCACCTCTTCTTCCTCCTCCAATAGGGACGATTTCTAACCCTATTTAGGTTTGTGAAATTGACCCTTCTCATAGTTATTTTTCTTCCACTATTTGGTGTCATTGTGTGTGATACCATTACAGGGATTCCGGTTTGGGTCCTCTC
Source organism: Lactuca saligna (assembly GCF_052625555.1). Taxonomy (NCBI): domain Eukaryota; kingdom Viridiplantae; phylum Streptophyta; class Magnoliopsida; order Asterales; family Asteraceae; genus Lactuca; species Lactuca saligna. The sequence goes on from NC_136417.1 coordinate 146,281,512, forward strand.
ATCCAAGCAACGTTATGGAAGATCAAGATCTTATGCTTGGAGATCAAGGGCTACATATGAGATATGTTTTTCTTCCTTATGTTTTATGTTTTCTCGGGTAAATGTAATTAGCATGAAACCATAGATCCATAGGTTTCATGTACACTTAGGTATATTGTTGTTTTGATTTTTCCGCTACCTAGTTTAGAGTGTATTTGATGCGTAGAAAACCCAACAGTGGTATCAGAGCCATTGGTTCATGATTATATTTACCCTAGGTCCATATTTTCTATAAATACTTGTTTGAAATTGAATGAAAGAAGAATAATTGAAAATTTTGTAAGTATTAAAACCTAATCATTACTCACGACGTGAGAGCATAGAGCGCACGACGTGAGGGAGGCAGTTTCGATTTTTCTTCCATTTTTCAAATTAGAAGTTTTATCAAATATGGATAATTACAAATTTTAAAATGTTTTAAATATGAAAATTTGATAATTTTTATTTAAATATGATTACTTGAATTTTAATATGTATTTACTATTTAAATAGTGAATTTATATATTTAATATTATTTATAATAGAGATTTATAAATTTGAATATTAACCCCTTGTGATTTATTAATTGTTACTTTGCATCCTCACAATTAATTAGGATTAATAATAGACAACTAAATTTAAAGAGTTTTAAATTTATCCCTTGTATTTATACATATTAGACTTGTATCTATTATATGTATGAGAAACTTCCAACATGTGTCCTCGCATGTTAAAATATTGATATTGTCAGGCCTACCATGACTAGGCTCACCCATTCTGATGTAGGGGTTTAAGGAGGTCTATTTGATAGGTCAGTTTTTAATATGCTTCACGCTTACCGCCCTCACATCCCTATTGCATTTTGAGAATGGAGTTACCGAAAGGGTTTGATAGTGATAATGGTCAATCTAAAAGTATTCCAAATACCAGTATAAAACAAAATTCCTTTTTATTAATAGAATGTGAGTCTCATATTATCCATGAAAATTGCACATTGTCTTTATATTCTGTTGGTAAAGCTCATGTTGGTAATTGGCACATCAATCTACAATATAGTTGAGAATGATGTGGAACTAGCAAATCTCAAGCGTAACTGGAGCCGGGGACCATGCGATTTTGCATGGTTAATTCACAATCTATTTTATGTGAATCTTATGTTGTTCATAAAAGGTGCACATTCTCTTTATAATTTGTTGATAGAGCTCGTGTAGTTAATCGACATGTCAATTTGAGAGTATAGGTAGAGAATGATGGACGATTCACCATCAATTCAGTGATCTGTGGTGACCCCGTCATTGATTTTGAGATGAACATAAACCGAGATTAATATGCCATTGATAGTCAATAAATCTCAAAGATCTAGGAATTTTGTGGTGATCGAAATTGACAAAGGGCTTTGCCTACCTAAACAACTTTATGGTGTGTTTACATCATCCCTTTACATATCATGGAGCTAAATATGGATCCTAGCCTTCTTAAATAATTTTGTTAAGGGTAATTATTTTCTAAGGATAAGTAAAGCAAACTATAATGGAATTGATATTGAATGATGTCTATAACCTTATCCATTAATATATACTGCTATAAAACCTTTAAAAGGATTATCTATGAGGATGATCAATCCTGTCTAAATCCGTAGTTTGGGAATAGTTCTTAGAATCAAAAAGAAAGATCACGCCTTTGATAAAGCTTTTCCTAGGTTACTCCAAACATGGCATTCTAATCTATAGAAAGAGCAATTATCAAGTGTACATTGTAAACCAACATATTGAAGTAAAATGTAATTTTATTGAGTTAGGAGTTGACTAGGGTCAGTCAACTAGTTGACATGTACATATAATCAGCTCATTCTGATTTTGATATGAACAACTTGGAATGCCCATGAAAGAGTTGCGTAACATATTGAGGTTTCCTTTTGGAATTAGCATGGCCAATCATAGAAACTCAAACTTAAAAACACTCCCATATTTTACTATCATGAATAGAAGGGTCAAGAAGATGAAATCCAATTCTCCATGGACTAAAAGGTGATTAGTGTTGGTATACCTAATTTAGGCCCAAATGCAAAGGACAAAGGAAGGCTTATTCTGAGACATGTTCTGATAGCAATTCATTTCCATAAAAACAAAAAGGACTATGAAAGTATACGTTCCTAAAATGTATATTTGAGGTGAAAGGACTGAAACATGAAGAAGTTAAATTTGATCATGGATCACGAGCCCTTGCTACTTTCCATATGATCAAAAGATAACTAGTTCTCCTATGTTTGGTGTTTAATAAAATATATGGATTCATAATACCATGAGAACATTACTTCCAAACCTTGAGTATTTTACTAAGGATGTGCAATGACTAAGTACTAACATTTGCAAGAATGTGCAATGACTAAAGTGGAGTAAGAAGACTGAAGCATGAAGAAGATAAATTTGATCATGAATGCCAAGCCCTTGCTATTATTCATCGGATCAAAAGACAATTATTTTCATAAATGTTTAGTATATGGTATTATAATTGAAATTGTTTAAACTATGATTCATGAGATAGTTCTGTCTTATTTAAATGTAGAGCATTATAACATTTTAAAAGAAAGCCATGAAATCTATGAAACTAGTATAGTAGCAATATATCAAAATTGATTCGAATATTTGAATAAGGTGTATTATTGTGGTGCAAATTATCTATTGAAATTAGTTTACCTTATGGATCATTCAGATTGACCACAATACGTACTAATTTAAATACATCTAAAAGGTTTGGGTGAAATGTATTTGTGGAATCATAGTCTTGGATACATAAATGAGAAATGCATTACCAAGAATCCAATTGGATTGGATTTTGGATATCATTTTACCTCGATTCTTATGATAAATGCAAATCTTATTTATCAAGATAGATGATGAATACATCACTAGGTGATGTCAATATCTGTTGGAATTAGGTTGCACTAAGGACCGTTTAGATTAACCACGATACATGGTAAAACCAAATTCATATGAACATGAGTATGGAACCTTTCAGGTAATTAGAGCTCTCATAAAGCAAAAGTTAAGAATTAATTTTACAATAACATGAGACACTCATAGTGAGCATCTCAGTCCAAAACTTTATCAATAAACTGAGGAATCATGAAAGAGTTTCACGATCTCTCTCCACCCAAAACAGTACCACTAGGAAGTGTTAGTTGGATAGAAAAACAAATCATTCATTGATTTCATACTAGATGAGTTTCACTAGGCTTGCTAACAATTTTTTGATTATACCATGAATAGTGTTACGAGAAGTCCTTTGGTCTTGTACCAACTGAGAAGGTTCATGAAACACTCTATGATATATAAAGTGGGTCTGATTCCTCTCAACCACATATGGAAGTTTATGATTATGAGTCTTATGCTCGTTACGAAGCACTTGACAATCTAGAACTTAAAATAGAGATGTGTTATCTCATTGGAGAACCCATCAAGCATTTTGGATAATTGTTTAACAATCCATTTGAGAAAAAAGTGTGTGTTTCTCAAAGCACGGTCTTCTAAGAGAGGGAGCTGATTCCAAAAGGGCTAGTAAGATCCATATTGATCTTTATAATATTAAACTGTCAACAACCAAAGAACCTAAAGTTGGACCTAGCATCTGATTCGAGGTTGAAAGAGCTATTTAAAAAACTAACATATCTCCACTTCTTCCTTGTAGATTTAATAGTGGATGCCATACACCTAGTTATATAAGAGTTTATGGTACCGAGGTAAATGAGTCATTGGTATGGAGCAATCATAGCGTACCAGCTATCGGAAGCTATGGTAACCCCTGAAAGCTAAAATATGGAAGGAGGACATGGAAAGCAAGATTCAGTTCATGTAGGTTGAAAATTGGTAGATCAAACAATTGGCCTTAACCATTAGGCGGAAGTGGATCTTAAAGAAGAGACAAGCATGGATAGGAACATACACATAATCAAACAAAGTTAGGTTGTGAAGGATGTGTAAGCTTGAAAACTTTCTTATGTACCAAAACAAGCATCTCGCAATTGGAATCTTTGTTTTGATGAGAAAAGTTCAAGGAGTTTGAGTTTTGAGACATAGAGATGAGCCATACATATCTCAAAACTAGTGGGAGTAATTGGAATCTTTGTGTCAGTTAGAAAGTTCATGGAGTTTGAATTTCGAGAAACATAGATAAGCCATATATACATCAATGCTAGTGGGGGAATTCTTGTCACCCTTGTATTGTAAATAGATAATGTACGATTCGTAGAATATTATATTCTAACTTAGCAAGTGTAAAAGCTTGGCTTGGTATGGGAAATGTTCCGCTATGATATATATGGGAGATACACAACACATACATAAGAAACATCTATGAATATAGATCCAAGTGATTCGTTCGATTAAGAAAAAGTACATGGAATCTTGAGGAAACTCAACATGCAGAACTCAAAAAGGAGTTCGTGCATATATGGAATAACATTAAGCAATGCTAATGTCCTTCTTCTACTATTGAACTAGAGGTTATGAATCGTGTCCCACAGTCTTCCACTATGGGATCGATCATATATTCCATCACATGTACCAGATCTGATGACTCATATGCCTTAAGCATGACAAGTTAGATTAGACCAATTTAACAAGAATCAATGAATCAAGATCAAGAACATTCTTAAGTATCCTAGGAGGATAGAGGAAATGATCTTGATAGTATGGAAGAGATCATTGTAAATATTACATTGATGCAAAGTTCTACATTGATAAAGACGATTTCGCTAGCATTCAAAATTTGTGGTTTTATTAAATAGTGATGTGTTAGCATGGAAGAGTACCAAGTAATACAACATAGTGGATTTGATAAACTTAGAGTATATTGCAGTTGGTTAAATGGAAAAGAAGTCAATGTGACTAAAATAGATTCATTAGAGAAATCTTTGATGAAATTCAATCATTGATGGTCCTTATGAAGGTTCTTGTTGTTGGATTAATGTCTAAGTCCATAACAATATTTGGTATGTACTTGACCCAACTCGGCATGGTCCATTTGGGTTGCACTTCACCGACACAATTTATATGGATAGTCTTTTGAGAATAGTATATTTATGATTTATATTACTATATTATAAGTTCTAATATATTCATAAGGAATCATATTATTTAATTAGTATTGATCAAGACTTAATTTAGAATTAATTAAGTCATCAAAATGAACTAATTAAATATGGACTCTTATATATATGGAATGGGCCAAGTTCATTTAGGTTGGGCTAAGCATTCATGGATAGTCCATGGAGTCTTTAACCCATGGATCATATGAAATGAAAGGTCATGGGTTTAACCCTAGTCTCCATACTATATAAAGATGTCCTTGGTTGGTGAAATTGGCACTAGTGTGGGTACACTAAGAAGGGCTAGCCGATTTCACTAAAGAGAACCAAGTATTCATATTCTCTAAAGTCTTCCAAGGTTTTTTTGGTGATTTGTGATTCCACTTGAGGCTTCCACACTATTGGGGCTAAGCTCTTAAAGCTTGAAGACATCAAGCTACATCAAAAGGTATGTCATCTAACTAGTTCTTTCTAGTATAAGAACATCATAATATGCTAGTTAGGATTAAAGCCTTGGAAAGATCTTATTTGCATGTATAATAGAGAAAAACATAGATCCAAGGTTTATAGGGTTGCATGTACACCATAGGAGTGTTAGAATGCTCATAACCCAACAGTGGTATCAGAGCCACGGGTTGTTTTCTGTTATATTGATACAAATATTTTATTTTCAAAGTTGAAAAAAAAACATGAAGTTTGTCAAATTTTAAGATAATTACTTGTTCTTATGAAAAACTAATTATTTGTAGAATTTGAATAATTTGTTATAAGAGTTGAATTAGGTCAAATTTAGTAAAAGATAAAATGATATGATTATTTTATTATTTTTAAAAGTTTGATCTAAAGAGTTTTATTTTTTGAAACCTCCATAAGTTATGGATATGAAAAGGTTTTAAAAAAAAATTGATTCAAAGTTTTTATGGAGTTACAAAATTTGGTGTTAATGTAATAAAGAATTCCATAACTTAAGAATAAGTTATGGATCACCAAAAGTTTTTTATGTTACCTTGTTTTATGAGTGAATTTAGATTAATGAAAAAATTATGTGATAGTTGGTTTTAATCCAAATTAATTTAAAAGAAGTTCATAAAATGTGTTTATGTAACTTAAAAGTCACATTTATGAATCTTAAAACTCATAAAAGTTGTCATAGGTTACAAAATAAAGAGTCTTTTTCCTCATTAAATTGTTTTATGACTCCGTAACTTGTCCTCAAGTTATGGAGGTTCAAGAGTCTCTTCATTAAATAACTAATAAAAAAAATGTAACCTTAATTAGTTCCATAAGTTATAAAATAAAGAAAAGGAACATTCTTTTATTAGTTTAAAGTGTTCCATAACTTGTCCTCAAGTTATGGAACTTGAAGAGTTTTTGGAATAAAACTACTTTAAACACATAAGTTATGGAATTAATTAGTTTTGAATAATTTCAGAACTTGCCCTCAAGTTTTGGAATTTGAAAAGTGTTCACTTATGAATACTTTAATTCCAAGTTAGCCCTTAAAATTTTAAAAGTTAAAATTCAACCCTTATACTTTATAATATTATAAGTTAATAATATATATATATATATATATATATATATATATATATATATATATATATATATATATATATATATATATATATAAAAGAGTAAAGTCAGTCTTACAGTTAGTAGGCCTCATTCACGAAGCCGGTCTATAAGGGGGTATAAGGTTACTGCCTATAAAATGGCAGTTTAATGGGTGCTTACTCTCACCCACCGCTTCCTTAACAGGTGGAGGGTCGTTAGTCAAACGGGTAGGACAAGGACTAGAATTCTCCCTTCATTAAAAGTATTAATGATAAATATTAAGTAACTAAACCTTTTATAAATACCCAATCTTAGTTACTTAGGAAAAAGTTAATAAGGTGCTAATCCATGAAATTACACTTTGCACTTTGTTTAAGTCGGTTAGTGGAGCGTGTGTAGTTAACCGGCACACTAACTCGTATTTAACAAGGTAGGCAAAGGGTAACTTAATGTTTATCATAGTATCGATGGAGCGTGTGTGGTTAACCGGCACATCGATTGAGGGGTAAACACTTAAGGGTACCAAGTAATTTGCATCCTTACTTCACACCTTGTTTTGTGATCCTCGGCATCCCAATCACAAAACCTGAAGGGCACACTTGAGATTGAAACATGCCATTGAATAGTTCAATGAATTTCAAAGATCTAGGAGTTTCAAATCCAATTAAAACCTAATGATTCTTTTCGTTTATCTTGGTGGAAATTGGTGAATCGCCATTCACCTACCTTCAAATATTTTATACCTTGGATTACGACATCCCTCTTCTAAGTTATAAAATAGTTTGTTGGGTCCTAGCCTTATTATTTCATATTGGGTGTCATATTAAGGACTTAAAATCAACTATCTTGAATATCTCCCAAAAGATGTCTGGTTTAGACATTTATGATCTTCCCAAACTCTTGAAACAAGATTTCTTAAATGAAGATGATGTCCTTTGGAAATCATACTTCTTTCACCTCCTCCAATTATTCTCCCTAACCCACAAGTTCAAGGTCACTTAAGCCCTATTGGCAAGGCAAGGTCTAGGTGTGGTCACATCTTGGAGATGTAGTCACATATTGACAAGCCGGGAGAGTTGGGTGTCAAAGTCTTAAGAAAGTTGGTGGCTCACTACTTACTAAGTCTCATAGTGAGTTCCTTTAGGACTCCTATGAAACAGACTAAGACAAGACCCTTAATGATCTTATCCATTTGCTAAGATCAACTTCCTAAAGCTTTATGGCCATTGACAATGATGACATTGGATATCCAGTAAAGCTCTCTCTACCCAATGGAAAGGGATCGGCCATAGTCAACTCAGTTGACCAAATGGTAAAGAGAAAAACTAAGTATGTGATAGTCTCGTGTACCATTACCAAAGGGTCCATATGTTTATATTGCCAAAGGAAGGGGCATTAGTTGCGAAGCTGCCAAACATACCTAAGGATGTTAAAGTCAATAAGTTTGACTCTACATCAGGTAAAGTCCGCTATCTAACTCTGCTAAGTTTCTATTCTGAGATTCTTGATACATGATGTGACTGGGTCACATGGTAATGTTTTAAGAATCAAAGAAAAATGAAGAAACTTAAAGTAAGAATATGCTGAATCTGATCGCGTAAATGGATTTCTTTCGCATAGTTTGAAGATTGCATTCTTGAGCTACTTCTTAGGAGTTATGAGATATTTCTTAGGAATAGATAATAACAAGTTTTCATATGGATTGTAAGGATAAGTTTTTCCGCAAAGTTTTTAAAATAAGAGAAAAATTTTTGATTTTATTTATTTTAAAATATCCTTACAATGGCATTTGAGGAAAAAATGTTGCTTATATGATTCCATTAATAGCAAGAGTAGAAATATGAAATTGATTCTTTCATTTGTGGTAATGTCTAAATTTACCAAATACGGAAATATTCTCATCACCCAAGTTTCAATTGGACCGGAACTTGGAATCATGCAACTTGTATAGCATGATGAATGAGAACTTTCGAGTATTGGAAAATTAAGAATAATTACTTGTTCACATGGATGTGTGAGTCAAGTAATGGACTAAGGGATCAAGTACACATTCTTGTGCACTGATTAAGTCCACCACAAAAGATTGATAAGATTATTCGTCATAGTTTATTAAAGCTCAGTAAATATGGTTATACTTACAAGCGTAAATGTAACTCTGAGACATTGGAAAAAGGTTCCAATGTAAGGCAGAGCGAATAAGAAGAATCAACTTAGGCAGAAAGATAAAAGTTTCTCAAATCTGAAAAGATGGGAGAGTACTTTAGTATCAGTTTTTTGATCATCTTAATGATTAAGAAACCATAGAACAATTATTTCTCTAAGGGAATCTTAGTGCATTCTTATGACTAAGAAGAGGAATCTTGAATTGTTGAAATGGTTAAGTCAAGAAGATGAGTCATACTTCTTTCCAATATAAGTCTTAGAGTCATACTCCAAGATTGTAATTTGAGTGCGTTGTCTTAAAGAAGGTATAAAACACTTGTCAAATGTAAGAGTAAAAGTATCCTACTCTTGTACATTTGAAATTGGTAAGTTGTGATGTTTTGGATAAAACAAAGACCAACTAAGGCCAATTATGTGAAGTGTTTGTCTTGATTAGAATCCGCACTATCTCTTGGATGTTTGACAAGGGAGTCTTATAGGTCAAGAGGACAGTGGGAGTCTTAAAGGTCTTGAAAGTCTCAAGAACTAATCAAGAATAAAACCTGAAGTTCTTCACTAGCACACGACTTGAGGTTTATAACCTATCATGTCGACATATTATGTGCCCATTCCAGTTAAAGTTGGCTTTGCATATGAGTTCTTAGAGTTCTCAATTGGTTGCGCAACAACTTGGAAGCAATGACAGGCCCTTGAGCTGCCAGGTGGCAAGAAATCAAGATTGAGTTCAATCCATATGAGTTTGGATTTGTCATTATCCTTGTCTTGTGACTATGGTTTTGACAATTCACATGGATAAGAACACTCACTAAGTAGATTTTAGCTAGATAACAATTGTAATATTTGCATTCTCAAAGTCGTTAGTTGAGCGTGTGTGTTTTACCGGCACACTAACCTGGACTTGTGAGAAGTGGCAAAGGTCTAAAAAATTGAGACTATGATTACAACATCCCTTTTCATAGTTCTTAAAATTGTTCAGACACACAAGTGTGCTATCTAAGGCAAGGTTTATGATTTTGATAAAGTTTTATCAAAACAATCTAGTATCAGAAATCTGATCTTTGGTAAGAAAGTCAGCTGAACTTCTGAGTAGATGTCAAGGCTAGTGGGAGCATAAGTGTTATGCTCATAATCATCATGTTAATGGGAGCATGATAATTATGATAAATATTGCAAGTTAGCAATGTTAATTATAGAAAACAAAGTTTCAATTGGGAACGAGTTGTTTTGCTATAATTAAGGGAGAGGAAATTATACTTCATCTCAAATCTAAAAGATTAGATTGAGGTTTTAATCGTATTTAGTCAAGGATATATATATGAATTTCATGTTGGAATGGCTCAACATAAGGAAATTCTGTATATAGGTCCATTATCTGCGTTCTAAAATTCGATTATGATTACGACATCCCTTTTCATAATCTGAATTATGAGAACTTGGCAAATTGAAATGGAAATAGTATAGCAAAAGACTAGTGTAGTCTTTATGTGAGACATCATGAATCGTGTCCCATATGCTTCGAATATAGGATCGATTACATGTGCTATATTCATCCATTCTAAAATTTTCCAAATGCCTGTGGCATTAAGAAAGGAAAAGGTCTAGAACTGGATATGACTAAAATGATTAAGCAATTGTCAAGGACAATCTAAGGTTTACCAAAGATTGGTTGCTCAAGGAAAGTTGGAAGTATAGTGATAATTCTGGAAGGACCATATTGACATAATCTGTAAGGAGGCAACTCTTGTTCAGAAGTGATAGTCAAAATGGAATTTGGAAATGTTTCAAAGTTAGAAATTTGAATCTGTGTAAGATTAAGGAAACTTAATGCAAGAAGGATGTTTCCAAGGAGTTGATCTCCTTTCGAATACTCTGTAATGATTGTTGCCAAGTCTTTGTGAATTTGTGTATAATCATTACAAGAGGATCGATGCATATAAGTTTAGAATCTAACAGATTTCGGTAAATGGCATGAATTTGGAATTCTTGAATTTGCGGTAGGGATTTTGGAGTGTGAAAAGAGAATCATTGAAGTTATGTTCAATTGATCTAGTTCACAAAGTAAAGATCATAGACAAACATATTATGCATACTTTGTGTATGGCATGACTAGTGTTTAGAAAAACATAGTGTACATGATTGGAGCATGGGACAACTATTGTTTTAAATTCAAGAATAAAGTTGATAGCCGAAACAATATACAATGAATAATGTGTAATCATATGGTGATAAATAAAAGGTGTTTTATTTATGTTCATAGGTTTTGATACCATATTCGATTCAATTATTCTTGTGTTTCATTTTGCATGTTTTGACTTCCATAATAACTAGGTTATTCTTCCAGAATGAGTAAGTTATTCAAACCATCCACAGTCGGTCATATGTTGGAAGTAGATATGAATTAAGACTGTAATGGGTTGGATTGTAGAGGTCTAAGGTGTTGGACAAAGGGCTACAACACTCATGAGTGCTCATAAGTTCTGAGTATTGGATTCAACCCGCGCTCATAGGAATCACTTCATGGATTTTATCACGAGTGATCATGAGATGATAATATCATATATTCTTCAAACCTAGAGATATGAGTTTTTACTATGAGTTGATAGTACATTGATTGCACGAAAACGCATTGGTAACTCGATGTTATAAAACGTGTCTTCGTGTATGATTCAACAAGTAGTGGAACAAGCCATATGAGTTGAAGTTTATCCATTCCTTTTATCTTTGGCATAAAAGTGATATTTGTGGTCCCCTCGATGATTTGATGATGACAAATCGATGTGCTCGGCCAGGCCAGGACTGATTTGATTTGTTCAATTAGTCAGTCGTCATAAATCGGAAATCGAGAAACAGCAAATGGACAGAGAGAATGATTATAATCCATGTCTCAGTCCATATGATATCTAGAATGGAGGAATATATGATCCCTTATCTAATGGACAAGTTCGTTGACAAGATCAGAGTACGACAACGACTTTAAGAGCTACGATTGCCAGTTAGGTTTTGAAGTCATACTCAATAATAGTTTTAGACTTATCCAAGTGGGAGACTGTTGGACTAATTTCTAAGTCCATAACTATATTTGGTATGTACTTGACCCAACTCGGCATGGTCCATTTGGGTTGCACTTCACCGACACAAATTATATGGATAGTCTTTTGAGAATAGTATGTTTATGATTTATATTACTATATTATAAGTTCTAATATATTAATAAGGAATCATATTATTTAATTAGTATTGATCAAGACTTAATTTAGAACTAATTAAGTGATCAAAATGAACTAATTAAATACGGACTCTTATATATATGGAATGGACCAAGTTCATTTAGGTTGGGCTAAGCTTTCATGGATAGTCCATGGAGTCTTTAATCCATGGATCATATGAAATGAAAGGTCATGGGTTTAACCCTAGTCTCCATACTATATAAAGATGTCCTTGGTTGGTGAAATTGGCACTAGTGTGGGTACACTAAGAAGGGCTAGCCGATTTCACTAAAGAGAACCAAGTATTCATATTCTCTAAAGTCTTCCAAGGTGTTTTGGGTGATTTGTGATTCCACTTGAGGCTTCCACACTATTGGGGCTAAGCTCTTAAAGCTTGAAGACATCAAGCTACATCAAAAGGTATGTCATCTAACTAGTACTTTGTAGTATAAGAACTTCATAATATGCTAGTTAGGATTAAAGCCTTGGAAAGATCTTATTTGCATGTATAATAGAGAAAAACATAGATCCAAGGTTTATAGGGTTGCATGTACACCATAGGAGTGTTAGAATGCTCATAACCCAACACTTGTAACTTTATAAGTGAACTTACCTCGAGTATGGATCCCAATTCACACAAGCTCACAAGACATATACTCAGCAAGTAGCATCACATTTGATAGTGAGTTAAATGTAAAGGAATCATAGTCAATGATTCATATAGAAAGATAATATATTCGATCCATTCCATAAGCCAATGTCACCGACCAAGTTTGACAGTCAGACAAAGTCAATAGGCATTAGATTTGAAAATGAATTGGCTTAAGCACTATTAGTTTAGTTTGTTTTAAGCCTGCGAACTTAAAGTAGTATAAATGTTAATTCGATTTGGTGATTATTATGTGGAGATCTTAATATAGGATGGAGTTCAGTCATTTTAGTTACTGTGTTCTCCTTTTGCATGTTTGGAATCCACTTCCCGAGTATTAATTTACTCAAATGTCGACAATCGACCATACTCTTAAAAGTAAGTAGTGATTCAACACTGTCATGAGAATTAGTGGATTTTCCATAGCAATTGGACATAGGATAGAGATTTTGCTTCCACTCATGAGTACTTAATAGAGATTTAAGTATTGGACCAACCCACGCTTAGATATTACTTCATAGATCCAGTCACGAGTAGTAATTCTAAGACGATAATATCTTCTATTCTTCAAACCTAGATACATGTGGGGTTTTCTTTATGATTCTGTTATGCATTGGTTTACTCTGACGTTATCCGTAACTGGTAGTTGTAAAGGGTATGTCCATGTGTGACATGCTTAAATTGACAAAACTATGTAGTCGATATTTATTTGTTCCTTCTGCCTTAACAGGAGAAGCGATATTTATGGGGCCCTCAATGATTTGGCATTGATATCTAAAGTGCTTAGCCGAGCCCTGACTGAAGTTGATGTGGTCAATTTAGTAGTTACATGCAGTCGTCACAAATCTATATCAGGAAACATAATCTTGAATTCTGAGATTGACCATTACTACGTCTTGAGTTCATAAAAATATCATAGAATGAAGGAATAGTTGATCACACTTATCTAAGGGCTGAATCTTGATTAGATCAAGAGTTTGGTAGTTGCATAGGATAGCTAAATCTCTGTTGATTATTGGAGAAATATTGTTCCTAGTATAGTTGATGGGTTGTCCAAGTGGGAGACTGTTGGAAGAGTGTCTAAGGTCATTAAATATTGGTAATATTTCTAATAATAACAGGATTCTTTTGGCTTTCCCTCAAAACCCAAATTGAGTAGAATAGATAAAGGAGAAATTGGTTTATTAATTATTATGGTTAATAATTAATTTGAAACTAATTGAAAATATATTCTGGGAATTAATTAACACTTTATTTAACCAAATGGTTAAATATTCAATTAATTAATAGTTGGTTGATCAGGAATATTCTAGAACCCAAAGAAGAAGGGTGGTGGACGACAATTCCCTCGGGAAAAAGGGAATTTCATTATTATGGTTATCTGTCGTACATGGGCTTGAGGATAAAACCTTGGAAGGTATCCAAGGCTATAAATAGGGCCTTAGGGATTCATTCTTCCTTGCTCATTCTTGGTTTGAAGTTTTGCCTCTTCTTACTCCTCCGATATGGACGATTTGTAACCCTTTTGGGTTTGTGAAATTGACCATTCTCCTACTTATTTTTATTCCACTCTTTGTTGTCATTGGGTGTGATACCATTAGAGGGATTCTGGTTTGGGTCCTCTCATCCAAGCAACTTCATGGAGGATTAGATCTCAAGCTTGGAGATCAAGTGCTACATAAGAGGTATGTTTTTTCCTTATGTTTTATGTTTTCTAGGGTAGATGTAATTAGCATGAAACCATAGATCCATAGGTTTCATGTACACTTAGCTACATCTTTTTTTCGATTTTTCCACTACCTAGTTTAGAGGCTATTTGATGCATAGAAAATCCAATAGTTCACACCAAATGTGTATTGATTACCGGAAACTGAACAAGCTGACAGTGAAGAACCGTTATCTATTACTAAAGATTAATGATCTCTTCGATCCATTGCAAGGGCTTCTTGGTTTTCCAATATTGATCTAATGTCTGGCTACCATCAAATGAGAGTGCGAGAGGAGGATGTTCAGAAGATGGCCTTCCGAACTCATTATGGGCATTACGAGTTTGTGGTGATGCCTTTTGGGCTTACCAACACACTGAAAGCATTCATGGATCTCATGAATTGGGTGTGCAGGTCCATGTTAGACAGATCAATGATTGTCTTCATCAATTACATATTGGTTTATTTGAAGACTAGGGAACAGTATAAGGAACATCTGCACGATATTATTGAGGTTTTGAGAATGGAGAGGCTATACACCAAGTTCTCCAAGTGTAAGTTCCGGTTGTGTGAGTTTGAGTTACTGGGACTACTTGCTAATTAGAACAATATCTTATTTAAGATAGAGTCAGTGTTGCGGTGGGAAGTTCCAATGTCTCCATCTGAGATTTAGAGCTTCCTAGGCTTGGCAGGATATTATCGGTGAATCATTCGGGATTTCTACAAGATTGTAGTTCCTCTTACTAAGTTGATGAGGAAGGATGGTGTGTTTAGTTGGAGGGCTGAGCAGCAGGCATCATTCGAGACTCATCTCCAGAGACTTTGTGAGGCACTAGTACTTGCTCTCCCGAAGGGAGTTGAGGATATTGTGGTTTACTACGATTCATCCATTTCAGAGTTAGGTGTTGTGTTGATGCAGAGAGGGCATGTGATTGCATATGCTTCAAGGAAACTGAAGCCTTATGAGGCGAAGTATCCCACCAATGATTTGGAATTAGGGGCGGTTATTTTCGCTCTAAAGATTTTCCATCATTATCTTTAAGGAGTTCGATGTACCATCTATACGGACCATAAGAGCCCGGGATATCTTATGGACCAGCCTAACTTGAAGATGAGGTAAAAGAGGTGGTTGGATGTAGTGAAAGATTATTACTATGAGATCCTATATCACCTAAGCAAGGCCAATGTGGTACTCCAAATATATTAAGTCGTCCTTTAAGACATTCTAAGATGTCAAAAGTCATAAAAATGTTAGCTTGGCCATTTCCTTTCTTCCATGCATGAGATATGGGGCTTTAATGAAATAGAAAGTTAAGGTTTTGGGGTTTTGGATCCTTGTAGCCATACAAAGGCTTAAAGTCAGAGAATTTATGGGTTAGGACGTTCTTGAGGGGCTATATCTAAGGTTGGAATGAAATTTTTAATTTTAAGAAGTTATCATGGTAGCTATTGAGACCAGCTTACGTATACTAAGCGTACGCCTGACTATGTCCCATGTAGTCATATGCAAGCCAGAAGGACCCAACTTGCTCTCTATGCCCAGCATAGGGTTGAGTACGTCGAGCGTACTAGCCAAGGGATGAATTCCATTGACCTTCGTTTACTTTGACCACTTGTGCCTTAGATGGATTGTGAGGAGTTTTGTAAGGTCATATTGGTATTTTCTATAAGTGTGGACTAGTCTTGAATTAGTATTATTAGTGTGTGAGAAATACCTTAATTATTAATTAGGTTAATTTGTGTATTTAATTAGGCGGAGTCTAGTTCTGATAGTTCGGGTATGAGGTCTACCAGTCATCAGTGCCAAGTAAGTGCCCTCACTTATTCTTACCTGTGTGGTAAAATAGTTGTATATGTATGTGACGACCAACTAGGTCTAAGTGTTATTAATGTGTTTGCGTTGTTTCCCACAAGGGGTGTTGTTTCCCACTCAGACTTCGGGTAGTCTCCAAGGTTGTTGATAATCCATAGTTGTTTTATGTGTTGTGTTGTATGTGATGTTTTGGGGAACTCCGTAAGATCGCGAGAAAGCAAAGGTTTGATTGTACACATTTGCTGAGAGATTTTGTTTTGGATATTTTTGGGACACTCTAATACTTTGATGTGGGATTGTATTTTACATTATGACTTTTCTTGGGATGGATTTTATGAAAACTATTTTATTATCGATTTAAAATTGGAAATTTTAGTTTGGAAATTTGGATGATACATTATTTACTTAAATCAAAATAAATAAAACATTAAGAAATCCATAAACTAAAATTATAAAATACAATTAAAAATAAAAGGTCGAAAAGATAAAAAAAAGTTATCAAATTGTTGAAATTCTCTCTCTCTCTCTCTACATATATATATATATATATATATATATATATATATATATATATATATATATATATATATATATATATATATATATAATTCCAAATTTACAAAGTTACACAAATGGTCCATGAGGTTTGTTGTATATTGTAGATTTGATACAAGAGTAATATAGTCATTTTATAAAAATCTAACAGATTAAAAGTTAGTTTAATGTTAGAAGGACCATTCATGAAATTTTGAAAACCACATAGACTAGTGCAGTGATGTTTACATAGAAGTCCTCAAAATGTGATATTTTGCAAACAACGAAATTACGAAATTTTGTCTTTATTCAATTGTTATACATTACATATTTTATTTAATTTTCTTTTAAAAAAAATTATTGGAATACCTTTTATTGTATTATTATATATTAATAAATATTAATTTTAATATACAATATATATACATTAATAATTATTACTTTGTTGGATTGTTGATTACATCTAATTAATTCTTTTTAATAGATTATTTATATTTATTGTATTATTATATATTAATAAATATTATTTTAAATATATAATAGTTATATATTAAAAATATTAGTTTATTTTATCATTAAATTCTTTTAATTTCTTTTTTATTCGATTAATTGTTTTTTATTGAGTTATAGCTTTTTTTTAATAATTATTCCTTTTAATGTATAGTATTTATTTATTTATAAATATTATTCTATTGGATCACTATTTTTTTAATTGTTTTTAATTTCCTTTAATTGTTTTCTTTATTAATTTAAATAAAAAAAACCCCAAAAAAACAAATATCACCCACCCCATATCTCCTAATTTCTTTTCAATATTTGGAAGATAACATATTTTGGATAACATCACCACCATCACCTAATCCAGTAGTGGTAGGATGTGTGAGATTTTTTTAACATAAATTAGGATGGTGTTGGTGTTGTCCAAAAAAAATTAATTTAAACAATATAGTGAGGGTCGTGTGACGAATAACTTTAGAGTATGTATGATGAGGGAGACATATAATGCCAAACAAGAGTCACACTACTATGAAATATTTCAAGAGATCTTACAGATTTAGTATTATGGCAGTGAGAGTTTGACTGTTGTACTGTTTAATTGTATTTTGATAACAAAGACAGTGTAATAGTCAACAAAAACAAGTTGATTAATGTCAAACCCAACTCATGACTTCAAACCGATGGTCTTTTTTTTTGGCATCACAAGCAGAACAAGTGCTTATACACACTACCCTTCAGTGGAAAAGGAGATAAGAGATAAGTGGACGGTTATCAAGAAAAAACCAAGAGGGGTATTTGAACTCATCGAAGCTGAAATGCCAGTAGATGAAATCTTTCAGGTTGAAGAGCGGTTTAAATCACCCTTTAATGTAACTCGTATGGAATGGTTGTGCCTAGTCTCAACTACAAATACGTATGACCAAATATCTGATGACGAGATTAAATGATATGGGAAGGAAGATGAAGAAGATGAAGATTTTGAAGACGGAGATGATAAAAAGGAGTTGTTTTATTTGGACTATTAACTTTTTAGTTACTTTTTTCATTTTTAATGGATTAATTCCTTTTTTTTGCAACACCACCATCATTCTAATTTATTTAAAAAAACCCACTCATCCAACCATTCTTTGACTGGGTGATGGTGATGGTGTTGTCTGAAATAGGGATAATGACTTAGAATGGTAACGTAGTTTAGGTTGTGTTCATGTTTAGTGCTTGAAGTTATTTTTTTGTTCACATATTACCATTAAACTTGTTTGGATTGTTCACATTACATCCTTATGACTGGTTGGTATAGGTAATATAATTTAGGTTTTGTTCATATTTAGTCCCTTAAGTTTTTTTCCACATATTAGCATTGAAATGTTTTTTAGATTGTTCACATTACATCCTTATTAACTTGTTTGGACAGTTGACATTACATAGTTATTACATGTTAGCTCCTGTCATCTTCTATGTTGCATGTGAACCATTTTTCAAGTATCTCGTATGAGAGGTCTTTTAATTTGAGCTCACACCTACTCAATCTTTTATCTTGTTTAACGGCTATAACTCCTTCATTTGAAGTCATAATCTCATATTTTTTTTTCAACATATAGTTTTATGTGTGTACTTAATTTTAGATTATATAAATACCTTATTTGGTTACATGTTGATTGGGTTACGGGTCTCGAGACAAAGGGTATAAAAGCTAAATTTATGTTATTTCGGCATTGAATTTACTGTTTGTACTCCATTTTAGACTATGTAAACAAGTTATTTCTTTATATATTGGGTTCATTTTTGTTGGTTGATTTATTATTATTCTAATCATTTGACCTCAAATCATTAACTAGTTGTGCCAACTACATAAGAACATGTGTTGATTCCAACCTAGTATTGAACCGAAAAAATGGCACTGACACTGAAACCGATATAGTCTAACCGGTCCAGTTATCAATTCTCATTATTAGTCTAAATCGGTTTCAATTCTAAGCTAGGCTCGATCTGGTTCGGACTGGTTGGTCATCCTTGTTCCAACGAAGCACCATTGGCTTAGTCAACCCTTATTTGACCAACTACCTAGTACCATGCGAGCTTATTAAACAACGAGATCGGTCGTAAAAAGATCAAACCATTTCTCTAGTGATGTGAATAACTATTGTAGAAAGGGTTAATGACTTATAAAGGTAACATAGTTTAGGTTTTGTTTACATTTGGTCCTATATTTTTTTTTGTCCATATATTACCATTAAACTTGTTTGGACTATTCACATTACATCCTTATGACCGGCTTAAACCTTCACTAATCGGTCATAAGGATGTAATGTGAACAGACCAAACAAGTTTAATGGTAATATATGGACAAAAAATAACTTCAAGAACTAAGCGTGAACACAACCTAAACTATATTACTTTTCTAAGTCATTATCCATCCAAAATATGTTATCTTCCAAATATTATAGATAAATTAGGAGATGTGGGGTGGGTGATATTTTTTTGGGTGTTTTGATTTAAAATAATAAAGAAAAGTGTTAAAAGAAATTAAAAACTAATCCAATAAAATAATATTTATTAATATATAAAAACAATAACTATTAATAAATTATAATCCAATAAAAAGAACTAAACTAATAAAAAAATTAAAAGAGATTAATAATCCAATAAAATAATATTTTTTTTAATATATAAATATTATATATTTAAAATAATATTTATTAATATATAGTAATCCAAAGATATAATCGATTAAAAAAATTAAAAAATATTAAAATGAATATAACTAATAATTCAACGAAATGATATTTAACAATATATACATATTATATATAAAATAATATTTATTAATATATAATAATCCAATAAAAATACAACAAAAAGAAATTAAACAAAGAACTAATGTATAATAATTGAATAAAATTAAAAAGAAGAGATGCATAAATGATCATTATAGTTTGGTTGCAAAAACGGTCCATAAGGGTAAAATTGTTATTCTAAAATAGTTAACTGTTAAACTGTCAAAGTTCATATTTTTGGACCAAAACCGCATAATGTATCCAAAATTGGACCATGTTTGCAAAACAAAATATTTTTGGATCAAAACCACATGATTTTCACAACCACAATGACCATTTTTGCAATTTTGCCAACTTTAGATATGTCGTTGTAAATCGAGTGATTGAAAGTGACACCTTATAAATTCGAGTTTGTCTACATTTCTACATAGTTTTTTTTTTTTTTTATGTTTTCGCGATTGTTTTAACGCATTTTTTCTCACTTCTTATGAGTCGAATCACATATAATATGTTTTTGATTATTCGAACTTTCATTTCATTAAATTAAAAAAATAATTTTACTTAATTATTTTTATACATATGTTGGTATAAATGTAAGGTTTTCTTCACGGTTCGACATAAATTAGCTGTTGGTTTTGATTCTTAATTTTATGTATGTTTTCTACACATGATTTTGGTCATATATAATACGTTTTCATTTTACGATATAATTTGAAGTTAGTCAGTGGTACCAGCCTTCGATGGATGTTTTCTCCAAAACTTGCCACCCTTAAGCTTTTTGGATTGACACATTCTAACCCTCTACTTTATAAAATGTCACTTTCAATCCCTCAACTTAGAACTATAAAATTGTCACTTTCACCTATCATTTTTATAAAGTTTCCTATTTAACCCTCGTAGCATATATAACACGATTTTTCTATTTTTACCACCCCTCAACTTTTTCAAATCTTACTTTGATCCATTCGGCTTTAGAAAATATCACTTTCATCCCCCTTGACTTTCTAAATTTTTGCGTTTACTTTATCCACTGAGTTTTTTCAGTATTATTGACCTTTTATATCTATCTAGCAACAAATGCAATGACACCCAACTTTTATTAATACAATTGTCAATAATCAATTTACAAACGTATTGGCATCGCCACAAAGCGCGGAGGGCAAAATAGTAGTCACGATTAAATGGATGGCAAATAGGCTAGAAATTACACTGATACACCTGTGTGGATTGCAAATCTACGTTTTTTTTTAAACTTACATAGATCTTATATCCATAACATTATAATACATGAGATGTTGCATTGAATTCTAGAGTCCCAATGCTTCTAATAGTTGGTATGTTTTTGCATTTGTTTTCAGTCAAAGTGATGTGTCTTCAATTTCCACCTTGATAATTTTAAAAATAATAGTTAATAGTAGATTAATTTGAAGTGTTTTTTCTTTTTCATTTATTGAATTTAATAAGATCTCTTCATATGTCAAATATAATGGTGTTTTTGATTTAATACATAAGTCATATATATATATATATATATATATATATATATATATATATATATATATATATATATATATAAATAATCCCTATGGTATGTATTTTTTGAGGTTTAGTCTAAACTTCAAAAAATTTTGGTTTTATGGTCCTTTTGAGCTAGTTTTGTTGCATATTTAGTCCATCAGTACACCGAAATCACTTTAATACCCTTGGTGTATTTATTTTCTCTATTTCTTTCATTTTCTTAAATATTTTATAACTATTAAATATACAAAAGGCTCAACTTTCTTTCTCTCTCTCATATACAGTCATCACTCCCCAAATCCCTAACCTCAAAACTCATCACCGTATCCTTCACCGAAACTCCCATCATCAGAGCAATCTTGCCTACCATTTCCTTCACTAGAACCGACATCACCGGAGAAATCTTGTCTAGAAATCGGAACCAAAAAGAATAGAATCAGATGTATGTGTTCTCCAGGAAATGATTTTTTTGTCTTCTATAACCTAAGAATCAACGATCCGAGGAGATTTTTTGCAAAGATCCAAACCCAAATGCAAATTTAAAAATAAATAAATAAATAAATAAATAAAAACAAAAAAACAAAAAAACTTTACATAAATCGCTTTAAGAAACCCATACTCGAAAATCTGTAGATTTGGAGAATCCATACATATCATGCTCAAGAAACACAGATATAGATGAACAAACAGGTAAAGATTAACACACACAACCATTTAAATCTCGACCCCTCACTTAAATACATCTGTCTCCCCTTGCTCCTTCCGTCATGGTTGATTCTCAGTCACAAACCAAACAAGTTCAAGAAATAACGGTTTTTTGGGGCTGCTTTCATGTTACTCTCTTCCCTCTCCTTCTATTTCTCTCTCTCTCTCTCTCTCTCTCTCTCTCTCTCTCTCAATTGGGTTTCACTTTCAAGCAATTAACCATGGATTCAAAAGTTCATTTTTGGAGAAAGTTCGAAAAATCAACAAACTGTTCTCTAGGTTATCTGTGGGTGAGAAAAAGAAATGCTTAAGAGTAGAAAATGATCTTAAAGGCTCTGATGGCATGGTTTGGTGTTTGATTTGATTTTTTTTTTCTATTTTGTTTTGAGGAAAGACTCTCAACATCAAGTTGATGAATTTCACAGCGATAATTTCTTAACGTGGATCAAAAAAGTTAGAAATAGATATAAAGGGAAGAGAAATATGGTGGCTATAGGTTATTAATCGGATCCGTTTGTTGGTATCGATTATACAAAAAAAATAAGGAATGTATTTTCCTTTTTGATTTGGGGTTGCAGGTGCTCTAAGTGGAAGAAAGTAAAATAGAGAAAAAGAGTGGGGTGGATATATATATATATATATATATATGGAGAGAGGGAGAGACAGAGAGAGAGAGAGGTGGGCCCGTTGTATATTTAATAATTATAAAGTATTTAAGAAAATAAGAGAAAAATAGAAAATAAATACCCCAATGGTATTAAAGTCATTTCAATTTACTGAGGGACCAAACCCGCAACGACCTAGCCTAAAAAAGACCACGAAAGTAAAATAGAGAGAGTGTCATGGCGCAACAAGGCCAGGCATGGCATAACAAAAAGCCTCATAGCTCAAGATTGAACATGATGGCGCAAGAGAGAGTGGCATGGTGCAAGAGCAACACCCTTGGTCCATCCCTTTATCATATGGCGCAACAAGGTTCCCTTGTTGCTCCATATCACTCCTAAGTGCTCCAAGCTTCTTCTAGTTGCTCCAAACCCCCTTCTATATGATATGTTCCTTTGTCAGGTGATCCATTCCTTTCTTGGATGATTCGTTCCTTTGACACATGCTCCGTGAACCCCATGTGATCCATTTAGTTCCAACTACTCCAAATGCTCCATGAAGATGATCCAAGTGCCCCAATCGCATTTAACAATCTCCACCTTAACTTGAGCATCCTCTGAGCTCCACCTCGAACAAGAACTTCCTCTTCCTTCCTGTCATTCGTTCCCAAAGGGACCTATCTCCTGCGAATATCAACCAAGTCCAAGTAAAGCTTGAAATTCTCCTTGGGCAACGACTTTGTCAACATATCTATTGGGTTGGCCATTGTCACACCCCAAAACCAAGAACGGTGGAAATATTCTGGGGCGGAGGACGCCATGTATAGTATCACAACACAGTATAATAGTAAACAAGTAAACAACAACATCCATTGAATTAAGTATATAATTTTAATACAAGTGTGTTCTATAGTATATAAGACACAAAACATGAATCAAAATATAAGATGAGTCTTGTATGCGCTCCATCTTCTCAAAAGTTGTCATCGGTGGTGTCTACTGATGCCTGAGAATACAAGTTATTTTGAAAGCGAGTATCAGCATTAAAGCTGGTAAGTTCATAAGTATTTAGTGTCTATGTTTGTATCAAAAATGTTTGAAACAGTGTTTGAAGTACGAGTTTGTAAACGTTTGTAGTAAAAGTATGTGAATGTTTGTAAGTGTTTGTAAAAGTTTGTAACCCCTATAAAATCCTATATTTTCTACTAAAAGTAGCCTTCTACCAAGGCACAACTGTTTTGTATGTTTATTTCTTGTAAAAGTGTGTAATTTCCCCAAGTGTAACTATCATTATCAAAATATAGTTTGTACATTAATGTTTAGGTGAAGTGATCACCAAATATATGTAACGGGTAAATTAATGTAGTACTGTAGTGTTGTGTTATAGGAACTATTGCTGTACTAACTACCTTAAACCAGATTTATATCAAAGTATTATGTGATTAATTGTACCATACTATCGACTGAAAAACACGACAATGTAAGTCGTCAAAAGGTATGACATTTGGCACCCGAAGACCTGCAGGTCCCTCTATAGCTAGCAACAAGGTGTAGGATAGTCAATCCAGTATAGATCTATACGCAAACTCACGCTCTCCCTCCAGGAGATTCTGGTTACAACTCAGGCCATGACAATGAAGACATGCTCCGATAGAGTGGATCACATTTATGTTAAAGTATACTTGTATATGTAATGTATTGTGTCTCATCATAATATCGTTGTATATGTTCTCATCATAGTATAGTTGTATATGTTCTCATCATAGTATAGTTGTATATGTTCTCATCCTAGTATAGTTGTATATGTTCTCATAGTAATAAGTAATGAATCATGAATGAACTGACTCTTGTATGCTTCATTGGACTAGAAGTAGTAAGTAGTATAACCCTAAACTATACCTATTATAGTTTATTAGTAGACTTGTTTGTATGACTGAATATACTGAAGTGAGATAAAATTCTTTATATCTATACATATATACATAATATATAACTAAGGATTCAACGACTGCCCGAACCTCGAAGTGAACCTACTATCTCTATCGGAGATAATGGATTTAGGAACACCACGTAGTCGTACAATTTCCCTAATGTATGTTCTCATAAGCTTTTCGATCTTGTCAGTTTCTTTCATAGGCAGGAAGTGTGCAGACTTGGTCAATCTATCGACGATGACCCATATGGTATCAAGTCCACTCGTTGTCTTAGGCAACTTGGTTATGAAATCCATAGCGATCTGCTCCCACTTCCATTCTGGTATCTCCTATTGTTGTAGAAGACCGGAGGGTTTCTGGTATTCGACCTTAACCTTTGTGCAAGTAAGGCATTTACTCACGAAGATAGCGATCTCTGTTTTCATGTTAGGCCACCAGTATAACTTTTTAAGATCTAGATACATCTTATCTGAACCTGGGTAGATGGAATATCGAGTGTTGTGTGCCTCGTTCATGACCTAGTCTCGGAAGCCACTGTGTTTCGGTGTCCAGATCCGGTCCATGAAATATAAGGCTCTGCCACCCTTGGATTCTAAATTCTTATCCGTTCCTCTAAGAGTTTCACTTGCCACGTTTTCAGGTTTCAAGGCTTCAAGTTAAGCCTCCTTTATCTATGTGGACAAGTGTGAATGAATGATCATCGTCAGTGATTTGACTCTTCAACCAAAATATTCTTTCCTACTTTGGGCGTCTTCTACTACGTTGGCTTTACCCGGATGAT
Source organism: Lactuca saligna (assembly GCF_052625555.1). Classification (NCBI taxonomy): domain Eukaryota; kingdom Viridiplantae; phylum Streptophyta; class Magnoliopsida; order Asterales; family Asteraceae; genus Lactuca; species Lactuca saligna. Next base: position 146,307,053 of record NC_136417.1, read on the forward strand.
AACGAATTTCGCATTCGAAGTCATTGAGTAGCTCGACCCACCGTCATTGTCTCATGTTGATCTCCTTCTAATCGAATATGTGTTGTAAACTATTGTGATTTGTAAAGACGGTGCTCTTCGTACCATACATATAGTGTCTCCAGATCTTCAGGGAAAACACAACTACCCCCAGCTCAAGATCATGTGTGGTGTAGTTAACTTCGTGTTCCTTCAGTTTTCTCGAGGAATAGGCGATGACCATACCTCATTGGATCAGGACACAATCGAGCCCTTGGTTGGATGCATCATAGTATACCACAAAGTCTTCTATCCCTTCGGGGAGGGATAGTATCAGTGCGGTGCATAAGGCTCGCTTCAGTGTTTGAAATGTTTTTCCTTGTTTCTCTTCCAAGTCAAACGCCACACCTTTCTAGGTCAATGTAGTAAGAGGTTTCGCAATCCGAGAGAAGTTTTGTATGAATCTACCGTAATAGCCAGCGAGACCTAGAAATTGACGAATTTCTATAGGCGTCTTCAGTGCTGACCAGTTCTCAATAGCTTTAATTTTGGAAGGGTCCACGTGGATTCCTTCTTTACTAACCACGTGTCCTAAGAATTCGACTCTTCGGATCCAAAATTCACGTTTAGAGAACTTCGCATAGAGCTTCTCCGATCGTAAGGTTCCTAGAACTTGTCGCAGGTGATCGCCATGCTCCTCCTTACATCGAGAGTAGATCAAGATGTCGTCAATGAAGACGATGACAAACTGATCCAAGTAAGGACGACATACTCTATTCATTAGGTCCATGAATATTGCGGGCGCATTAGTCAATCCGAATGGCATCACCACGAATTCGTAATGTCCATAACGAGTTCGGAAGGTTGTCTTTAGAACATCCTCCTCTAGCACTCGTAACTCGTGATATCCGGATCTCAGATCCATTTTGGAAAAGTAACTCTCCGCTTGCAGTTGGTCAAATAAATCGTCGATACACATATGGAATGATCCGTCTTTCTTCTTAACAAATAAGATCGGTGCTCCCCAGGGTGAGAAGCTTGGTCTAATAAAACCCTTGCTGAGTAGTTCATTAAGGTGACCCGATAGTTCCTGCATCTCCGATGGTACTAATCAGTAGGGCAATTTGGATACTGGGGTAGCTCCTGGAACTAAGTCGATTCTGAACTCGACTTTTCGCTGTAGAGGTAACCCAGGTAGTTCTTCTGGAAAGATGTTGGGAAAGTCGCTCACTACCGCAACGTTCTTTACTTCTTTCATTTCTAGGCTCGTATCGACAACGTGAGCAAGGAATGCAGGATATTCCTTACGTAGGTACTTCTGTGCTTGAATACTTGAGATGATACGAAGACTCATGTCGGGTTTGTTGTCGTAGATGATGAGAGTTTCGTTAGACGGAAGATTAAGGTGTACAGCCTTTATGTAACACATAATGTCAGCATGGTGAAGACTCAACCAATCCATACCGATGATGACGTCGAAGCTTTTAATCGACACCGCCATGAGGTCGATAGGAAGTGAATGGCTATCTAGAGTTAGAGTACATCCTATGTATATGATATTAGTGCTCTCAGTCTTCCCATTAGCCATTTCTACAGTGAATGGTTCTTTAAGTGCGTGTGGTTGTTGTTTAAGTAAGCGAGCAAATTTATGATTTATGAAGCTTCTCTCCGCTCCACTATCAAACAATATGCATGCATAAGAGTTATCGAGGAGAAATGTACCGGTCACCACCATAGGGTCAGCAACTGCTTCCCCATGGCCTATAGCTAGAACTCTTCCCGCACCACCGACATTTCTTGCTTTGGGGCAGTCCCTTTTGTAGTGGCCCACTTTGCCACATCCGTAATAAGCCTAGCCCACACCAGCGTCGGGAACTTGGGTGATCGGCCTTGCCGGAGATTTGCAGAAAGGGACCATATGTCCTTTCTTGTTGCAGTTAGAGCACTGCATTTCACGGCATGGTCCGTTGTGGTGGAAGTTACATTTGTTGCACTTTGGAAAACTTCCAGTATATTGCCTTATTGGAGTAGCAGCGGTAGGTACTATCGCAACATGAACCGCCACGACTCTCTGCTTTTTAGCAGCTCTTTGTTTCTTCTTATCATCCCAGAACTTCTGCTTATTGTCAGCGGGTTTGGAGGGTTCTGAGATGGCCAAGGTTGTTGTTGATGATGGGGATTGGACTCCATGATCGATGAGTTGTTGTGCCAATCGTTTGGCACCGTCGAAGGTAGCAGGGTATGAAGCTAAGACATTTCCCTGATACAGAGGCACCAACCCTCATATATACCTTTCGATCTTTTTCCCTTCGGTGGGAACCATGTTGGGACAGAGGGCCACCAGTTCACTGAACCTAGCAGTATACGCGACTATGTTGGAGCCCTTCATGGTTAGGCTCCATAGCTCTTGTTCCAACTTTTGGATCTCGCCCCTCGGGTAGTACTCCTCAGTTATGAGGTCTTTCATAGTTTCCCAGCTTATGTCGTTTACCACTACAAGAGTGAGTGATTAACATGGTTGTTGCACCATGTCATGGATTTCTCCTCAAAGGTGCAAGCGGAAAACTTGACCTTACTCGCGACACGGCAGGAACAAATCTCGAAGACTGACTCCGTCTTCTTGAACCATTGTGAGAGGGCAATGACTCCGCCAGTCCCTCTGAAAGACTTTGGTTTCCAGTTGGTGAAGTCCTTGTACGAGCACTCTCTCGAGCGCACTGGGATTTCTCCTTAGGTAGAATTAACATGTGTTCCGCCTCCACTGGCACCTGTAGAGTGACATTGAGCCATGGTCATAGCCACAACCGCAGCTACTGCAGCATTAAAAGTTGTCGTATCAATTAGTGGAGGAGGTGGTGTTTGATTTGCCGTCCTGCCTTTGGTAGGATGCGGGCGAGGAGGCATCTTTTACTGCAAGTTTATAAAGATGATGATGAAAGTAAGAATCAATTTTAAGGTATGAAGAGAGTGATTCATGGACTAACGCTCCATAGTCCAAACATTAGAATCAGTGTAGGAGTTAAATAGAGATACAACAATAGAGTCTGAAAACACAAGAGTATAGACTTTCTAATAGGTTAGAAACTGTCAATATTACTAGTATTATTGATGTAAATGAGTTCGGGAAAAATGAACTAACAGAAGGTCTTACATCAACCATACGAGGGGAAAAAGTTAATAGTTTAATAGACTAGATAGTGTACTGAAATACAGGAATAATTTACAAACAAGTGCTTCCTAGAGCACATGTAAGGAAAGGCTATCCCTAAATCAAAAGAAAAGATGTGCTAGACATCTTCTAACGGCGGCGGCGGACGTTTCTCGGGCGAACCCTAAGGTCTGCCAGTTGACGTTCAACATTGAGAAGGTGTCGCTCGTAGACTCTCTGGCAAACCCGAAGCTCTATGACTTCATCCCGAGTCTCAGCTAGTGCTTGAAGCAGGGCCCCGTGGTCTGTTGCAGACCTCTCCCGAGCATGCTCTAGGCGGCTGGTGCGAATGGAATGCATTCTTCCGTTTGTATCAACCTTTGTGATGCGTTAGAGGGCTGTCCTGCCTTGGATTTCATTGCGGGCAACTCTTCAGACCAAGATTGGCAAGACTCTGTCCGCTGTTCCTCCTTCTCTCGTGTCATAAAAGCTTCAGTCTCCATTGAATGGCATGGGTTGATTTTGCTCTTCGCCCCATGTTTCTATGCATTCCACCCATGGAGGCGTCGGGCCTTGAAACGCCTGATGGGGGTTAGGACTTGGGACCGGAGCCACAGGGGGTAGGTTGTTGACTTCGGGTTCGGAGTCGGACCCATCCTAGAATCCTTATGCTTGGTGATCATCCAAAGGAATTGGATGCTCATCTTCGGGCTCTTTCTCAAGCCATGTAACATTGTCGTGGTTTGGGAAGTACAGGTCGCCATGATGATGGAATCCAGCCATGATATCTACACGAGAAAAAGGGGTATAAGAATCTTATTAAAATAGGCGTACTACTTAAGATAATTATAAGGTAATCTTTATCAGTTACATCAATACTTGCATAGTGCATACCAGTTATACAAAATCAAATCAGGATACACCTTCGAATAAATAACCCTAACTCCAAATCCACAACCAAACAAGGAACAGGAAGTAAAGAAAAGATCACAGATTCTCAGTCTATAACACTTGATTTCATATAACCTTAGCGTATCCACTTATAAACTATTGATCTACTTGATAAAGACCTTTTGAGTTCTCAAATAAGTAATTATAGTAACACAAAATACTCCTATAGTATTTTTAGAATTATTTTATTTTCTAGTGCTTTCATTGTACTAGTGTTGATAAGTTTTTAGACTAGTTGCAACACCCCAACAACTCTTAGGCACATGCTAGTCACTCCTCGGAAAATATAGTTGATCAGGCTATATCCTCCCAAATTTAACTATATGTCTCTAAGCCTAATTGTGTTGTTCAACAATCGTAACACTTTTGTATTGTCCTAGCGACACTGATTTTAGTATGAATACAGTCATGTATTTTCAGTTAAATATTTTATTATTTAAAAGTATAAACTCTTGGTCAGAGTATTTTAATCCCATTGTGTTTATAGTTAGTATATCTTTTATGGGTTGATATACTAGATTTACTATAAACGATGCTTTGATACCAATCTGTCACACCCCAAAACCAAGAACGGCGGAAACATTATGGGGCAGAGGACGTCATGTACAGTATCACAACACAGTATAATAGTAAACAACATCATCCATTGCATTAAATATATAATTTTAATACAAGTATGTTCTATAGTATATAAGACACCAAAACATGAATCAAAATATAAGATGAGTCTTGTATGCGTTCCATCTTCTCAAAAGTTGGCATCGATACTTGTCTACTGATGACCTGAGAATACAAGTTATTTTGAAAGCGAGTATCAACATTAAAGTTGGTGAGTTCATAAGTATTTAGTGTCTATGTTTGTATCAAAAATGTTTGAAATAGTGTTTAAAGTACAAGTTTGTAAATGTTTGTAGTAAAAGTATGTGAATGTTTGTAAGTGTTTGTAAAAGTTTGTAACCCCTATAAAATCCTATATTTTCTACTAAAAGTAGCCTTCGACCAAGGCACAACTGTTTTGTATGTTTGTTTCTTGTAAAACTGTGTAATTTCCCCAAGTGTAACTATCATTATCAAAATATAGTTTGTACATTAATGTTTAGGTGAAGTGATCAGCAAATATATGTAACGGGTAAATTAATGTAGTATTGTAGTGTTGTGTTATAGGAACTACTGTTGTAGTAACTACCTTAAACCGGATTTATATCAAGGTATTATGTGATTAATTGTACCATACTATCGACTGGAAAACACGACAATGTAAGTCATCAAAAGGTATGACATTTGGCACCCGAAGACCTGCAGGTCCCGCTGTAGCTAGCGACAAGGTGTAGGATAGTCAATCCAGTATAGATCTATACGCAAACTCACGCTCTCCCTCCAAGAGATTCTGGTTACAACTCAGGCCATGACAATGAAGACATGCTCCGATAGAGTGGATCACATTTATGTTAAAGTATACTTGTATATGTAATGTATTGTTTCTCATCATAGTATCATTGTATACGTTCTCATCATAGTATAGTTGTATATGTTCTCATCATAGTATAGTTGTATATGTTCTCATCCTAGTATAGTTGTATATGTTCTCATAGTAATAAGTAATGAATCATGAATGATCTGACTCTTGTATGCTTCATTGGACTAGAAGTAGTAAGTAGTATAACCCTAAACTATACCTATTATAGTTTATTAGTAGACTTGTTTGTATGACTGAATATACTGAAGTGAGATAAAAGTCTTTATATCTATACATGTATACATAATATATAACTAAGGATTCAATGACACTCAGACAAACAACCGGGTACCTTAAGACCACAACCAAACAAGGACAGGAAGTAAAGTGGGTTATCTCTCCTAAGTCCTTCAAACCTTACTTATATAACTATATATGTAGTAGACTTGATTTTAACAATATATAAGTTTGAAAATTGTAAAAGAAAGGTTTAGTATACAAAAGTGAATTTGATAAAGAGTTTGACATGTAAAATAGTTTGATAAACAGTTTAAAGTCATTTGTTTGGTAAAACAATTTAAAGTATGATAAATCCATTTGTATACTAGTTATTAATCACATGTGATTGATCTAATAACTAACATGATTCAACTTGTATCCCACGCCCCCCATAAAGCATTTAAAACATTAATAGCATTTCAAACGTTAATTAAGGGGTATGAACTCACCTGTCTGTGAATAAGTCGAATGTAATATTGATATAGGAAGTTGAGTGTCGATTGAAGACTTGAGCACAAACGAATCCTATTAACCATATAATGACACACACACACACACATACACATATATATATATATATATAGATATATATGTATGTATACAATTAGTGTATGAAATAACCAATTATTGATTTGGAACCACTTTAGGGACTAGTAAACACTTATTATGAAGTGTTACAACCATATACGATTGTATATGAGTGGTATATGACTATACAAGGGATTGTATGGTCAAAATGCACAACAAATGTGTGTGTGTAGCCAGGGTGTGCGGCCAGGAGGTGTATGCGGCCGCACACTCCTTATGGAATGTGTCAAAACATGATTTTAAGCTATTAGGGACATCTAGGAAGGTTTCACTCTTCATGCCTTAGCCTTAAATGAAGTTTGTTGCCATTTTGGGACCTAAAAAGGGTGTGTGCGGCCACCATGGAGGTGTGTGCGGCCGCACACACTTGAAGATCATACGAAATGATGTTTTTCATGTATAATTTCAAGTGTCCTTATCATATAACTAGTTCTGATAAGTGTATACACGTTATAGAGGCTTGAAGGGGGTGATTATGGTCCAAAACTTAGTGTGTGTTCTTGGTCTTCTTGGAGAGTTAACACCAAAAACGTGATTTCATGGATCAAAGTAGGGAAGAAGGCTAGTTAAGTTCAAGTATCAACAAATCAAAGGAAGTATTACTTACTTTTTATGAAGAACAAGATGAAGATGTGGATGATACTTGAGAGAAAACGTGTTCCAGTTGTGAAGGAGTGGGAAAAGTGTTCAAAAATGACTAAGGTTGACTTATATAGGGAGGAGTGTGTAGCTAGGGGGTGTGCGGTTGGCTGTGTGTGGCTGGCTGGCCGCACACTCGGGTGTGCGGCCACACACACCTTGCTTGGTGTGTTTGTCCCATTTTTTCCATGTTGTACACATTCTAACCCTTCCTAAGACTCCTATCTTGATTATACTAAGCCTAATACACTTATATAGATCCAAAACTACAATGTAAAATACCAAAACGAGGCTAAATTTGATAAGATGGAGGATGTAAAAGTTAGAAATTTTGGGTTGTTACAACCATGATATCAATCTTCAGTATTGAAAACTTGTCTTATTCCATAATATCTCGAATGAAATTCATCCTGACATCAATGTGCTTCGTCTGCTCGTGATATACAGGGTTCTTAGGAAGACTCAAAGCACTTTGACTTTCACTATACAAGACAGACTTCACTACCTTCAGACCAAGACTATGAATAAGCCCTTGCATTTATATCTCCTCCTTTGTTCCTTCCGTCACGGACATGTACTCGGACTCAGTTGTGGACAAAGCAATGGTATCTTGTAGAGATGACTTCCAACTGATGGCACATCCGAATAATGTGAATATATAGCACATCTGTGACTTGTGCTTCAATAAGTCACCACCATAATCAGAGTCATCATATCCCACCAAGCCACTCTTCATATTTTCTCCATACACCAAGGAAACATTTTCCGTTCCCTTCAAGTATCGCAAGTTCCACTTTACAACTTCCCAATGAGTCTTCCCAAGATTACTCATTAACTTGTTAACCACACTAACTGCATGAGCCAAATCAGTTCTGGTACGGACCATAGCATACATGAGACTTCCAACAGCACTTGAGTATGGAACCATGCTCATGTACTTCCTTTATTCATTAGTAGTGGGTATAGTGCTTAGACCAAGTTCATAATGAGCTGCCAAAGGAGTTCCAAGAACTTTCTCAATGTACTTTTATTAAGAAATATATAACCGCCCTGATCTTCTGTCCCTTTGAATATCCATTCCTAGTATCTTCTTTGTTGCTCCCAAATCCTTCATCTCAAACTTATTCTTTAGGATCGCCTTCAAGTAATTTATTCTAGCCATGTCTTTAGCTGTGATGAGAATATGATCAACATCTAGCAACAGATATATGTAGGAATATTTGACAATTCCTTTGAGTAAACACAATTGTCAAACTGTTTCGAATGTAGACATTCGAGATCGTGAATGAATCAAATCTCTTGTATCATTTTCTTGGAGACTGTTGCAAACCATACAGGGATTTATTCAGCAAACATACTGTTGGGTTCTAGCCATAAGAACTTTCCTATGTGCGCATGCAAAACCCTATTGCTTGGATCTAGGCTTTCTAATAAACATGCTTGTGAATCCAAGACTTCTAATGGCTAATTAGGTTAAACAACAACATTAATACAGATCTAGAATCATACCTTTGAGTTCCTTGTTGATCTTCTTGTCTTGGAGCTTCTAGAGTCACAATTGTCACTCCTCTAATGGCTTACAAACACCAATAGCAAGCAAGATGATTTAGGAGAGAGGAAAGGGGATGGAATTCGACCAGAGGTTCCTTGCTTTAGGTTCTGAAAGGTTGTACACGAATTCCACACCCCAAGGGCCTATTTATACCTTTAGACTCCTTAAGGGTTTCACCCTAAACCCTAATTGGATAATCTTCACTTAAGGCTATCCAAATCCATTCATAGATATCCTTATGGACTATTTTGAGCTATCCTAAAGCTCTTAGAAACCGTCCAAAGTCCATCCTAATGGATTTATAGTCCAAAGTCTAACTATCAAACAATTGACAGTTTATACCCTCTTATTTAATTAATCTCTTTAAGTCACCAAATTAATACCAATTAATTTATGACTTATATTAATCAAATAGCTAAATATTATTCCTTATAACATTTACTCTCTCTTAACAAATCATCCTTCAAGTTGCTATGGTGAAGGCAACCCAAAAGGACCATGCACCACCGAATATAGTTATAGCCTTAGACACTATTCCAACAGTCTCCCACTTGGATAAGTCTAGTAACTATACAAGTATAATACGGTTTGCAATCGTAGCTCTCAAAGACGCTGTCAACTCTGATCTAATCAATCTTGTCCTTTAGATAAGGGATCATACAGTCCTCTGTTAGATATCATGCTGACAATCCTATGGAATGGTTAGTCTAGCATTTAGATTTCTCGATCTTCGATTTATTTGACATAGAACTTAATCGAACACATCAATTCAGTTCTGACCAGGCCCGGCACATAAGTCAAATCAAATCATCGAGTGGCCAAGATATCTCTTCTACCCTCTTAGGATAAAATTTACAGATAAACTTCGACTTATATGCATTTACTTATTCATTAACCAACTATACACAACAATGCGTTTTATAACATCAAGTTACTGATGCGTTTTCGCATTATCAATGCACAATCAATTAACAAATAATAAACCATATATCTAGGTTTTAAGACCATATGATATTATCGTCTTGCGATCACCTTTTATATCGTATTCCATAAGGTGATTCCAGCAAGCGCGGGTTTATTCCAATGCTCAAAACCAGTTCGTAAGCACTCATGAACGTTGCAGCAACTCTTGCTATGTCTAACACCATTTAGACACTCTACACACCAATTCACGACAATCTTCATTCATATCTACTCCCAACATATGAACGATTGTGGACCATTTGAATAATTCGATTATTCCTAATAAACTCAATTATTCTGGAAGTCAAAACATGCAAAGTGAAACAATAGTTAAACAACTAACATGTGATAGTAACTTTACTCATAAATAAAACTTCTTTATTTAATCATCAAATGTTAATTACATTTATCTATTATAGGTTTCTAATACAATCTAATCTATGCTAATATCATCCTTCAGCCCAATACTCCTAGCATGCTGTAAGTGCTTAACCCTACTCAGTCCCTTCGTAAGCGGATCTGCTGGGTTATCTGATGATATCCTCTTCACTACGAGTTGTCCTTCTTCTACACGATGTCTAATGAAGTGATATTTTCTGTCGATATGTCGAGATCTACCATGATCCCTCGGTTCCTTGGTTAAGGCAACCGCACCTTCGTTATCACAGAAAATCTCCATAGGCTCCTTTATGGCCGGCACAACTCCAAGATCACCGATGAAGTTCTTCAGCCATATTGCCTCCTTCGACGCTTCGCTTGCTGCGATGTACTCTGATTCGCACGTTGAATCAGCTACGATTTCTTGCTTGGAACTTTTCCATGTCACTGCTCCCCCATTTAGGGTAAAGACCCAGCCCGACTGCGAACGATAGTTGTCCCTGTCGGTTTGAAAGCTGGCGTCACTATACCCTCGCACCTTCAAGTCATCACTCCCTCCAAGGACTAAGAACCATTCTTTCGTTCTCCGAAGGTACTTAAGGATGTTCTTCACCGCAATCCAATGTGCTTTGCCAGGATTCCCTTGATATCTTCTAACCATGCTCAAAGCGAAGGCTACATCAGGGCGAGTACAAGTCATAGCGTACATGATTGAGCCAACTGCGGAAGCGTATGGTACTCGGCTCATTTCTGCTATTTCAGCTTCGGTACTCGGACTTTGAGTCTTACTCAACTTGGCATTTCCTTGTATCGGTAGTTCTCCCTTCTTTGAGTTTTCCATACTAAAACGTTTTAGTACCTTCTCCAAGTAAGTATTCTGACTAAGTCCAATTAGTCTCTTACTTCTATCTCTTACTATCCTTATTCCCAAAATGTAAGAAGCCTCTCCGAGGTCCTTCATAGCGAAGCACTTCCCGAGCCAGGACTTAACCTCCTGCAGAGTCGGGATGTCGTTTCCTATGAGTAATATGTCATCGACATATAGAACGAGGAAGCTTACTACACTCCCACTGGCTTTGACATATACACAAGATTCGTCTTCGCTTCGTGCAAATCCAAACTCTTTGACTTTCTCATCGAAGCAAAGATTCCATCTGCGAGACGCTTGCTTAAGTCCATAAATGGACTTCTCAAGCTTACACACTCTATTCGGATGCTTCGGATCCACAAACCCCTCTGGCTGAGCCATGTAAACATCCTCAGCCAACTTTCCGTTAAGGAAAGCGGTCTTGACATCCATTTGCCAAATCTCATAATCATGAAATGCGGCAATTGCTAGCATCACTCTAATAGATTTAATCTTCGCAACTGGCGAGAAGGTCTCATCATAGTCAACTCCGGGAGTTTGAGTAAAGCCCTTCGCAACCAATCGCGCTTTGTATGTGTGTACGTTCCCATCCACGTCGGTCTTCTTCTTGAAGATCCACTTGCACCCTACGGTCTTACGTTCGGGCACGTAATCAACCAAATTCCAAACTTGGTTATCGTACATGGATTGGATCTCGCTATCCATCGCCTCTTTCCATTTCGCAGACTCCGGGCCTGCCATGGCTTCCTTATAGCTATTAGGTTCATCAAAATTTACTAGTGTACCATCACTAATATACGTGTCCCCTTCGGTAGTAATATGAAAACCATAAAACTGGGGTTGAACTCTAAATCTATCGGAACGTCTAAGAGGTAAGGATTCGTCAATCGGTTCAACCGGAGTTTCCTCCTCGGGTTGAACGCCAGCGGTAGAGGTTCCTTCATCTATCGATCCTTGAATCTCTTCAAGTTCGATTTGCCTCCCACTGTCTCCTTGGGTTATGAGTTCTCGCTCTCGGAAAACTCCTCTCCTCGCAACAAAGATAACATTATCTTTCGGTCTATAGAAGAGATATCCAAAGGAAGTTTGCGGGTAGCCGATGAAAATACATCGCTCACTTCGAGGTTCAAGCTTGTCGTGAGTATCTCGTCTTACGAAAGCCTCGCAACCCCAAACCTTGATATGTGCCAACGAGGGAGCTTTCCCTGTCCACATCTCGTGAGGTGTTTTGGCAACCTTCTTGGTAGGGACTCGGTTAAGGATATGGGCGGAAGTCTCTAAGGCATACCCCCAAAAGAAGATAGGTAGTGAAGCACGACTCATCATAGAGCGAACCATATCCAATAAGGTTAGATTACGCCTTTCTGCCACACCATTCAATTACGGTGTCCAAGGAGGCGTCAATTGCGAAACTATTCCACACTCCTTGAGATAATCGTGGAATTCAAGACTTAGGTACTCTCCTCCTCGATCGGATCAAAGCATCTTGATTTTCCTGCCCAATTGATTCTCCACTTCATTCTTGAACTCTTTGAACTTTTCAAAGGTTTCTGACTTTTGCTTGATTAAATAGATATACCCATATCTACTATAATCATCGGTAAAGGTCACATAGAAGCGGTTCCCATCCTTCGTGGTTGATCTAAAAGGTCCACATACATCGGTATGTATTAGGTCTAATAGTCCCTCACCCCTTTCACAAGTACTCGTGAAGGGTGACTTAGTCATCTTTCCAAGTAAACAAGATTCGCATGTGTCATCTTCCCTAAGGTCGAATGACTCCAACACTCCATCCTTTTGGAGTTGGGCTATGCGTTTCTTGTTGACATGTCCAAGACGACAATGCCACAAGGATGCTTTATCCATACTAGTGGAAGAATCAATATTCAAAACATCATTTCCTAAGTTATCAACAATCATAACAGTTTCATATATTCCATTACATGGTATAGCTTCAAAATAAAAGACACCATTTAGATAAGCCAAAATAGAACCATTCTCATTATTAAAAGAAAATCTAAAACCTTGTCTATATAAACCATGAAATGAAATGATGTTTCTAGCCATTTCTGGCGAATAGCAACAATTGTTCAAATCTAAAACTAAACTATTCTTAAGCACCAAAGAATACACTCCAATCTTGGTCACAGGCGACGATCTTCTGTTCCCCATGATTAGATTGATCCTTCCTTGCTCCACATCCCTACTTCCTTTTAGTCCCTGCACATTAGAACAAATGTGATAACCACAACCGGTGTCAAGAAACCAAGAAATAGCATGATTAGAATCGTTAGATTTTATTGCATATATACCTGCGAAAGATGGCTTGATCTTTCCTTCCTTGATGGCTTGCAGGTAATCCGGGCAGCTTCTCTTCCAATGTCCTATCTTGTGGCAGTGGTGGCACTCTGCCTCCTTCGGGTTAGAGCAGGGCTTATAGGGATCAACTTTTGTCCCACTAGAAGAGGAACCATCTCGGGCTTTCACCTTTCGATAGTTATTTGAAGAAGCTTTCCTCTTCTTTCCCTTCCCTTGACCAATTGCCAAGACAGGAGCAACAGACGGATTGGGAGTTGGTGCAACAGACTTGTCCTTGAAATTGCTCTCAGCAACCCTCAAGAGACCTTGGAGCTTACTTAGAGTGACCTCCTCTTTGTTCATGTGGTAGGTCATCCTAAATTGATTATGCATCGGAGGCAAAGAGTGAAGCACCATGTCGATCGCCAAGTCTTCGCCGAAGTCAACATTTAACTTGCGAAGGCGGTCGACATACCTTTGCATCTTTTGCAAGTGCACGGTAAGAGATTCTCCATGACCCATCTTAGCGGAAATCATGTTAGTGAAGATCTCGTAACGCTCTTGTCTCGCGTTTTGGTGGTACCTCTCCAACAAGTCTTGATGCATCTCGTATGGATACATGTCCTCGTAGGACTTTTGGAACTCGGAGTTCATGGTGGCGATCATGATGCAATGTACTTTCGTCGCATCTCGCTCATGGGTTTCAAAGGCGGTGATTTCAGCGGGAGTAGCAATTTCGGGGTTGATTTTCTCGAGCTTCTCGTCGAGGACATACTCTTTATCCTCATAGCGAGCAATGGTGCGAATGTATCTTATCCATTCGCCAAAGTTCGTTCCATCGAAGGTGACCTTTTGGCAAAGGCTCATCAACGTGAAAGAACTAGCAGCAGCGTTGTTTGCGTTTGACATCTATAGAAAGGACAAAGATAGATTAGAACAAGAATCCCTAATTATCACCCAATAAGAAAATTAGGGCTAGGATCCAACAATAACATTTACATACTAGAAAAGGGATGCCGTAATCCAACATGCAAATAAATTGAAGGTAAGTGAATGACGATTCACTAATTCTTCAAAACTTAAACTTTTGGTCCTAAGTGTTTTTGAGAATTCCTAGGTTCGGATGAGATTCATTGAACTATTCAATGGCATGTTTAAATCTCGATATGCCCCTCTTGTTTGTGACTGGGATGCCGAGGATCACAAAGCGGGTGTGAATTACCATGCAAATTTACATGGTGCCTTCATTGTTACGATCACCTATTCGATGTGCCGGTAAACCACACACGCTCCATCGAACTATGATAAACAATGAATCACCCTTCGCCACCTTCGCTTAGAACCAATTAGTGTGCCGGTAAACCACACACGCTCCACTAACATCTTAGCAAGGTGCAAAGTGTAATTTCATGGAATTGCATCAATTCACTTTTCCTAAAGTAACTAAGATTGGGAAATTTGAAAAAGATTTAGTTACTTCGTATTTCTTATTATACTTTTAATGAGAGGATGAGGTTGCCCTATCCTACCCGTTCGGCTAACGACCCTCCACCAATCAAGCAAGCGGTGGGTGTGAGTGTACACCCATTAAGCGCCATTTTATAGGCCGCAACCTTATACCCACCTTATAGATCGGCTTCGTGAATGAGGCCTACTAGCGGTAAGACTAGCATTTAGTTATACATACATATATTATTCTAATAATATCATATAAGTATAGGGTTGTATTTTAAACTTTTCAAAATCTAGGGTTTGAAATTTAGGTTGTCTAAATTAAAGCTTTTAATCACAAATATAAATTTCAAAACTATAGGGTAGGTTTTAAACATTTAAAAACATGGAGGATCAAATAACAAATAATTTCAATTAACAATTAATATCTTAATTATCTTTATTTGATTTATCTTTGATTTCTTTGAGGATAATTACCAAAATAATTAAATAATTATCATATAGGAAAACTAAATATTTAATTAGTTGATAATTACCTTTAACTAGATCAAGATAACACTTATATTTATCAAGAAATCGGATTCATATTGATCTAATTAGTTTATGGAAAGTTTGGATAAGATAAACACAAAGAAATCCCGAATCTGGCCCTTCCTGACGCTTGGACTCGCCGAGTGCACAAGGGGACTCGACGAGTCAGGCCTACTCGACGAGTCCACCATGGAACTCGACGAGTCAGTGACTCAAAACCAAAAAATCGAATTTTGCAGGTTTGTTTCAGTTATTCAAGCAACAATTTGTAGAAAACCAATCTAGGCTCTGATACCACTGTTGGGTTTTAGCCATAAGAACTTTCCTATGTGCGCATGCAAAACCCTATTGCTTGGATCTAGGCTTTCTAATAAACATGCTTGTGAATCCAAGACTTCTAATGGCTAATTAGGTTAAACAACAACATTAATACAGATCTAGAATCATACCTTTGAGTTCCTTGTTGATCTTCTTGTCTTGGAGCTTCTAGAGTCACAATTATCACTCCTCTAATGGTTTACAAACACCAATAGCAAGCAAGATGATTTAGGAGAGAGGAGAGGGGATGGAATTCGACCAGAGGTTCCTTGCTTTAGGTTCTGAAAGGTTGTACACGAATTCCACACCCCAAGGGCCTATTTATACCTTTAGACTCCTTAAGGGTTTCACCCTAAACCCTAATTGGATAATCTTCACTTAAGGCTATCCAAATCCATTCATAGATATCCTTATGGACTATTTTGAGCTATCCTAAAGCTCTTAGAAACCGTCCAAAGTCCATCCTAATGGATTTATAGTCCAAAGTCTAACTATCAAACAATTGACAGTTTATACCCTCTTATTTAATTAATCTCTTTAAGTCACCAAATTAATACCAATTAATTTATGACTTATATTAATCAAATAGCTAAATATTATTCCTTATAACATTTACTCTCTCTTAACAAATCATCCTTCAAGTTGCTATGGTGAAGGCAACCCAAAAGGACCATGCACCACCGAATATAGTTATAGCCTTAGACACTATTCCAACACATACATGATCCTTCTGAGAATCAAGGAACCCTTCTAGATGGGACGTATAAATCTTCTCTTCTAAGTTCCCATGAAGAAACGCAGTTTTCACATCAAGCTGATCAAGCTCCTGATCAAAATCACTCACTGAGGCCAAAAGAACCTGAATTGTCTTGTACTTTACGATTGGTGATTGCACCTCGTGATAAACAATTCCTGCTTTCTGAGAGAACCCTTTTGCCGCTAACATTTCCTTGAACACAGTTGGTTCAACTCCTGGTATCCCTTCCTTCTTCTTAAAGATCCACTTGAATTCCACTTGCTTTACTCCCTTTGGTAATGGAACAAGATCCTATGTTTCATTCTTCTCTAACGATTGCATTTCTTCATTTATGGCCATCAACTAGTCATTTGCTTCTTTAATAGCCACAGACTCTTTATAAGATTGAGGCTCCTCAATGTCAATGTCTTCTCAAGTTTCTAAATCAAAAGAAATGGAGTCAAGTTCACTTGAATTCACACATCCCACATATCTATCAAGTTGTTCAATGACCCTCTTCGAACTTCTATTTGCTATAGATTCAGACCCATCATCTTTCCCGACATCAGCACTATTGGACCCTATGGGTTGCTCTTGGGTTTCATATTGTCCAGGTTGTTTACTGTCGCCTTGCTCTTTGTCACTTATCATAGCTCTGTCTAGAGTTTGAGTTGCAAACTCCACCTTCTGGATAGCACCCTGATCTTTGTTCCCTGCTTGACTTGTATCACCTCCTCCCTAGTTACCCATGGCAGAGTCATCAAAGGTCACATATTTTCTCATGATAAATTTAAGAGTTCTTCCTTCTTCTGTACACCACACTAAATAACCTTTTATTCCTATTGCATATCCTAGAAATATGCAATTCATTGCCCTTGGCTCAAGTTTATCATCATTCACATGAGCATATCTAAGGCATCCAAATATACGTAAATCAAAATAGTCAGAGGGTTTCCCGGAACATACCTTTTGAGGATTCTTCAAGTCAATAGCAGTTGATGGTGATCTGTTCACCAGATAGCAAACAATGTTAACTGCTTCTGCCTAAAATTGCTTGGATAATTTTTCAAATATCTGCATGCACCTAGCATGCTGCATGAGTGTTTGGTTCATCCTTTTTGTCACTCCATTTTTCTGTGGTGTGTGTCATATAGTGCAGTGCCTCATTATACCTTCTTCCTTGCAAAAATTATAAAATGGAGCGTTGCAAAACTCCAACACATTATCAGTCCTCAGAGTCTTGACCTGTTTTCGAGTCCTTTTCTTAACCATGGTCTTACACTCCATAAACTTCCCAAACACCTCATCTTGTTCTTCAAAAAGTACAACGAAACCTTCCTTGAATATTCATCAATGAACATCACAAAGTATGAACATCCTCCTTGAAACTTCACTGGTGTAGGACCCCACATATCTGAGTGAACATACTTCAGGATTTCCTTGCTTGCGTGTTGACCGGTACCGAACTTCACTTTGTGATGCTTTCTCTTAACACAAGCTTCACAAAACTTTATCTTTCCAGTAGCCTCTCCATTAAGCAATCCTTTTTTACTTAGAACTGACATGTCATTTTCACTCATGTGCCCTAACCTATGATGCCACAACTCTGTCTTGTCATCATCTTCATTCAAGTATTAGGAGATAGCCACCGCTCCTATAACCGTATTGCCTTTTAGGATATAGATCTTTCCAAGATTTATCTTCGCTTTCATTATAACAAGAGAACCTTTAGTCACTTTGACCTAATCACCTTCACCAGCATACCTCATCCCATTCTTAGCCAATATGCCAAGAGAAATTAGATGCTTTCGAAGTTTTGGAATGTACCAGCAATCTAACTTCCTAACCATGCCATCGTGCATCATGATCTCCACTTTGCCACTACCTTTGATACTACTCACCCAATCATCACCCATCTTGAATGTTCTATCCCACTCTTTGAAGGAGTTGAACGAGTCATGATTATATGTCATGTGATAGGATGCTCCATGTCACACCCCCAAACCAAGGATGGTGGAAACGTCCGGGGGTGGAGGACTTTATGTATAGTATCACAAAAATGAGTATAATAGTGCTCAAGGTAAATACAACCATTATAAATATAATCGAGAAAGTTCCAAGATTTCACAAGTTACATGTTTCAAAATCGATTACATTATAATGACAAAATTTTTTGATTAACGCCGAAGGGTTCCATCCGTAAAAGTTGGTAGTCACCGATTTCTATTGGTTACCTGAGAATATAACTAAACTTTGAAAGAGTGTCAACAATTAAGTTGGTGAGCTCATAAGCTTTTTTATGAAGAGTGGAAATCTATTATTAGTAAATCTAGTGTTCGTTCAAGAAAATACAATATTTTTCCTTATAAAATGACTTGTAGTCTTAATACCTAAAGACTGAAATGTACAAGCATTTTACCGTACTTGTAATAGTGTATGCAGTTTTATAAAATAAAACCAATTTTTAAATGTGGAATTCCCATAAACTATTTATGTCGTTATCTCCTTATGTGAGTCGTTATAACCATACTATGATATAGTAAACCTGTTGCGACGTTCTTCAGGCGTCGGATCTGTTATGACATTTGTCACCCCCGACCTATCGGTCGGGTTGTTGCAAGCATCTTATGTGTAGGTTGTCAATCCCAATATAGATCTATATATAACTATCACACTCTCCCTACAAGAAACTCTGGCTATAACTTACAGGATTTTTAACCCGTACTCTAAGAGTACACTGAAGTAGTGTCTTACAATTTACGTTAACGAGTTTATGTGTAGAGTGAATGAAAACCTTTTATGTAGTGTAATTGAACCCCTTTTATTATTGTATTTGTAGTTTAAGGAACCATAAACTATACCTATTATAGTTTATCATGTAGTGATGAAAACCCGTTTGTAGTGAGAATTGAACTTTTATGTGGTGAATAGTAAAGTCATGAACTATACATAGTATAGTTCATCTTGTATGTTTGTAATGACTAATAAATCATATAATGAATGAATATTTTTGTTATTTAGGTGTAACTTAACAGAGAACATAAGAAAATATGTAGTCATCTTAGATAAGCACTTTGCTCAACACATTACGAAGTGTAAATCAATTTGTAAACTGTTTGTAACAAGTTTTACTTTTCTGTCACTGCTTTTGTGAAAATCACAGAAAAATCATCAAGAGACGAAATCTAAATCCGTAACTCCAGGAGTTCAAAAAATGCATCTAGCATACTCACAATTTTTATTATGATTTTTAATGACTCCTAACTTGTGTCAAAGGGACCATTTTCACTGGTTGGTCTGAATTCTTTGCTACAGTGATAGACAGTTTATAAAAATCACCATAAATTGTTAAAAATTTGTATGAACATATGCAACTAGTCATTATAAAGGTAGAAACCTGAACTATTTTCATATTGAATATTTTTGAAAGTTATGAAGTCTAAGATGGTCAAAACAGTTCGTGATTGAGTCATAACTTTTCTGATGAAAGTTGTCATTTGAATTTAAGCATGATTTGATGTTATAAATTGTATTCTCCCCTATAAAACTAGATGAAAACATGAAAAGAAGGGGGTATGAACTCACCTTGAGTGATTTTTCTGAGATGGATGTTGAAGGAAAGAGGTTTCCAAGTCAAGAACACTTGGAGATAGCTTAAGAGCTTGAAGGTCCTATGAACAAATATGATGATATTTGTATAAGAATCTTGTGACTTGAGTGAAGGAGTGTAGAATATTCAAGAGTGGGAATGAAGAACTTACCAAACATGAAGTAGGGCTGAGACGTTTCCTGGAGAATCTCGAGTTCGAGGGAGAGGGAAAGGTTGAAGAGAGAAAAAGTGTATTTGTTTGGAGGGTGTGAGTGTGGCTTTATAGGTGGAGGTTGGAGATCCAATGAGTAGATTTTTGTAAGAAAATCTGATGGACTATTGGAATCAAGATATGGATTTGACTAGGTAAGGTGTGAATAGTGATATGATGTTGTCATAGAGTGGTTATGGGAGTGGTTGGTGTCATAGATCGTGGAAAGGTCAACACTCCTAGAAAATATCTTGTTCAAAAGATATTGTCATTAGTTAAGGATTCCCTAAAATATGATTAAAATATGGATTTATGGGGTTTAATATGTTAAAATATGGGTTTGGGTAAAGATTCCCCGTCAAATTCATCAAAAACGAGCTTAAGAGGTGAAAGTGGTCGAAAACCGGGACCAAGAGGCGAATTTGTGAAGCATGGAACCGAAAGTAGGTGATCTTCGGACCGAAGGTTGATTCAAGATCGAAGGTTGATCCGAACCGAAGGTGGGTTCGGTCCTTCAAGCAGTTTCGGTCTTACGCAAGTTCGGTCTAATCAGGTTCGGTTCTAGGGAGCTTTGGTCCTTAAGGGTAGTTTCGGTTCTCAAGAGGAACTTCGGTTCTAATAGGGGCTTCGGTCCTATATGGCTGTTTTTCAAATAATCGTCCCGTTTCAAGTGGTTTTTGACTAAGTAAGGTTCGGGATTCCCCGAGTGATTATAAAAAGTCAAAAGAGATTTTAAGAGAGATTTGGGATAGAGAGCGAGAGATGGAGAAAGAGATTTAGTGAGACTTCGTTTGTGACCTTTGTTAGTGTTTAGCCTGGTAATGCAAGGTTCGTAAACCCCATTATGCCTCGTTATGAGTGTTTTGCACCCCCGAAGGGTACTTAGTAGTGCTTTATAGAGTTGTTATATCACTTACCCTACCTAGGGCATTGGATTTCTTGAACAAATGGAACCTCTAAGTGATTCTTTGTATTAAGATAGGTAGTTGCACAATTGATGACATAGAATATATCCTAACATACAAGCACTACATGAGTTTATCAGTTTGACTTGTTGAATTTGACTTGACCAGAATTTGATGGTTGTCACATCATTCCCCCGTTAGAAGGAATTTCGTCCTGAAATTAGCATTTCGACTGGGACTTCAAGTGTTGGGGAAAAGATGTGGGTATTTTTGTTTCATATGGTCTTCGCATTCCCAGGTGAACTCAGGTCCTCTCTTAGTGTTCCATCGGACCTTCACAATGGGAATGCGACTTTGTTTTCTTCTTTTGATCTCCCGTTCGATGATTTCTTCCGGTTCTTCCATGAAGTGGAGACTCTCGTTGATTTCAATCTCGTCCACAGGGATAACAAGAGTCTTGTCAGACGTGGATTTCTTTAAGTTGGACACATGGAAGGTAGGATGTACATTTTTTAGTTCCTACGGTAATCGAAGCTTGTATGCTACTGGACCAATCCTAGAGAGGATCTCGAATGGCCCGATATATCTCAAATTCAGCTTTCCTCGTCTACCGAAACGTATCAAGCCTTTCCAGGGCGAGACATTTAACAACACTCGATCTCCAACCTGGAATTCCAAAGGCTTTCGTCTGTTATCCACATAACTCTTCTGTCTATCTCTAGAAGCCTTTAATCGTTCTCTAATTTGGACAATCTTCTCTGTAGTTTCCCTTATGATCTCTGGGCCAGTGAGAGTGTTGTTAGGGAATTGTCCCTTAGCTAGTTGCATGTCACCCACTTCAGCCCAGCACAACAGTGACTTGCAGCCATAGAGGGCTTCATATGGAGAAACCTTGACTCTAGTGTGATAGATGTTATTGTATGAGAATTCGATAAGTGGTAAATGGGTATCCTACGCTTTACCAAAATCTATCACACACACCATTAGCATATCTTTTAGCATTTAAATGGTCCTCTTACTTTGCCCGTCGGTTTGTGGTGGTAGGCAGTACTCATGGCTAGCCTCGTTCCCAAGGATTTTGGTAGCGACTGCCAAAACCTTAAGGTGAACCTGCTATCTCTATCGGAGATAATAGATATCAGCACCCCATGCAGTCGTACGATTTCTTTAATGTACGTTCGATTCAGTTTCTCCATCTTTTCAGTCTCCTTTATTGGCAGAAAGTGAGCGGATTTAGTCAACCTATCCACGATCACCCAAATGGTGTCGAGACCACCCATTGTCTTGGGTAAATTGGTTATAAAATCCATTGTGATCCGCTCTCACTTCCACTCGGGTATTTCTGGTTGCTATAATAAACCCGAGGGATTCTAGTATTCTACCTTGACCTTAGCACAAGTCAAACAATTGCCCACGAAGGTAGCAATTTCGGCTTTCATGTTCGGCCACCAATAGAGTTTCTTGAGATCCAGGTACATCTTATCTGAACCAGGATGAATGGAGTAGCGAGTTTTGTGAGCTTCGTTCATAATGACATCCGTGAATCCACCATACTTGGGTGTCCAGATGTGATTCATGAGATAACGTATTCCGTCACCCCTAACTTCTAGGTTCTTATCCATTTGTCACACCCCGAAAACCGAAGGCGGAATACATTTCCGGGGTTGACTACCGTGTTGAGTATCAATTCCAATGTACATAGTAAGTAAAGTAAAACAAGCATTACATTACATAATAACAGTTTTATAGTTGTTTCAAAAGTAAAGTTTGTACAGTTGTGATACATAGTATATATAGACAAAATGTAATGGGTCTTCATGTACACCGTCTTCATGCAAAATGATCTTCAGGTACCTGTTCTAACGCTGACCTGAGAACACAAGCGGTTTGAAAATCAGCATAAAGCTGGTGAGTTCATAAGCGGTTTTGTTTTACGAAAATGTATCGGTTTCCTTTCTGTTTCTGAAATGTTATGTACACCAAGAAAATCCCGTATTTTCTTAAAAGTTGGTTATTGTTTCACAATTGTAAAGTATAGTAAGTTTGTACACTGAAAACATGTTTACTCATGTGAAAATGTATAGTTGGTTATCTGACTAGTTAAACTGTTCTGTTTACTTATCATGTGTTACCAGGAAAGTCCCATACTTTCCTTATTGTATGTTACAAATTGTAAAAGATGTAATGTTATCCATTCTGTGACTCTTTCTTATTATGTAAGTGTTACCCAGGAAAGCCCCATGCTTTCCTGCATGTATGTATCTTATGTAAACGATGTGAAAGATGTAAAAGATGTAATCGTGATTAGATTCCATGTTTTCCCCAGGAAGGTCCCGTACCTTCCTGAATGTTAGTTACAGTAAGTAAAAGATGTAAAAGATGTAAACGATGTATAAAGTAATCCATTATTACTGTAAGTAAATCTCTGTTATCCTAATTGCGAGTTCCATAACCATACAATAGACTGAAACCTGTGGCAATAAGTAGTCCACATGTGGCAATAAGTCGTCCACATATTTATGACTTTCGTCACCCTTGAACCATTTCGGTTCGGCTGTAGCTAGCAGCCAGGTGTGGGGTAGTCAGCCCCGTATAGATCTATACACTCAAGTCACGCTCTCTAAATACCAGAGATTCTGGTTATGGGTGTAGTCCTCCACTCGCGTAATCCAGGTGGAGTGTTCTCCAAGGACGTGTCTCCAATCGTACCGGAATAACAAATTTACTAGTAATAACATGAAAGTCCTCCACTCGCGTATGTGCGTGGAGTGTTACCGAGGACAAAACAGTGTACATGTATTATATTCAAATGTTTTAATGTCATGCTTTTAACTGATAAAATGTGGAAAAACCATTTGTGAAATACATGTAAAACATACTAGTTTAAAGACTTATTTCACAAATATATGTTACGTGATCTGTAGATTCGATCTGTTATCAGTTGCGGTAATCAGTTATAAAAGCATACGAAATGTGAAATACACATTTGAAACCATGTTTTGAGTACAAGAATTCCCTTGTACTTTGCTTGTGTTCCCCCCTGAAAACAGTGAAAACAGTGAAAAAGGGTAGGGGTATGAACTCACCGGACTCGGAAACATGTCGGTTTTGAATGCTAGACGTCGGTTCGGGGTTTGATTACTCGCGATGACCCTATGTAAAAATGATATAATGTCCATATATATACAATTAGAGATACATTCACTAATCATATGGAACATTACACTCCAATGAGGTTAAACACCTCAAAACGAGCGTTTGGAGTGACCCGGTGACATCTTTGGATTTGTAATGACACTAGGGACTTGGGACTTGAGTTTACTCCCCATAAGTAAACATTTTAAGGAGTTTACAATAATGGAACACCCACATACATGAGTTTACGGCCATAAACTCATGTGGGTGAGGTTTTGGTGTTTTAAGGGCTCAAATGGACTTAGGGATTGCTAAGAATGATTATCTAAACACCTTGGAACACTTGAAATGGATTTAAAACATTTAAAACATGAGTTTACGGCCACACTCTTTGAGTTTACGGCCGTAAACTCACAATGGCTTTGAAAAATTGATTTAAGCTACTTAGGGTAATCACATGTGATTCAAACTAATTTTCTAGGCATTGATATGATTTTAGAACATCAATTAAGACCTTTGTTGGAGTTTACGGCCTAGAGGAATGTTCTAAGGCCGTAAACTCTCTTTTACCTTTGAAAAAGATAGTTTTTGGTGCTTAAAACAATCACATGTGATTCTAGAATTTTATACAAACCATTTGGGTGTGTTTGATGCATCTATAACATTGTTTTATGAGTTTACGGCCAAAGAGTATGTTCCTAGGCCGTAAACTCTCATAAATCATACTTTTGTTGTGTTTCAATCCTTTAAACAATTTTTAGATGCATCTAGATTTTACCACAAAGCCATAGATTGAGTTTGGAAGCATTTGAACATGTTTAAAGGCCTTAAATCACCCTTTTAGAGGAGTTTACGGCCCAAGAGAGTGTCTTGGCCGTAAACTCTTCTTTGTTACACAAAAATCAAGTTTAAAGTGTTCCAAGTCTAGATTAGCAAGTCCAAGGTTCATGTCTAAGTCCCAACTAGGTTTTGGAAGGGTTAATTGGCTTAAATACCCCTTGTATATGAGTTTACGGCCCAAGAATGTTCCTTGGCCGTAAACTCACTTTTGTCCCTCTAAATCCATGTTCTACATGTTATAAGTTCTTCCCTTTAAGCCCTTAAGTCATATCTAGTGTCCAACTATGCAAAGGAAGGGTTTTAGGGCTTAAAAACCCTTGAAATATGAGTTTACGGCCCATGAAGGTTCCATGGCCGTAAACTCATGAATGTTTGGCCTAATTCATGTCTTAAACTCGAAATTGGATGTCAAATATGTTATAGATTAAGGCTAGGAAGGTACCTTAGAGATTAGAAGCCTTAATTTTGAGTTTTGATCTCTTAAACTTGGATTAGGAGAGAGGTGGGTAATGTTTAGTGATAATTTGACCAAAGGCTTCAAATGAAGTCCTAAACACGTTTATATAGTGTTTAAGTTTTGGACACGGTGGAATTTTACCCGATATCGGCGTTAGACGGGGTTTTTGGTCGTACCCGATTGAGTTACCGTAACCCGATACGGTAAATTCTAGAATTATTCCGATCACTAAAGTAGGGTGTTAAAATGATTTTCAAATGTATTAAGACACCCATTAAGTCATTTTAAATGCATACTTTATAATGACTCAATTAAACGGAAGATCGGAAATCGGAAATGGGAACGACGATCGGTTGCGCGAAAGAGTTACATTAAAATGATGCAGAAATTTCGGGTTGTTACATTATCCCCCCGTTAGAGGGAATTTCGTCCCGAAATTCAAGTTTAGAACATAAGACAAGATACAAATCATGGATACGAAAAGAGTTGTGGATACTTCTGTTTCATTGAGTCTTCCCGTTCCCAAGTGAATTCCGGTCCCCGCTTGGCATTCCAGCGAACCTTCACTAACGGGATGCGACTTTGTTTTGTACGTTTGACTTCTCGATCCATGATTTCGATCGGTTCCTCCACAAAGTTGAGGTTTTCATTGATCTCGATCTCGTCTAAGGGAATTGTTAGGGTTTCATCGGATATGCACTTTTTAAGATTTGAAACATGGAAGACAGGATGAATGTTACTGAGTTCGTGAGGTAAATGAAGTTTATAGGCAACTGGACCAATCCTGGAGAGGATCTCAAAGGGTCCAATGTACCTCGGATTAAGTTTCCCACGCTTGCCAAAGCGTACAGTGCCTTTCCAGGGCGAGACTTTCAACAGGACACGATCTCCAACCTGGAATTCTAGTGGTTTCCGACGATTATCAGCGTAACTCTTTTGATGATTACATGAGGCTTTCAGTCGGTTACGGATTTGAATGATCTTTTTGGTGGTTTCACGGATGATTTCAGGACCAGTGAGAGCACTGTCGGGGACTCGACTCCTGGCTAACTGTGTATCACCCACCTCGGCCCAGCACAGAGGGGATCTGCACTTACGACCGTATAGGGCTTCGAACGGAGCAGCCCTAATGCTGGTGTGGTAACTGTTGTTGCATGAGAACTCGATCAAGGATAGGTGTGTATCCCACAACTTTCCAAAGTCAATGACACATGCCCGAAGCATGTCCTCCAGGGTTTGGATTGTTCTCTCACTCTGTCCATCGGTCTGAGGATGATACGCCGTGCTCATATCTAGTTTGGTTCTAAGGGCTTTCTGAAGAGATTGCCAGAATCTGGAGGTAAACCTACTATCTCGATCAGAGATAATGGATACAGGTACACCATGAAAACGTACTACTTCCTGAATGTAGATTCGCGCGAGTCTCTCCGTCTTGTATGATTCTTTAATCGGGATCAAGTGAGCGGATTTTGTCAAACGATCGACAATTACCCAAATGGTGTCGTACCCACTAGAACACTTGGGTAGTTTGGTGATGAAGTCCATGGTAATCATCTCCCATTTCCACTCGGGAATTTCGGGTTG
Organism: Lactuca saligna; assembly: GCF_052625555.1. Taxonomy (NCBI): domain Eukaryota; kingdom Viridiplantae; phylum Streptophyta; class Magnoliopsida; order Asterales; family Asteraceae; genus Lactuca; species Lactuca saligna. Next base: position 146,333,928 of record NC_136417.1, read on the forward strand.
TTGAAGCAGACCTGAAGGCTTCTGATGTTCGACTTTGACCTTGGCGCAAGTCAGACATTTGCTCACAAATGTAGCTATCTCAGCTTTCATGTTCGGCCACCAGTATTGTTTCTTGAGATCCAGATACATCTTGTCCGAACCTGGGTGAACAGAGTATTTGGTTCTATGTGCTTCCTCCATGACTATTTCCCTGAATCCACCGGATTTGGGAATCCATATTCGATTCATGAAACAGTGAACTCCGTCACCTCTGATCTCAAGTTTCTTTTCCATTCCTCTCAAGGTTTCATCTGACACGTTTTCAGGTTTGAGGGCTGCATACTGAGCTTCTCGGATTTGCGTAGGTAAGTTGGAATGGATGGTCATCGTCTGGTTCTTCACTTTGTGGCTTGTACTATCCTTTTGGCTAAGGGCATCTGCTACCACATTGGCCTTGCCAGGGTGGTAACGTATTTCACACTCATAGTCACTGAGTAATTCGACCCATCGCCGTTGTCTCATGTTTAAGTCTTTTTGATTAAAGATGTGTTGCAGACTCTTGTGATCAGTGAAGATTGTGCACTTGGTTCCGTAGAGATAATGTCTCCAAATCTTCAATGCGAAGACTACTGCTCCTAGCTCCAAGTCGTGTGTGGTATAGTTGACTTCGTGTGCTTTCAGCTGTCTAGAGGCATAGGCAATCACCTTTCCTCTTTGCATAAGCACACAGCCTAAACCTTGATTAGACGCATCGCAATAGACAATGAAGTCCTCTGTCCCTTCTGGCAGAGATAGAACAGGCGCGCTGCATAAGGCTCTCTTCAATGTTTGGAATGCAGTTTCTTGCTTATCACTCCAACAAAAGGGTACACCTTTCTGTGTTAGAGTGGTTAACGGTTTGGCGATTTTGGAAAAGTTCTGAATGAATTGTCGATAGTAGCCGGCGAGACCTAAGAATTGACGAATTTCTGTGGGTGTTTTCGGTGCCGACCAACTCTCTATCGCTTTAATCTTGGAAGGATCTACATGAATACCCTCCTCGCTTACTACGTGACCGAGGAAAGTTACCTTCCGTAACCAGAATTCACATTTGGAAAATTTTGCGTAAAGATTTTTGGATCTAAGAGTTTCCAACACTAGCCTCAAGTGTTGTTTATGGTCTTCTTCACTTCGGGAGTAGACGAGGATGTCATCAATGAACACGATAACGAATTTGTCTAGAAAGGGACGGCACACCCGGTTCATCAGGTCCATGAACACAGCCGGTGCATTGGTTAGACCGAAGGGCATCACTACAAACTCGTAGTGTCCATACCGAGTCCTAAATGCTGTCTTGGGAACATCATTCTCCTGGACTCGTAACTGATGGTACCCCGACCGAAGGTCTATCTTAGAGAAGTAACTGGCTCCTTGGAGTTGATCGAAGAGGTCGTCTATTCTTGGAAGAGGATATCGGTTCTTAACGGTTAGCTTGTTCAAGTCACGATAGTCGATACACATCCGAAAGGATCCATCTTTCTTTTTGACAAACAGAATCGGAGCTCCCCAGGGTGAGGAACTCGGCCTAATGAATCCTTTACTGAGCAACTCATTGAGTTGACTGGATAACTCCTGCATTTCTGCGGGAGCTAAGCGATACGGGGATTTTGCTATGGGAGTAGCTCCAGGAATTAGGTCAATACGGAACTCGACCTGACGTTCGGGAGGAATCCCTGGAAGTTCTTCGGGAAACACATCGGGAAAGTTATAGACTTCGGGAATGCTCGCGAGGTCTTTAACTTCTTGTTTCTCGTTGATCACATGAGCTAAGAATGCAACACACTCCTTTCAAAGGAGTTTTCGAGCTTTGATGCAAGAAATGATATGAAGGTTGGAACTGGGTTTATCGCCATAGATTACGAGAGTTTTATCCGAAGGAAGATTGAGATGGATAGCTTTTTAGTAACAAAGAATGTCAGCATGATTGGGACTCAACCAATCCATGCCAACGATAACATCAAAGCTCTTAATGGAAACGGGCATGAGGTCTATAGGAAATGAGTGATCATTTAGGGTAAGCGTACAACCTATGAATACGTCGTTAGCGTTTTCTTTCTCACCATTAGCCATCTCGACGGTAAACGTTTCAGTTAGTGGTTGAGGATTTGGTTTTAGATTATGTTTGAATGCATGACTAACAAAACTCCTTTCAGCACCCGAATCGAAAAGAATACTAGCATATGAGTTGTCGAGAAGGAACGTACCCGAAACAACAGTGGGATCAGCAACTGCTTCCTCCCTTCCCATGGTCAGAACCCTTCCAGTGTTACCAGCAGTTGACTTCTTGGTACAATCCCTTTTAAAGTGCCCGACTTCACCACAGTTGTAGCAGGCTTGACTAACACCTGTTCCCGATGATTGATTAGCTGATTGGGTAGGACTTCTGCAGTATCGAACTGTGTGCCCTTTCTTACCATAGTTGGTGCAAGACAATTCTCGACAAGGACCAGGATGATGATGGTATTTACACTTGTCACACAGAGGGAGGTTACCAGCATATTTACTGGTAGGAGTTGAGGCTGTGGATCCCATAGCAGAAACAACAACAACAGGAGTAGCAGTAGCAGCATGGACTGCTACCGTTTGTTGTTTCTTAGATGATCCTTGAGAATATTGACCTTTCTTCTTTTTCCAGAATTTCCTCTTTTCACCACTCCTTTGAGTCGGCTCAGAAGTGGTAGTGATTTCCTTGACATCGTCGTTGTGATCAATCAGAATTTGTGCTAAGGTCTTGGCACTATCATAGGTATCCGGACGAGCAGCCAAAACATGACTCTTTATTGGTTGAGATAATCCCCAAATGAACCTTTCGATCTTTTTGTTTTCAGGAGTGACTAACCCTGGGCAAAGAAGTGCCAATCTGTCACACCCCGAAAACCGAAGGCGGAATACATTTCCGGGGTTGACTACCGTGTTGAGTATAAATTCCAATGTACATAGTAAGTAAAGTAAAACAAGCATTAAATTACATAATAACAGTTTTACAGTTGTTTCAAAAGTAAATTTTGTACAGTTGTGATACATAGTATATATAGACAAAATGTAACGGGTCTTCATGTACACCGTCTTCATGCAAAATGATCTTCAGGTACCTGTTCTAACGCTGACCTGAGAACACAAGCGGTTTGAAAATCAGCATAAAGCTGGTGAGTTCATAAGCGGTTTTGTTTTACGAAAATGTATCGGTTTCCTTTCTGTTTCTGAAATGTTATGTACACCAAGAAAATCCCGTATTTTCTTAAAATTTGGTTATTGTTTCACAATTGTAAAGTATAGTAAGTTTGTACACTGAAAACATGTTTACTCATGTGAAAATGTATAGTTGGTTATCTGACTAGTTAAACTGTTCTGTTTACTTATCATGTGTTACCAGGAAAGTCCCATACTTTCCTTATTGTATGTTACAAATTGTAAAAGATGTAATGTTATCCATTCTGTGACTCTTTCTTATTATGTAAGTGTTACCCAGGAAAGCCCCATGCTTTCCTGCATGTATGTATCTTATGTAAACGATGTGAAAGATGTAAAAGATGTAATCGTGATTAGATTCCATCTTTTCCCCAGGAAGGTCCCGTACCTTCCTGAATGTTAGTTACAGTAAGTAAAAGATGTAAAAGATGTAAACGATGTATAAAGTAATCCATTATTACTGTAAGTAAATCTCTGTTATCCTAATTGCGAGTTCCATAACCATACAATAGACTGAAATCTGTGGCAATAAGTAGTCCACATGTGGCAATAAGTCGTCCACATATTTATGACTTTCGTCACCCTTGAACCATTTCGGTTCGGCTGTAGCTAGCAGCCAGGTGTGGGGTAGTCAGCCCCGTATAGATCTATACACTCAAGTCACACTCTCTAAATACCAGAGATTCTGGTTATGGGTGTAGTCCTCCACTCGCGTAATCCAGGTGGAGTGTTCTCCAAGGACGTGTCTCCAATCGTACCGGAATAACAAATTTACTAGTAATAACATGAAAGTCCTCCACTCGCGTATGTGCGTGGAGTGTTACCGAGGACAAAACAGTGTACATGTATTATATTCAAATGTTTTAATGTCATGCTTTTAACTGATAAAATGTGGAAAAACCATTTTGTGAAATACATGTAAAACATACTAGTTTAAAGACTTATTTCACAAATATATGTTACCTGATCTGTAGATTCGATCTGTTATCAGTTACGGTAATCAGTTATAAAAGCATACGAAATGTGAAATACACATTTGAAAACATGTTTTGAGTACAAGAATTCCCTTGTACTTTGCTTGTGTTCCCCCCTGAAAACAGTGAAAACAGTGAAAAAGGGTAGGGGTATGAACTCACCGGACTCGGAAACATGTCGGTTTTGAATGCTAGACGTCGGTTCGGGGTTTGATTACTCGCGATGACCCTATGTAAAAATGATATAATGTCCATATATATACAATTAGAGATACATTCACTAATCATATGGAACATTACACTCCAATGAGGTTAAACACCTCAAAACGAGCGTTTGGAGTGACCCGGTGACATCTTTGGATTTGTAATGACACTAGGGACTTGGAACTTGAGTTTACTCCCCATAAGTAAACATTTTAAGGAGTTTACAATAATGGAACACCCACATACATGAGTTTACGGCCGTAAACTCATGTGGGTGAGGTTTTGGTGTTTTAAGGGCTCAAATGGACTTAGGGATTGCTAAGAATGATTATCTAAACACCTTGGAACACTTGAAATGGATTTAAAACATTTAAAACATGAGTTTACGGCCACACTCTTTGAGTTTACGGCCGTAAACTCACAATGGCTTTGAAAAATTGATTTAAGCTACTTAGGGTAATCACATGTGATTCAAACTAATTTTCTAGGCATTGATATGATTTTAGAACATCAATTAAGACCTTTGTTGGAGTTTACGGCCTAGAGGAATGTTCTAAGGCCGTAAACTCTCTTTTACCTTTGAAAAAGATAGTTTTTGGTGCTTAAAACAATCACATGTGATTCTAGAATTTTATACAAACCATTTGGGTGTGTTTGATGCATCTATAACATTGTTTTATGAGTTTACGGCCAAAGAGTATGTTCCTAGGCCGTAAACTCTCATAAATCATACTTTTGTTGTGTTTCAATCCTTTAAACCATTTTTAGATGCATCTAGATTTTACCACAAAGCCATAGATTGAGTTTGGAAGCATTTGAACATGTTTAAAGGCCTTAAATCACCCTTTTAGAGGAGTTTACGGCCCAAGAGAGTGTCTTGGCCGTAAACTCTTCTTTGTTACACAAAAATCAAGTTTAAAGTGTTCCAAGTCTAGATTAGCAAGTCCAAGGTTCATGTCTAAGTCCCAACTAGGTTTTGGAAGGGTTAATTGGCTTAAATACCCCTTCTATATGAGTTTACGGCCCAAGAATGTTCCTTGGCCGTAAACTCACTTTTGTCCCTCTAAATCCATGTTCTACATGTTATAAGTTCTTCCCTTTAAGCCCTTAAGTCATATCTAGTGTCCAACTATGCAAAGGAAGGGTTTTAGGGCTTAAAAACCCTTGAAATATGAGTTTACGGCCCATGAAGGTTCCATGGCCGTAAACTCATGAATGTTTGGCCTAATTCATGTCTTAAACTCGAAATTGGATGTCAAATATGTTATAGATTAAGGCTAGGAAGGTACCTTAGAGATTAGAAGCCTTAATTTTGAGTTTTGATCTCTTAAACTTGGATTAGGAGAGAGGTGGGTAATGTTTAGTGATAATTTGACCAAAGGCTTCAAATGAAGTCCTAAACACATTTATATAGTGTTTAAGTTTTGGACACGGTGGAATTTTACCCGATACCGGCGTTAGACGGGGTTTTTGGTCGTACCCGATTGAGTTACCGTAACCCGATACGGTAAATTCTAGAATTATTCCGATCACTAAAGTAGGGTGTTAAAATGATTTTCAAATGTATTAAGACACCCATTAAGTCATTTTAAATGCATACTTTATAATGACTCAATTAAACGGAAGATCGGAAATCGGAACGACGATCGGTTGCGCGAAAGAGTTACATTAAAATGATGCAGAAATTCCGGGTTGTTACACCATTCCTCTTAAAGCTTCACCTATCACGTTCTCTAGTTTCAGGGCTTCCATATGAGCTTCTTTAATTTTTGTAGATAGGTGTGAATGGATTGTCATGGTTAACAACCTTACTCGATGGCCTGAGTATTCCTTTCGGTTGAGGGCGTCAGCTACTACATTGGCCTTGCCTGGTTGATAACGAATTTCACATTCGTAATCATTTAGTAGGTCCACCCATCATCTCTGCCTCATGTTGAGCTTCTTTTGATTGAGAATATGCTGAAGGATTTTATGATCGGTTAAGATGGTACACTTTGTTCCATAGAGATACTGCCTCCAGATCTTTAAAGTGAACACTACTGCCCCTAGTTCGAGGTTGTGTGTGGCATAATTAACCTCTTGTGTTTTTAGCTGTCTCGAGGCGTATGCAATGACCTTTCCTCGTTGCATCAGCACACACCCGAGACCTTGGTTTGATGTGTTGCAGAAGACCACAAAGTCTTTGGTTCCTTCCGGTAGGGATAAAATCATAACGTTGCATAGAGCCTACTTTAGCGTTTGGAACGCAACTTCTTACTTTTCTCCCCAGTCGAAGGTTACCCCCTTCTGAGTTAGAGTGGTAAGCGGTTTGGCGATCTTGGAGAAGTTTTGGATGGACCTCCTGTAGTAGCCGGCAAAGCCTAAGAATTAATGGATTTCTTTAGGCATACTCGGTGCCAACTAGATTTTGATCTCCTTGAATTTGGAAGGATCCACATGAATCCCTTCCTTGCTAACTACATGACCGAGGAAACTTGCTTCTCGAATCCAGAATTCACACTTTGAAAATTTTTCATATAACTTCTCCACCCTTAGAGTCTCCAATACTTATCATAGGTGTTGGTCGTGTTCTTCCTTACTCCTCGAGTAGACCAAAATGTCGTCTATGAAGACAATTACGAACTTGTCTAAGTAAGGCCAGCACACCTGGTTCATTAGATCTATGATCACAGTGGGTGCGTTTGTTAGTCCGAAGAGCATCACTTCAAACTCGTAGTGACCGTACCGGGTTCTAAACGTTGTTTTATGAATATCCTCCTCTTGGACTCGTAGTTGATGGTATCCCGACCTCATATTGATCTTTGAGAAGTAAGTCGCTCCTTGGAGTTGGTCGAATAAGTCGTCGATTCGGGGAAGAGGGTATCGGTTTTTTATGGTAAGTTTGTTCAACTCGCGATACTCAATGCACATGCGGAATGATCCATCATTCTTTTTCATGAACAGGATTATTGCTCCCCAAGATGAGAAGCTTGGTCTGATGAATCCTTTGCTAAGAAGTTCGTTTAGTTGACTGAACAATTCTTGCATCTCGGTCGGCGCTAGACGGTATGGCGCTTTGGCTACGAGGGTATCCCCAAGGATTAGATCGATTCATAAATTGACCTGTCGCGCGGGCGGGACTCCAGGAAGGTCTATAAGGAATACGTCGGGGAAATTACAAACCTCCAGAATGTCCTTGATTTATTTATCCTCTTGCTTCTTATCGACTATGTGGGCTAAGAAAGCATGGTATTCCTTACGGAGATACTTTTAGGCTTTGACGCAAGACATGATTTGTAGGTTCGCACTTGGTTTGACGCCATAGACGACGAGAGTTTTGCCACTTGGCAGATTAAGTCGAACGGCTCTTTCGTAGCACAGAATGTCAGCGTGATTAGAGCTTAACCAATCCATGCCAACGATAATGTCAAAGCTTTTTATTGAAACACGCAATAGATCGATTTTGAAAGAGTGATTGTCTAGAGTAAGGGTACATCTTGATTATATGTTGTTAGTGCTCTCTGTCTTTCCATTTTCCATTTCTACGATGTATGTATCTTTTAGTGGTTGGGGATTCTGTTTTAATAATAGTTTGAATTTGTGGCTAATGAAACTCCTCTTCGTTCCACTATCGAATAATATGCATGCATATGAGTTATTGAAGAGAAACGTACCGGTAACCACCGTGGGATCTTCCATTGCTTCCCCTTGCCCTAAGTCCAAGACCCTTCCAACACTGTTGGTGTTTTTGTTTTTAACTTATGGGCAGTCCCTCTTATAGTGCCCAGTTTCTCCACAGCCGTAACAGGCTCGGCTTGCTCCGACGTTGGCGGCTGGGTTGGCTTGTTAAGCAGATGCCCTGCAGAAATGGGCAATATGTCCTTTCTTGTTACAATTGTTGCAGTGCATCTCGCGACAAGGGACAATGTGATGAGATTTGCACTTATTACATTTGAGAAGATTCCCAGCATACTGCCTCAGGGGAGTTGGAGCGGCGGTGGTAGTGGCAGCGCGAATTGCCACTACTTGTTGCTTCTTGGCAGGTTCCTGAGTCAGTTTGTTTTTTTTGTTGTTCCAGAATTTCCTTTTGTTGTCTCCCCCTTTTGCTTGTTCGGAGGTGGCCACCATGGTGCCATGGATGGCATGATGGTCGATGAGTTGATGTGTCAATTGCTTGGCACTATCAAAAGTAGTTAGCTTTCAAGCCAATACATTTCCTTGAGTCTAGGGTGTTAATCCCCATATGTATTTTTCCACCTTTTTTCTTTTCGGGGTGACCATCCCAAGACATAGAATGGCCAGAACGCTGAATATGGCTATGTAAGATGCGATGTCAGAGCCTGTCCTTTTGAGGCCCCAAAGTTCCTATTCCAATTTATGAACTTCACCCCTCGGGAAATACTCTGCTAGCATAAGGTTCTTCGAATCCTCCCATCTCATTGCATTTTCCACTGGAAGAGTTCGAGATTTCACATGACCGTTCTACCAGTTAAGGGCTCGGTCAGTGAAGGTCCAAGCTGCAAATTTAACTTTGCTTGCTTCCGGGCAGACACAAATTTTGAAGACTGATTCAGTCTTCTCAAACCATTGCATAAGGGCTATGATGCCCCCGGTTCCATTGAAGGATTTGGGTTTTCCATTTGAAAAATGTATATAGGAATATTCCTTTGAACATCCCTGATTGTCCCCCTGATTGGAGGTAGTAGCACCATTTCCCGAACCACCAGCGCTATTTGTACCAAGTTGTGACAATGCAGCTGCTACGGCTGCTGTTACGGTAGCTTCGAACATGGTGGGGTCAAACTGTGAAGGTGGTGGTGGAGATGGTGGCGGGGGGGGGGGGTGGTATGTTGTGAGAAGGCCTGGGATTTTTCCGCGATGGCATAATTCTGCCACAAATTTAAAAAAATTTGTAAGCCTTTAATAGTAGTGAATAGTCGGTTTTTATTTAACTAAAATTGTCTGCGTTATGTTCCGATATTTAAAGTAATTGCAAGTAATTCATGCTGTAGAGTTCATATGCATTCGATCCCATGAATTTAGTAGTGTCTGAGTGCAAACTTGTGATTTGATCCATTCCATGTCATTCTACAACCGCTTAGTGTATGCTTGTTATATGCAATTAAGATCGGATAAATCGTTGAATCTAATGGGTCTGCCCTAAGTCCACAACCAAACAAGGAACAATACCTAAAGCAGAACCACCATTTCTAAACCGATAGAATCTTAATTACATACAATTGTAATGCCTATACCAAGTATTTGTAGACAAACCATAAGCAACGACATATATTGTTTATGAATTTAGTGATAACAACCCCAATGAAATATAATATGCATGCTAATTTCATTGATATGATTTTTGTACATAGAGTTCGGAAAAATATGACCTTGATGTAGGTCTACATCACATCATTGTAAAGAGAAGTTTTTGAAGGCATTAAGCTCCTTCGATCAGTGTAACCACGTAATCGCAGTATTGTACATACACATAGAAAATAGTAGCACCAATGCATACTCATAAACCTAACTTATAAAGATTTGTGAGTAGTGTGGACCCTACTCATGACGACTAGTCCCATGTGGTCCTTAAGACGAGGTCGAGGCTCCCTGTAACTCTACTAATCGATGCTCGGCTATGACTACTCTCTCCTTGAGAGCCAGGTGCCTTTACCAATACTCTCTTACCTCCGATCGTGCGGTGGCAAGGTCCTCAATAAGTCAGTCCCTGGGATAGTGGTCTCTTTCCAGGTTTTGAGTGCGCACGTTGGCAACCTCTGCAGCGACACTCAGCTCCCAAAATCGGATGGCAGTTTCCCTATTCTGATCCCCAAGGTCTGTGATTTGCTGGATCACGAATGGCAGGGCCTTTTCAGCCGGTCCTCCATGGTTGAGGTCATAGTAATCTTGTTGATCTCCAAAGGGTGATCGTTGTTGCTGTTGACGACTCCACCTCTTGATTGCTGTTGCCCAACAGGGCTCAGGTCCGTTGTAGCTAAATCGGTTCGCGGGAACTCTGGCTATGTAAGGATGGTTGATGACCTCTGGTTCCTCCTCCGACTCATCCTCATCTTCTTCTTCCTCCAATTCTTCCTCGAGTTACTATATTGGTTCTTCATCTATCCAACCTCCGTTTCCTTGGTTTGGGAAGTAGGGGTCTCCGGGTAAATGGAATCCTGCCATGACATTTGTACGAGAATAGGGGTGTAAGAGGCACATAATGAATCTAGAAATATTTTGCTTTAGTAACATAAAATACTCATATAGTATTTTAAATGTTATGTTTGATTCTTATTGTAGTTCCTGTACGAGTGTTGGTAGGTTGATAGACTTGTTGCCCACTACAACTATCCCCTGGCATATGCTAGTCATTTCTTGGACGAATATAGTTGATCAGGCTATATTCCTCCCAGACTTGATTACGTATCCCAAGGCATAATGTTAGTGTACAAGCCATCCATTTTTTTTACTTTTCGTGTTTTTTTCCTAGATGTGACACTATACCGCATGCACGCATGTACTTATACTTTTCATAAAAATAATGTTTTATTTTTAAAAGTATAATTGTATGAAAAAGGTTTAACCAAAGAATCTTAGTCCCATTGTGTTTATAGTTTATATATCTTATATGGTTTGAAATACTAAGTTCACTATAAACAATGCTCTGATACCAATCTTTGCACCCCCAAAGGGTACTTAGTAGTGTGTTATAGAGTCGTTACATCACTTACCTTACCTAGGGCATTGGATTTCCTAAACAAATGGAACCTCTAAGTGGTTCTTTGTATTCAGATAGGTAGTTGTACAATTGATGACATAGAATATATCCTATCATACAAGCACTACATGAGTTTATCCGTTTGATTTGTTGACTTTTGTTGACTTTGACTTGACCAGAATTTGACGGTTGTCACACTCTAGAATCCAAGACCCAAGCATCAGCAGAACTCAATGTACTCACACTCAGCATATCACCATCGTCTCCTTCATCAGAACTTTCCTGAACCACGACGGCGGTGTTATGGTTGCTTGATTCACTCTTTGACTTCTCATTCTTCAGTTCTGGACAATTTCGCTTGAAGTGCCTATTCTCTTATAATACTTTGCATTCGATGAACCTCTAGACTTCGATTTAGAACGTGATCTCCATCTGTTTCCTCCTTTCCTCCCTTCTATCATCCCTCTCCCTACAAACAAACTGGAACTGCACACCTCCTCTGCAAGAAAAACTTTTATTTTCAGATCCTTGGACATCAGAGAGTCGTTCACATCATTCACAATGATCTTTTTCCTACCATAGAGCATGGTATCAACCAAATTATCATATGAGTTAGGAAGAGTACATAAGAGAATGAGCGCCTGATCTTCATCTTCAATATTCACTTCAACACCTTGTAGATCCAAGATGATGCAATTGAAGCTGTCTAAATGATCTTTCACTTGAGTACTTTCAGATATTCTAAGAGTGTACAACCTTTGCTTCTGATACAATTTGTTCGTCAGTGAGTTGTTCTGGTACTTGTCATAAAGTTCATCCCAAAGCCCAGAAGCAGCTGTTTGATCCACGACCTCCCTCAGTACTTCATATGTTAAGCTCAACAGAATGGCACTATGTGCCTTCATCAGAATGTCCACCTTCTTATTATACGCCATGTCCTTTGGCGATTTTTCCTCTCCTTCCAGTGTCGCCGCACATCCTTGTTGAACCAGAAGAGCCCTCAACCTCCAGTCCCACCGCACATCCTTGTTGAACTAGAAGTGCCCTCATCTTCACCTTTCACAAAGTGAAGTCATTTAAACCATTGAACTTCTCCAAATTAAACTTGTGAGTAGACATCTTCAATCACAGGAATACAAACTGCAGCTCTGCTATCACTTGTTATGAAGTAAAGCAGATAACTAACAAAACTATAAGCACACAAGGCATAATATTTATGTGGTTCGGTCAAGGTGACCTACGTCCACTGGCAGGAGAGGAGTATTCTTTTATTTCAAAACTCTCAAACATAGTTACAAGTACAACTACATAGAGATTCTCCTATCACTCTAGAATTCAAGATACAAAATGACCTAGCACGCATCCTTGTTTATACTTGTGGGATCAATTCTAAAACCCTAATGGGCCAATCCCATTGGCCTATAAGCCCATGAAAGATGTCAACCAATCATAATCTGCCATGCAACATCTTCTGGAACATTCTTAGGCAACATAGAGGACTTCATAGCATACTTGGCTCAACAAGGCACAACAAAGGAATCAATATGGAACATCATGTGTAACATCCCAAAAATACGAGCCAAAAATTTCATTTTTAAATACACATACTTAGCAAAACATTAGAAATAAAACATTCACCGATCATATCATTTCATAAAAGATGTGCATTTCTGGAAACCAGTTTATAAAAACATAACAAAGTCAGAGGACAAATCACAAGGAAGATCTTATATTGCGGAATACAAAGCGTATGTGTGATGTACTGTTACCGCGCCAGCTCCTTCCCCTTCGAAGAAGAGGTACCTGAAACCAAAACTGAAAATTGTAAGCACGAAGCTTAGTGAGTTCCCCCATCATACCACATACCATACAATCACATATCATAGATATTGCCAGGCATTTCTGGGGTGCCCGACCTACCCGGTACGGCCATTCTGGGGTGCCGACCTACTCGTGTCAAGCCATTCTGGGGTGCTAACTACCCATGGCAAGCCATTTTCGGGTGCTGACTACCCTTCGATCCTAACGACCGAACCTCGGGGACTATTTCACCCCCTACTACTACTATCACATATCATAACTTAATAGATTATCAGACCTATCTGGGGTGTCTGAACTACTCTTCGATCCTAACAACCGGACTCGGGGAATGCTCCCATCCTACTACCTCTAACTCATATAACAGGCCATGCTAGCATATAAACATAACATCACATACTGTCAGACGTATCTGGGGTGTCTCACTACCGTCCGGTCCTAACGACTGAACTCTTACTACTATCACATATAACATATCATGTTAGCATATAACATATCAGGTAGTAGCAAACCTAGATGATAACACATAGACAATCATCTATCATACGTATCCTTCTGGTGGGCCGGCATTGTGGCCTTAGACCCACCGCTACTGGAAGGTAACTCACCTCGAAAGTAGCTGCTGAAGTCTGCTTGTTGAGCGTCTGACTGCTGGATCGCAAATCCTCCGACCATAAACCATAAACATAGGTTAGACACCCATAAATACCCTTAGGTCAAAATACTGACCCTCCCTTGGCCCAAGGTCAACTCCTTGGTCAAAGTCAGTGTCCATTTGACTAGACTCGCCGAGTCCTTTTCCTACTAACCCGGTCCTACTCAACCAGTCCTTCTTCCCACTCACTGAATCACCCTTAACTCATGACTTGGGAAGATTGAACCGACTCGTGAATCGACTTGCTGAGTTCCAAAAAATCTTCATAGGACTCGCCGAGTTGTTCATCCAACTCGCCGAGTCTAAGGCCATCTTCATGGAACTCGCCGAGTTCTTCCTTGGGACTCGCCGAGTCCCTATGATCCGTTTCCTATACAGACCAATTCTGAAACATGCAACGCTTCCAAACCATAGATCCGTGTTCCTTAAGCATGCTTATCACGTAAAGTTGCAAACTTTACGTGCATGCATGGCCCTATAAGCTCAAAAGGCCAAAACTAAACTCTTCAAGAGGTCATAGACTCAATGGGGACCTCAATCACTTCAACCACAGGAACTTTATGCTACTAATTCATCAATTAAGTCCATATCTGAAGTCCTTTCGGATCATTAAGAACCACACATGGAGTTAGGTGTTTTAGGGCTTGAAACCACCAATTTGGGACAAAAATGGTTACTAATGATCTAAAGATCAACGTAGAGACTTTTCTACCTGAATGGAAGCTTCTCCCTGAGTAGAGTTCGGATCTACTCCTTTCCTTGCACTCTTCAACCACCTCTTTCTTCTTCTAAGCTCCAACCTCCTTCACAAGGCCAAAAACACTCTTAAGAACAATATGGGAGGCTAGGGTCTCGCTCTACTGCTCTCTGGAAGTGTTAGGGACAAAAGAGGCCAAGATAGAGTGTTTAAATAGGGTGCAAACACCCGAATTAGGGTTTTTGCCCAACCACGGCCTACTCGTCGAGTCCAGGGACCGACTCGCCGAGTCCAAAGTCGAACTCCCGTACCTTGTCCCACTCCTACTCGGCGAGTTGGCCCGTCAACCCGCCGAGTCCAAGGCAAAATACATTATTTTAAGAAAGTAAATAGCGAGGAGTACGTACCGAAATCAGTTGCTACAAATCTCCCCCACTTATCTTAGACTTCATCCTCAAAGTCTGCTGCTCGATCCCGAAACAGCTCGGGGTAGTGCTCCATCATCTCTTCCACTGGCTCCCAAGTCCACTCTGAACTCTTCCGGTGCTGCCATTCCACCTTCACGAGTTCCACCCTTTTGTTCCTCATATCCTTTGAGTTCCAATCGAGAATTGCCACAGGCTGCTCGATATAATTCAGGCTGTCGTCGACCTGAATATCCTCTAAAGGCACCACTGCCGAGTCATCCACCAAACACTTCCGAAACTAAGAGACGTGGAAAGTGCTGTGGATATGGCTGAGTTCGGCTGGTAGATCCAACCTATACGCCACCTTGCCCACCCGGACTACAACCCTGAATGGCCCGATGTACCTTTGGCCTAACTTACCCCGTTTCTGAATCGGATGTCGCCTTTCCATGGTGACACTATCAGAAGAATCATATCCCCAACTTGAAATTCCAAGTCTGAACGGCGCTTGTCGACGTAACTTTTCTGCCAACTCTAAGCAGTCTAAAGCCTGCTCCGGACCTGTTGAATCTTCTCTGTCGTCTGGAGCACCACTGCAGTGCTACCCATGACCTTCTGGCCAACATCTCCCCAACATATCGGGGTCCTGCATCTCCGTCCGTACAACATCTCAAAGGGAGGACGGTCAATACTCGCGTGGTAGTTGTTGTTGTATGAGAACTCAGCTAAACGAAGATAGTTATCCCAACTACCACCGAAATCTAGCACGCATGCCCGCAACATATCCTCAAGTGTCTGGATGGTCTGCTCACTCTGACCATCAATCTGCGGGTGAAAGGCAGTGCTGAAATGCAGACGAGTGCCCAACTCATCATGAAACTTCTTCCAAAACCTAGGATAAAACGCACATCTCTGTCTGAAATCACTGATACTTGCACCCCGTGCCGCACCACTATCTCCCTGATATAGATATCGGCCAGCTTCTCAGTCGAGATGCTCTCCTGAATCGGAATAAAATGGGCGCTCTTGGTCAATCGATCCACAATGACCCATATAGAATCCAATCCTCGTGTAGTCCTGGGAAGCTTTGTGATAAAATCCATCTGTGACATCCCCATTTTCATGGCCAGAAAAGACCGATTTTGTTTATTCTTTATAAAAATCAGAGTTCTTCTTTTAATAAAAATGTTGCAGAATTCGTTCCAAGAAAAACACGATAAATACGTTATTAAAACATTTTCAAAGAAACGTATTTTATTCATTTTAAAACGTTTGGGATGTCATCGTCAATACAGGAACATAAGCATAAACAGAACTTACATTTATTTACACTAGTGATCTACATCTCTTTAATCTCTCAGTGTAATGTGACTTCATATCAACACCTGTGATATAAATAAACTGAGTGGGTCAGGTTGGGAAACCTGGTGAGTACATAGGGTTTTCAACCTACAATAATATAATTATTATGTTTAAACAATCAAACAATCAACCCAATTACCCATCCCCATTATCTTCTTTACTCCTAAGGATTTATCCTAAGAGTCATCTATTATGCATTCGTTTATTCCGAAGTCCCTTACTTCTAGGGTTATAGGACTGGCACTAAATTCATAGTTGCCAATGTCCATTCATAAAGCACTAATTCCATAGCTGCTATAGTCTATTCATCGGGTACTAAATCCATAGCTATCAGTGTTTATCTAATAGGTACTAAGTCCATAGCTACCAATTCCTTAACAAGTACTAAATCCATAGCTACTAGTGTTTGTCCAATAGGCACTAAGTCCATAGTTGCCGATGTTTATTAGTTAGGCACTAAGTCTATAGCTGCCAATGTTTACTCACATCAACTTTTATCTCTTATCATTCATCTACCCGTATCATACACAACATATTCGTGTATATAAAATACGTATACGGTTTAAATCATCTAAAACATGTATAAAAACGTTCATTCAACATAGACAGCAAGCATACAGATAATATGCACACATAGCACGTAGTTTATATAAAATACTTCATATTTATGTGTAAGATGAAGGTAACTATGCACTCACTTGAAAAGGTGGTGATTCCGAACTCAGACAGCGCTTCACTTCTTGAAAAAAATAAATTCCTTCGACGAAACCTAGTATTATTACCACTAGATTTTAGTCTATTATTCACCGAGACTAATTAATAGTTTAGCTATTATTACTATTATATAATCGTTAAATAATACTTATATAACCCATACTAATAGCCCAATTAGTTATTATATATTCTTAATAACGTTAATATAATTAAATAAAAACTATATTAAAAATAGCGTAGGCGTAGCTCACTTACAGCGGGTTTTATAGAAAACCAAGCTTTGCTTGGAGCAGCATTCCCATGCAGAAAAGCTCTTCTTCTCGGAGCCGTCGAGCACTTAGGGGCTTCCGCCTTGGGCTAGGGAGGTTCCCTAGGCTTTTCGGGGGGTTTCGGGGCTAGAGAGAGGTTCTAGAGAGAGAGTAAAGAGAATAAAGAATGAGAATGGTGTGAAAAAAATGAGGGTGGGAGAGGTTCTATTTATAGGGTGAAAATGGTTGAACTTGGTGCCACAAGTCACCATCTAGTGGCAAGACTTGGGGAGAAAGCAATGGCCAAGATTGTGCCACATCACCCATTTTCGCACAGCACACTTTCGACTTTTAAAATCCGTAACATTCACATACGATCTCCATTTTTGACGTTCTTTATATCCACACGTAGGTACAAATAATATCTACAACTTTCATTCTGACTCCGTCGGCTAATTCTCAACCGATCTTAAATTTAACAGTACAAGGCGTTTAGACTGTTATATGACCGCGAAGAATTCGTAACTCCTTCATACGGACTCTGTTTTCATCTGTCTTTTTACTGTTAAGTTCCTATTAATGAGATCTTCAACTCGCATTTAAGTCACGTAAGCCAAAAACCGCTCGAACTAAAATTCGAGTTTCGAGCCGTGCACTGCTAAGCCGAATCTTAGAAAAATCATAAATTCTTCATACGAAGTAAGATTTGGGCGTTCTTTTTATGGATTTTATCGGTTTAACATATTATAAGACTTTCATTTAGATCACTAAGGCTAAAAAGTCCTCCATCATAAAATCACTATTTACGCTTCCCGGTGCCGTGTCGGTTCTGTCGCGAAACTTCGACGGATCATAACTTCTTCGTTATAACTTCGATTTCGACGCTCTTTATATGTACAGAAACCTTGTCACATATTCTAAAACTTGGTTAAGATTATTTATTCTAAATAATATTTTGGTGAAAAGTCATTTTCGATCCCTATTACCTCTAAATTGACTAGCCTGGATCTACGGGAGTTACAATTATCTCCCCCTTAGGATGATTACGTCCCGGAATCATCAACGAAACAGGGCTCGTATAATGACTCCATATGTCATCTCTTCATCCTAGGTAATAATTGTAACTTATATATTCCTTCAAGTCTATCTCTTAGACTCATTAACTGTAAGCGGTACTCGATCGTGCACCTGCTCTCTTCCTCAGGCTAGACTCCAAATTATGACCTTCAAGTCACAATCTCGATCCTTACTGGATACGAACTTGAGATAAGTTCTTTTATTACTACTATGGATCTATGTGTCATATTCTAATGACCTATCATCGTATGTTGCAACGCTTTAGACTTAGGTCTCTTAGAGTCAAACTCCAAAACATAGTATACCTTCCTTCATGTTCTAATGTGATACAATCACATTTTAATATGTAGCATTTCTAGCTACCAACTTCTTTAACAATCATCGCGATACTTCTACTGATCGCCCTGGGTTAGCTTTCATTTCAATCTTTTGGTTTAAGTTAGATGCTACATCGAACTTGGTTCTCTAAACCACGTAACATACTCATCGTATTCGGACTCAATTTGATATGACCACTAGGATCAGAATAACAACAATCTTCTTATTCATTACCGAAACGATGGTAACTACATGCTTGAATAAAACAGACTCAATTATTGGCTTCTTGGTAACCTTGTGACTTTCCCTGATCCAAGCGTGAGTCATGTGCTTCCGGTAGTATATGCATGTACTACCTTTCACACCTACTCATACTTGTCCCAAGTATTGTCTCGCAGTTTTCAGAGTCACCATACAGGAAAAATCACATAACAGTTTAACACATCAGATAACAAAACAAGGGCTTTATTATTTCTCGAAACTATTACATAGGTGTTCAAGTTAACCCTAGACTATGCCTCTAAGAGGCTACATCATGTGGTTTTATCTATTAGGCTACCTCGTAACTCGATCTTCGGGTATAGATTCCTTATCCTTGGTTTCTCGCATTGTTTTCCGCTTCGTCGAGGATCATGTGGAATGCCCTTGGCCTTGGTGGTGTTTCTGGTCTTGCTGCTTTATTTTTCCTCGGGCAGTCTCTGGACATGTGCCCTTTGCCTCCACATCTGTAGCATACTTTATCATTATGTGTGCAATCCTTGGAATAGTGACCAGTCCTTCCACACTTGTAACAAGTCACTTCTTCGTTGCACTTCCCACAATGCTTCTTCTTGCATTTATCACACCATCTCGTTTCACCTCCATTTCCTCCTCCAAGCTTTGAGAATTTGGTTTCCTTGTTTGACCTTGAAGGTCCTTCAAACTTCTGCTTCTCTCCTACCTTATCTTTTTCTAGACCCTTTTCTCTTATCTGGGCGTCTACGTTCTTAGTTGCCCTAACAGTTGTTTTCAAGGTAGTTGCCATTTTGACCATTGGGCCAAAGTCTGTGGGTAATCCATTAGGCACCAAGTAGGGGAATAGCTTCATCCTCTCAGTGAATGCAGTGGCATACTCATCAACACTCATCTTCCCTTTCTTCAGGTTCTGAAACTCGTTGTTTAGGTCTATCAGATCTATCTCCGAGCAGTACTGCATTTTCAACTGTTCCAAGAACTCTTCCCATGACATCCTTAAGGCTTCTCCTCGTGGTATCGTATCTTCCAATAGCTTCCACCAGCTCAAAACTCCAGTTTTCAGTTGTCTTACAGCGAAGACGGTCTTCTGTTTCTCGCTACAGTCGCAGCTCTCAAACACCATTTCCATCTCGGAGATCCAATCCATAATCTCAACAAGCTTTGGGCTTCTTGAGATGCTTGGTGGTTTCGCACCCAATAAATTCTTGTACATTCGCCCATCCTTGTCGTTTCTCCTCTCTAGGCCATCCCTTTGATCACCTTGAGTCCCCACTTGACTGACTTGGTGGCTGTAGTTCCCTTCCTCTGATTGCTCGGGAATCAGCTCGGGTTGCTCAGTGGGCATAGTAGGTTCGTCCCTATTCGACATCCGCCTCATTTCTTCCCTTTGTTCAGCTAGCATAGCTTGAATCATGGCTTGAACTCCATCCATAGTGACTGGCTTGGGTGCAACTTCTTCTACAACAGGTATTTGCTGAACCACTGGGGTTGGTTCATATTCTCATTTGCATTCACGCTTCCGCTACGGGTCCTTGCCATCTTGATCTATACACCGAATAGGGTGAAGCTAGACCTTTACTTAGGATTGACGTTTAAGTCATCCTTACCACTCCAAACGTTTATATGCTAGTTCTAATATCGTAGTAGTACGTTTAGAATCCTATACACATAAGGTTTCCAAATCCGGTCAGCAACAGACCATAGATCCGAACAAATAACAGCATATCAGGCACAAGCATTTAGCACATAAAAGCATTTTAGGCACAATCCCTAAAATAATCTAGTACTCACACCTCACAATCATCGCTTAGCATTCTAAGTTTAAGTCTAGAAATAAATCCATATTCCTAGTTCGCTTAAACTAATGCTCTGATACCAACTGTGACATCCCCATTTTCACGGCCAGAAAAGACCGATTTTGTTTATGCTTTATAAAAATTAGAGTTCTTTTAATAAAAATGTTGTGGAATTCGTTCCCAGAAAAACACGATAAATACGTTATTAAAACATTTTCGAAGAAACGTATTTTATTCATTTTAAAACATTTGGAATGTCATCGTCAATACAGGAACATAAGCATAAACAGAACTTACATTTATTTACACTAGTGATCTACATCTCTTTAATCTCTCAGTGTAATGTGACTTCATATCAACACCTGTGATATAAATAAACTGAATGGGTCATGTTGGGAAACTTGGTGAGTACATAGGGTTTTCAACCCAAATAATATAATTATTACGTTTAAATAATCAAACAATCAATCCAATTACCCATCCCCGTTATCTACTTTACTCTTAAGGATTTATCCTAAGAGTCATCTATTCTGCATTCGTTTATTCCGAAGTCCCTTACTTCCAGGGTTATAGGACTGGCACTAAATCCATAGCTACCAATTCCTTAGCAGGTACCAAATCCATAGCTACTAGTCTTTATCCAATAGGCACTAAGTCCATAGCTGCTGATGTTTATTAGTTAGGCACTAAGTCTATAGCTGCCAATGTTTACTCACGTCATCTTTTATCTCTCATCATTCATATACCTGTATCATACCCAACATATTCATGTATATAAAATACGTATATAGTTTAAATCATCTAAAACATGTATAAAAACGTTCATCCAACATAGACAGCAAGTATACAGATAATATGCACAGAAAGCACGTAGTTTATATAAAATACTTCATATCTATCTATAAGATGAAAGTAACTATTCACTCACTTGAAAAGGTGGTGATTCCGAACTCAGACAACGCTTCACTTCTTAAAAAAAATAATTTCCTTCGACGAAACCTAGTATTATTACCACTAGAGTTTAGTCTATTATTCACCAAGACTAATTAATAGTATAGATATTATTACTATTATATAATCATTAAATAATACTTATATAACCCATGATAATAGCCCAATTACTTATTATATGTTCTTAATAACGTTAATACAATTAAATAAAAACTATATTAAAAATAGCGTAAGCGTAGCTCACTTACAACGGGTTTTATAGAAAACCAGACTTTGCTTGGAGCAGCATTCCCATGCGGAAAATCTCTTCTTCTCGGAGCCGTTGAGCACTCAGGCGCTTCCGCCTTGTGCAAGGGATGTTCCCTAGGCTTTTCGGGGGGTTTCGGGGCTAGAGAGAGGTTCTAGAGAGAGAGTAAAGAGAAAAAAGAATGAGAAAGGTGTGAAGAAAATGAGGGTGGGAGAGGTTCTATTTATAGGGTGAAAATGGCTGAACATGGTGCCACATGTCACCATCTAGTGGCAAGACTTGGGGAGAAAGCAATGGCCAAGATTGTACCACATCACCCATTTTCGCACAGCACACTTCCGACTACTAAAATCCATAATTTTCACATACGACCTCCGTTTTTTACGTTCTTTATATCGACGCGTAGGTAAAAATAATATCTACAACTTTCATTTTGACTCTGTTGGCTAGTTCTCGACCGATCTTAAATTTAACCGTACGAGGCGTTTAGACTGTTAAATGACCGCGAAGAATTTGTAACTCCTTCATACTGTAACGACCCGTTCCCGGTATGTTGATTTATTGGTAATTATAGTGAGTTTTCTACAGGGACTCGGCGAGTTCTAGCCTGACTCGCCGAGTCGGGTCGCGTCTGAGGGCACGCGTGAGCCGGGGACTCGACGAGTCCATGTCCCCGACTCGGCGAGTCCATCTGTCTGGGTGAAACCCTAAAATCCCCGGGTTGCCCACTATTTATACCACCTTATAGCCCCCATTCTCGCCTCCCTCACCCTGAGAACACAGTGTTAGAGCCCCAAACCTCCATTGAAGAGCTTATTTGTGTTTGGTGCCCTCTTTGTGAAGGTGTGAAGAAGGAGAAGAAGGAAGAAGCAAGGAGAAGGGTTGGAGTGCAAAGATCCAAGGCCAAATCAGAGTTTATTGAGGTATTTTCGGAGTTCCATATTATTATATGCTTTAAACTTCCATTAGGGCTCTCCTAAGAGCTAGTTGGTGCTTGTTTCAAGCCTTACACTTGCATGAACGTCTTATTAAGTCGATATATCCATGGATCTGAATGTTGGGGTGTTGTAGAGCCCAGATCTACTGTCTTTTTGGAGTTATATTGCATGATAACCATAGATCTACCCATCTTATGCATCTTTTAGCCTTATTTCCCTTATTCATGAGGTTGTGCACGTAAAGTTGGAAACTTTACGTGGTAAAACAGCTTATTGGACTCAGATCTATCAATTGTATGCATTGGATTCAAACAAAATCAAGTAAAAATCAGTTGCATGGCGGCGACTCGGCGAGTCGGAAGAACGACTCGACGAGTCGGGTCGCGAGTCCCGAGTCCTTCAGTTTTATTAGTGTCGAGTGGACGAGGTGAGTCAGGAAGTGGACTCAGCGAGTTGAGAGTAGACTCAGTGATGGAGGGACTCGACGAGTTTGTTCATACAACTCGGCGAGTCCAAGGCAATCTTCTTGGGGATCAAGAACAACTCGTCGAGTCTGTTCATCCAACTCGGCGAGTCGGATGAAGATTGTCTGAGTTCTTGGATCAAGAGGGTACTCGTCGAGTCGATGCCAGACTTGACAAATAGCAGTGAGTAGAAGTGAAAAGTGAGAGTAGGACTCGGCGAGTTGGGTGGCCAACTCGGCGAGTCAGCCAAAAAGAGAGTTGACTTTGACCAAGGGTAAAAGAGTCATTTTACCCCAAGCGCAGTGTTTTGTATTTGATTGAGTGTGTTTATGGACTTGTAGCCGAGGAGATTCAGGAGCAGCCGCCGTTAGCTTTCCGAGCCACACACTCAGCAGCCAGCTTACGAGGTGAGTTTCCTTCCAGTAGGAACGGGTCTAAGGCCACAATGCCAGCCCGTTCAGTTAGCAGTAGTTTCTGGATTTAGGTCCGATGCAGTAGTTGGTATGTTCGATGCCTCCGTGGTTCGAACAGGATTTGTGTGCTATGTTTTATGTGTTAAGTACTATGTGTTCTGGGCCACGGCCCGATGTAGCATGTCGTATATGTGTTATGCTAGTTGATGTGTTATGCTATGCCATGTTCAGTCAGACAGTTCCGGACTTCGGTCCGATGCAGGGGACAAGGTCCCAGTCAGTTCCGGACTTCGGTCCGATGCAGTTAGTTCCGGACTTCGGTCCGATGCAAGGGACAAGGTCCCAGTCAGTTCCGGACTTCGGTCCGATGCAGTTAGTTCCGGACTTCGGTCCGATGCAGGGGACAAGGTCCCAGTCAGTTCCGGACTTCGGTCCGATGCAGTTTCCGGGCTTCGGCCCGATGCAGTGGGCAAGGCCCAATATGTGTTTATGTGTTATTGTATGGTATGTGGTATTTTAGGGGAGCTCACTAAGCTTCGTGCTTACAGTTTCAGTTTTGGTTTCAGGTACTTCCGCAAGTAAAGGGAAGAGCTCGGGGTGACAGCATCGCACACACCACAGCATAGCTTTTATCCTGGGGATGTCTTTTAATGTTTTGGAAGGATGTTGTATGATACAGTTTTCCGCATAATATTTTATTATGTTTTGGGGATACATCGCGTATGTTTTATGTTATGATACGTATATCATGGTTTAGATTATATTGAAAAACAAAAATTTTTGGGTCGTGTTTTTGGGTCGTTTCAAGTTGGTATCAGAGCCCTGGTTTGAGGGATTCGGATACACTTCCGGGTGTATCTGAACTCAAACTAAGGGAAACAAAAGATTTTAGTAAGATAAAAACATTTTACAAAAAGAATTTTGAAAGCACTTAGAAAGAAAGAATTGTTTTGAACAAGATAGAGGTGTGTGTGCATGCGGTCAGCCGAGCTCAAGTAAGTACTCCCAAATTACCCATACAAGTTATATGTTCAGTTTCAGTTTCAGTAGAACAGCATGCTAGTATAGGGCTAAGGATCTAGGAGAATGCCTTATGTGCCTGTTTATGTGTTACAGCTTTGTGAGTAATGCATGCTAGAATTGAGTAGACAGCAGTAGGATAGCCTGTTTAGGTTATGCCTGATAGTATGAGCTTAGCATCCTATGCTAGTGCAGTTTCTTGTTATAAGAATAGTTTTGCCTGAGTCTATTTCCCGTGTCCGAATGCTGCTTGCTTCGTGCTTAGTGGGGTTCTGAGTAGTGGGAGTTAGCGATTAGGTGAACACGTCACACCACATGTGATCAGGTTTGAATAATCCCAGAGTGCTGGAACTGGCTCTACTGCGCAGCTCTTGTTTGAGTCCAACCGTTGTAGGGACGGATCTTTTACTTGAAGGATTATCTGATCCTCATCACATGTGATGGTGTTTAGGTGGTGGCTAACTGGCATTATGAGGAGACCTACAGCAGCTGAGGACCAGTCGCGTCGAGCTTGAAGTTTCCTTAGGGCAAGCCTAGGATGAGAGTAGCAGAGAATGGCAGTAGTAGAAGTGACTTGGTGGAGTCAAGGCAGTTCTTGAGGAAAGTACGGATAGATGTGGAAGGTAGTAGGGGCCCATACTACTGAAAGCAGAGGATCCGTACTCGAATTAAGGAAGGCCAAGACAAGACCAGGAAGCTAGTAGTAGTATCATGATCCCTTGAGATATTTCAGTGTTCTGATGTTGTTATGATATGTTTCAGAATGGTAGTTTTGCGTCCGAGGCCAGCAGCCGGCAGTTCAGATGCCGGAGGGGGATCAGGATCGGGATCAGGCCCGGAGGCCGGGCGGATGGATGAGCAGACTAGGGAGTTCCTTTCTTCTGAGGTTACCCGCATCATACTAGAGCAGACTCCTGTGATCTTCGGTTCGATCAAGGAGAGTATTTTAGAGCTGATGGATGAGAGATTGAGTACTTTCCATGCCGAGATGGCGGCCGTGATGGGGTCGCGCACACTTACGTTCAGGGAGTTCAGGGCATGCGGGGCCCCAGACTATCATGGGGCGCGGGACCCCATAGCGAGTACCAGGTGGTTGGCGGATGTGGCCAACACATTCCGCACTAGCAGATGTCCCGAGGGGGACAAGGTCAGATTGGCGTCCTGTCTTCTGAAGGACAGGGCACGAGACTGGTGGGAGGAGGTCGGACATGCCATCGGGGATGATGCGGCACTGGATGCCATGACCTGGGCTGATTTCTCTACCAGGTTCAGAGCGGAGTTTGCACCAGTCATCGAGGTGCAACAGTTAGCTAGGGAGTTCCAGGATCTTACCCAGACTACAGAGACAGTGGCGGAGATCACCGCCAAGTTTAGGGAGAGGGCCCTTCTTGTTCCTCAGTATGCAGCCGATGAGGAGATGAAGAAGGCCCGTTATCACGAGATGTTGCGGAGTGACATTCGTATGTTTGTGAGCCGGTCCAGTTGCAAAACGCTGGACGACATGATTGCTAGAGCCAGAGAGAGGGAGATTGATCTCGAGATGGAGAAGAAGAGGAAACCGGAGGCGGTTCCGGGTTTACGCAGTGTGGGCAAAAAGCCCAAGGTTTCAGATCACAGGTCCAGGGGTCAGCAGAGCCACGGTTGGTGCGGCAAGTGTGGGAGATTGCACGAGGGGGCGTGCAAGGCAGGGAGTTCCGGCTGCTACAAGTGCGGTCGGACTGGGCATATGAGTAGGGATTGTACGGCCCCTGCTACTACGGTTACAGCATCGGATCTGATTTGCTTTCAGTGCAATCAGAGGGGACACAAAAGGTCCCAGTGTCCCAGTTTAGCTGCAGCAGGGAAGGTGGTTGCACCTGCCCCTGCCACCCTGAGGATTACGGATGGCCGGCAGGACCGAGCTGATGCGTCGGTGGCGAAAAGCAGGGCATTTCAGATGACAGCAGAGGAGGCGCGAGCGACTCCTGATGTGGTGACGGGTATGAATCTTTCCTTCATCTTTAATTGTTATTATATCGTTTGTATATTATTTGATGATATGTTTTATTTAGGGTCGTTCTCGGTGAACGGCATCCCTGCTTTGGTATTGTTCGATTCGGGGGCTACCCGATCATTTGTATCGCTTGTGCTTAGCAAGAGACTTAGCAGAGCTCCCGAGGAGCTGGATTGCCCACTAGAGGTTGAGATAGCAGATGATAGGACCGTGAGGGTCGGCAGAGTACATAGAGGGTGTTCCCTTCAGATATTTGATGAGCAGTTTTCAGTGGACCTGGTTCCTATTCCCCTGCGTGGGAATAAAGTTATTGTGGGCATGGATTGGCTGAGCCCCAATGGGGCGGTGATTGATTGTGAGCTACAGCTAGTGAGGGTTCGCACCCCCAGTGGGGGAGAGATAGTGATTCAGGACGAGAGGCCCTAGCAAGGACCGATCTTTTGTTCCGCCGCGAGGGCGAGGCGCTATGTTCAGCAGGGTTGCGCCGGTTTTGTAGCTTACGTCTTGGATGCCCGGGAGAAGGGCAAGACGGCGATTGATGATGTTCCTGTAGTTCGTGACTACCCGGATGTGTTTCCCGAGGATTTGCCGGGGATACCTCCAGAGAGGCAGGTTGAGTTCAGGATCGACCTAGTTCCTGGTGCGGCTCCGATAGCCAAAGCACCGTATCGACTTGCTCCCCCTGAGATGCAGGAGTTGGCTACACAGCTTCAGGAGGTGTTAGACAAGGGTTTCATTCGGCCGAGCAGTTCGCCTTGGGGAGCGCCGATCTTATTTGTGAGGAAGAAGGATGGGTCGCATCGTATGTGCATTGATTATCGGGAGTTGAACAAAGTAACGGTGAAGAACCGTTACCCACTTCCGAGGATAGATGACTTGTTTGATCAGCTTCAGGGAGCGTCTTGGTTCTCCAAGATCGATCTACGCTCCGGTTATCATCAGATGAGGGTTAGAGATGAGGATGTACAGAAGACTGCTTTCAGGACCCGGTATGGTCATTATGAGTTCGTGGTGATGCCATTTCGGCTCACCAATGCCCCAGCCGCGTTCATGGATCTCATGAACCGCGTGTGTAGACCGATGCTGGATCGGTCAGTGATAGTGTTTATAGATGACATCTTGGTGTATTCCAGGACCCAGGGGCAGCATGAGGAGCACCTGCAGGAGGTGTTGGAGACTTTGAGGAGGGAGAGACTTTTCGCAAAGTTCTCCAAGTGTGAGTTCTGGTTGCACGAGGTGCAGTTTCTTGGTCATCTCGTCAACCAGAAGGGTATTTTGGTAGATTCGGCCAAGATTGAGTCCGTGATGCAGTGGGAGGTCCCGAGGTCTCCATCTGAGATTCGGAGCTTCCTGGGATTGGCAGGGTATTATCGGAGATTTATTCAGGACTTCTCCAAGATAGCAGTGCCACTCACCCGACTAACCAAGAAGTCGGTGGTTTTTCGTTGGGGGCCTGAGCAGCAGGCGGCGTTCGAGACTCTCAGGCACAGATTGTGCGAGGCTCCGATCCTTACCTTGCCAGAGGGAGTAGAGGATTTCGTAGTCTATTGTGATGCTTCGATCACAGGTATGGGAGCAGTATTGATGCAGCGAGGCCATGTGGTAGCTTATGCCTCGAGACAGTTGAAGCCTCACGAGGTTAATTATCCTACCCACGATTTGGAGTTGGGGGCGGTTGTGTTTGCCCTCAAGATTTGGAGACATTACCTTTATGGGGTCCGCTGTACTATTTACACGGATCACAAGAGTTTGCGATATCTTATGGATCAGCCGAGTTTGAACATGAGACAGAGGAGATGGTTAGACGTGCTTAAGGACTGACTGTGAGATCCTTTATCATCCAGGGAAGGCCAATGTGGTGGCCGATGCCCTGAGCCGCAAGGTGTCAACGGCCCCTATCAGAGATCTGTGTATGAGGATGACAGTGATCACTCCCTTATTGAAGCGGATCAAGGAGGCTCAGATGGAGGGTCTCAAGGAGGAGAGGCAGAAGTGTGAGAGGATAGTGGGCCGAGTAGCTTCATTTGATTACGACAGTCGTGGTTTGTTGACACTTCATGGTAGGATATGGGTGCCGTACTGGGGTGGGGTACGGCAAGTATTGATGGACGAGGCTCATAAGTCTCGGTTTTCTATCCACCCAGGGGCGACGAAGATGTATCGAGATCTTCGATCGGATTATTGGTGGCCCTGCATGAAGCGAGATGTCGCTTGGTATGTGGAGAGATGTTTGACCTGTCGGAAGGTCAAGGCAGAGCACCAGAGACCTCACGGCAAGATGCAGCCGTTAGACATTCCCGTGTGGAAATGGGAGGACATCACCATGGATTTTGTCACCAAACTCCCTAGGACCGCACGCGGGGTGGACTCGATATGGGTAGTAGTGGATCGGTTGACGAAGAGTGCCCATTTTATTCCGATTCAGGAGAGTATATCGGCGGAAAAGTTAGCCGATATCTATGTGCGAGAGATTGTGGCACGTCATGGAGTGCCGGTATCGGTGGTGTCGGACCGAGATGTTCGTTTCACGTCCAGATTCTGGAAGCGATTCCACGACGAGATGGGTACTCGTCTCCATTTCAGCACCGCTTTCCATCCTCAGACTGACGGGCAGAGCGAGAGGACGATTCAGACTCTCGAGGACATGCATAGGGCATGTGTTCTAGATTTTGGGGGCAGTTGGGATACGTATCTTCCGTTAGCGGAATTCTCGTATAACAACAGTTATCATGCGAGTATTGATCGACCTCCTTTTGAGATGTTATATGGCAGGAAGTGCAGGACCCCGATTTGTTGGGGCGAGGTCGGTCAGCGAGTTATAGGGAGCACCGAAGTGGTGCTCAAGACGACGGAATTGATCCAGCAGGTCTGTAGTAGGCTGCAGACTGCGCAGAGTCGACAGAAGAGCTACGCCGACAGGAGGCGTTCAGACTTGGAGTTCCAGGTGGGAGATATGGTTCTTCTGAAAGTCTCACCTTATAAAGGTGTCATCAGGTTCCGGAAGATGGGAAAATTGGGCCCCAGATTCATTGGTCATTTCAGAGTTTTGGCCCGGGTGGGTCGGGTTGCTTATCGGTTAGATCTTCCTGAGGAGCTTAGTCTGATACACAACACCTTCCACGTGTCGCAGTTGAGGAAGTGTTTAGTGGATGAGACAGCAGTCGTTCCCTTAGAGGACATTCAGGTTGATAGCGGCCTAAATTATATCGAGAAGCCGGTCGCGATTCTGGAACGGAAGACCAAGACCTTGAGGAACAAGGTACTTCAGCTAGTAAAGGTGCAGTGGCAGCACCAGAAGGGGTCGGAATGGACGTGGGAGACCAAGGAGGAGATGAGAGCGAACTACCCGGAGTTATTTGCAGATCCAGCCGTAGCAGACTTCGAGGACGAAGTCTGAGACAAGTGGGGGAGAATTGTAACGACCCGTTCCCGGTATGTTGATTTATTGGTAATTATAGTGAGTTTCCTAGAGGGACTCGGCGAGTTCTAGCCTGACTCGCCGAGTCGGGTCGCGTCTGAGGGCACGCGTGAGCCGGGGACTCGACGAGTCCATGTCCCCGACTCGGCGAGTCCATCTGTCTGGGTGAAACCCTAAAATCCCCGGGTTGCCCACTATTTATACCACCTTATAGCCCCCATTCTCACCTCCCTCACCCTGAGAACACAGTGTTAGAGCCCCAAACCTCCATTGAAGAGCTTATTTGTGTTTGGTGCCCTCTTTGTGAAGGTGTGAAGAAGGAGAAGAAGGAAGAAGCAAGGAGAAGGGTTGGAGTGCAAAGATCCAAGGCCAAATCAGAGTTTATTGAGGTATTTTCGGAGTTCCATCTTATTATATGCTTTAAACTTCCATTAGGGCTCTCCTAAGAGCTAGTTGGTGCTTGTTTCAAGCCTTACACTTGCATGAACGTCTTATTAAGTCGATATATCCATGGATCTGAATGTTGGGGTGTTGTAGAGCCCAGATCTACTGTCTTTTTGGAGTTATATTGCATGATAACCATAGATCTACCCATCTTATGCATCTTTTAGCCTTATTTCCCTTATTCATGAGGTTGTGCACGTAAAGTTGGAAACTTTACGTGGTAAAACAGCTTATTGGACTCAGATCTATCAATTGTATGCATTGGATTCAAACAAAATCAAGTAAAAATCAGTTGCATGGCGGCGACTCGGCGAGTCGGAAGAACGACTCGACGAGTCGGGTCGCGAGTCCCGAATCCTTCAGTTTTATCAGTGTCGAGTGGACGAGGTGAGTCAGGAAGTGGACTCAGCGAGTTGAGAGTAGACTCAGTGATAGAGGGACTCGACGAGTTTGTTCATACAACTCGGCGAGTCCAAGGCAATCTTCTTGGGGATCAAGAACAACTCGTCGAGTCTGTTCATCCGACTCGGCGAGTCGGATGAAGATTGTCTGAGTTCTTGGATCAAGAGGGTACTCGTCGAGTCGATGCCAGACTCGACGAGTAGTAGTGAGTAGAAGTGAAAAGTGAGAGTAGGACTCGGCGAGTTGGGTGGCCAACTCGGCGAGTCATCCCAAAAGAGAGTTGACTTTGACCAAGGGTAAAAGAGTCATTTTACCCCAAGCGCAGTGTTTAGTATTTGATTGAGTGTGTTTATGGACTTGTAGCCGAGGAGATTCAGGAGCAGCCGCCGTTAGCTTTCCGAGCCACACACTCAACAGCCAGCTTACGAGGTGAGTTTCCTTCCAGTAGGAACGGGTCTAAGGCCACAATGCCGGCCCGTTCAGTTAGCAGTAGTTTCCGGATTTAGGTCCGATGCAGTAGTTGGTATGTTTGATGCCTCCGTGGTTCGAACAGGATTTGTGTGCTATGTTTTATGTGTTAAGTACTATGTGTTTCGGGCCACGGCCCGATGTAGCATGTCGTATATGTGTTATGCTAGTTGATGTGTTATGCTATGCCATGTTCAGTCAGACAGTTCCGGACTTCGGTCCGATGCACTTAGTTCCGGACTTCGGTCTGATGCAGGGGACAAGGTCCCAGTCAGTTCCGGACATCGGTCCGATGCAGTTAGTTCCGGACTTCGGTCCGATGCAGGGGACAAGGTCCCAGTCAGTTCCGGACTTCGGTCCGATGCAGTTAGTTCCGGACTTCGGTCCGATGCAGGGGACAAGGTCCCAGTCAGTTCCGGACTTCGGTCCGATGCAGTTTCCGGGCTTCGGCCTGATGCAGTGGGCAAGGCCCAATATGTGTTTATGTGTTATTGTATGGTATGTGGTATTTTGGGGGAGCTCACTAAGCTTCGTGCTTACAGTTTCAGTTTTGCTTTCAGGTACTTCCGCAAGTAAAGGGAAGAGCTCGGGGTGACAGCATCGCACACACCACAGCATAGCTTTTATCCTGGGAATGTCTTTTGATGTTTTGGAAGGATGTTGTATGATACAGTTTTCCGCACAATATTTTACTATGTTTTGGGGATACATCGCGTATGTTTTATGTTATGATACGTATATCATGGTTTAGATTATATTGAAAAACAAAAATTTTTGGGTCGTGTTTTTGGGTCGTTTCACATACGGACTCTGTTTTCATCTGTCTTTTTACTGTTAAGTTCCTATTAATGAGATCTTCAACTCTCATTTAAGTCACGTAAGCCAAAAACCGCTCGAACTAAAATTCAAGTTTCGGGTCGTGCATTGCTAAGCCGAATCTTAAAAAAATCATAACTTCTTCATACGAAGTTAGATTTGGGCGTTCTTGTTATGGATTTTCTCGGTTTAACATATTATACGACTTTCATTTAGATCACTAAGGCTAAAAAGTCCTCTATCGTAAAATCACTATTTACGCTTCCCGGTGTTGTGCCGGTTCCGTCGCGAAACTTCGACGGGTCATAACTTCTTCGTTATAACTTCGATTTCGACGCTCTTTATATGTACGGAAACCTTGTGACATATTCTAAAACTTGGTTAAGATTATTTATTCTAAATAATCTTTTCTTTTGTTGAAAAATCATTTTCGACCCCTATTACCTCTAAATTGACTAGCCCGGATCTACGGGCGTTACACCATCGTAATATCTTCCCATTTCCACAACGGGATATCCAACGGTTGTATCTTGTCGTACGGTCTCTGATTCTTGGCCTTGAGCTTCCTGTAGGTCAAGCACCGCTCGACGTACCAAGCCACATCCCGCTTCATGCACGGCCACCAATAGTCCAGACGAAGATCCCTATACATCTTCATCGCCCCGTGATGGATGGAGAATCGGGATTTGTGTGCCTCCTCCATCAAGATCTGGCGCATGCCTCCGAGGTATGGCACCCATACCCTGCGGTGTAATGTCAATAATCCCCTGCTATCATAGTCGAAGGAGGAAACCTTTCCCACTATGCGCTCACTCTTCCGATGTTCCTCCTTCAGGGCCTCCTGTTGGGCCTCTCGAATCTGCTCCAAAAGCGGAGTCACCACTGTCATTCGCATGAAAATATCCCTGATCGGCACCGCCTTGCGGATAAGCGCATCGGCCACCACATTGGCCTTCACCGGGTGGTAAAGGATCTCACAATCATAATCCTTCACCATGTCCAACCACCGACGCCGTCTCATGTTCACATTCGGCTGATCCATGAGGTACCTCAAACTCTTGTGGTCCGTATAAATGGTACACCAAACTCCATAGAGGTAATGTCGCCAAATCTTGAGGGCGAAGACCACCGCCCCCAACTCTAAATCATGCGTCGGGTAGTTCGCCTCGTGAGGCTTCAGCTGCCTCGAAGCATAGGCTATGACGTGCCCTCTCTGCATCAGCACTGCGCCCAACCCCGAAATGGACGCATCGCAGTATACCACAAAATCCTCTACGCCTTCGGGGCAGGGCTAAGATTGGCACCTCGCACAATCTCCACCTCAGAATCTCGAATGTTGTCTGCTGCTCGGGCCCTCATCGAAAGACCACGACCTTCCTAGTCAACCGTGTTAGGGGCACGACTATCTTGGAGAAATCCTAAATGAATCTCCGATAGTAGCCTGCTAATCCTAGGAAACTCCGAATCTCGGATGGAGACTTCAGAACCTCCCATCTCATCATGGCCTCGACCTTGGTCACGTCTACTGAAATCCCGTTCTGGTTGATGAGTTGCCCAAGAAACTGCACCTCGCGCAACCAAAACTCACATTTGGAGAACTTGGCGTACAAGCTCTCCCTCCTTAGAGTCTCCAAAACCTCTCTCAGATGCTCCTCATGCTCCTCCCGCGTCTTGGAATAAACCAAGATATCATCAATGAAAACTATCACAGACCGATCCAGCATCGGTCTGCACACGCGGTTCATGAGGTCCATGAACGCGACAGGAGCATTGGTGAGCCCGAACGGCATCACCACGAACTCATAATGGCCATAACGCGTTCGAAACGCTGTCTTCTGCACATCCTCCTCTCTGACCCTCATCTGATGATAACCTGAACGCAAATCGATCTTGGAGAACCAAGATGCTCCCTGCAACTGATCAAAGAGGTTATCAATCCTCAGAAGCGGGTAACAGTTCTTCACCGTTACCTTATTCAGCTCCCGATAATCTATACACATCCGATGCGACCCGTCCTTCTTTTTCACAAACAGGATCGGGGCTCCCCATGGTGAACTGCTTGGTCTAATGAATCCCTTGTCTAACAGCTCCTGTAGCTGTGTAGACAACTCCTGCATCTCAGGAGGAGCCAACCGATACAGTGCCTTGGCTATCGGAGCCGCACCAGGGACTAGGTCGATCCTGAACTCTACCTGTCGCTCCGGAGGTATTCCAGGAAGCTCCTCCGGGAACCCATCAGCGTAGTCTCGCACCACTAGAAGCTCGTTCACCATCGCCTTACCCGCCTCCCGGGTATCCACAACATACACGACATACCCAGCGCAACCCTGCTGAAGGTAGCGCCTAGCTCTCGCTGCTGAACATATTGTGGGTCCATGTTGTGGCCTCTCGCCGTGGATCACCAACTCTCCCCCACTTGGGGTCCTGATCCGCACTAGCTGTTGTGCGCAATCTATCACCACCCCATTAGGGCTCAACCAATCCATGCCTATAATTACCTTGTTCCCCCGCAATGGAATGGGAACCAAATCCACCAAGTAGCGCTCCTCGAATAATCTCAAAACATAATCTCTGAACACCGCTGATGCCCGCATCGATCGATCATCGGCGATCTTTACCTCTAAAGGGCAATCCAACATGACTGAAGACTCAGTAAACTTCTTGCTAAGCGCAAGAGAAACAAACGATCGGGTAGCACCCGAGTCAAACAACACCTGAACAGGGATAGCGTTCACATGGAACGATCCTAAAGCATATACACAAAGCACATATCAATAACATAACAGCATGAAAATGAAATAGAGGGAAAGAATCATACCCGTCACCACATCGGGTACGGCGCGTGCCTCCTCGGTAGTCAGCTGAAATGCCCGGCTCCTCACCACTGGAGCCTCTGCCTTGCCCTGCCGGCCATAAGTGATCCACAGGGTCACTGGAGTTGGCGCCTTTACTGGCGTGGTTGCTGTCAACTGAGGGAAATTGGCCTTCTTGTGGCCCCTCTGGTTGTAGTGGAAACACATCAACTCAGACGTTTGTATCACAGGTGCAGGGGCGGTACAATCCTTGCTGAAATGCCCCGACTTGCCGCACTTATAGCAGCCCGACGATCCTAGTCTACATGCCCCCTCATGAGGCCTACCGCATTTCCTGCAGCGGCTCGGTCCTGACTGGCCTTTCGGCCTACCATCTGATCCCTTGGGCTTCTTCCCTGAAGTCCCCTCCTGTATGTCCCTCCTCTGTCTTCCTCTTCCGTATGTGCTCCAGATCTATCTCTTTCTCCCTTGCCCTAGCAATCATAGAGTCCAAGGTAGGGCAAGCTGAAAAACTGACATGCTCTCGAATATCAGCTCGGAGCATGTCATGGTAGCGGGTCCTCCTCATATCCTCATCACCCGCATACTGGGGCACCAACAATGCCCTCTCGTGGAACTTGGCGGTGATCTTCGCCACAGTCTCTGTCGTCTGCCTCATATCCAAGAACTCGCTGGCCAGCTGCTGAAGCTCGACAGCCGGCGCAAACTCTATCTTGAACCTGGTCGCGAAGTCCGACCAGGTCATAGCCTCGACAGCCGAGGCTCCCAACGAGTCACTCACGGACTCCCACCAATCGCTAGCTAGATCTCGTAAACACCCTGCCGCAAACCTGACCTTCGACCCCTCAGGGCAGAAGCTAATCATTTGTGCAGACTCAATGTCTGCAATCCATCGCCTGGCAGCTATGGGGTCCTTCGCCCCGTGAAAATGTGGTGCACCACTACCCCTGAAGTCCTTAAAGGACAGTGTGCGAGATCCCGACTGGCCAGATGCCATGTTGCTCCTGAATGCTCGGAGGTGATCCTCCATCAACTCAACTATCCCTTCCTTGATCGACCCGAAGATAATGGGGGTCGACTCAAGGATGCCCCTGATGATCTCTAACGCGATGAAAACGCGTAGCCCCTCATCCACCGGCTCGGAACCTGATCCCGAACCCGATCCCTCTCCTGAACTGCCAACTGCTGGTCTAGGGTGCAATACCACCATTCTGAAACACAACATAAAAACGTCAGGAACACTGATATATCTCGAGGGATCACTACTACCACAAGTTTCCTGGTCTCATCTCAGTCTTCCTTGATTCGAGTACGGATCCTCTGCTTCCAGTAGTACGGGCCCATACTACCTTTCACATCTATCTGTACTTTCCTCAAGTACTGCCTTGACTCCACCAAGTCACTATTACTGCTAATAATTTCTACTACTCCCATCCTAGGCTTACCCTAGGAGTCCTCTAACTATACCCGATCCAGTCCTCAGCTGCTGAAAGCCTCCTTATGATGCCAATTAGCCATCACCTGAATACCATCACATGCGGCGAGGCTCAGATAATCCTTCAAGTAAAATACTCATCCTACAACGGTTAGACTCGGATAAGAGTTGTGCAATAGAGCCAAGTCTAGCACTCTGAGATTATTCAACCTTGTTCGCATGTGACGTGAAGCATTCACCTAATGGCTAACTCCATCACTTAGAGTCCCACAGAGCACAAAGCGAGCAACGTTCATACATAGGAGGCTACTCAAGAAATTCCATCCTCATAATGGGAAACTGTACTAGCATACAATGTTAAGCTCATGCTATCAAGCATAACCTAAACAGGCTATCCTACTGCTGTCTACTCAATCCTAGCATGCAATTTTCATATACTGAGGCACATAAAGCAGGCACATAAGGCATCACTCCTAGATCCTGAGTCCTATTCTAGCATGTTGTTTTACAGGAACTGATAAACATATATAAACTGGTATGGGTACATTGGGGAATACTTACTTGAGCTCGGTCGGTCGCGCACATCACACACTTCGTTCCTCCTTAAAAAGGACTGCTAGAAAACATTTTCTTTTTCAAATTATTTTAATCCCTCAATTTGAGTCCAGACATCCCCGAAGGTGTGTCCGAATTCCTCAAACTAGGGCTCTGATACCAACTAGTAACATCCCAAAAATACGAGCCAAAAATTTCATTTTTAAATACACATACTTAGCAAAACCTTAGGAATAAAACATTTACCAATCATATCATTTCATAAAAGATGTGTGTGTCTGGAAACCAGTTTATAAAAACATAACAAAATCAGAGTATAAATCCCAAGGAAGATCTCATATTGCCGAATACAAAGCGTGTGTGTGATGTGCTGTTACCGCGCCAGCTCCTTCCCCTTCGAAGAAGAGGTACCTGAAACCAAAACTGAAAACTAAAAGCACGAAGCTTAGTGAGTTCCCCCATCATACCACATACCATACAATCACATATCATAGATATTGCCATGCATTTTTGGGGTGCCCGACCTACCCGGTACGGCCATTCTGGGGTGCTGACCTACCCATGTCAAGCCATTATGGGGTGCTAACTACCCATGTCAAGCCATTTTGGGGTGCTGACTACCCTTCGATCCTAACGACCGAACCTCAGGGACTATTTCACCCCCTACTACTACTACTATCACATATCATAATGTAACAGATTATCAGACCTATATGGGGTGTCTGAACTACCCTTCGGTCCTAACAACCGGACTCGGGGACTGCTCCCTTCCTACTACCTCTAACTCATATAACAGGTCATGCTAGCATATAAACATAACATCACATACTGTCAGACGTATCTGGGGTGTCTGACTACCCTCCGGTCCTAACGACCGAACTCTTACTACTATCACATATAACATATCACGCTAGCATATAACATATCAGGTAGTAGCAATCCTAGATGATATCATAGAGACAATCGTCTATCATACATCTCCTACTGGTGGGCCGGCATTGTGGCCTTAGACCCACCGCTACTGGAAGGTAACTGTCACACCCCAAAACCAAGAACGGCGGAAACGTTCTGGGGCGGAGGACGTCATGTAAGTATCACAACACAGTAAATGTAAATAAGCAAACAACATCATCCATTGCATTAAATATATAATTTTAATACAAGCGTGTTTTGTACAGTATAGACACCAAAAATTACGTATATCAAAATAATAAGATGAGTCTTGAATGCGCTCCATCTTCTCAAAAGCTGGCCTCGGTACCTGTCTACTAATGACCTGAGAATACAAGTTATTTTGAAAGAGTTTATCAGCATTAAGCTGGTGAGTTCATAAGTATTTTAGTGTCGGTATTTGTCATCCAAAAATTTTTGTACATGTATAAAGTATAAGTTTGTAAAATGTATGTAAAGGTTTGCAATTGTTTGTAAAAGTTTGAATCTCTCAGAAAAACCTATATTTTCTATTAAAGTAGCCTTCTACCAAGGCTTAAATGTTTTGTATGCTCGTTTGATGTAAAAGTGTGTAATTTCCCAAATGTAACTATCATTTAACAAAATATAGTTTGTACATAAACGTTTAAGTGAGGTTATCACTAAAAATATGTAATGGGTAAATTATTGTAGTACTGTAGCCTTGTATTATAAGAACTACTGTTGTACTAACTACCTTAAACCGGATTTATATTAAGGCATTACGTGATAAATTGCACCATACTATGGACAAGTAACAACGACATAATGAATGGTCGTAATAACGGAATGACGTTTGGCACCCGCAGACCTGCAGGTCCGGCTGTAACAAGCAGCAAGGTGTAGGATTGTCAGTCCAGTATAGATCTATACGCAAACTCACGCACTCCCTTCAAGAGAATTCTGGCTACAACTCGAGCCATGACAGTTAAGTCATGCTCCGATTTAAATCACAATAATAAAGTATTCATGTATATGTACTGTTTCTCGTTCTAGTATAGTTGTATATGTATTGTTTCTAGCATCATTGTATATGTATTGTTTCTACCATCATTGTATATGTATTGTTTCTAGTATATGTATATGTATTGTTTCTAGCATCATTGTATATGTATTGTTTCTAGTATATGTATATGTATTGTTTCTAGCATCATTGTATATGTATTGTTTCTAGTATATGTATTCTTTCTAGTATATGTATATGTATTGTGTTACCCCGATGGTAACTAACTATTGATGTACTGATAAATATGAATATGGAGTACTTTTATGCCTATACATGTATATATGATATATAACTAATGTTGAAACGACCTTCGGATGGTCACCCGAAATCCCACCAGACCACATCTCAGTGCGCGAAAAGGAAATAGGGCGGATGGCCTTCCTAAGCCCTTTAAACAGTACTTATATATATATATATATATATATATATATATATATATATATATATATATATATATATATGGGCATGCAATTTATAAGAAATAAAACAAAGTTTAATAAAAGCATTTGATAAGTAAAAAGAGTTTGTAAAACATTTGAAGTGAAACAGTTTGATAAACAGTTGAACAGTGATAAAATCATTGGTTTTCTAGTTATTAATCACATGTGATTAATGCAATCACATGTGATTGATGTAATAACTATAAGTATTTGACTTTTATTCCCCCCCCCCCCCATAAAGTATTTAAAACATTTAAAAGTATTTCAAAGGTTGATTAAAGGGGTATAAACTCACTTGTGGTGAGTAGATTGAATTGATGTATCGGGTACCATGCTAAGTGTCAATCGGAGACTTGTTCACACGTTCGAGCCTAGTTATCATATAATAAGCATATGTATAACTAATTAGCCACATAATAACTTAACAAAGTAAGTTAACACAATTAGGAACATGTATACACCTTGTATAAGTGTTATAGGTCCTAATGGTTGCATCTAAGTTGATACGGGACAAGGCAAAAGGGTTTGAACATCAAATGGCCTTGCATAAGAGTTCACCACCCAACAAACCCCACCCTTTGGAGTTTACGGCCGTAAACTCATGGGTTTATGGCCGTGAACTCCTCATATGGTGGTTTTGGGTGTTTTAAAGTGTTATCTTGATCCAAGAACACTTCTAGCTTTGTTGGAATAACACATGAAGTAGTTTAAGGCCCTAGAATGCTCCATAGGGGAGTTTACGGCCTATAGTCCATATACCCTAGAGTTTACGGCCGTAAACTCCTATGGGTGATGGCTTTTAATTCATTTGAGGTACTTGCACATCAAGGATGGCTTCCATGATTTTATCTAAGGCTAATGGGGACAAGATGCACACATTTAGGTCATCACTTGGAGTTTACGGCCCAAGATATGT
This sequence comes from Lactuca saligna, assembly GCF_052625555.1. Classification (NCBI taxonomy): domain Eukaryota; kingdom Viridiplantae; phylum Streptophyta; class Magnoliopsida; order Asterales; family Asteraceae; genus Lactuca; species Lactuca saligna. Next base: position 146,374,044 of record NC_136417.1, read on the forward strand.
TCCTTGGCCGTAAACTCCTTTTAAGGAGTGATTATGAAGTCCTTTGATCCCCATTCAAGTCCCATGTGTTCAAGGTAAATTGTCTTAAGGCCTTAGGGGTGTTTGTGGTGCATTTCACCCTTAGAAAAGGGGTTTACGGCCCAAGATCCTTCCTTGGCCGTAAACTCCTATAATTCTATCATTTTGAAGTGTTTTGAAGTCCAAAATAAGAACAAGTATTAGTGGTTAAAGTCCTTAGGCTCAAGGAGGCAAGTTAGGGCATTTATGTCCCTTAAAAAGGGGTTTACGACCCAAGAAGTTCCTTGGCCGTAAACTCCTCTAACTTGTTGATTTTGGATGCTTTCTAGTCTCTAAAGATCATACACAAGGTCCTTTACACATTGTCTATCGAGGGAATGGGACTAGGAAGCCTTAAAGTTCCATTTTGGAGTTTACTCCCCAAGAACGTTCTTGGGTGGTAAACTCATGGATCTTGTGTTTTGGACATGTAATTGATGTTATAAAGCATATAGCAAGTATTAAAACACGTTTAGGAAAGTAGACTCACAATCTGGGATGAAAACCCGAAGATCCGTCAGAGAGAATTGGCTTTTCTCTAGTTGGAATTGTGAATAATGAATTAATTAAATTCAGAAATCTATTTATAGTCCTGGAATATTTTGACAGAAAATATTTTTATTCCGAAAGTCGGACTATAACATTGTGAAACTTAAAATGTTCAAGTTTCACAATTACAGGAGCATCCACTCTCCTGATACGTCCAGAAACGTAAACCCTAATGTACACAAACTTGTTCGGACAAGTCTGAAATTTACAGAAACTGGACTAGCTTCTATTTAATAGATAATGTTCGTACAATGGAAATTTCGGGTTGTCACAGTAACTCACCTTGAAAGTAGCTGTTGAAGTCTGCTTGCTGAGCGTCTGACTGCTGGATCGCAAATCCTCCGGCTATAAACCATAAACATAGGTTAGACACCCATAAATACCCTTAGGTCAAAAGACTGACCCTCACTTGGCCCAAGGTCAACTCCTTGGTCAAAGTCAATGTCCATTTGACTGGACTCGCCGAGTCCTTTTCCTACTAACCCGGTCCTACTCAACCAGTCCTTCTTCCCACTCACTGAATCACCCTTAACTCATGACTTGGGACGATTGAACCGACTCGTGACCCGACTCGCCGAGTTTGAAGAACAACTCGCCGAGTTCTAGATAATCTTCATAGGACTCGCCGAGTTGTTCATCCAACTCGCCAAGTCTAAGGCCATCTTCATGGAACTCGCCGAGTTCTTCCTTGGGACTCGCCGAGTCCCTATGACCCGTTTCCCATACAGACCAATTCTGAAACATCCAACGCTTCCAAACCATAGATCCATGTTCCTTGAGCATGCTTATCACGTAAAGTTGCAAACTTTACGTGCATGCATGGCCCTATAAGCTCAAAAGGCGAAAAGATGAGGATATTTCAGTTTCATCTGATCCTCGCGTTCCCAAGTGAATTCTGGTCCTCGCTTGGCGTTCCAGCGAACCTTCACGATAGGGATACGGCTTTGCTTCGTCTGCTTGACCTCACGGTCCATGATCTCTACAGGTTCTTCCACGAAATTGAGGCTCTCGTTGATCTCGATCTTGTCGAGTGGGATTACGAGAGTCTCGTCGGACAGACACTTTTTCAAGTTAGATACGTGGAATGTAGAATGTACGTTACGAAGTGTGTCGGGTAAATCAAGTTTGTAAGCTACGGGGCCGACTCTTGCGAGAATCTCGAAAGGCCCTATGTACCTAGGATTAAGCTTCCCATGCTTACCGAAGCGTATCAAGCCCTTCCAGGGTGAGACTTTGAGAAGGACTCGGTCTCCCACCTGAAATTCCAAAGGCTTTCTGCGTTTATCAGTGTAGCTCTTTTGTCAGTCTCTAGAGGCTTTCAATCATTCACGGATCTGAACGATCTTCTCTGTTGTTTCCCGAATGATTTCCGGACCAGTGAGAGTACTATCGGAAGCTTGCCCTCTAGCTAATTGGGTATCACCCACCTCAGCCCAGCACAGAGGGGATCTGCACTTTCGGCCGTAGAGAGCTTCAAATGGTGCTGCTTTTATGCTCGTGTGATAACTGTTGTTGTAGGAAAATTCGACGAGGGGTAAATGAGTATCCCACGCTTTTCCAAAGTCAATTACACAAGCACGTAACATATCTTCTAAAGTCTGGATCGTCCTCTCACTCTGTCCGTCAGTCTGTGAATGATAGGCTGTGCTCATGTCCAGCCTTGTTCCTAGGGAATGTTGCAGTGATTGCCAAAATCTTGAGGTGAACCTACTATCTCTATCGGAGATAATGGATATAGGCACACCATGTAGTTGTACGATTTCCCTAATGTATGTTCTCGGAAGTTTCTCCATCTTGTCGGTTTCTTTGATAGGCAGGAAGTGTGCAGACTTGGTCAATCTATCAACGATGACCCATATGGTATCAAGTCCACCCGTTGTCTTGGGCAACTTGGTTATGAAATCCATAGTGATCCGCTCCCACTTCCATTCTGGAATCTCTGGTTGTTGCAGTAAACCAAAGGGCTTCTGGTACTCGACCTTTACCTTTGCGCAAGTAAGGCAATTACTTACAAAGGTAGCAATCTCTGCTTTCATATTAGGCCACCAGTATAGCTTTTTAAGATCTAGATACATCTTATCTGAACCTGGGTGGACGGAATACCGAGTGTTGTGCGCCTCGGTCATGACTAAGTCTCGGAAACCACCGTGTTTCGGTGTCCAGATCCGATCCATGAAGTATCAGGCTCCGTCACCCTTGGCTTCTAAATTCTTGTCCATTCCTCTAAGGGATTCACTCGTCACATTTTCAGGTTTCATGGCTTCAAGTTGTGCCGCCTGAATTTGGTTAGACAAGTGTGAATGGATGGTTATTGATAATGACTTGACCTTACGACCATAATATTCTTTCCGACTCAGGGCGTCTTCTACTACGTTGGCTTTACCCGGATGATAACGAATATCGCATTCGTAATCACTAAGTAGCTCGACCCACCGTCGTTGTCTCATGTTGAGCTCCTTCTGATCGAATATGTGTTGTAAACTCTTGTGGTCGGTAAAGATAGTGCTCTTCGTTCCATACAAGTAATGTCTCCAGATCTTCAGAGCAAACTCCACTGCTCCCAGTTCAAGATCGTGTGTCGTATAGTTAACTTCGTGTGTTTCAACTGTCGGGAGGCGTACGCGATAACCTTACCTCTCTGCATCAGAACACACCCGAGCCCTTGGTTCGATGCATCGCAATAGACTACAAAGTCTTCTATCCCTTCGGGGAGAGATAGTATTGGCGCGGTGCACAAGGCTCGTTTGAGCGTTTGGAACGCTCTCTCTTGTTTCTCTTCCCAGTCAAAGGCCACGCCTTTCTGGGTCAGGGTTGTAAGAGGTTTCGCTATTCGGGAGAAGTTCTGAATGAATCTGCGGTAGTAGCCAGCAAGACCTAGAAATTGACGAATTTCTGTCGGCGTCTTGGGTGCTGACCAGTTCTCAATGGCTTTAATTTTGGATGGGTCCACGTGGATTTCCTCTTCGCTTACCACGTGTCCTAAGAATTCGACTCTTCGGATCCAAAATTCACATTTCCAGAACTTCGCATAAAGTTTCTCCGTTCGTAAAGTTCCTAAAACTAGTCGGAGGTGATTGCCATGCTCTTCCTTACTTCGGGAGTAGATTAGGATGTCGTCAATGAAAACGATGACAAACTGATCCAAGTAAGGTCGGCATACTCTGTTCATCAGGTCCATGAAAACTGCTGGCGCATTGGTCAATCCGAATGGCATCACCACGAACTCGTAGTGTCCGTAACGAGTTCGGAAGGCTGTCTTTGGAACATCCTCCTCTAGCACTCGTAACTGGTGATATCCGGATCTTAGATCAATTTTGGAGAAATAGTTCGCCCCTTGCAGTTGGTCAAATAGATCGTCTATGCGAAGTAGAGGGTAACGATTTTTGACCGTCATTTTGTTGAGTTCTCTGTAGTCGATACACATACGGAATGATCCGTCTTTCTTCTTAACGAACAAGACCGGTGCTCCCCAAGGTGAGAAGCTTGGTCTTATGAAGCCCTTGCTGAGTAGTTCGTTAAGTTGACCAGATAATTCCTGCATCTCCGCTGGTGCTAATCGGTAGGGCGACTTGGCTACTGGGGTAGCTCCTGGGACTAAGTCGATATGGAACTCGACCTGTCGTTGCGGAGGTAATCCAGGTAGTTCTTCTGGGAAAATGTCGGGAAAGTCGCTCACTACTGGAATGTTCTTGAGTTCTTTCGTTTCGAGGTTCGTGTCGACGACGTGAGCAAGGAATGCGTGGTATTCTTTGCACAGATATTTCTGTGCTTGAATACTTGATATAATGCGAAGACTCACACCAAGTTTGTCGCCGTAGACTATAAGAGTTTCGTTAGACGGAAGGTTTAGTCGGACTGCTTTCTCGAAGCACATGATGTCGGTGCGATGAAGACTCAACCAATCCATGCTGATGATGATGTCGAAACTTTTTATTGAGACCGGCATGAGGTCGATGGGGAATGAATGGTTATCTAGGGTTAGGATACATCCTAAGTATATGCTACTGGTGTTTTCTATTTTGCCGTTAGCCATTTCTACTGTGAATTGTTCTTTAAGTGTGTGTGGTTGTGGTTTAAGCATGCGAGCAAATTTGTGGTTTACGAAGCTTCGCTCCGCTCCACTATCGAACAGAATGCATGCATAGGAGTTATCGAGGAGGAACGTACCAGTCACCACTGTCGGGTCAGTGACTGCTTCCCCGTGGCCTATAGCTAGTACCCTCCCTGCTCCTCCAGCATTTCTCTCTTTGGGGCAGTCCCTCTTATAGTGGCCTGTTTCACCACATCCATAGCAAGTTGGGCTCGCGCCAGAGCCAGGGACTTGCGTGATCGGTTGCGTCGGGAATTTACAGAAACGGACGGTGTGTCCTTTCCTGTTGCAGTTAGAGCACTGCATTTCACGGCAGGGGCCGTTGTGGTGGAAGTTGCATTTGTTGCACTTCGGAAAACTTCCAACATACTGCTTCGTCGGGGCAGTAGCAGCAGGGGTTACTGCGGCATGTACTGCCACAACTTGCTGCTTCTTGGCAGCTCGCTGCCTCTTCTTGTCATCCCAGAACTTCCGCTTGGTGTCAGCGGGTTTGGATGGTTCTGAGATGGCTAGGGTTGTTGTGGTTGCAGGGGTTTTGACACCATGGTCAATGAGTCGCTGTGCCAGTCGCTTGGCACTGTCGAAGGTAGCGGGGTTTGATGATAGGACATTCCCCTGATACCGAGGAACTAGCCCCCATATGTACCTTTCAATCTTCTTCCCTTCAGTGGGAACCATATTAGGGCAGAGGGCCACCAGTTCGCTAAACCGGGCAGTGTAAGTGATAATGTTGGTGCCCTTCATGGTCAGGCTCCAAAGCTCCTGTTCCAGTTTCTGGATCTCGCCCCTCGGGCAGTATTCCTCAATCATGAGGTCTTTCATCGTATCCCAGCCTATGTTGTTGGCCACGACGAGAGTTAGAGATTTAACGTGGCTGTTCCACCACGTCAGTGCCTTCCCTTCGAAGGTGCATGCGACATATTTGACTTTGCTCGCAGCAGGGCAAGAACAAATTTCGAAGACTGATTCAGTCTTCTCGAACCATTGCGAGAGAGCAATGACTCCACCGGTCCCATGGAAGGGTTTCGGCTTACAGTTGGTGAAATCCTTGTAAGAACACTCTCTCGAGCGCACAGGAGTTTCAACTGGAATGGAGTTAACCGGGGTTCCACCTCTGCTGGCATCAGTAGAGTGATATTGTGCCATGGCAGTTGCCACTGCTGCAGCTACTGCAGCATTTAGGGTTGCTGTATCAATGACCGGAGGTGGTGGAGGTGTAGGGTTATTCCAGGTAGATTTGCGAGGAGGCATCTTTCAACTATAAGTTTATAAAGATGAGAAAAGTGGTAAGGATCAATTTATAAGTAATGTGTGAATGACACATGGACTAACTAACCATAGCCCAACAATTGAATGAGTGTTTGTGTTCATAATCAGAAAGATGTGTAGGAAAACCCAAATGTAAAGATTCATCCCACAGTGTAAGTAGTTGTCAATAATACTGGTATTACTGATGTAATGAGTTCAATGAAAATTGACCTAACAGTAGGTCTTACATCATACCATACAGAAAGTTTGACAGTTCTTAGATTCCTAATTAGAGTACTGAAAGTTAGAAATATTTTACAGATAAGTGCTACTTAGAGCATAGATGTTAAAAGGCAAATCCTTAACCCAAAAGATAATGATGTACTAGACATCATCTAACGGCGATGAGTATTCCTCGGGAGAACCCTGAGGTCTCTCATTTGACGTACCACCTCTTGAAGGTGTCGTTCATGAGCCCTTTGACGAGCTCGAAGTTCCATGACTTCAGCTTGAGAGGCAACTAGACGTTGCTGTAGGGTTTCATTGGTTCTCCGGGTCCGTTCCATATCTTCTTCGAGACGGCGAATGCGGACTGTGTTGACACCAGAGTTGGCATCAATCTCCACGACCCGGTCGATGGCTGCTCGACCTTGCTCGACATTACGAGCTATTCTACGGATAAGGACATGTAGAGCTCGGTCAGTAGAGCCGCCATCGCTGACGTTGTAAAAGGTTCGGTCCCCAAAGTATGGTAAGGGTTGACCCTGTTCGTCACTCCAGCGATTCAAGTTATCTACCCACAAGGGAGTGGGACCTATAAAAGCTGGTCGAGGGTTGTTGTTCGGGGCTTGACCTACTGGAGGTAGGTTGTTGACTTCAGGCTCAGAGTCTGATCCATCTGAGAAGCCTTCAGCTTGATGATCATCCAACGGGATTGGGTGTTCATCGTCAGACTCTGCTTCGAGCCATCCTGCGTTGCCTTCATTTGGAAAGTACGAGTCGCCGTGATGGAATCCAGCCAATTAAATCTACTTGAGAAGAGAGGTATAAAGATATAGTATACAAGTAGTTGGTAGTACAAAATACACCTATAGTATTTTAAGTTTAGGTTCTATTGATCTTCTTGTGGTATTGTTGGTAAGTTTTTAGACTTGTTAACACATCACAACCATTCTAGGGCATATGCTAATCACTCCTCGGACCAGCATAGTTGATCAGGCTATGACATTCCCAGTACTGACCATATATCCCCGAGTTTACCTGTGATATTTAACAATCGTAATACTTTTGTTCTTGTCGTTGTGACACTGGTTTTGGTATGAATGTAGACTAGTATACTTAATTAAATATTTTAGTATTTTAAGTATAGACTCTTGGTCAGAGTGTTTTAATCCCAAATGGGTTTATAGTTTAGTATATCTTTTATAGGTTGATATACTTGATTCACTATAAACAATGCTCTGATACCAATCTGTCACACCCCAAAACCAAGAACGGCGGAAACATTCTGGGGCGGAGGACGTCATGTAAGTATCACAACACAGTAAATGTAAATATGCAAACAACATCATCCATTGCATTAAATATATAATTTTAATACAAGCGTGTTCTGTACAGTATAGACACCAAAAATTACGTATATCAAAATAATAAGATGAGTCTTGAATGCGCTCCATCTTCTCAAAAGCTGGCATCGGTACCTGTCTACTGATGACCTGAGAATACAAGTTATTTTGAAAGAGTTTATCAGCATTAAGCTGGTGAGTTCATAAGTATTTTAGTGTCGGTATTTGTCATCCAAAAATGTTTGTACATGTGAAAAGTATAAGTTTGTAAAATGTATGTAAAGGTTTGCAATTGTTTGTAAAAGTTTGAATCTCTTAGAAAAACCTATATTTTCTATTAAAGTAGCCTTCTACCAAGGCTTAAATGTTTTGTATGCTCGTTTGATGTAAAAGTGTGTAATTTCCCAAATGTAACTATCATTTAACAAAATATAGTTTGTACATAAACGTTTAAGTGAGGTTATCACTAAAAATATGTAATGGGTAAATTATTGTAGTACTGTAGCCTTGTATTATAAGAACTACTGTTGTACTAACTACCTTAAACCGGATTTATATTAAGGCATTACGTGATAAATTGCACCATACTATCGACAAGTAACAACGACATAATGAATGGTCGTAATAATGGAATGACGTTTGGCACCCGCAGACCTGCAGGTCCGGCTGTAGCTAGCAGCAAGGTGTAGGATTGTCAATCCAGTATAGATCTATACGCAAACTCACGCTCTCCCTTCAAGAGAATTCTGGCTACAACTCGATCCATGACAGTTAAGTCATGCTCCGATTTAAATCACAATAATAAAGTATTCATGTATATGTACTGTTCTCGTTCTAGTATAGTTGTATATGTATTGTTTCTAGCATCATTCTATATGTATTGTTTCTACCATCATTGTATATGTATTGTTTCTAGTATATGTATATGTATTGTTTCTAGCATCATTTTATATGTATTGTTTCTAGTATATGTATATGTATTGTTTCTAGCATCATTGTATATGTATTGTTTCTAGTATATGTATTGTTTCTAGTATATGTATATGTATTGTGTTACCCCGATGGTAACTAACTATTGATGTACTGATAAATATGAATATCGAGTACTTTTATGCCTATACATGTATATATGATATATAACTAATGTTGAAACGACCTTCGGATGGTCACCCGAAATCCCACCAGACCACATCTCAGTGCTCGAAAAGGAAATAGGGCGGATGGCCTTCCTAAGCCCTTTAAACAGTACTTATATATATATATATATATATATATATATATATATATATATATATATATATATATATATACATATATGGGCATGCAATTTATAAGAAATAAAACAAAGTTTAATAAAAGCATTTGATAAGTAAAAAGAGTTTGTAAAACATTTGAAGTGAAACAGTTTGATAAACAGTTGAACAGTGATAAAATCATTGGTTTTCTAGTTATTAATCACATGTGATTAATGCAATCACATGTGATTGATGTAATAACTATAAGTATTTGACTTGTATTCCCCCCCCCCCCCCCATAAAGTATTTAAAACATTTAAAAGTATTTCAAAGGTTGATTAAAGGGGTATAAACTCACTTGTGGTGAGTAGATTGAATTGATGTATCGGGTACCATGCTAAGTGTCAATCGGAGACTTGTTCACACGTTTGAGCCTAGTTATCATATAATAAGCATATGTATAACTAATTAGCCACATAATAACTTAACAAAGTAAGTTAACACAATTAGGAACATGTATACACCTTGTATAAGTGTTATAGGTCCTAATGGTTGCATCTAAGTTGATACGGGACAAGGCAAAAGGGTTTGAACATCAAATGGCCTTGCATAAGAGTTCACCACCCAACAAACCCCACCCTTTGGAGTTTACGGCCGTAAACTCATGGGTTTATGGTCGTGAACTCCTCATATGGTGGTTTTGGATGTTTTAAAGTGTTATCTTGATCCAAGAACACTTCTAGCTTTGTTGGAATAACACATGAAGTAGTTTAAGGCCCTAGAATGCTCCATAGGGGAGTTTACGGCCTATAGTCCATATACCCTAGAGTTTACGGCCGTAAACTCCTATGGGTGATGGCTTTTAATTCATTTGAGGTACTTGCACATCAAGGATGGCTTCCATGATTTTATCTAAGGCTAATGGGGACAAGATGCACACATTTAGGTCATCACTTGGAGTTTACGGCCCAAGATATGTTCCTTGGCCGTAAACTCCTTTTAAGAAGTGATTATGAAGTCCTTTGATCCCCATTCAAGTCCCATGTGTTCAAGGTAAATTGTCTTAAGGCCTTAGGGGTGTTTGTGGTGCATTTCACCCTTAGAAAAGGGGTTTACGGCCCAAGATCCTTCCTTGGCCGTAAACTCCTATAATTCTATCATTTTGAAGTGTTTTGAAGTCCAAAATAAGCACAAGTATTAGTGGTTAAAGTCCTTAGGCTCAAGGAGGCAAGTTAGGGCATTTATGTCCCTTAAAAAGGGGTTTACGGCCCAAGAAGTTCCTTGGCCGTAAACTCCTCTAACTTGTTGATTTTGGATGCTTTCTAGTCTCTAAAGATCATACACAAGGTCCTTTACACGTTGTCTATCGAGGGAATGGGACTAGGAAGCCTTAAAGTTCCATTTTGGAGTTTACTCCCCAAGAACGTTCTTGGGCGGTAAACTCATGGATCTTGTATTTTTGACATGTAATTAATGTTATAAAGCATATAGCAAGTATTAAAACACGTTTAGGAAAGTAGACTCACAATCCGGGATGAAAACCCGAAGATCCGTCAGAGAGAATTGGCTTTTCTCTAGTTGGAATTGTGAATAATGAATTAATTAAATTCAGAAATCTATTTATAGTCCTGGAATATTTTGACAGAAAATATTTTTATTCCGAAAGTCGGACTATAACATTGTGAAACTTAAAATGTTCAAGTTTCACAATTACAGGAGCATCCACTCTCCTGATACGTCCAGAAACGTAAACCCTAATGTACACAAACTTGTTCGGACAAGTCTGAAATTTACAGAAACTGGACTAGCTTCTATTTAATAGATAATGTTCGTACAATGGAAATTTCGGGTTGTCACAGTAACTCACCTTGAAAGTAGCTGTTGAAGTCTGCTTGCTGAGCGTCTGACTGCTGGATCGCAAATCCTCCGGCTATAAACCATAAACATAGGTTATAAATACCCTTAGGTCAAAAGACTGACCCTCACTTGGCCCAAGGTCAACTCCTTGGTCAAAGTCAATGTCCATTTGACTGGACTCGCCGAGTCATGGCATGGACTCGCCGAGTCCTTTTCCTACTAACCCGGTCCTACTCAACCAGTCCTTCTTCCCACTCACTGAATCACCCTTAACTCATGACTTGGGACGATTGAACCGACTCGTGACCCGACTCGCCAAGTTTGAAGAACAACTCGTCGAGTTCCAGATAATCTTCATAGGACTCGCCGAGTTGTTCATCCAACTCGTCGAGTCTAAGGCCATCTTCATGGAACTCGCCGAGTTCTTCCTTGGGACTCGCCGAGTCCCTATGACCCGTTTCCCATACAGACCAATTCTGAAACATGCAACGCTTCCATACCATAGATCCATGTTCCTGGAGCATGCTTATCACGTAAAGTTGCAAACTTTATGTACATGCATGGCCCTATAAGCTCAAAAGGCCAAAACCAAACTCTTCAAGAGGTCATAGACTCAATGGGGACCTCAATCACTTCAACCACAGGAACTTTATGCTACTGATTCATCCAATAAGTCCATATCTGAATTCCTTTCGGATCATTAAGCACCGCACATGGAGTTTGGTGTTTTAGGGCTTGAAACCACCAATTTGGGATAAAAATGGTAACTAATGATCTAAAGATCAAGGTAGAGACTTTTCTACCTGAATGGAAGCTTCTCCCTGAGTAGAGTTCGGATCTACTCATTTCCTTTCACTCTTCAACCACCTCTTTCTTCTTCTAAGCTCCAACCTCCTTCACAAGGCCAAAAAACTCTTAAGAACAATATGGGGGCTAGGGTCTCGCTCTACTGCTCTCTGGAAGTGTTAGGGACAAAGGAGGCCAAGATAGAGTGTTTAAATAGGGTGCAAACACCCAGATTAGGGTTTTTACCCAACCAGGGCCCACTCGCTGAGTCCGGGGACCGACTCGCCGAGTCCAAAGTCCAACTCCCGTACCTTGTCCCACTCCTACTCGGCGAGTTGGCCCATCAACTCGCCGAGTCCAAGGCAAAATACATTATTTTAAGAAAGTAAATAGCATGGAGTACGTACCGGGAACCAGGTGCTACATCATGTACCAAGGTGGTCCATGATGGCGCAACAACTTCTCCATAGTGCAACAACATCTCCAAATAGCACAACAAGGAGTATGGATGGTGCAATAGGCATCAAGAGTGGTGTTAGAACATTAATCTTTAAGCAACAGCATCACCATGGTGCAATAGGCACATGCATGGCGCAACAAGGCTAAGCCTCATGACGCAAGATTAAACATTATGGCGCAAGAGAGTGTGACATGGCATAAGAGCAACACTCTTGGCCCATCCCTTTGTCATCACTCCTAAGTGCTCCAAACCCCCTTCTGTATGATCCGTTCCTTTGACACATGCTCCATGAACCCCAAGTGCTCCATTTAGTTCCAGGTGCTCCAAATGCTCCATGAATATGATCCAAAGCTCGAGTCACATTTAACTATATATATATATATATATATATATATATATATATATATATATATATATATATGTGTGTGTGTGTGTGTGTGTGTGTATCAAATGAGAACCCAAAAAGGTTAACAACCCTAAGAACCATTTTTTTTAAATGTTGTCATTAAGGGGATTTTGGACAAATCAAACATTAATATTATATTAAACAAACTTTTCCATTCCCTAGTTTACAGCTAGTTGCTACTTGTTGTTAGACAACCGCCAAACCACATTCGGACTGCCATCGAATTAACACCACATTCAATGACATTTTCTGGTCGTATTCACAGCTTAATAGAACAACTATTGTATGTTTCATTTCTTTGGTAATACTTTTTAATACATACCATTTTATTGTTGCATCTCTCTCTCTCTCTTTATATATATATGTATATATATATATATATATATATATATATAACTTTAATAAAAAAAAATAGATTTATGCATTGACAAATTCAATTTTCCCTTTTTTTCTAAGTTTTAGATTTCTTTATAAAGTATACCATGTATAAGACATATTCATAATTTAAATATCATATTCACGGGTTAGTAAACATATTAATTCACTAATATATAGTTTAATTTTAATGCAAACCATCATTTATATTTTATTACAAAATTTATATAATATATACAACTTTATACAGTCCATTTTTAGTTTAATACATAAATTCACATCATAATATAATCTATTATACACTAATTTACAAATTCAAATAAGTCAAACCCAAACTATACAACCACTACTAACTACCAGACACCGCTACCAACTACATGTGCCACTTTCGCAAATATCATTCCTTTCAAAATAGACATGTATATAAAATCATGGATTTATAACGTAAGTATTATATTCATAGTTGAATAAACCAATTAATTTACTAATTAAGAGTTTAATGCAAAATAATTATTAAAACTAATATATTTTTGCCTATTTATACAACACAAAAAGTAAGTATATTCACAAAATAATTAATACACATATTCATACACAAATCAATCATATTTTAACACAAAATATATTAAAAATTCACAGTGTAGTACAATCAATTCATAGATTACTATAAAAAAAAATTCACAGTTTAATATAAAAAAGTCACATATTAATACACAAAAATTATACATTCACAGTCATATTCTCAACTTAAAACTTACTTGTATACCGTTAGATCTATAGCTTAATGTTTCTTTCAAAGTTAAATCTTCATAATTTAAATTTTACGTACTTTATTTAAAATTAAATTAAATCAGATCTGTATATAATGCTACTTTCATCTTATATTTCAAAAGCAAACAATGAATTAATAAAAAAAATGCACAGTTGAATACAGTCAATTCGCAATTTATTACAGTTAATTCACAACTTAATACAATCAAATTGTTGTTTAATAAAAAAGCAATCATAGCTTAGTATAATAATTTCAATGTTCAATACAAAACATTATGCTTCAGAGTCATATTCTTAACTTAAAAGTTACATTTCAAGACTTTAATTCACAGTTTAATAAAGTAATTTCTCATATTCACGATATTTACAACTTAAAAACACGATTGATTTTATTGAAGCATTTCATCAAATATCTTATGTGCACCAAGAAAATTCACAGTTTAATATAGTATTTTATGACTCTTTTTTTTACAGTAATAAAACAGTTTAGAAATCTTATTCAAAGTATTCACAACTTAAAACGTATTAATTCGGTCATTTGCATGTAAAACTAACTTTAACATAACTAAACAATAATTAAAACATTAAACATCAAAATCCACAACTTAAAAAAATAAATTCATATTATTTGAGAAAACATGAACATAATAACACTCATTTTAATTTTAATTCACAATATAACAACCAGAAAACATAACCTGTAAATAACAATTGATGTAAATATTATAACAAATAAGAAAACAAACATTGATTCACAACTTAACACCAAAAAAACTATGATTAACAAAAATAAACAATAAATAAGAGATTAAAGCATTAAATTCACAGGTTAAGAGAATGAAAAATAATCAAAACACTGAAATCGACGTACCTGATGTATTTCATTGGAGACCGGAGAGAAAGAAATGAAGGAGGTGGCAGTGTTGGAACATATCTAAGGTGGTGGAACTACCATCAGCCATTGGTACCACTATTATAGCTTCAAATCTATACATGAAACAACACCACACAAACTAGATCTAGAAAAATCGAACCACATAGACCAGATCTGAACGTGATGTAGAAAGTAGGAAGTTGTGGTGGACATCAGTGGTGGTAGCAATTGTGAAAAAGAAGTTGAAGGTGATGAAGATGGTATCAGATCTGACTAAATCACACTAGATCTGAGATTTTTGCGTTTTAGAGAGAGAAAGTTAAATTGAAACAACTTCATGACTCCATATCTGAGACCATGTGGCGATTTATGGTAGATATGGAGATATTTTCATTAGATCTTATCTGATATGTGTTTTCATTGGTAGTAGATTAATGACATGAAAGAGGAATTCGCATTGACATTGAGGGGCGAAGGTGATGGTTATGCCGCTCGCTGGAGCTTATAAATTTGGAGGAGAAAATCATAAATCTAAAGACAAAAATCATAGATCTGAAGATGAAAGTCCTAGATCTGAAGAAGAAAATTATAGATCTGAATCTAATAAGCATAGATCTAAAGTTGAAAATCATAGATCTGAAGCTAAAAATCATAGATTAGAAGCTGAAATTGTAGATCTGGAGCCAATCGGAGCTTATGTATCTAATGGCAGTGGTTCACCAGTGGTAGTAGGTGGTGGCGGTTCGTTGGCAACAAGAGGCGGCAGGGGGTGATGGTTGGTTGGCTATCAGCAAACAAGTGATAATGTTTGTGTGTTAAGTTGTCACACCCCCAAACCAAGGATGGCAGAAACGTCCGGGGGTGGAGGACTTCATGTATAGTATCATAACCACAATTTCAATAGTAATTTAAGCAAACACAACCAACATATATATAATTGAAAAAGTTACATCACTTGTATGAATTACATGTTTCAAAATCAATTACAATATGTTGACAAAATATGAAAAGTTTGACGCCTTAACGTCCCATCCTCAAAAGCACTTGATTACCTGTTTAGTGTTTTCCTGAGAATACAAGTTGTTTGGAAAGTGTCAACACAAAGGTTGGTGAGTTCATAAGCTTTTATTAATAAACTTAGTAGAAGTCTTTCACATGTAAATGTCGCGTTTGTTTCAGAAAATCTCCAGAACTCACACTTTGAGATCTTTGAGGGGTCCACATGTATTCCTTCTTTGCTTACTACGTGGCCAAGGAATCCTACTTCACGGAGCCAAAATTCACACTTTGAGAATTTGGCGTAAAGCTTCTCGGTTCTTAAAATCTCCAGAACTAGTCGTAGGTGTTGTCTGTGCTCTTCTTCGCTCCTCGAATAGACCAAGATATCGTCGATGAATACGATGACGAATTTATCCAAGAAGGGTCGACACACTCGATTCATCAAATCCATGAACACCGCAGGCACGTTAGTTAACCCGAATGGCATCACTACAAACTCATAGTGCCCATAACGAGTTCTGAATGCCGTCTTGGGGATATCCTCTTCCTGAACTCGTAGTTGATGATAGCCCGACCTCAGGTCGATTTTTGAAAAGTAGCTGGCTCCTTGGAGCTGGTCGAAGAGGTCATCGATTCGGGGTAGGGGATAACGGTTCTTGATAGTGAGTTTGTTTAGTTCTCGATAGTCTATGCACATGCGAAAAGACCCATCCTTCTTCTTTACAAATAAAACTGGTGCTCCCCAGGGCGAGAAGCTTGGCCTGATGAACCCTTTGCTCAATAGTTCATTCAGCTGGCTGGATAGTTCTTGCATTTCTGCCGGTGCTAAGCGATATGGAGCCCTGGCGACGGGGGTAGCTCCTGGGATTAAATCGATCCGAAATTCGACTTGTCGTGCGAGTGGTATACCTGGCAGATCATCTGGGAAAACATCAGGGAAGTTGCATACTTCTGGAATTTCTTTGATGTCCTTTACCTCCTGTTTCTTGTCTACGATGTGGGCTAAGAAAGCATGGTATTGCTTTCGGAGGTACTTTTGGGTTTTAACACAAGAGATGATTTGTAGGTTCGCACTAGGTTTATTCCCATAAACGGTGAGAACGTTGCCATTCGGTAGATTGAGGCGGACGGCCCTTTCGTAACATAGAATGTTGGCACGATGAAGGCTTAACCAATCCATACCAATGATTATATCGAAGCTTTTTATGGTGACCGGCATAAGGTCAATTTTGAACAAATGGTTGTCTAGAGTGAGAGTACACCCTATGTAAATATCATTAGCGCGCTCAACCTTTCCATTTGCCATTTCTACGATGTAAGAATCTTCTAGTGGTTGAGAATTTTGCTTAAGTATATGTTTGAATTGGTGACTTATGAAACTTCTTTCTGCCCCACTATCGAAAAGTACGCATGCATAAGAGTTATTGAGGAGGAACATACCATTAACCACAGAGGGATCCTTGACTGCTTCTCCCTGCCCTAAAGTTAGGACTCTCCCTATACCCCCAGCATTAGGGGCTCGTGCCTTGGGGCAGTTCCTCCTGAAGTGTCCCGTTTCACCACATCCATAGCAGGTTTGGCTTGCTCCGGTGTTGGCGGTCGTAGCGACTTGTGCGGCGGGTTGGGTAGTCGCTCTACAGAATCGTGCGGTGTGCCCCTTTTTGTTACAGTTATTGCAGTGTAACTCTCGACAAGCACCATTATGGTGGTAGTTACACTTGTTGCACTTGGGAAGAGTTCTTGTATACTGTTTCGGCGGCGCTGGAGCGACAGCAGTAGTGGCGGCACGAACAGCAACAATCTGTTGCTTTTTGGCGAGGTCCTGCATTGGTTGTTTCTTTTTATTGCCCCAGAACTTCCTCTTGTTGTTCCCTCCTTTTGTTCGGTCGGTGGTGGTTATCACAGTACCACGGCTAGCCCTGTGATTTATGAGTTGTTGTGCCAATTCCTTGGCACTCTCAAAGGTAGTGGGTTTCGAGGCCAATACACTATCTTGAATCTGGGATGACAACCCCCAGAGATATCGTTCCACCTTCTTCTCTTCTGGAGTGACCATTGTTGGACAAAGGAGTGCTAGGTCGTTGAAACGGGCAGTATAAGTTTCAAGATCAGTGCCTGTCATTCTGAGGTTCCAAAGTTCTTCTTCAAGTTTTTGTATTTCGCCCCTCGGGCAGTATTCCTTTAACATTAGGGCTTTCAAATTCTCCCAGCTGATTGCGTTAGCTACTGCGGGAGTAAGTGATTTAACTCGGCCATTCCACCAAGTAAGTGCTTTTCCAGTGAAAGTGAATGCCGCATACTTGACCTTGCTCGCTTCGGGACAAGCGCAGATTTCAAAAACTGCCTCGGTCCTTTCGAACCATTACACCAGTGTGATAACGCCCCCGCTTCCATTGAAAGGGTCGGGTTTGCCATTCATGAAGTCTTTGTAAGAGCACTCCCTCGTACGCCCCGTGCTGTCCCCATGAATGGAATTGGTAGCTCCGGATCCAGAACCGCCAGAACCATTGGTTCCTATTTGCGACATCGCTGCCGCCACGGCTGCCGTTACTGCAGCCTGGAACATTGCAGGATCAAACTGCGGAGGTGGTGGTGGAGGCGGCACTGTGTTGTTGGAAGGCCTTGGTCTTTTCCTTGGTGGCATGGTTCTGTCATAAAAAAAATGACCAGTCGGTAAGACTTTAATAGTGATAACGAGTCGAGTGTTACTGGTTTCATCCCTCTTGTATTTTATCAAAACTTTATTATTCGTAAACTGTTTGTGTGATCAGGTTATGATGTATAGTGCCAAACATTCAATAAATAAAACACATGCCAAATTTCATTGATACTTTTAGTACATAACGTTTAGAGGGAAAAGTTTGACCTCATAAGGGTCTACATTACATCGTTACAAAAGATAGTTTTTGGCATTACAAAAACCCTTTGAATAGTGTAATCACATAGTCGCAGGGTCGACCTACATACAAAGAGTAGCACCAACGCATACTCCTAAAATTTTACTACCAAAACATGAGAATAGTAATGAGTTCTAATCACTGTGACCCTTCTTTGGCGGAGGCTGCGATGATGTCGATGCGCCCTGTAGTTCCGCCAATCTGCGTTCGGCTGCAACCATTCTTTCTTCGAGTGCCATGTATCTTTCCCGATACTCTCTTGTTTCTGCTTGAGCTATGAGAAGGTCTTGAATGAGTTGGTCTCTGTGGTGGGAGCCTCGTTCCAGGTCTCTGGTGCGATCAGTAGTAGACTGTACGATGGCACTTAACTCCCGGACCTGATCGGTCGTCGTCCTTCCACGATCATCCATACTTGCTATTCGTTGTATCGTGACGGGGAGAGCTCTGTCAGCCGGTCCACCATGAGTGAGATCATAGGAACCTCGTTGGTAGCCATATGGTGACCGTTGGCGTTGTTGTCGGCTCCATCTTTCGATCGTTGTTACCCAAGGGGGTTCAGGTCCGTTGTATCCAAAATGGTGCGCGGGTACCCTCGCGATGTAGGGGGGTTGAATACTTCTGGTGGTTCCTCCGCTTCGTTCCCAAACATGACTACCTCATCACCTTCCTCTTCTTCCTCTTCGTTTTCCTCTTCTTCTTGGTCGTCTTCCTCTTCTTCTTCTTGTTCGTCTTCCTCTTCTTCTTCTTGTTCGTCTTCCCCCTCGGGATCCTCTTTGGGATCCTCCTCGGGATCTTCTTCAGGATCCTCCTCGGGCTCATCTTCGATCCATCCCGCGTTTCCCTGATTGGGAAAATAGGGGTCCCCGGGTATGTGAAATCCTGCCATGTCGTCTGCACGAGAAACGGGGTTAAGAAGCACATATCGGAAAGTAATAATCTGGCGCTATAGAAACGTACAAATACTCCTATAGTATTTTTAAATGTTTATATTTGGTTCTTAGCGTGTTCTTTATGGAGTGTAATTAGGTTATCAGATTTGTCGCTCATTACGACTATTCCTTAGTGTGCGTAAGTTACTTCTTGGACGGATATAGTTGATCAGGCTATATCCCTCCCAGAACTGATTACACATGCTAAGGCGTACTAATAATGTTCGACTCCTCCTCTTTCAATTTATGTTCTCCTAAGATATGACACCATGCTAGTATAGAATGCATGTAAGTATACTTTAAAACAAGAAATTATTTGTTTTCTAAAAGTACAACTCGTTAAAGCATTTTAAGAATCAGAGACTTTTAGTCCCAAATATGTTTATAGTTTGTATATCTTATGTGGTTTGACATACTTAATTCACTATAAACCGTGCTCTGATACCAATCTGTCACACCCCCAAACCAAGGATGGCGGAAACGTCCGGGGGTGGAGGACTTCATGTATAGTATCATAACCACAATTTCAATAGTAATTTAAGCAAACACAACCAACATATATATAATTGAAAAAGTTACATCACTTGTATGAATTACATGTTTCAAAATCAATTACAATATGTTGACAAAATATGAAAAGTTTGACGCCTTAACGTCCCATCCTCAAAAGCACTTGATTACCTGTTTAGTGTTTTCCTGAGAATACAAGTTGTTTGGAAAGTGTCAACACAAAGGTTGGTGAGTTCATAAGCTTTTATTAATAAACTTAGTAGAAGTCTTTCACATGTAAATGTCGCGTTTGTTTCAGAAAAATCCGAT
Organism: Lactuca saligna; assembly: GCF_052625555.1. Taxonomy (NCBI): domain Eukaryota; kingdom Viridiplantae; phylum Streptophyta; class Magnoliopsida; order Asterales; family Asteraceae; genus Lactuca; species Lactuca saligna. The sequence goes on from NC_136417.1 coordinate 146,393,961, forward strand.
ATTTTCCTTGAAATCCGAAAAATGTAGCCTTATAACCAAAGACTAAAATGTATAAGAAATCATCATTTCTTAGTAGAAATGTCGTGAGTTTAAAATGATATGGAAAGTAAATTTCTTTATCAACCTAAAACCTACTTCGGTTTTATGAAACCCCGTAAACTTTATGAATTGTTATCTCCCTAGGTGATTCGCTATAATCATACTGTGACTATGTGAACCTGCCACAACGTTTCTCAGGCGTCGCGAAAATGAAATGACATTTGTCACCCGTAGACCTGCAGGTCCCACTGTAGCTAGCAGCAAGGTGTGGGGTGTCAAACCCAATATAGATCTATATACAAGTATCACGTTCTCCCTCAAGGAGATTCTGATTATAACTACCAGGAATTATATCCCGCACTCGGACGTACGGGGAGAGAGAGAGTCTCACAACATAGGTTAACAAGTTTACGTGAAATGTGTGTGAATATAAATCTTTCTTGTATGAATGTACCCTTTTTGTACGAGTGTGTTGAGTGATGTATCATAAACTATACCTATTATAGTTTATCTAAAATGTATGTAATATGTATGAATTCTCTTATGGAAATGTATTAGTATTGTGAATTTATCAAACTATACTTTTTATAGTTAAATATACGTGTTCTAAAATGAATGAATAATATTTAATATGAATGACTTAATTTCAGTTCATAATGATAAACTAACAAGGAAACACATTCAATAATTAGAACTTATGATTATACACTTTGCTCAACATAATACAAAGTGTTATGATATTTACATGCTGTTGGCTAACTTTAGCCATTCTGCCCTGTTTTGGAAAAATCATAGAAAAATCATACGAAGTCAAAAACTAGATCCGTAAATTCTGAGAGTTCACAAAATGCGTCTAGTTTACTCATAATTTTTATCACGATTTTTAATGACCTCCAACTTGGGTGAAAAAGTCCATAATCACAGACTGGTCCGGATTGTTGTTTGAAATGATAGGCAGTTTTGTAAAAATCACCATAAATTGTAGAAAAATCGTACGGAGATGTGCAAGTAGTCATTTTAAAGCTACAAACATGAACTATTTGCACCTTGTACAGTTTTGAAAACAAAAATGTTTAAGATGCCCAAAACAGTCCGTGGATGGAGTTGAACTTTTCTGATGAAGGCTGTTAGAAAATTTTAGTTATGTTCTTGGTGTTTTAACTTGTATTCCCCCCCTGAAAACTTGAGAAAACATGAAAATGTAGGGGTATGAACTCACCTTAAGTGATTTCAGTAGATGATTGTTGAAGAATGGAAGTGTTTAATTCAAGAACACTTGGAGATGCCTTGAAGGTTTTCGAGAATCTAACATTATAGTTATGGAGTTTGTGTAAGCAATCAAAGATTTGAGTAGAAGGAAGTGAAATAATAATAGGGAGGATGAATTTTTACTTACCAAGAGTGGAAGAACACTTGAAATCAGCCTTGAATCTCAAAAATTTGTGTAGAAAAAGTTTGAGAGAAAAGTGGTGTTTGTTACTTAGTGGAATGAGAGAAATGAGAGAAAATGAAGAGTGTGGTTGTTTGTTCCAGCTCAAAAAAAAACGTGGGAGTGAGTGAAATTTGAGTGTAAGGGGACATTGAAGTGACATAGGTAAGGTGGGGAGGTATGGCTGGTCATAGAGTGGGTGTGGGGTGGTTGCTTGTGTCATAAGTTAAGGCAAAGTCAACACTCCACCTTAAATAAATCCCCCATTAGATCTTTATTATTTAAATAATTATTTTCATCAAAATATGTTTAAATTATGAATATTTAGAGTTTATTATGTTAAAATATAATTTCTGGAGAAAATCCCGCTTTAAAATCACGAAAAACGGGCTTAAAATGTTAAAAATATCAAAAATGGGCTAAAAGTGACAATTTCCCGAAGTCTGGCCGAGGTTCGGCCTTCTGGTGCTGAACCGAGAGAGAGGGAGGCAGAAACCGAGAGGGAAGAAGAAAGAGGGAAGGAACCGTGAGGGGGGAGGAGAGAACAGAGGGGCGCGAAGAGGCAGAGAGGAGAGAAGGCAGAGACCGAGAGGGGCAGAGCGTGAGAAGGCAGAGGCCGAGGGGAGCAGAGCGTGAGAAGGCAGAGACCGAGAGGGGCAGAGCGTGAGAAGACAGAGACCGAGAGGAGCAGAGCGTGAGAAGACAGAGACCGAGAGGAGCAGAGCGTGAGAAGACAGAGACCGAGCGACCAGAAGAGAGACCGAGAGAGGCAGAGACCGAGGCTCGGTCTCGCATGCCTCAGCCACCAGAGGCTCGGTTCTGGTCCTAAGAGGCCTCTCATTCTGGTTTCGGTTCCTAAAGCCTATTTTTCTCGTTTTCGCCCCGTTTTAAGCCGTTTTTGACCCGGTTAAGGTCCGGAATGACCCGAATGATTCTAAAAAGTTACGGGAACTATTTGAGGGAGATTTGGGAGAGATTTCTCATACTTGGAGAGATTTGGGAGAGATTTGACATTCTTGGAGAGATTTCTCATACAAAGAGATATATGAGAGAGGTTTCACATACTTGGAGAGATTTGGGAGAGATTTGACATTCTTGGAGAGATTTCTCATACAGAGAGATATTTGAGAGAGATTTGGGAGAGATTTCTCATACTTGGAGAGATTCGGGAGAGATTTGACATTCTTAGAGAGATTTCTCATACACAGAGATATTTGAGAGAGGTTTCACATACTTGGAGAGATTTGGGAGAGATTTGACATTCTTGGAGAGATTTCTCATATAGAGAGATATTTGAGAGAGATTTCAAGTGTGGCATTTGTGAGTGTTTAGCTCCGCAATGCAAGTTTCTTGAGCCCCGTTAAGTCATGATTAAGGATCCCACACACTCCCAATGAGTATGCAACATGGTTTTTATCAGTTTAGATCATTGATTAGCACTAGGGCTTAGGAAATTTTTAACACAAGACTTTTCTCAAGTGATGTTTTCCCATTAATATAGCAAGTTATACAGTATGAACATAACACAAACCCTAATAGACAAGGTTTAACCGAGTTGACCGGCTTGACTTGATGACTTGACTTGACTCAAGATTGACGATTGTCACATAAGTTTCAGATGAGAAATAATATATCCATGTGAGAGTGTGTAGTGTGTAGATAGAAATAATAAAAGATGAAAGTGGATTATTATGTTATACCTTACTAAAAAAAGGTTTCTAAGTGGTTCTTAACTTTAGCTATATATATATATATATATATATATATATATATATATATATATATATATATATATATATATATATATATATATATATATATATATATATATATGGGAAGAGTGAATATACCCTTAAGGGTATATAAACTTAGGTACCCAAACACACTATAATACGTTGTTTTGTTTGATATATTCATTATAATGTTTTTAAACTTTAACTCTAACTTGATTTACTTTCGAGATTTACAAAATTTCACTATTATCTTCCTCTTCCATCATATATTTTTGCCAAACACCAAATAGTCTATATATATTGTAGTTGAAAATGAAAATTATGTAAGAGGAAGATAAATGTGTGATTTATAAAAATCATGGAAGTAAATCAAGTTATAAGTTAAATTATAAGAATATTGGATAATTAGAATGTATTATATGACACAAAACAACCTGGTATGGTGAATTTGGATACCTAATCTTATATACCCTTAAGGGTATATTCACTTTTCTCATATATATATATATATATATATATATATATATATATATATATATATATATATATATATATATATATATATAACCTTAACAAACACAAAATATCTTGAAAAAACTGAGCAAGAAGTGTCCATTTTTATTATTCACATCTCATGATGAAGTTTGTCTTATAGGAACTACCGTGCTTTAAATGGGCTCTAACGATTTTGATTGAAAATTGACCAATTCCACATTAATGTTGGCAGCTTCTGTTTCCAATCTTTAAAAAGGGTTTGATTGAGACTTTCTTGTTGAATAAATCTTTATATATCATTCGGTGAATATTGATACAATAATTAAAATGAAAACCAATCGTTTGACGCATAGTGTTTTCTGTAATAAAAATAATAATAATAATAATAATAATAATAATAATAATAATAATAAACATCATCTCTCACGTTCTTTTCAACCAGTATCATTGCTAAGATAAGAATTGTGAATCACAACACCTTCCACAAGTTAGAATCTCAAGTCTTTACAGTTAGACACTAAAATAAGGAATTGATTTGATTAAAGAAAACCTTAAGCATGACACAAGAAAACAACTCATTTGAGATCATAAAAAACAACTCTTCAAATTCACGGACAGATTTTAGAATTAATAATAAGTGTCGATAATTAATCCATAAGAAACCCTCTTTCACTCTTTTATATAATTGTGATACTTTATTCTCTTATATCCAATGAAAACGTCAATATGTTCCGAAAGTTTTTATACTAGAAGTAAGTATTTGACAATGATATATTATTTTTTAAAAATAATTTAACTGACCTTTTGTAACCTCATGGATGAGTTCTATATTTCATTTGGTTTGGTTTGCATAATATTTGGTATTAAACAAAGAATAAAAAACATAGTTTTATGTATAAGGTCAAAACTCAGAACTGATCGACACTTCACCAAATAAAAGCGCAAACAGTGCTGATTTGTACTAACCATTAAATCATAATTGAATTCGTTAATTACGAACTTATCTTTCGAGCATTGAATTATATAACGACGAAAAACAGTACCAATGTTTGAACCGTAATAAGATATCTTTTCTAGGAATATGATTCCCGCATCGTAAGGAGTTCTTGCACTTATTATTTGTTTCCCATTTGACAAAAAAAGCAAGGGAGGTCAAGAAAATTTGATTATAATAAGGGTTTAAATTATACAAAAGTCACTAACTTTTTATTTTTTTTCGATTTTGACATTGTTTTTTTTTTTTTACAATTAAGTTATTATATTTTCAATATGTTGTAAATCTGACCAATTGACCGGTTAGCTTCAGGCCATGTGGTTGTCGACGTGACATAATGAGTTGTTGGAAGCGGAAAAAAGAGGCGCAAAAGTCACTATATTTTTACTTTTTGTGATTTGACACTAAGTTTTCAATTTTTCCAATTTTAACGCCAAGTTTTCAATTTTCTTCGATTTGCAACATAAATGAAATAAACATATCAAATTTCCAACCCCATCAATGAATACCTTCGTTTGTATATAGTTTTTACTTATCCCATATTTGTAAATAAGATTTGAACTACAAAACCTTAATTTATCACAGTATATTGCCGTTGTGTTTCACTAATTCCTCGATGTAGTATTTTACTGACTTTTTTGTCCCTCCTCCCTCATTTCTCTGACCTTGTCTTATGTATGTAAAGAACTTGTTTTCATAACTCAAAACCATGTGTCTTTTGGTCGTAAAAACATTCCTAGTGCATGTCTCTTGACTCAAATTTAAACAATATATGCCTTTATTTGATCTAAAACAGAAAGAACCATGGATCGAATTAGAAGATAGAAATAGACAATTAAGGACCAACTTACTCTTTGTTGGCAACATAGATCGTATAGAGAGGATGTGAAAGTACAACAGTGACACCTCGTTACCTCTCAATCATTCCTTCAATCACAACTCGTGTTACCAAACTCATACCTATTACATTCACTTTCATCACATCATCAAAACTTCTTTTTCAACCTTATTAAAGGCAAAGGATTTGCCGATGCCACCGGCTTCTCCGGTGATGATACCCCTGAACCATAGTTTTTGAGGTTCTTGGGTAGTCGGAAGAAAATGATGAAACCCATTTGAGGAGAGTGGAATTGAGTTTGAAAAGACAAAAAAAACCAAATACAGAAAATTGAGCAATTATGTTTTTGCATATGTCTATTTCATTTATATATTTTTTTTTATAATTTGTTGTACATATATTTTATTATATTATAAGGTAAATAGAGCAATTATGTCTTTTGCATATTTCATTTATGTTGAAAATTGGAGAAAATCGAAAACTTAGTGTCAAAATTGAAAATTATTGACAACTTAGCATCAAAATCGCAAAAACAAAAAAAATAAAAAAAAATAAAAAAAATGAAAGCATAACTTTTGGGACAACTTTTTTCGTTTCTAATACTTCATCATATCACGTCAGTAGTGACAACTGGATGACATGAAGCAAACTGATCGACTTGTCAGAATTGCAACAAATTGAAAACATAACTTAATTGTGAAAAAAAAAAAAAAAAAAAAAAAAAAAAAAAAAAAAAAAAAAAAAAACTAGGTGTTAAACTCAGAAAAAGAAAATAAAAATTTAGTGACTTTTGTACTATTTACCATAATGGCCCAAAAACATCTTGTAAAAACTATTTTTCCATACTTGGGCCATGTTGATTTTGATTGAGATGAATCCTTATCGCACTTCACCCTTACTATATCTATTGTTTTGAATCGCACAATACAACATGAATAAGATACGTTAGTTCATGTTGAAGCCGTGATAAAGTACCGGGTTGGAGAACTAAGATGTTTACATTTCACATTATAAAACCATGTTTAATGTTTAGATGGCAAATAATTTGGTGATAGAATGTTTGCACCTTCAAACACTATTTGAGACAAGATTTTAGAATTAAAAAAATACTTAAAAGATATTAATGGTATAATAAAAGTGAATCAAAATGAATGGTGTACTTTAAATATAATTTCTTGTGGTCCAAATATATCGATTGATTGGAGGCATGGGGGGTTCACACCCACCTACCCCCTTATTAGCTCCACCGTTGATTGCAATACGAGGTAAAAAAAATATGGTTGAGTCAAAAACCACGGTTTTATAATCGGATCTTACGCAATTGAATTATTTGTGAAAGTCAATAATAAAGTGATATCATGTCAGTAGTCCATTGATCATGGAATGAGTTCATATGCACCCTTATGTAAAAAATGGTAACATTATCCATTATTTGAGCGTTTCGCATTAAGCGATTCATGTTAGAGCCCATGTGGTAGATCAATCACGAAACATTAATAGTAATCTGCAGTATTCATTATATGTGGAATTTTGCACCTAGACCATTAGACGCCCATTATACAAGCATATGAACTAGACAGGGCTATAAATGAATTGAACACTCAGCGAACTATTCGTAAACCATTGACGGAAAGTTCGTTTCTGTTCATTTATTTAATAAATGAACAAACATGAACAATAACATTGTTCATTCAATTAGTGAGACGGCCTACCGAGAGATGCATTTTTTTTATTTTTTTTTTTGTTAATTCAAGTTCCAAAAATAAATTTTTGATTTTTCCATTTATTTTGCATTTTAAAATTATTTTTAGAATATGTACATTGTAATATTCTATTTAGAATATTTCACGTATTTTTCAAAAAAAAAAGGATTTTTTTTTATTTATTTTTTATTTTTTTTAGTTAATTCAAGTTCCGAAAATAATATTTAAAAAAAGAATTTTTGGATTTTTCCATTTATTTTGCATTTTAAAATTATTTTTAGATTTGGTCTCACGGTCTCACAAAATTAAAATGGTCTCAAATGAACCTGAACATCTATATATATATATATATATATATATATATATATATATATATATATATATATATATATATATATATATATATATATATATATATATATATATATATATATAGTCTCTTGTATATAGAAAATAAAGACATATTTAGAAAAACGAAACTACAAAACTATATAAAGAAAATGTTATAAAAAGTTAAAGTTTTATAGATAAGCCTCGTTTCCTTGACTTTTTCTAGTAAGTTGCTCTTCATGCATCACAAGAAAAACACTTATCATATATCTTACATTAATGTAAGTTTTTTTGTTTTAAAATGGCTTTTTTACTCTTTTAGTTTATACCAAATATACCCTTGAGTAGGAGGGCTTCAATTACACCTATTATTGAATGTAATGTAATCATCTATATGACTTAGGCAAACGAAAACCTGTCATGACTATTTTATCAGCAAACATCTTCCCGGTTTTTGGCATTACATGCCAATGCAATGTCATGTTGAAATCTCTTTCCCGAAGGTTACTTCCCTAAATATTAAAATGGAGTTATTAAATGTAAGAAATAGCAATGTACTTTCGTTTCAATTGATTTTTTCAAAGTTACAATGCGTTTAAATAACATAATGAAAATGTAATGTTTTTTTTGATATAATGATGTAAAAAAAAAATCATATTAAGTCCATTAAGTCAAAGATTGATAAGGGTAAAGTGGTAAAAACACTTACTTGATCAACGAAACGGTATTTGTTAGTTGTATGGATGTAGAATCTTGCATGCTCTTTCGCAGGAATGATACCATCCCACAAGGATACCTATCAAATTAATTAATGATTTTTATTATGGGAATTTAACTAAAGACAGAAATACCCTCAAGAGAAACTTGAATCAAATTTAACTACAATACCCCTCACTGTCCAAAAGAAATGCAACATTTTTCTATTAAGGATTGCCATACAAATAAAGTATATTTTCGTTCTCTTTGTAATGGAGACAAGACATAACTCATAACAATTTACAAATTTGCCCTCATTTATTTTTTCCTTCCAATTCGTGGTTTTTTTTCAAATATTTTTTTCAACACCATTTATGCATACATCACAAGCACTTGGTGGGAAAAACAATAGAAACAGGGAGTTTTCAATCGTAAATTACGTTTTTGTCCTTTAGTAACATTAGATTATTTAATATTTACATTAGCAGAGTTTTATGTTTCTTTTTATGTAGTTTGATTTTAGAACACCATTTAAAACCCTTAAAATGATAATCCTAAAGAATTTTTAATATAATTATAACTTCATGAACATATTATGGTTGGAGAAAAACAAATTTACCTGATTTAGAGAATTCTGTGGGGTTTCATACTCTGCTGCTAAAAAGACAAAAATCTACAAACACAAGCCATATGATTTGTTAGATGAAAATTGTTGTTTCTTTTTGTGTGATAAATGAACAATCTAAAAGACAGTAAATGACTATTTTATCCCCTATCTGGGATTATTGTTTAATGAAAAATGATGGTTTTATACGTGTTCTGAATGAAAACTTTAAGGTAAAGTCTTCTTTTGCAAGGTCACAAACTATTTTTTCTACCTTTATAGTGTATTCATACTTGATTACCCTTAAATTAATAGAATTATAAATAGTTTGTTTCATAAAATGCAACAACATAGAAAATTGGTTGCTATTAAAAGTAATTTAACCAAAATTGTGGATAGCAAAAACCCATCAACTTATGGATAATTTAAATAAAAGCTATATGATATAAAGCCAATCATATTTAATCACAGCATAATAGTTAGGATACAAACTTTAAAACTGAAACATTTGTGCATAAAACTAAATTATAAGAATCTGGAAAATGATTGCAAGGAGTGAAAATCATATAAACAAAATATTATGAAAAACTGAAAAAAAAAATTATCTTGTCAAATACGTTTTCTACTTTTGTAAGTTCTTATTAAAAAAACGGAATGCACTAACTTATTCTACTTAAACGTTTGAGCAACAAAAAGAGATATTGTCAAACATATATTTGAAAGCTCAAGTGCCCATATAATAATAATATCACTTTTAACTTTTTAAGTAAAGAAAAAAAAAAAAAAAAACAATTGATTTTTTTTTCCAACCTGTTTTGTATTCCATGTAAACAATGACTGTAGATCTGCTGATATATTCATTGTCATGCTGAGCTGTAGAAAAGAGGGAACATGTACATCATTGCAAACTATTCAACAATTTTGGATTGCAAGTTTTATAACATACAGAGGAATTACAACAATGAAGCTCATACAAGATTGATTCTACCTTATACAATAGAAAACAGCAAAATAGCATATGGAATATCGATAGCTAACAGCAAAAATACTAGGCAAAAGGAAGAAAAACTGATAATCTTGCAATGAAATGATAATCTTATCCTTAGAAAGAACATATAATGTGGTTTGAGGATTCTTTTGAGGATGAAATTTCGAAATCCATCCAGTAATGGATTCTTTTGAACTCCAACGGAGTTCAATTCCATACTCATTTTCAAGTTGCAACCAATAGCGGGATTGGAATTTGCATGCATCATGTTTTGCAGCATTCAAAATTGTTCTCACCACACTAGAAAACTATAAAATCAACAACATTTTTAGCTATAAAACTAATAGTATCTGCATCAATTTCGAAAAAAAGAAGACAGGGGTTGAATTTTCAGAACCAAAGCTGACCTTTTTTGGGGAAGGAGAGAGTAGATTAAATTAATTTAAAAACAAATAACACATAAAGGAATATACGAAGAATGAGAATCAGCTACCTCGTCATCGCCATCTGGCTTATTCCGGAACCAATTGATGTTCAAAACCTAAACCCCAGAAAATCAAACCAATCAATTCCCTCAAAAACCCAAACAAATCACATATAAACACAGATCGTTACTTTACGAGCATACATACATACATAGAGAGAGAGAGAGAGAGAGAGACCTGGACTTGTGAGGTGGGAGAGGGAGAGTTGAAATTGTCGGAGACGGAAGCGATGGCGCACATTACTGCGAGTATTGTAACGGCGAAAGTCAGCAAAGCGTTGGCTCTGTATCCGAAGGAATGCATCTTCAATGTCGATCCTGATGCTTTGCTAATTGCTCTCAGAGCTTCTGCAAATTCCGATTAGGGATTCTGGTAGTACCGCTGGAGAAATAGTAACCGATGTTCCTGGACTTCGGAGACCTCCGCCGTTTTCAGCTTTCTTTCCTTTTCCCTTTCTACTTTTTTACAACTTCCTCCTTTTATTTGTCAATTTTATTCTTCCAAAGCCATTTCATTTTAAGACAAAATTGCAAAAATGGTCCTATGGTGGCAAAGTTCTGTACTGAAAAGTCCAATTTTGGATACTATAGTTGGTATTTGGTTCCTATAGTTGGTATTTGTTTTTGGATTTAGTCCATATCCAATCTGAAATGATGAATATGCCGTTTGATATATATATTTCTTTTAATTATTTTCTTATTACTTTAATTAAACATACAAAAAAAATCTCCCGCCCACCCTACCTGCACCCCATTCCACCCGACCCCCTACCAGACACTACCATCGTCATCCTAACTTTTTCTTGCTTGTGACCATATTTTTTTTTTTTTTTTTCAGGTTTCATCTCCGACAACCATGAACTTTTCATCCCAAATCAAATAAAACTGAATCATCATGAAAATCAAAACAAACGAAAAGTAAAACAAAACACAAAAATCAAGAACAAACTTTGTACCTGCGACCAATATTAAATCCTGAAAATGTTTCTAGGTCAAAAAATCATACCCCTCCGGATCCACAAATCAAAAACACTTGTAGAAATCAATTACCTCACGAAGTTAAACGAAAGGAGAAGTAGCAAGGTTTAGAAAGTGGGCTTTAGGCAATAGTATTTGGGTGAACATCATCGCCATAACATCCGCCAACTTCTACGTTAACATCATCGTTATCAACGGCAATGCCGGTTACGAACAAAACCATCTCCATAGTTATGGACTGCTCTCTCTCTTGGACGTTTCTGTTGTCGGCTGCCTTATTTCTACCACACAAGCACACACAACTCAAGCAACGATGCAGATGGTTTGTTCCAGGCAATTTAGCTAAAATTGGTTTTCATTCCGTTTTGATTTAGGTGATGTTGGTGCAATTTAGGGTTTGCTCTAGGAAATTTAGGGTTTGTTTCAGAAGCAGAAGCAGAACTTGAGAGAGAAGAAGAGATAGAACAGCGGGAGAATTCCTTGAGAGAAATATCACTCCGTTCCCGAGTTGTAGCAAAGAAAAGAAGAGAAGAGAAAAGAAAGTAAGGAGCGAAAATAAAATAAAAGAAATGAAACAAAATTCGTCTTTTGTGTTCCCGAGTTGGAGAGGAGTGGAAGGAAAATTAAACATTTTATTCTTTCTTTCCAAATCCTTCAAAATCAGAAGCAAAGTTAGGAGGGAAAGTGATTCTCCCATTTCCTTCCACTTTCTTCCTTTAATGAAACTCGAAAACACCAATTTCTTTTATTTTCCTCTCATTTCCACCTATTTTCTTTCTTTTCTCTCCTTAAAATGAACTCAGGAACGGGGTGATATGTTGTCGGTGAAATTCAAAGGAAACACATTGTCGGTCTTAAAAAACAATGGGGAGGTGTAATATTGTATTTTTAATTAATTAAAAATATTAACAAAAAAAATAAATAAAAATAAGGGGTATAATAGTCTTTTTAAGTTGATAGGGACCAAAAAAAATACAACAAAAATCCAATTTTGGACCATCGGTGCACCAACAAATCTTTTTGGACAAAAACCACAGAATATTGCCAACTACGGGGACCATTTTTGCAATTTTGTCATCATTTTACTACTTCCTCCTTTTTAGCATTTCATTTACCTCACGCTCTTTAGAATCCTCAAAATATTCACATTTTATTATTTTATTTTTTATTTTTCAAAACCTCTTTTATATTTATATTTTATTTTATTTATAAAAAATTAAAAACCATAAGATTTTATATATTTTTATAATTTTTTAGTTTGCATATAGTTATATATTATAAAAACAAAAAAGAAAAGAAAAGAAAATGTGAGGAAAGCACCTCACGAGGTAACAGTCGTGCTCAAACTAAGGACTTCGTATAAAATTTTAAAAGAAAACCATTTTTATAAAAAGGATTTTGAAAAGAGAAAAGGGTGTGGTGCATGCAATCAGTCGTGCTCAAGTAAGTTCTCCCAAATCACCTATACAAGTTGTTATGTTATGATTATGAGAACTGCATGCTAGATTAGGACTAATGATCTATGAATGATGCCTCGTATGTCTGTATATGTGTATGAGAACTCCATGCTAGTTTAGGGCTAGGGATCTAGGAATGATGCCTTATATGTCTGTTATATGAGCTTATTGAACTATATGCTAGTATTGATTAGTCGATAATATGATGACCTGAATATGATATGCTTGATTATGGTTACTTAATGCTCAAATGATGCTTGCTTTGTGCTTTTAGGAGTCCTAGTTGTCTTTAACTAAGTAGTAAATGAATACGTTAAGTTACATATTACAAGGACTAAATAATTTCAGAAGGTTGGGTTTAGCTCTATTTCGCAACTCTTGTCTGAGTCTAACCGTTGTAGGGTAGGATCGCTCATTCGAAGAATTATCTGATCTTAGTGATATGTAATGGTATTCGCAAGCTAGTTAGGGGGAGATAGCAAGGACTTCTTATGCAGCTGATGGCAGAGAGTAGGTCAAACATTACCCTAGTGCAAGCCTAAGATAAGATTAGCACAATAAGCAGTAGTAGTAGAAGGGACTTGGTGGAGTCAAGGCAGTTCTTAAGGAAAGTACGGATAGAAGTGGAAGGTATGATGAGATGAACCTAGGGAACTTGTAGTATGTGTGATCCCTCGAGTTATGACGAGTATACTGATGTTTGTTATGGTGTATTTTCAGTATGGTGACACTACGTACTAGGCCAGTTGGCAGCTCTAGCGCTAGTGAAGGATCAGGCTCGGGCTCTAGAGTCGGGCATCTCGATGAGCAAATGAGAGGGTTCATTTCATCTGAGGTCACGCGCAGTATTTTAGAACAGACTCCCGTGATCTTAGGTACGGTCAAGAAGGGCATCTTGGAGATACTTGATGAGAGGTTGGGTGCATTCCGCAACGAGATGGCGTGATAGGTTATTATTTTGTGGTTTGGTATAGGCAATCATTTGTATAAGTCTTGTTAAGTTCTTGGTCATGTTTTACTTGTTTTGTAAGAGTTTACAGATGAGCTAGTGTGTACGGCCGTAAACCTGTTTACGGCCAACTTCCCCTATATATAGGGCTTGTTAGTGTCTTGTCAGGTTGTTGGCGAATCACAGAGTGTCTATTAGTTTACGGCCCCAATGTGTATCGGACGTTTATTTAATATAAAATGTGTGTATGCTTGGATTAATCTGTCTTCTACTACATTCTTAGTTTGATCAATTGGTATTTGTTTAATCACTGTTTGGATTCTCAGTTTTAGGACCTTACAATTGGTATCAGAGCCATTCGGTGTCAAAACAAACCACAATCATGTTCTCGGTTAAAACGATCTTCAGGTTCTTCACAATTCAAGGTGTGATTCTACGTTTTCATAGCTAATGGGATTTAATTTGCTGGAAAATCTTGTGTTTTACCTTTTTCTGGAAGTTTTCGGTTTACAATGTTGAAGGGAGTACGGCCATAAACTCTCTCTACGACGGTAAACAGTTAATCTGTGAAGATAGCAAACTATTCAGACTGAAAACTCATTTAGGGCCGTAAACAAGCTTCCGGCCGTAAACACCTCCAGCCATATACTAGCTTCCGGTCGTAAACGACCCAGCCGTATTCAAGCTTCCAGCCGTAAACTCTTAGCTGTAAACACGCTTAGTTTTCAGTTCTTAAATTTAATAATTTGAATTAATTAACTAAGATTAGAAAATTAAAAAAAATGGATTCACAAAATTCTCATCATGAACTTGACTCTGTCATAGGTACTACCACTCGCATACCCCGTCTGATGTCTGCTGAGAGGTTTCCAGAATGGAAGTATCGCATGGAGAAATACATCAAAATGAAAGATTTCAAAATTTGGAGATGTATCTTGAAGGGCCCCATCACAATCACTACCACACTTTCGGATAAAACAATTGTCGACAAAGCTATTAAAGAATACATTAATGAAGAATTCGACAAGATTGAACAGCAGGAAAGAGAACTTGCTACCCTCACTATGACTCTTTCACCTAAAATTGCCCAGGGTTTTCAGGAATACAAATCTGCTAAAGCTCTATGGGAAGCCCTAATAAAGGTATATGAAGCAAATGAGGACATGAAACAGAGCCGTCAAGACACGTTGAGGCAAAAGTTTAACATGTTTAATCATGTCCTTGGAGAAACTCTGGAAGCTCAGCTTCAACACTTCATCACACTCACCACTGAAATGAGTTCAGCTGGTGTTTTTGAGTCAAGGTCAAAAGTGAACAAGAAGTTACTCAACTCTCTTCCAAAAACTTAGGATATGAATGTAGTTGTCATCAAGAAAACAAAAGACCTTAATTGACTTAGCTTGGATGAAATCATGGACATCATTAAAGCTTGTGATCATGATGATAAACAAAGAGAGATTAATCACATTAATTCTTATTCATCTGTAAATCTTGGAATTCAGTCAAACAATGCTTTCTCATCTTTCACCAATCCTCAAGTTCCACCCTTTGCTGCTCCTCAGTCATCATTTGTTCCTCATCAGTCATCCTTTGTTGCTCAACCTTCATTTGATACTTCCCAACCATATCCGCAAGTTGCTTCTTCTTCAAAGACAAATGTTCCAGCTCCTGCCAAATTCCTATTTCAAAAGAAAATGAAGAGAAATTGGTTCTTGCAACCGGTCTTGTTAACTATTATAATGCTTTTGTGGCAGGTGAATTGCCTCTTCAGTTGTCATTTGCTGACTTAGATCATATTCACCCTGAAGATGTAGAGGAAATGGATATAACCTGACAAATTGCTATGGCGGTATTCCATGCAAAACAGTTCTCCAAGAAGACTGGCAAGACTTATTAGGGAGTGAACGCAGAGAAGAAAGTGGGATTCAGCAAATCTAAGCTCTGTTGTTATAACTGTCATGAACCTAGCCACTTTGCCAGAGATTGCACAAAGCATGACAGAAGAGAAAATCATGAAAGGACGATGGTGTCAGCCGGCAACAACCAACAATCAAACTGCAAATCTTGTTGTGGTGGCGCAGTCATTTGATTGGGATGATCAAATTCAAGCCCTGAACATCTCAGGACCTGAAAATACGCATCTTTCTCAAATCAACGATAGTGCCCAAGGAGAAGCTGAGATAGATCCAAAGGAGGAGATGATGAATCTTTAGTTTGCATTCATGATTAATAATACACCAGAGCCTGAAAATTCTAAGGTCAGTGAAGTTTCTTGTTCTCCTGATTGCATTAAAACTATAAATTTCTTGCGTGAACAGGTTGATTTAGTGCGAAGAGAAATTGAGAAACTTAAGTATGAGGGATAGCAATTAAGAAAAGGCCAAAAACCATTAAAAGACCAGTTAGAGGCCAAAAAAAATGATTATAAGAAATTGCAATCAGATTATAGTGACAAGTGTGTTCATTATAGATATCTTAAAATGGACTTTGATGTTGTAACTGCTGAACTTGACACCCTGAAGACTCGTTTTGCAAATGTTGAATTTCACTTTAAAAAATTCGATGTGTCAAGTGAAAAGGTTGCAACAATAATTGAACACCAAATGAGATGGAAGGACCAGAAACAGGTAGGAATAGGTTATGAGAGTGTCCCTTCCCTTTCAATCACAATTATATTGCTTCTCCATTGACTAAAGCTGAGATTGATCATGAACCATTTATGGTTTATGGTAAATCAACTGCTGAACAGGCAACATATTGTAGTGTTAAGAATTTAGATACTAACATTTCTACTTCTGATGCAGATTCATCAGTAAGCCAAGAAAAGCAGGGGAATGGAAGAACTGAATCTGATAATAATTATGTGTCGAAATTTGGTGTTCCTTTTTCAAAAGATGATGAAATTGTTTTTGATGTTAAGACTAATGTTTTACTTGGTGATAGTGTGGTGTCAAACATTATAACTTTTGATAATTGTGGCGTTATTTTTGTGTATTCTATTAAATCTGAATCTATCACTAGCACTTCCACTTCATCCATGCCTGTCACACAACCTAAATCATGCATCTGCTCTTGTGGAGATAGTAGGAAGGTCAATAAAAGCGTGAAAACTGTGAAAGGCAATACCAAATCTTTTGAAAATAAATAAATTTGTTTTAACTGTGGTACTGCCAGTCATATTGCTCGAAATTGTTCCATCCGAATGTTTGTGCATTTTTCAACACCGATGAAAGAAAATGAGTCTCGAGGAAGGTCTTTAACTAGAAAGTCTTAGAGATCTCATATTCGTGAAGATGATTGGAAAATTCATAATAATGGAAAAGGGCAAATCCTAAACCGAACAAATAAGTTTTATCTAAGACTGCTACAGGTGCTTTGACGAAATCGACTATACTGAGCCAAGGTCAATTTCGTCAAAGGGTGTGTCTGGATCTTCGACTACTTGTAGCCGAAAATCTAAGAGCTCAAAGAAGAAGAAAACTGTTCTTAATTCACCTATAAATATTTCAAAACCTAACTATAAATGGGTGCCAAATCTATAATTGCCCAATCATCGTCTTCCTCTAAAAACGTATCTGATGTAAAGTTACAAAAACAAAATCATAAACCTGTGAACATCAAGGATAAACCCAGGGCTGTAATCACCTGGGTTCCCAAAACTAACTAAATCTCACTCATTGTGCAGGAACATCTGCAGAGGAATGTCGCCAGACCTTGGTATGTTGACAGCGATTGTTCCAGGCACATGACAGGAGACATATCCTAACTGTACAACATTCAGAATTTTAATGGGGGATATGTTTTCTTTGCGGGAGGAGATGACGGTAAAATCACTCAAAAAGGAACTGTTTCTAATGGAGTGATGAGTTTCGAGAATGTCAATTATGCGCCAGAGTTAAAGCACAGCTTGTTAAGCGTCTCTCATATCTGTGACAAGGGCTATTCACCACATTTCACAGATAAAGAATGTCTAATTCTGAAGCCAGGTGTTGTTATCCCAGACGGGACAGCAATGCATACATCATTGTGACATCCCTTAATTTCTCGGCCAGAAAAGACCGATTTAATTTATGTTTTTTAAAATAAAATCATAGAAATCTTTTTTTAAAAGATGTTGCGGAATTGGTCTCCAAACAAAATATGATAAAAGTTTATCAAAACCCTTCATTAAGAAGGTATATGTTTTCCATATATATATTAAAATCTCGGGATGTCATGTTCCGATACAGATCAAAAGCATAAACAAGACATTATAAGCCTTTCAACAGTTATTTACAACTACTGGCCTATAATCCAAAAATCTCTCGTCGTGCTCCGACCATGCTCGGGGTCCACTACCTGTAACATAAAAAGCTGAGTGGGTCAGGCTTGGGAGCCTGGTGAGCATATAGGGTTTTCAACCCACAATAATAATAAACTTACTAAGTTCATAAATCAAAAATAACCCTGATTACCCGTTCCCGTTATCCTTACTTTACGTCCTTAAACACTTATCACAAGGGACATAGCCTAAAGAATATCATCGGGATGGACACTACTGCTAAGGGGTTTCCTCAGCCATACATGTCCTAAAGGAAACCATGAGGGGGATGAAGTATAGTGAATGAACTCTCAGTTCATTAACACCTACGGGTTGCGAACCTGTTAATGTTTCCCACTGGACTGTCTAGAAAGTCCGTGGTCGTCATCCAAAAACTCCGCTAGATGACTGGATCTCAAAACACATCGAGGCCTCTCATCAATTTTATTTTATCACACATCACTATCTACCCATGTTCTACCCATCATATTTGTAGATAAAAATACTTATACATTTTAAAACTTGTATAAAACATCAACTCAACAGTTACCTCAAATAAACAATTAATATATCTACACATAGCACGTATTATAAGGCAAATACTTCATATCTATGTGTAAAATGAAAGTGACTATACACTCAAATGGTTTGATGATAATCAGGCAACAATTTGTTTCCTAAAACGATCGTTTCTAATAAAACCGGGAGTTTTATTGAGAAACCGGGCTTTGCAAAAGTTGGGCTTCAAAACCGAAAAGATAAATTTTATGGGCTTCTCAGGCACTTCGTGGAGTATTCCGGGCTTTACAATCGATACCGGGGCTTTGCGGGATGTTAAGATGAAGAAAATATGGGTTTAGGGGTTAAAATTGACAAATTTTCAAAGTTACCCCGGAGGTCTCGCACCCTTCTATTTATAGGGCGAGGCTTCTGATCGGACGGTCAAGAAGAAGACACATGTCGCAGATCCAAGGGTTCGCAGGGAAGGCTCGCACGAGGGTAGCATGTGCGAAGGGCTCGGTGTCGGCCTCTAATTAGACCGCGGTCTACTGGTCCACATGCGAGGTTCGGAGGCTAGGCGGTGCGAGGCTCGGTCCAGCTGCGAGCTTCGGTTTGGGCCTCCCTTTGGTCAAATCAGAAGAGGACACGGGGCGACACGGGGCAGTCTCGCATGCGAGGGAAGGAAACACGTCTTGCCAGGTGGCTCGGTGACTCAGCAGGTTCCGGATACGTGGCACATGCGAAGCGAGGACACGTGGCACTTCCGGGTGAAGCTTATCTATGCGAAATTTCTCGAATTTTGTGCCAAAATCTTCTAAAATTCATAACTTTCGCATACGAGCTCCGTTTTTGATGTTCTTTATATGCACGCGTAGCTAAAATTACGCTCTAAACTTCCGTTTAGACTTTGTTGGCTAATTTTGAAATTAAATTTTATATTATTATTTTTTTAATAGATCGGGACCGGAAATTCGTTAAAATTTCATAACTTCTTCATCCGACGTCCGTTTTCGTCAGACTTTTTACCGTTGTGCTCCTAATGACGAGACCTTCAATTCTCATTTAGGTTGTGTCGGCTAAAAATTGCTCGATCTAAAATTCGAGTTTTTAACTGTCTACTGCTAAGCTGAAACTTCGAAAAATCATAACTTCCTCATACGAAGTCAGATTTGGGCGTTCTCTTTATCGAACTTCTCGGTTTGACAAATACTACGAATTTTGTTTAGATTATTAAGGCTAAATGGTAGTTTATCAAAAACTCACTTTTTACGGTATTCAGCACCGTGCCGGTTTTGTCGCGAAACTTCGACAGGTCATAACTTCTTCGTTATAAATCAGATTTTGGTATTCTTTATATCCCCGAAATCCTTGTTTCGAGCACTAAAACTTTATGTAAAGATATTGGGCTTATCTCAAACTTTAATTTTGATGCTTATTTTTATTCTTAATTAAATAAACACTAACAATTAAGCATAAAACACATAATTCACATAATATTCACATAATTCCTTTTCATTTCTTCAAAATGAGTTACAAAGGTTAACCTAGACTATTAACTCAATATAAATGACTAGGCTAGAAACATGAGTGTTACAATCATTGACATGAATAGTAATCTTCCTGAACAAGTCACTTGCCTTTTCTCAAAGGTTGCAGAGAACAATGCTATGTTGTGGCATCGAAGACTCGGACATGCCAACATAAAGAACTTGAATCGACTTGCTAAAAATGAAATAGTGTGTGGGATTCCTATCAAAGATTTTATCACATTTGAAAAGTGTGTGGCATGCGTTCAAGGAAAACATCACAAAAAGCCACATCTACCCAAACAGGTCAATTCAATCAGCCAGGTGCTCCAATTATTACATATGGACTAATTTGGGCCGGTCAACGTTCTCAGCATCAACAGAAATTCATATTGTCTGGTTGTGGTCGATGACTTCTCGCGATTCATGTGGGTTTTCTTTCTATCCAACAAAGTTGGGGTCGCTGACTTGATTAAGAAGTTTATTGTGATGATAGAGAACCATACCAACCAACGGGTGAAGGCGCTCAGAATTGACAATGGGACGGAGTTCAAGAATGCTGTCATTGATCATTTTTGTGTCGAAAAGGGATCGTGCATCAATTTAGTGCTGCTCACACACCACAACAAAATGGTTTTGTTGAGCGGCGAAATCGAACGTTAAAAGACACTGCAAGGACAATGTTGTGTGACTCCAAACTTCCATTTTTCTTTTGGGCCGAGGCAATTAATACGACGAGTTATGTCCAAAATCGTGTATTGATCAACAAAGCTTAGATGAAGACCCCGTACGGAATTATTTATGGTCACAAACCATTTGTTAGTCATTTCCGGATATTTGGATGTCCTTGCACCCTCCTTCATCTGGATTCCAACCAAAAATTCAATGCCAAAGATGATGATTGTTATTTTGTGGGGTATGCTGCTCGTACGGCGCATAAGGTCTACAACAGGAAGACAAAGCAAATCGTGGAATCCTTCGACATGCGCTAGTTGGAGGAGAACGAGATGGATTCTAGAGTCGATCCAGATTGGCTGTTTGACTATACATCTTTGTTCAAATCGCTCAGTGTGTTTTCAGATGATCTATCTGGTTCCTGTTCTGGCTCGAAGACTGTGATTGAAGATGAGGATGAAGAAGTTATTTACAGACCATCGGTGGTGTCATCTAAGACTCCTTTAGTTGGATTCATTTGCTCTAAGTAATTTGTCCAGTTCTCAGAATAAAGAAAACAATCCAGATGCTGATGCTACTCCACTTACTCCTGATGAAAGAGAGGTTATGTTCAGATATGCTTCCGCTGATACTCAAACGTTTATGAAACTTCTCTATCCCAATCCGATTGCTAACGAGTTTGTGGCTAATTCCTCTCATGATCCTAGACCATCTGAGGTGGGTCAATCAGCAGATGATGGATTTTTCAATATTCACAATCTTCCCATATCACTCAATGACATCAGCCAGGAGCTACCTTCCAAAATTCAACAAGATCACCCAATTAAAAACATCATTGGCCAGCTGGTTGATGATGTTAGAATGTGAAGTCGGAGTGGAGATGTAAATACATGTCTCTATTCTTGCTTCATATCTCAAATAGAGCCAAAGAATATTCAAATGGCTTTGAATGAGCCCAACTGGATGGATGTTGTGCATGAAGAATTAAATAAATTTGAAAAGCTTGGGGTTTGGAAGCTGGTTGAATTACCTAAGGGCAAGAAGTCACTCGACACGCGCTGGGTATATCGAAATAATCAAGATGATTTAGGGGTTACTGTGCAGAATAAGACCCGATTGGTTGTTCGTCAGATTGAGGGTCTTGACTACACCGAAGTTATTGCTATGGTAGCTCGCTTGGAGGCTATTCTCATCTTCCTTTCATATGCTTCTTACATGAACTTCACGGTTTACTAGATGGATGTCAAGACTGCTTTCTTGTATGGTGCTGTGAAGGAAGAGATTTATGTTGATCAACCTCCTTGGTTTGTCAATTCAAAATTTCCGAATCACGTCTACAAGTTGGATAGAGCTTTATATGGGTTACACCAAGCTCCAAGGGCATGGTATGCTACTCTTACAAAGCATTTTCTCGAGCATGACTATTCTCGGGGGATAATTGATCAAACCTTATTCATTAAGCATGTTGGTTCCGATCAAATTCTTGTTCAAATCTATGTCGATGATATCATTTTCGGGTCAACGAGTTCAAAACTGTGCAAAGATTTCGAAAAACGTTATGAAGAAGAGGTTCAAGATGAGTTCCTTGGGGAAGATGGCCATGTTTTTAGGGCTTCAGGTCAAACAAGAATCAGCTGGGATCCTGCTACATCAAGCTAAGTATGTTGAAGATTTTCTTGAGAAGATTGGTTTTTGAGATGCAAAACCTGCACTGACTCCAATGGCTGAGAGACCACTGTTGACTCCAGATATTGAAGGCGAATGTATAGATCAGACTAACTACAGATCAATGATCGGCTCGTTGATGTACTTAACAACAAGCAGGCCAAACATCATGTTCGTGGTTTGTCAATGCGTATGATATCAGGCTAATCCAAAACTTTCACATCTTATTGCTATCAAAAGAATCTTTTGATACCTCAATGGAAACCCAAAATTGGGTCTTTGGTATCCGAAAATTTTTGAATTTGATTTATATGCTTTTGCTGACAGTAATTATGGAGGCTGTGAGTTTGACTGGAAACCAACGTCTGGAGGATGTCAATTTCTCGGTGATAGACTAGTGTCATGGCAGTGCAAGAAACAACATACCATCTCTACCTCAACAGCAGAGGCGGAATACATAGCCGCTTCAAATTGTTGTTCTCAAGTTATCTGGATACAACATCAGCTCCTGGATTACAGTTTGAATTTTCTAGAAACCCCCCCCCCCCCATCTTTTGTGATAATGAGGGTGAAATTCAAATTACTAAAAATCCTATCCAACACTCAAAAACTAAGCACATCGATATCAAAGTGCATTTGAGGGGTCGCTCATCAAGTTGGAACAAGTTCCCACTGTTGATAATGTGGCGGATTTGTTCACAAAACCTTTTAACAAAGCTCGATTCGATGTTCTTGTTGGATTTTTGAAAATGATATGCTTTGAGGACTAATTTTTTGTTTTTTAGGTTATTTTAAATTTTCGCATTTAGTTTTCATTCTCTTCCATGCACAATTTAGGGGGAGAAATTAAAAAAAAAAAAACAAAACAAAAAAATTTAAAAAATCAAAAATCCAAAAATATTTTTTTATGTTTTATTTTTTTCATAAAATTTGAAAAACCCAAAAATATAGTGTGTTTTCCTTGCTTTGTAGATGTGTGTTGGGAAGTGATATAAACTTGGTGATAATAGGTAATTTGAATTTGTGTAAGGTATCAAAGTTGAATTGTCTAGACTATGTGTTCGATGCACTGGTAGGCATAAAAGTTTTAATTTGGACTTGACTAGGCATAGATGAACTTAAGGAATTAAATGACTTGAAAAATCTTGACCTAGAAAAATCCATTTAGCCTGACAGTATGACACTCGAATAGGTTGAGCAGGGAGATATACAAGAATCTACGGATTGCATTAAATAATCTATATCTAGAATCGTGGCTTAACTTTTCCTCGATGTATGGACTCTGTCCTTAATTCCAATATTAACGGGACGGCCGAGAAATTTCGATAAAATAGGTCTGCAGAAGATTATTTTCTTGCTTTCTTTCTGTTAGTCATATGTTGCCTCCTTTTGTGATCGGAAGATCCGACCTGGACTGCAACATATGCAACTCTGTCTCTATGCATATCCCTCTATGCCATTCTTTATGCCTGTTAGCCATATGTTGTCTCCTCTGCGTGACTGATAATCCGACCTGGTACACAACATATGCATCATTCTACTTCTCAATCCCTCAAACTCTGGTTAGACATATGTCTCACCCTCTGCGTGATCGGAAGATCTGTTGGGTCAATATTATGGTTTATACTTTGCTTTTCTAGGAGATTGTAATTTTCTTTAATATTTTATGAGTTTACAGTCAGTAAGTGTGTTTACGGCCGTAAACACGTTTACGACCGTAAACCCAGTTTGCGGCCCAAGTGTGTATATATATATATATATATATATATATATATATATATATATATATATAGGGGTGAGGGGTGTGAGGAAAAGATTGATGACCACCAAGGAGCTTAAGTGTGTGCATTTGAAGGTGTTCTAGAGAGAGAAACTAGAGAGAAGCTTTGTGTGTGTGAATCTTGTATCCGGATCATCATTCTAATCATATCATACATAGATTTATATTATTCTTCTTCTCCTTCTCTTCTAATTGATCTAACATCATCCGTTTGATTGGGATTCCGCACCATCAAACAGATCTGATTGATACACAAACATTTTGTATCAATCAAATTTTTTCAGATCTAGAGCCGATTTGATCTTATTTTAAAGATATTCTTGCGTTTTTGGATAGATCTCAAAAAATTAGAGGGGGGGGGGGGTTTGTTCTTCGCGTTTTTCCTAAAAACGAGTTTTTGATCGAGTTTTGGAGCAAAATAGGTGAAAAAACGTTGTTTTTCGTCAAAAACAGCGATTTCTGGAGAGTTTACGGTCTTTGAAGGGTTTACGGGCCGGAGTTTACGGTCGGAAACAGGTCACCGGAGTTTGCGGCCTCGGCTCGGCTTGAAGAACAGCTCGGCTCAGCTCGGCAGTGGACTACAGCAGCGCGCTTCGTAAAAAATATAGGAAACGTTGGTGCCAGGGCTCGAACTCAAGGCCTTCGGTTCAGCAAACTCACGCCTTACGAAGTCGGCTAGCAAGCCTTTTGTGTGATCCCTTCGAATCTTTAAATTTAACATCTAATTCCCGCTTTCAAATTTTGCAATTTGTCATTTTTAGCCCAAAAAATCAATTTCTTTTATTATTAAGCTCCATTTTCATCCAAAAATTTTAATTTTTAATTTTTGAATTTTATTTTTGACTTTTTTTACTTTAAATTTTGACTTTGACTTTTAAAGTTTCACCTTTGATTTTAAACTTTGACTTTCTCGTTTGACTTTTAAATTCTCAAATTTATATTTTCTGGTTGACTTTTAAGTTTGATTTTTCAAGTTTGACTTTTGAGTTTGACCTTTTAAATTTCACTTTTAAGGTTGACTTTTGAGGTTTATAGTCAAATGGCATTTTTAAATTTAAGTTTGACTTCTAATTGTGCTTTTAATAGTTTTTGAAGTTTATGAGGGAATTGAAAACATGAAAGAGAGTCGTCAGGAGATTTTAAGAAAAAATTTCAACATGTTCGATTATATCCCTGGAGAAACCCTCGAAACTCAATTATAGCGATTTACCACACTCTGTACTGAGATGAATATAGCTGGGATCATCTAAACAAAAAGTTGCTGAATGCACTTCCGAAATCGTGGGATATGGACGTGGCTGACATCAAGAAGACAAAAGATCTCAATCGTCTTAGTCTGGCTGGTATAATTGAAGAACTTAATGCTTTGAATTGTCGAAAAACAATGAGTTCCACAAACCTCCCGGTCAATGAAGTTTCATGTTCTCAATCATGTGAAGCTACGATTAAACTTCTTCGTGAACATAATGATTTATTAGTAGGGAAGTTGAGAACCTAAGATATGAAGGATATCAACTCAGGAAAGGACAGAAAGCCCAGAAGGCACAGTTAGAATAAAAAACAAAAGATTTTAAGAGAATTCAGACAGAATACAGTGAAAAATGTGAACTTTATGACTATATTAAGAGACAACTTGATGCTGTAACCGAAGAACTTGATGCCTTGAAAATTAAGTGTGGAAAAACAGATGTCAGTTTCAAAAATTATATTGCGTCAAGTCAGACAGTCGAGTCCTTATATGAAACCCAATTAAAATTCAAAGAAAATCAATACAAGGGTCTAGGGTATGATAGTGTATCTCCTCCTTATAATCATAACTACACATCCATCCCTATGACACATGACGAAATTGACAGGGAGGCACATCTTCAATATGGCAAACGAGCTAGATTTGTATCAGGAGGCATTCAAGTTGAAAATACTAATGCTTCTACTTTATGTGCAGGTAAAGTAGCAGAGGATGAGAACAAGGAGAACATCATTGAACAATCCAATATCTCCTTGAACTCTGAATCTGTTGCTTCGAACTCAACTGCTTCTGATCAACCTGCTGTTGAGAAGTACAGGCCACCAATTCCAGTGAAACAGAGTGCCTCCTACAATTGTGTATGTGGGAAAAATCAGAGACAAGGCAAAGATACGGTACCAGGGGCAAGAAGAAACAATTTCCCAGTGAAGAAAAAGACTTGTTTTCACTATGGAACACCTGGTCACATTGCCCGAAATTGTCCAAATCGCGCATATGTTCCTTACTATGCACAAGGCTGGCAGAACACGCCAAGACGGAGATACTCCAAAGGATACCCCTCGAGATGACGATAAGACATTGACGACTGGAATGCCAAGAAGGCCAAGAATGCAACTCCCAAGGCCAAGAATCAAACTTCAAAGGACAAGAATCAAAATCCCAAGGGCAAGAAGGGAATGTCGGCCAAGAAGTCCAATCCAAGAGACGCTTCCGTGAAGCCAAAATCAAAGTCATCACAACGGCCGACATCAATATCAAAATCAAGTACCGAGGCACCCATCGGATCGAAAAAGAAATGGGTTAAACCCGACTACAAATGGGTACCAAAGGTTCAATCTCCCAAATCAACTAACGCCTCTAATATTTCTATATCTTCTGTTTGTGATAAGTAGGACATGTCATGCGAGAGAGTATCGTGCAAGGATGACAAAGGTTGACCCAGTTTCAAAATGGATTGGGTTCCAAAGGCCAACTGATCCCGCTCTGTGTCGGAGCAGCTATGGAAGCTTATCATCAGACTTCGGTTTGTTGGTAGTGGCTATTCCTGGCACATGATGGGAGGCATCTCTCAAGTGTACAACACTCAGAACATTGTTTGGGAGAATGAGTCCTCTGCAGGAAGGGAAGAAAAGAAGTGATCACTCACGGGGTTAGTGCTTAATGACATGAAGAGTTTTCGGATCTATTCTGAGATTATACATGTTGTTCTCAGACCTTCTGGATGCAAATTCAATCGGTGAATTACGGTTTGCTTTTTCTTCTCTATACTCCTGAGTTTTTCTTAAGCTGATTCGCTTTAAAGACTAATTTTTGTTTTAGGATAGTTTAAATTTGCGCATTTACTTTCGTTTCTCTCATATGCACAAATTTAGGGGGAGAAATATAAAAACAAAACAAAAATTAGAAAATTTTCAACAATCCAAAAACATTAGAAAATCAGAAAATCAAAAATAGGTCTGTAATGGAATGTGCTTGCAGGAGATGTTTTGGGAAGTGATATTATCAAGTGATAACAGGCAACCTGAGTCTGCGTAACATACCCAAAGTTGAAGGGTCTATGCTCTGGTTTGATGCGTCGGTAGGCACAAAATTTTTAAAATGGACATGACTAGGCAAAGTTGAACTTAGGAAATTTATAGACTTGACAAATCTTGACCTAGTTAGATCCATTCATCCTGTCAATACGACGCTCGGATAGGTTGAGCAGGGAGATATATATGGGAATCTACTCGTCACATTAATTGAACCCGTACTTGGAACCGTGGTTTAACTTTTCCTCCATGTGCGGATTTTGTCGTTAATTCCGGTATTGATGGGGCAACTTGTAAATTCCGATAAATTAGGTCTGTAGAAAATCATTTCCGTTCCTTCTGTCTGTTAGTCATATGTTACCTCCTTTGCATGATTGGAAGAGATCGGACCTAGACTGTAACATATGCAAATCTATCTTTCTGCATAATATATATATATATATATACACACACACACACACATATGAAATTCCTCTTATCTATTAGCCATATGTTGTCTCCTTTGCGTGACTAACCATCCGACCTGGTACACAGCATATGCACTATAAATGATAATACTCTGAATCTATCTTCTCTCCTAATGATGGTATTCTCATCCGACGTAAGGAGTACTCTGGAAGTCCTTGATTACCGGGGCATATCTGGAAGCGGGAAACATGTTCCAGTACACTTAAAATTGAACTCATACAGATTGTCTATAGATCTCGCCGCTCAATTTAGGTGGACAACAATATCGTTGGTCGTCGTCAGATGAATGGTCCTTAAGATATAGTATCTAAGGAATTAGGATCAGATATAAATTTTAGGATCTTAAGTTCACATTGTCTTGTAACAAATAGTATGTCCTAAATTTGTCACAATTTTTCGTGTTTAAGTGGACAACAATACCGACAATCGACCAGACAAAGATGTGAATATGAAAGGTACCGATAAGTAGATTAAGGCTGTCTAAAAACTTTGATCCCAAATCATTCTTAAAGTTAGATATCATTTTATTTTTGTTAAATTTGTTCATAGTTTCTTCTAATTTAAATATTAGGGGAGATTTAAAATTTTTAAAAACCAAACAAAAATCAGAAAATTAAAAAAAATCCAAAAATAGTGTTATTTATGTTTTATTTCTTGTTCAAGAAAATTTAAAAAAAATCCAAAAATATTTTTGTTTCTGTGCTAAGTTTTCTTTTAGTTTTGTTTTGTCTTGAAAAGTGATTTCAGGTATAGATAAGACTCATGGAGTTTGCGTTGAAGATTTCTAAGCCAAAGCCTCGTCCGTGAGCATCGAAGAATTCACATTTGAAGAAACAAGAAATGAAGATTATTCTTTCGACATTCAATCTTTCAACCCCAGAAGCAAGGTGAAGTTGAAATTGAAGAATATGTGAGGAAGAATATGTGACAGATTGCATTGAAGCCTCCACAATCAGTCTGCTGCTATCTTTGTACCTGCTGAAGTGATCTAGAAGATTTGTTCTTTCTGATGTTTCTCTCTGAGGATTCTCAAGCTGAAAGCATTATCTTTCAAGAATCAGTACGTAAAGCCTCCTCACCCGACGTGCGTTCAAAGCCAAATTCTGAAGAAATGCCCAATTGTTCAATATGAAGTCATTTATTGAAGATTAATGCTGAAGCCAAGTTCCCAATGAAGATTGACAAAAGGAGCCAGCTACTTTTTAGGGGGAGCTTGTTGGGTCATTTAAGAAAAGAAAAGAAAGCTATAAACCAAGGGGGATATTGCTGGGTCAATACTATGGTTTATACTTTGCTTTTCTAGGAGATTGTAATTTTCTTTAATATTTTATGAGTTTACGGTCAGGAAGTGTGTTTACGACCGTAAACACAATTTGCGGCCCAAGTGTGTGTGTGTGTGTGTGTATATATATATATATATATATATATATATATATATATAGGGGTGAGGGGTGTGAGGAAAAGATTGATGAACACCAAGGAGCTTAAGTGTGTGCATTTGAACGTGTTCTAGAGAGAGAAACTAGAGAGAAGCTTTGTGCGTGTGAATCTTGTATCCGGATCATCATTCTAATCATATCATACATAGATTCATATTATTCTTTTTCTCCTTCTCTTCTAATTGATCTGACATCATCCGTTTGATTGGGATTCCGCACCATCAAACAGATTTGATTGATACACAGGCATTTTGGGAGACTTACAAGATCTGACCTAGGTGTAACGCCCGGGTTTCAGGGCTAAGCATTTTTGTCAAAATAATAGTCTAGGTCAAATCTTGTAACTCTTTTTGAAATAATAAAGATGAAATAGTTGAGTATTATGTGAATTATGTGTGTTTATGTGTTTATTATTTAATTATAAATGTATAATTAATATAGAATAAGAATGAGCATCAAAATTAAAGTGTGAGATAATTCCTATATCTCTACATAAAGTTGTAGAATATTTCTCAAGGTTTCCGTACATATAAAGAACGCCGAAATCCGAGTTATAACGAAGAAGTTATGACCCATCGAAGTTTCGCGACAGAACCGGCACGATACCGGAAAGCGTAAATAGTAAATTTACGATAGAGCGAGATTTAGCCTTAGCGATCTAAACGAAAGTCATAGAATATTTTAAATTAAGAACATCGATATAAAGAACGCCCAAATTTGATTTTGTATGAAGAAGTTATGATTTTTCGAAGTTTCGGAATAGCAGTGTGCAGCCCGGAATTCGAATATTAGATCGAGTGATTTTTAGCAGACGTGACCTAAACGAGAATCGAAGATCTCATTGAGAGTAGCGTAACGAGAAAAAGATGGGCGAAAACGGATGTCGGATGAAGAAGTTATGAGGATTTAACGGACCAATCGTATCCCGGCTCGTTGATAATATAAAATTTAAAATCGAGCCAAAATTAGCCGATGAAGTCTAAACGAAAGTTGTAGAGTACGTTCCCACCTTCGCTTGGATATAAAGAACGTCAAAAATGGAGCTCGTATGCGAAAGTTGTGATTTTTAGAAGTCGGGAATGCAATTTGCGAAGGCTGACAAGGAATTGATGATGTGGCGCGTTGTTGGCCGTCCATCGCTGATCAGATCTCGCCTCGGATGAAGGACACGTCGCCCTCGCTTACACCCCGCGTCCGAAGCCAGTACGCCCCGTGTACCCTCACCCTTATCTCTTCCGGAGTGCATGCTAGCTGGTCCGAGGTGGCGCTCTTATCTGATGGTTACGCCCTTCGTAGGGTCCGAGGTACGCCCAGCGTACCGAGGCCCTCACGGCTATAAAAGGAGGCCTAGGCTGCCTCCATTTTTCACACCTTTCCACCTTCTTTCTCTCACTACTTTCTCTCTCTACAACCCCAAACCACCCCTAAGCCCTAGTTAAACCCCTAGCACCCTAGGGAAGCCCCGAGGCTCCCGGAGTCCCGAGAAAAAGGAGTTTTTCGGTTTCGAAATGCTGCTCCAATTAAGTCCCGGTTTTCGATAAAATTCGCTGTAAGTGTGCTACGCTTACGCAATTATTTATATAGCTTTCAAATAATTATAGGAATGTTATTAGGTCCCTAAAATAATTATTTGGGCTATTATTATGAGTTATATCGAGTATTATTAATGCTTAATAATACTCGAACTAATTAATTTGTCGTGGTTATCGTTAAACTAAACCCTAGTGGTATCGATACTAGGTTTTATCGAAGGAATATCATTTTGAGAGTATTGAAGCGCTGTCCGAGTGCTGAGTCACCACCTAATCAGGTGAGTGCATAGTTACTTTCAGGTTACACATAGATATGAAGTATTTTATATAAATTATGTGCTATGTGTGCATATTATCTGAATATTTGCTATCTATGCTAGATAAACGTTGTTATACATGTTTACAATGATTTAAACTGTATATGTATTTTATATGTACGAAAATGTTAGGGTAAAACATGGGTAGATGTAATAGGTGATGTGTGATAAAATGATGAGAGGCCTTGATGATGATGCTGTTGATTCTGTCATTTAGCGGAGTATAGATGACGATGTAACAGCCGGATTTTCAGGTATCTTATATATTTATGTTTTTTGGTGTTTTAAGAGGGGACTCGGCGAGTTGGAGCTCAGACTCGCCGAGTAGGGTCGCGGATCTGGTCGCGGGATCGTGCCTGGACTCGACGAGTCCAAGATATGGACTCGGCGAGTCAGCGCTGTGTAATGAAACCCTAATTTCTCAGGTTTGGGACCTATTTAAAGGGCCTTATGGCCGTCATTTGTGCTCACCAGTCCCTTGAGTGAAAACTTAATCGAGTGTGAGCGTTTGGAGCAAAGTAGAAGGCCATTATTGATCTTGGAGGTGTCATTTTTGCAAGGAAGAAGAGAACTAGCTAAGGGAAAGCAAGTGGAGCCACTTTTGAGAGTTTGGAGTCCAGAGCATCACTATTGTGGTAATAATTTCAAGTTATCTTCTTCCTTGTTGATGTTTATTTTGATTTAGGGTTTGTTGAACCCTTTTGTGGCAAGATCTAGTGCCCCCTTGGTCCCTTATGTGGTTTAAACCATAGATCTGGACCCTTGGAGGTCCAGAGTGTCCCTTTGCCCAAGCTTTTTGGGAATCAACGAAGGTTTTGGATTGGAATCCTTATGCCTTAGGTCAAAACTATATTTATGAGCCATGGGGTGTGTTATGGGCACCAAGATAGAAGCTTTACGTGATGAATTAGTCTAGGGAGGCCAGATCTATAGATTGTGGAAGCAGATCTGACCTTAGAAGCAAGTTGGAGTAGTTGCATGGCATGGACTCGCCGAGTCTGTTCATCAGACTCGGCGAGTAGTTTGAAGATTGCCTTGGGTTCGCTCAGTGATTGGTCCGATCGAGTCATGGGTTGACTCAGTAAGTCAGGGTGAGTTGGAGAGGGACGATAGGTGGACTGAGTCGAATTGGGACTCGCCGAGTTGTTCTTGAGACTCGGCGAGTTGAGTCGGGGTGGCCCCACGATTCTTCCAGATGAAACTCGTCGAGTGAGGGGGGAATACTCAACGTGTAGGAAGGTTAATTTTATAGAGTTGGTGAAAACGTCTAGACTCGCCGAGTCGCCATAGCGCACTCGCCGAGTCCGGTCAAAGTTGACTGTTGACCGTTGACCATTGACCGCTGACCGAAGTTGACCTGTGTTGACTTCTTAGGGATAGTCAACCTTAGAAGATATAAAGTGTTAACTAGAGACATATGATGTTATAGGAGGATTAGAGCTCGGAGGATCGAGCACGAGGGATTTCCAGGATTCGTGAGATACCGAGATACGCGAGGTGAGTCTTCTCACTATACTTTACCTTGAGTAGGTAATCAGAGTTATGTGATAGAGTATTTGTATGCTATGTATGTTATGTGTTGTACTGCATTATTTCTATGTGATTTATGTGGTGCATGTTTATCAGAGCTAGAACCTGAGGGTTCACAGAGTTTGGGTGCACGGACCCACAGAGTTATAGCCTCGAGTGGCTAATATGTGTTATATGTGGTATTTTGGGGAACTCACTAAGCTATGTGCTTACAGTGTTTGATGTTATTGTTTCAGGTACTAGTGGTGACCGCGGGAAGGCGCCGGCTTGATCCGTACACACACACACGGAGTTTTTACATTTGTGATCTTGGGATTGTGTATTGACTTGAATTGGATAATTAATATGGTTGTTTTATGAATATTAATTGAATTTTGTTTTATGAAAATTTCAAAAATTTGTTTTGAAATTTACGATGTTACAATTTGGTATGAGAGCCTTGGTTTGAGGGATTCGGGTACACCTTCAGGAGTATTTGAACTCAAACTGAGGATTTGGAAAGATATTTTCAAAAGAAAACCTAACTTTTTCTAAGAGTAAAAGATTTTCTTGAAAAAGTAACAAATTCCAGGAAGAAACGTGTGTACGATCAGTCAACGCCCGAACGGTGAATTCCCAAAATACCTTTATATTATGTAATATTGATATTGATATGATGTATCTGCATGCTAGAGTAGGCTAGGTATTGCTATTAGGACTAGAGTGGCCTGATTTGTGATGCCTTAGCCTAGGTAAAGGTGAGCTGCTATGAGATGCTTGAGAGTCAGTAGGTAGCAGCGAGGGGCTTATGAGAGATCTATTAGAGAGTGGTCTACGCATGATAGAGTACTTGGGATTTGGGATCCAAAGAGGAAGATTTGGGGTGTGTACTGAGATGGTGTGGACAGTAGTATTGGGCCCGTACTACTGAAAGCACCGGGGCGGTGCACAGTCCAAATAAGAATCTTTGGGATACCCAGAATCAAGGAGGGATGGATTGTCGAGTGTGTGTATGCTCGAGTGAATTCTAATTTATAACATGTTGTATTTCAGAGGTTGATCATGGTGAGGACACGTCATATGCCGGAGGGTGCCGGAGCTAATGATGAGGAGATTCGATAGATCATTCATGAGGAGGTGGCTGCAGTCATCAGATCTGAGATACCAGAGATGTTCGGGTCTATGCACTGATTGAGACATTTGACGAGCGTTACGCCGCTCTTTCTGAGGCTGCTGTTGCAGCGGCTACCGCAGCGATCGCTGCAGCGAGACCCCAGGGAGGTGATGCATCGCTGTTTCAGGAGTTCAGCAACACCAAACCACCAGAGTTCGATGGGACACAGGATCCGGTGGCAGCTATGAGGTGGATATCTGATATGGAGGGGTGCTTCTTCACTTGCTCATCTCGTGAGCATCTGAAGGTTCGGTTCGCGCTGAACCAGCTTCGCTTGGGAGCGAAGGACTGGTGGAAGTTTGTGACGGCGCATTTTACGCCTGCTGAGCTTTCGGCGGTGACCTGGGAGAGGTTCACTACCATGTTCCGGGATGATTACGTTCCCCAGGTGGAGAGGGAGTGTTTGGCACAGGAGTTTCTGACCCTCAAGCAGGGTACTGAGTCAGTTACAGCGATCACGAGGATGTTCCATGAGAGGGCGATGTTCTGCCCTGAGCACGTGTCCACTGAGCAGGCACGTATGAGCCGCTACTTGAGCATTTTTAGACGGGATATTCGGGAGTTCGCCGCGAACTCCTCGTATTGGACATTTGCTGAGCTTCAGGCAAATGCCCGGAAGAGGGAGATTGAGCTTGAGACACAGGCCAGGGAGGAGGCGGAGTCTCAGGGGAGGAATCGGCGGCCGACACAGTCTCAGCCGGCAGCCAAGTGGGCCAAGCCCGCTGATCCCAAACCCGGGAGCCAGAACGGCCGCACTTGCGGGAAGTGCGGCAAGGGTCATGATGGAGTCTGTCGAGCGGGATCTTGCTTCAAATGTGGCAAGGAGGGGCATATGGCCAAGGACTGCCCCAAGGGGTTTGCAGTGTGTTTTCACTGTAACCAGACTGGACACCGGAAGGCGGAGTGTCCGCTGTTGCGTGGAGCATCTCAGGGATCTGATCCTGCCGCAATCAGAGCTAAAGAGAGTCGGCCCGTGAAGGCCGAGGCACCGAGAGCTCGAGGGAGAGCCTTTCCGCTGACTGCAGAGGAGGTCCGCGCTGCACCCGATGTTGTGGCTGGTACGTTTCCTTCTATGTATTTATTTTGGTGTTGAGATATTATGCTTATATTATGTTATGCATAGGTACCTTCCTTGTGAACTCTGTGCCTGCTTTAGTGTTATTTGACTCGGGTGCGAGTCGGTCTTTTATATCTTTGGCCTTTAGTCATCATATCAGTGTTAGTCGTGAGGCATTGAGTCGGCCTCTGAGGGTTTCCATAGCTGCCAATAGAGTGATTTGTGCCACGGAGGTCCTCCAGGGATGTGTGTTAGAGATTTTTGGGGTTGAGTTTCCGATTGATTTGGTTCCTATTGCGATGGGTGATGTCTGTGTCATTGTGGGCATGGACTGGTTGAGTCGATTCGGTGCGGTTATCGACTGTGAGCGTCAGCTGGTGACCATACGAGATCCTAGTGGGGGAGTTTTTTCAGTGTACGGCGAGGGTACACGTTCTGGATCAGCCTTTTGTTCGGCTGCTAGGGCGAGGCAGTGTTTACAGCAGGGCTGTAAGGGTTTTGTGGCATATGTGATGGATACGCGGGTGATCTCCGAGAGACCGAGTTCAGTGAAGGAGGTTCCGGTGGTGCGTGAGTTTCCAGATGTTTTTCCCGAAGAGTTACCGGGTGTGCCTCCCGTGAGGCAAGTAGAGTTCAGTATTGATTTGGTTCTGGGGGCCGCGCCTATCGCTAAGGTGCCTTATCGTCTTGCACCTCCAGAGATGCAAGAGTTATCCTCACAGCTTCAGGAGCTGCTGGGGAAGGGGTTTATTCGGCCGAGTAGCTCGCCGTGGGGAGCGCCCATTCTGTTTGTGAAGAAGAAGGACGGCTCGCATCGAATGTGTATTGATTACCGAGAATTGAACAAGCTGACGGTCAAGAACCGTTACCCATTGCCGAGGATTGACGATTTATTCGATCAGTTACAGGGAGCATCTTGGTTCTCCAAGATCGATTTGAAGTCGGGCTATCATCAGGTGAGAGTGTGGGACGAGGACGTCCAGAAGACAACGTTCAGGATGCGATATGGGCATTATGAGTTTGTGGTGATGCCTTTTGGGCTCACCAATGCCCCGACTGTGTTCATGGATCTCATGAACAGGGTATGCAGGCCGATGTTGGATCGGTCAGTGATTGTATTCATCAATGATATTCTGGTATATTCGAGATCTAGAGAGCAGCATGAGGAGCATTTGAGGGAAGTTCTTGGGGTTTTGAGATCGGAGAAACTTTATGCAAAGTTTTCCAAGTGCGATTTCTGGTTGTGGGAGGTCCAGTTTCTGGGACATCTTGTTAACCAGAAAGGGATATTGGTCGATCCGGCCAAGGTTGAGGCGGTGATGAGTTGGGAGGTGCCAAAGTCACCCTCTGAGATCAGGAGCTTCCTTGAGTTGGCAGGGTACTATTGGAGATTTATCAAGGATTTCTCTAAGATCGCGGTGCCACTCACCAGATTGACCCGGAAGGGTGTTGCATTTTCATGGGGTCCCAAGCAGCAGACCTCCTTTGAGACGCTTCGCCAAAGGTTGTGCGAAGCCTCGATATTAGCTCTTCTGGAAGGGATGGAAGATTTTGTAGTATTTTGTGATGCATCGATTTTAGGGCTGGGAGCGGTACTGATGCAGAAGGGACATGTGATAGCATATGCATCGAGGCAGTTGAAGCCTCATGAGACGAGATATCCCACGCATGATCTAGAGTTGGGGGTAGTGGTGTTCGCCCTCAAGATTTGGCGTCACTACTTGTATGGGGTTCGTTGTACGATATACACGGACCATAAGAGCTTGCAGTACTTGATGGATCAACCTAACCTAAATATGCGGCAGAGGAGGTGGTTAGATGTGGTCAAGGATTATGATTGTGAGATCCTGTACCACCCGTGCAAGGCTAATGTGGTAGCTGATGCGTTGAGCTGCAGGGCGGAGAGTACTCCACTGCGAAATGTATGTTTGAGATTGACCGTGATAGCTCCAGTTCTGGATGCCATTCGTGGGGCACAGGCCGAGGTTGTGCAACCGGAGATGCAGAAGAGAGAATGGGTCGTTGGTTTGGTTTCAGAGTTCGTTTCGGATAGTCGAGGGCTTATGACTTTTCAGGGCCGGATTTGGGTACCGTTTGTGGGCGGTACACGTACTACTTTGATGGAGGAAGCACATAGATCAAAATTTTCGATCCATCCCGGGGCTACGAAAATGTATTTGGATTTGAGGAAAGAGTATTGGTGGCCCTGTATGAAGAGGGACGTCGCATGGTTTGTCGAGAGGTGTTTGACCTGCCAAAGGGTTAAGGCCGAGCACCAGAGACCGCATGGCAAGTTGTAGCCATTGGAGGTTCTCGAGTGGAAGTGGGAACAGATCACTATGGATTTCATCACCAAATTGCCGAGGACTGCCAGAGGAGTTGATGCAATTTGGGTGATTGTGGATAGGTTGACGAA
This sequence comes from Lactuca saligna, assembly GCF_052625555.1. Classification (NCBI taxonomy): domain Eukaryota; kingdom Viridiplantae; phylum Streptophyta; class Magnoliopsida; order Asterales; family Asteraceae; genus Lactuca; species Lactuca saligna. Next base: position 146,431,316 of record NC_136417.1, read on the forward strand.
GAGCGCTCACTTCCTTGCCATCAGTGAGAGTTCTTCGGCGGAGAAGTTGGCGGAGGTTTATGTGAGAGAAGTGGTATCTCGGCATGGGGTGCCGATCTCGGTTGTTTCGGACCGTGATGTGCGTTTCACTTCCAGATTCTGGAAGAAATTTCATGAGGAGTTGGGTACTAAACTGCATTTTAGTACCGCATATCATCCCCAGACAGATGGCCAGAGTGAGCGGACGATTCAGACGCTTGTAGACATGCTTCGAGCGTGTGTGCTGGATTTCGGGAGTAGCTGGGATGCGTATTTACCCTTGGCGGAATTTTCCTACAATAACAACCATCATTCGAGCATCGGTATGCCGCCCTTTGAGCTGTTGTATGGTAGGAGGTGTCGGACCCCCATTTGTTGGGGTGAGGTTGGGTAGAGAGTGATGGGTAGTACAGAGATCGTGATTCAGACGACAGAGCAGATACAGCAGGTCAGACAGAGGTTATTGACCGCCCAGAGCCGACAAAAGAGTTATGCGGACAGGCGTCGGTCCGAGCTTGAATTTCAGGTCGGCAACTTCATTCTCCTGAAGGTTTCCCCTTGGAAAGGAGTGATTCGGTTCAGGAAGAGGGGCAAGTTGGGGCCCCGGTTTATAGGACCATTTCGTGTGATTGCGAGGGTAGGCCGGGTAGCCTATCGGTTGGAGTTGCCAGCATAGTTGGGGAAGATCCACAACACTTTTCATGTGTCTCAGTTGAGGAAGTATATAGCCGATGAATCGGCAGTGGTTCCATTAGAGGATATTCAGGTGGATGCAAGCCTGAATTATGCCGAGAGAACAGTGGCCATCATAGATCGGAAGATCAAGGTTCTGAGGAATAAGGAGGTACCTTTGGTGTTGGTTCAGTGGCAACACCGGAGGGGATCGGAGATGACCTAGGAGCCAGAGCGTATGATGTAGGAGCAGCATCCGGAGCTGTTTTCAGAGCGAGACTTCGAGGGCGAAGTCTAGTTCTAGTGGGGGAGAGTTGTAACAGCCGGATTTTCAGGTATCTTGTATATTTATGTTTTTTGGTGTTTTGAGAGGGGACTCGGCGAGTTGGAGCTCAGACTCGCCGAGTAGGGTCGCGGATCTGGTCGCGGGATCGCGCCTGGACTCGGCGAGTCCAGGATATGGACTCGGCGAGTCAGCACTGTGTAATGAAACCCTAATTTCTCGGGTTTGGGACCTATTTAAAGGGCCTTATGGTCGTCATTTGTGCTCACCAGTCCCTTGAGTGAAACCCTAATCGAGTGTGAGCGTTTGGAGCAAAGTAGAAGGCCATTATTGATCTTGGAGGTGTCATTTTTGCAAGGAAGAAGAGAACTAGCTAAGGGAAAGCAAGTAGAGCCACTTCTGAGAGTTTGGAGTCCAGAGCATCACTATTGTGGTAATAATTTTGAGTTATCTTCTTCCTTGTTGATGTTTATTTTGATTTAGGGTTTGTTGAACCCTTTTGTGGCAAGATCTAGTGCCCCCTTGGTCCCTTATGTGGTTTAAACCATAGATCTGGACCCTTGGAGGTCCAGAGTGTCCCTTTGCCCAAGCTTTTTGGGAATCAATGGAGGTTTTGGATTGGAATCCTTATGCCTTAGGTCAAAACTCTATTTATGAGCCATGGGGTGTGTTATGAGCACCAAGATAGAAGCTTTACGTGATGAATCAGTCTAGGGAGGCCAGATCTATAGATTGTGGAAGCATATCTGACCTTAGAAGCAAGTTGGAGTAGTTGCATGGCATGGACTTGCCGAGTCTGTTCATCAGACTCGGCGAGTAGTTTGAAGATTGCCTTGGGTTCGCTCAGTGAGTGGTCCAATCGAGTCATGGGTTGACTCAGTGAGTCAGGGTGAGTTGGAGAGGGACGACAGGTGGACTGAGTCGAACTGGGACTCGTCGAGTTGTTCTTGAGACTCGGCGAGTTGAGTCGGGGTGGCCCCGCGATTCTTCCAGATGAAACTTGTCGAGTGAGGGGGGAATACTCGACATGTAGGAAGGGAATTTTAGAGAGTTGGTGAAAACGTCTAGACTCGCCGAGTCGCCATAGCGCATTCGCTGAGTCCGATCAAAGTTGACCGTTGACCGCTGACCGAAGTTGACCTGTGTTGACTTCTTAGGGATAGTCAACCTTAATAGATATAAAGTGTTAACTAGAGACATATGATGTTATAGGAGGATTAGAGCTCGGAGGATCGAGCACGAGGGATTTCCAGGATTCGTGAGATACCGAGATACGTGAGGTGAGTCTTCTCACTATACTTTACCTTGAGTAGGTAATCAGAGATATGTGATAGAGTATTTGTATGCTATGTATGTTATGTGTTGTACTGCATTATTTCTATGTGATTTATTTGGTGCATGTTTATCAGAGCTAGAACCTGAGGGTTCACAGAGTTTGGGTGCACGGACCCACAGAGTTATAGCCTCGAGTGGCTAATATGTGTTATATGTGGTATTTTGGGGAACTCACTAAGCTTTGTGCTTACAGTGTTTGATGTTATTGTTTCAGGTACTAGTGACGACCGCGGGAAGGCGCCGACTTGATCCGTACACACACACGGAGTTTTTACATTTGTGATCTTGGGATTGTGTATTGACTTGAATTGGATAATTAATATGGTTGTTTTATGAATATTAATTGAATTATGTTTTATGAAAATTTCAAAAATTTGTTTTGAAATTTACGGTGTTACAGACGACCACGAACTCTTCTAGACAGTCCAGTGGAACACTAGCAGGCTTGCAACATGTAGGTGTTTGTGAACGATGTGTTCACCGGTGTACTCCATCCCCCACATGGTCGCCTTTAGGACATTTATTGCTGAGGAACCCCCTTAGCAGTAGTGTCTGTCCCGATGATGATCCTTAGGCTAGGTCCCTTATGATAGGTGTTTAGGGACGTAATGTGAGGACAACGGGAACGGGTAATCGGGTTATTGTTGATTGATGAAATTAATAAACTTATTTATTGTGGGCTGAAAACCCTATGTGCTCACCAGGCTCCCAAGCCTGACCCACTCAGTTTTATGTATTACAGGAAGTGGCGCTTGAGCATAGATATGATGTTGGACGAGGGATTACAGATATAGGCCTGTAGATATGAAATAATGTAGTAAGGCTTATATTGTACAATTTATGCTTTTGATCTGTACGAACATGACATCCCGAGTCTTTTAATGAAATACATTTCTATGGAAATGCTTTTGATAAATCTTTATCATATTTTGTTTTGGGACAAATTCCGCAACACTTTTATTTAAAATGTTACTCTGATTTTTTTTACAAAGCATAAACAAACCGGTTATTTCTGGCCGTGATTTTGGGGATGTCACAGTTGGTATCAGAGCAGTAGTTTAAGCGAACTAGGAATTTGTAGGATTTCTAGACTTAAAATTAGAATGCTAAGCGATGATTGTGAGGTTTGATCACTAGCTTATTTTAGAAATTGTGCCTAAAATGCTTTTATGTGCTAAATGCTTAATGCATGATATGCTGTTATTTTGTTCGGATCTATGGTCTGTTGCTGACCGGATCTGGAAACCTTATGTGTTTAGGATTCTAAACGTATGACTACGATATTAGAACTAGCATGTAAACGTTTCGGAGTGATAAGGACGATTTAAACGTCTCTCCTAAATAAAGATCTAAATTCACCTTATTTGGTGTATAGATCAAGATGGCAAGGAACCGTAGCGGAAACGTGAACGCAAATGGTGGTAGGAACCAACCCACAGTGGTTCAGCAAATACCTATTGTTGAAGAAGTTGCACCTGAGCTAGTTACCATGGCTAGAGCTCAAGCCATGATTTAGGCTATGCTAGCTGAACAAAGGGAAGAAATGAGACGGATGCTCCATGAGAATAGGGACGAACCTACCATACATGTTGAACCGACGGAGCCAGTTCCCGAGCCATCTGAGGAAGGGAACTATAGCCATCAAGTGAGTCAAATAGGGACTCAAGGTGAGCAAAGGGATGGCCCAGAAGGGAGAAACAACAAGGATGGGCGGATGTACAAAAATTTCTTGGGTGCGAAACCACCAAGTCTCTCAGGAAGCCCAAAGCCTGTTGAGATTATGGACTGGAACTCCGAGATGGAAATGGTGTTTGAGAGCTGCGACTGCAGCGAGAAGCAGAAGACTGTCTTTGTAGTGAGACAATTAAAAACTGGAGTCTTGAGCTGGTGGAAGCTACTGGCAGGTACAATGCCATGAGGAGAAGCCCTGAAAATGTCATGGGATGAGTTCTTGGAACAACTGAAGGCGCAGTACTGTTCAGATATAGACCTGATTGATCTGAACAATGAGTTCCAAAATTTGAAGAAAGGGAGAATGAGCATCGATGACGATGTTGCTGCATTTACGGAAAAGATGAAGTTGTGTCCATACCTAGTGCCAACCGAACTTTCTAAAATTGAGAAATTCGCAAACAGACTGCCGGCTGACTTTGGCCCAATAGTCAAGATGGCAACCACTCTGAAATCAGCTGTTCGAGTAGCTAAGAACGTGGAGACCCAACAAAAGGAAAGAGGTCTGGAAAGGGCTGAGGTTGGTGAGAAACGTTAGTTCGATGGATCCTCGAAGTCCAACAAGAAGAGTAGATTCTCGTAGTCTGGTTCGAGAGGAGGAGGATCAGAAGCAAAGTGGTGTGACAAGTGCAAGAAGAAGCACTATGGGAAGTGTGATGGAGGGGTCACTTGTTACAAATGCGGAAAGCCTAGGCACTATGCCAATGAATGCACCCTCAACCAGAAGGCCTGTTATGGGTGTAATGAAGAAGGGAACATTTTGAAGGACTGCCCGAAGAAGAAGGAGGCAAGAAGACCCAACATACCACCAAAGCCGAAGGCGAGAGCCTTCTAGATGATGCTCGAGGCTGCAAAGGAGGCAACAGACGTCGCTTCAGGTACCTTTCTTGTAAATGGTTTGCCTGCAAATATACTGTTTGATTCCGGAGCCAACTACTCCTTTGTGTCGCATAAATTTGGTGGGAAATTAGCATTGCCTGTAGAAAAACTAGATAATGCCCTGATTGTAGAAGTTGCCAGTGGCAAATTCGTACCTGTTAGTAATCGTATTAGAAACATCGTCATTGACCTAAACGGAAACGAATTCCATGAGGAACTATTATCCATAGTGTTAAACGGTTTTGACATCGTGTTGGGTATGGATTGGCTTAGCGCTAACGATGCCGAGATATTACGCCGAAAGAAGATAGTTAGGATAAACACACCCGGAAAGGAATCATTTATGGTGTACGGGGACAAACGCAAAGTGAATTCTGGAATCATCTCCCTGATGAAAGCCAGGAAATGTTTGACCAAAGGATGTGCATCATACTTGGCATTCGTAATCGATGCTAAGAAAGAAAAGAAAGAGGTGCAGAATATACCGGTTGTGTGTGATTATCCGGAAGTCTTTCCTGAAGATCTTCCCGGATTACCACCTGATAGACAAGTGGAGTCTTGTTACCAGGAACAACACCGATAGCAAAGGCACCTTACCGATTAGCACCGACGGAGATGAAGGAGCTCATGACGCAACTTCAGGAGCTGTTGGACAGCGGTTTCATTCGACCTAGCTCATCACCCTGGGGAGCTCCGGTGTTATTCGTGAAGAAGAAGGACGGAAGCGTGAGGATGTGCATAGACTATCGAGAGCTGAATAAGGCAACGGTGAAGAACAAGTATCCATTGCCGAGGATTGATGACCTATTCGATCAACTACAAGGTTCGAGCTACTTCTTAAAGATCGATCTTAGGTTAGGATATCATCAGCTTAAGGTGAGAGAGCAGGATATTGAGAAGACTGCATTCAGAACAAGATATGGACACTACGAGTTCTTGGTTATGTCATTCGGACTAACCAATGCTCCCGCAACATTCATGGATTTGATGAATAGGGTTTGTAAACCATTCCTCGATAAATCTGTGATAGTGTTCATCGACGACATTCTCATCTACTCGAAAAGCCAGGAGGAGCATGGCAAGCATCTACGAGAAGTGTTAGAAGTATTAAAGAAAGAGAAGCTTTATGCTAAGTTCTCCAAATGCGACTTTTGGATACGAGAGGTCTAGTTCTTGGGTCATGTGGTTAACCAGGAGGGAATAATGGTTGATCTAGCAAAAATCGAAGCTGTAATGAAGTGGGAACGTCCAAAGAGTCCCACGGAGATTCGAAGCTTTCTAGGATTAGCCGGATATTACCGACGATTTATCCAAGGCTTTTCTTCGATAGCTGCTCCATTAACAGCTTTGAACCATAAAGGAGCTACGTATACGTGGAGTGAGAAGCACGATGAGGCATTCGAGAAACTAAAGAAGAAGTTATGTGAAGCACCGATACTTTCTCTACCCGATGGAGTCGAAGATTTCGCAGTTTATAGTGATGCATCTGGAGTCGGGTTGGGTTGTGTTCTGACCCAAAGAGAAAAGGTAATAGCATACGCATCTCGACAATTGAAAGAGCACGAAAAGAACTACCCCACTCATGATCTGGAGTTGGCAGCGGTAGTATTTGCCTTAAAAATATGGAGGCATTACCTCTACGGCACGAAGTGCAAGCTCTTCACTGATCATAAGAGTCTCCAGTATCTCTTTAATCAGAAGGAGTTGAACATGAGGCAACGATGCTGGCTAGAACTTCTCAAGGAGTACGACTGTGAGATACTCTACCACCTAGGTAAAGCAAATATTGTTGCTGATGCTCTCAGTTGGAAAGTCAATCTTGAAAGGAAAAGGCCAAGAGCGTTAAGAATTGAAGTCGTCTCGAAGATTGTGGAAGGTATCAGGAAAGCTCAAAAAGAAGCCTTAAAGAAGAATGACCAAAAGGAAGAACGTTTGGGAAAAACGTTAGTGTTCGGTACAAACAGTCGAGGACTGAAGGTATTCCAAGATCGAATTTGGGTACCTGAAACGGGGGGAATAAGAGATCTTCTGATGGAAGAAGCACATAAGACCATGTACTCAATTCATCCCGGTAGCACTAAAATGTATAGGGACCTAAAACCCTACTACTGGTGGCCGACGATGAAGCTCGATGTTGCGAAGTATGTGGCCGAGTGCGTAACATGTGCGAGGGTTAAGGCACAACATCAAAAACTGTATGGGAGTTTAGAACCCTTACCTGTACCCATGTGTAAATGGGAAGACATCACCATGGATTTCGTGACTAAACTGCCCAGAACGAAGAACGGACACGACATGATTTGGGTAGTCATGGATCGTTTCACCAAGAGTGCACACTTCATAGCCGCCAACGAGAAGTGGTCTATGGATAAGCTCGCAAATGCTTACGTGAAGGAAATTGTAAGACTTCACGGTGTCCCTCTTACGATTGTGTCAGATCGTGATAGTCGTTTCACGTCAAGGTTTTGGAAGTGTCTACAAGAGGAATTGGGTACGAAATTATGTTTGAGTACTGCTACCATCCGCAAACCGATGGTCAGAGCGAAAGAACGATTCAGACACTGGAAGATATGCTGAGAGCATGTACCCTGGAATTCCAAGGGAATTGGGACGAGCACTTACCTCTGGTAGAATTCTCCTACAACAACAGTTTTCACTCGAGCATCAAGATGGCACCTTATCAAGCCTTGTATGGACAGAAGTGTTGTACGCCATCTTGTTGGCTTGAAGTCGGAGAGAAGCAGTTTATGGGCCCCGAGATAGTCCATGAGACTGCTGAGAAATTGAAGGTGATTAGGGAAAGAATGTTAGCAGCCCAGGATCGTTATAAGAGCTATGCTGACAAGAAAAGACGACCGATAACCTTCGAATTTGGGGATTCCGTTTTGCTTAAAGTCTCACTGTGGAAGAGACTTATACGATTTGGGAAACGAGGAAAGTTGAGTCCAAGGTTTATTGGACCGTTCAAAGTTCTTCAGAAGATTGGGAACCAAGCTTACACGCTGGAATTGCCCGACGAACTCAATGGTATTCATAACACCATCCATGTGTGTTATTTGAGGAAATTCACGGGAGATGTTCCCGACATAATTCTAATCTCAGAGTTAAGGATGGATGAGAATAAAAGGCTGATCGAAGAGCCTGAGGCAATTGTTGACCGTAAGACTAAGAAGCTACGACGCAAGATGGTCGACTTGGTGCTAGTCCGATGGAAACATTCGAATGGGCCGAATCTCACTTGGGAAACAGAGGATGACATGATGAGTCGCTATCCACATCTGTTTGCTGATGCATGATTCCGGGACGGAATCATCCTAAGGGGGAGAGAATTGTAACGCCCGGGTTTCAGGGCTAAGCATTTTTGTCAAAGTAATAGTCTAGGTCAACTGTTTTTGAAGTAATAAAGATGAAATAGTTGAGTATTATGTGAATTATGTGTGTTTATATGCTTATTATTTAATTATAAATGTATAATTAATAAAGAATAAAAATGAGCATCAAAATTAAAGTGTGAGATAATTCCGATATCTCTACATAAAGTTGTAGAATATGTCTCAAGGTTTCCGTACATATAAAGAATGCTGAAATCCGAGTTATAACGAAATATAGAGTATTATTAACACTTAATAATACTCGGACTAATTAATTTTTCATGGTTAACATTAAACTAAACCCTAGTGGTATCGATACTAGGTTTTATCGAAGGAATATCATTTTGAGAGTATCGAAGCGCTGTCCGAGTGCTGAGTCACCACCTAATCAGGTGAGTGCATAGTTACTTTCAGCTTACACATAGATATCAAGTATTTTATATAAATTACGTGCTATGTGTGCATATTATCTGAATACTTGCTATCTATGCTGGATGAACGTTGTTATACATGTTTACAATGATTTAAACTGTAACGCCCGTGTTTCTAGGCTTGCCATTTTTAGCAATGTAATAGTCTAGGTTAACCTTGTAACTCAACTTGAAATGATAAGAATGTATTATTTGTGAATTATTTGAATTATGTGATTTATGTGTGTATTTTCTTAATTTTTATAATTTAATGAATTAAGAATAAAATAAGCGTCAAAATTTAAGTGTGAGATAAGCCCGACATCTTTGCATAAAGTTGTAGTGGTCGAAACAAGGATTCCGGAGATATAAGGAATGCCAAAATCCGAGTTATAACGAAGAAGTTATGACCTGTCGAAGTTTCGCGACAGAACCGGTACGACGCTGAGTGACGTAAAATATGAATTTAAGATAGAGCGATATTTAGCCTTAGCGATCTAAACGAAAGTCGTAGATTTCGTTAAACCGAGAGCATGCATAAAAGGAACGCCCAAATCTGACTTCGTATGAGGAAGTTATGATTTTCTGAAGTTTCGACGTGGCAGTATGCAGCCCGAATACTCGATTTGAGATCGAGCGGTTTTTAGCCGAAACAATCTAAATGAGAATCGAAGATCTTGTTGTTAGTAGCGAAACGATGAAAAGTTAGGCGAGAACGGACGTCAGACGAAGAAGTTATGAATTTATAACGAAGTTTTTCTATCCCGGCCTTCTAAAAATAAATAATAAAAATAAAAGTCAAAATTAGCCGACGGAGTCTAAATGAAAGTTGTAGAGTATGGTCTGACCTTCGCGTGGATATAAAGAACGTCGAAAACGGAGCTCGTATGCGAAAGTTACGCAATTTAGAAGTTTGACAAGTCAATTACGCCCCGCGTAATTTGAGTACGCCCCGCGTACTCAGTCGGATGCAACTTGTCTGACCAATACTCGAGTGCCACCAGTCGACGCACGCAGTGATGTCAAAGTACGCCCCGCGTAACCCGAGTACGCCCCGCGTACTGAGTACGCCCCGCGTAATCCCAGACCCAGCAGCCTATAAATAGAACTCGAATTCAGCCATTTTCTCTTGTTCAAACTCTTCCCTCTCTCTAAGTTTTGCCTCGATTTGCGTGCCAATCATACCCCAAAGCCCCGGTAATATTCCCGAGCCCCGAAGTAAGATCCGAAGCCCCGAGGATCCCGAAGAGCGTTATTCCCGAGCCGAAACGCTGCCCGCGAGGAGCCCGGTTTTGTGAAGATCTTCCAGATCTACGGAGAAACACCTCTTCTGCAAGCCGTAGTGCTTCCCGATCATCTTCTGATCAGGTGAGTGTGTAGTTATTTTCATTCCAATGCAATATTATGAAGTATTTCATATAAAATACGTGTTATGTGTATATATTTGGTTGTTATACGTGTGAGTGTATATTCACTCTCTTCTATCTTATAGATCTGATGTATTCTCTATGAAATACGTGTTATGTGTGTATGCCTCATATGTTATGTGGAATATGTGTTGAATAAAACATGTTATACAGGTTTTTAAAATATGTATAAAAACGTATATTTTTATCTACTAATATGTTGGGTAGAACATGGGTAGGTAATTGGTGTGTAATAAACAGATGAGAGGCCTCGGTGTTATTGGTGTTATTGGTGTTATTCTAGTCATTCAGCAGAGTATGGATGACGACCACGGACTATTCTAGACTGTCCTGTGGAACACTAGCAGGCTCATTACCTGTAGGTGTTGTTAACGACGTGTTCACCGGTGTACTCTATCCCCCACATGGTTGCCTTTAGGATACTTATTGTTGAGGAAGCCCCTCTGCAGTAATATCCGTCCCGATGAAAAATCCTAAAATAAGTTCCTTATAATAGACGTTATTTTTAGGAACGTAAGGTGAGGATAACGGGAATGGGTAATCGGGTTTATTGTTGATGGTTGAAATTAAATATAATTATTGTGGGTTTGAAAACCCTATATACTCACCAGGCTCCCAAGCCTGACCCACTCAGTTGATTTATTTTACAGGAAGTGGCGCAAGAGCTTAAGATGGGCGAACATCAAGTTGTTTTTGTTTACAAGTCTGTATATGTATATATTTGTTGAACGACTTGTAATGTTATCGTTTATGCTTTATGACCTGTATCGGAACATGACATCCCGACTTTTGATTTTGAAATGAAATCATATTTCTTTATGAAATGTTTTGATAAATATCTATTTTATCATGCTTTGTTTTTGGGAACAAATTCCGCATCTCTTTTAAAATTAAAAGGATTTACTCTGAAAATTATTTTAAAAAGCATAAATGAAATCGGTCTTTTCGGGCCGAGATTTTGGGGATGTCACAGTTGGTATCAGAGCATTAGTTTAAGCGAATTAGGAATTTGTAGGATTTCTAAACTTAAACTTAGAATGATAAGTGGAGATTGCGAGGTGTGTGTCTGTTGGATTTTAGACACAAGCACTAGTTTATTTTAGGAATGTTGCCTAAAATGCTTTTATGTGCTAAATGTTATATGTTGCCATATATGATATTATTTGTTCGGATCTATGGTTTATTGCCAACCGGATCTGAAGGTTTATGTGTTTAGGATTCTAAGCGTATATGTACGATATTAGAACTAGCATGTAATCGTTTGGAGTAATAAGGTGAAATTATTCGGTGTATAGATCAAAATGGTGAGAACAAGAAGCGGAGTTGGAAATGCTAATGAAAACAGGAATCAACCACCTGTAATCGAGCAAGTACCTGTCGTAGCTGCTGCACCTGAGCCGATAACAATGGCTGGTGTACAAATGATGATTCAAATGATGATGGATCGTCAGATGGAAGAAACAAGACGCCTGCTTAGGCAGAATCGTGAAGAACCGTCAATTCAAGCGGAAGAGCCCGAGGAGAATGGAGGGCAGTCTGAAGGAGAAAACTTTAGTGGGATCATTGGTCAAGACGAACAACCAGTGGTTAGACGCAATAACCAGTATGGAGGAAATGATGGTCGTGGGTGCAAGTATAAGGATTTCATGGCATCCAAACCACCATGCCTATCCGGAAGCCCGACGCCGGTACAAGTTATGGACTGGGTCTCTGAAATGGAGACTATGTTTGAAAGTTGCGAATGCAGCAACATGCAGAAGACCGCTCTTGCGATCCCTCTGCTAAAATCTGGCGTGTTGAGTTGGTGGAAGCTGTTAGCTGGCTCTATGCCCAAGGGAGAAGCAAGTAAAATGTCTTGGGAAGACTTTCTGGAACAACTAAAACTGCAATACTGCTCCGAGCAGGACCTTCTGGAAATCAGTAATGAGTTTCAGAATTTGAAGAAGGGGAAATTGAGCGTTACTGAATACGCTACAAGTTTCACGGAAAAGATGAAGTTTATCCCATATTTGGTGCCTACAGAACTCTCTAAGGTCAATAAGTTTGCCCTTGGACTACCAGCGGACTATGGTCCAATGGTTAAGCAAGCAACCACGTTGAAAGCCGCCATCTGGGTTGCTAGAAATGTTGAGACCCAGATCAGGGAAAAAGGTCTAGAAAGGTCAGAGGTTGGTGAGAAAAGGAAAATCGATGGATTTTCAGGGTCCAGCAAGAAAAGTAAATTCTCGAAGTCTAGTTCGAGAGGAAGTGGAGGAAAGGTAGAGGCGAAATGGTGCGACAAGTGCAAGAAGAAGCATTATGGGAAGTGTGGCGGGGAAACCACATGCTACAAATGTGGAAAGCCAGGGAATTATGCCAACGAATGCACCTTCACCAAGAATGTTTGTTATGGTTGTGGTGAGGAGGGGCACATCTTAAGAGATTGTCCGAAGAAGAAGGAGGCGGCAAGACCCAACATTCCGCCAAAGCCAAAGGCGAGAGCATTCCAGATGACACTGGAAGCTGCTAAAGATGAAGCTGATGTCGCTTCAGGTACCTTTCTCGTTAACAAATTGCCTGCCCAAATTTTATTTGATTCTGGAGCCAACTACTCCTTTATATCACATGAATTTGGTAGAAAACTAGCTTTGCCTATTGTGAGACTAGATAATGCTTTATTAGTCGAAGTTGCTAGTGGCAAGATTGTACCTGTTAGCCATCGTATGAAAAACATTTTAATTGATTTGAATGGGAATAAGTTCCACGAGGAATTATTACCTATAGAACTTAATGGTTTCGACATCGTTTTGGGAATGGATTGGCTTAGTGCCAATGATGCCGAAATTTTATGCAAGAAGAAAATAGTGAAAGTGAATCCGCCTGGAAAGGAATCGTTTATGGTGTATGGAGATAAACGCAGAGTAAATTCTGGAATCATTTCTCTAATGAAAGCCAGAAAATGTTTGACCAAGGGGTGTACATCATATTTAGCATTCGTGATCGATGCTAAGAAGGAAAAGAAGGTGATGCAAAATATTCCTGTTGTGTGTGATTATCCGGAAGTATTTCCAGAAGATCTTCCTGGATTACCGCCCGATCGACAAGTAGAATTTCGTATTGACTTGTTGCCCGGAACAACGCCAATTGCAAAAGCACCTTATCGATTAGCACCGACGGAGATGAAGGAGCTAATGATGCAACTTCAGGAGTTATTGGACAAAGGTTTCATTAGACCTAGTTCATCACCCTGGGGAGCTCCGGTGTTATTCGTAAAGAAGAAAGATGGAAGCATGAGGATGTGCATTGATTACCGAGAGCTGAATAAGGCAACAATAAAGAATAGATATCCGTTGCCGAGGATTGATGACCTATTCGATCAGCTACAAGGTTCAAGTTATTTCTCAAAGATCGACTTGAGGTCAGGATATCATCAGCTAAAAGTAAGAGAGCAGGATATAGAGAAGACCGCATTCAGAACCCGATATGGACACTATGAGTTTTTGGTTATGTCGTTTGGACTAACCAATGCTCCAGCAGCATTCATGGATTTAATGAACAGGGTTTGTAATCCGTTCCTTGATAAATCTGTGATACTGTTCATTGATGACATTCTGATTTATTCAAAAAGCCAAGAGGAGCATGGCATACACTTACGAGAAGTTTTGGAAGTCTTGAAGAAGGAGAAGCTGTATGCGAAGTTCTCCAAATGTGATTTTTGGATTCGAGAAGTCCAATTCTTGGGTCACGTGGTCAACCAAGAAGGTATAATGGTTGATCCAGCAAAGATTGAAGCTGTAATGAAGTGGGAACAACCGAAAAGTCCCACGGAGATTCGAAGCTTTTTAGGATTAGCCGGATATTACCGAAGGTTTATCCAAGGCTTTTCTTCGATTGCTAGTCCATTAACAGCTTTGACCCACAAAGGAGCTACTTATGCTTGGAGTGATAAGCATAAAGAAGCATTCGAGAAGCTAAAGAAGAAACTATGCGAGGCACCGATACTTTCTCTACCCGATGGAGTTGAAGACTTCGCTGTTTATAGCGATGCGTCTGGTGTTGGATTGGGTTGTGTTTTGACCCAAAGAGATAAGGTGATCGCGTATGCATCTCGACAGCTGAAAGAGCATGAAAAGAACTACCCGACTCATGATTTGGAGTTGGCAGCGGTAGTTTTCGCTTTGAAAATATGGAGGCATTACCTCTATGGCACGAAGTGCAAACTTTTCACTGATCATAAGAGTCTCCAATATCTCTTTAGTCAGAAAGAATTGAATATGAGGCAACGACGCTGGCTGGAACTACTTAAAGACTACGACTGTGAGATACTTTACCACCCCGGTAAAGCCAATGTTGTCGCTGATGCTCTCAGTCGGAAAGTCAATCTTGAAAGGAGAAGGCCAAGAGCGTTGAGAATTGAAGTTGTCTCGACTATTTTGGAAAGTATAAAGAAAGCTCAAGAGGAAGCTTCGGAGAAGAATGACCGGAAGGAGGAACGTTTGGGCAAAACGTTGGTGTTCGGTGTAAACAGTCACGGACTGAAGGTGTTCCAAGATCGGATTTGGATACCTAAGACAGGAGGAGTCAGAGATCTTCTGATAGAAGAAGCTCACAAGACCATGTACTCAATTCATCCCGGTAGCACTAAAATGTATAGGGACCTGAAACCCTATTATTGGTGGCCGACGATGAAGCTCGACATTGCGAAGTATGTGGCCGAGTGTGTGACTTGTGCAAGAGTCAAGGCACAACATCAGAAACCGTACGGGAGTTTAGAACCATTGCCTGTGCCTATGGGTAAGTGGGAAGACATTACTATGGATTTTGTCACTAAACTGCCCAGAACAAAGAATGGTCACGACATGATTTGGGTGGTCGTCGATCGATTCACTAAGAGTGCGCATTTCATAGCAGCCAATGAGAAATGGTCTATGGAAAAGCTTGCGAATTCTTATGTGAAGGAAATTGTGAGACTTCACGGTGTTCCGCTAACAATTGTGTCGGATCGTGATAGTCGTTTCACCTCAAGATTTTGGAAAAGTCTACAAGAGGAATTGGGTACCAAGTTGTGTTTAAGTACAGCTTACCATCCGCAGACTGATGGTCAGAGCGAACGGACGATAAAAACACTTGAAGATATGCTGAGAGCATGTACCTTGGAATTCCTAGGTAATTGGGATGAACATTTACCTTTGGTAGAATTTTCCTATAATAATAGTTTTCACTCGAGCATAAAGATGGTACCTTATCAAGCCTTGTATGGACAGAAGTGTCGTACGCCGTCTTGTTGGCTTGAGGCTGGGGAAAAGCAGTTTATGGGGCCGGAGATAGTCCATCAAACTGCTGAAAAGTTGAAAATAATTAGGGAGAGAATGTTAGCAGCCCAGGATCGTCAAAAGAGTTATGCTGACAAAAAGCGAAGACCCATGACTTTTGAAGTTGGAGATTCGGTTTTGCTTAAAGTCTCGCCGTGGAAGGGACTTATAAGATTTGGAAAAAGGGGAAAGTTAAGTCCAAGGTTTATTGGACCGTTTAAAGTTCTTCAGAGGATTGGGAACCAAGCTTACAAGCTCGAACTACCAGAAGAACTGAATGGAATTCATAACACTTTCCATGTGTGTTATTTGAGGAAGTTCACGGGAGAAGTTCCCGACATAATTCCACTTTCAGAGTTGAGGATCGATGAGAACAAAAGGTTGATTGAGGAACCGGAGGCAATTGTTGACCGAAAGACTAAGAAATTGCGACGTAAGATGGTGGCGTTAGTGCTTGTCCGATGGAAACACACGAATGGGCCAAATCTCACCTGGGAGACGGAGAGTGACATGAGGAGTCGCTATCCGCATTTGTTTGTTGATGTGTGATTCCGGGGACGGAATCATTCTAAGGTGGAGAGAATTGTAACGCCCGTGTTTCTAGGCTTGCCATTTTTAGCAATGTAATAGTCTAGGTTAACCTTGTAACTCAACTTGAAATAATAAGAATGTATTATTTGTGAATTATTTGAATTATGTGATTTATGTGTGTATTTTCTTAATTTTTATAATTTAATGAATTAAGAATAAAATAAGCGTCAAAATTTAAGTGTGAGATAAGCCCGACATCTTTGCATAAAGTTGTAGTGGTCGAAACAAGGATTCCGGAGATATAAGGAATGCCAAAATCCGAGTTATAACGAAGAAGTTATGACCTGTCGAAGTTTCGCGACAGAACCGGTACGACGCTGAGTGACGTAAAATATGAATTTAAGATAGAGCGATATTTAGCCTTAGCGATCTAAACGAAAGTCGTAGATTTCGTTAAACCGAGAGCATGCATAAAAGGAACGCCCAAATCTGACTTCGTATGAGGAAGTTATGATTTTCTGAAGTTTCGACGTGGCAGTATGCAGCCCGAATACTCGATTTGAGATCGAGCGGTTTTTAGCCGAAACAATCTAAATGAGAATCGAAGATCTTGTTGTTAGTAGCGAAACGATGAAAAGTTAGGCGAGAACGGACGTCAGACGAAGAAGTTATGAATTTATAACGAAGTTTTTCTATCCCGGCCTTCTAAAAATAAATAATAAAAATAAAAGTCAAAATTAGCCGACGGAGTCTAAATGAAAGTTGTAGAGTATGGTCTGACCTTCGCGTGGATATAAAGAACGTCGAAAACGGAGCTCGTATGCGAAAGTTACGCAATTTAGAAGTTTGACAAGTCAATTACGCCCCGCGTAATTTGAGTACGCCCCGCGTACTCAGTCGGATGCAACTTGTCTGACCAATACTCGAGTGCCACCAGTCGACGCACGCAGTGATGTCAAAGTACGCCCCGCGTAACCCGAGTACGCCCCGCGTACTGAGTACGCCCCGCGTACTGAGTACGCCCCGCGTAATTTGAGTACGCCCCGCGTAATCCCAGACCCAGCAGCCTATAAATAGAACTCGAATTCAGCCATTTTCTCTTGTTCAAACTCTTCCCTCTCTCTAAGTTTTGCCTCGATTTGCGTGCCAATCATACCCCAAAGCCCCGGTAATATTCCCGAGCCCCGAAGTAAGATCCGAAGCCCCGAGGATCCCGAAGAGCGTTATTCCCGAGCCGAAACGCTGCCCGCGAGGAGCCCGGTTTTGTGAAGATCTTCCAGATCTACGGAGAAACACCTCTTCTGCAAGCCGTAGTGCTGCCCGATCATCTTCTGATCAGGTGAGTGTGTAGTTATTTTCATTCCAACGCAATATTATGAAGTATTTCATATAAAATACGTGTTATGTGTATATATTTGGTTGTTATACGTGTGAGTGTATATTCACTCTCTTGTATCTTATAGATCAGATGTATTCTCTATGAAATACGTGTTATGTGTGTATGCCTCATCTGTTATGTGGAATATGTGTTGAATAAAACATGTTATACAGGTTTTTAAAATATGTATAAAAACGTATATTTTTATCTACTAATATGTTGGGTAGAACATGGGTAGGTAATTGGTGTGTAATAAACAGATGAGAGGCCTCGGTGTTATTGGTGTTATTGGTGTTATTCTAGTCATTCAGCAGAGTATGGATGACGACCACGGACTATTCTAGACTGTCCTGTGGAACACTAGCAGGCTCATTACCTGTAGGTGTTGTGAACGACGTGTTCACCGGTGTACTCTATCCCCCACATGGTTGCCTTTAGGATACTTATTGTTGAGGAAGCCCCTCTGCAGTAATATCCGTCCCGATGAAAAATCCTAAAATAAGTTCCTTATAATAGACGTTATTTTTAGGAACGTAAGGTGAGGATAACGGGAATGGGTA
This sequence comes from Lactuca saligna, assembly GCF_052625555.1. Classification (NCBI taxonomy): domain Eukaryota; kingdom Viridiplantae; phylum Streptophyta; class Magnoliopsida; order Asterales; family Asteraceae; genus Lactuca; species Lactuca saligna. The sequence goes on from NC_136417.1 coordinate 146,449,202, forward strand.
ATCGGGTTTATTGTTGATGGTTGAAATTAAATATAATTATTGTGGGTTTGAAAACCCTATATGCTCACCAGGCTCCCAAGCCTGACCCACTCAGTTGATTTATTTTACAGGAAGTGGCGCAAGAGCTTAAGATGGGCGAACATCAAGTTGTTTTTGTTTACAAGTCTGTATATGTATATATTTGTTGAACGACTTGTAATGTTATCGTTTATGCTTTATGACCTGTATCGGAACATGACATCCCGACTTTTGATTTTGAAATGAAATCATATTTCTTTATGAAATGTTTTGATAAATATCTATTTTATCATGCTTTGTTTTTGGGAACAAATTCCGCATCTCTTTTAAAATTAAAAGGATTTACTCTGAAAATTATTTTAAAAAGCATAAATGAAATCGGTCTTTTCGGGCCGAGATTTTGGGGATGTCACAGTTGGTATCAGAGCATTAGTTTAAGCGAATTAGGAATTTGTAGGATTTCTAAACTTAAACTTAGAATGATAAGTGGAGATTGCGAGGTGTGTGTCTGTTGGATTTTAGACACAAGCACTAGTTTATTTTAGGAATGTTGCCTAAAATGCTTTTATGTGCTAAATGTTATATGTTGCCATATATGATATTATTTGTTCGGATCTATGGTTTATTGCCAACCGGATCTGAAGGTTTATGTGTTTAGGATTCTAAGCGTATATGTACGATATTAGAACTAGCATGTAATCGTTTGGAGTAATAAGGTGAAATTATTCGGTGTATAGATCAAAATGGTGAGAACAAGAAGCGGAGTTGGAAATGCTAATGAAAACAGGAATCAACCACCTGTAATCGAGCAAGTACCTGTCGTAGCTGCTGCACCTGAGCCGATAACAATGGCTGGTGTACAAATGATGATTCACGGAAAAGATGAAGTTTATCCCATATTTGGTGCCTACAGAACTCTCTAAGGTCAATAAGTTTGCCCTTGGACTACCAGCGGACTATGGTCCAATGGTTAAGCAAGCAACCACGTTGAAAGCCGCCATCTGGGTTGCTAGAAATGTTGAGACCCAGATCAGGGAAAAAGGTCTAGAAAGGTCAGAGGTTGGTGAGAAAAGGAAAATCGATGGATTTTCAGGGTCCAGCAAGAAAAGTAAATTCTCGAAGTCTAGTTCGAGAGGAAGTGGAGGAAAGGTAGAGGCGAAATGGTGCGACAAGTGCAAGAAGAAGCATTATGGGAAGTGTGGCGGGGAAACCACATGCTACAAATGTGGAAAGCCAGGGCATTATGCCAACGAATGCACCTTCACCAAGAATGTTTGTTATGGTTGTGGTGAGGAGGGGCACATCTTAAGAGATTGTCCGAAGAAGAAGGAGGCAGCAAGACCCAACATTCCGCCAAAGCCAAAGGCGAGAGCATTCCAGATGACACTGGAAGCTGCTAAAGATGAAGCTGATGTCGCTTCAGGTACCTTTCTCGTTAACAAATTGCCTGCCCAAATTTTATTTGATTCTGGAGCCAACTACTCCTTTATATCACATGAATTTGGTAGAAAACTAGCTTTGCCTATTGTGAGACTAGATAATGCTTTATTAGTCGAAGTTGCTAGTGGCAAAATTGTACCTGTTAGCCATCGTATGAAAAACATTTTAATTGATTTGAATGGGAATAAGTTCCACGAGGAATTATTACCTATAGAACTTAATGGTTTCGACATCGTTTTGGGAATGGATTGGCTTAGTGCCAATGATGCCGAAATTTTATGCAAGAAGAAAATAGTGAAAGTGAATCCGCCTGGAAAGGAATCGTTTATGGTGTATGGAGATAAACGCAGAGTAAATTCTGGAATCATTTCTCTAATGAAAGCCAGAAAATGTTTGACCAAGGGGTGTACATCATATTTAGCATTCGTGATCGATGCTAAGAAGGAAAAGAAGGTGATGCAAAATATTCCTGTTGTGTGTGATTATCCGGAAGTATTTCCCGAAGATCTTCCTGGATTACCGCCCGATCGACAAGTAGAATTTCGTATTGACTTGTTGCCCGGAACAACGCCAATTGCAAAAGCACCTTATCGATTAGCACCGACGGAGATGAAGGAGCTAATGATGCAACTTCAGGAGTTATTGGACAAAGGTTTCATTAGACCTAGTTCATCACCCTGGGGAGCTCCGGTGTTATTCGTAAAGAAGAAAGATGGAAGCATGAGGATGTGCATTGATTACCGAGAGCTGAATAAGGCAACAATAAAGAATAGATATCCGTTGCCGAGGATTGATGACCTATTCGATCAGCTACAAGGTTCAAGTTATTTCTCAAAGATCGACTTGAGGTCAGGATATCATCAGCTAAAAGTAAGAGAGCAGGATATAGAGAAGACCGCATTCAGAACCCGATATGGACACTATGAGTTTTTGGTTATGTCGTTTGGACTAACCAATGCTCCAGCAGCATTCATGGATTTAATGAACAGGGTTTGTAATCCGTTCCTTGATAAATCTGTGATAGTGTTCATTGATGACATTCTGATTTATTCAAAAAGCCAAGAGGAGCATGGCAGACACTTACGAGAAGTTTTGGAAGTCTTGAAGAAGGAGAAGCTGTATGCGAAGTTCTCCAAATGTGATTTTTGGATTCGAGAAGTCCAATTCTTGGGTCACGTGGTCAACCAAGAAGGTATAATGGTTGATCCAGCAAAGATTTGAAGCTGTAATGAAGTGGGAACAACGGGAATGGGTAATCGGGTTTATTGTTGATGGTTGAAATTAAATATAATTATTGTGGGTTTGAAAACCCTATATACTCACCAGGCTCCCAAGCCTGACCCACTCAGTTGATTTATTTTACAGGAAGTGGCGCAAGAGCTTAAGATGGGCGAACATCAAGTTGTTTTTGTTTACAAGTCTGTATATGTATATATTTGTTGAACGACTTGTAATGTTATCGTTTATGCTTTATGACCTGTATCAGAACATGACATCCCGACTTTTGATTTTGAAATGAAATCATATTTCTTTATGAAATGTTTTGATAAATATCTATTTTATCATGCTTTGTTTTTGGGAACAAATTCCGCATCTCTTTTAAAATTAAAAGCATTTACTCTGAAAATTATTTTAAAAAGCATAAATGAAATCGGTCTTTTCGGGCCGAGATTTTGGGGATGTCACAGTTGGTATCAGAGCATTAGTTTAAGCGAATTAGGAATTTGTAGGATTTCTAAACTTAAACTTAGAATGATAAGTGGAGATTGCGAGGTGTGTGTCTGTTGGATTTTAGACACAAGCACTAGTTTATTTTAGGAATGTTGCCTAAAATGCTTTTATGTGCTAAATGTTATATGTTGCCATATATGATATTATTTGTTCGGATCTATGGTTTATTGCCAACCGGATCTGAAGGTTTATGTGTTTAGGATTCTAAGCGTATATGTACGATATTAGAACTAGCATGTAATCGTTTGGAGTAATAAGGTGAAATTATTCGGTGTATAGATCAAAATGGTGAGAACAAGAAGCGGAGTTGGAAATGCTAATGAAAACAGGAATCAACCACCTGTAATCGAGCAAGTACCTGTCGTAGCTGCTGCACCTGAGCCGATAACAATGGCTGGTGTACAAATGATGATTCAAATGATGATGGATCGTCAGATGGAAGAAACAAGACGCCTGCTTAGGCAGAATCGTGAAGAACCGTCAATTCAAGCGGAAGAGCCCGAGGAGAATGGAGGGCAGTCTGAAGGAGAAAACTTTAGTGGGATCATTGGCCAAGACGAACAACCAGTGGTTAGACGCAATAACCAGTATGGAGGAAATGATGGTCGTGGGTGCAAGTATAAGGATTTCATGGCATCCAAACCACCATGCCTATCCGGAAGCCCGACGCCGGTACAAGTTATGGACTGGGTCTCTGAAATGGAGACTATGTTTGAAAGTTGCGAATGCAGCAACATGCAGAAGACCGCTCTTGCGATCCCTCTGCTAAAATCTGGCGTGTTGAGTTGGTGGAAGCTGTTAGCTGGCTCTATGCCCAAGGGAGAAGCAAGTAAAATGTCTTGGGAAGACTTTCTGGAACAACTAAAACTGCAATACTGCTCCGAGCAGGACCTTCTGGAAATCAGTAATGAGTTTCAGAATTTGAAGAAGGGGAAATTGAGCGTTACTGAATACGCTACAAGTTTCACGGAAAAGATGAAGTTTATCCCATATTTGGTGCCTACAGAACTCTCTAAGGTCAATAAGTTTGCCCTTGGACTACCAGCGGACTATGGTCCAATGGTTAAGCAAGCAACCACGTTGAAAGCCGCCATCTGGGTTGCTAGAAATGTTGAGACCCAGATCAGGGAAAAAGGTCTAGAAAGGTCAGAGGTTGGTGAGAAAAGGAAAATCGATGGATTTTCAGGGTCCAGCAAGAAAAGTAAATTCTCGAAGTCTAGTTCGAGAGGAAGTGGAGGAAAGGTAGAGGCGAAATGGTGCGACAAGTGCAAGAAGAAGCATTATGGGAAGTGTGGCGGGGAAACCACATGCTACAAATGTGGAAAGCCAGGGCATTATGCCAACGAATGCACCTTCACCAAGAATGTTTGTTATGGTTGTGGTGAGGAGGGGCACATCTTAAGAGATTGTCCGAAGAAGAAGGAGGCAGCAAGACCCAACATTCCGCCAAAGCCAAAGGCGAGAGCATTCCAGATGACACTGGAAGCTGCTAAAGATGAAGCTGATGTCGCTTCAGGTACCTTTCTCGTTAACAAATTGCCTGCCCAAATTTTATTTGATTCTGGAGCCAACTACTCCTTTATATCACATGAATTTGGTAGAAAACTAGCTTTGCCTATTGTGAGACTAGATAATGCTTTATTAGTCGAAGTTGCTAGTGGCAAGATTGTACCTGTTAGCCATCGTATGAAAAACATTTTAATTGATTTGAATGGGAATAAGTTCCACGAGGAATTATTACCTATAGAACTTAATGGTTTCGACATCGTTTTGGGAATGGATTGGCTTAGTGCCAATGATGCCGAAATTTTATGCAAGAAGAAAATAGTGAAAGTGAATCCGCCTGGAAAGGAATCGTTTATGGTGTATGGAGATAAACGCAGAGTAAATTCTGGAATCATTTCTCTAATGAAAGCCAGAAAATGTTTGACCAAGGGGTGTACATCATATTTAGCATTCGTGATCGATGCTAAGAAGGAAAAGAAGGTGATGCAAAATATTCCTGTTGTGTGTGATTATCCGGAAGTATTTCCAGAAGATCTTCCTGGATTACCGCCCGATCGACAAGTAGAATTTCGTATTGACTTGTTGCCCGGAACAACGCCAATTGCAAAAGCACCTTATCGATTAGCACCGACGGAGATGAAGGAGCTAATGATGCAACTTCAGGAGTTATTGGACAAAGGTTTCATTAGACCTAGTTCATCACCCTGGGGAGCTCCGGTGTTATTCGTAAAGAAGAAAGATGGAAGCATGAGGATGTGCATTGATTACCGAGAGCTGAATAAGGCAACAATAAAGAATAGATATCCGTTGCCGAGGATTGATGACCTATTCGATCAGCTACAAGGTTCAAGTTATTTCTCAAAGATCGACTTGAGGTCAGGATATCATCAGCTAAAAGTAAGAGAGCAGGATATAGAGAAGACCGCATTCAGAACCCGATATGGACACTATGAGTTTTTGGTTATGTCGTTTGGACTAACCAATGCTCCAGCAGCATTCATGGATTTAATGAACAGGGTTTGTAATCCGTTCCTTGATAAATCTGTGATAGTGTTCATTGATGACATTCTGATTTATTCAAAAAGCCAAGAGGAGCATGGCAGACACTTACGAGAAGTTTTGGAAGTCTTGAAGAAGGAGAAGCTGTATGCGAAGTTCTCCAAATGTGATTTTTGGATTCGAGAAGTCCAATTCTTGGGTCACGTGGTCAACCAAGAAGGTATAATGGTTGATCCAGCAAAGATTTGAAGCTGTAATGAAGTGGGAACAACGGGAATGGGTAATCGGGTTTATTGTTGATGGTTGAAATTAAATATAATTATTGTGGGTTTGAAAACCCTATATACTCACCAGGCTCCCAAGCCTGACCCACTCAGTTGATTTATTTTACAGGAAGTGGCGCAAGAGCTTAAGATGGGCGAACATCAAGTTGTTTTTGTTTACAAGTCTGTATATGTATATATTTGTTGAACGACTTGTAATGTTATCGTTTATGCTTTATGACCTGTATCAGAACATGACATCCCGACTTTTGATTTTGAAATGAAATCATATTTCTTTATGAAATGTTTTGATAAATATCTATTTTATCATGCTTTGTTTTTGGGAACAAATTCCGCATCTCTTTTAAAATTAAAAGCATTTACTCTGAAAATTATTTTAAAAAGCATAAATGAAATCGGTCTTTTCGGGCCGAGATTTTGGGGATGTCACAGTTGGTATCAGAGCATTAGTTTAAGCGAATTAGGAATTTGTAGGATTTCTAAACTTAAACTTAGAATGATAAGTGGAGATTGCGAGGTGTGTGTCTGTTGGATTTTAGACACAAGCACTAGTTTATTTTAGGAATGTTGCCTAAAATGCTTTTATGTGCTAAATGTTATATGTTGCCATATATGATATTATTTGTTCGGATCTATGGTTTATTGCCAACCGGATCTGAAGGTTTATGTGTTTAGGATTCTAAGCGTATATGTACGATATTAGAACTAGCATGTAATCGTTTGGAGTAATAAGGTGAAATTATTCGGTGTATAGATCAAAATGGTGAGAACAAGAAGCGGAGTTGGAAATGCTAATGAAAACAGGAATCAACCACCTGTAATCGAGCAAGTACCTGTCGTAGCTGCTGCACCTGAGCCGATAACAATGGCTGGTGTACAAATGATGATTCAAATGATGATGGATCGTCAGATGGAAGAAACAAGACGCCTGCTTAGGCAGAATCGTGAAGAACCGTCAATTCAAGCGGAAGAGCCCGAGGAGAATGGAGGGCAGTCTGAAGGAGAAAACTTTAGTGGGATCATTGGTCAAGACGAACAACCAGTGGTTAGACGCAATAACCAGTATGGAGGAAATGATGGTCGTGGGTGCAAGTATAAGGATTTCATGGCATCCAAACCACCATGCCTATCCGGAAGCCCGACGCCGGTACAAGTTATGGACTGGGTCTCTGAAATGGAGACTATGTTTGAAAGTTGCGAATGCAGCAACATGCAGAAGACCGCTCTTGCGATCCCTCTGCTAAAATCTGGCGTGTTGAGTTGGTGGAAGCTGTTAGCTGGCTCTATGCCCAAGGGAGAAGCAAGTAAAATGTCTTGGGAAGACTTTCTGGAACAACTAAAACTGCAATACTGCTCCGAGCAGGACCTTCTGGAAATCAGTAATGAGTTTCAGAATTTGAAGAAGGGGAAATTGAGCGTTACTGAATACGCTACAAGTTTCACGGAAAAGATGAAGTTTATCCCATATTTGGTGCCTACAGAACTCTCTAAGGTCAATAAGTTTGCCCTTGGACTACCAGCGGACTATGGTCCAATGGTTAAGCAAGCAACCACGTTGAAAGCCGCCATCTGGGTTGCTAGAAATGTTGAGACCCAGATCAGGGAAAAAGGTCTAGAAAGGTCAGAGGTTGGTGAGAAAAGGAAAATCGATGGATTTTCAGGGTCCAGCAAGAAAAGTAAATTCTCGAAGTCTAGTTCGAGAGGAAGTGGAGGAAAGGTAGAGGCGAAATGGTGCGACAAGTGCAAGAAGAAGCATTATGGGAAGTGTGGCGGGGAAACCACATGCTACAAATGTGGAAAGCCAGGGCATTATGCCAACGAATGCACCTTCACCAAGAATGTTTGTTATGGTTGTGGTGAGGAGGGGCACATCTTAAGAGATTGTCCGAAGAAGAAGGAGGCAGCAAGACCCAACATTCCGCCAAAGCCAAAGGCGAGAGCATTCCAGATGACACTGGAAGCTGCTAAAGATGAAGCTGATGTCGCTTCAGGTACCTTAGGCTAGGTCCCTTATGATAGGTGTTTAGGGACGTAAAGTGAGGACAACGGGAACAAGTAATCAGGTTATTGTTGATTGATGAAATTAATAAACTTATTTATTGTGGGTTGAAATCCCTATGTGCTCACCAGGCTCCCAAGCCTGACCCACTCAGTTTTATGTATTACAGGAAGTGGCGCTTGAGCATAGATATGATGTTGGACGAGGGATTACGGATATAGGCCTGTAGATATGAAATAATGTAGTAAGGCTTATATTGTACTGTTTATGCTTTTGATCTGTACGAACATGACATCTCGAGTCTTTTAATGAAATACATTTCTATGGAAATGCTTTTGATAAATCTTTATCATATTTTGTTTTGGGACAAATTCCGCAACACTTTTATTTAAAATGTTACTCTGATTTTTTTTACAAAGCATAAACAAACCGGTCTTTTCTGGCCGTGATTTTGGGGATGTCACACTGGGTGTACAACATATACACTCTAAATCTGTATTCTCCCATAATAACTGTCTGCTCACCTAAAGTAAGGAGTGCCTTGGAAGTTCTTGATTGTTGGGGTATGTTAGGAAGCGGGAAACATGTTCTAATACATTTAAAATCAATCAATAAATAGGTTGTCTGTTAATCTCGCAGCTTAATTTAAGTGGACAACAACATCCTTGGTTGTTGTCAGATGAATGGTCATTAGGAATTTGGTTAGAATTGCAAAGTCACAATGTCCTGTCAGTTGCAGTATATCCTAATCTTCTCACAAATTTTCGTGTTTCAGTGGACCATAATATCGGAAATCGACCAGATCTATTCATGAAATAGAAGGACTGATAAACGGATTCAGACTGTCTAAGAACTTTGATTCCAAAATCAACTTTGGTAAAAGAAAATTAGTGTCAATTGATTGATTGTTTTATTTTTTATTTTTATTTTATTTTTATTTTTATTTTGCTAAAAACTTAAAAAATTAAAATTAAAATTAAAATTAAGTTTTCAATTAGTTTTATTGTAGTTTAATTTTTTTTAGATTTTATTTTATTTTATTTTATTTTATTTTTAAAATCCTCAAAATGTATTATTTTTAAAAAGATTTGTGGTATTGGACTTGGAATTGAAGTGGGTAGGCCATGAGTCTTGGACCAGGTATAAATACTACTTTACACGGATGTAAACACTTTCTGTTGACCTTTTCTTTTTATGGCCGTAAACCTCTTTGTGCTCTCAAAATCACTATTCATCAATCATTAAAATTTGTGATTAATCTCGAAATTGATAGTTCGAACGTGTAGGTATGTATACTTCGACCCTCACAAAAGGTGTTCTAACTAAAACCAACTTTGGATCGAAGCTGAAATCGAAAAATGAAATTTTTGGCGTTTACGGTCAAAGAAGGGCTTGCGGTCGTAAACGTGTTTACGATCGTAAACCCGTTTACGGCTGTAAACCCCCTTTCCAGCTGAAAACTCATTTTTGGTTTGAAATTAAATTCAAAATCATTTTTATTTGCAGAAAACATATGTATTATTGTTGTTTTCTCACTTGACTCGATTCATGCAAGTCAAAATGGCAGAATTCAAATTTGCAGAAAGTCACAATCTGACAATCTTACTAGTTGAACCTCCTGTTGCCCATAGTGAATTCAAGTCCATGATTCATGGCTTGAAGGAATGTTGCTTGGCGTCATCTCTAACTTTGAATCCAACAATTTATCAACGTCTAACCAGAAAATTCTGGAAATCTGCCACAGTAAATAAAGGGGAGGATGGTTCTGTGTTCATTGAAGCTCTCGTTAAAGGTTGCAAAATTATTGTCACGGAGCAAATAATCAGAGATGTTCTAAAGATCGACGACGAATCAAGCTTTTCCTATATAAATTGAATTGGATTAAGCTCAAGAGCTCCTAAGCAAAATGGGTTATGAGGGAGATTTTCCTCCTACCTTAAAGAAGCTACTACCACTTTATTGGAGGTTTTTAGCTCATGTTTTTGTGAGCTGCATTTCAGGAAGAAGATCTGGTGCAGATGAGATCTCGCTAAGAAACACAGGAGCTATTGCTGCTGGACTCGACTTTAGCTTCTCAAAATTTATTCTGGATGAGCTTGTTGTGAACATTAAAGGAAAGACAAGAGACAAGTTTTTGATGTATCTAAGGTTTCTCCAAATAATTATCAACGAGCAGTTTCCGGAGATCACTAAAGAAGGTGAAACTTTGAACATAAAGTGTCTTGGTCGAAATACCATTGGGTTGATCAAGCAAAACCGTAAGGGTAAAGTTACTTTTGAAGGCAAATATCCTCTGGTGAAATTTGGCATGTTCGCAAAGTCTAGTGAAGCTTCTACATCTTATGAGTCGTTTGATCGTACGATAGTTGATGATGATGTGATAACAGTGTCGAGCTATGAAGAGAGTAGAGTTCCTCCAGTTGCAATTGTGGCTGAGGAACATGAGTTGACGTCTGTGCATGTTCAGAGTGACTACAGTAAAAGTGAAGATGCTGATAATGATGATGAAGATCTTGAAGATGATGATTCTCTTTTTGGGGGCAATTTGTCTCCACATGATGATTTAGAGCTTGATGTGAGTTTTGTTGATAACTTCTGTCCATCACACGAAGACATGGAATCATTCTTTAAAATTTTTGGTGATAATGTTCAAGAAGCAACGCCTCCATTGGTTAATCAGACTACCGACACTTCCAATCCTATGGATTCTACTTCAAGGCTTCCTCCCCCGAATGTTGATATTCCTACATCTGTGGCGTCTGCGAGTGATCTGATTGAGGCACATATTTATGTACCTTCATTGAAGAGAAGAAGACTAGATCCAAGGCCAGGGGTACTGATTCAAGATTTGATCCAACCTATTTGACCCGTACTTACTACTTCAATCACGAGTCCAACCATTACAGCTGAACCTGATCATGAACAACCAAGAACAACTTTTGAAGTTGGGAGCTCTTCTGCTCCTGGGAATGTCTCCCTTACAAAGCCTGAGCATGATATTGCCCCTAAAAGGCTTGCTAGGTTCTTAGCAGAAAGTGAAACAGACCTTCCCTCTCGAGAAAAAGGTATATCTATAGGGGAAGGCAGCTTGAAGGGGGCAGACACATCAAAACCAAAGCTCAAGGAGGATATTAATGTACTCAAACAGAAAATAATCGAAAAGGATCTTCAAATTGAGGACCTTGATTCTTGTATCTTCGTGCTCGAAGCTGAAAGTTCCTTAAAGTCTGATCAAATTTCTGCACTTGAGCAAGACAATGCTCAGAAGACCAAACAAATGTCTGATCTCCAAATCAATCTTGGTGCTCTTTTAGTTGGCTACTTTGATTTGAAGAATAGACTTATTGCTGAATTTGGACATAAGTTTCAGACATCAACTGAAGGGCCAAGCGTTTCTCAGGCTCCTATAACTGCCCTAGCCACTACTATAATTTTTGAACAGACCGATAATGTGCCAGTTAGAACCACAATGGTCGTTGACCGCTTTGAGACCGAACCTGCGTAAGCTCCCCCCCCCCCCCGAATCACTATTAAGCGAGGAAGGAGAACGGTTACGTCCCAAAAAAAGGGAGGCTTGCTCTTCATGAAAAATTCTGATCAGAATGTTCGTGGTGATCCGCCGCAAGTAACTGTGACTGACCTTGAGTAGAAAAAGTTCCAGCATAAAATATGGAGATAGGTCAGGTGTCCATATGTAGGGATATCATGATAAAATCAATTGTTGGCTAGTCAAGAGAAAGAGCAACACGGTGGAGTATTACAAACATTAAAATGACTTTTCTTCGCTCACCAAGGATGATCTTATGGAATTGTCTGCTGCTCCGTTTTAGAATCCCTCCAATGATCCTTGAGGAACTGCTTTCAAACTTTTCTCGGAAAATCAGGTGAGGAGATGATTTAATAGTATGAAGATAGTTGAATCTTTTCTAAAGACTGCTAAACATGTGTTCAACCCAATCACCAAAAGGGCCATAAAAAATGTCATGTGGCCTCCAACTAAGCAGTTGACTAAGATTCCCGTCATCAAGAATTTTTGTGATGGTTCTTTGGATAATACGCAATATTGGGTATATGATGAAGCCACGTGTGACAACCCAACGTTAAATCCGTTATATAATTCCGTTTCTGCTAACGGAATATGTCATTTATAAAAGCTACGTAATTTGGAGTCGTAAAATAAATGAATATTTATTTATTTTTTATATTTCATGTGATTATCATTTTAGTAAAAATCAATATAGCTCGTTAATGTTAGTTCCATTTAACGAAATAAAGTTATATTATTTTTCAACCACTTAACCCGGGTAAAAAGTTTAAACCCCGTTAAACTTTAGCATCCGGTAGTCGTGTGCCGGGTGCAATACCCGAGGCATATATAAGGAAGGTGAACACCTCTTTGAACTCTTTTACCACTCAAACACACACTCTCTCTCTCTCTCACTACTTTCTCTCTCTAGCTCATTTTTGGCTCCAAAACCGCAATTTCCGGCTCCCAAACGTAAGATTTTCCTCCCTAACTTGTTCTAAACATGCATCATTTTTATAATAGCTCAAAAATAGTATGAATGGGACATGAACAAGGAGTTTACGGCCTAAGAAGCTCCTTAGGCCGTAAACACCCAAAATGTGCCAAAAAGTCCCAAATTTCCTTCTTTTAAGCTTGGATACTAGTTAGGGATTTTACCTATGAGTGTTTGAGCATCAAAACGATAATATTTAGGGCATTAAAGAGGGTTTAGGGCCCAAGGACATGCTTAGGCTGTAAACACCCTTTTTCCATGTAAAAAGGCCCCAAACACTCTTCCAAATCATTTTAGGCTTGAGATATGATTTAAGGGAATTCCAATCCGAGTTTTGGGCATTAAAACTTCATGATTTGTGGGGTAACTTAGAGTTTATGGCCCAAGCATAAGCTTAGACCGTAAACTACCCCAAACCTCACCAAATGAGGGTTTAAACCCCCTAATTAGCCTTAGACCTTCACTAGAAAATTAAAGGGATTAATGTAAGGGCCTTAGCATCAAAATTGGGGAGTGAACAAGAGTTCACGGCCAAGCCATGAGGCTTACGGCCGTAAACTCCCAAGGAGTGGCCTTTGGGTTGTAAACTCCAAGGGAGTAAACTCTTGGACTCCCTAGTACCCTCTTTTTGGTCTTGTACAATCCCCGAGAACCACTTTTAACCCATAAGACCTCGAATCGATTTTAGGATATGTAAATGTTTTAATAAAAAGTATAAGTGACTAATTACTTGTAAAACATATATCTCATATGTTAATAGGGTCTTAAAAGGTGTACAACTCCTTAATTGACACCAAACGCTCAACCGACACTTCCACCCGATTTACTCGATTTCAGGTGAGTTCATACCCCTTAATGAACCTTTCTAATGTTTTCATATGTTTTAGGGGGGGGGGGGGGGGATACAATTCAAATATACATTTTTATAGAAGTGATTCACATGTGATTTACTACCCGTAGTTAAAATCACATGTGATTTATCACTATGCTTTATAAAAGAACTTTACGTTTTCAAAACTACTTTGGATAAATAAACTATTTTATAAATGCTTTCTTTGGTCAAGATTTTTATTAAATTACTTTTCTTATAAAATGTATCTACACTAATATATTTATATAAGTAAGACTTGAAGGACTTAGGACCGATAGCTCGCCTTATTTACTGTTCTTGTTTGATTGTGGGCTTAGGGTATTTGTTATCCGTCCGACTATCGTTGATTTCTTAGTTATATATCATGTATATTGGTGTTAGGTACGAGCATTTTCATCTCATTCGATGCCTATATTACTTAATTGCCAAGAACCATACACACTAAGTTAACTATAATAGGTATACTTAAGGCCACTACTACTCGTTACCGCTACTACTATACATACTATAATTCATACTATTACAAAACGATACACGAATAAGAGAACACACTATGAACTACATAAAAGACTACTACACTATATTACAAGAGAAAGCACTAATCCGGAAGATAACACACTAACTCTCTACAAGATACTCTACGCGCTACATACTGTGACCAGAGCTTTCCGGAAGGAAGGCGATGCTACACGTATAGATCTATACGGGGCAGACACTATTATATCCCGACTGTTAACCTTAGTCTGAACCGAACAGGCCCAGGGATGACACTACTTCACTACACTATGTATGACCGGGAAGGTTATGGGATCCTCTATTGTTCACACTATTGGTCACATAAAAGGAATACACGGTATCCACACTAAAATACTAAGACTAAAGTCTAAGTTAATATCCCGAAGTAAATAAGTATCTATTACTAATGGGAGTTTGCACCATTAATACTGACAACGGGCATAACTTTTCCTTTATCTACACTACATACTGGAGATTTTAGTACCACACTTTTACAACAAACGGTTTCAATGATAAAACTTACATGCAACTTAGAGTTTTTTCAGTTGCGATGTATTTTCTGGAAAATATAGGATTTTCTAGGGTTTTCTACTACTTATACATGTAAATTGCAGTTTTTTACACTATAAATTTTAACGCATTTTATACAAAATTTACACTAAATTCTTATGAGCTCATCAACTTTATGCTGATACTCGTTTTCAAAATAACTTGTATCCTCAGGTCAAAGATAGACAGGTACAGGTGCAACAATTTGGAGAAGATGGAGCATACAAGATCCAACTTTTGTTTTTGTATTAGTTTTGGTGTCTATTGAAAGTTTACAGAACACACTTGTAATTAAACTCACTATGTAATGAAATGGTTGTATGTTTCTTGTTTTTACTATTATGCAATTGTGATGATACTGTACATGATGTCCTCCACCCCGAAACGTATTCCGCCGTTATCGGTTTTGGGGTGTGACAGATTGGTATCAGAGCATTGTTTATAGCGAATGAAGTATATCAACGTATAAAAGATATACGAACTATAAACACTTTGGGACTAAAACACTCTGACCAAGAATATATATTGTTAAGTATTTAAAAGATTTAACTAAGTATATATACACACACCTCTATAAAACATAGAACTCAGTATCGCACTAGAACATAACAAAAGTATTAAGATTCTTGGACAGTACAATTGGGCTTAGAGACATATGGTCACATCTGGGGGGATGTAGCCTGATCAACTACATTTTCCTGGGAGTGACTAGCATGTGCCTAAGTTTGGTTGTGGAGTTGCAACAAGTCTAAAACTGACCAACACTATCACAATAACGTTAGCATAAGAATACTATAGGAGTATTCTGTACCTCTAAAATATACATATGTGAGAACCAAAAATGGTCGTTACTAGTGGAGCAATAGTTGCTAAATGGATACTTTTCGGTTACATGTGACTAGGGCGTTATAGACTTAGAATCTGTGATCTTTGCTTAACTTCTTGTTCCTTTTTTGGTTGTGGATTTAGAGTTAGGGTCACTTATTCGACGGACTATCCTGCCCCGGTCACATGTAATTAGTATGCATTATGCAAGTATTGGTCTAACTCGTGACGATCATCTTATAAGTATTTTAGGTTAGTGCGTCTATTAATCTTCCTTTCCCCTTTTCTCGCGTAGATATCATGGTTGGCTTCCACCTTCCCGGTGATCCGTACTACCCAAATCAGGGCAATGGAGGATGGCTTGACGAAGAGTCGGATGATGATCACCAGATCCCTCTGGATGACCACCGAGCAGAAGGCTTTTCGGATAGCTCTGACTCCGAGCCAAAAGTTAACAACCTACCTCCTGGAGTTCCGAGCCCCAACCCCCGTTCAGCATTTCAGGGTCCCACTCCCTGTGGGAAATATCCTTGAACCGATGGAGCGAGGAGCATGGCCAACCTTTACCTTACAATGGAGACCGAAGCTTCTACAACATAAGCGAAAGAGGATCAGCAGATCGGGTTCTGCCCATGATGGTCCGAAGGATTGCCAGGAATGTCGAGCAGGGTCAAGCAGCCATTGGTCGGTTTGTAGAAGTGAATACCCATTCGAATCTCAACACTATTCGCATCTGCCAACTTGAAGAAGCCATGGACAGGACAAGGAGGACCAACGAGGCTCTACAACATCAACTAGTTGCATCCCAAGCCAAAGTTAAGGAACTCCGAGCACGTCAAAGGGATCACGAACGACACCTTCAGGAAGTTATGCGTCAACTAGCGGATCTGAGGGTTCGCCCAACAAGTAACCATCGCCCGTAGTAGACGTCTAGTTACCTCAATCTTTTGTTTAAAGGACTAGCCTTTCCTCTCTATGTTTCATAGATCACTTGTCTATAAACATTCCTAGCTTAAAAGTACTCTAATTAGACCTCTAGACTGCCAACATTTTCCTTATGGTTTGATGTAAGACCTATTGTTAGGTCACTTTTCATGAACTTGTATTACATCATTAATACCAGTAATTTGGCAGTTAACTACTCTATTGCTATGACTCTCATTCTGATCTTTGGATTATGTTGATTTAATCCATGAAACACTCTATTCATATTTGCAATAGACTCTTACTATTGCTATCATTTCTATGATCTTCCAGTGAAAGATGCCTCCACGAAAACATCCAAGCAGAGGAAGACCAACAACTCAAACCACTCCTCCACCACCTCCTCCTCCGCAGTTCGATCCAGTACTGTTCCAAACGGCTGTGATAGCAGCCATAGCTTAAATGAACTCCGGTGATGTAAGCGGTGGCAACTCTAGATTTGGTGAAGTCCATCAAAGAGTGCAGGGATGCACATATAAGGACTTCATGAACTGCAAACCTACCTTCTTCGATGGTACCGGAGGAATTCTGGCATTGTCTCAATGGTTTGAAAGAACCGAAGCTGTCTTTGAAATGTGCTCTTGCCCCGAAGAGAGCAAAATCAAGTTTGCTACTGCTACCCTCACTAATAGGGCCTTGACATGGTGGAACGGCCATGTTAGTGCACTCTCCTTGGTAACAGCCAATGCCATGGGTTGGGACACTCTAAAAGATCTCATGAGAAGGGAGTACTGCCCTAGGGGCGAAATTCAAAAACTTGAGGAGGAACTCTGGAACCTCAAGATGAAAGGGACCGACATAATAGCTTACACGGCTAGCTTCTGCGACTTAGCGACTATGTGTCCCAACATGATCCCATCTGAAAGCAAGAAGATTGAACGATACATCTGGGGTTTAATGCCCCCGTATCGAGGAAATGTTCTAGCCTCACGCCTTACCACTTTCGACAGCGCCAAGGAATTGGCCCAGAGTCTAATCAATCACGAAGTCTCTTCCACTCCAGCAACAACAACCACAACTACCACTGCACCACCCGATTCATCTGACAGAAAGAGGAAGCGTTTGGATAAGAAGAAAGGCAGGAAAACTCAAACCTCCTCCAAGGACCATCAAATTGTGGCGGTCCATGCTGCCACCACTCCAGCCGCACTTGCACCAACAAGAGCTTACGTTGGGAACCTGCCCAAGTGTCCCAAGTGCCCTTTCCACCATCACGGCCCGTGCCGTGAATTGCAGTGTTCCAACTGCGGCCAGAAGGGCCATACTGTCCGATTTTGCAGGGCCCCACCTAAACCTATCGCGCAAGTTCCCGGTTCGGGAGTGACCCAGACTTGTTATGGCTATGGTGAAGCTGGCCATTTCAAGAAAAACTGTCCGAAAGCTGGAAATGCGGGAGGAACCGGAAGACTACTCGCTATTGGCCACAATGAAGCAGTAGCGGACCCCATAGTAGTCATGGGTACGTTCCTTCTCAACAACTCTTATGACTGTGTCTTATTCGATAGTGGTGCAGAAAGAAGCTTCATAAACCAAAACTTTAAACACTTACTTAAACAATCCCTGCAACCACTAAAAGAAACATTCGTCGTAGAAATGGCTAACGGAAAGACCGAAAGCTCTAATGAAATTTACATAGATTGTACCCTCACGTTAGACGATCATTCATTCCCAATCGATCTCATACCGGTCTCGATCAAGAGTTTCGATGTCATTGTTGGCATGGACTGGTTGAGTCTTCATCGCGCTGATATTCTATGCTTCGACAAAGCAATCAGCCTAAATCCACCGAATCGCGAAACTCTGTTAATCTATGGAGACAAACCCGGTACGAGTGTTCGTATCATCTCAAGTATTCAAGCCCAGAAGTACTTGCGCAAGGAATATCGTGCCTTTCTTGCACACGTCGTCGACTCAAGCCAGAAAGTGAAAGATCCAAAAGACATCCCCGTTGTATGCGATTTCCCTGACGTCTTTCCGGAAGACCTTCCAGGTTTACCTCCTAAACGTCAGGTTGAGTTCAGAATCGATCTAGTCCCAGGAGCTACTCCCGTAGCTAAGTCGCCCTATCGTTTAGCACCTGCCGAGATGCAAGAACTATCCGGTCAACTTAACGAGCTGCTCAACAAGGGCTTTATAAGACCGAGATTCTCACCCTAGGGAGCTCCGGTCATGTTCGTGAAGAAGAAAGAAGGATCGTTCCGTATGTGCATCGATTATAGGGAGCTCAACAAACTCACGGTCAAAAACCGCTACCCTCTTCCTCGTATAGACGACCTATTTGACTAACTATAAGTGTGACAACCATCAAATTTCGATCAAGTCAAAGTCAACTAAAGTCAGCAAGTCAAACCGTTTGACTCAATTTGCCCATAAGTACTAAAATTCACACTATGAAACTTCTAATGAGAAATCATAAAACAAAAAGTGCGAACATCTAGATCTCCTTAACCAAAAACTGTAGTACGTGGCGAGCCAAACCGATAAAACAATGATGCATACTCATCGGGAGTGTGTAAGATCCTTAAACAAGGCTTAACAGGGTTTACGAACCATGCATTGCGATGCCGGACACTCACAATTGTCACACATGGATCCTCTCTCAATCGTTTTCACTCTATCTCTCTCTCTATGTCAAATCTCTCCCAAATCTCTCCAAGTATGTGAAATCTCTCTCAAATATCTCTCTATATGAGAAATCTCTCCAAGAATGTCAAATCTCTCCCAAATCTCTCCAAGTATGTGAAAACTCTCGCATATATCTCTGTGTATGAGAAATCTCTCCAAGAATGTCAAATCTCTCCCAAATCTCTCCAAGTGTGAGAAATCTCTCCCAAATCTCTCTCAAAAGTTTCCCGTAACTTTTTGGAATCATTCGGGTCATTCCGACCCTTAACCGAGTCAAAAACGGCTTAAAACGGGGTAAAAACGAGAAAACGGGACCTTAAGAACCGAAACCCTTCTTAAGGAGCCGAAGCTCCTTAAGGCCGAGACTAAACACCGAAGACCGAGCCTCTGTTGGCTAAGAAACCAGAGACCGGGCCTCTGTTGGCTAAGACACCGAACACCGAGCCTCTGTTGGCTAAGACGCGAGGACCGAGCCTCTATTGGCTAAGACGCGCGAGGACCGAGCCTCTGTTGGCTAAGACGTGCGAGGACCGAGTCTCTGTTGGCTGTGGCACGCGAGGACCAAGCCTCTGCCTCTGTCGCTTCTCGTTCTGCTTCTTTTCTCGCTCTGTCTCTACCCGCCTCTCTGTCTCTTCCCTACTCTCGGTCTCTGCCCGCCTCTCTGTCTCTTCTCTCCTCTCCGTCTCTACTTCGCGCCCCTCTGTTCTCCTCCCTCCTCTCGGTTCCTTCCCTTCTCTCTTCTTCCCTCTTGGTTCTGCCTCCCTCTCTCTCTCTCTCGGTTCAGCACCAGAAGGCCGAACCTCGACCATACTTCGGGAAATTGTCACTTTTAGCCCATTTTTGATATTTTTAACATTTTAAGCCCGTTTTTCATGATTTTAAAGCGGGATTTTCTCCAGAAATTATATTTTAACATAATAAAATCTAAATATTCATAACTTAAACATATTTTGATGAAAATCATTATTTAAATAATAAAAATCAAGTGGGTGAATTATTAAAGGTGGAGTGTTGACTTTGCCTTATCCAATGTCACAAGCAACCACCCCACACCCACTCTTTGACTAACCACACCTCCCCACCTTACCTAGGTCACTTCAATGTCCCTCACACCTAATTTACACTCATTCCCACGTTTTTGAGCTGGAACAAACATCCTCTCTCCTCATTTCTCTCATTTTCTCCCATTTCACTAAGTATCAAACACCACTTTTCTCTCAAACTTTTTCTCCACCAAACTCGAGATTCAAGGCTGATTATCAAGTGTTCTTCCACTCTTAGTAAGTATAATTCATCCTCCTTATGATTATCTCACTTATTTCCACTCAAATCATGGATATCTTACACAAACTCCATCATATTAGCGTTAGAGCTTCGAATCTTCAAGTGATTCTTCAAGTGTTCTTGGGTTGAACACTCCTCTTCTTCAACACTTATCTACTGAAATCACTAAAGGTGAGTTCATACCCCTACATTTTCATGTTTTCTCAAGTTTTCAGGGGGGGGAATACAAGTTAAAACACTAAGAACATAACTAAATTTTTCTAACAGCCTTCATCAGAAAAGTTCAACTCCATTCACGGACTGTTTTGGGCATCTTAAACATTTTTGTTTTCAAAACTGTACAAGGTGCAAATAGTTAAAGTTTGTAGCTTTAAAATGACTACTTGCACATCTCCATACGATTTTTCTACAATTTATGGTGATTTTTACAAAACTACCGATCATTTCAAACAACAATCCGGACCAGTCTGTAATTATGGACATTTTCACCCAAGTTGGAGGTCATTAAAAATCGTGATAAAAATTATGAGTAAACTAGACACATTTTTTGAACTCTCAGATTTTACGGATCTAGTTTTCGACTTCGTATGATTTTTCTATGATTTTTCCAAAACAGGGCAGAATTGCTAAATTTAGCCAACAGCATGTAAATATCATAACACTTTGTAATATGTTGAGCAAAGTGTATAATCATAAGCTCTAATTATTGAATGTGTTTCTTTGTTAGTTTATCATCATGAACTGAAACTAAGTCATTCATAATAAATATTTTTCATTCATTTTAGAACACGTATATTAAACTATAAAAAGTATAGTTTGATAAATTCATAACACTAATACATTTCTATAAAAGAATTCATACATATTACATACATTTTAGATAAATTATAACAGGTATAGTTTATGATACATCACTCAACACACTCGTACAAAAAGGGTACATTCATACAAGAAAGATTTTTAAAGTATTTTTGCTAAAACTAGTAAAACCTAGATTCTAGGGTGCATGTACACTTAGGTAAATCTTATGATTGTTTCGGCTACTTTACATAGTGTATCTGATTCTTAAGAATCTCAGCAGTGGTAATAGAGCCTAATAGGTTTTAGTTTTAGCACAACCTTTGTAAAAATTGAAAAATAAAAGAAACCTATTAATCGCGTATTCGATCCTAAGTTTTAGTTTATATCACAAACTTTGTAAAAATTGAAAAACAAACCTCGTCATGGGCGTATTTTCAGATTTTGGGTTTTTGACTGATTTCAAAATTTTAGGGATAAACTGTGACAACCAGAAATCTCTATTTGAAAGTCAACTCAATCAATCAAAAGTCATACTTGCTTCTACTATTTGTTAACGTGTTTAGAGGCAGTTTGAGAGTCTCTAATCCAAGTGCACTCAAGGGTTGAATGTTGGGAAGCATTATCTTGGAATCAGTAGTTTGCACTCGAGCCTGGAAAACCTTCAAAGGTGGTTCACGGATGCAAACTAGGTTCACAGTCGTGAACCCATGCTTGGGTCATGAACCACCCTCCATATATATGGGATTCACTCATTTTCTCCTCACTTCTCCAAGCTCCAGCCGTAAACATCTCCATTCTCACTACAAGAAAAAAGGCCTTTTACGACGTGCAAAATACGACGCTCATTGATCTATGTTACGCAAAGGAGAGTGACATTAGAAAAATGTCATCTCTTCAAAAAATTTAAGGATAGAAGACACGCATTATTGCGCGCCCTTAAATTAGTCTCTAAAAAAAAACACAGAGGGCACCTATAATAAAATGCGCGTCGTCTAAGGATGTCGCTTTATAATTTTTAATGGAACGCGCGTTCCATCCTTTAACAGTAGGGGGAAATGAAATTCTGAAAAAATTAAAAATCCCGCCTTCCTTTTTTTTCTCCTTTCCCTCTTGCCTTGGACGCTCCTTCCTTCCCCCTCCCGACATTGACTGCTGCTTACTTCTTCCCTCACTTCTACCTACTGGAACCACCATATCTCCCACTCGATGTTGAAATTGTTAGAAAAAGCCCTAATTATACTCTCAAGTCTAAATACAGAAAAAATACAAGATGGTGAAGAAGTAGCAGTAGAAAAAGCCCTAATCGGAGGTGGTCCTGTTCTTCATTGTTTCTTCGATGTTGAAATTGTTAGAAAAAGCCCTAATTGGAGGTGGTCCTGTTCTTCCTCCCACCACGATTCCCAGCTTTTGTTCATCGGAACACCGATTCCACCGTGGTTTCTGATCCACGTTGACCAGTCGTCCCAGTCTTCAACGATTTTCTGCGATTCAAATCCGGATGGGTTGAAAAGAAAAGGGGCGAACAGCCACGACACGACTAGGAACCACATTGAGATGGTTAGGTGGCTCTGTATGTGGCGCCGCCGTGGAGAATTGTGCGACCGAAATAGTGAAGTTTGGTGCCAAGAGAGAAGGTGAAGAAGACAGCAGAGAGCTGGAGGTTCATGATTATTAGGTCACCGAGTGCAGTTCTGAGGCCTCTTTCGAGTCCGATCTCCATAATCATCGGTAACGCCATTAAAAGAACAAGTTGAACTACAGATTGAGAAGCCATGGCTGCTTTCAAAGTTTTATCTCCTTGCATCTTTGCTGATTTCATACTCGCTTTTTCTAATCCACTTAAACAGAGATATAATCTCCCGTATAAGAACGCATACACAGTAAGCATCACCATCTAAAACATAAGATAATTTGTCATTTTCTTTAGACTTTAAACTGTTAGACACACACACACACACACACATATATATATATATATATACAGATATTAATTAATTTACCATTGAGCTAACGTCGTCCTAGTTCCTAGATGGTGTTTGTGTGTGCATAGACACACACGAATGTGGAGTCTCCAAAGCTGTTGATATCATAGACAACATCATAAAGGATCCTTCAAGGGCACAATTGCTAAAGTTTTTCATGTCTGATGGAGAACTTTCAAAAGAACTTGATGACAGATTTGGCTCTTAGTGTGGGGATATTTTGGTCTTGATTGTTATTAGAACTTTTTAACTTTTAACTTTTATGATTTAGTAATGATTTATTCCTATTTTTATTTTGTAACAGGCTTCGGTTCCCACGAACGAATCTGATAATGATTGACCAGGTTCAACAAAGTCAAACGTTCATATTTTGATAGAGGTAAATACCAGAATACAAAATGAAACTAAAAACAATAATTTATAAAATGAAAATGATCCTGTATTTACAAAACCAATAACAATCGATACATCAATATGTACAACAACTTACATTACAATGAACCCGTATCGTTAACCATTCAAAATTGACATTGAAGAAACAATGAAAAGTTTTTACCTTTTGTTACTTTTCTAACTCGGTTTAAGCAAAAATTCACCTTTTTTTTTACTGGGATTGCAGCTGTGTACTTACAGTGGGCAGGAACATTTTACCAAAGAAAAGAAGGAAGAATGATTTCAAGAGGAATTGGAATTGTGATCATCTGCGACTAATGTGGGTATTTGACCTTGATTGACAAAGTCAATCTTGTTTAATCTCAAACAGCAAAGAATTTTCTCGGGTAATTCTTCTGGTTTTTGAGCATGTATGTTTTTTTTAACAAGAAAAAATATTAGGGAGGGAAAAAGTTGTAATAGTTTGAAAGTACATCAACAATTCATGATTAGATTTAGATTACTTGAATTGTTAAGCCGAGATTCATAATCCCGTGTTTTAGACGTTCACGAAATGCATCCAATCCTTTTCTTGCTATGTAACTAAATTATAACAGGTATAGTTTATGATACATCACTCAACACACTCGTACAAAAAGGGTACATTCATACAAGAAAGATTTATATTCACACATATTTCACGTAAAGTTGTTTACCTATAGTTTGATAAATTCACAACACTAATACATTTCCATAAAAGAATTCATACATATTACATACATTTTAGATAAACTATAATAGGTATAATATATGATAAATCACTCAACACACTCATACAAAAAGGGTACATTCATACAAGAAAGATTTATATTCACACACATTTCACGTAAACTTGTTAACCTATATTGTGAGACTCTCTCTCTCTCTCTCCCCCCGTACGTCCGAGTGCGGGATATAATTCCTGGTAGTTATAATCAGAATCTCCTTGAGGGAGAACGTGATACTTGTATATAGATCTATATTGGGTTTGACACCCCACACCTTGCTGCTAGCTACAGTTGGACCTGCAGGTCTACGGGTGACAAATATCATTTTATTTTTCGCGACACTGAGAACGTCGTGGCAGGTTCACATAGTCATAGTATGATTATAGCGACTCACATAGGGATATAACAATCCATAAGTTTACGGGATTTTATTTTTAAAACCTAAATGAGTTTTATGTCGATTTAAAATCACCTTTTTATCTCTATGAGTACAGATATTACTGTACACTTTTGGTTTTGGTAGTTACGACTACACATCATTTGAAACCACATTTATACTTTTAAGTATGGTCAATACTTGTTATTTCTCGGTCCTCTAATTTAGGACTACATATATATAAAGTATTAACGAACATGAGAACATATAGAAATTTCATTTAATTCAAACGCATCCATGTCCATTTAAGTGCATAAAATTTTCTATTAATAAGAAAGGTTACTTATACATTTTGGTCTTCAGTCATAAGACTACATTACGCAGATTTTAAAGAAAATATCGGATTTTCTGGATACATATTCTAACGCTTTTACAAGGAAAACGATTTACTTTTCCAACGAAATCTCTTATGAACTCACCAACCTTTGTGTTGACACTTTTCAAAACTACTTGTATTCTCAGGAATTCAGTGAAAACAGGAAATCAACAATGTTTTGAGGATGGGACGATAAATCGTCAAACAGTTCATTTTGTATTATAATGTAATTGATGTGAATCATGTAAACATGTGCTTTGATGTAACGTTTTCAATTATATTTGTGTTGGTTGTATTTACTTTGAGCACTATTATACTCATTGTTGTGATACTCTATATGAAGTCCTCCACCCCTAGACGTTTCCGCCATCCTTGGTTTGGGGGTGTGACAACAAGGGGCGAGTTACTTTTCCAAGATTGATCTTAGGTCCGGGTATCACCAGTTATGAGTCCTTAAGGAGGATGTTTCGAAGACAGCCTTCCGAACTCGTTACGGTACGAGTTCATAGTGATGCCCTACGGATTGACTAAAGCACCCGCAGTGTTCATGGACTTGATGAATAGGGTGTGCCATCCATACTTAGACCAGTTCGTCATCGTCTTTATTGATGATATACTTGTCTACTCTCGGAGTCAGGAAGAGCACAGAAATCATCTACGACGAGTCTTGGAAACTCTGCGATCGGAGAAGTTATACGCAAAGTTCTCTTAGTGCGAATTTTGGATCCGAAGAGTTGAATTCTTAGGACACGTGGTTAGTGAGGAAGGAATCCATGTTGACCCATCCAAAATTAAAGCCATCGAGAACTGGTCAGCACCAAAGACGCCTACGAAAATTTGTCAGTTTCTAGGCCTCGCTGGCTACTACCATAGATTCATTCAGAACTTCTCTCAGATTGCGAAACCTCTCACTACGTTAGCACAGAAAGGGGTACCATTTTACTGGGAAGAGAAACAGGAGAAGGCATTCCAGACCCTGAAACGAGCCCTATGCACCGCACCGGTGTTATCCCTTCCCGAAGGAACATAAGATTTTGTGGTATATTGCGACGCATCGAAACAAGGGCTCGGGTGTGTCTTTATGCAACGAGGTAAGGTCATCGCCTATGCCTCAAGATAGCTGAAGACACACGAGATCAGCTACACCATGCACGACCTCGAGTTAGGAGCGGTTGTTTTCGCTCTGAAGATCTAGAGACATTACCTGTATGGAACGAAGAGCACAATATACACTGACCACAAAAGTCTCAACACATACTGAACCAAAAGGAGCTCAATATGAGGCAACGACGGTGGGTCGAACTACTCAATGATTACGACTGTGAGATTCGCTATCACCCGGGAAAAGCCAATGTAGTAGCAGACGCGCTGAGTAGAAAAGAGTATTCTGGCCGAAGAGTCCAATCACTAACAATGACTATCAATTCACATCTATCCGCACAGATTAAGGAGGCTCAGCTCAAAGCCTTAAAGCCTGAGAATGTGGCGGGTGAATCCCTACGTGGGATGGATAAGAACTTGGAGGTCAAGGGTGACGGACTCATGGACCAAATTTGGACTCTGCACCACGGTGGTTTCAGAGACTTGGTCATGAAGGAAGCACACAACACTCGATACTCCGTTCACCCAGGTTCAGATAAGATGTATCTGGATCTCAAAAAGCTATACTGGTGGCCTAACATGAAAGCAGAGATTGCTACCTTTGGGATTAAATGCCTTACTTGTGCAAAGGTCAAGGTTGAATGCCAGAAGCCATCAGGTCTCCTCCAACAACCAGAGATACCGGAATGGAAGTGGGAGAGGATTACCATGGATTTCATAACCAAGCTACCCAAGACAATGGGTGGATTGGATACCATATGGGTAATCGTCGATAGATTGACCAAATCCGCGCACTTCCTACCCATCAAGGAAACAAACAAGATGGAGAAACTCACAAGAACATACATTAAAGAGATAGTTCGACTGCATGGTGTCCCTGTATCTATTATCTCGGATAGAGATAGTAGGTTTACTTCGAGATTTTGGCATTCACTGCAAAAAGCATTAGGGACGAGGCTGGACATGAGTACAGCCTACCATCCGCAGACTGATGGACAAAGTGAGAGGACGATCCAAACCTTAGAGGATATGCTGCGAGCCTGTGTGATTGACTTTGGTAAGGCGTGGGATACACACTTACCCCTTGTGGAGTTTTCCTACAACAACAGTTATCATACGAGCATCAAGGCAGCCCCGTTTGAAGCCCTCTACGGTGGGAAGTGCAGATCCCCTCTGTGCTGGGCTGAGGTGGGTGACACTCAATTAGCTAAAGGACAATTTCCTGGCAGCGCTCTCACGGGTCCAGAAATCATTCGAGAAACGACCAAGAAGATTGTACAGATTTGCGAACGATTAAAAGCCGCTAGGGACCCAGAAAAGCTACGCAGACAAACGACGAAAACCCTTGGAATTCCAGGTGGGAGATCGAGTAATGTTGAAAGTCTTACCCTGGAAGGGCACGATACGCTTTGGAAAGCGTGGAAATCTGAACCCAAGGTACATAGGGTCTTCCGAGATTCTCGCTAGAATTGGCCCCGTAGCGTACAAACTCAACCTACCCCACGAGCTAAGTAACATACACTCTACCTTCCACGTCTCAAACCAGATAAAGTGCTTATCTGACGAAACCCTAGTGATCCCACTAGACGAGATCGAAATCGAGGAAAGCCTCAACTTTGTGGAAGAACCTATGGAAATCATGGATCGAGAGGTTAAACGAACGAAACAAAGCCGCATCCCAATTCTGAAGGTTCGATGGAACGCCAAACGAGGACCGGAGTTCACTTCGGAGCGCGAAGATCAAATGAAGCTTAAATACCCCCATCTCTTCGCTTAGTAGTACTGTAATAACTTAACTGTTTGAATTCTAAATTTCGGGACGAAATTCCCCTAACGGGGGGATGATGTGACAACCCAACATTAAATCCGTTATATAATTCTGTTTCCGCTAACGGAATATGTCATTTATATAAGTTTCGTAATTTGGAGTCGTAAAATAAATGAATATTTAATTATTTATTTATATTTCATGTGATTATCATTTCAGTAAAAATAAATATAGCTCGTTAATGTTAGTTCCATTTAACAAAATAAAGTTATATTATTTTTCAACCACTTAACCCGGGTAAAAAGTTTAAACCCTGCTAAACTTTAGCATCGGGTAGTCGTGTACCGGGTGCAATACCCGAGGCATATATAAGGAAGGTGAACACCTCTTTGAACTCTTTTACCACTCAAACACTCTCGCTCTCTCACTACTTTCTCTCTCTAGCTCGTTTTCGGCTCCAAAACCGCAATTTCCGGCTCCCAAACGTAAGATTTTCCTCCCTAACTTTTTCTAAACATGCATCATTGTTATAATAGCTCAAAAATAGTATGAATGGGACATGAACAAGGAGTTTACGGCCTAAGAAGCTCCTTAGGCCGTAAACACCCAAAATGTGCCAAAAAGTCCCAAATTTCCTTCTTTTAAGCTTGGATATTAGTTATGGATTTTACCTAGGAGTGTTTGAGCATCAAAACCATAAGTTTTAGGGCATTAAAGAGGGTTTAGGGCCCAAGCACATGCTTAGGCCCTAAACACCCTTTTTCCATGTAAAAAGGCCCCAAACACTCTTCCAAATCATTTTAGGCTTGAGATATGATTTAAGGGAATTCTAATCCGAGTTTTGGGCATTAAAACTTCATGATTTGTGGGGTAACTTAGAGTTTAAGGACCAATCATAAGCTTAGAATGTAAACTCCTCCAAACCTCACCGAATGAGGGTTTAAACCCCCTAATTAGCCCTAAACCTTCACTAGAAAATTAAAGGGATTGATTTAAGGGCCTTAGCATCAAAAATTGGGGAGTGAATAAGAGTTCACGGCCAAGTCATGAGGCTAACGGCCGTAAACTCCCAAGGAGTGGCCTTTGGGCCGTAAACTCCAAGGGAGTAAACTCTTGGACTCCCTAGTACCCTCTTTTTGGTCTTGTACAATCCCCGAGAACCACTTTTAACCCATAAGACCTCGAATCAATTTTAGGATATGTAAATGTTTTTAATAAAAAGTATAAGTGACTAATTACTTGTAAAACATATATCTCATATGTTAATAGGGTCTTAAAAGGTGTACAACTCCTTAATTGACACCAAACGCTCAACCGACACTTCCACCCGATTTACTCGATTTCAGGTGAGTTCATACCTCTTAATGAACCTTTCTAATGTTTTCATATGTTTTAGGGGGGGGGGGGATACAATTCAAATATACATTTTTATAGAAGTGATTCACATGTGATTTACTACCCGTAGTTAAAATCACATGTGATTTATCACTATGCTTTATAAAAGAACTTTACGTTTTCAAAACTACTTTGGATAAATAAACTATTTTCTAAATGCTTTCTTTGGTCATGATTTTTATTAAATTACTTTTCTTATAAAATGTATCTACACTAATATATTTATATAAGTAAGACTTAAGGACTTAGGACCGATAGCTCGCCTTATTTCCTGTTCTTGTTTGATTGTGGGCTTAGGGTATTTGTTATCCGTCCGACTGTTGTTGATTTCTTAGTTATATATCATGTATATTGGTGTTAGGTACGAGCATTTTCATCTCATTCGATGCCTATATTACTTAATTGCCAAGAACCATACACACTAAGTTAACTATAATAGGTATAGTTAAGGCCACTACTACTCGTTACCGCTACTTCTATACATACTATAATTCATATTATTACAAAACGATACATGAATAAGAGAACACACTATGAACTACATAAAATACTACTACACTATATATTACAAGAGAAAGCACTAATCCGGAAGATAACACACTAACTCTCTACAAGATACTCTACGCGCTACATACTGTGAACAGAGCTTTCCGGAAGGAAGGCAATGCTACATGTATAGATATATACGAGGCAGACACTATTATATCCCAACTGTTAACCTCAGTCCAAACCGAACAGGCCCAGGGATGACACTACTTCACTACACTATGTATGACTGGGAAGGTCATGGGATCCTCTATTGTTCACACTATTGGTCACATAAAAGGAATACACGGTATCCACACTAAAATACTAAGACTAAAGTCTAAGTTAATATCCCGAAGTAAATAAGTATCTATTACTAATGGGAGTTTGCACCATTAATACTGACAACGGGCATAACTTTTCCTCTATCTACACTACATACTGGAGATTTTAGTACCATACTTTTACAACAAACGGTTTTCAATGATAAAACTTACATGCAACTTAGAGTTTTTTTCACTT
Organism: Lactuca saligna; assembly: GCF_052625555.1. Lineage (NCBI taxonomy): Eukaryota > Viridiplantae > Streptophyta > Magnoliopsida > Asterales > Asteraceae > Lactuca > Lactuca saligna. The sequence goes on from NC_136417.1 coordinate 146,479,338, forward strand.
GCGATGTATTTTCCGGAAAATATAGGATTTTCTAGGGTTTTCTACTACTTATAAATGTAAATTGCAGTTTTTCACACTATAAGTTTTAACGCATTTTATACAAAATTTACACTAAAGTCTTATGAACTCATCAACTTTATGCTGATACTTGTTTTCAAAATAACTTGTATCCTCAGGTCAAAGATAGACAGGTACAGGTGCAACAATTTGGAGAAGATGGAGCATACAAGATCCATCTTTTGTTTTTGTATTAGTTTTGGTGTCTATTGAAACTTTACAAAACACACTTGTAATTAAACTCACTATGTAATGAAATGGTTGTATGTTTCTTGTTTTTACTATTATGCAATTGTGATGATACTTTACATGACGTCCTCCACCCCGAAACGTATTCCGCCGTTATCGGTTTTGGGGTGTGACACCACGGCCTCAACGGTTATCAAGTTTAAAGATGGTGACTTCCGTCTTATAGATAAGAGGGATCTTCTACAGTTTGGTGAGAGGGACATTCACACGTTGGCAGCTCATCAAATCATTTGTGAGTAGGAAGTTCTGGAACCAACTGCTAAAGAATTCATAAGCATGGTCTCTAAAATTATCCGCAAAAGAATGTGGTTGGGAGCAATAGCAAGATCAAACGTGCTGGTCTTTGAGAAGAACTAAACTTATGCTACCCTCAAACTAAGGGGGAGAATGATAGGTCATTATTTAGTGGTTTGGGTTGGGCAATCATTTGTTTAATTCTTGTTAAGTTCTTGGTCATGTTTTACTTGTTTTATAAGAGTTTACAGTTCAGCTAGTGTGTACGGTCGTAAAAAGGTTTACGGCCGTAAACCTGTTTACGGCCAACTTCACCCCTATATATAGGGCTTGTCGGTGTCTTGTCAGGTTGTTGGCGAATCACAAAGTGTCTCTTAGTTTACGGCCCCAAGGTGTATCAGACGTTTATTTGATATAAAATGTGTGCATGCTTGGATTAATTTGTATTATACTACATTCTTTGTTTGATCGATTGGTATTTGTTTGATCACTGTTTGGATTCTCAGTTTTATCACCTTACATGGCGGCCATGCTAGGGGCGCGTACGATGACATTCAAGGATTTCCGAGCTTGTGGAGCTCCAGACTATCATGGGGCTTGGGACCCCATTGCTAGCAGTGGGTGGTTGGTTGATGTCGCTAACGCCTTCCGTATGAGCCGACGTCCCGAGGTGGATAAGGTCTGACTTGCTTCTAGTCTTATGAAGGACAGAGCACGTGACTGGTGGGAGGAGGTCGTACATTCCATTGGATATGATGCAACTTTAGATGCGATGACCTAGAGTGACTTCTCGACTAGGTTCAGGGATGAGTTTGCACTTGTGATTGAGGTGCATCAGCTTGTTAGGGAGTTCTAGGATCTTCAACAGACGACTGAGATCACCGCCATGTTCATGGAGAGGGACCTTCTCGTTCTGCGGTACATGGCGGATGAGGGGATAAAAAAGGACCGATACCATGAGATGTTGCGGAATGATATCCACCAATTAGTGAGCCGATCCAGCAGCAAGACACTGGCAGATATGATTGCAAGTGCGAGAGAGAGAGAGAGAGAGTTGGATTTGGATTTGGTGATGGAGAAGAAGAGGAATCTAGAGGGGGTTCAGTCAGGGAGTGCTGGAAAAAAGCCCAAGGTATCAGATCATAGATTGAGGAGCCAGCAGGATCGTAGCTGTTGCGGCAATTGCAACAACTTGCACGAGGGACCGTGCAAGGCGGGTAGTTCAGACTGCTTTAATTGTGACTGAACTGGTCATGTTAGCAAGGACTGTACAACTACCACCACCACCACCACGATAATATCATATCTGACTTGCTTCTATTGCAATCAGAGGGGACACAAGTGGTCCCAGTGCCCAAGTTTGGCAACAGAGTAGAGGAGGCACGTGCAGCTCTCGATGTGATGACGAGTATATATCTCCTCCTTATCTACTTATTTATATTGATTATTGCTTATGTTTATGTTCTTATCTATAGGATCGTTCCTTGTGAATGATATATCTGCTTTGGTATTATTCGATTCGGGGGCTACACAATCTTTTGTGTCGCTCGCGCTCAGCAAGCGGTTTGTGGGAGCTCCAGGGGAGCTGGACTATCCACTAGATGTAGAGATAGCAGGTGATAGGACCCTTCGAGTTGCGAGGGTTCATCGGGATGTACACTATAATTGTTTGATGAGCAATTTTCCGTGTATTTAGTCCCTATTCCCCTGCGAGGGAATAAGGTTATAGTGTGTATGGACTGGTTGAGCCCCAATGGGGCAGTGATTGATTGTGAATACCAGCTTGTACGAATTCGGACCCCAAGTGAGGGACGCCTGGTGATTCAGGGTGAGAGGCTGTAGTGTGGACCAACTTATGTTCAACAGCGAGAGCTAGACGCTACCTTCGACAGGGTTGCGCAGGTTATGTCGCCTATGTTATGGATACCCGGGACAAGGGTAAGGCGAATGTGGATGATGTACCAATCGTATGAGAGTAACGGGACATGTTCCTAGAGGATTTTCCTGGGATACTTCCATAGAGGCAGGTAAAGTTCAGGAATGACCTAGTTCCTGGTGCGGCTTCGATAGCCAAGGCACCATATCGGTTGGCTCCTGCCGAGATGTAGGAGTTGTCTACATAGCTGCAGGAGCCGTTAGACAAGGGATTTATCAGGCCGTGCAGTTCGGCCTAGGGTGCCCCGTTCCTTTTTGTGAGAAAGAAGGATGGGTCACATTGGATGTGTATAGATTAACGGGAGATAAATAAGTTAACGGTGAAGAACTGTTATCCCCTCCCAAGAGTTGATGATTTATTTGACCAGCTTAAGGGTGCATTTTGGTTCTCCAAGATTGATCTGCGATCGGGTTATCACTAGATGTGATTAAGGGATGACGACATGCCAAAGATAGCCTTTTAGACTCGCTACGATCATTATGAGTTCGTGGTAATGTTGTTTAGGCTCACCAATGCTCCTGCCACATTCATGGATCTCATGAACCGTGTGTGCAGACGAATACTGGACTGGTCTGTGATAGTTTTTATTGATGACATCTTGGTTTGCTACAAGACTCAGGAGCAGCATGAGGAGCCCCTGAGGGAGGTGCTTTAAACTCTGAGGAGGGAGAGATTTTTTGCAAAGTTCTCCAAGTGTGAGTTCTGGTTGCGTGAGGTGCAGTTTCTGGGGCACCTTGTCAACCAGAAGGGTATTCTGGTCGATTCAGCCAAGATAGAGGCTGTGATGTAGTGGAAGGTTCCGAGGTCTCCAACTGAGATTCAAAATTTTCTTGGTCTAGTGGGTTACTATCAGAGATTCATACAGAATTTCTGCAAGATTGCTGCTCCTTTGACCCGAATAACCAAGAAGTCGGTGACATTCTGATGTGGGCCTGAGCAGTAGGTAGTCTTCGAGACTCTCAGACGGCGGTTATGCAAGGCATCGATTCTGAATTTGCCGGAGGGCATCATTGATTTCGTGGTTTACTATGACACTTTGATCACATGTATGGGTGCAGTGCTGATGCATCGAGGTCACGTGATATCATATGCTTCGAGGCAATTGAAGCCTCACGAGGTGAACTAGCCGACACATGATTTAGAGATGGGGGCTGTGGTTTTCACCCTCAATAGTTGGTGGCCCTACCACTATGGGGTCCGTTTTACCATTTACATGGACCACTAGAGCTTGAGGTACGTGATGGATTAGCTGAATCTGAACATGAGGCAACGTCGGTGGTTAGATGTGGTGAAGGATTATGAATGTGAGATCCTTTACCACCCGGGCAAGGCCAATGTAGTAGCTGATGTTGTTAGCCGTAAGGCAGTGGCAGATTCGATACGAGACATATGTCTGAGGATGATAGTGGTTACTCTGTTGTTGGAGCAGATATAGGTGGCGCATGTCGAGTGTATGAAGGAGGAGCATCAAAAGTGTGAGTGGATCATAGGCCGGATGGCCTCATTTGATTATGACAGGCGCAGGTTGTTGACCCTGCATAGAATGGTCTAAATTCCATACTTGGGCGGTGTACGCAAGGTTCTGATGGATAAGGCCCACAAGTCGAGGTTCTCCATCCATCCTTGGGCAACGAAGATGTATCGAGATCTTCACCCTGATTATTGGTGGCCCGGTATGAAGCGGGACATAGCATGGTATGTAGAGTAGTGCTTGACTTGAAGGAAAGTCAAGGCCGAACACCAGCGACCTCACGGCAAGATGCAATAGTTGGATCTTCCCATGTGGAAATAGGAAGATATCACTATGGATTTTATCACGAAGCTTCCCAGGACCGCATGTGGAGTAGATTTGATTTGGGTCATCATGGATCGATTGACCAAGAGAGCTCATTTTATCTCGATCTAGGAGAGTATATCGGCTGAGAAACTAGCTGAGATCTATGTGCGCAAGGTGGTGGCACGTCATGGAGTGCCGGTCTCGGTTGTGTCAGACCAAGATGTTCGTTTCACATCCAGATTTTTGAAGCGGTTCCATGACGAGATAAGTACTCTTCTTCACTTCTATACCGCTTTCCACCCTCAGACAGATGGAAAAAGTGATAGGATGATCAAGACTCTCGAAGATATGATGGGCGCATGTGTTTTGGATTTCGGTGGTAGTTGGGATACGTATCTTCCGTTAGCGGAATTTTCGTATAACAACAGTTATCACCCCAACATAGATCGACCTCCATTTAAGATGCTCTATGGGAGGAAGTGTAGAAGCCCAATCTGTTGGGGCGAGGTCGGTTAGAGAGTCATGAGGAGTACTGAGGTAGTACTCAAGACCACTTAGAGGATCCAATAGGTCCGGAGCAGACTTTAGGCTGCTCAGAGTCGACATAAAAGCTATATCAACAAGCATCGTTCTGACTTAGAGTTCCATGTAGGAGATATGGTCCTCCAGAAGGTATCACCCTAGAAAAGTGTCATCCCGTTCAGGAAGCGGGGAAAGCTGGGCCCTAGGTACATCGGTTCATTTAGGGTTTTGGCTCGGGTGGGTCAGGTTGCTTATCGTTTGGATCTTCCAGCAGAGCTTAGCCAGATCGACAAGACTTTTGATGTCTCCCAGATGCGGAAGTACTTAGTGGATGTCTCTGCAGTCGTGCCTTTAGAGGATATACAGATCGATGACATCCTGAACTACATCGAGAGACTAGTAGCCATTCTTGACAGGAAGACGAAGGAGTTGAGGAACAAGAGGGTAGAATCGGTGAAGGTGCAGTGGCAGCACCGCAAGGGATCAGAGTGGATTTGTGAGCCCGAAGAGTAGATGATGGAGAACTACCCGGAGTCATTTGTCGATGCAGTGAATTTCAAGGACTAAGTATAATTCAAGTGGGGGAGAATTGTAACGCTTAGTTCCTGGAATGTTTTTAATTCAAAATTTTATTCTTTTATATATAAAAACTCGACGAGCTGGAGACCCCAAACTCGTAGAGTAGGAATGGCTTTGGATGCGGGGTGTGAATTCTATTTGACGAGTTGAGAGCCTCAACTCGATGAGTAGGATGAGCAGAATGAAACCCTAGATTTTAGGGTTTTGCACCATATTTAAACACCTTAACCTCCATAGGTTGGCCTCATTAACAGCCTCCAAGTCCCAAACCCTAAATCTCGAAACTGTAATGCATTGTGTGAGTTTGTGAGCTATCCTTGAGAGAGTTTTGTGTGTTTAAATCTTAGGAAAGAGGAAGAAGCTTAAGGACTCAAGAAGGAGTTTGTAGATCTAGAAACTTCACCCCATCATCGTCACTTTTTGGTAAGCAAGTCTCAAACTTGCCAAATGATTGCTTAGATCTCTTTCTTAACACTTTTATTGGGTTTTTTGTTCAAATATCTTGATCCTTGGGAAATGGACGTCCCAAGTGAATATCCTTTCAAACCTAGGGTCTTGAAGGGCTTTCATGGCATAAAGGTGCAAACTTTATGGCCATAGAAGTCCCATGCAACCTTTAGACTACCATTTTGGCCTCTTAAGCTCCAAAGGGCCATGCATGAAGAGAAAGTGGAAGGATTTACGTGTTCATCTAGTCTCTAAGGTGCAGATCTCTGTTTATACACCCTATCTTAAAGTATTATTGGATTTTGGATCAAGATCTAGATCTTTTAGAGTTATGGTTTAAGCTAAATATCTTGGGGATACGTCTTAACGGGTAAAGTTGGAAACTTTACCCTTATAAGGACATTTCCAGCCTATATCTGAAATATGGAGCTTGGATCTAAATATTAGTGACTTAATCCACTAAGAAAGCTTAACAGACTAAAGAACTCAATGATTTCATATAGGAACTCGACGAGTTGGGTCAAAGTGTCCCGATTCTGTAAAGGGAAGGACTCAACGAGTTCAAGGCGGACTCGACGAGTTGTGAAAGAAATCAACAAGTTGGAAAGAGATTTCAGGGTTTTCTAATTTATGGAACTCGAAGAGTTGAGTCAACCTAAAATGTTGACTTTAACCAGGGTGTTGACTTTGACTTTGACTTTAACTTTGACCAAAGTTGACTCTTAAGGGGTTATGAGGCTCAAAGGGGTATTTAAAGGAAATCTTTTATGTGTAGGAGTTTGAGTGGATTGATTTCAGAGCCGAGGATAGTTCAACTACTTATAGCATTTGAGGTGAGTCTTCTCCTGTAGGAATGTGTTGAAGGCACCAATGTCGGGATGTTTATGTATGTTAGTATATTCTGGACTAAGGTTCGATGCCAGGCAGTGCCTGATGTAGGTGTATATGTTTCTCGACTTCGATCAGATGTTGGGGAAAGTCCGATGAATGTTTGTATGTTTGATGTCTTCGTGATTCTTGCATGTGCTTGTTTTATATGTTTTCGGACTTCGGTCTGATGCCGGGGAATGGCCGAGGAATGTTTATATGTTTCCCGATTTCGGTCAAATGTTGGGCGGGTTCCGAGGAATGTTTTTATGTTTATGTTATGTGTTTATTTATGTGTATTTTTTGATATGTTATATGTATACCGAGCTTTTCTTGATGTCGGGAGGGGTCCGATGCCGGACTTCAGTCCGATGTCGGGTTTGGCCCGATGTAGCGGGCAAGGCCCATGTTATGTTATTATGTGATTATGTGCTTATATGTATAGTATGTGGTAGTTTGGGGAGACTCACTAAGCTTCGTGCTTACAGTTTTTAGTTTTGGTTTCAGGTACTTCCGGTAGCAAGGGGAAGATATTGGGATAACTGCAGTGCACACACCATGATTTTAGTCTAGGATGGTTTTACTCTGATATGTTGACAAATGTTTAGGGTGTTTTGAGAAACAATGACTTATGATTTTTATGTGATGATTTGACAACTATGGTTTATTAATAATTAAAAACGAAATTTTTGGACTGTATTTTTGGGAGTTGATATCAAAGCCTTGGTTTGAGGGATTCGGGCACACTCTCGGGTGTCTGAACTCAAACTAAGGACTTGGTATAAACTTTTTAATAGAAAACCATTTTTATAAAAAGGATTTTGAAAAGAGAAAAGGGTGTGGTGCATGCAATCATCCGTGCTCAAGTAAGTTCTCCCAAATCACCCATACAAGTTGTTATGATATGATTATGAGAATTGCATGCTATAATAGGACTAAGGATCTAGGATATCTGTATGAGAATTGCATGCTAGTTTAGGGCTAAGGATTTAGGAAGGATGCCTTATATGCTTGTTGTGTGAGCTTATTGAACTGTATGCTAGTATTGTTCAATCAGTAATATGATAGCATGAGTAGGATATGCTTGATTATGGTTACTTAATGCTCGAATGCTGCTTGCTTTGTGCTTTTAGGAGTCCTAGTTGTCTTTAACTAACTAGTAAATGAATAAGTTAACTTACATATTACGAGGGCTAACTAATTTTCAGAAGGTTAGGTTTAGCTCTTTTTCGCAGCTCTTGTCCGAGTCTACCATTTTGGCCTCTTAAGCTCCAAAGGGCCATGCATGAAGAGAAAGTGGAAGGATTTACGTGTTCATCTAGTCTCTAAGGTCCAGATCGTTGTTTATACACCCTATCTTAAAGTATTATTGGCTTTTGAATCAAAATATAGATCTTTTAGAGTTAGGGTTTGAGCTAAATATCTTGGGGAAGCGTATTAACAGGTAACGTTGGAAACTTTACCCTTCTAAGGACATTTCGAGCCTATATCTGAAGTATGGAGCTAAAGAATTAGTAACATCTTCCCATGGCCACATTTTACTACTTGTACATGTCAAAAGGGTTACCTCCTCTCCCACAAAAAGTGTACCAAAAGCAACACTAAATTACATCTAATTATATGAAAACAATTACATAATCAATACCCATCATTTCATTTATCTATAGAAAAATTATTTGCTTTAAGAAATATACAATTTTTGAAAAAATAACCTTATAATATTATTTCCAAAAAGCTCCTCAATGGGATTATACCATTTATATGGATTGTTACTTGTGGGTCTCTACACAATGAAATCACCATAAACCTTGAATAATTTATCTTAAATTCTAAATTTCAAAATAAACTAACGATGTAGATGATTAGATTGGTTACCTCATATTTAATTTGTAAATGCAAAGAAAAAATTCACGTCCCATTTAGCCGAATTTCCCAAACTAAACTAGAAAACTGATATATTTAGTAGTAATATAGATTGAAATGAGTAAAAAATAGAAAAAAAAACATAAACCTTAAATGGGTAAATCAAACATATTAACCAATTAGGAAGGCACATACATACACATTTAATTAAAATAATCAAATCAATACCATTGTTTGAGGGATCAAAGGCTAGTAACAAACTATAATATTTGTGAAAACATAATGGATGGTGAATGAAAAAGTGCGACTCAATCCCCCATTTCTAATCAAGTGAATAAATAATGTTTGATAAGATATATTAAAATTGTTTTTTTTCCCTAAATCTGATCATATACCAAAATCAAGATGAAATATCAAAAACCCAAATTGAAAATTATACAACAATTTATTTATGAATAAAAATGTGTGCATGACTAAATCTTGAAAACCTAAAAGCCGAGTGGCATTCAAATCAGTAGTGAGTATCAAGAAAAAGAAGTGCCACTTATAGATTATAGACGAGAAATTACTGTGAAATATAATTAGGATTGGGTGTATATGAATCCATTCCTCAATGGGAAGCTAACGACGGAGGGTTGGTGTTCACTGTAGGAAAGGCGTTGATGGATTACTTTTGTTGCCGGAGAGAGGGTGGATGGAGGGAAAAAAATTAGGTGAAAAAAAATTGCGGGTTAAAGAACCAAAGGTGCTAGTCGTACAACATAATAAGGAAATTGCATAAGATTTTATTATTTACCATAATTATACACTATAAGATGGTCCATAATTGGTTATACATTCACATAATAATTAGATTTTATATATGAAACTCTATATATATATATATATATATATATATATATATATATATATATATATATATATATATATATATATATATATATATATATATATATAGGTTCAGGGTCATTTACTACCATTCTAATTTTGTGAGACCGTGAGACCAAATCTAAAAATAATTTTAAAATGCAAAATAAATGGAAAAATCCAAAAATTCTTTTTTTAAATATTATTTTCGAAACTTGAATTAACTAAAAAAAATATAAAAAAATATAAAAAATTCCGTTTTTTTTTTTGAAAAATACGTGAAATATTCTAAATAGAATATTACACTGACATATTCTAAAAAATAATTTTAAAATGCAAAATAAATGGAAAAATCTAAAAATTCTTTTTTTTAAATATTATTTTCGGAACTTGAATTAACTAAAAAAAATAAAAAAAAAATAAAAAAATTCTATTTTTTTTGAAAAATACGTGAAATATTCTAATACAATATTACACTGTATATATTCTAAAAATAATTTTAAAATGCAAAATAAATGGAAAAATCAAAAAATTCTTTTTTTAAATATTATTTTCGGAACATGAATTAACTAAAAAAAATAAAAAAAAAATAAAAAAATACGTCTCACGGTCTCACAAAATATAGGTGGTCTCAAATGAATCTAACCCTAAAAAACCCTAAAAAAAACTCTAAAAATCATAAAAATGCATAAAAAATACCTAGAGATAACAAAACTTTTTTTTTTGACATTTTTTAAGAAAAAATCGCTGAAAAAAATTTGAAAAAAAACTGTTTTTTTTACAAAAAAATATATATATATTTTTTATTTTTTTTTCAGCGAATTTTTATAAAAAGCTGCGATTTTTTATAAAAAACATTCAAAAAAAAGTCTTGTGATCTCTAAGTATTTTTTATGCATTTTTATGATTTTTAGGGTTTTTTTTAGAGTTTTTTGTTTTCCATAGAACCTAAACCATATATATATATATATATATATATATATATATATATATATATATATATATATATATATATATATATATATATATAGGGATGAGATCGGTTGATACTCATAGTTTTCCGAGAACCCGAGAACAAAACGTGGAGCGTTGGATCAAAATTAATTTATTAAGGACATTATCGTCATCTTACCAATCTCATTTAATATTTATTTTTTTGGGTTATTGGAAATTTTAATAGAAATATCTAAAAATTTACATAATAAATAAAAAAATCGGATTTTTTTTAAATAATATTTTTCAATTTTTTTTAAAGTGCAGATTTTTTTATAGGAAACGTGAATTTTTTTTTTTAAAAAAAATTGATTTTTTTTAAAAGTGTATTTTTTTTAAAAAAACATTTAAAAATCAATAAAATTAAAAAAAACTGGAATATTTAAAAAATACTATAATTTTTTAATCAAAAAAATCAACATTTTTGATACATATATGCATATTTTTACAAATGCATATATGCATATTTCATATGCTATAATATTTGTAACGAAATCATAAGAAACTTTGTTTATTTACTAATTTATAAACATAATAGAATAAATATTTTATTCGATACAAAATAAAATATTAAAACAAATATTACAAAATTTCAAATCGTTTTCATGTCTTTGTGTTAAGATTTCCATATTTTCTTCCATTTATCATTGTCACCTCTTCAATATTCACCACAATTTCTTCCAAATTTACAAAAAAAATAAAAAAAAATGATTGATTCAAAAACATTCACAAAAATACATATGTAATTTACATGTGACTAACATATGAATCATATAGATTTATATACGACACCATATGTGAATTACATTTGATTTTCATATTGTAACGCCCGAGAGTTAGGCTAGACGTTAAGGGGATAATAATAATAAATATTTGTTTATTAAATAATTAAAATCCTCAAATAGGATAAATTTTCTTCGTATGTGTTACTGGTTATGTAAATACTTATTTATTGTATATGTGTTATGTGGATAAATATTATGGGTATCTAATATTTGTATAAATCTTGTTATAAACTTACCGAAAAGTGATAAAACAACATTTTTAAATAGAAGATTATTTAGGATAAATAATATTAACGAAAATTGTAACGATTGTAAAAACTCAACCTATATAAGACATATTTGGTCTAAGAGTGTGTTTGGCGTAACTTTTAAAATGAATTTTTAATTTTCTCTTTTTCTAAAAGTCAAAAAAATGTTTGGTAAAATGAAAATGATTTTTATAATCAACTTTTTCAATAGAGGAAATCTTGTCTTTTTGAAAAATCACCTAAAGGTGACTTTTTCAAACTTTTCTAACTTTTCAACCAATTAAAACATTAAATTATCTTTATACCCCAACTACCCTAATCAATGTAAATATGTAAACATATCATTTTTAGTCATTTTACATGTAAAGTTTAAGCAAATACTTTTTAAAAAACAACTTTTATAAAAAATCCTTTTAGAAAAAGTCCTTTTACAAAAAAGACTTTTGTCACTCAAAAGCTAAGCCAAACACCCTCTAAATACATTTAAAGGTGAACCCAAGTAGTGAAACGATAATTTTTTCGTTACACCCGTTTTCCGATAATAATTGATTGGTACTTTTTACGACGTTAGTTATTGATTATAAATTGGGATAAGATTTTTATTATAAAGGGTAAAATGATTTTATTAATAAATAGTTAAGGGGCTATAGTGTAACTTGAAGGATATACTGTGTTAATACAAGAATAACCGAGGGACCATAAATATAACTATAGTTTATAAATTGCAAACCAACATAGGATGTAAGAAATATAAGAAAGGTTTTACATAGTTTATTAATTAAAAATAACACGCGTTGTTTAAATATGTGATCGTACAATAAAAACGCATTACGTGTTTATTTAGAGGGACACGTGTTAACTCTTGAGATATCATGTCAATAATGTTGATGATTAACCCTTTAGATTGTAGGGAGGACAAATTTTGAGTATAAATAGGCAAACGATCAAAAGTTTCTATAAAACAAATAAATATATTGTAAAGAAGTTTTGAGAGACCAAGGAGTATAAAAATAGATATAGTTTCGACAAGATAATAAGTTGGAAATCAGTGTTAAGCTTGATGTCATGACAATAGTTAGGCTGCACTAACTAGCCAAGTGAGTGCATAATTACTTTTAGGAACATGATTTTAATACAAGTATTTATTAAAATATTAAATATATGTTTGTGTGTGAAATATTTGTTATTACCTGAAATACGTGTTAAGAGAATATATGGTAATATATGATAATTTAGGATACAAAATAAACCTAAATTAATTGATACGAATATCAGGTAGTATCTCCTTATGAGTACCGGTGAGATATACACGGAGGGTCGAACTTTAAAATTTGTCATTAATCCGAGGGCATGGATTAGACATAGTCATTCGTCCCTAATCCGAGAGTATGGATTGGGCTTAATCGTTTGTTATTGATTCGAGAGCATGGATTTGACATACCTGATCCAGGAGTATGGATTAGGTAAAGACATTAATTTCAGATCCAAGAGTATGGATTCGTATCGTTGCAATGATCGACAGGGTGGGGTAAAATTGTTTATATGAGGTGAAATTGTATATATTGTGAGTTCTAATATATATATGATATAACATTGTGCAATTGAAATCCATATGTACTCACCAAGTTTCCGAACCCAACCCACTCAGTTTATATGTATCACATGTGTCGTTACGAAGCTACATTACATTGAGATATTAACAGAGATGTAAACCATTAGTGTAACTGAATGTAAGGTCTGTTTATGCTTATGTTTCTATATTAACAATGAAATCCCAATGTTTTAATATAAATAAAATACATTTCTTCGGAAATGCTTTGATAATATTATTATCATGTTTTTTTTTACTGGGAACAAATTCTGCAATACTACTTTTCAAAATGGATACTTTGGTTTTAAATAAGCATAAATAATATTTTTGAAATGACCGTGAGTTTGGGGATGTCACACATATGAATCACATACGATTCATATGTGAAGCACATGTGAGTTACATGTGAACCAAATATGATTTACATTGAATCACATGTGATTTATATGTGAATCACGTGTGATTTACATGTGAATCACATCTGATTTACATGTGAATCAAATGTGATTAATATATGAATCACATGTGATTCATATGTGATTCACATGTGAATCATATGTGATTTACATGTGAATCACATGCGATTTACATGTCAATCACATGTGATTCATATGTTAATTACATGTGCTTCGTATATTAATTACATGTGAATCACATGTAATTCTTATGTCATTCACTTGTCATTTACATGTGAATATGTCATATTATATTCAGATATGGATATATCATGTAATTCATATATTAATTACATGTGAATCACATGTAATTCTTATGTGATTCACTTATGATTTACATGTGAATATGTCATATTATATTCAAATATGGATATATCATGTAATATTTACATGTGAATTCTAATGCAGTATTTACATGTGAATATACCACATCACATTCACATATAAATATCTAACCAACTAGGATTCTAACGAATTGAGCAGTGACAAAAGTATTTTTTTGTATGTGTGTAAATGGTTAGATTTTAGGGTGAAGAATAAACTTACCTTCCAATAATAGGCTCCCAATTTATAAAGGTATAGGAAAACCGCAGACTCGATGAGTGAATCATCGATGGAGTAGGTGGACATAGAACTTCAATCAGAAGTTGTAGCCTATTCCTAAGATACTATATCTATGTTACAAAACCTATAAAAAATCAAAATAAAAATTTATAATAATATAAACAAGCTAAATATGTGACAAAATGATAATAAAAAACTTTATTTTTTAAGATTTCACACACCTGCGGGCTTCAATCAATGGGAGATGATTATTTTGGAGTTTTTCAATCACATTCATCACCTGAAAGAAACAAAAAAAAGTAAAAACGTAAATTTGCATGAATAAAAGTAAAAGGCTTTTATATTGATTACATGAAGCCAAATAAAAAGACCATTGCAGAGAAAGATTATGTTGTTCTTTTCTTCTTTTGACTTATGGGGCACAAGACTTATTCCATTTCCATTTTTCAAGAAAATCAGGCTTTCTCATCAATTTATAACTGTCACACCCCCAAATAAGAATGATGGAAACGTCCGGGGGTGGATGACTTTCATGTATTGTATCATAACATATAGAATCATAGTGACCAAAGCAAACGCAACCAACATAATTATAATTGAAAAGGTTACATTGTTTCATGAGTTACATGTTTCCAAATCAATTACAATATGATGATAAAAATGGTTTGTTTGACGCCTTAGCGTCCCATCCTCAAAAGCTGGTAGTTACTTGTTTTAGGGATTACCTGAGAATACAAGTAGTTTTGAAAGAGTGTCAACAATTAAGTTGGTGAGTTCACAAACGATTGTATGTAGATTTGAAAGACTTTCTTTACAAAAAGATGGTGTTAGTTCTAGGAAATACAATATTTTCCGTTTTGAAATGAGTTATAGTCTTAAAACCCAAAGACCAAAATGTCAAGTATTTTCCATAATTATATTAGTATGTGCAGTTTTAAAATATATAAAACCGTTTGAGTAAATGTCTCGTAAACTATATGTATCGTTGTTTCCCCATGTGAGTTATTATAACCATGCTAACGACATAGATGGCTTGTTACGACGTTCTTCAAGCATTGGAATGTTATGACATTTGTCACCCCAGACCTACCGGTCTAGCTGTTGCAAGCAGCTTAGGTGCGGGATTTTCAATCCCAATATAGATCTATACACAACTATCACGCTCTCTTACTGGAGACTCCAGTAATAATATATGACTTTTTTAGGTACACTGATTTGTACGTGAAGATTTTGGCTCACAAAATTTGATTCAATGAGTTTACATGTAGTGAAATGAAAGTCCTTTTGTAGTGGAATAATAACCTTTCGTAGTAAATTTCATAGTGTAAAAGACCCATAAACTATACCGATTATAGTTTATCATAAATGTTTTGTAATGATGAAAAAGCATTTATATGTATGATTATCACCCTTTTCATGGAAATAAAATAGCATGAATATTATCAATATACATTTCCTTAGTATTATACACTTTGCTCAACATTTTACAAAGTGTTGATGACTCGTGAATCATTCTTAAAATAGTTTATCATAACATTTGGTTTATGTACCCAATATACATATATGTAATTATATTTATACTTACATGGTTTAATATAAACACATGAGCCTTTGGTATGAAGATGTTCATTTTTCTAGTTTTTAACTTTTCTGTTCACGTTTTTAGAAAAGTTATAGAAAAATCATCGTAAGTAAAAATATGGATTCGTAAACTCTCAAAGATTAGAAAATTAGTATACTTTGTCGATAAATTTCTCCTGGCCTTAAGTGGTTCCTAACCAGAGTGAAAAAGTTCATTTTCACAGACTAGTTCGAAACTATTATGAAATGACAAATAGTTTTGTAAAAATCACCATAAATCGTAGCAAAATCGTATGAATGCGTGTGACTAGTGCTTAATCTCGAACTATTTTCATATTGAACATTTTTGAAAAATATTAAGTTTAAGATCGGTAAAACAGTCCGTGACCAGACCTTAACTTTTCAAGAAAAGCTTATTTTTAAGTTTAGATTATGTTTTAGTGTTATGACTTGTATTCCCCCCCCCCCCCTGAAAACTTGGAAAAACTCAAAAATTTCGGGGTATGAACTCACCTTGTGTGATTTCTTGGTGACCGGGAGGTTGAGGATGAAGAGTTTTAAGTCAAGAGCACTTGTGAGACGCTTAGAGATTTCAATGATCCTGTGAACGTTAATATGTGAATATATGTGTAGATGATTTAAGATTATTTGGGAAGTATGAAGAAATATTAGAAGTTATAGGAAATACTTACCAAAAAGTGAAGGAATGACCCAAGAACACTTCAAAAACGTTGCTGGAAGGAGAGAAAAGTTGGAGCTCTTTTGTGAAGAAAAAAAGTGGAATTCTGGAGGGAAGTGTTGAAATGAAGGAGAAAAATCTCATGGAAGTGTTTATATATAATAGAATAAAGTAAGTGGACGTTAGTTTAGATATGTAATGGATAATGATTTGACCAATGGGGTGTTGAGAAGTGATATAAAGGTGACATGAGGGGATCCAGTTGATCCACTTGTGTAATATAATATCCTTTATATTTTAATATTAGTTTATGAAAAAGTATGATTTATATATAATAAATCTTCAATACGTGGATAAAACATGAGTTTAAGGGGTCTAGAATGTGAAAAATATGAGTTTCATGGAAATCCAACGTCAAAAACTCATAAAAATGACGAAAAGTACGAAACTGTCAAAAAATCTGTAATGAGATCCGAAGGTACGAAGGTTGTTGGCTTCGAATGCGAGAGTAAGATATGCGAAAGTTACAAACTGTGAATGCAAAGGTACGAAGTGCGAAGATAAAAGATGCAAAAGTCATAAGTTCGCTAATAGGGGTTCGTAGCGAGAGGTTTCGATGCGAAACTAAGGGTTCAGTGCGAGACTATTGAGTGCGAGGGTACAAGCCGTGAATGCTCAAGATGCGAAATGGAGGTTCGTATGTGAAAGCTGGTAGACTGTAGGAGTTTAGGATGTGAGACTCCTGCGAAGGTAAGAGGCTGCAAAGGTCTTCGTTTTTGAGAGGGTCCGAAGAGTAGTTGTTGTTTCTTGATTTCTTCCCCCATTTTGAGTGGTTTTTACCAAATTGAAGGGTTGGGATGGTACGGTTGTTTATGAAAAACTCGAAAGAGACTTGAGAGAGATCTAGGAGAGATTTGGGAGAGAGAGAGAAAGAGAGAGAGAGAGAGAGAGAGAGAGATTGTGTTTGTAGCCTGAGTTATGGTTCTGCCCTGTAATATTAGGATTATGAACTCCACTACGTGGTGTTATGAGTGTTATGAATCCCCAAAGGATACATAGTTGAATGTATCGAATTGTCACGTTACTCACCCTATTTAGGGTTTACGTTTCTAAACATTTCAAACTTCCGAGTGATACTTTGAATTATAATCGTAAGTTGTGCATTAGAAAACATAGAGTAAACCCTAACGTACTAGTACTAGCTGAGTTTACTGAGTTGAACCTAATTTGACGGTTGTCAAATCATCCCCCTGTTAGAGGAAATTTCGTCCTAAAAGTAGCTTTTGTGTGGGACATCAAGGGTTGGGGAAAAGATTTGGGTACTTTTTTCATTTGATCTTCTCGTTCCCAGGTGTGTTTAGGTCCTCGTTTGGCGTTCCATAGGACCTTTACAATGGGTATGCGACTTTGTTTCATCCTTTTGATCTCCCTGTCCATGTTTTCTACAGGTTCCTCTATAAAGTGGAGACTCTCGTTAATTTCAATTTCGTCAAGTGGGATGATGAGTGTCTCATCGGATAAGCACTTCTTTAAGTCCAACACATGAAAGGTAGGATGTACGTTACTGAGTTCCTGTGGTAGTTGAAGTTTGTGAGCCACTAGGCCAATCCTAGCAAGGATTTCGAATGCCCCGATATACCTAGGATTAGTTTCCCACGTTTTGCAAAATGTATCATTCCTTTCCAGGGTGAGACTTTTAATAGTACACGGTCCCCAACCTAGAATTCTAGAGGTTTCTATCTTTTATCCGCATAAATCATTTGTCGGTCCCGAGAAGCTTTCAGTCGTTTATGAATTTCAACGATCTTCTCCATTGTTTCTCGTATGATCTCAGGGCCAGTGAGGGTGCTGTCAGGCATCTGCCATCTTTTTAATTGTGTGTCACCCACTTCAGCCCATCATAAAGGTGACCTACACTTGCGCCAAAAAAGGGTTTCGAATGGAGCGACTTTAATGCTAGTGTGATAACTATTGTTGTATAAGAACTCGATGATGGGTAAGTGCGTATCCCAAGCTTTAATGAAATCGATCACACAAGCCCTTACTTAACATATCTTCCAAAGTTTGAATAGTTCTTTCACTCTGTCCATCAGCCTGTGGGTGGTAAGCTGTACTCATGTGAAGCCTAATTCCCACAGATTTCTGTAATGACTGTCAGAACCGTGAGGTGAATCTAATTTCTTTGTCGGAGATAATGGAAATTGGCACACCATGCAATCGTACGATCTCTTTAATGTATGTTTTAGCTAGCTTCTCCATCTTGTCGGTCTCTTTTATTGGTAAGAAGTGTGCGGATTTGGTTAACCTATTGACAATCACCCATATGGTGTCGAGTCCACTTGCCATCTTGGGTAATTTAGTTACGAAGTCCATGGTTATCCGCTCCCACTTCCACTCGGGTATCTCCGGTTGCTGGAGCAGACCCGAAGGCTTTTGGTATTCTACCTTAACCTTGATGCAAGTCAAGCACTTGTCTATATAGGTAGCAGTTTCTGCTTTCATGTTTGGCCACCAATATAGTTTATTGAGGTCTAGATACATCTTGTCCGAACCAGAATGAATGGAGTATTTGGTCTTGTAAGCTTTTTTCGTGACAACGTCTCTGAACCCACCAAACTTCGGTGTCCAGATCTGGTTCATGAGATAACGAGCTCCTTCACTTGTGACTTCCAGCTTTTTATCCATTCCTCTCAAGACTTCACCCATGACATTCTCAGGTTTCAACGTCTCGAGTTGCGCTTCATTAATTTGTGGGGACAAGTGTGAATGGATGGTTATGGTTAATGATTTTACTCGGCGGCCTGAGTATTCTTTCCGACTTAGGGCATCTGCTACTATATTGGCCTTGCTCGGATGGTAACAAATTTCAAACTCGTAATCATTTATTAGTTCGACCCAACATCATTTCCTCATGTTAAGCTCCTTTTGGTTGAGGATGTTCTGGAGACTCTTGTGGTCCGTGAAGATTGTACATTTCGTACCATAACAGTAGTGCCTCTAGATCTTCAGGGAAAACACTACTGCTCCCAGCTTGAGGTCGTGGGTGGTGTAGTTGACCTCGTGAGTCTTGAGCTGTCTCGAGGTGTAGACAATGACCTTTCCTATTTGCATGAGCACACAACCTAGACCCTAATTTGACGCATCGCAGTAGACCACGAAGTCTTCTGTTCCTTCAGGAAGAGACAAGATCAAGGCATTGCATAGGGCTTGTTTCAACATTTGGAAAGCACCATCTTGTTTATCCTCCCAGCTCAAGGTCACTCCTTTCTGATTCAAGGTTGTGAGTCGCTTAGCGATCTTAGAGAAGTTTTGGATGAACCTCATGTAGTAGCCAGCAAGGCCTAAAAACTGACGGATTTCCATCGGTGTCCTTGGTGCCTTCCATTTCTCAATTGCTTTGATTTTTTTGGGATCCACATGTATCCCTTCCTTTCGGACCACGTGTCCTAAGAATTCCACCTTCTGAAGGAAAAATTCACATTTCAAAAGTTTCGCATATAGCTTCTCCATCCTTAATGTTTCCAAAACCTATCGTAAATGCTGGCTATGCTCTTCCTTACTTGGTGAATAGATCAGTATGTCATTGATGAATAATATCATGACTTTATCCAATTAGGGTTGGCATACACTATTCATCAGGTCCATGAACACCGCGGGTGCATTATTTAATCCAAAGTGCATTACTACTAACTCGTAGTGACTGTAGCGATTTCTAAATGTCGACTTCAAGACATTTTCCTCTTGAACTCGCAGTTGATGGTACCCTGACCTTAGATCGATTTTTGAGAAATAGTTTTCTCCCTGGAGTTGGTTGAACAGATTGTCAATTCGGGGTAGGGGATATCGGTTCTTGATGGTGAGTTTGTTCAACTCCTAATAGTCAATGCACATATGGAACAATCTGTCTTTCTTCTTCACGAATAGGACCAGTGCTCACCAAGGTGAGAAACTTAGTATGATGAAACCTTTGCTCATCAATTCATTTAATTGGTTGGACAATTCTTTCATTTCAACCAGAGCCAATCGATATGGTGGTTTAGCTATAGGAGTGGCTCCTGGGACCAAGTCAATTTTGAAATTGACTTGTCGCTCGGGTGGTACTCCTGGTAGGTCTTATGGGAATACATTGGGAAAGTTACAGACTTCTGGGATATCCTTGATATCCTTCATTTCCTTCTCCTTGTCAACATCGTGTGCTAGAAATGAATGGTACTTCTTGAGTAATTAGTTCTGAGCCTTGATGCAATAGATGATTTGGAGGTTTGCGCCAGGTTTGCCGCCGTTGATGATGAGAGTTTCATTCTTTGGTAGGTAAAGGCGAACAACCTTATCGTAACATATAATTTTGGCATGGTGAGGACTTAACCAATCCATGCCAATAATGACATCGCAACTTCTTATTGTGACCGACATTAGGTCGATTTGGAAGGAATGGTTGTTTAGTGTTAAAGTGCATCCTATGTTTATCTGTTTAGTGCTTTGTGTTTTATCATTTGCCATTTCTATTGTGATTGTTTCATTTAGCGATCAGGGATTCTGTTTGAGTAAGTGTTTAAACTGATGAATCACAAAACTCCTTTCTTCACCACTATCGAAAATTATGCATGCATATGAATTATTGAGAAGAAACGTATAGGTAAGCATAGTGGGGTCCTTTATTTCTTCCTCGCCATGTGACCAACACTCTTCCCACACCGCCAACATTGGTGTTTCTTGCCTTTGGTCATTCCCTTTTGAAATGTCCTTGCTCTCCACAACCATAACAGGCTCGTCTTACCCCGACGTTTGTAGTTTGGGTAGCCTGTTGAGCTAGTGCTCTACAGAAGCGGGCAGTATGCCCCATTTTTTTTTGTAGTTGTTACAATTCATTTCTCGGCAAGTACCAGTGTGATGAAGGTTGCACTTGCCACATTTAGGTAGGTTTCCAACATATTGTCTCACTGGTGTCAGAGTGACAGTGG
Source organism: Lactuca saligna (assembly GCF_052625555.1). Classification (NCBI taxonomy): domain Eukaryota; kingdom Viridiplantae; phylum Streptophyta; class Magnoliopsida; order Asterales; family Asteraceae; genus Lactuca; species Lactuca saligna. Next base: position 146,500,593 of record NC_136417.1, read on the forward strand.
TAGTGGCAGCATGGACTGCCACAATTTGTTGTTTCTTTGCGGCATCTTGTGCTATCTGACCCTTCTTCTTGTTCTAAAACTTTCTTTTGTTGTCTCCCCCTTCCATTTGTTCGGGGGTGGCTATCGTAGAGCATTGGCGGACTCCATGGTCCACAAGCATTTGTGCCAAGCGTTTGGCACTGTCGAAAGTGGATGAGTTTGTATATATCACATTTCCTTAAATATGGGGGATTGCCCCCAGATGTAACGTTCCACCTTTTTTCTTTCTGGGGTGACCGTCCTAGGAAATATCATTGCCAAGTCGCTAAAACTAGTAGTATAGGCAGTTATATCGGAGCCCTTCATTGTGAGGCTCCATAACTGCTATTCCAGTTTCTGAACCTCACCCCTCGGGCAGTATTCTTCTAGCATCATGACTTTCAGTTCCTCCCAGCTAATAGCGTTAGCCACTGGGAGTGTTAGTGACTTGACATGGCCTTTCCACCATGACATAGCCCCATCGAAAAACGTACAGGCCGCGAATTTGAATTTACACTCCTCCATACATGCACAAATCTCGAGCACTAATTCAGTCTTCTCAAACCATCTTGTCAGGGAAATGACGCCTCCGTTACCATAGAAGGACATTGGCTTGTAGTTTGAGAAGTCCTTGTAGGTACATCCTCTTGGGCATCCCTGGCTTTTGCCCTGATTAGAGCTATTGGTACCACTTCCAGCCCTACTGGTACCATTTGTGTTGATTTGTGCCACGGTGGCTATTACAACAACTTGAAAAACAGTTGTATCCATTGGTAGGGGTGGTGGTGGTGGTGGAGCTGTTGGTGTATTGTTTTTGTTCCTGGTTGACTTCTAAAGATGAAATGATGATAAGTCTTCAATAATGGTTATAAGTTGGGTGTCATTGAACTAGATCATTTTAGTTTTATGTGCTTTATGTTTTGACCTTAGTGCATTTTGTAAGAAATTCATAATGGAAGTCTACCATAATAAGTAAACAATTGGGAAGATTTATTTATGAATTTAATAGTGACACCCCAATGAAATAAAATGCATGCCAATTTCATTGATATATTTTAGTACATAGTGTTTTTAAAAATTTGACCTTGATTTAGGTCAACAATACATTAATGTAATGGAAAATATTGACAGCATAGCGACCCCTTGAGTAGTGTAGTCACTTAATTGTAGGGTTGAACCTACATACCGAAAAGAGTATAACCAACGCTTACTCGGAGAACCAAATCTATAAAAAAAATGGGACTACTGTAACAACGTAATTTTTCAAAAAAAAATTTCATTTCTTAAAGACATAATTTCATCCAATCAAACCATAAAAATCCAGTGTAACATAATCATAATACAAAACATGTCAAATCCCAAGATCAAATATATCCCAATCCGCCTGCGTGTGTGTGTACGAGTCATGCCGGCGCCTTCCCACGGTCCTCGCTAGTACCTAAAACACATAACACAACAACTGTAAGCCTAAATGCTTAGTGAGTTCCCCAATATACCACTTACACACATACGCCCTTCCAGGCCATGACCTTCCGGTCCATGTATCTTAGGGGACTTCCGTCCCGACACGGTAAACCTTTCGGTCCCACCCGTGTCGACCTTCCGGTCCATAACTGCCTGACCTTCTGGTCTACATTAAAATGCCTTCCGGCCCATAACATAATGCCTTCCGGCCCATATCAATCATAGTATACATATCGCATACAAAACAGGAAACTTAACATACAGTGTATATATCTTATAGCATACCAGACCTTCCGGTCACACATAGGTACCCTTCCAGGTACAGTATAGTCAGAAGACTCACTTGGTATAATGTCTAAAGTTTCACGTGCTCTATATTTCTGAATATCGTAACCTCGACCTAGCATCGCCTAATCACATCAAATAATCATTCTAAATCATTAACGTCTCTCAAGGCTATACTATATTCCTTCTAAAATTCCACAGAAGGGTAAAAGACCATTTTACCCCTCCCTGACCCAAAAGTCCACATGTTGACTAAAACCCTAAAAGTCAACAAAAGTCAACACCAAGCACTACGCGGGGCGTACTCTTGCACTCTAGAAACCGAGTACGCGACCCCTTACGCGGCGCATACTGGGATTACGCCCAGCGTAATGCCCAATTTCTTTGTTCAGCACATTCATGTCTTAAACGGTTAAGACTTGCATCTAAACTTCAGATTGACTCCTCTAATATGTCTTAATCCATAAAGTTGAAACCTTTATGCCTTTGCATGGCTGTAAACGTCACTTTGTGCTCAAAACACCTTTCCTCTTTTCATAATGAGACTATATCTCATGCATGGCACAAGATCCACGCCCAAGACTAGATTTTTATGACTCCTCAACACATTATACACTAGAAAAGGTCAGAGCTAAGCTTATGGAGACTCTTTGCATATAAAGTCTCCAACTTTGAACCAAAAACCCTAAAAATGGTCCAAAAAGCAAAACTTATGAAGAAGAAGGAAAGCTTTGAGCTTTTTACCTTAGAAAGGATCTCCAACCACTGTAGAACTCGGATCTACACTTGTTCTTCAACTTCTAGCTCCAACAATGGATCCTTCTTCTCCTTCTTCACCTTGAAAAGATAACTTCAAGCTTAAAAACACACACACACAAGCTAAAGCATGAATCTCAGCTCTCCAAGGACTCACTCAAGGGTGTATGGTGGATAGGGCAAAGGACTACATGTTCCTTTTATAGTGAAAAAGCCAAGAATTAGGGTTTTGCATCTGGGCCGGTTATGCCCGGTGTAACCTTAGGTACACCTAGCGTACTCGGATGACTCGCGTACAAATTAAGCGCGCGAGTACGCGCGGCGTACACCCCAGTACGCCTAGCGTACTCACTAATCCACTTTTCAACTTCAAGGGACTAATTTGCCAACTCTCCAAAATAGAAGGGTCATAAGGCTAACCTGGATTTCGGGCTGTTACAATTCTCCCCCACTAGAACTAGACTTCGCCCTCGAAGTCTCATGCTGTGAACAACTCCGGATGCTGCTCCCGCATCTCCGACTCTGGGTACCAGATCAGCTCGAACCCTTTTCGATGTTGCTACTGGACCTGAACCAGGGGCACTTCCTTGTTCCTCAGAACCTTGATCCTCCGATCCAAGATTGCGATCAGACTCTCATCATAATTCAGACTCGTATCCACCTAGATATCCTCTAATGGTACCATGGCCGACTCATTGGCTAAACACTTCCTCAGCTGCGAGACATGGAAGGTATCATGAATGTGGTCCAATTTCGGAGGTAGCTCCAAGTGATACGCTACCTTTCCCACCCTAGCGATCACCCTAAACGGCCCAATATACCGGGGTCCCAATTTGACCCTCTTCCTGAATCGGATCACTCCTTTCCAAGGAGATACCTTCAGGAGCACAAAATCACCGACCTAAAATTTGAGTTCGGATCGTCGCCTATCCGCGTAACTCTTTTGGCGACTCTGAGCAATCAATAACCTCTGCCGGACCTACCGTATCTTCCCTGTCGTCTGAAGCACTATCTATGTACTACCCATCACATGCTGCCCTACCTCGCCCCAGCAAATGGGGGTACGACGCCTCCTTCCATACAACAGCTCAAAAGGTGGCATACCAATGCTCGAGTGATGACTGTTGTTATAGGAAAACTCAGCCAAGGGAAAATACGTGTCCCAACTCCCACTAAAATCCAATACACATGCCGAAGCATGTCCTCGAGCGTCTGAATCGTCCGCTCGCTCTACCCGTCGGTCTATGGGTGGTATGCGGTACTGAAATGCAGCCTCGTACCTAACTCCTCGTGAAAATTCTTCTAAAATCTGGAAGTAAAACTCCATGCCATGATACCACCTCCCTCATGTATAACTCTACCAACCTCTCAGTAGAAGAGCGCTCACTAATAGCAAGAAAGTGAGCACTCTTCGTCAACCGGTCCATAATCACCCAAATCGCATCGACACCCCTGGCAGTCCTCGGAAATTTGGTGATAAAATCCATGGTGATCTGTTCCCACTTCCACTCGGGAATCTCTAACGGCTGTAACTTACCATGCGGGCGTTGGTGCTCGGCCTTAACCTTGCGACATGTCAAGCACCTTTCTACAAACCATGCAACATCCCGTTTCAAACAGGGCCACTAATACCTCTTCTTCATGTCCAAATACATCTAAGTTGTAACGACCCGTCTTTGGTATGTTGTTTTTATATTATTTATTTAGAAGTTTGTAGAGGGACTCGGCGAGTCTATTGCTCGACTCGTCGAGTAGAGACGGGATCTTGAGCAGCGTTTAGATCGGCGACTCGGCGAGTCCATATTCAGGACTTGGCGAGTCCGCCTGCCAGGTAGAAACCCTAAATCCCCGAGTTTGCACCCTATTTAAACCACCTTATGAGCCCCCAAACTCGTCTCCTTCACCCTCAGAGCATCATTTAGCAAACCCTAACCATTCCCTTGAGTATTTGAGCATTTCTTGTGTGAATCTTGAAGTTTTGAAGAGAAGAAGGAGGCTAGATCCAAAGGAGAAGAAGAAGATCCAAGGTCTTACACCCATTTCAGATTTTATTGAGGTAATAATCAGATTCCTTCTGTTTCTATGATTGATTCTTCTTTATAAGCATATCTAGCCCATTTTATCCATTCCTCAGCTTGTTCATAATAGAGAGATCACATTATATTGATTAGCATTCGGATCTAGCCATGTTTCAGTTCCAAAAACGTAGATCTATCACCTTTATGGAGCCATTTTGCATGATAGCCCTAGATCTACTCTTCCAAGTGCCTTTTTAGCCTTTATATATTTTTTCATGCATATCTACACGTAAATTTGGAAACTTTATGTGGTAAACCAGCCTTAGAAACTCAGATCTATAAATTGTATGCAGTGGGTTTGAGCAGAATCGAGTTTTTAGTAATTGCATGCATGTGACTCGGCGAGTCCTTCTTCGGACTCGGCGAGTCGAGTCGCGAGTCCCCGATCTTTCCCCTTTGAGTGATTCCGAGTGGGGACCAGTGAGTAGTAGAATGGACTCAGTGAGTCGGAGGTCAGACTCAGTAATGGAGGGACTCGACAAGTTGTTCATACAACTCGGCGAGTCTAAGACAATCTTCCTAGATTCAAGAACAACTCGGCGAGTCGGATGCAGATAGCCTGAGTTTTAGAATCGAATGGGAACTCGTCGAGTTTATGCCATACTCGACGAGTAGCAGCGAGCAGAGTTGAGAAATGAGAGTAGGGACTCGGCGAGTTGGTGGCCCAACTCAGCGAGTCAGGTCAACTGTAAGTTGAATTTGACCAAGAGAGTTGACTTTAGCTAGGGGTAAAAGAGTCATTTCACCCCAATGCAGTTATTAGTATTTGATTGAGTGTATTTGTGGAATTGTAGCCGGGGAGATACCGGAGCAGCAGTAGATAGCTTCTAGAGCCATACACTCAGTAGCCAGATCACGAGGTGAGTTTCCTTCCAGTAGGAACGGGTCTAAGGCCACAATGCCGGCCCGTTTAGCTAGTAGTAGTTTCCGGACTTCGGTCCGATGCAGATTTTAGTATGTTTGATACCTTCGTGGCTTAGACAGGATTTATGTGTTATGTGTTCCGGGTTACAGCCCGATGCAGTATGCAGTTTATGTGGTTATGCTAGTTGGTATGTTTATGCTATGCTATGTTCAGTAGTTCCGGACTTCTATCCGATGCAGTTAGTTCCAGACTTCGGTCCGATGCAGTTAGTTTTGGACTTCGATCCGATGTAGTTAGTTCTGGACTTCGGTCCGATGCAGTTAGTTCCAGATTTGGGTCCGATGCAGGAGGCAAGGCCTCAGTAGTTCCGGACTTCGGTCCAATGCAGAGGGCAAGGCCCTGGTTAGTTTCGGACTTTGGTCCGATGCAGTTTCCGGACTTCGGTCCTTTGCAGTGGGCAAGGCCCAATATGTGTTTATATGTATTGTATGGTATGTGGTAGTTTAGGGGAGCTCACTATGCTTCGTGCTTACAGTTTCAGTTTTGGTTTCAGGTACTTCCGCAAGCAAAGGGAAGAGCTCAGGTTGATGGCATCGTATACACCACAGCTTTAGTTGTACTGGGAGATGTTTTTAGTTTTTCATAATTATAAGTTGATACAATTTTGATACAGTTTCTTCATAACACTTTGCTGCTGTTTTGAGATATTGACGTACGAGTTTTATTTTATGATATTATCATAGTGTTTTTAGTGATTGTTAAACAAAAACTTTTGGGTCGTATTTTGGGATGTTTAAAGTTGGTATCAAAGCCTTGGTTTGAGGGATTCGGATACACTTTCGGGTGTGTCTGAACTCAAACTAAGGAAACGGTAAAGATTTTCAAAAGAAAAATGTCTTAGAAAGTGGTTTTTGAAAAAGAATTTAAAAAGAAGAGTTTTTATAAAAGGAAAATGGTATAGCGTATGCGATCAACCGAGCTCAAGTAAGCACTCCCAAATTACCCATACAAGCTATATTATGATTGCCATTTTTAATTTCAGTAGAACAACATGCTAGAATAGGACTAAGGATCTAGGAGGATGCCTTATGTGTCTACTATATGTGTTTCAGCTTTACGAAATTTGCATGCTAGTATTGAGTAGACAATAGTAGGATAGCCTGTTTAGGTTATGCCTGATAGTATGAGCTTAGCATTGTATGCTAGTACAGTATCTCGTTATAAGAATAGATTTGCTTGAGTGGTTTCCTGTATCCGAATGTTGCTTGCTTTGTGCTTTGTGGGACTCTGAGTGATGGGAGTTTGCCATTAGGTGAATACGTCACATCACATGTGATCAGGGTTGAATAATCTCAGAGTGTTGGATTTGGCCCTATTGCGTAGCTCTTTTTTGAGTCTAACCGTTGTAGGGATGAGTCTTTTACTTGAAGGATTATCCGAGCCTCATCACATGTGATGGTATTCAGGTGATGACTAATTATTATTACAAGGAGGCCTTTAGCAACTGAGGACTGTTTTGAATGGAGTCATAGATTTCCCTAGGGCAAGCCTAGGATGAGAGTAGCAGAGATCAGTAGTAATAGAAGTGATTTGGTGGAGTCAAGGCAATTCTTGAGGAAAGTATGGATAGATGTGGAAGGTAGTATGGGCCCGTACTACTGAAAGTAGAGGATCTGTACTCGAATCAAGGAAGGCTGAGACAAGACCAGGAAACTAGTATTGGTATCAGTGATCCCTTGACATATTTCAATTTTCTGATGTTGCTATGATTTGTTTCAGAATGGTAGTTTTGCATTCAAGGCCAGCAGTCGGTAGTTCAGGTGCCGGAGGGGGATCAGGATCAGGCCCTGAGGCCGGGCAGTTGGATGAGCAGACCAGAGAGTTTCTTTCTTCTGAGATTACTCGTATCATACTGGAGCAGACTCCTGTGATCTTCGGTTTGATCAAGGATGGTATCCTAGAGCTGATGGATGAGAGATTGGACACCTTCCGTGCCGAGGTGGCGGCCATGATGGGGTCGCGCACACTTACGTTCAGGGAGTTCAGGGCATGTGGAGCTCCAGATTACCACGGGGTGTGGGACCCCATAGCGAGCACTAGATGGTTGGCGGATGTGACCAACGCTTTCCGCATGAGCAGGTGTTCCGAGGGGGACAAGTTTAGATTGGCGTCCTGTCTTCTGAAGGACATGGCACGGGATTGGTGGGAAGAGGTCGGTCATACCATTGGAGATGATGCAGCGCTAGATGCCATGACCTGGGCTGATTTCTCCACCAGGTTCAGGGCGTAGTTTGCACCAGTTATTAAGGTGCAACAGTTAGCCAGAGAGTTTCAGGACCTCACCCAGACTACAGAGACCGTGGCGGAGATCACCGCCAAATTCCGAGAGAGGGCTCTTCTCGTTCCTCAGTATGCAACCGATGAGGAAATGAAGAAGGCCCGTTATCATGAGATGCTGCGGAGCGATATCTGCCAGTTTGTGAGCCGTTCCAGCTGTAAAACGCTGGATGACATGATTGCTAGGAATCAGCAGAGCCACAGTCGATGTGGCAAGTGTGGGAGATTGCACGATAGGGTGTGCAAGGCAGGGAGTTCCGGCTGCTACAAGTGCGGTCGGACTGGGCATCTGAGCAAAGATTGTACGGCTCCTGCTACCGCTATTGCAGCATCAGATCTTATTTGCTTTCAGTGCAATCAGAGGGGACATAAAAAGTCCCAGTGTCCGAGTTTAGTTGCGGCAGGAAGGTGGTTGCACCTGCCCCTGCTACTTTGAGGATTACAGATGGCCGACAGGGCCGAGCCGAGGCACCAGTGGCAAAGAGTAGAGCTTTTCAGATGATAGCAGAGGAGGCACGAGCGACTCCTGATGTGATGACAAGTATGTATCTTCCCTTCATCTCTATATTATTATTGATTATTGCTTATGGTTATATGTTTTGTATAGGGTCGTTCTATGTGAACGGCATTTCTGCTACAGTATTATTTGATTCGGGGGCGACCCGATCGTTTGTATCGCTAGCGCTTACCAAGAGATTTAGTAAAGCTCCAGGGGAGTTGGATTGTCCACTAGAGGTCGAGATAGCAGATGATAGGACCGTGAAGTTCGCCAGGGTGCATAGAGGATGTTCTCTTCAGTTGTTCGACGAGCAGTTTTCGGTGGACTTGGTCCCTATTCCCTTGCAAGGGAATAAGGTTATAATGGGCATGGATTGATTGAGTCTCAACGGGGCAGTGATTGATTGCGAGTTGCAGCTCGTGAGGTTCCCACTCCCAGTGAGGTAGAGTTAGTGATTCAGGGCGAGAGGCCACAGCGTGGACCAGCTTTTTGTTCAGCCGCGAGGGCGAGGCGCTATTTTCAGCAGGGTTGCATCGGTTATGTAGCCTATGTCTTGGATGCCCAAGAGAAGGGCAAGACGACAGTTAACGATGTTCCAGTAGTGCGAGACTTTCTGGATGTATTCCCTGAGGATTTACCGGGAATACCTCCTGAGACGCAGGTTGAGTTTGGGATCCACCTAATTCCTGGTGTGGCTCCGATAGCTAAGGCACCGTACCGGCTAGCTCCCCCTGAGATGTAGGAGTTGTCTACGCAGCTGCAGGAATTGCTAGACAAGGGTTTTATTCGGCCGAGTAGTTCACCTTGGGGAGCACCGATCTTGTTTGTGAAGAAGAAGAATGGGTCGCACTGTATGTGCATTGACTACCGGAAGTTGAATAAGGTAACGGTGAAGAACCGTTACCCCCTCCCGAGGATAGATGATTTGTTTGATCAGCTTCAGGGGGCGTCTTGGTTCTCCAAGATCGATTTACGCTCCGGATATCACCAGATGCGAGTTAGAGGCGAAGATGTGCAAAAGACTGCTTTCAGGAGCCGTTATGGTCATTATGAGTTTGTGGTGATGCCTTTTGGGCTCACTAATGCTCCAGCCGTGTTCATGGATCTCATGAATCGCGTATGCAGAGCGATGCTGGATCGGTCTGTGATAGTATTCATAGATGATATCTTGGTGTATTCCAAGACTCAGGAGCAGCATGAGGAGTACCTGAGGGAGGTGCTAGAAGTTTTGAGAAGGGAGAGACTTTTCGCAAAGTTCTCCAAGTGCGAGTTCTGGTTGCGTGAGGTGCAGTTCCTAGGTCACCTCATCAACCAGAAGGGTATCTTTGTAGATCCAGCCAAGATAGAGGACTTGATGTAGTGGGAGGTCCCAAAGTCTCCATCCGAGATCCAGAGCTTCCTAGGTTTGGCAGGGCACTATAGAAGATTCATTCAGGATTTCTCCAAGATAGCAGTACCGCTCACCCGACTGACTAAGAAGTCGGTGGTGTTTCGTTGGGGGCCTGAGCAGTAGGCGGCATTTGAGACCCTCAGGTAGAGGTTGTGCGAGGCTCCGATCCTTACCCTGCCATAGGGAATAGAGGATTTTGTAGTCTACTATGATGCCTCAATCACAGGTATGGGAGCAGTATTGATGCAGCGGGGGCATGTGATAGCTTACGCCTCGAGACAGTTGAAGCCTCACGAGGCTAACTATCCTACCCACGATTTAGAGTTGGGGACAGTGGTGTTTGCTCTCAAGATTTGGAGACATTATCTTTATGGGGTCTGTTGTACCATCTACACGGATCACAAGAGTTTGAGATACCTTATGGATCAGCCGAGTCTAAACATGAGGTAGAGGAGGTGGTTGGATGTGCTGAAGGATTATGATTGTGAAATCCTTTACCATCCAGGAAAGGCCAACGTAGTGGCCGATGCTTTGAGCCAAAAGGTGACAGCAGCCCCTATCAGAGACTTATGTCTGAGGATGAAAGTGATTACTCCGTTGTTGGAACGGATCAGGGAGGCTCAGGTTGAGGGCCTTAAGGAGGAGAGGCAGAAGTGTGAGAGAATAGTGGGTCGGGTAGCTTCGTTTGATTATGATAGTCGGGGGTTGTTGACCCTTCATGGGAGAGTGTGGGTACCGTACGGTGGCGGAGTACAGCAGGTGTTGATGGACGAGGCTCATAAGTCTCGATTTTCTATCCCCCAGGGGCGACGAAGATGTATAGAGATCTTTGACCCGATTATTGGTGGCCCTACATGAAGCGGGATGTTGCATGGTATGTAGAGAGGTGCCTGAGCTGCAGGAAGGTCAAGGCAGAACACCAGAGGCCTCACGGCAAGATGCAGCCGTTAGACATTCCCGTGTGGAAATGGGAGGACATCACCATGGATTTTATCACCAAGCTTCCCAGGACCGCACGTGGGGTAGATTCGATTTGGGTAGTAGTGGATCGGTTGATGAAGAGTGCTCATTTCATACCGATCCAGGTGAGCATATCGGCGGAAAAGTTAGCCGATATCTATGTGCGGGAGGTAGTTGCACGTCATGGAGTGCTGGTATCGGTGGTGTTCGATCGAGACGTCCATTTTGCATCCAGATTCTGGAAGTGGTTTCATGAAGAGATGGGTACTCGTCTCCATTTCAGCACCGCTTTCCACCCCCAGACGGACGGGCAGAGCGAGAGGACGATTCAGACTCTCAAGAACATGCTTCGGGCATGTGTCCTAGACTTCGGTGGCAGTTGGGATACGTATCTTTCGTTAGCGGAATTTTCGTATAACAACAGTTATCATGCGAGCATTGATCGACCTCCCTTTGAGATGCTTTATGGGAGGAAGTGCAGGACCCCGATTTGTTGGGGCGAAGTCGGTCAGCGAGTCATTGGGAGCACGGAGGTGGTGCTCAAGACGACCGAGTTGATTCAGCAGGTTCGTAGTAGACTGCAGACTGCGCAGAGTCGGAAGAAGAGCTACGCCGACAGGAGGCGTTCAGATTTAGAGTTTCGGGTAGGCGATATGGTCCTTCTAAAGGTCTCACCTTGGAAGGGTGTCATCAGGTTTCGGAAGAGGGGCAAGCTGGGCCCCAGGTTCATTGGTCCTTTCAGGGTTTTGGCCCGGGTGGGTCGGGTTGCTTATCGGTTGGATCTCCCAGCAGAGCTTAACCAGATACACAACACTTTCCATGTGTCTCAGTTGAGGAAGTGTTTGGTGGATGAGTCAGCAGTTGTTCCCTTAGAAGATATTCAGGTCGATAGCAGCCTGAATTATATTGAGAGGCCGGTCGCGATTCTGGACTGGAAGACAAAAACCTTTAGAAACAAGGTAATTCAGCTAATGAAGGTGCAGTGGGAGCACTGGAAGGGGTCTGAATGGACGTGGGAGGCTGAGGATGAGATGAGAGAGCACTACCCAAAGTTATTCGCAGATTAAGCCGTAGCAGACTTCGAGGACGAAGTATGAGTCAAGTGGGGGAGAATTGTAACGACCCGTCTTTGGTATGTTGTTTTTATATTATTTATTTTTAAGTTTGAAGAGGGACTCGGCGAGTCTATTGCCCGACTCGTCGAGTAGAGATGGGATCTTGAGCAGCGTTTAGATCGGCGACTTGGCGAGTCCATATTCGGGACTCGGCGAGTCCGCCAGCCAGGTAGAAACCCTAAACCCCCGGGTTTGCACCCTTTTAAACCACCTTATGAGCCCCCAAACTCGTCTCCTTCACCCTCATAGCATCATTTAGCAAACCCTAACCATTCCCTTGAGTATTTGAGCATTTCTTGTGTGAATCTTGAAGTTTTGAAGAGAAGAAGGAGGCTAGATCCAAAGGAGAAGAAGAAGATCCAAGGTCTTGGACCCATTTCAGAGTTTATTGAGGTAATAATCGGATTCCTTCTGTTTCTATGATTGATTCTTCTTTATAAGCATATCTAGCCCATTTGATCCATTCCTTAGCTTGTTCATAATAGAGAGATCACATTAGATTGATTAGCCTTCGGATCTAGCCATGTTTCAGTTCCAAAAACGTAGATCTATCACCTTTATGGAGCCATTTTGCATGATAGCCCTAGATCTACTCTTCCAAGTGCCTTTTTAGCCTTTATATCCTTTTTCATGCATATGTATACGTAAAGTTGGAAACTTTACGTGGTAAACCAGCCTTAGAAACTTAGATCTATAAATTGTATGCAGTGGTTTTGAGCATAATCGAGTTTTTACTAACTGCATGCATGTGCTTCAGTGAGTCGTTCTTCGGACTCGGCGAGTCGAGTCGCGAGTCCCCGATCTTTCCCCTTTGAGTGATTCCGAGTGGGGACCAGTGAGTAGTAGAATGGACTTAGTGAGTCGGAGGTTAGACTCAGTAATGGAGGGACTCGACGAGTTGTTCATACAACTCGGTGAGTCTAAGACAATCTTCTTAGATTCAAGAACAACTCGTCGAGTTGTTCATACAACTCGGCGAGTCGGATGTAGATAGCCTGAGTTTTAGAATCGAATGGGAACTCGTCGAGTTTATGCCATACTCGACGAGTAGCAGCGAGAATAGTTGAGCAATGACAGTAGGGACTCGGCGAGTTGGCGGCCCAACTCAGCGAATTAGGTCAACTGTAAGCTGACTTTGACCAGGAGAGTTGACTTTAGCCAGGGGTAAAAGAGTCATTTCACCCCAATGCAATTATTAGTATTTGATTAAGTGTATTTGTGGAATTGTAGCCGAGGAGATACCGGAGCAGCAGCAGATAGCTTCCAGAGCGATACACTCATCAGCCAGATCACGACGTGAGTTTCCTTCCAGTAGGAACGGGTCTAAGGCCATAATGCCGGCCCTTTAGCTAGTAGTAGTTTTCGGACTTCGGTTCGATGCAGATTTTAGTATGTTTGATGCCTTCGTGGCTCAGACAGGATTTATGTGTTATGTGTTCTGGGTTACAGCCCAATGCAGTATGCAGGTTATGTGGTTATGCTAGTTGATATGTTTATGTTATGCTATGTTCAGTAGTTCCAGACTTCTGTCCGATGCAGTCAGTTCCGGACTTCGGTCCGATGCAGTTAGTTCCGGACATCGGTCCGATGTAGTTAGTTCCCGACTTCGGTTCGATGCAGTTAGTTCCGGATTTCGGTCGGATGCAGGAGGCAAGGCCTCAGTAGTTCCGGACTTCGGTCCGATGCAGAGGGCAAGGCGCTGGTTAGTTCCGGACTTCGATCCGATGCAATTTTCGGACTTCGGTCTGATGCAGTGGGCAAGGCCCAGTATGTGTTTATATGTATTGTATGGTATGTGGTAGTTTGGGGGAGCTCACTAAGCTTCGTGCTTACAGTTTAAGTTTTGGTTTCAGGTACTTCCGCAAGCAAAGGGAAGAGCTCGGGTTGATGGCATCGCATACACCACAACTTCAGTTGTCCTGGGAGATGTTTTTAGTTTTTCATAATTATGAGTTGATACAGTTTCTTCATAACAATTTGCTGCTGTTTTGAGATATTAATGTACGAGTTTTATTTTATGATATTATCATAGTGTTTTTAGTGATTGTTAAACAAAAATTTTTGGGTCGTATTTTGGGATGTTTCATTAGTGGCCCCGGGGTGGATCGAGAACTTCGATTTGTGCGCCTCGTGCATCAAGACGGTACGCGTCCCGCCCACAAACGCTACCCAAACTCGACCCTGGAAGGTCATAAGTCGTCGACTATCGGTAAGAAACTCCGATACCTGCCCAATCACTCGCTCTCTCTTGCGATTCTCTGGTCTCACGGCCTCCGCTTGGGCCCCTCGAATGGCGTCCTATACCGGAGTCATCACTGTCAATATCATGCAAATATCTCGAATCGGGGCGCCCTCCGCCCTACGGGTCAGGGCATCAGATACTACATTAGCCTTGCCTGGGTGGTACAGGATCTCACAATCATAATCCTTTACTACATCCAACCATCTCCTCTGGTGCATATTCAGGTTGGGCTAATCCATCAAATACTTCAAGCTCTTGTGGTCCGTGTATATCGTACACCGAACCCCATTCAAATAGTGACACCATATTTTGAGAGTGAACACTACAGCCCCCAATTCCAGATCATGAGTGGGATACCTCGATTCATGAGGCTTAAGTTGCCTCGATGCATATGCTATCACATGCCCCCTCTGCATAAGCACCGCTCCCAACCCAGATATTGATGCATCACAATATACCACGAAATCCTCCATCCCTTCCGTAAGGGCTAACACTGGGGCTTCGCATAGTCTCTGGCGAAGTGTCTCGAACGAGGTCTGCTGCTTCGGACCCCAAGAAAATGCAACACCCTTCCGGGTCAACTTGGTGAGTGGCACGACGATCTTGGAGAAATCCCTAATAAATCTATGATAGTAGCCTGCCAACCCTAAGAAACTCCTAATCTTAGAAGGTGACCTCAGCACTTCCCAACTCATCACATCCTCAATCTTGGCCGGATCGACTAGTATCCCCTGCTAGTTAAGGAGATGCCCTAGGAACTGGGCCTCCCGTAACCAAAAGTCACACTTGGAGAATTTGGCGTAAAGCCTCTCTGATCTCAGAACTCCGAGAATTTCCCTCAAATGCTCCTCATGCTGCTCTCGAGATTTCGAATATACCAATATATCATCGATGAAAACAATCACTGATCGATCCAACATCAGTCTGCACACTCTGTTCATGAGATCCATGAACGCAGCTGGTGCATTGGTGAGCCCAAAAGGCATCACCACAAACTCGTAATGTCCATAATGAGTTCTGAACGTTGTCTTCTGGATATCTTCATCCCGAACCCTCATCTGATGATAACCCGACCGCAAGTCTATCTTGGAGAACCAAGACGCTCCCTGCAACTGATCGAACAATTCGTCAATCCTCTGTAACGGATAATGGTTCTTGACCATCAGCTTGTTCAACTCCCGGTAATCAATACACATCCGGTGTGAACCATCCTTCTTCTTGACAAAAAGGATCGGCATTCCCCAAGGTGAGCTACTCGGTCTAATAAACCCCTTTCCCAACAGCTCTTGAAGTTGCAAGGATAACTCCTGCATCTCGGAGGACGCAAGGTGATAGGGTGCCTTGGCAATAGGTTTCTCCCCTGGCACCAAGTCGATACGAAACTCCACCTGCCTCTCAGGAGGCACACCTGGAAACTCCTTGGGGAAAACGTCAGGGAACTCCCCCACAATTGGGACCTCATCAGTCGAACTTGGCCTCCCAACGGCCACTCATATGTCTATCACATAGGCCACAAATCCCATACAGCCCTGCTGTAAACTCTGCCTCGCCCTAGCAGCCGAACAAAATGTTGACTCAGGATGGGTACCCATGCCGTACACCGTAAGTACTCCCCCACTAGGGTCTCGTATTGTCACCAACTGACGCTCGCAATCTATAACAGCTCTAAATCGGCTCAACCAATGCATGTCCACTATAACACACACGTCGCCCATCACAATCGGGACCAGATCTAGCGGGAACTCCACACCGAAGATCTCAAGGATACATCCTCGAATCACATCCGTGGCATACACTGCTCGCTCGTTAGCTATAGAAACTCGCAGAGGTCGACTCATGGCCTCTCGACAAATACTGATATGGCGACTGAAGGCTAACGACACAAAAGACCGACTTGCTCCCGAGTCACAACGTTGGGTGCTGCGCGTAACATAAAATAAGCAAAATATCTCAAAAATAAATAATTAGAGAGAAGAATACATACCGGCCACAGCGTCGGGTGCTGCGCGGACCTCCTCCGATGTCAACTGGAAAGCTCTCGCATGAGCCTTCGGAGCCTCGGCCTGCACCGATCGAACCTCGGTAACCCTCGCAGCATGTAAAGATCCTTGAGCTGACCCCTGATGCACTGCGGACACTCGGCCTTCCGATGGCCAGTCTGGATGCAATGAAAGTAAACCATAAATCCCTTGGGGCAATCCTTGGCGATATACCCTTCCTTGACGCATTTGTAGCAAGCACCCGATCGACAAGCTCCCTTATGACCATTGCCACACTTCCCACAAGTGCATCCCTTCTAGCCTCCAGTCCTCGAATCAGTGGTCTTGGCCCGCTTGGCTGCCGGCTGAGACTGAGCCAGCCGCCGATCCATCCTCTGGGACTTGACCTCCTCCCTGGCCTGAGTCTTCAACTCGATCTCCTGCTTCCAGGCATTTGACTGAAGCTCAACAAATGTACGGTACGTCGAGTTCGACACGAACTCTCAGATGTCCCTCCTCAAAGTACCCAAATACCGACTCATCCGTGCCTGCTCATTTGACACCTGCTCAGGGTAGAACATCGCCCTCTCATGAAACTTCCAGGTAACCACAGTAACCGAATCATTACCCTAGTTGAGGGTCAAGAACTCATGAACCAACCGTTCCCTCTCCACCGGGGGAACATAGTCATCCCTGAACATGGTGGTGAACCTCTCCCAAGTCACCTCAGAAATCTCTGCCAGAGTGAAACTTGCCGTCACGAACTTCCACCAATCCTTCGCTCCCAAGCAAAGCTGGTTGAAAGCGAACCGCACCCTCAAGTGTTCTGGACAAGAACACATATAGAAACATCCCTCAATGTCAGAGATCCACCTCATTGACGCAATCGGGTCCTGCGTCCCATTGAACTCTGGTGGCTTCATGTTGCTGAACTCCCGAAACAACAACGAGTCACCTCCCTGAGGTCTGGCAGCAGCAGTAGCTGCAGCCTCAGTCACTGCTGCATACCGCTCATCAAAGGTCTCAATCAATGTGGTCTTGATGTCCCCAAACATCTCTGGAATCTCAGCCCGGATGGCAGCAGCCACCTCCTCATGAATTAATCGATGGATCTCCTCGTCACTGACCCCACTGCTTTCAGGTGTGTGTCGTGTCCCTACCATGATGCCTCTGAAATACAACATAAAAATATCAGAGACTCGATCGAGCATACTCGCACTCGATAACCCTATTTGTCGTCCAGTACACAAAGGATTCATACTTGGGCTGCTCACTGATCCAGTGTCTTCAGTAGTACGGGCCCTATACTACTAACTACACTGCATCAACATTCACCCGAAGTACTCCTCCTTGGATCCCGGATCGCAAGTACTCTATTCTCGCTATGCATTGGCTACCTACTCGCTCTCAAGGCATCTCATAGCAGCAGGATTCTCCTAGGCTAAGGCATCATAAATCACGCCACTCTAGTCCTAATATGAATACCTAGCCTACTCTAACATGCATAACATAACATAGCATATCTCATAACACATATTGTAAGGGTATTTTGGGGATTCACCGTTCGGGCGTTGGCTGACTGTACACACTGCTCTGTTCCGTTTGTTTCAAAACTCTTTGATCTTTTAGAAAATTTAGTTTTTATTGTTGAAAATTTCTCAAATCCTCAGTTTGAGTTCAGATACGCCCAAAGGTGCATCCGAGTACCTCAATCCAAGGCTCTGATACCAACTTGTAACAACGTAATTTTTCAAAACAATTTTTCATTTCTTAAAAACATAATTTCATCCAATCAAACCATAAAAATCCAATGTAACATAATCATAATACAAAACATGTCAAATCCGAAGATCAAATATATCCCAATCCGCCTGCGTGTGTGTGTACGAGTCATGTCGGCGCCTTCCCACGGTCCTCGCTAGTACCTAAAACACATAACACAACAATTGTCAGCGTAAATGCTTAGTGAGTTCCCCAATATACCACTTACACATATACGCCCTTCCAGGACATGACCTTCCGGTCCATGTGTCTCAGGGGACTTCCGTCCCGACCCAGTAAACCTTCCGGTCCCACCCGTGTCGACCTTCCGATCCATAACTCATTGACCTTCCGGTCTACATTATATAGCCTTCCGGCCCATAACATAATGCCTTTCGGCCCACATCAAGCATAGTATACATATCACATACAAAACCGGCAACTTAACATACAATGTATATATCTTATAGCATACCAGACCTTCCGGTCACACATAGGTACCCTTCCAGGTACAGTATAGTGAGAAGACTCACCTCGTATGATGTCTAAAGTCTCACGTGCTCGATATTTCTGAATCTCGTAACCTCGACCAAGCCTCGCCTAATCACATCAAATAATCATTCTAAATCATTAATGTCTCTTAAGGCTATACTATATTCCTTCTAAAATTCCACATAAGGTTAAAAGTGTTGGAATAGTGTCTAAGGCTGCAACTATATTAGGCAAGTATTTGACCCGATTGTGCATGGTCCTTTTGGGTTGCCTTCACCATAGCAACTTGGTAGGATGATTTATTATGAGAGAATAGATGTTATTAATATGGAATAATAATATAGTTATTTGATTAATATAAGTCATAGATTATTAATATTAATTTGGTAACTTAAAGAGATTAATTAAATAAGAGGGTATAAACTGTCAATTGTTTGATAGTTAAACTTTAGACTGTAAATCCTTATTGGATAAAGGTTTGGACGAATTCTAGGCTAGGATAAGCCCTAAATTCGTCCAAGGCATTATCTTGGAAGGATTTGGATTGCTTTGAGTAATAGTTGTCCAATTAGGGTTTAAGCTGTAACCCTTAAGGAGTCTATAAGTATAAATAGACCCTATGGGATAGAGAATTCGATCCATCTTCTAAAGTATGGATACTCTGGTCGAATTCCATCCCTTCTCCTCTCTCTCAAATCATCCTCTTTGCTAGTTGGTGTTTGTAAGCCATTAGAGGAGTGACAATTGTGACTCTAGAGCTCCAAGACAACAAGATCAAACAAGAGAATCAAAGGAATGTTTCTAGATCTGTTTTTGTGTTGTTTTTACACCTAATAAGTCATTAGAAGCCTTGGATTCAAAGCATGTTTAATAGAGAAACCTAGATCCAAGCATTAGGGTTTGTATGCACACTTAGGAATGTTCTTATGTACAAAACCCAACAGTGGTATCAGTGCCTTGATTGGTTTGTATTAAATTGATGCTTGAATGTTTGAATCTTAACTGAAAAATTCGATTTTATGTTTCTGAGTCATGGAATCGGCGAGTCCCATAGTGGACTCGGCGAGTCCAGTATGGGTACTCGGCGAGTCCGAGCGTTAGGATTAGCCAAAAATGGGATTTTTTTTCATATTTATCTTATGGAAACTTACCTTAATCATATTAGATCAACCCTAATCCGATTTTGTGATATATATGACTATATTTTTGATCTAATTGATGATAATTATCAATTAATAAAATATTTGATTTCCTTATATGATAATTATTAATCAAATATAGATAATTATGTGATTTAGATTATTTGTTATTTGATCCTTTATGTTTTAAATGTTTAAAGCTAGTCCTCAAGTGTTGAAATTTATGTTTTGTGATTAAAAGTTTAATTTAGACAATTTAAATTTCAAACCCTAGAATTTTACAAGTTAAAAATACAACCCCATACTAATATGATATTACAAAATTAATATATATATATATATATATATATATATATATATATATATATATATATATATATATATGTATGTATGTATAACTTAAATGCTAGTCTTACCGTTAGTAGGCCTCATTCACGAAGCCGGTCTATAAGGTGGGTATAAGGTTGCGGCCTATAAAATGGCACTTAATGGGTGTACACTCACACCCACCGCTCGCTTGATTGGTGGAGGATCGTTAGCCGAACGGGTAGGATAGGGAAACCTCATCCTCTCATTAAAAGTATAATAAGAAATACAAAGTAACTACATGTTTTCTTAAAAAATTTCCCAATCTTAGTTACTTTAGGAAAAGTGAATTGATGCAATCCCATGAAATTACACTTTGCACCTTGCTAAGAAGTTAGTGGAGCGTGTGTGGTTTACCGGCACACTAATTGGTTCTTAGCGAAGGTGGTAAAGGGTGATTCATTATTTATCATAGTTCGATGGAGAGTGTGTGGTTTATCGGCACATCGAATAGGTGATAGTTACAATGAAGGCACCATATGAATTTGCATGGTAATTCACACCCGCTTTGTGATCCTCGGTATCCCAGTCACAAACAAGAGGGGCATATCGAGATTTAAACATGCCATTGAAAATTTTCAATGAATCTCATCCGAACCTAGGAATTCTCAATACATTTAGGACTTAAAGTTATGTTTTTCATGGTGGAGAATTAATGAATCATCATTCACTTACCTTCAAATTGTTTGCATATTAGATTACGGCATCCCTTTTGTAATGTGTAAATATTGTTGTTGGATCCTAACCCTAATTTCTTATTGGGTGAAAATTAGGGATTCATATTCTAATCTATCTTTGTCCTTTCTATTTATAGATATCGAACGCCAACAATGCTGCTGCGAGTTCTTTCACTTTGATGAGCCTTTGTCAAAAGGTCACATTTGATGGAACAAACTTTAGCGAATGGATAAGATACATTCGCACGATTGCTCGCTATAAGGATAAGGAGTATGTCCTCGATGAGAAGCTCGTGAAAATCAACCCCGAAATTGCTACTCCCGCCGAAATCACCGCTTTCGAAACTCACGAGCGTGATGCAACAAAAGTGCATTGCATCATGATCGCGACTATGAACTCCGAATTCCAAAAGTCCTACGAGGACATGTATCCGTACGAAATGCAACAAGACTTATTGGAGAGATACCATCAAAACACGAGACAAGAGCATTATGAGATTTTCACGAACATGATTTCCGCTAAGATGGGTCATGGAGAATCTCTTACCGTGCACTTGCAAAAGATGCAAAGGTATGTCGACCGCCTTCACAAGTTAAATGTTGACTTTGGGGAAGACTTGGCGATCGACATGGTGCTTCACTCTTTGCCTCCGAGCTACATTCAATTTAGGATGACCTATCACATGAACAAAGAAGAGGTCACCCTAAGCAAACTCCAAGGTCTCTTGAGGGTCGCTGAGAGCAACTTCAAGGACAAGTCTGTTGCACCAACTCCCAATCCGCCTGCTGCTCCTGTCTTGGCAATTGGGCAAGGAAAGGGAAAGAAGAGAAAGGCTTCGTCAAAGAACCAGCGCAAGGTGAAAGCCCAAGATGTTGCCTCTTCTAGTGGGACTAAAGTTGATCCCGCTAAGCCCTACTCCAACCCGAAGGAGGCAGAGTGCCACCACTGCCACAAGATAGGACATTGGAAGACAAGCTGCCCGGAATACATGCAAGCCATCAAGGAAGGAAAGATCAAGCCATCTTTCGCAGGTATATATACAATTAAATCTAATGATTCTCACAATACTTCTTGGGTTCTTGATACCGGTTGTGGTTACCACATTTGTTCTAATGTGCAAGGACTAAGAAGAAGTAGAGACATGGAGCATGGAAGAATAAATCTAATCATGGGGAATAGAAGATCATCGCTTGTGACCAAGATTGGAGTGTATTCTTTAGTGCTTAGGAATAGTTTATCTTTAGATTTGAACAATTATTGCTATTCGCCAGAAATGGCTAGAAACATCATTTCTTTTCATGGTTTGTTTAGACAAGGTTTTAGATTTTCTTTTAATAATGAGAATGGTTCTCTTTTAGCTTATCTATATGGTGTCTTTTACTTTGAAGCTATACCATGTAATGGAATTTATGAAACTGTTATGATTATTGATAACTTAGGAAAATGATGTTTTGTACTTGGATTCTTCTAATAGTATGGATAAGGCATCCTTATGGCATTGTCGTCTTGGACATGTCAACAAGAAATGCATAGCCCAACTCCAAAAGGATGGAGTGTTGGAGTCATTAGACCTTAGGGAAGATGACACATGCGAGCCTTGTTTACTTGGAAAGATGACTAAGTCACCCTTCGCTGGTACGTGCGAAAGGGGTGAGTGTCTATTGGACCTCATACATACCGATGTGTGTGGACTGTTTAGATCTACCACGAAGGATGGTAACCGCTTCTATGTGACTTTTACCGATGACTATAGTAGATATGGGTATATCTACTTAATCAAGCAAAAGTCAGAAACTTTTGAAAAGTTCAAAGAGTTCAAGAATGAAGTGGAGAATCAATTGGGCAGGAAGATCAAGATGCTTCGATCTGATCGAGGAGGAGAGTACCTAAGTCTTGAATTCCACGATTATCTCAAGGAGTGTGGAATAGTTTCACAATTGATGCCACCTAGGACACCACAATTGAATGGTGTGGCAAAAAGGCGTAATCGAACTTTGTTGGACATGGTTCGCTCTATGATGAGTCGTGCTTCGCTATCTATCTCTTTTTGGGGGTATGCCTTAGAGACTGCCGCCCATATCCTTAACCGAGTCCCTACTAAGAAGGTTGCCAAAACACCTCACGAGATGTGGACGGGGAAAGCTACTTCGTTAGCACATATCAAGGTTTGGGGTTGCGAGGCTTTCGTAAGACGAGATACTCACGACAAGCTCGAACCTCATAGTGAGCGATGTATTTTCATCGGCTACCCGCAGAAATCCTTTAGATATCTCTTCTATAGACCGAAGGACAATGTTGTCTTTGTCGCGAGGAGAGGAGTTTTCCGAGAGCAAGAACTCATAGGCCAAGGAGACAGTGGGAGGCAAATCGATCTTGAAGAGATTTAAGAGTCGATAGATGAAGGAACCTCAACCGCTGGCGCTCAACCCGAGGAGGAAACTCCGGTTGAACGGATTGACATATCATTACCTCTTAGACGTTCCAAAAGAGGTAGGTTTTAACCCCAGTTATATGGTTTTCATATTACTACCGAAGGGGACACGTATATTAGTGATAGTACACTAATAAATCTTGATGAACCTAATAGCTATAAGGAAGCCATGGCAGGCTCGGAGTCTGCAAAATGGAAAGAGGCAATGGATAGCGAGATCCAATCCATGTATGATAACCAAGTTTGGAATTTGGTTGACAATGTGCCCGGACGTAAGACCGTTGGGTGCAAATGGATCTTCAAGAAGAAGACCGACGTGGATGGAAAGGTACACACGTATAAAGCGCGATTAGTTGCGAAGGGCTTTACTCAAACTCCCGGAGTTGACTATGAAGAGACCTTCTCACCAGTTGCGAAGATAAAATCTATTAGAGTGATGCTAGCTATTTCCGCATTTCATGATTATGAGATTTGGGAAATGGATGTCAAGACCGCTTTCCTTAACGGAAAGTTGGCTGAGGATGTTTACATGGCTCAGCCAGAGGGGTTTGTGGATCCGAAGCATCCGAATAGAGTGTGTAAGCTTGAGAACTCCATTTATGGACTAAAGCAAGCGTCTCGCATATGGAATCTTTGCTTCGATGAGAAAGTCAAAGAGTTTGGATTTGTACGAAGCGAAGATGAATCGTGTGTATATGTCAAAGCCAGTAGAAGTGTAGTAAGCTTTCTTGTTCTATATGTCGATGACATATTACTCATAGGAAACGATGTCCCGACTCTGCAGGAGGTTAAGTCCTGGCTCGGGAAGTGCTTCGCTATGAAGGACCTCGGAGAGGCTTCCTATATTTTGGGAATAAGGATAGTAAGAGAAAGAAGTAAGAGACTAATAGGACTTAGTCAGAACACTTACTTAGAGAAGGTACTAAAACGTTTTAGTATGAAAAACTCGAAGAAGGGAGAATTACCGATACAAAGCAATGCCAAGTTGAATAAGACTCAAAGTCCGAGTACCGAAGCCGAGATAGCTGAAATGAGCCGAGTTCCATATGCTTCCGCAGTAGGCTCAATCATGTACGCTATGACTTGTACTCGCCCTGATGTAGCCTTTGCTTTGAGCATGGTTAGTAGATATCAAGGGAATCCAGGCAGAGCCCATTGGGTTGCGGTGAAGAATATCCTTAAGTACCTTCGGAGGACGAAGGAACGGTTCTTAGTCCTTGGAGGGAGTGATGACTTGAAGGTGCGAGGGTATAGTGACGCCAGCTTTCAGACTGACAGGGACAACTACCGTTCGCAGTCGGGCTGGGTCTTTACCCTGAATGGAGGAGCAGTAACTTAGAAGAGTTCCAAGCAGGAAACCGTAGCTGATTCAACGTGCGAATCAGAGTACATCGCAGCAAGCGACGCGTCGAAGGAGGCAATATGGCTAAAGAACTTCATTGGTGATCTTGGAGTTGTACCTGCCATAAAGGAGCCCATGGAGATTTTCTGTGATAATGAGGGAGCGGTTGCCTTGACCAAGGAACCGAGAGATCATGGTAGATCACGACATATCGACAGAAAATATCACTTTATTAGACATTGTGTTGAAGAAGGACAACTCGTAGTGAAGAGAATATCATCGGAAGATAACCCAGCAGATCCGCTTACGAAGGGACTGAGTAGGGTTAAGCATTTGCAGCATGCTAGGGGTATTGGGCTGAAGGATGATATTAGCATAGATTAGATAGTATTAGAAACGTGTAATAGATAAATGTAATTAACATTTGATGATTAAATAAAGGAGTTTTATTTATAAGTAATGTTACTATCTTATGTTAATTGTTTAACTATTGTTTCACTTTGCATGTTTTGACTTCCAGATTAATTGAGTTTATTAAGAATAATTGAATTGTTCAAATAGTCCACAATCGTTCATATGTCGGAAATAGATATGAATGAAGATTGTCATGAATAGGTATGTAGAGTGTCTAAATGGTGTTAGACTTAGCAAAAGATTGTTGCAACGTTCATGAGTGCTTATGAACTAGGTTTGAGCATTGGAACAAACCCGTGCGTGCTGGAATCACCTTATGGAATGTGATAGTAAATGGGTGACCGCAAGACGATAATATCATACAGTCTTAAAACCTAGATATATGGTTTGTTATTGGTTAATTGATTGTACATTTATAATGCGAAAACGCATTGGTAACTCGATGTTATATAACACATTGTTGTGTGTAGTTGGTTAATGAATAAGTAAATGCATATAAGTCAAAGTTTATCTGTAACTTTTATCCTTGAAGGAAAAAGTGATATCTCGGCCGCTCGATGATTTGATTTGACTTATGTGCCGGGCCCGGTCAGAACTGAATTGATGTGTTCGATTAAGTTCTATGTCAAATAAATCGGAAATCGAGAAACCAAATGCTGGACTAACTATTCCATAGTATTGTCAGCATGATATCTAACAGAGGACTGTACGATCCCTTATCTTAAGGACAAGATTGATTAGATCAGAGTTTGACAGCGTCTTTGAGAGTTACGATTGCAAATCGGAGTGTACCTGCGCATATAGTTACTAGACTTATCCAAGTGGGAGACTGTTGGAATAGTGTCTAAGGCTGCAACTATATTAGGCAAGTATTTGACCCGATTGTGCATGGTCCTTTTGGGTTGCCTTCACCATAGCAACTTGGTAGGATGATTTATTATGAGAGAATATATATTATTAATATGGAATAATAATATAGTTATTTGATTAATATAAGTCATAGATTAATTAGTATTAATTTGGTGACTTAAAGAGATTAATTAAATAAGAGGGTATAAACTGTTAATTGTTTGATAGTTAAACTTTAGACTGTAAATCCTTATTCGATAAAGGGTTGGACGAATTCTAGGCTAGGATAAGCCCTAAATTCGTCCAAGGCATTATCTTGGAAGGATTTGGATTACTTTGAGTAATAGTTATCCAACTAGGGTTTAAGCTATAACCCTTAAGTAGTCTACAAATATAAATAGACCCTATGGGATAGAGAATTCGATACATCTTCTAAAGTAAGGATACTCTGGTCAAATTCCATCCCTTCTCCTCTCTCTCAAATCATCCTCTTTGCTAGTTGGTGTTTGTAAGTCATTAGAGGAGTGACAATTGTGACTCTAGAGCTCCAAGACAACAAGATCAAACAAGAGAATCGAAGGTATGTTTCTAGATCTGTTTTGTGTTGTTTTTACACCTAATAAGTCATTAGAAGCCTTGGATTCAAAGCATGTTTAATAGAGAAACCTAGATCCACGCATTAGGGATTGTATGCGCACATAGGAATGTTCTTATGTACAAAACCCAACAAAAAGACAATTTTACCCCTCCCTGATCCAAAAGTCCACATGTTGACTAAAACCCTAAAAGTCAACAAAAGTCAACAACAAGTAGTATGCAGGGCATACCAGCTCCTGTACGTAGGGCGTACTCTTGCACTCCAGAAACAAGGTACGCGACCCCTTACGCGGAGCGTACTGGGATTACGCCTAACGTAATGCCCATTTCTTTGTTCAGCACATTTAGGTCTTAAACGGTTAAGACTTGCATCCAAACTTCAGATTTGACTCCTCTAATATGTCTTAATCCATAAAGTTGAAACCTTTAAGCCTTTGCATGGCTGTAAAGGTCACTTGGTGCTCAAAACACCTTTCCTCTTTCCATAATGAGACTATATCTCATGCATCACACAAGATCCACATCCAAGACTAGATTTTTATGACTCCTCAACACATTATACACTAGAAAAGGTCAGATCTAAGCTTATGGAGACTCTTTGCACATAAAGTCTCCAACTTTGAACCAAAACCCCTAAAAATGGTCCAAAAAGCAAAACTTATGAGGAACAAGGAAAGATTTGAGCTTTTTACCTCAGAAAGGATCTCCAACCACTGTAGAACTCGGATCTACACTTGTTCTTCAACTTCTAGCTCTAACAATGGCTCCTTCTTCTCCTTCTTCACCTTGAAAAGATAACTTCAAGCTCAAAAACACACACACAAGCTAAAGCACAAATCTCATCTCTCCAAGGACTCACTCAAGGGTGTATGGTGGCTAGGGAAAAGGACTACATGTTCCTTTTATAGTGCAAAAGCCAAGAATTAGGGTTTTGCATCTGGGCCGGTTACTCCCAGCATAACCTTGGCTATGCCCAGCATACCCGGATGACCCGCGTACAAATTAAGCGCGCGAGTACGCGCGACGTACACCCCAGTACGCCAGCGTACTCACCAATCAACGTTTCAACTTCAAGGGACTAATTTGCCAACTCTCCAAAATAGAAGGGTCATAAAGCTAACCTGGATTTCGGGCTGTTACAAGTACTATGACAAATACTTGCGGCGTGGGGTGTATTCTGGGCCATGGAATGGTGTCATGGAGGCCTGCATCTCCTTCATCCGGTGTTCAACTGTTATCATACGGCTCTACATTATGGTCTGACATTCCTGAAATTCTCTCATATCGGCTCGGGTTGCGGAAACCTCATCTTGGAATGTCTTGGTATAGTCTCGGGTTTGATCATGATCTTCGTCCAGATGATGAAGATGAACAACGGTGACTTCGATGGCGGCGCCAACTTCCATGATTTGATCGGTAGATGCCCTTGCCTGCTCACCTTGGCGGGCGATGCGACGTATCATCACAGTGAGAGCCCTGTCTGGTGAACTGTGACAAATTGAAATTTATTCCATCATTGTAACCTCTTTCTCCGTTAATAAACTAGTTTTTATTAACATTTTCCGCTAACTTTTGGATTAGGTTATTTAAATTGAGAATTTTATTATGACTTCATGAGTGTCCAAATGCATTAGAAACACGTGAAATACCCTCGGATTCTTTTAAAAAGATTTCTAGTTTACAACTACGTCGGGCTACGACAACTTAATCGGGTACGACCATAAGCTCCGTTAAACGTTGGTATCGGGTAGATTTCCACTAGGCCACAAACTCAAACCCTATATAAGGGTGAGTGGACCTTCATTTGAAGCTTTTTCACTGTCTTAACACTCTCTCTCTCTCATGAATCTCTCTCTCTCTCTCTCTCTCTCTCCAAGCCAAATTTTGATCCAAAACCACCCCTTTCAAGCTCCAAATTGGAAAGTGATCTATCCTAGCTTATAGTTTAGCTTGTTTAACATACAAACCTATGTTTAAATCATCCAAAAGTATCAAAAACTTGTGTTTACGGCCCAAGAACAACCCCAAACCGCAAACACCCATAAATGGGGTTTTGAAGCCCCCAAACCCTTTCAAATCACTTCTGGTGCTTAGCTATGACTTAGGGACTTACATGTATAAGCTTAGAACACCAAAAACTTGTTATTTGAAGAGTAAACATGAGTTTACAGCCCAAGATCATTCATGGACCATAGAACCTCCTTCATAGGCCGTAAACACCATTTCAGGTGTTATAAATTTCCCCTTAAACACCTCATATGGCTCGGAATAATGTCTAGAACCAACCATCATCGAATTAGGGACCTTAAACTTAAAATAAAACATGAACATAAAGTGATTATGGCCGTAAACCCCCAAGAGAATGATCCTTTGCCCGTAAACTCCACTAAAAAGGTCAAATGGTTCCCTAACTTCCCTCCATGGCTTGTACATTGGACTAGAATCATGTGTGCTTAACCTAGAATTATCAAAACAAAAGAGGAAGGGATAAGTAAGAGTTTACGTTCGTAAACTCTATGTTTAAAACCATAAACTCCCATAAATGGTCCATTTGATGATTTAATTACTTCCCATGCCCTAGAATTGAACCTAGCCTAATTCTACAAGTGTTGTAAGACCTTTAAGCATCCAAGAATACACCACCCATGAGTTTACGGCCATAAACTCATGGGGGTATGGTTTATGGGCTGTAATATCTTCTAAGAGTTTACTCTTGAAGAGTAAACTCCATATCTAGGCCGTACACCCCCTTAGATGCAACCTGTATCACTCCTAACACTTGAAATAAAGTTTTTTCGCGTCTCGGGTGTATTACCTTACTTAATTAGTAGTTCAAAGTATAATTAGATACATTTATGTATCTCCTCATGTTACATAGGATCCTCGCGCGTGTTCAAGCCCTAAACTGACACTTAGCATCCTAACTGGCACATTTCTCGTCTGGTGAGTTCATAACCCTACACCTTTTTCCATGTTTTCAGGGGGGGGGGGGAATACAAGCAAAAGTACAAGGAAATCTTCTACTCAAACTTATTATTTCGTATGAAATGTTTTGTATTCAGTATGCTTTTAACACAGAAAATCGTAATAACCAACCGTTTGACTTGCATAGTTTGTTTTCAAACTAATTGTGAAACTCATTATAAAATGTTATATTTTATATTTCACAAATGATTTTCCATATCATTACTATTAAAATCATTAATCTTAGAACTTTTGATACATCCTTGATAACACTCCCCCTAGATACGAGAGTGAAGGCTCAATAACATTAATCTTAGAACTTTTGATATATCCTTGATAACACTCCCCCTAGATACGATAGTGAAGGACCAATAACATTAATCTTAGAACTTTAAATACATCCTTGATAACACTCCCCTAGATATGAGAGTGAAGGACCAATGAAACAGAATTTTCCGTATTATTACTTTTAAATTCATTAATCTTAAGATTGGAGACACGTCCTTTGTAACACTCCCCCTAGATACGAGAGTGTAGGACTACCCCTGTAACCAGAATCTCCTGGAGGGAGAACGTGACTTGAGTGTATAGATCTATACAGGATTGACTACCTCGCATCTGGCTACTAGCTACAGTGGGACCGACTGGTCCATAGGTGACAAAAGTCATAAAATGATACTGGCCCCGTTACGAGTCTTATCTAGTTTATTGTATGGTTATGGAACTCACAAATTAGATTATGGAGATTTACTTCAGTAATTAGTTTACTTCCTACTTATTAGTTTTATATACGTGTTAAAACTAATGTACTTTTCAAGGATAACCAGGCTTTCAGGACATTTCACTTAAATGCTACAAGTATGGTAGATACTTGTACACTGCATTCAGAAATCGATAACTAACCACCAACTTTTAAGGAAAATAAGGATTTTTCCAGGGATAAATTAACTGTTCTTAACCAGGCTATGTAACAAATGGATAACTAAAATTTTCTTATAAGAAAATATGGGGTTTTCTTGGATAACAACTTTTTCAGAAAACCAAAGGAAACTTGTTCTTTTACCAGAAACAAATTGCTTTTGAACTCACCAACTTTATGCTGATATTTTTAAAACTGCTTGTATTCTCAGGTTCTCGTTAGACAGGTATCCCACATTCTTTTAGAGAAGACGGAGCATTTTTGGCAATCTCGTCTTTACTTTTGTAATACTGATGTATATGTAAAATATGTATTACCTTGCTTTCAAAAAAATGTAAATATTCCTATGTAATGTAATGGTTGTGTTTACTATGATTACTATGTACATTGGTTGTGATACTTTATATGACATCCTCCGCCCCGGAATGTTTCCGCCTTCGGTTTCGAGGTGTGACAGATTGGTATCAGAGCCCTTGTTTATAGTGAACTAAGTATACCGAACCTTACATGGTATATAACTGTAAACACTAAGGGGCCGAAGTGCTCTGAACTAAAAGTATACTTTAAAAATATAAGTATTTTACTCCAACTATACAAGAATGCCTAAACGCCAGAAACCGTAACCCTGAGTAGAACAAAACATAAGTAATTGGGTGTTGGGCACTACGGTTAAACCTGTGCAGTTATGTAGTTGTGTCTAGGGTCAATATACCCTGATCAACTATATTCATTCGAGACACAACCAACATGTGCTTAGGAGTGACTGTGGTGTGCATCAGGCCTAAAACTTATCAAATATCCAAACAATGAGTCATCATCGCAACAAACCATAAAATACTATAGTAGTATTTTAGCCAAAGTCGAATACCTTGTTGAAATTCATTCCAAGTGTTGCTACTCATTCTTTCCTTAGCGATAGTTTACTTGCTTCGGTAACTCTTTCCTGTTTTATCGCTTAGTAGACACTATATCTGCCATAATGAGATATCTCTTGTTTCATATCTCTTGATTCTATCCAGGGACTTACGATCCTCTCTTTCCTGATCATTTTAGATCAAGATGAATCCAAAGAAAAGACCCAGATCAAAGAACAACAATCCTCCTCCACCACCTCCCTCTCCGTTTGACCCCGCCATGTTCCAAGCAACCGTTACTGCTGATGTCGCTGTTGCCATGTCACAAATGAACCCCGGTGGTTCTGGCAGGCCAGGAGGTGGTACTCAGCCCCAAAACTAGGAAGTTAGTCAGGGACACCAGAAGGAGTGTTCCTACAAAGACTTTATGAACGTGAAACCCACACCTTTTAATGGCACTGGAGGTGTTATTGCTCTGACTTGATGGTTTGAGAAGATCGAGTCTATTTTCGAAATTTGTGCTTGTTCTGAAACTGACAGGGTGAATTTTTCCGACTGTACTTTCACCGATAAAGCCCTGACTTGGTGGAATGGCCGAGTCAAATACTTTACCCTACCTGTAGTCAATGCTATGGGTTGGGAGAGCATGAAGGAGCTCCTACTTGCAGAGTACTACACGCGAGGAGAAATGCAGAAATTGGAACACGAACTCTGGAACCTAAAGATGAAGGGTTCCGATGTCACCACTTACACCTCCAAATTTGAAGACCTAGCGCTTCTATGTCCGGGAATGGTTACCCCGGAAAGTAAAAAGATTGAAAGATTCATCTGGGGGCTAACCCAGCCAACCAAGGGAAACTTTTTGGCTGCAAAGCCAAACACATTCGACAACGCTAAATGTCTGGCGCAAACCCTGATCGACCATGGAGATGACCTTGATAAAGTGGCCACCACTCCTGAACCGGAAAAAAGGAGTGGTGAGAAAAGAAAATTTTGGAAGCAGAAAAAGGGTCAATCTTCGCAAGATCCCTCAATGAAGCAGCAAACCGTAGCAGTCCATGCTGCTGCTACTACCCCCATTGATGTTTCTGCCATCGCTTCTACAGCTCAAACACCTACCAGTAGGTATGCTGGTACCCTTCCTCAATGTGACAAGTGTAACTTCCACCATAACCCCGGTCCATGTCGTGAACTATCGTGCTCCAACTGTGGTAAAAAGGGGTATATGATTCGATTCTGCAAAGCACCAACCCAATCACCCAATCAAGCTTCCGGAGCGGGTGTCGGTCAGGCCTGCTACGGTTGTGGTGAAGTCGGGCATTTCAAGAGAAACGGACCCAAGGCAACAACAGCTGGCAATACTGGAAGAGTTCTAACTGTGGGGCGAGATGAGGCAGTCACCGATCCCACAGTCGTCATGGGTACATTCCGTCTCGACAACTCTTATGCTTGTATCCTTTTTCGATTCTGGTGCTGAAAGAAGTTTTGTTAGCCATTCATTCAAACATCTTCTTAAACATAGTCCTCAACCATTAACCGAAACGTTAACCATCGAGATGGCTAACGGTGAGAAATAAAATGCTAACGATATATTCATAGGCTGTACCCTTACCCTAAACGATCATTCCTTTCCCATCGACCTAATGCTAGTTTCCATAAAGAGCTTTGATGTTATCATTGGCATGGATTGGTTGAGTCCCAATCATCCTGATATCCTTTGTTATGAAAAAGCCATCTGTCTCAATCTTCCCTCGGACCAGACTCTCATGATCTACAGCGATAAACTTAGTTCCAATCTTCGCATCATTTCATGCATTAAAGCTCAAAAATTTCTGCGAAAGGAGTGTTACGCATTCCTAGCTCATGTAATCAACGAGAAACAGGAAGTTAAAGACCTCGAGAGCATCCTCAAAGTCTGCAACTTTCCTGATGTCTTTCCTGAAGAGTTCCCGGGAATTCCTCCCGAACACCAAGTCAATTTTCGCATCGACCTAATTCCTAGAGCTAATCCTGTAGCCAAATCTCCATATCGCTTAGCTCCAGCAGAAATGCAGGAGTTATCCAGCCAGCTCAATGAGCTACTCGTCAAAGGGTTCATCAGACCAAGTTCCTTATCCTGGGGAGCCCCGGTATTATTTGTGAAGAAGAAAGATGGATCCTTTTGGATGTGTATAGACTACTGTGAACTAAATAAATCGATCATCAAAAACCATTATCCTCTTCCTCGAATAGATGACCTTTTCGATCAATTTCAGGGAGCTAGTTACTTCTCGAAGATAGACCTTAGATCAGGGTACCATCAGCTTCGAGTTCAAGAGAATGATGTTTCCAAGACAGCATTCAGGACTCGATATGGTCACTACGAGTTCGTAGTGATGCCCTTCGGTCTAACCAACGCACCGGCAGTGTTCATGGACCTGATGAATCGGGTGTGTCGCCCCTTTCTGGACAAGTTCATTATCGTGTTCATTGACGACATACTTGTCTATTCCAAAAGTGAAGAAGATCACAAACAACACTTGAGGTTAGTGTTGGAAACACTTAGATCGGAGAAGTTGTACGTGAAATTCTCCAAGTGCGAATTCTAGATTCGGGAGGTAACTTTCCTTGGTCACGTGATAAGCGAGGAGGGTATACACGTGGAACCGTCTAAAATCAAGGCGATAGAGAACTGGTCGGCACTAAAGACACCCACAGAATTCCGTCAATTCTTGGGTCTCGCCGGCTACTATCATAGATTCATTCAGAATTTTTCTAGAATCGCCAAACCCCTAACCACTCTGACACAGAAAGGTGTACCCTTTTGTTGGAGTGAAAAGCAATACATTGCCTTCCAAACATTGAAGCGATCCCTGTGCAGTGCACCTATCCTATCCCTGCCCGAAGGAACAGAGGATTTCGTTGTCAATTGTGATGCATCCAATCAGGGCTTAGGCTGTGTGCTTATGCAGAGAGGAAAAGTTATTGCTTATGCCTCGAGACAGCTGAAAGCACACGAATTTAACTACACGACTCACGACCTAGAGTTAGGAGCAGTGGTCTTTGCACTGAATATTTGGAGACATTACCTGTATGGAAGCAAGTGCACGATTTTCACCAACCATAAAAGCCTGCAACATATCTTCGATCAGAAATACTTAAACATGAGGCATCGGCGATGGGTAGAACTGCTCAGTGATTATGAGTGTGAAATCCGCTACCATCCCGACAAGTCCAATGTGGTAGTAGATTCCCTTAGCCGAAAGTAAAGCTTAGGAAACAAGGCGAAGACATTCACAATGACCATCCATTCCCACTTATCTGCACAGATCCGAGAAGCCCAGTTGGAAGCCTTAAAACCAGAGAACATATTGAATGAAGCCTTGAGGGGAATGGATAAGAAACTTGAGATCAGAGGTGATGGAGTCTACTGTTTCATGGATCGAATATGGACCCCAAAGTTCGGAGGTTTCAGGGAGGTTGTTATGAATGAAGCTCATAAGACCAGATACTCTGCGCACCCGGGTTCGGACAAGATGTACCTGGATCTCAAGAAACTATACTGGTAGCAAACATGAAGCCCGAAATCGCTACCGTCGTGGGCAAGTGTCTGACTTGTGCCAAGGTAAAGGTCGAGTATCAGAAGCCCTCGGGTTTGCTCCAGCAGCTCGAGATACCTGAGTGGAAATGGGAGATGATCACTATGGATTTCATCACTAAGTTACCTAGATCTCTGAGTGGGTACGATACCATTTGGGTAATTATCCACCGATTGACAAAATCCGCTCACTTCCTTCCGATTAAAGAATTATTCAAGATGGAAAGACTTACGCGAATCTACATCCAACAGATAGCAGGTTTACCGCAAGATTTTGGCAGTCCCTTTAGAAAGCTCTTGGAACTAAGCTGGATATGAGTACAGCTAATCATCCTCAGACAGACGTACAGAGTGAGAGAACTATCCAGACCCTGGAAGACATGTTGAGAGCATGTGTCATTGATTTCGGAAAGTCGTGGGACACCCATTTACCCTTGATCGAGTTCTCGTATAACAACAACTACCACACCAGTATCAAGGCTGCCTCGTTCGAAGCCCTCTTCGGTCGTAAGTGCAGATCCCCTCTGTGCTAGGCCGAGGTAGGGGACACACAGCTAGCTAAGAGTCGAATCCCCGACAATGCTCTCACTGGTCCTGAAATCATCCACGAAACCACCGAAAAGATCAACCGGTTCCGAGAACAACTGAAAGCTTCACGAGACAGACAAAAGAGTTACGCCGATAAACGATGGAAACCGTTGGAATTCCAGGTTGGAGATCGTGTCTTGTTGAAGGTCTCACCCTAGAAGGCATGATATGCTTTGGAAAGCACGGGAAACTTAACCCGAGGTACATAGGACCTTTCGAGATCCTCGCTAGGATCGGTCTCATATCCTATAAACTCCGACTACCACAAGAGCTTAGCAACATCTATCCTGTCTTCCACGTCTCAACTCTTAAAAAGTGCCTATCCGATGAAACCCTCGTGATCCCTCTTGATGAGATCGAGATCAATGAAAACTTGAACTTTGTGGAAGAACCCATCGAAATCATGGATCGAGAGATCAAACGTACGAAACAAAGTTGCATCTCGATAGTGAAGGTTTGTTGGAATGCCAAGCGGGGAGCCGAATTCACTTAGGAGCACGAAGACTTAATGCAACAAAAATATTCGCATCTCTTTCCAATTCCCTAATTTGTATCTTAATTCTAAATTTCAGGATGAAATTCTCTCTAACGGGGGGATAATGTGACAACCTGAAATTTATCCCGTCATTGTAACCTCTTTTTACGTTAATAAACTAGTTTTTATTAACATTTTCCGTTAAATTTTGGATTAGGTTATTTAAATTGACACTTTTATTATGACTTTATGAG
This sequence comes from Lactuca saligna, assembly GCF_052625555.1. Lineage (NCBI taxonomy): Eukaryota > Viridiplantae > Streptophyta > Magnoliopsida > Asterales > Asteraceae > Lactuca > Lactuca saligna. Next base: position 146,536,281 of record NC_136417.1, read on the forward strand.
TGTCCAAATGCATTAGAAGCACGTGAAACACCCTCGGATTCTTTTAAAAAGATTTCTAGTTTACGACCACGTCAGGTTAGACAACTTAATCGAGACGACCATAAGCTCCGTTTAACGTCGGAATCGGGTAGATTTCCACTGGGCCACAAACTCAAACCCCATATAAGGGTGATTTGAAGCTTTTTCACTCTCATGACACTCTTTTTCACTGCTCTCTCTCTTTCTCTCTCTCTCTCTCTCTACAAGCCAAATTTTGATCCAAAACCACCCCTTTCATGCTCCAAATTGGTAAGTGATCTATCCTAGCTTATAGTTTAGCTTGTTTAACATACAAATCCCTGTTTAAATCATCCAAAAGTATCAAAAACTTGTGTTTACGGCCCAGGAACAACCCCAAACTGCAAACACCCATAAATGGGGTTTTGAAGCCCCCAAAACCCTTTCAAATCACTTCTGGTGCTTAGCTATGACTTAGGGACTTACATGTACGAGCTTAGAACACCAAAAACTTTTTATTTGGGGAGTAAACATGAGTTTACAGCCCAAGATCATTCATGGATCATAAAACCTCCTTCATAGGCCGTAAACACCATTTATGGTGTTATAAATTTCCCCTTAAACACCTCCTATGGCTCGGAATAATGTCTAGAACCAACCACCATCGAATTAGGTATCTTAAACTTAAAAGAAAACATGACCATAAAGTGATTATGGCCATAAACCCCCAAGAGAATGGTCCTTTGGTCGTAAACTCCTCTAAAGAGGTCAAATGGTGCCCTAACTTCCCTCCATGGCTTGTACAATGGACTAGAATCATGTGTGCTTAACCTAGAACCATCAAAACACAAAAGGAAGGGATAAGTAAGAGTTTACGGTCGTAAACTCTATGTTTAAAACCATAAACTCCCATAAATGGTCCATTTGATGATTTAATCACTTCCTATGCCCTAGAATTGAACCTAGCCTAATTCCACAAGTGTTGTAAGACCTTTAAGCATCCAAGAACACACCACCCATGAGTTTACGGGAATAAACTCATGGGGATATGGTCTATGGGCTGTAATATCTTCTAAGAGTTTACTCTTGAAGAATAAACTCCATATCTAGGTCGTACACCCCCTTAGATGCAACCCGTATCACTCCTAACACTTGAAATAAAGTTTTTTCGTGTCTCGGGTGTATTACCTTACTTAATTATTAGTTCAAAGTCTAATTAGATACAATTATGTATCTCCTCATGTTACATAGGATCCTCGCGCGTGTTCAAGCCCTAAACTGACACTTAGCATCCTAACCGGCACATTTCTCGTCTGGTGAGTTCATAACCCTACACCTTTTTCCGTGTTTTTCATGTTTTCAGGGGGGGATAAAAGCAAAAGTACAAGGAAATCTTGTACTCAAACTTATTATTTCGTATGAAATGTTTTTTATTCAGTATGCTTTTAACATAGAAAATCGTATTAACCAACCGTTTGACTTGCAGAGTTAGTTTTTAAACTAATTGTGAAACTCATTATAAAATGTTATATTTTATATTTCACAAATGATTTTCCACATCATTACTGTTAAAATCATTAATCTTAGAACTTTTGATACGTCCTTGATAACATTCCCCCTAGATACGAGAGTGAAGGACCAATAACATTAATCTTAGAACTTTTGATACATCCTTGATAACACTCCCCCTAGATACGAGAGTGAAGGACCAATAACATTAATCTTAGAACTTTAAATATGTCCTTGATAACACTCCCCCTAGATAAGAGAGTGAAGGACCAATGAAACATAATTTTCCGTATTATTACTTTTAAAGACATGTCCTCTGTAACACTCCCCTTAGATACGAGAGTCTAGGACTACCCCTGTAACCAGAATCTCCTGGAGGGAGAACGTGAATTGAGTTTATAGATCTATACGGGATTGACTACCCTGCACATGGATGCTAGCTACAGTGGGACCGACTGGTCCACAGGTGACAAAAGTCATAAAATGATATTGACCCCGTTACGAGCCTTATCTAGTTTATTGTACGGTTATGGAACTTGCAACTTAGATTATGGAGATTTACTTCAGTAACTAGTTTACTAGCCAACTTATTAGTTTTATATACGTGTTAAAACTAATGTACTTTTTCAAGGATAACCAGGCTTTCAGGACATTTCACTGAAACGCTACAAGTATGGTAGATACTTGTACAATGTATTCATAAATCGATAACCAACCACCAACTTTTAAGGAAAATAAGGGTTTTTCCTAGGATAACTTAACTGTTCTTAACCAGGCTGTGTAACAAATGGATAACTAAACTTTTCTTATAAGAAAATATGGGATTTTCTTGGATAGCAACTTTTTTAGAAAACCAAAGGAAACTTGTTCTTTTACCAGAAACAAACCGCTTATGAACTCACCAGCTTTATGCTGATATTTTTAAAATTGCTTGTATTCTCAGGTTCTCGTTAGACAGGTATCCCGCATTCTTTTGGAGAAGACAGAGCATTTTAGCAGTCTCGTCTTTACTTTTGTTATGCTGATGTATATGTAGAATATGTATTACCTTGCTGTCAAACAAATGTAAGTATTCCTATGTAATGTAATGGTTGTGTTTACTATGATTACTATGCACATTGGTTGTGATACTTTGTGTGACGTCCTCCACTCCAGAACGTTTCCGCCTTCGGTTTTGGGGTGTGACATGAACCCCCTCTTTAGAGGTTGTAGAAGCTTCGCTCCATACCATAAGGAGGACGATGGCCCTATTCATGTCTCCATCTCCTCAAATTTGCTGCCCATCGAGGCGTCGGGCCTTGGAAGTTTCGTTGGCGGTTTCGGGCGACATCGGGTGGGTTATAGACATCGGGTTCTAAGTCGGAGTCTTCCTCAGCGTCTTCCTCATCATCTTCCTCCTCTAGGTCCTCCTCAAAATATTCCTCAATCTAGCCGTCGTTTCCCTGGTTGGGGAAATAGGGATCTCCAGGTAGATGCAATCCTGCCATACTGTCTACATGAGAATAGTGGTAAGAGACACATAAAGAATCTAAGTGTATGGTTCTATAGTATTTTAAATTACTCATATAGTATTTTTAAACTTTATGCTTTGTTCCTAGTGACTCTTTCTATGAAGTGTTGGTAGGTTTTAGATTCATCGTTCATTACGAACATTCCTCAGCATACGATAGTCATATCTTGGATAAATATAGTTGATCAAGCTATATTTATCCCAGATCTAATTATATACTCCGAGGCTTACTCGTAGTGTTCAACTTATCATAATACTTTTATATTTTTCTTGTTATGAAACCGTTCTAGTATATATGCATGTACTTATACTTTTATAAAAATATCATTGTATTTTAAAAGTATACTGTTGCGAAAATGTTTAGTCAGAGAGTTTTAGTCCCATTGTATTTATAGTTGTATATCTTATATGGTTTGATATAATAGTTCACTATAAACAATGCTATGATACCAATCTGTCACACTACCAAACCAGGAGGGTGGAAACGTTCGGGGGTGGATGACTTTCATGTATCGTATCATTACATAAAGAATAATAGTGACCAAAGAAAACTCAACCAACATAAATATAATTGAAAATGTTACATTGTTTCATGAGTTACATGTTTCAAAATCAATTACAATATGACGATAAAATGGTATGTCTGACGCATTAGCATCCCATCCTCAAAAGCTGGTAGTTACCTGTTTTATGGATTACCCGAGAATACAAGTAGTTTTAAAAGAGCGTCAACAATTAAGTTGGTGAGTTCATAAGCATTTGTATGTAGATTTGAAAGACTTTCTTTACTAAAAGATAGTGTTCGATCCAGGAAATCTAATATTTTCCTTTTTGAAATGAGTTGTAGCCTTAAAACCCAAAGACCGAAATGTCAAGTACTTTCCATACTTATATTAGTATGTGCAGTCTTAAAATATATAAAACCATTTGATTAAATGTGTCGTAAACTATATGTATCGTCGTTTCCCCATGTGAGTTATTATAACCGTGCTAACGACATAGATGGCTTGTTACGATGTTCTTCAGGCGTTGGAATGTTATGACATTTGTCACCCCAGACCTGCCAGTCTAGTTGTTGCAAGCAGCTTAGGTGCGGGATTGTCAATCCCAATATAGATCTATACACAACTAACAAGCTCTTTTACTGGAGACTCCAGTAATAATACAGGACTTTTGTAGGTACACTGATTTGTACGTGAATATTTTGGCTCATAAAATTTGATTCAACGAGTTTACGTGTAGTGAAATGAAAGTCCTTTTGTAGTGGAATAATAACCTTTCATAGTAAATTTCATAGTGTAAAAGACCCATAAACTATCCCGATTATAGTTTATCATAAATGTTTTGTAGTGATGAAAAAGCATTTATATGTATGATTATCACCCTTTTCATGGAAATAAAATAACATGAAGATAATCAATATGCATTTCCTTAGTATAATACACTTTGCTCAACATGTTACAAAGTGTTGATGACTCGTAAATCATTCTTAAAAGAGTTTATCATAGCATTTGGTTTATGTACCCAATATAAATATATGCAATTATATTTATACTTACATGGTTTAATATACTTATACAATCACAATCAATAATTATTTTGCATCAAACATAAACACATTAGCCTTTGGTATGAAGATGTTCATTTTTCTAATTTTTAACTTTTCTGCTCACGTTTTTAGAAAATTTATAAAAAAAATCATCGTAAATCGTATACTTTTCACATACTTGTCCGAACGGTTTTGTAAAAATCACCATAAATCATATAAAAATCGTATGAACATGTGTGATTAGTCGTTAAAAAGGTATAAGCCTGAACTATTTTCATATTTAACATTTTTGTAAAAATATTAAGTTAAAGATGGGTAAAACAGACCGTGAACAGACCTCAACTGTTCTGGAAAAGCTTATTTTTTTAGTTTAGATTATGTTTTAGTGATATGAATTCCACATTGAAAAACTTGAAAATGTAGGGGTATGAACTCACCTTGTGTCATTTATTGGTGAGTGGTAGGTTAAGGATGAAGAGTTTCAAGTCGAGAGCACTTGAGAGATGCTTGGAGATTTCGATGATCCTGTGAACGTGAATATGTGAATATGTGTGTGGATGATTTAAGATTACTAGGGAAGTATGAAGAAGTATTAGAATTTGGAGGAAATACATACCAAAAAGAGAAGGAATGACCCAAGAACACTTCAAAAACGTGGCTGGAAGGAGAGAAAAGTGGGAGCTCTTTTGTGAAGAGAAAAGTGGAATTTTGGAGGGAAGTGTTGAAATTAATGAGGAAAATCTCCTTGAAGTGTTTATATATAATGGAATAAAGCAAGTGGATGCATGCTGGGATGTGTAATGGATAATGATTTGACCAATGGGGTGGTGATAAGTGACATAAAGGTGATCTGAGGGGATCCACTTGTGCCTACTTATGTAATATAATATCCCTTTATCTTTAGATACTAGGTTATGCAAAAGTATGATTTATATATAATAAATATTCAAGATGTGGATAAAATATGATTTTAAGGGTCTAGAATGTGAAAAATATGAGTTTGATGGAAATCCCACGTTAAAAAATCATAAAAATGACGAAAAGTGAGAAACTGTCAAAAATTCAGAATGAGATTTGAAGGTGTGAAGGCTGATGGCTTCGGATGCGAGAGTAAGATATGAAAAAGTTACAAGTAGTGAATGCGAAGGCCCAAAGTGCGAAGGTATAAGATGCGAAAGCCATAGGTTCGCTACGAGAGGGTTCGTAGCGAGTGGTTTCGGTGCGAAACTAAGGGTTCGGTGCGAGGCTACTGACTGTGAGGGTATAAGTCGCGGATGCTCAGTATGTGAAAGGGAGGTTCGTATGTGAAAGCTGGTAGACTATGGGAGTTTAGGATGCGAGACTCGGATGCTGCAAAAGTCAAGGCTTTGCCTGCGAAAAGGCTCTCCTGTGAAGGTAATAGGCTACGAAGGTCTTCTGTGACAATCCAAAACTTTTTCCGTTATCTTTAACCGATTTCTGTTAATAAAATGACAAATTTTATTGGAATTCCGTTAAACTCCTTGGTTTGGAAGAATTATTACGCTTTATATAATTAAAATTATATACGATTCAGAACCAAAAGTCGCACAAAAAACCCGAAAAGTCTCAAAATTTAACAGTTTTCGGCCTAGGTGGGTGTACTGTCGTACAACTGTTTACAGCCGTAAACCCATGTACGGTTGGTGTCAGGTGGACCCCACCACCGACCATACCCCCAACCTATAAATACAGGACCAATATCTTCATTCGAACATTCTTGCCCGAAAACTCTATCATTCTGTCTCCAGAACTTCCGACCAAAAACGCCTATTTTCTTCCAAAAATCATCAAAAATCATCATTTGGATTCGATTTGGAGCATCTGGAACACGTTTTCTTCAAAATAAACACCCTTGTTCTTGAGTTTACGGCCGTAAACCCTTCGAAAGACAGTTCACGGTTGTAAACCATGTTCATGGCCGTACACACCTCTTTAGTGGTGAAAACTTGTTTTCTCGATTCAATCAAGTACCAGTAACATTCCTTAACTGAAAACAAGTGTTTTTCTAACACTTTATCTAACGAAATCGCTAATTTAGTTACATATATGTATTTATTTGATACTAGGATTCTGTTAAAGTGTCACGTACAACAACTCGAGGATCTTCATTTTCAGTTGAAGTTTCCACAACAACAGTGAGTTCATACCCCTACACCTTTATGGTTTTTATACATTTTCAGGGGAGGTAATACAAGCCAAACACAAATGATTTTGTGAACTAAAACAAGAGGGTTTTCAACCAGTTTAAAACTTATGCAATTGATATAATCCAACGATTTCAATAAAATATATAGATATTTTATCCCTTTTTTGTATTATGCAGAGCATAATAGGAGTTTTCTAAACATAATTGCATAGTTTTCAGAACAATTCATGAACATAACATTTCAAGCAAACTATAATAGGTATAGTTTAGGGAAGTCATTATCGGTTTTACCGATACGAACTACTTACTTGATCAAACATATAAACTATGACAGATTTAGTTTATGATATTCGTTACTACATTAAAATAACAAGAGTATAAAATTAAATAATTATTTAAGTATAATTATTTATACTCTACCAAGTATACAAACGGTTTCAATTACGAGAGCACGATACAGAACAACACGTAAACTAGTTAATATAGGATTGTAAGACATATTGTCATTTTACCCTTTGGGGTACTTGTTAAGTCCTCAACATTTAGTATAGCCAGAGTCTCCTGGACGGAGAGCGTGAGATTTGTGAATAGATTTATTTAGTACTGACAATCCCACACCTAAACTGCTAGCTACAGTTAGTCAGGCATGCCTGAGGTGACATATATCATACCGTATGACGCCTGAAGAAACGTCGTTGAGGTCATCAGTCATATCAAGCATGGTTATACCAACTCATAATAATATAAACTAACTTTGTTTATGGGATTTCATTCTTCACTAGTTTTATTTTAAATACATGGTTTTATTCTATGTAATAAAACTACTATACATACTGGTGGTAGCTAGGGTTTTCAAACAGAACATACACTACATACTGATGGTAGACAGGGTTTTCAAATAGAGCATACTATACATATTGGTGGTAGCCAAGGTTTTCATACAGAACATACTATACATATTGGTTGAAGCCAGGGTTTTCAAACAGAACATACTATACATATAGTAACAAACAAACATGTTAGAAAATATTGGATTTTCTTAAGAAACATGCATACATTTTTTAGATTCATTAACAGGTTTTCACTACAAAACATTCTTATGAACTCACCAGCTTTGTGCTGATACGTTTTCAAAATCACTTGTATTCTCAGGGCACCAGTAGACAGGTACTCTTGCCGACTTTTGACAAGACGGAGCATTCGGAGTCTCGTCTTTATATTTTTGCTACTTTTGATGTATACAAAAAATGAGACAAAAAAATTTAAATATTCATATTATATTTTAATGGTTTTGTTTACTTTGATTACTATGATGCAATTGTTGTGATACTACACATCATGTCCTCCACCCCCGAACGTTTCCGCCGTTTCGGTTTGGGGGTGTGACATCTTCGTTTTTGTGAGGGTCTGAAGAGAAGTTGTTGTTTCTTGAGTTCTTATCCCATTTTGAGTGGGCTTTTACCAAATTGAAGGGTTGGGATGGTACGAGTGTTTATGAAAAAGTTGAAAGAGACGTGACTGTAACAGCCGCAGATTCGGGCTAGTCAATTTAGAGATAATAAGCGTCAAAAATGAATTTTTTTTATTGATGATTATTTAGAATAAATAATCTTAACCAAGTTTTAGTATATTTCACAAGGTTTCTGTACATATAAAGAACGCTGAAATCCGAGTTATAAAAAATAAGTTATGACCTGTCGAAGTTTCGCGACAAAACTAGCATGACATCGGGAATCGTAAAAAGTGAGTTTATGATAAAGTATTTTTTAGCCTTAGGAGTCTAAATGAAAGTTGCATATTACATCTCCACCTACGTGTGGATATAAAGGACTTCAAAAATGAGCTCCTATGCAAAAGTTATGGTCTTCTGAAGATGCAGCTGTCTAAGAGCATGACACGTGTCAGAAACCCTAATTTGACTGGACTCAGGACGTGAGCATTATTTCTCACGACGTGAGGAGTCAAAAGGACACTAATCGATCCTATAAAACACTTGGTAAGTCTACGAGATGACTCTTGGAAGCTCAAGATGTGAGCATATCATTCTCACGACGTGAGAAGTCATCCGGATGCATTTCAGAGCGGTAAACGTAAATGGCAAAGCTACGAGGTGATACAGCCATGGCTCACGTTGTGAACAATGAATTCTCATGACGTGAGAGACCAAAAATAGCCTATAAATAGCAAATCCAACCATTTCATTCCTTACACCCAATTCTTCTCTTTCTCTCTCTGTCTATCTATCTCTCTCTCTCTCTCTCTCTCTCTCTCGTTTGCTGAAGGCGATCCGCGTTCCGAGCCCGATGATCACGAACCGTTGACCATTTCTAGTTAGATTCTATCAAAGCACGCTACAAGTGATTGAATAGTTACTTTCATCTTACACATCGATATGAAGTATTTAATATAAATTACGTGCCATGTGTGCATATTATCTATGTTCTTGATATCTATGTTGGATGAACAAAAATATACATGTTTTATTTGTCTTAAACTGTATATGTATTTTATACCTATAATTATGATGGGTAAAAGATGGGTAGATTAAAGATGAGCGATGATATGTGAGTGGTAAAATATGCTGAGAAGCGATACGCCAAGCGATGAGCCAAGCGATGTACCAAGTGCTAAGCCAAGCGATGACCCAAGTGATTTCCCCATCATCTAGAAGAGTATCGATGATAACCACAGACTATTGTAGACATTCCGGTGGAACACTAACAGACTCACAACCTGTAGGTGTTGTGTACGATATGTTCACCCGGTGTACGCTAAAAACTCATTGACATGTATTGCGAGTGGACTCTCGAATATAATATTATCAATAAATGAGATAAACCCTGGCAGCTATGGATTTAGCACCCATTGGATGAGCCTGGCAACTAGGGATTAAGTGCTTGTTGTATAAACCCTGGCGACGATGTAATTCACACCTATTCCTTAGGAAGAATCCTTAGGAATGAGTGATAGATGATTCTTAGGGTAGATCCTTAAGAAATAAAGAAGATAATGGGTATGGGTAATTGGGTTAATTGTTTGATGAAAAAAGATAATAACTTAATTATTGTGGGTTGAAAATTCTATGTACTCACCAGGTTTCCCAACCTGACCCACTCAGTTTATTTGTATCACAGGTGTCGATGTGAAGCTACGTTACACTGAGAGATTAAAAGAGATGTAGATCACTAGTGTTAGGACTGTGAACTCCACTATGTTGTGTTATGAGTGTTATCAATCTCCAAAGGATATATAGTTTAATTTTCGAGTTTTCATGTTACGTACCCTATTTAGGGTTTAGATTTCTCAACATTTGAAACTTCCTAGTGATAATTTGTATTATAATAGTAAGTTGTATATTAGAAAACATAGAGTAAACCCTAACATACTAGTACTAGCTGAGTTGACTGAGTTGACCCTAAGTTGACAGTTGTCACAATAACAGTTTACAAAATTGCTCTCATTCACATTTTCCATCCATTTCCCCAATTGTGCTTTTATTTTTTCCAATATTTTTTAAAATAATTGATTGATGTCTAAGTCCATAACTATATTTGGTATGTACTTGACCCAACTCGACATGGTCCATTTGGGTTACACTTCACCGACACAATTTATATGGATAGTCTTTTGAGAATAGTATATTTATGATTTATATTAGTATATTATAAGTTCTTATATATTAATAAGGAATCATATTATTTAATTAGTATTGATCAAGACTTAATTTAGAATTAATTAAGTGATCAAAATGAACTAATTAAATATGGACTCTTATATATATGGAATGGGCCAAGTTCATTTAGGTTGGGCTAAGCTTTCATGGCTAGTCCATGAAGTCTTTAACCCATGAATCATATGAAATGAAAGGTCATGGGTTAACCCTAGTCTCCATACTATATAAAGATGTCCTTGGTTGGTGAAATTGGCACTAGTGTGGGTACACTATGAAGGGCTAGCCGATTTCACTAGAGAGAACCAAGTATCCATATTCTCTAAAGTCTTCCAAGGTGTTTTGGTGATTTGTGATTCCACTTGAGGCTTCCACACTATTGGGGCTAAGCTCTTAAAGCTTGAAGACATCAAGCTACATCAAAAGGTATGTCATCTAACTAGTACTTTGTAGTATAAGAACTTCATAATATGCTAGTTAGGATTAAAGCCTTGGAAAGATCTTATTTGCATGTATAATAGAGAAAAACATAGATCCAAGGTATTTAGGGTTGCATGTACACTTAGGAGTGTTAGAATGCTCAAAACCCAACAGTAGTATCAGAGCCACGGGTTGTTTTCTGTTATATTGATGCAAATATTTTATTTTCAAAGTTGAAAAAAAGGGGAAAAAAACATGAAGTTTGTCAAATTTTAAGATAATTACTTGTTCTTGTGAAAAACTAATTATTTGTAAATTTTGAATAATTTCTTATATGAGTTGAATTAGGTCAAATTTAGTAAAAGATAAAATGATATGATTATTTTATTAGTTTTAAAAGTTTGATCTAAAGAGTTTTATTTTTTGAAACCTCCGTAAGTTATGGATATGAAAAGGTTTTAAAAAAAATCGATTCAAAGTTTGTATGGAGTTACAAAATTTGGTGTTAATGTTTTAAAGAATTCCATAACTTAAGAATAAGTTATGGACCACCAAAAGTTTTTTGTGTTACCTTGTTTTATGAGTGAATTTAGATTAATGAAAAAATTATGTAATAGTTGGTTTTAATCCAAATTAATCTAAAAGATGTTCATAAAATGTGTTTATGTAACTTAAAAGTCACATTTATGAATCTGAAAACTCATAAAAGTTGCCATAGGTTACAAAATGAAGAGTCTTTTTCCTCATTAAATTGTTTTATGACTCCATAACTTGTCCTCAAGTTATGGAGGTTCAAGAGTCTCTTCATTAAATAATTAATAAAAAAATATAACCTTAATTAGTTCCATAAGTTATAAAATAAAGAAAAGGAACATTCTTTTATTAGTTTAAAGTCTTCCATAACTTGTCCTCAAGTTATGGAACTTGAAGAGTTTTTGGATTAAAACTACTTTAAACACATAAGTTATGGAATTAATTAGTTTTGAATAATTTCAAAACTTGCCCTCAAGTTTTGGAATTTGAAAAGTGTTCACTTATGAATACTTTAATTCCAAGTTAGCCGTTAGAATTTTCAAAGTTAAAATTCAACCCTTATACTTTATAATATTATAAGTTAATAATATTTATATATATATATATATATATATATATATATATATATATATATATGTATGTATGTATGTATGTATAAGAGTAAAGTCAATCTTACCGTTAGTAGGCCTCATTTACGAAGCCGGTCTATAAGGGGGGGGGGGGTATAAGGTTACTACCTATAAAATGGCAGTTTAATAGGTGTCCACTCTCACTCACCGCTTCCTTGACCGGTGGAGGGTCATTAGCCGAACGGGTAGGACAAGGACTAGAATTCTCCCTTCATTAAAAGTATTAATGATAAATACTAAGTAACTAAACCTTTTATAAATACACAATCTTAGTTACTCATGAAAATGTGAATAAGGTGCTAATCCATGAAATTACACTTTGCACTTTGTTTAAGTTGGTTAGTGGAGCGTGTGTGGTTAACCGGCACACTAACTTGTATTTAACAAGGTAGGCAAAGGGTAACTTAATATCTAAGTTATAAAATAGTTCCTTGGGTCCTAGCCTTAATATTTCATATTGGGTGTCATATTAAGGACTTTAGATCAACTATCTTGAATATCTCCCAAAAGATGTCTGGTTTACATAGTTATGATCCTCCCAAATCTCTTGAAACAAGCTTTCCTAAATGAAGATGATGTTCTTTGGAAATCATACTTATTTAACCTCCTCCAATTATTCTCCCTAACCTACAAGTTCAAGGTCACTCAAGCCCTATTGGCAAGGCAAGGTCTAGGTATGATCACATCTTGAAGATGTAGTCACATATTGACAAGTCGGGAGAGTTGGGTGTCAAAGTCTTGAGAAAGTTGGTGGTTCAACTACTTTCTAAGTCACATAGTGAGTTCTTTTGGAACACCTATGAAACAGACTATGACAAGACCCTTAATGATTTTATATATTTGCTAGGATTAACTTCCTAAAACTTTATGGACATTGACAATGATGACATTGGATATCTAGTAAAGCTCTCTCTTCCCAGTGGAAAGGGATCGGCCATAGTCAACTCGGTTGACCAAATGGTAAAGAGAAAGTCTAAGTCTGAGATAGTCCCGTGTACCATTATCAAAGGGTCCATATGTTTATATTGCCAAAGGAAGGATCATTGGTTGCGAAGCTGCCAAAATTTACCTAAGGATGTTAAAGTCAATAAGTTTGACTCTACTTCAGGTAAAGTCGACTATCTAACTCTGCTAAGTTTCTATTTTGAGATTCTTGATACATGATGTGACTGGGTCACATGGTGATGTTTTAAGAATCAAAGAAAAATGAAGAAACTTAAAGAAAGAATATGTTGAATCTGATGTCGTAGATGGATTTCTATCGCATAGTTTGAAGATCAGATTCTTGAGTTACTTCTTAGGAGTTATGAGATATTGCTTAGGAATAGATAACAACAAGTTTTCATATGGATTGTAAGGATAAGGTTTTCTGCAAAGGTTTTTAAAAATAAAAGGAAAATTTTGATTTTATTTATTTTAAAATATCCTTACAATGGCATTTGAGGAAACATTGTTGCTTATATGATTCCATTAATAGCAAGAGTGGAAATATGAAATTGATTCTTTCATATGTGGTAATGTTTAAATTTACCAAATAAGAAAAGATTCTCATCACCCAAGTTTCAATTGGACCGGAACTTGGAATCATGCAAGTTGTATAGCATGATGAATGAGAACTTTCAAGTATTGGAAAATTAAGAATAATTACTTCTTCACAGCGATGTGTGAGTCAAGTAATGTACTAAGGAATCAAGTACACATTCTTGTGCACTGGTCAAGTCCACCACAAAAGATCAATAAGATTATTCGTCATAATTTACTAAAGCTCAGTAAATATGGTTATACTTACAAGCTTAAGTTTAATTCTGAGACATTGGAAAAGGTTCTAATGTAAGGCAGAGCGAATAAGAAGAATCAACTTAGGCAGAAGGATAAAAGTTTCTCAAATCTGAAAAGATGGGAGAGTACTTTAGTATCAGTTTTGTGATCATCTTAATGATTAAAAAACCATAGCACAATTAGTTCTCTAACGAAATCTTAGTGCATTCTTATGACTAAGAAGGGGAATCTTGAATTGTTGAAATGGTTAAATCAAGAAGATGAGTCATACTTCGTTCCAATATAAGTCTTAGAGTCATACTCCAAGATTGTAATTTGAGTAACATGTCTTAAAGAAGGTTTAAAACACTTGTCAAATGTAAGAGTAAAAGTTTCCTACTCTTGTACATTTGAAATTGGTAAGTTGTGACGTTTTGGATAAAACAAAGACCAACTAAGGCCAATTGTGCGAAGTGTTTATCTTGATTAGAATCCGCACTATCTCTTGGATGTTTCACAAGGGAGTCTTATAGGTCAAGAGGACAGTGGGAGTCTTAAAGGTCTTGAAAGTCTCAAGAACTAATCAAGAATAAAACCTGAAGTTCTTCACTAGCACACGACTTGAGGTTTATAACCTATCATGTTGACATATTCTGTGCCCATTCCAGTTAAAGTTGGCTTTGCATATGAGTTCTTAGAGTTCTCAATTGGTTACGCAACAACTTGGAAGCAATGGCAGGCCCTTAAGCTGCCATGTGGCAAGAAATCAAGATTGAGTTCAGTCCATATGAGTTTGGATTTGTCATTATCCTTGTCTTGTGACTATGGTTTTGACAATTCACATGGATAAGAACACATACACCAGTAAATCTAAGTGTCATAAGGTTTCTCTTTGATTCATGAAAATGATGGTGAGGAAACTCTTTCACTAAGTAGATTTTAGCTAGATAACAATTGTAATATTTGCATTCTCAAAGTCGTTAGTGGAGTGTGTGTGGTTTACCGGCACACTAACCTGGACTTGTGAGAAGTGGCAAAGGTCTAAACAATCGAGACTATGATTACGGCATCCCTTTTCATAGTGTGGTATCTAAGGCAAGGTGTATGATTTTCATAAAGTTTTATCAAAACAATCTAGTATCAGAAATCTGATCTTTGGTAAGAAAGTCAGCTGATTTCTGAGTACATGTCAAAGCTAATGGGAGCATAAGTGTTATGCTCATAATCATCATGTTATTGGGAGCATGATAATTATGATAAAGTTTGCAAGTTAGCAATGTTAGTTATAGAAAACAAAGTTTCAATTGGGAAAGAGTTGTTTTGCTATAATTAAGGGATAGGAAATTATACTTCATCTTAAATATAAAAGCTTAGATTGAGGTTTTAATCGTATTTAGTCAAGGATATATATATATATATATATATATATATATATATATATATATATATATATATATATATATATATATATATATATATGAATTTCATGTTGGAATGGCTCAACATAAGGAAATTCTGTATATGGTTCCATTATTTGCGTTCTAAAATTCGATTATGACTACGGCATCCCTTTTCATAATCTGAATTATGAGAACTTGGAAAATTGAGATGGAAATAGTATAGCAAAAGACTGGTGTAGTCTTTATGTGAGACATCATGAATCGTGTACCATATGCTTCGAATATAGGATCGATTACATGTGCTATATTCATCCGTTCTAAAATTTTCCAAATGCCTTGGGCATTAAGAAGGGAAAAGGTCTAGAATTGGATATGACTAAAAGGATTAAACAATTGTTGAGGACAATCTAAGGTTTACCAAAGATTGGTTGCTCAAGGATAGTTGGAAGTATAGTATTAATTATGGAAGAACCATATTGACATAATCTGTAAGGAGGCAACTCTTGTTCAGAAGTGATAGTCAAAATGGAATATGGAAATGCTTCAAAGTTAGAAAGTATTCAATCTGTATGATTAGGAAACTTTATGCAAGAAGGATGTTTCCAAGGAGTTGATCTCCTTTGGAATACTCTATAATGATTGTTTCCAAGTCTTTATGAATTTTTGCATAATCATTACAAGAGGATCAATGCATATAAGTTTAGAATCTAACAGATTTTTGTAAATGGCATGAGTTTGGAATTCTTGCATTTGCAGTAAGATTTGGGACTGTGAAATGAGAATCATTGGAGTTATGTTCAATTGATCTGTTTCATAAAGTAAAGATCAGAGACAAACATAGTATGCATACTTGGTGTGTGGCATGACTAGTGTTTAGAAAAATATAGTGTACATGCTTAGAGCATGGGACAACTATTGTTTTAAATTCAAGAATAAAGTTGATAGCTGAAACAGTATGCAATGAATAATGTGTAATCATATGGTGATAAATAAAAGGTGTTTTATTTATATTCATAAGTTCTGAAACCATATTGGATTCGATTATTATTGTGTTTCATTTTGCATGTTTTGACTTCCAGAATAAACTAGGTTATTCTTCCGGAATGACTAAGTTATTCAAACCATCCACAGTCGGTCATATGTTGGAAGTAAATATGAATTAAGACTGTCATGGGAGCTTGTAGAGGTCTAAGGTGTTGGACAAAGGGCTACATCACTCATGAGTGCTCATAAGTTCTAAGTATTGGATTCAACCCGCGCTCATTGGAATCACTTCATAGATTTTATCACGAGTGATTATGAGACGATAATATCTTATATTCTTCAAACCTAGAGATATGAGTTGTTACTATGAGTTGGTTGTACATTGATTGCATGAAAACGCATTCGGTAACTTGGTGTTATAAAACGTGCCTTTGTGTATGATTCAACAAGTAGTAGCACAAGCCATATGAGTCGAAGTTTATCTATTCCTTTTACCTACGGGATAAAAGCGATATCTATGGGCCCCTCGATGATTTGATGATGACAAATGGAAGTGCTCAGCCAGGCCAGGACTGATTTGATTTGTTAAATTAGTCAGTCGTTATAAATCGGAAATCGGGAAACAACAAATGGACAGAAAGAATGATTATAATCCATGTCTCAGTCCATATGATATCTAGAATGGAGGAATATATGATCCCTTATCTAATGGACAAGTTCGTTGACAAGATCAGAGTTCGACAACGGCTTTAAGAGCTACGATTTCGAGATAGGTTTTGAAGTCATACTCAATAATAGTTTTAGACTTATCCAAGTGGGAGACTGTTGGATTAATGTCTAAGTCCATAACTATATTTGGTATATACTTGACCCGACTCGACATGGTCCATTTGGGTTGCACTTCACCGACACAATTTATATGGATAGTCTTTTGAGAATAGTATATTTATGATTTATATTAGTATATTATAAGTTCTAATATATTAATAAGGAATCATATTATTTAATTAGTATTGATCAAGACTTAATTTAGAATTAATTAAGTGATCAAAATGAACTAATTAAATATGGACTCTTATATATATGGAATGGGCCAAGTTCATTTAGGTTGGGCTAAGCTTTCATGGATAGTCCATGAAGTCTTTAACCCATGGAACATATGAAATGGAAGGTCATGGGTTTAACCCTAGTCTCCATAATATATAAAGATGTCCTTGGTTGGTGAAATTGGCACTAGTGTGGGTACACTATGAAGGGCTAGCCGATTTCACTAGAGAGAACCAAGTATCCATATTCTCTAAAGTCTTCCAAGGTGTTTTGGTGATTTGTGATTCCACTTGAGGCTTCCACACTATTGGGGCTAAGCTCTTAAAGCTTGAAGACATCAAGCTACATCAAAAGGTATGTCATCTAACTAGTACTTTGTAGTATAAGAACTTCATAATATGCTAGTTAGGATTAAAGCCTTAGAAAGATCTTATTTGCATGTATAATAGAGAAAAACATAGATCCAAGGTATTTAGGGTTGCATGTACACTTAGGAGTGTTAGAATGATCAAACCCCAACAAAAATATCATTATCCAGGTTGCACTTTATCAGTGAAGCACTTAATGGACTAATTTGATAGTATTCTAATACAATTATGTCTTTCACTTTGTAGTAAAGATAAAAAAAAGAATATAACAGTTGTAATGTACACTGCTATAATCAAATACTGCAAAATGTATTGACAATAGAGAAAAATTCAAAATTTTAGGAAGTTCTAAATAAGTGCATTAACAACAATATAATGTTAGCCTTATATTCAGAGAATCTCGAGTTGTTCAACAGTTTTGGCATTTAAAATTTGTGTAGAAATTTTCTCTGAGAGTACATCAAGCTATCACTAACAAAAACATTCAACATAATATTAAAGCTCAGTTGATTCCACAAAATCAACAACCTAAATGTAATCAATTAAGGATCGTAAGTTCATAACATCTAGCTTTTTCTAATGATCTCATGAAATGAGCATTAAAAGTTAAAAAATATGTGCAAAAGTGTTGGATCATTTACATTTATATTATACTACAAAAACAATTGTGCTCAATAACTCGATTTTATCACTCTGCATCAAATCCAGCAAACACAATGAAGGACACAAAATAAGTATCCTTCAAAATCAGAACAAGAAGGCGAAATACCTGGAAGCTAAAGTGGTAATGTAGACAATAAAAGGAGTATTCTCCTGGAAAGAAGAATAGTGGCGAGCTCCTCCATCTGGAATTTCCTAAGCGCAACGACAACGAAAGCAGCAACTGAATCCACACCGGTGATGAAGGCAGAGGCCGAAAGACCTACTGAAGTGAAAATCACGAAGCACGAGTTTAGAAATTTATCCAAGGAGGATATGTGGGTAGATTGGCAATCGACAATGGTAGAGTTGGCTGATGAAGAGAGGAGGAATGCGATCGATAGAGAAAGGAGGCGATCGATGGAGGAGCGAGGAGGCGCTCATCTTTGATCATCAGTGAAGAAGTGTAGATAATTGGAGATATACCGATCTAGGGTTTGTGAAGTGTGTGTGTGTGTGTGAGAGAGAGAGAGAGAGAGAGAGAGAGAGTTTTAAATGATTTTTAATATAAAAAATTTATATACCTGATTTGTCCTTATGATAATTTTCTTAAAACCTAATATACCATTAAAGTCGATCATAGTTACAAATATGTCATCTTTGATCTAGGCCATTATAGATTTTGATCTAACATTCCACTTTTAGTTCTCGGGTTCTCGGGAAACTATAGGTTCTCAAATGATCATTCCTATATATATATATATATATATATATATATATATATATATATATATATATATATATATATAGACACACACACACACACACTAGTTGTGAGACTCATATATTACATGTGTTAACTTTTAATATAAGAGTTAGATATAAATGTATAAATATTTTAGAACTTTAAATTTATAAGAAAATAAAAAAATAATGAATTATTAACATTGATTTTTTTTATATTTTAAATTTAAACAAACAAATTAAATAAATAAACAAAAGAAAGTAATGAACTTTAATTTTGGAATTTTGAAATTATAAAGTAACTCTATTAATAAAATTGATATCCATTTATTACTATATTTATTATAATTATTATATTAAAATATTATCTGGAATTTAAAGAATACTAATAAAATGACCTGTGGAAAAAAATTAATTTAAAATAATAAAAAAAATGACATTTAACAAATTGAATGAGAATGTGACATGTGGCAAAAAAATATTCATTTATTAGAATTATTATTATTATTATTATTATTATTATTATTATTATTATATATATATATATATATATATATATATATATATATATTAACTAATTTATTTATTTATTTGAAGTTTTTTTTTTTTTGATTAATTTAATTATCATCGTACAATAAGTGAGATGACAAACGCACAACAAGTTGCACGCTAAGCCTTTTTGTATAGCAAAACTCAATCTTTTAAAGATTACATTCATAGAACTAGGGGATATACCATTGCAATGCATGATCCGTTGTAGTCTGTTAAGAAACTCTACCGCATCCGGTGCAAGGAAACCAAACGTATCAAATGCAAATGGTATGAACACGTGTTAATTTTCCATGCACGATTTCTAATATTTGGTGACTTTGGTTGCAGCAACTTTTAAAGCACCCAGTCCTACCATGAAACCTCCCGCCCTCAAGCCCACGAGAGATGATACCCCTGTAAGATCTACACATACATGTTTCCTTCCGACCCATCTAAAAATCAAAATGTCAGCCGGTCTAAGAGTTATTACTTTGTTGAGATTTTAGTTAACATGGTTAGCAACACTTTTTCCTTAATAAATTAAAAATTATTACATTATATATTATATTAGCCTTTATCAATGACATTGTCAAAATATTTTTATCAGATATCATTAACGTATAGATAAATATGACCGACATTTTGTTTATTGTATAAAAACCTATGATTGATATGTTTAGGTCTTTGATTCTTTGCACAAATGCACTTTTTTTCTCAAAGGGAGCAGATCGAAGTGGTCTCGGGGTCTCTGAACATTATGTAAGTGGTCCAGTGGTTTCGATGACACGAGCAGATCTAAGTGGTCCAATGCGTAAAAACTGGTTTCATTACATCAAATTTAAAAGTCTTTCAATATATATTAAATGTGAAAAAATTTAATGTATATTAAATACTTTGTTCATGTCAGAAATTTTGGTCCATCATTTTCTATTATTCCCTAGTAACACAAAACACCTCTACCATCAATGCTAGCCATAAACATGCAAATCTATTCGTGAGTTAAACTTTCTATTATGTGGGTGAGAATCATAAGGCTTTTGTTTAGCATTGGCAAAAGATATTGTATTGTGTTTGATATTGTATCGAATTAAAACCATGTTAATAAAATAAAATTTTTGTCCCATATAAAACTATAAACCTAGATGTGTGTTGTCTCTCTTACTCGATCTATTATTTATGCAAAGATGTAAATACCTTTCTCGTACAAACATAACTCTAAAAAGTATATTCATTTTTGTAATAAAAAAAAACTATGTTTGGTACAAAGAAATAAAATTGATTCCATATCTTTGTTTATGGTCAAGATGATGTCATGCAAATGTAAAAGTCATCAAGTAGAAAATTTATCTGTGTAACGAGTAGATTCGATTGTTGTAATTAAAAAAAAAAAAAAAAAAGAAAAAAAAAAAGTTTAATGTTGTAATATTAAAAATAAAAAAAAATAAAAAATAAAAATAAAAAAAAAAAAAAACTATGTTGCTTCTATTTACTCAAACATGGGTTTTGACTTGTAAGATGACGTTAAAATTTAATTATGTTTTGATCTATTTGTATACTATTGTTTTATATTATAATTATAATTACGTTTCCATGCAACATAAATTATGTGAAATTTAAATAAAATATAAAATATTTACTAACAAATATACAACTATGATAAAAAGTAATTGTGTATTTAATATATGAACTCCATATTTAATGAGCATATTTTACATGTTTCCACCGGTTAGCTCTAACATTTCCGAGACTTTGTGCAAAAATTAAAGTAAGGCCCAATAAAAAATTTCTTGTAAATATTATTAGTTACACTGATTCAAAACATAAAATTGCTAAAAAAACATCTCATAAATTCACTACCACAAAATAATATATTCACTCATTGGTAATCAAATAAAACTATAAAACTGTTATAAACAACTTTTCAAAAAAAAAAAGAGCAACGCTTTACAATTTTCTAAACATCGACCTTCTAGCATTTTTAGAAGAAAATTCATCTATGAGACTTTCATCTATGATATTTTTTTTTAACTTTTTGGTGGGTTTATATAATATAAAAACATTGTCTAAAATTTATAAAGAAAACAGATTTGAATTTTTTTTGGATATAGATACTTTCATTAAATTATTGATAAATTTTAAATTTATGATTAGATTTTGATTTTTGTTGATTTTTTTTTCAGAATTAAAATGCATCTAAAATTGAAGCCAAATGTTACCGGGCTAATTTTATTTATTGATAAAACATAAAAATAGATTTTACAAAAATACCAATACTATAACTATAAATTATCCCAAAAACCGGAGGCCCCCTAAGATCGGAGGCCCGGTGCGACCGCACCGCCGACACCACCCCAGGGCCACCATTGGTTTCCACATAAAGACAAATTTATCTATTATAAATATTTAGCCAATCGTTTTATCGAATTATCACAATTGATAATGAATATTGTTAGGAAAACCAGACAATCCTTGTCAAGGCTCAAAACAAATCTGATATGACTTGCTAAGTTTTGATGATCCTTGATAGCAAGTAATGTGGATAACACACAAAACCAAAAACACACAAAGACACAATATTTACGTGGTTCGGTCAAGGTGACCTATGTTCACGAGCAGAAGATGAGTATTCTTTATTCACATAGTTCTCAAACAGATATTACAAGCATAACCAACAGAGATTCAACCTACTCACTAAGGATACAAAAGACACACCAAATGACTTAGCGGGCATCTATATTTACAGTGACGAGATCATATCTAAAATCCTAATGGACCAATCTCTTTGGCCCATAAATGATATCAACCAATCACAATTCGCTATGTAGTAGCTTCTGGAACATTTATCTTGTGGCACATCATGATCCATAATGGCACATCATGATACAAGAATGGCACATCAAGATCACCATGGTATATCAACCATCATGGTGGCACTGATGGGTTTTGAGCATTCTAACACTTCTTAAGTGTACATGCAACCCTAATAACCTTGGATCTATGTTTGTCTAATTATCATGCAAAGTTGAATTCCAAGTTTATATTCCTATCTAGCATACATGGGGAACATTTTTAACTTAAATGAAAGATAGAATAACTTACCTTGTTGTTGATTATGATCCTTGAAACCTTGTGAGCCTAGCACCCCAAGTGTGATGCCTCAAATGCTTCACACAACACCAAATGCAAAGGAGTAAACTTTGAGAGAATCTTACACTTACAAAAATCGGCTCTAGCCCTCTTGTTTCTTAGTGTAGCCGATTTTGGTGGAGGAGATGGTCTTTATATAGTGTGACACATCTAGGGTTACCCCATGTAAACCCTAATGTGTCATGGCTCTTCATTTCCATGACCCATGGGTTTGTAACTCCCATGGAGCATCCGATGGGTTTAACCCAACTTGATAATCCATGGAGCCTCTTAGCCCACTATACAAGTTATGGATGATTTACATAATCAACCCATATATTTAATTTGTTATCTTTTGATCACTTAATTAATTCTTGATCAAACTAATTAAATAATACTATTAATATATTAGAACTTATAATATATTAATAAACCACAAGTGTTATTTCTCTCATTTAGTCTATCCAATTGCATGGTGACATGCAACCCAAATGGACCATGCCGGGTCGGGTCAAGTACATACCAAAAATAGTTATGGACTTAGACACCTTATCCAACAGGCACATCATGTAATAATCTTTGAGCATCTTGAACTTCTGACCATCCTTGGATAATATTGAGCATCATAGTGAATATCACAACATAAGTGGCACATCAAGGATACCATGATACATCAAGGAACACAAGTGGCACACCTTGTACCAAGATGACACATCTTGTGCAAGGAATGAAACACCTTCTTCAAGGGTGGCATATCTTCCTCCAAGATGGCACTCCTGAAGGGTTTTGAGCATTCTAACACTCCTATGGCATACATGCAACCCTAGAAACCTTGGTTCTATGTTTTCTCTATAATACATGCAAATTTGATTTTCTAAGGTTCTCAACCTAACTAGCATGTTATGGGGTACTTGTAATATAAAATCTTAGTAAAATAAATTACTTTTTTCCTTGTGGTTGATTTCTTGGAGTTATGAGAGCCTAGCACCAATAATGTGGATGTCTCAAGTGGAATAAAAAATCACCAAAACACCTTGGAAGACTTGAGAGAATCGAATGAACACTAGAAATCGGCCACCCTTTGTTCTCACACACACTAGTGCCATTTCATGTGTCAGATATCTCTTTATATAGTATGGAGGATTAGGGTTACATTCATGTAAACCCTAATACCCATGACCTTTCATTTCCATAGGATCCATGGGTTAAAAAACTCCATGGACTATCCATGCAAGCTTAGCCCCTCCTAAATGAACTTAGCTCATTCTATATACATATATGAGTTCATATTTAATTAGTTCCTTTTGATCACTAAATTAATTCTAAATTAATTATTGATCAATACTAATTAAATAATATTATTTCATATTAATGTATTATAACTAATAATATATTAATAAATCATAAATATACTATTCTCATAAGATTATCCATATAAATTATTTCAGTGAAGTGCAACCCAAATGGACCATGCCGGGTCGGTTCAAGTACATACCAAATATAGTTACGGACTTAGACACCTTATCCAACAACTCCATCTTCACCAATGACACACCTTGACCTAGAGTGGCACATGTTTCTTCCCCATGGTGCACCTCATTCATAAATGGTGCATCTAAATTCAAAAGTGGCACACTCTCACCATAGTAGCACATCATGTTTCATGAGCGGCATACTTGCTTCCCAAGTGGCACATATAGACACCAGATGACACACTTTCAACCTAGATGGTGCATCAATGCCTATGAATAGCACATATGATCGATTTTGTAGATTACTTCTTTGTACTTGCGGAATTTCTCATAACAAATTATGGGCACATGCAAACTAGAAATTTTATGGATTTTCTCATAATAGCAACATACTTAACAAAACTAAATAACCCTAGCAAAATCGAAAATCCCAAGGTTTTATTAAATGCCTTATTGTTATATTGAAAATAGAAATGCACTTTGAAGAACCCTTCTTGGATTGCTATCCCCAATAGTGTGGAAGCCTCTAATGAATCACACCCAAAACCTAGGATTGAAAATAGAGAAAGGGAGAGGGATTTTAAAAATTCCTTATATTTGTATAGTGTAACAACATAAATTTTCAAAACAATTTTTTTTTTCATTTTAAACACATAATTCATTTATAAAGAAATCCCAAAATTCAATGTTCACATATTATCCGATAAAACAAATCCCAAGATCTCAATAAATAAAATCCCTCAGTGTGTACGACTCATGTCAGTGCCTTCCAGCGATCCTTGCAAGTACCTGAAACACATAACACATAACACCATAAGCATAAATTCTTAGTAGTTCCCCAAAATACAACATACAACACATATTAGCCACTCGAGTCTATAACTCTGTATGACCCTCGGGTCAGTGTGTCTCAGTGGGACCCTCCAGTCTCATAACTTTGTGGACCCTCTTGTCCTAACTCTGTAAACTCTGTATCATACATAGCACGAATCACATAGAAATCACATCATACAAAAGCATACAAGATACTCTCTCACATAACTCTAATTACCACTCTAGGTAAAGTATAGTGAGAAGACTCACCTCGGGTAACTCGGATAATCTCGCACACGAATATACTGATCTAGTCCCCGCCTAATCACATAAAAAATATCCTCAAATAAATAATGGCTCTCAAAGGCTAGATTAAATCCCTTTCTACAATCCCACGGAAGATTAAAAGACCATTTTACCTCTCCTTGACCCAAAAGTCCAAATGTTGACTAAAACCCTATAGGTCAACGAAAGTCAACAGGGGCAGTACGCAGCGCATACCAGCTCTTATATGCGGGGTGTACTCCGGCGATCCAGAATCAGGGTCTCAAACCCTTACGCTGCGCGTACTGAGATTTACGCCTAGTGTAAGTCTCAGTTTCGTGCTCTTATGGATTTTTGGTCTTAAACAGTTAGGACATAAACTCAAACTCTAGATCTGACTTTTCTAAGGTCACTTAACCCATGAAGTTGAAACCTTTAAGCATTTTCATGGCTTTAAAGGTCACCATTCACTTCAAACATATAACCTCTTTCTTAATTAAGCCCTAAACTCATGCATGGCTTAATATTCACGTCCAAGATTGGATTTTTATGAACCTACAACTCATATTACTCTGAAATATGACAGATCTAAGCTTATGGAGACCATTTGCTCATAAAGTCTCCACCATGGGACCAAAAACCCTAAAAATTGGTCCATGAAGCACAAAACAAAAATGACAAGGAAAACTTTGAGCTTTTTACCTCCAAGTGAAGCTCCTACCTCTTTAGAACTCAAATCCAAGCTTGTACTCTAACTTCTAGCCTCCACAAGAACCTCATATTCTTCTTCACTAACACACAAAGGCACTTTCTAGCTCAAGAACACTCACACACTAGCTTTAGAATGATAATATTGCTCTCCTAGGGTTTCTCTCTGTGGAATGGTGGCTGGGGAGAAGACCATATCAATCCTTTTATAGTTCACAAGCCACATTTAGGGTTTGCATCAGGGCCAGGTACGCCCAACATACCTTGGCGAGTCTGCGTCCAAAGTAAGCCCTTGAGTACGCCCAGCGTACTCAATACCCTTACTTTTCCTTTAGGGACTAAACTTGACAACTTTCTAGAGAAGAAGGGTTAAATAGATATACCTGGATTTCAGGATGTTATATACAGGGTTCTTGAGTCTTATGCAGGTCCCTATTTATAGTTATAGGAAACCTAGTTTGAATTCAAAATAATAATATTATGTTGCAGTTGACGTTTACTTTCCTTATCAAACAAAGAGGCTTCCAGAAGCCTTAGATGCAACTCTAGAAACGTCCCCTCCTAATAGATTCATCTTATTCGTTCTATTACTCTTCGAAGTTTTAACGTATTAGAATTATGCTTAATCTTATAAACACAACAATATTTACTGAAACATCAATAAATCATGATGAATAGAGTTATCATCCTTTGTATTGGATCTGAGGAGTCCATATCAATATGTATTAGATCCATTAGTCCTTCATTTGACTCACATAAACATGTGATCAATGAATTAGTCATAATTTTCCAATATACAAGATTATCATATACTATACAATATTACTTGTACAACACCAGGTATCAGTCTCGTTGGTGATGAGATTTCTTTTCACTTGGTCAGTTATGACAATACTACAAGCGATATCATAAGAATCAAATTCACAATTAATATTGCTAATATTAGAATTGAAACCAACACTTTCATAAATGCCATTGCAAAGAAATATAAATAAAATGAGGCAACCAGATAAACCAAAATTTCACTTTTATTAAAAATAAATAAATTGGAACTTGTCCTTAAAATACATAAAATGAAGAACTATGTTTCTAGGTATCTCCTAAGAGTAATAGTAATCTATTAAATTATCCTAACTCCTTAGTAGTATCTCCAAATTCTGATCCTCGAACCATGTGACTAAAGTCCATTTCTCATGATCAGATTTAGCTCACTCTGCTTAAGCTTCCTTATTTCTCTTAGATCCTGTAATAAGATCAAAAAATGATTATCACATCATGTATTAGGATTCTATGAATATAAACTTGTTAAAACAATAGAGTTAGATAATGGATGTACCTAAAGTAGAGTTAGACAGCTTGACTTTACTATCTCTGAGATGTTTCAGGTACTTTGGGAAGCTTCGTGATGAATATCCCTTCAATTGGCAATAGAAACATATGGACTCTTTGGGGTTAATACATGGAATTATCCCAGAACTAGCCTTTCTCTTTACTATATGATCAAACCATTTGACCTTGGTCGACCCTTTTCCATTGGGAAGAGAAATATTTTCTGGACGACCGTTGTCACCATTGTCAATGTCCATGTAAACCTTGCAATTAGACACAATAAGAATTTCTGATTTAGATGTGCTCTTAAGCATTTTGCTTTAGCAAAAATCAACATTTGGTTCAGATCAATTAGGGTCACGTCGATGTTCATCATATGAAAGTTCTCAATGAACTGTTCATATGACTTTGGAAACGAAAGAAGAACCAAATCAATTCCTTTCTCCCTTGGGAAAACAACATCCATTATATCCAACTTGTCAATGTATGATTTCATTTCCAGAACATGCGCATATACATAGTTTCCATCTTGATGTCTACATGGATTGAGTAGCGTCGTATCTTTTAACTTGAAGAAAACACGATGTTGGGAGAGTCACTGGAGGAGGAGGAGGAAGATTTAAAGAAGTATGATGTCCATTTCCACCATTTCCCAATGAACAGAAAACATTTTCATCTTGATTAGAAAGTAACAGATCATCTTCAAAAGGAAGAGAAAAAACATATCTAAAAGAATGAGGAAGACCATTATTGTCTTGTCTTGATATCTATAATGGGAGAAAAGAAATTTCAAGTTAGTTGATTTTAACCATTAATTATTAACCCATAATTTTTTAAATGAAGGTTAGGATCCATATTTTCGAGTCGAACTTTAAAGAGGGATGTCGTAAGCAAATTCAAATCTATTTTAGGTAAGTAAGGCTTTCACCAATTCCAATCTTATGAAACTCCTTGATCTTTTGAGATTCATTGATTCTTATCAATGGCATGTTTAATCTCGGATTATGCTCTCACTTTTGTATTGGGATGCCGTGATCACAAACGAGATGTGAATAACTATACAAATATGCTTGGCACTCTCGATGTCATTTATCATCTCTCATTAATGTGCCATTTAACCACACGCACTCCATTAACAATGATAATTTTTGAGATACCCATTATATTATAGAAAACAACTAGGATTCCTCTTTGTTGATCTCTTGGAAGCAAGCACCACAAGTGTTGTGCCTCTAATGGAATCACACCCAAACTAGCAAGAGAATGAATTGGGGGAGATGTGGTATTTTCATCCAAGGTTTGTGGAGGGAAGGCATGTATGAAATAAAGGGGCCAGGGGTTCCTTATATATTTGAAGATACTTAGGGCCAAAGGTAGGGTTAAATGGATAACCCTAGATTCTCTTACCTGATGACCAAGCAGACCAATCCCCTTATCCAAGGGCCCTTAGAAGAAATCATATAGGCCTTACCCTAGATGATTTTCGTCCACCTCATTCCATGAGATTCTAGAGCCTTCCTTCCATAACTATCAATAAATAACCAAACAGTCCCTGTACTTTTAATTAATCCAATTAATCCCAAAATTAATTCCACTTAATTTCTAATTAATTATTAATTAGATAATATGATCTCTAATTAATACATTATATTTATAACACATTAATAAACTATTTATTTAATCATTATTCACATAGTAAATTAATCTCTCTCTCTCTCTCTCTATAAGTCATCATGTTTAATTACTAGGTTTGAGGGCAACCCAAAAGGATTGTGATATCATGAAATCAAGTATATACCAATTTTAGTTATGGGCTTGGACACCTAATCCAACATCATACCCGAACCCTGATATCGAAAATAGAGAGAAGGAAATGGATTTTGAAAATTCATTGTGTTTGTGTAGGGTTCTTAAGTCATATGGAGGTCCCTATTTATAGTTATTGGAAACCATAGTTTGAATTTAAGATAATAATATCATAGTTCAATTCAAATTCACTTTCCTTATCAACTAAGAAGGCTTCCAAAAGCCCTAGAAGAGACTCCAGAACCGTCCCCTCCTTGGGAGGTTCTAGAATACTTCATTGTTCGACATTTGAAGAAATGCATTCTAACCCTTAGGCCCATTAATTAATTATATTTAATCAAGAATAATTAATTAATTATTCCCATTTATAATTAATATATTAATCCTATAATACACTAATAAATTATATCTCTCTTAATATCAATCCAGACCATTTTCTGATTATGAGGGCAGCCCAAAAAAGACTTTACTATTATTCACTAATATACCAATTTAGTTACGAACTTAGACACCCTAATTCAACAGCATCTTGGTCATGGATGGCACATCCATGAACTAAGATGCTCCATTCCTTTACTATATGCTCCATACATCTTCCAGTTCATACCCACTTTTAGAAGATCTGTTCCTTTATCACTTGATCTGTTCCTTTGTTAGATGATCCATTCCCTTCTCAGATGATCCGTTTCTTTGTCACATGCTCCATGAACGCCAAGTGCTCCGTTGAGTTCCAAGTGCTCCATTAAACTCAAATGCACCATGCGAATGCTCCAAATTCTCAAGTCACATTTAACAACTATAACAATATATATCTTGAAGATCAAAACACTTAAAAACATTATAGATGCAAAGCTTGATTCATAAATTTTAGTATTTTTTTTTTTGAATTATTTTAATATTTTAATAAAAAAAGGTGAGAGATGAAAGATATGATAATTTAATTGTATAAGGATGGTTAGGGATGGAATGTGAGGAAAGAAAAAAATGGTGTGACACTTATATTAAGTGAATGGTGTAAGAGATGGAAAAGTCTATTCCCATCACTATACACATGATTAAAAAACTCTTTAATTTCATTTTATTGCTTAGGCTATTCGATAGGTTTTGCTAACATTCTCACACCACCAACACCAACACCTCACCACCGAGGGGCATAGAGTCCCTTGGCACCCCATGAATCCCCAAGCTTCATTGTAGAGAGAAAAAATGAAGGAAAAGGATGATGCATGTCCATTTGATATTTTCTAGCTTGACACTTGAGTTATTCTGAGCGTGGTGTGCATGCTTGAGCTCCATGTTAACCACCGAACCCCTTTGGGGGATGTATACTTGATATAATTACTACAACCAAACAAAATAAGTGATTTTGCGGTACATTTCTTTGATGGATATTATGTTCATTCTGATTCTCACTTAAGCTTCACTCACTTTCACTTCATTTTCATTGTCCATTTTAGTTTTATTATCTACATTTGTTTCTTGTCGAATGTATCCTATATATAATCTCATATTCCTAGTTGAACTCCCTTAATATGTGGTATGGAAACTCCAAAGCTTCTCTGGTACCTAACATCTATAACCTAAGTAGCATGCTAGTTTTAAACCATTCTAAGAAGACATTTAAACTTACCTCTCATATCACGTGTTGACTCTATAACCTACAAATCCGATCTAATTCACACACAACTTCATACTTAGGCATCGTCTTTCTTAAATAATCCACAATAAAAGAGATTTTTTGTATAACATTTTCATGAAAAAATTCATTATATCTTCATAATATGAAGGGTTTTTTTTGTCAATTTACTTATTTATGGGTCTAATAGTATTCTTTTTTTATCCATTTATTGTTGTTTATATAAGTTGTCTATTTATAATTGGTTAAAAA
Source organism: Lactuca saligna (assembly GCF_052625555.1). NCBI lineage: Eukaryota > Viridiplantae > Streptophyta > Magnoliopsida > Asterales > Asteraceae > Lactuca > Lactuca saligna. Next base: position 146,567,143 of record NC_136417.1, read on the forward strand.
CCTATAGAACCCACTACAATCACCGAAAAATATCATGTGAAGAGTTTGTAATTTTCCAAGCTCCTTAAAGTATCTTGATCCATACTTCAAACTCCATGTTTTACTTTATTATGGAGCTAAGTCATCTCCAACTTCACCTTATTTCCAGTTCCATTTTGGATTAATGGAATAATAGTACTCTAAATATCGATTTACTTTGAGCATCTTTAGTGGATATACTTTTTTGGAGTTAAAAATGAAATAGAGTTGCAAATGAAATACTATTTGCTCTATTTTTTGATCCATTTTGAAGTAAAAAAATTAAAGAGGATTAAAGATGGTCTTAGGAGATCTCTAATCCAGCACTAGATCTTATTTTTACACCAAAATAGTGTAAAGTCATCTCCAACCCCATTTCATTTTATGCACCAATTTAATTGAAATGAATAAAATAACATCAATTTTAGTTTTATGTTATTTTTTTACACTAAAATCTTGACAGATTAATAACTTTTCTAATTAATACATTATTTTCATAATACATTAATAAACTATTTATTTCAATTTATTAATCACATAATAAATCAATCTCTCTCTCTCTCTCTCTCTCTCTCTCTCTCTCTCTCAAAGTCATCATGTCCAATTGGTAGGTTTGAAGGCAACCCCAAAAGACTGTGCTACTATCAATTCAAGTATATACCAATTTTTTTATGAGTTTGGACACCTAATCCAACAGTCTCCTACTTGGATAAGTCTATAACTATAATTGCTAGTATAACTTCTGAATCGATATGCAAATTGTAGCTTCCAAAAGTCGATGCCAAACTCTGACCTAGTCAATTAAGCGTCCTAAGATAAGTGACCATATAATTCTCTATTCTGCAAGATATCATTCGGATACGAGACATAGAATCAATCTCATTGTCTAAGATTTTGTTTCCCAATTTATAATTGGTGATGATATTAGACTTCTAATTGAACACATCAATTTAGTCCTAGTTGGGACTAACACTATAAGTCAACACCAAATCACTGAGGGGCCCAAAGATATCGCTTTCCTATTAGGGAAAAAGGTACGAATAAACTTTGACTCATATGATTGCATCTTTTACTCATCAAATCATGCATGACAATATGTTTTATAATATCAAGTTGCCGATGCGTTTACGCAATACCAATGCACAACCGACTTGCAAATTACAACTCATATATCTCTATTTCATAATTATAAAATTTTATCATCTCATAATTACTCGTGATGGAATCTATGAAGTAATTATCTGAGCATAGGTTTATCCAATACTTAAATCTCCATTTCTAAGTACTCATGAACATTGTAGAAATATTATTGCTATGTTTAACTTCCTTAGACAATCTACAATCCAATTCATGACAATCTTAATTCACTACTTACTTCTAAAATTATGGCTGACTATGTAATTTGAATAATCATATTATTCGAGAAGTAAACATGCAAAACGAAACACAAGAACAAACAATTGACAAAAGGCAGTGAACAAACTCATAAATAATTCTCCATTATTTAATCACCAAAAATCAATTTACATTTATTTTGTTACAAGTTTCAAACTATATAACTACTAAAACTAATATCATCTCTCAGACCAATGCTCCTAGCATGCTGACTGTGCTTGACCCTACTCAGAGCCGTCGTCAAAGGATCTGCAGGATTCTCTTATGATGATACCCTATTCACGATGAGGTGACCTTCTTCTACTCTATGTCTGATGTAATGGTACTTTTAGTCAATATGTCTAGACTTTCATGATATATTGGTTCCTTAGTCAAGGAAACCGCTCCTTCATTTTCGCAAAAAAGTTCCATTGGTTCCTGAATGTTTAGGATAACTACAAGATCTCTGATGAAATTCTTCAACCAAGATACTTCCTTTGATGCTTTACTTGTAGCTATGTACTCTGATTCACAGGTTGAATCAGTAACTATGTCCTATTTGGAACTCTTCCAAGTTACTGCTCCACCGTTTAGAATGAACCCCCAACCCGACTGAGAATGAAAGTTATCTTTAGCTGTCTGAAAGTTAGCGTCACTGTACCCAGTCACTCTCAACATATCACTACCACCAAGGACTAGAAGCATGTCCTTTGCCTATTCAAATACTTGAGAATATTTTTAATCATTGTCTAATGAGCTTTACCGAAATTTCTTTGATAGTGACTGACCAAGCTCAAGGAAAAAGACACGTCAAGGCAAGTACATGTCATAGCGTACATGATCGACCCTACATTTGAACTGTAAGGTACCCGGCTTATATCATTTATCTCTTCATCTATTCTAGGGCTTTGAGTCTTACTCAATTTGGTATTTCTCTGGATAGGTAGCTCTCCTTTCTTGGAATTTTCCATACTAAACCTCTTTAGTACTATATCCAAGTATGTACTCTGAGTAAGTCCAATTAGTCTCTTCTTTCTAACTCTCAATATTCTTATCCCGAGAATATAGGCTGATTCTCTAAGGTCTTTCATGGAAAAACACTGTCCAATCCTAGATTAAACTTCTTTCAAAGTTGGAATGTTGTTTCCCATAAGTAGTATATTATCGACATACAACACCAAAAAAGTCACTATACTCCCACTAGCCTTAATATACACACATGGCTCATCTTCACTCCTAGAGAAACAAAACTCTTTGACTTTCTCATGGAAGTAAAGATTCCATCTGCAGGATTCTTTTTTCAATCTATAGATGGATTTATCAAGCTTGTACACTCTATTTGGAAACTTTGCATCTACAAAACCCTTTGGCTGACTCATGCAAACATCTTCAACCAACTTCCCGTTAAGGAAAGTAGTTTTGACATCCATTTGCGATATTTCATAGTCATGAAAGGCAACTATGGCGAGTATTATCCTAATATATTTAATCTTTGTTATTGGTGAAAAGGTCTCATCATAGTCAACCCCTGAGGTTTGAATGGATCCCTTTGCAACCAGTCAAGCCTTGAAAGTGTGTACCTTTCCATCCATGTTGGTCTTCTTCTTGAAGATCCATTTGCACCCAGTTGTCTTTCGACCTGGTACATTATCAACCAAATTCCAAATATGGTTGCCATACATGGACTTGATCTCACTGTCCATTGCCTCTTTCCGTTTAGTAGCCTCATTCCCTGACATTGCTTTCTTGTAGCTTGTCGGCTCATCCAAATTTATTAGTGTCTTATCATTGAAAAACGTGCCAACATCTATATTAATATGGAAGCCATAGAACTGAGGTGGCATGCTAACTCTACTAGAATGCCCAAGAGGTAATGACTTGCCTATTGGTTCAAGAAGAACCTGTTCCTTGTGTTGAGTGCTAGTATCATATAAGGTTCCTTTACTAGTTGACTCTTTGAATTTCTTCAAGGTCAATGGTACTCCCACTATCCTCTTTGAGTATGAGCTCTCTCTCTCTCTCTCTCTCTCTCTCAAAAGACTCCTCTTCGTGCTATAAAACCACGTTCTCACTAGGTCTGTAGAAAAATATCCAAATGATTACTTTGGATAACCAATGAAAATATACTTCTCACTTTTAGCTGTTAGCTTGTCATGAGTCTCTCCTCTCACTAAAGCATCATAACCCCAAACTTTGATATGTAATAAGGAGGGAACTGTAAGGCATACCCCCATAAGTGAATTAGACAAATATCCAAATGACTACTTTGAGTAACCAATAAAAATACATTTTTACCTTTTAGCTACTAGCTTATCATGAGTCTCTCGTCTTACGAAAGCTTCACAAACCTAGACTTTGATATGTGATAACGAGGGAACTTTAAGGCATACCCCTCATAAGTGAATAGGAAGAGAAGTACGACTCATCATGGAACGAACCATGTCTAACAATTTTCGGTTACTTCTCTCATCCACACCATTTAAATGTGGTGTCCTAGGAGGAGTCGATTATGAAATTATTCTACATTCCTTTATATGGTCGTTGAACTCGATACTAAGATACTCTTTGCCTCTATCGGATCTAAGCATCTTTATCTTCCTACCCAACTAATTCTTTACTTCATGTTTAAACTCTTTAAACTTTTCAAAGGTTTATGACTTATGCTTGATTAAGTAGATATAACGATATCTGCTATAATCATCTGTAAAAAGTCGCATATAATCGATTCGCAACCCTTATGTATGATCTAAAGGGTCCACACACATTTTTATGTATGAGATCCAACAAACCTTAACTTCTTTCATAAGATCCCATGAAAGGTGATTTTGTTATCTTTCCCAAAAGACAAGTTTCATATGTATCATCTGACCTTAGGTTAAATGATTCCAACACTCCATCCTTTTGGAGTTGGGCGATGCATTTTATGTTAATGTTTCCAAGACGACAATGTCATAAGCACGCTTTGTATACACCATTAGACGAATCAATATGAAAAACATTATTGCATAAATTATCAACACACCATCACAAGGAAAAGCTTCAAATATAAGAACACCATTTTTATAAACAGAAATAGAACCGTTTATATCATTAAATGAATATCTAAAACCTTGCATGAACAATGCATGAAAAGAAATAATGTTTCTTGTCATTTTTTACGAGTACCAATTTATTAAATCTAAACAAACTCTGTTACTAAGCACTACATTATAAACTCCAATCTTGGTAACAGGAGAAGATTGCCTATTCCCTATGATCAGGTTCATTCTTTCGTGATCCACCTCCTTACTTTCTCTTAGACCCTGCAAATCTAAACAAATGTGAATACCATATACTGTATCAAGGGCCCAAGTACGAGATGATGATGAGTTATTAGATGAAATAATGTATATAGTTGCAAAAGATGGCTTCACTTTTCCATCCTTGATGTCTTGCAGATACTTTGGGCAACTTTGTTTCTAATTCCCCTTGTCATTGTAGTAAAAGCAAGTGGCCTCTTTGGGATCAGAAGTGTGAGTACTTTCAGAACTAGGCTTGGCCTTTGGATCACTGCTAGATGAACCGACATGGGCCTTGCTCTTCCAGTTCTGCTTATGCGGACCTTTCCTCTTCTTCCCCTTTCCCTGTCCAATAGCCAGAATGGAAGCACTAAAAGGATTAGGGTTTGAGTTCTTACCCTTTATTCCTGCCTCAGTAGTCTGGAGTAGGTTGTGCAATTAAGCCAATGTGGTCTCGGTGTTGTTCAAATGATAGGTTAGAATGAACCGCTCATAACAACTTGGTAAGGAGTTTAGGACTATATCAATAGCCAATACATCATCAAAGTGCACATTTAGCCAAACAAGGTGCTTCACGTATCGTTGCATTCTTTGTGTATAGCTACATAAAAATTATCCCTCTTTCATCTTGCATTCCATGAAGGCTTTGACCACTTCGTACTTTTCTTGATGATCTCTCTTATGAAACTTTTCCATAAGGTCCTTGTTCATCTCATAAGGCCAGTAGTCCTCATAAAATCTCTACAACTCAGGGGTCATAGTAGCGACCATGATGCAAAAAAAATTTATCACATCATCATAATGTTTCTTGTAGGAGGCTAGTTCCTCAGGAGTGGCCTTCTCTTCGTCGATTTTATTAAGTTCCTTCTCAAGGACATACTCCTTGTTCATGAATCTAAGGGATATCTTTATGTTGTGCATCCAATCATTATAGTTAGTGCCATCCAATGTCACCTTTGAGCAGAACAACAACGAGAAGGTATGGTGGTTGGAGGAGGAGGGAGCAGAAGCATCAGCTAGAGTATACAATGATAAAAAGAAGGTAGTTTTATTTAGATAAGAATAATCCTTAATATAGAAACCCAAAATAAAATATTAAGGATAGGACTCAACTATATACTTCATAACTTACAAAAGGGATGTCGTAATCTAATTATAAAATTTATAAAGGTATGTAATGACAATTTACCAATTCCACCAGAAAAGAAATGTAATTAATTGAAATTCCTAGGTCCTTTGAAATTCATTGAAACTATTCAATGACATATTTAATCTCATATTATCCTTTTCTATTTGTGGCTGGGATACCGATGATCACAAATAAGATGTAAATAACCATGAAAATATGCTTGGTAACCTCATTATCATTTATCATCCCAATTGATGTGTTAGCAAACCACACATGCTCCATCAACCATTATGGTGTAAGAGTTATCCAATTTTAAAATTATCCATTTTTATCAAATTAAACTAACAATTATCTATAATAGGAAACCCTAAGAACCTATCCATTTTCAAAAATCTTCGGGAGGAAGGATAGGATTTCAAAAATCCTAACCCTAAATTTCGAAATCTAAGGGAAAGGACTAGGGTTTCGAGAAACCCTAACCCTAGTTGAAGTTCTTGGCTTTTACGGTTTAATTTTTGTAAAGCCTAATTAATCTAATTCGACTATTATATTTATTCAATTGAAAACAAACCAAACTCTCTGATACCACTTATAGGAATTAGGTAAAACAAATAAAATTAAAAACCCTTAAGTTCACATGCAACCTAAAGGATGTATGTTTTCACTATTGAACCTATAACTAAGAACATCAAATAATAAACCTTAGAAACCCTAGGTTATTTTCGAAAATACCAAAGAATGCTTTAGGATTACATACCTTATTGTTATTATAGTAAATAACAAGAATCCTTCACTTGTAGATCTCTTGAAAGCAAGCACCATAATTGATATTCCTCTAATGGTTCACACCCAAGCTAGCAAGAAGGAGGCTTAAGAGATAGGAGAGGGGATAGTAAGAATTTCAGCTATCCCTTAAGGAGATGGAGTGGCCAAAAATCTAAGGCTTAAGGGCCTGTATATAGTGGTACAAGAAAACCCTGATTTAAATATTAAATTAATATCTTAAATATGGTATTTATCTCATTCCTTATTTATCAACATGGGATATTCTAGAAACCCCATAATATCCTCCTTGAAACCTTTCACCCCTAGGGTTAGAAGGTTCTGGAGCCTTATGTTCAACTATTAAACAATTTCACTTTAGATCGATAACTTTTAATTAATCACATTAATCCCAAAATTAATTCTAATTAATTTTTGATAAATTATTAATTAAATAATAGCTTTTCTAATTAATGTATTATTTTCATAATACATTAATAAACTATTCATTTCAATTTATTAATCACATAATAAATCAATATTTCTCTCTCTAAAAGTCATATTGTCCAATTGCTAGGTTTGAGGGCAACCCTAAAAGGTTGTGCTACTATCAATTCAAATATATACCAATTTTAATTATGGGCTTAGACACCTAATCCAACACTACCACATCAGAATAATTGTTGATTATGGCAAACAATACTTTTATCATTGCGAACAGATATGATGTTATTATTCATTATGTAGACCAAAGAAGTTTATATAATGTGGTTCCTACTTTGAAATTGCCCGCAAGACATCTTAAATCATGCATCTGTTGTGATCACCCATGTTCACCGTAACCATTATGTGATGGTCATATCAAATGTCTATTGTTTTATTATATTGACGTACGTACATATCAGAATGTTCTACTGGATGGGAAACCATGCATGGTGTTCGACTGAATGCTTATGTTCCACATAATACACATAATGCATAACGTAATTGTAATACTCAAACTATCATTATATTCGATGATTAATAAAAACAATATTTTATTTATTATTATTTTCATTTGTATTATAGTTATTTATAATGTTTTTTTTTAATAAAATAGTAATGAAGAAGTCAAATAATATTAATAAAAAACAACAAAAGAATATATATATATATATATATATATATATATATATATATATATATATATATATATATATATATAGAGAGAGAGAGAGAGAGAGAGAGTAAATTACACGAATGGTCCCTATGGTTTGGGGTAATTTGCAAGTTTGGTCCCTAACTTATTTTTTTAACTTGGAAGGTCCCTATTGTTTGTTATTGTTACACGATTGGTCCCTATTTTTTGTTTTTGTTACGTGTTTGGTTCCTATCTTACGTAAAAAGACAACTATTTAAATAGGGAAAAAATTGTAGGGTGGGTAAGGTAAGGTGAGGGGATGGGGTTGGGGGTGTGTTTATTTAAATAAATTAAAAAATCAAGAGAAAAATAAACTTTTTATGTAAGATAGGGACCAAACATGTAACAAAAACAAACAGTAGGGACCTTCCGATTTAGAAAAATAAGTTAGGGACCAAACATGCAAATTACCCTAAACCATAGGAACCATTCGTGTAATTTGCCCATATATATATATATATATATATATATATATATATATATATATATATATATATATATATATATATATATAAAGAGAGAGAGAACAAAAAAAAAAAAAAAAAAAAGGATGTAGATATAGATGCACCCCATCCACAGTATATGTTAGGTGTTTTATTAAGAGTGTTTTCAAACAAATATGTTTTAAAATTAAAAATTAAAAAAAAAAAAAAAAAAAAAAAAAAAAAAAAAAAAAAAAAAACAATTAGAGTGTTTTAAAGGAAAGATTTTTTAAAACCATCTCTAACTAGTTACGTTTTTATACTCAGATGTTAATAATGTTTCATTTTCAATTTAAAATCATTTTTACACAATTTTTCACCCAAAATATATCCACTAAATATAATTATTATTTTTTTTTTGTTTTATTTAAATTGTTAAAACATTTTCAACTTAATATCTTTTATATAGTTGTTTACATCTTTTTGTTGTAAACATTTTATAAAAAAAATACAAACTATAACCAAATAAACTATTTGTATATTAGTAATTCGAACTACTTGTTATTTAATAAAACAATATTTGTTAAATAAAAAGAATTATATTTATGAAATTGGCATTTGTTAAATAAAAAAACTACATTATATCAATTAACATGTAAATTCTAGTTAGTAATTATTATATTTAGAATATAATTAGTCATATTTAATAAAATAAACATAAATAAATATGAAACTTAAGAGACTAACCAAAATTTTAATTAATAATTGATCAGAAATTAATTAGAAATAATTTTGGGATTAATGGAATTAATTAAAAGTACATGGTCTAAAGTGCAATTGTTTAATAGTTGAACAAAAGGCTCAAGAACCTTCCACCATAGGGGTGGACGGTTTCGATGAAGATATTATAGGGTTTCTAGAATATCTCATGTGGAATAATAAGAAATGAGATAAATACCAGATTTGAAATATTAATTTAATAATCAAATCAGAGTTATGTAGGGTTTCCTTGTATCACTATATAAAGACTCTTAGGCCTTAGATTTTCGGCCACTCCATCTCTTTAAGAGATAACCAAAATTCTTACACTCCTCTCTCCTTTCTTAAGCCTCCTTTTTGCTAGCTTGGGTATGAACCATTAGAGGTACGACAATTGTGATGCTTGCTTATAAGAGATCTACAAGTAAAGGATTCTTGTTATTTACTATAATAACAATAATGTATGTAATCCTAAACCCTTGTTTGGTATTTTCAAAAATAACCTAGAGTTTCTAGGGTTTATTATTTGATGTTCTTAGTTATAGGTTCAATAGTGAAAACACAAATCATTTAGGTTACATGTGAACTTAAGGGTTTTTAAGTTTATTTGTTTTACCTAATTCCTATCAGGTAGAACATGATCTACCGAAATTCAACGACTGACTCACTGCATTAAATATTCATCGTAAACCATACAAACCCTCTAGGGTGTGTTATTAACTCGTTGTATAGATTTGACCAACTATGATGTCAATAATCTTCACTATAACCAAGAGAAATAGTAATAGTCTGGAATCAACAATTTCATCTCCCTTTACATGTTTAACGTGCTGAATTTATGGATGAAATTCATGTGGAATTTCATTCATAAGTGGATTTAAATTATACACTAGTTGTTCTTGGTTGAAGTACCTCACTGAAGGTTGTTGATGGCAAAAAGACCCCCCCCCCCCCCCCCCCCCCCCACACACACACACACACACACACACACACACACACACACACACACACACACTTTTCTCATATAACTCTATTTCCTATCTTTGACTATTTAGTGTGGCTTTGAAAAAAAAAATTCACACCATTTTCACAATCAAATGTGTCATCTTCGGTGGTAACAAAAACTTTATTTAAACCAAGCTTTCGCCAAATTTATCAATAGACCATGATGATATCAATTGACCTAAATATGAATAAAATTAAATTTCGTACGCACAAGGTAACCTACAACCACGTCGCACTTACATTCATATTCAATTATTTGTTATGCAGTTTTTTAATAAAGCATGGTGTGAAACAGCCCCACAAATCTTTGAAATGTTATATATTGTTTCGATGTTTTGAAATAATTTTGTATTTTTTTTTTTCAAAAATGTCTTATCGCAGTGTTGCGATTCCATTAAAACTTCAATACAGTCAAAATTTTTATCTAAGTTAGCATGCTGCGAATTCAAGTATTTGTTTAACTATGGATGCTAATTGTGTCAAAAAATAATTTTGACACATAGACACATAGTTTTTGTCTTTGTTTTGTGCTATTTGCACCAACTGGATTAAATTTGCATGATTTTTGAGCACATAACGAATTAAAAAAATCAAAGTATTAGAATTCTCAATGCTTACAAACATATAACATCAAAAAATATATATTAAAACTATTAACAAAATATCTATACATCTTCAATGTGAAAACTCTGCATTGCCTTTCGTTTGTTGAATAATGAAATTTGCCTTTAGTTTGCTAAATAATGAAATCTGTCTTTGGCTTGCTGAAAACATCCACATTTCTATAACCATGAAGAATGTAATGAATTATAAAAACGATCAATTATAAACGTAAAACAAAAAATGATCAATTATAAAAGCAAACGTAAAATAGTTTTCGTCAAATGTGGAATGTGTTTGGCATCTTCCAATTTCTAAGTCGACTATGTTTTGTTGGACATCTTTAATTTTAAGTCAACTAAGAATCCAATTTACAGAAATGACCCTTGGACTATTGTTATCTTACGCCGTCGATTTTGTTCTTTTGTAATGTTACAAGTTTCAACCCGAAAATTTCATCATTTATCTGTATTTTAACTTTATTCAAATTATGTTTTCTTTTTGATAAAAAAACTAAACTCGAAAAATATATAAAATAAATCGAGTGATTATATGATCTTCAATAATAACTCCTATAAATCTGATCAAAATTTAGTAGCATAATAATAACTAGGTGTGAGATCCATGTATTACATGAGTTTAATAAAAAAAAAATTAAATATAAAATTTTAACAATTTAAATAATTTGAATTTAAAAAAAGAATGAGAAAAAAATTTGAATTATTAAAATTAATGAAGCTTTAATGTATTGAATACATTAAATATATAACCTTATATATATATATATATATATATATATATATATATATATATATATATATATATATATATATATATATATATTACCTTACATATTATAAATATGGAACTTTAATTTAATAAAATAAAAAATACAATAAAATGACAAGTAGAAAATAAAAAATTCAAAAATTCTAGAAAATATCATGTATCCAAATGAAAGAGAAGAAGATATATGGTAAAAAAAATTTATTAGAATAATAATAATAATAATAAAAATAAAACAGTAAAAGCAACACCCAATTAAGCTAACCAATATATTCTTACTTGGAAACATTTTAATTTCAAGTCTCACATGTTGATTGTGAAACCAAATCAACCACAAAAAAAAAAAAAACAACAAACTAAACCAACCAAATTTATATTCACATTGGAAACAAAACCAAAGTAACAACTTTCTTACCATTTAAAGGTTTCACAATTTCACATCACCCAATTAAATTTAATCCTAATTCCCATATTTCAAAACTTAATTTCCCTTTAACTTACATTACCATAAATATGCAAATACAATTAACTACAAGCAAAGAGACTTTGCTTACTGCTCCTACACATTACAAGAAACAAATTTTACTGCTCTTTCCAAATCCTACCTGTCACTCTAAGCTTCAACTCCTTCCTATCTCCACCCGAGAAAAAAAGCCCCATATTTCTTTGAATAATCAAACCATCAAAACTATCACGAACTTTCCTGTGACTATCTCTTATGCTACGTGGCACTCCTTGCCACGTCATCTTCCTCCCGTTCCCTCCCACTTCCAGGCTGTAACTGTAATTCTTTGCCTCGTCATCATCTCCCATGAATCTCAGAAACGCGATGTAAACAGGCGCCATGCCTAGCTGGAACGCCTCAAAATGGAGACAAAAGTACTGCCCAAAGCAACTAAATACCTGCCCAAATCATGACATAGCAACATACTTTTATTATTCTAAAAAAAACCCCTCAACTTTGTCTCTTTTTCTGAAAAAACCCTCGGCCTTTTAAATTTTTCGAAATAAATCATCAGCTTTTTTAGTTTTTCCTGGAAAAAAAAAACACACGGATTTTACAACGTTTTTTTAGAGAAAAATGGCTAAAGGGTCCAGATCGGAAAAAATGAAAAAGTGCAAGGGGTTTTTCATTCAAAAGAATAAAGTTGAGGTTTAATTTCGAAAAAACACAAAATATAAGGTTTTTTTATGAGATTAACCCTTTGTTTTATTATAACATCCTATTTTCGTAAATTTCATTTTTCTCTTATTACAGCAAATGTAATTTGACAAATCCACCCTTTAATAGTAAAATGTCAACAAAAGAATTTTAGTGTTTTTGGTGATAATGTGTGAATAAGATGAAATACCAACGAACTTTCATTGATTTGTTTACTATAAAATCCTACTTTCATTAAAAAAAAAAAAAAAAAAAAAAAAAAAAAAAAAAAAAAAAACACCAAATTATAGTAAAATGTCATGAAGATACAAGACAAATTTTTATTGATATAACTTTATAAAGTTTTCAAAGTATAATGTCCTAACAAGAAAAAAATAAAAGTAGAAAGCAATTGGATAGACTTTTCAAAGTACAATACCTTAATAAGAAAAAAAAAACGGATGTACAATTTTGTAAAAGAAAGAAATGAAAGTGGAATATTACAATACAAATATAAACGAAAGTAAGTTGCTATTTCTTGCATTTAGCTCTAATAAAAAAAAACACATCTTTTAAAGTTATTTGAAGACATACCGTAAGCATCCAAGTTGCATTCTCGACCTCATGAGGATTCGACTTAACATACCGATGATTAAAAGTACTTCCATTATGCATATCAACTTTATGTCCATCTTTCAAATGGTTCACAAGATGAGGAATATCACCAATCACCGTGCATTCGGACCCCGCATAGGGACAATTATAAGGTCTAAAAACACATTGGGATTCGTGTTTTAATTTGCTATAATACGGGTAAATCCCAACACACCCGTAACTTTGATATTTACAAGGAAGTTCAAGCGATGCAGCCACCTTTTCAAGTGCTAAACACCTAATGTTTCCTAGTTCATGTCGACATGTTGGACATCGGTTGTGCACATGAGGTTTGCATCCCGAACATAACGTGTGACCATTTGAACACTGCGATAAACGGACAACTTTTTAATCAAATTTCGTTTCTTTTTTCCATAAGATGGTCAAAAATGTTTTGTACTTGTTTCACATTTGTCCATGTTTTCATGACATGTAGCAACTAAAAATGGATTTGTATTTTCTAAACTGTCAAAAGACTGTGAGGGTTTAATCACACTACTAGAGTAGTTAAGTAGCTAAATAAGTTCTTTTATTATTTATGATTTATAATTTATGATTTATGATTTATGATTTATGTTTGAATATGAAATGGCACCTGATGGATAGGAGGGTACATGGCATTCAAGCAAACAGGACACTCCAATAAATCACGAACACTGCTAGTGGCAAGTACATTGGGCTTTAAAGCAATTTGAGAAGTGTCGTGAATATGTTCAGTCACATCCATTGCATCTTCGATTTGAGGAGGATCAATCACTTCTGGATTATCACGCCCATCGTCAAAATAAGATATTACAGTCGACATTGCTGACATTATCTTCAGTTTGCTTCGTTTATGAAAATAAAATCAACAAGGTTAGCGACTATAGAGACTTATGTTCAGGTTTCTTTGATTCGAGGAAGAGTAAGTTTCGGAATAAAAGCTCAAATTCTTTAGAAAAATCAACTTCAGTAATGTCTGAATCTAAGTAGAGAATCTCATAGACCTAAATCAAACACTCATGCGCTCATCTATGGCGTTGGATTTCTTACAATCATAGAACAATACTTCAGAAACACTAACGGAAGCTAAAATCAGAGAATATGGGGAAACTACACAAACCCAGATAAGCGTATTTGAATTTTGGACTTAAAAGATAACCGAAACAAAGATTGGGTCAAAATTTCACTGTTCAAAACGCTATTTTGCTAAAAACACGTACACCGACACAATCGATTAGTTGAAAAAACGAGAAATGGAAAAGATTGAAAGAGGGATGAAGGGTACCTGTAGTGAAAACCCAAAATCGAAGAGACGGGGTCAAAAACCTAATGAATAGTGATTGGGGGAGGAATTGTTTAAGAATATTAAACAGGGAAGAAGAAAATTGAATGCGTAGGGGATGAGGTCTGAGAAATCAGAAGGAAACATTCAAATTAAAGCCGTTAAGAGAGAGAAAGAGTTGGATGTTCAAGAGGAGCGTCAAGCGTGTGCAGTAAGGACACAGGTTCTCGAGAAAATACAAAGAAGGAAGCAAAACGGAAGTGGGGCCAAACAACAATTCAAATGAACATCTTTTATTTCATTTTTTATTACACTTAGTTGGATTTATTAATCATTGTTAGTTTACTCTTTATACATAAAGATAAGATAATCTTGTTTTTATAAACTTTAGTTGATATAGTTATTATAAAACGATCACTAGTTTAAGACAAAAAAATCGAAGCTTAGTCACACATGACATAATAGCAACCAAAAGTAAAACTTATATCATATTAATACATCAAATTAGAATAGTAAATTTGTGATGACATATTTATATTTCGCAAAATTAATAGGTAGCGAGTATCTAATAACCAAGGGATTATTTGTTTTTCTTAAAAAACCACTCTGATTGTGCCGTCTAGAACATTCGTAACATTTGACTTTTCGCAATTGATCGTTTTTTAAAATACATCTGACTTAAAAACTATTGCATGTGTGATAGAATACTGAACTCTCATCATCTAACATTATTTCACCTTACTTTAAGTTATATTTTTTAATATAGAATTGTTTATTATTTCAACAATATATTTATTATTTTAACAATATTTATCAAGGATATTATAAACAATTCAAGTATATTTTATATAATTTCAAAACCATTTGCTAAATTTAATATAAATATTTCTATTATACTGTCTACAACCAAATATTAATAAATTATAAATTTAATCATTAAAATTATCAAATTTGTTGAAGTTAACTGAATAAATAACCATCACCTTGAAAATTTTAACAAAATGAACATGTTATTTGCTAAATTAACAATTTTATTTATTGTTATTTAGCAACTGTTATGTTTAATTTTTTTATATAAATGTTTTTAATCGATTTTATTCGATGTAGTATAGATAAATAGTATTAATAAAGGGGTTAATGTCGCTAAAGCCCTACAAACTTTTATGTTTTGGTTTAAAAGGTCCTTTAAATTATTTTTTTGCTTTCTAAGTGCTTAAACTCAAGTTTTATTGGTTAAAAGGATCCTTCATTGAGTAGGTGAAGGGGTAATCCGGTTACCATTGCCTAGTCAGACAACCATGTGACATTAACCCTCATATTACCAATGCTTGTGTAGTACTTCTATCGGATTTTCAAAATTTGGAAATATAATCGATCTCCCATATTTGTTCATCACTAGAACTCAAAAACTTAGTTGTGTTCCCCACGATTCCTGAAAATATATGATGGACCACTTCCAGAAACAAGAAACTGAGAAACAAGCTCATCAATGATTTTCTGAAAATGTGTTCTCTTTATATCTTCAATTTTATAAAAGAATTTGTTCATCATCCACCATTTTAGGAAAAACATTGTATGTCCTGTATAATCGGTCTCCCAGGTTTGTTCATACCAAAACTCTAGAACTCAGCTGTGTTCCCCACGATTTTGGGAAAATCGGATGAATCACATCCATAAACAAGAAACTGAAAAACATGTTCATCAGCGATTTCTGAATATGTGTTCTCCCCATATCTATGATTTCAGAATTTAAAGAAGGGTTTGTTCATCATCCACATTTTTGTTTACCATCCACCATTTCAGAAAACATGGTCCTCCCTAGAACTCGATTTTAAAAAACCCTAGAACACAAAACTTGAATTAAAGAACACACAATTTCAGAAAATCCTAAAACAAAAAACACATGATTACAAAAAATCCTAAAGTGCAAAAGACACGATTTCAGAAACACATGATATGAGAAAACCCTAGAAATTGATTTGAGAAACTCAAAAATCATGTTTTCATTTTCGATTCCAGGTAATCATAGGACGCCACCACAAAACACCGACCTTGTGCTCCTACTCATGTGTCTCCTGTTCTTGCTTTGATTTTACTTAAGTTTCGAAGATGGCAGGTTAATGTTGGTTTCAAACACATGTTTATTCACTCTTTTCATCATCATCACCAACAGTCGCCTGTATCTTCAACTCCATGAACAGTTGTGGATTAAAAGTAAAGAAGTAGAGGATTAAGGGTCCTAATGTGCGCTTACGTGCCATTAAAACCGACTATAGTGGGTAAAAGGACCAAACTAACAGGTTAAACATGAGTTTAAGCCCTTGCAAAGCCAAAAAATAAGTTAAGGGACTATTTAAACCAAAACATGAAAGTTTGTAGGGTCCAAGTGACATTAACCCTTAATAAAGTTACTTCTATATTTGCTTTAAATATGACATCTTATATGTTAAAGAACAATTTGGTTAACAACCACAAACTTAAATATAATTTAAATGAATAAATATAATATGTTTAACAAAAAAAAAAGATCACTTGTAATATATCGTATAGGACGTGTATTTTCAGAACAATTATGGTAATATGAAACTATTTTAAGTTTGTAAAACCAGTTAATTTAAATTTAAGATTACTGTAGTAGCTTGCAGACATAAAAAACAAATTGATTAGGGATGTCAATGGGATCAAACTGGAGCGGAAATAGTTGCCACCACCCCCAAAATCAGTTGTTGCCCCTGCCCCGATCCAACCACCGGATCCCCCCTTTACATAGCCTTCAGTCCCTCCCCCGGTTACCTCCATCACCCTCGGTCTCGCCCCCGTTCTCCCGGTTTATAGGCTTAAAATTCGATTATTTTTTCTAAAAAACTGCTTTGTTTTAAGCTAAAAAACTATTTTTAAAAACTTTAAAAGTTTAAAACCTAATCTTTTAGAAACTAAAAAACTAAAAATCCAACATTACGAATCCAATATTACAAAACGACAATTTCAACAATTTTGCAAGTATAAAATACGACAAATCCAATATTACAAATATAAAATACTTACATGTCCAAAAATATATGATCACTTCACTACATCTTCAATATTCATTAATTGGAAACGGGAAAGTGATACCAAACCTAAACCTAAAATTAGAAAATCTATTTTGTATATGTATTTTATATTAAATACATATTTTTTTTTATATAAATGTATAATTAGGGCCCCAGTGGGAGTACAGAACGGAATTACCGACTAGGCCCCGGTCCTGAAAATAAACGAGGTTTAATTCTGCCCCCGCCCCCGCCCCCGCTCCTGCTCCCGATTTTTTTTAAAAAAAATAGTCTCGTACAATATCGGGGTCACACGGGAGCAGGGTCCCATGGGGGTTAAAACTGACATCTTATTACAGGTTGCAGCCGTTTGGTCTATTGATTATGATGTAGAGGGTTACATATGTGGTCTGTTTTCTCTTCGAAAAAACATACAACACCTAAAAGTTGTAACTTTTATCTATCTATATTATACTATAAAAGAAGCATTTTTCTTTTTCAAATTCTTTATACTAATGATTATAAATTTGTTAATATTGTTAAATAAGTGGAAAACCTAAATTGTAATTATAAATTAATTAAACTTCAATATTAAAATATCATCTTTTACTTTTACTTATAAAATTATGCCTTTAACTTTTAATATATTAGACTTAACTTGTTAGTTTGGATATGTTTTCATATGTAAACCATTGTCATTTTAAAGTCAAAATTTTAAATAATTTGTATAAAATACTTAAATTGTTAATTTAGATATAACGTTAAAATTTTAACTTAATTTGAAGTTTCAAATAAATATAAAAGAAAATTTAAAGATTACTTTGTAAATAGCCAAAAGTTATAAATTGTTGTGTTAAATGCAAAACTTAAATTAAAAGTTTCCAAATACGTAACTTAAAAATAACTTACAGCAATAAACTTAAAAGTAACATTATATAAAAAATTATGTAAAGTCCCAAAATAGTAGCTAAATTTTCAAATTTTCAAACACCAAAAAAATATAGCCAATTGTTCCAAGCCTATCATAGTATACCTAATCTCAACATCAGAGTGAAACCAAATAACAATGCTGAATAAAATCAATGGGATGTTGTGCGATCATGTTGTTCTCTTCCTTTTTAGAACTTAAAGTACCTGAAAATATTTAAACCACACACCGTAGGCATAAAGCTTAGTGAGTTTCCTAAAATACCACACATTATACAATGGGCCCAACCTGGCATATAAACAGGCCCAACTCAGATATAAACGAGCCCAACCCAGCATATCATTGGGCATAACCTATCAATTCATTGGGACCAACCTAATAATGCAATGGTCCCAGCCCAACATATCAATGGGTCCATCCCAACATACAAATGTAAGAGTCAGAAACACAATTAACATCCTACACAGTATAGTGAGAAGACTCACCTGGCATGAAATCAGCTAAACCACAGCTTAATGATATGCAACCGGTGCTACAACACATCTAACAAAACATACAAGGTCCAAACTTAGTCTATACCCTGAATCCAACAAATTAACCAAAAGTCAGCCATCCTAAAAAGACAACGGTCAAAGTCAACAGCCAAAATTACCAACAGTTGACCCTCACGTCATGACCACCCATTCATCACGTCATAAAAATGCACCCACCCTGATTCCAAACTCGGTCTCGCACGAACTCAACCAACTCGATCACGGATAACTCACTCAACAAGCATTATGACGTGAACTGTCCTTGGCCACATCGTGAACACAACATGATAAGATAGACGAAAGATCCACCATTGTCACGTCGTGACATTCCCTATGTCACGTCGTGACCAACGTCTAAGGCAACATCTTAAAAGTTTGATTCCTTAATCCATTAAATCTTCAAGTCCAGCTTTCTAGAAATCTTAAAAGGACTCGATAGGTTCATAAAAATGACAACTCTATGGATATGCATGCTCCATGCATGTCCTTTACCTAACCTAGGTCAAAAGGCAAGAATATGACCTAAAACCCATGCGACCTTCACAAACCACATCCAATTCTTAGATCTATAAGATATGATGCTCTAGGGACTTAGGATGACCATAAATTTTCCAAATTTATTCCATCCATTCACTCAAATTAAAAATGTGATTAAAAAAGGAATAGAACAACTTAGATATAAGAAAATGTTGAATCATTACAAATGGTCCAGAAGGTGATATCAAAAATTAGATGGTGTTGCTTGCTTGGTCTTTGCACAAAATCTCCTTCTACTTCCTTCAAAGAGCACCAAAACCACCAAAATGAGCCAAGAACCACTAAGAGAGGTTAGGGTGAAGGTTTTTGAGGTTTGAGAGAGATGGGGGCCGAGCAATGAACCCTAAATTTGAGTTTATAAGGTTTAAATATGAAGGAAACCCTAAAAGATCATAGGCTTAAGTTGCAGCCCTTGTAACATGGTGACCACCTACATGTCACATTGTGATTAACCTCCACATATGAATTCTTCAAATGACTCATCATGTCGTGACCTCCTTATGGTCACATCACGACACTTGGTTTACCCCCAAAACCATGTTTTTGACTCCTTAATGACCTAAACTGATCCAATTCGGAAAACGGGTGTTACAACTCTCCCCCACCTAAATTAGATTTTGTCCTCAAAATCATTCCTTACAACTTACTCTACCACACCATCCGACCGCATCGGAACTTCCTGGATTCCAATTAGGATTGAGAAGTCTTCTTACATAGATGGCCGCCTTTCAACACTGCTATTGAAACCCAATCTTAACAAAAATCACATACCATGGCAAAGAAATGAACCTTAACATGCCGCCCTCAGACAACAAAAGAAAATCCAACAGCTCTACCCGAAAACTGAAAACCCTATACCATGTCTGACTTCCAGATAGATAGAACCATTCCAAACCATATCCATAATGACTCCAATCTACAACCAGTACCGAACCAACCCCTCCGACCCTGAATTATCTTACTGATAACTAGAAAAACAGAATCTCTAACCATTCACCGATGTTGATAACCTTGCACCCAAAAACAAAGGCGACTACCAATGCGAGTATTAACCATTGGTGCCAAACTAATACATAACCCATATCCTGATAACCGAAAAATCGCATATTTGGTCTATTTGAGACCTCTTAATTCCACGCTGGCCTTCAAATAAACCAAGACGCAGAATCATTGACCATTTGTTGAGGCTAACAACCTCATCATGGTCGCACAATGAGACTCCGACAAGGAGTCTAACTGTTAAAAGCTACTGTAGCTTATCCGCCACACGGATCCAACCTGCTGATCACTGAGCTTCCCTACTCCAAACTTGTTCTAACTACCTAACCATGTCAATCATTTTTGGTCCCACCCACATGAGTCATACACTTACTGATTCACGATACCCCATGACACCATTTAATCCACTTGAACGTTAATATCAAAGATCATACCGATCTTGCCATCATTTCATTATTGGCTGGGGACTCACGACTAACACTACATTCCCCGAGCATAACCTCAAATGTTTGAATGGTTCACTTTCCCAAGATAACATAATCAATCAAGCCTTGCTCACGGGTCTCAACTAAGCTAGCATAACAAAACGGGCCTTTCCCACGAGTCTCACCCAAGCTAACATAGCCAAACGGGCCTCACCCTCAATCGAGAGTTATATAAGTCTAACCCCTGATATAACTCTAACAACCCTCAACATGGAACGGCTAAACAACAATAATGAACCCGATTCAATCTGAACGAAGGATGTGATACCCTCACAATCTTACAACCATTGTTAAAATGACTAAACTCATCCTAGTGGATACTATGGGTTAGCCTGTAGTCTCGCCATTATTCCACTATAACCATGGGCCAACCTATTGTCTTGCAATTATCCACAATAGCAAGCCAAAATCAACATGAGCCGAAACCCCAACCTACTAAAGCCTTCATCAGATAAAAAGATGCAGAGAAGTTCTAACACAACCCTCAACCCGAGCCTAGCCATGAACCCATAATGCACCATTACCAATTCTTAACGTCCTCGGATAAGATAAACTAAATCCTCAGCATTTACCTCGTTGATTACAACCGAACAATGAACATTATTCCTTGCACAAACCCATACTCATACCACAACTCTCCACTTGTCCTAGAATACAAAATTCTACATTGATTCACAATTGGAAATATTCCTATTAATCCAAATGATTCCCCGCTCCTCCCCATTGATTCAGTTACACTTTGAAAACCTCATAACTATTGGATTTCCGACCCATCCCATAATCTCACTACTCAACCACCACCATACTGACCTCACAAGAACTAAGGTTCCATGACCAAACAATCTAGGGTACCCACACTCGAAACTAGATTAAGCACTTCGCTACTCTTGATGAAAAATTGTCGCATCCAAAGCATCTCCCCTTATACAATTCCAAATCGTTAAACAACTCAACTGATTCAAAAGAACGAATAAACCCACTATCGGAAACAAATATATAATCAAATAACTCACTTGTTACTCCCAAATACATGCGAACATGCATCAACCACACCCTGAAGTTGATAGGTCAACAACAGTTAATACCCTACTAGCGATAGTGATCGGTTCAACGAGCTAACCAAACCCTTAACTGATATCCAACCTGAGCGACATAAGCACCTCTGAACTCTATCTTCATTGTCCCAAAAGGGACAACTGGATACAACAAGCTTCTGGTGTGAGGACCACACACTCATCCTTGAAAGCTTGAATTTGACAACAACTCACCCTACACTCATGATTTGACCAATCCCTTATACCTGATTACCATGTAAGGTATCAACAAGCTCGAATACCAAAAATTAGACTTACACCACAACTTCATCAAATCCATTACACTGAAACCCTCAAAATCAATCTGGCTACTAATCTTCCTAGTAGAACACTCAGTTTATTGCCATCTAGGGATCATGTTATCATTAGCCATTTCCTCCCATGTCAATGCTCGCAACCGGCACAACCAGATACCCTTCTAACATGATTCTTGGTATGCAAAATGACATATGATAAACCCTTGAATAAAATAACAAGGAAATCATAAAGAAACTTTGATTCTTTGGTGGAGACCTAAATGAACCGAAGATAATGTCTCCACACAATCGCATGATCATAAGCATAAATAATAAAAGCATGAAGGAAGAAAATATGATACATACCTGCAAAAACATATTATGGAACTCTGGTCTCCTTGCCCTATAACTGAAATGCTTGGATCCTCACTACTAGAGCCTCCACCATGCCCTCATGAACATCATCAATCCTCAGTGTAGTTAGAGCAGGTGCCCTCACCTCTTCACTCATCATCCTCAAACAGTCAGCCTTCTTGTGACCCACTTGGTTGCAATGAAAACAAATCAGACTCGAACTCCAAGGATAATCCCTACTAAAATGATTGACCTATCCACAATGAAAACAACCCCTTCCTTTCTCACGACAACTCCCCTTGTGAGTCCTCCCACACTTGGCATAATGGTCCTGGACTTGATGACCTCCTAATCACAAATCACATATCTTTGGCCTCTTTGCCTGGCCTACTGCAGCTTGAACCTACTCCGGCTCGCACTTCGTCTGAAGTTGCAGCTTAATATCCTGCTCGCAGGCTCTAATAATCCTGTCATCCAAAGTCTTACAGCTCGACAGATTCACAAACTCCTAAATATCATCCAACAACATATCATGGTACCTCGTCTTCTTCATCTCCTCATCCACAGTGTACTGCGGAACCAAGAAAGCCCTTTGCCTGAACATTGCGGTGATCTCTACCACTATCTCTGTCGTTTGGAAAAGGTCCTGAAATTCCCTTGCTAACTGCTGCACCTTAATGGTCGGTGCAAACTCCACCCTGAATATTGCCACAAAATATGGCCAAGACATGGTAGCCACGACCTTAACTCCCAAAGAGTGACCAACCTCCTCCCACTAGTTGCAGGATCTATCCTTTAGAAGGAAAGATGTAAATCCCACCTTCGATCCGCCAGGGAGGAAACTTGTCCGCTGAACATTCTCTATGTCAGCAATCCACTATCTACTCACAATAGGGTCCTTCTTCGTGAAGAAATCTGGGGCTCCACAAGCCTTTAACTCTTGAAAAGAGAGAGTCTGCCCCCGATCTATCCAACTATAATCTCTACACAAAAAGCCTCAAACCGCTCATCCAACAGCTCAATGATCCCCTCCTTGATGATACCAAACATAACAGAAGTTGCATCCACAATACCACGAGCAATCTCAAATGTAACAAACTCGCATATCCTCTCATGAATCGGCTTAACACTAGAGCCTAACCTGAACCAGAACTAGAACCTCCAATCTTCTCCATGAGTGCTCATCACCATATTGAAAATCAACCAACCAAATGATCAAAGCATACTCGAAGAATTCCTCATCATACAGGAATCCTAGAATCTCCATGACTTTTCTTGATTCGAGTACATATCATGTGCTCTCAATATTACACACCCAATACTACCTTACATACCTATTCATACTTTCCTCAAAAATTATTCCAGATACTCTACATTACCTCCTTATACTAATATTCCCAATACACGCTAATCAGAGCACCACTCGTACTAAAGCACTTCCTAGGCTCTGCTAGGATCCCCACCTCACCCTGCCATCGGCTGCTGAAAAAATCATATTACTGTTAGCTAACTACTTAATGAATACAATTACATGTAACAAAACTTAAATAATCTATCAACTAAAAGACTCAACCCTACAACAGTTGGACTCAAACGAGAGCTGTGCAATAGGGCCAAATCAATCACTCTAAGAATATTTAACCTTTATAGCATGTAACTTAACATCTTCATTTTATAGTTAACTCACATAAATATGAGTCCTACAAAGCATAAAGCAAGCATCATTCAAGCAGTAAAATTCTATAGGCCATAAAGCATCAACATACATCCTTCCTAATAGGCATCTCTCTAATAGGTATTCTAGCATGCAACTTGAATATATCCTCATGCTAACTTCTAGTATAAAAAACATAACAACATGTATTCTTGGAATCAGTTACTTGAGTTCGGATGATTGTGCCCCTTTCTTTGTAAAAGTCTTTTTAGAAAGTTCATTTTTCTTTAAAGAATTTACCAATTCCTCATTTGAGTTTAGACACACATAAGAGTGTGCCGAATCCCTCAAACAACATCATTTTTATAACATTCAAGTTGTTTTATTTCCAAATTTCACTAAGATCAATTCTAAAACAACATCATTTTTATGTTTATGCTCCTAGAACTACCTCAACTTTGAAAACCTCCTCAAGGTAGCACTCTAGGCTGAAAAACCATCACCATCTTTCTCTTCAAAACCGAAAAGACCCGATGTGAGCTTCATACCCCTTGTTTTCTATTTTTTCCTTCTTTGGGTGTGTGTGTGTGTGTGTGGGGGGGGGGGGGGGGAGTACAAGTCAAAGTCTTGTGTAAATCTTTGTATATTTGTTTTCATGTGCATGTGTTGTATGATATGCGTGTTTGATGCTGTGAAATCCATGCTAAAAGTCCAAGAACACAAGATTTTTGGTTAAATCTCAAGATGTTGGACTTAGTTAACATAATATGTAGTTAAAAATGAAAACTAGCTTCTAAATGATTTTTTTTTTCACTTGATGCATGGTAATTATCACAAAGATTAGTCCAAGATTATGTTTTAAACAAACTTTTGGCATGAAAACATGAAAAAACGATAAAATATGGAAGTTTCACTAAAAATGGACTATCTTCGGCCATAAAGGTAAGAATGGACCATTTTTGAACATTTTGATAAACTTGGGCTTTTATTGAACGTTTTGGTATAAATAGGTAGAAAATGGGCTTTTTAGTAAACATGGGCCATTTTTGACAACTTTAGTATAAATGGATCGAAAATGGGCTTTTTAGTAAACATGTGCCATTTTGAAAATTTTAGTATAAATGGGTCGAAAATAGGCTTATTAGTAACTATGGGCTATTTTTGAACACTTTTGTAAAAATAGGCCTTAAATGAATATTTTTGTAAAAGTGAAATATTCTTGTCAACCTTAGTAAAAATTGGTCATTTTTAACAATTTCGGCATTATTGGGTCATTTTCAACATTGTTGGTAATAATGAGCATTATTGATATTTTATATAATATTGTGCCACTTTTGACATTTTAGTAGAATTTGAGCATTTATTGACAATTTTGGTAATATTGGATTATTTTTGACTGAAATGATAAAAATGAGTTAATTTGTTACACTTATTGTAAAAATGACTATTTTTGTCACTTATAACTTATAGGTCGAAAATACACTCTAGTAACATTATTTATAACGTTAAATAATGAAACTCAATGTTTGTGTAAATCCCGTTAAGGCTCTTGTGAGACACTCCTTCACTCATACCCACTTAGTGTACACCATAAGTCCTGGAATTATAACCAGAGTCTCCAGCGGGAGTTTGTGTATAGATCTATATGGGGGTGACACCCTACACCTGAGCTACTCGCTACAACTAGACAGGCCAGTCTAGGGTGAAAAATATCTTCTCAAAAACCGACACTTGAAGAGCTTCAAGATAGGCACTCCGTTATATTAGTATGGTAATGACGACTCACATAGAGAATTATAGTACTATTATAGGATTTACGCTGAATATACACACCACTCATTTTTACAACGTACAAACATTGTGTTGACTATTTTGTAACTAGTCACATCACTCCGGTCTTAGGGTTTTAAGACCACACTATTTCATTTAACTTAAAATATAGGTTTTTCTAGGAAACACTCGCTATGAAGTTTTCAAACAAAGTAAACCAAGTATACACACACAAATACACACAAACTTTAAACAAGACTCTCAAACTATTTTTACAGAAAATATTAGATTTTCTGGAGATTTCAAACTATTACAAGTTTTCTTTACAAACATGCTTATGAACTCACCAACATTTTATATGTTGACGCTTTTCAAACGACTTGTATTCTCAGGAACACAGTGAGCCGGTTCTTTACAACTATGGATTATATTTTGAATTCATCATACAATTGTTATTTTGGGATGTATTTTTTATGAACAAAAATAATGTTGTAACCAATGGATGTTGTTATATTGAATGTATGATGATGGTGGTGACTATGTTTCATTAATATACACTAGTTATGATATTAAAAAATGAAGTCACCTGCCCCCGTACATTTCCGCCATCCCGGTTCGGGGGTGTGATAGATTGGTATTAGAGTGTTGTTTATAGTGAACT
This sequence comes from Lactuca saligna, assembly GCF_052625555.1. Classification (NCBI taxonomy): domain Eukaryota; kingdom Viridiplantae; phylum Streptophyta; class Magnoliopsida; order Asterales; family Asteraceae; genus Lactuca; species Lactuca saligna. The sequence continues at coordinate 146,593,798 of NC_136417.1, forward strand.
AGTATATATCAAATCATATAAGATATAGAACTATAAATACAATGGGACCAAAACACTCTGACTAAAAGTATACCTTACAAGTATAAGTATTTTTATAACAATATACACACATGCTGAGACAGTGACATGATTTGAACAAAACCAAAGAAATTAAATGTTGGATGCTACAGTCAGACCTAGATAGTTATGTAATCATATGTGGACAAAATATATCCTGATCAACTATATTTATTCAATATACGACCAACATGTGTTTGGGAGTAATATTAGTGTTGCAACGAGACTAAAACTTACCCACTTTGCATGCAAAGGGACATTAGAATCAACCATGAAATTCAAAATACTATAGGAGTATTTTAGGATACTATATAACCCTCGAACTTAAACATTCTACATGTTTCTCACACCTCTATTCTTCTGCAGACAACATGGCTGAATTCCACCACGAAGACCCCTACTACCCTGTCGGAATAGCCAACAGACGGATCGAGGAGGTGCCAGAAGAGGTTCAAGAGGAAAACCCAATAGTGGGTCCTGAAGAATACTAAGAAATGGACTACGAATGGGAAAATTCTGATGTGGAGTTAGATGAGGATGAAGGCACCAAAGGGATCCTTAGCGAGCTTTACCCATCAGGAGCAATACCAAACTAACACACAGTGCAGGAGGGACCTACCAACCATCTACGCTCTTTAGAGGAGGAAGTGGCCACCCTAAAGCAGCATCTCTTTGTAGCCAAAGCTAGGGCAGTTCAAGCAGAGCTAAGAGTAGATGAGACCAGTCGTGAAATGAGTGAAATAGTCGAGCACCTTGTATGTTATTTTGACATATGAGCATAACTACACTACTCGTGCTATGTCTTAGGTTTATTATGTACCTCCTTATGACTAGTAGTAGTAAATCAAGAGAGGTATGCCCTCCAAGAACCCATGTAATCTGAACCAACTAATTGTACTAATATATGTATTCTCTTCTGTTGAACTTAACAATCGTCCAATACCTACTACTATTTAGTAACATAGATACAATGAAGGGATGAAACATTTAGACTCATATCACAAAGCATGTGGTTTATATTGGTGCATACATAAATGTGTATCTTTAAATATAAAAAAGATACAACTGGAAAGAACCATAATCACTTATGAGCTCTCTTCTCCTCATGCAACAAAATCATGTTTTCCCATGGAAACAACCCGTCAACCAGTGAAATGCCGATCCTACGAATAGACTTTGCTACTTTTCAAGCCGCAGTGACAACTGCTGTGATAGCTGTCATGGTACAACTCAACAACACAAACGGAAATGAAAACAATGTCGACAATCCTACCCACAACAAGGATCAAAGGCACCAACAAGTGTCTACCTACATGAACACTTCGAACCACAAATCTAAGAACAAGAAGAGAAGGTCTTGTAACAAGAGAGGGAGTAGTTCAACTCTAGGACCTACCAAAAGGCAGCAAGTTGTAGTAGCCCATACCCCCACTAACCCTGCTACCTCAATGCCGAGAACCCCATATATTGGGATTCGCCAAAATGCAGCAAGTGCAACTTCCATCACTATAGATCCTATCGAAAGTTACACTGCAAGAACTAGAACAGGAAGGGGCACACTACCCATTTCTGCAGGGCACCGTCACGGGCTATCTCCCAGACCCCCAACATCAGTATAAGCTCGCCCTGTTAAGAGTGTGATGAATCTAGACGCTTCAGGAGGGACTGTCTAATGACAAGGAACTCTGGCAGGGAGGGAAGGGTGCTGACAATCACTACAGGAGAGGCCCTCCCGAAATCAACTGCAAGTAGCGGTACATTTTCCCAGTAAAGATATCTAAAGGCTTTAGTCAATGATTATAAATTACTCTCTCTTCTAAACGAAACATACCATTCATATAAAAACCAAGGGTCCTTACAGGTAAGCTATGATGGCTTAGTGTCAACATTAGGGTCATATATAATTGAGATTCTAAAGTCTTAGAGTGCATAGCTCCACCTTATTTCCTGTTCCTTGTTTGGGTGTGGATTTAGGGTAGAGTCCCTCAGTTTATGGTCATCCCATTCTTAATTACTCATGACTCGTATACACCAAGCTATTATAGAGGGGCCTGGTGGAGACCATACTATCAATGTTCATCACTAATAATCAGAACACTTATACTGCTAATACTTGCTACTTTTGGTACAAAACGTTCGCAGTAGTGATAAAAAGGATGAAACTGGTAACATTAAAAACGTGTATTTAGAACACAGTATCATTCCAAACAACCATTCCTTCCAAATCAATCCAATATCTATTACAACAAGGACCCCCACAACATCGTTTGACAATGGCTATGGCTTGTACACTACGCGTATTGGCTTCTAAGCCCAACGTACTACCCTGTTAAGCCATAAACTTCAAAAGTGCTTAATCCTTTAATACCTTAAGCGCAAATTACAGATCTTAGTCCATTAACATGTCTTAACTCATAAAGTCGATTACTTGGTGGCTTGCAACCCACCAAATGGACCCAAACATGGAATATAGCAACTAACTTCCATGGAAATGAATAGAACTCATGCATGATCACAAAAGGACCTCAAAGATCGAAACTTTATTGTTATGGGGAGTTATTTAGCACTAAGGGTGGCATCCACAAGCCTAGATACGAAGCTGAACCATAAAAATCTATTATTGGGACCTAATGTGACAAACTAAAATTTATTTTTTGTACAAACCGTTCAAAATCAATCAAGTCATATTTGTTTCCGCTATCATTTAGCATTGTTTGGGGTCTATTTGGGTATTCTAAGCTCAGTGCAATCAAGGTTTGGGTTCATGGATGAGTTATTCTAAGTCATAGCATAGTATTCGGGCCAAACACTCATTTAAGAGGAGTGTACGGCTGTATACATGAGTTTACGGCTATACACCCCCCTCATGGCCAAAAACTCCCCCTATATAAGGGGTACTTAGCCTTCATTCATCAGTTTACACACTATCAAGTCTATATCTCTCTATCTCTCTCTCTCTCTCTCTCTCTATCTATCTCTCTACCTTCATCGAGTTTTCATCAAGATCTTCAAAGATGTAAGTGTTTCCCATCTTGATTTGTTGCTACATTCCTTTATCTAGTGGTGAATTCATGTTTTCATCTCATAAATTTCATCATTGGCTAGATCTTCATCTTTCACCAAGAACACCAAGAACACACACTAGTTATTGGTGTCCAAAAACCTTCTTCAATCTTCCAAATCATGAGTAACTGCTTCCTATGCTTGTTATCTACTAGAAATGCTTGATTTTCACCTTGAAATCGACCAACTTAAGCATGAACACAAAGGGTTTACGGCCGTAAACCCATGTATACGGCCGCACACACCTTAATGGCCGTAAACCCTAGTTGTTGGTCAAAGATTGGCCTTAAACTCTTCTTAAAGCTAAGCATGGGACCTAGAACACTTCCGGGAGGCTAGAAAGGACCTTAAAACACCTCAGAATGCACACTTCTTTAAGAGTGTACGGTCGTACAGTCCTTGGGTGTACACCCATGGGCCATACACTCTTTGGCCATAAACTCCTTTGGGTCGTAAACTCACGGCCGTACACACCTTAGTGTGGCCGTTAACCTCCCTCATTCAATCACATATGATTTTAACACTTACTTTCAAGCGTTTCCTAGTCCCTAAGGTGGTTTCCTTTGATAATCAGTTGTGGTTTACCCTAATCTAATACTTATATGTGCTATTGTATGTTAAATAGGATCCGTTTGTGTTCGAGACTTCACTTGACACTCAGCATCCCTATCGACCCTTACATTTGAATCACACATCAAATAGTAAGTTCATACCCCTACGCTTTTATGGTTTTTATACGTTTTTAGGGGGAAATACAAGCCAAACACAAATGATTTTGTGAACTAAAACAGAAGGGATTTCAACCAGTTTAAAACTTATGCAATTGATACAATCCAACGATTTCCATAAAATATATAAATATTTTATCCCTTTTGTATTATGTGAAGAATAAGGGAAATTTTCTAAAGACAATTGCATAGTTTTAAGAACAAATCATGAACATAACATTTCAGTCAAAATATAATAGGTATAGTTTGGGGAATTTATTACATGTTTTTACCGATACACAATACTTACTTAGTCAAATATATAAACTATGACAGATTTAGTTTATGATATTCGGTTCTACGTTTAGATAATAAGAGTATAACATTAAATAATTATTCTATATATAATTTTTTATACTCTACCAAGTATAAAAAAGATTCCAAATACGAGAATATGATACAGAACAACACGTAAATTAGTTAATACAGGATTGTGAGACATCTCTTCAATTGTACCCTTCAGGGTACTAGTAAAATCCTCTACATTTAGTATAGCTAGCGTCTCCTGGAGGGAGAGCATGAGATTTGTGAATAGATCTATTCGGGACTGACAATCCCACACCTAAACTACTAGCTACAGTTAGGCATGCATGCCTGGGGTGGCAAATATCAAACCGTACGACGCATGAAGAAACGTTGTGGAGGTCATCAGTCATATCAAGCATGGTTATACAAACTCACAATAGTATAAACTAACTTTTGTTTACAGGATTTGATTCTTCAGTAGTTTTATTTTAAATAATAGAACTACTACACACTACACTGGAGGGTCTTCTAGGGATACAATACTTAGTTTTATTTTAAGTAATAAAACTACTTTACATATTGGTGGTAGCCAGGCTATTCAAACAGAACACACACTACATACTGGTGGTAGCCAGGGTTTTCAAAATAGATCATACTTTACATACATTAACAACATACATGTTAGAAAATATTATGTTTTCTTAGGAAGCATGCATTCATTTTTCATAATAAGGTTTTCACTACAAAACATTCTTAAGATCTCACCAGCTAAATGCTGATACTCTTTCAAAATCGCTTGTGTTCTCAGGAAATCAGTAAATAGGCACCCTTGCAACATTTTGAGAAGACGGAGCATATAGAGACACGATTTTTACTTATTTTTTCTTACTTTTGATGTATACAAACTTTGTATCAAACAGATGTAAATATTCATATTATATTGTAATGGTTGTGTTTACTTTGATTACTATGATGCAATTGTTGTGATACTACATATGACGTCCTCCATACCCGAACGTTTCCACCATTTTAGTTTGGGGTGTGACACCTAAAGAGGTCCAAAATTCCATTAACATAGATCTAAGCATTCGTGAGGCAAGTTGAAAGCTTTTTACCTCAAATGAGTGAGAAATGGTGATGTAATCTTGGATCCTTAAGCTCAAGATACTCAAGTTCTTCTTTACTAACTCCTTCTTTCTCCTTCCATGCTTAAAACCACCATGATGAGCTTCAGAAGATCAAAACCACACAAGGATGAGGGTATTAGGCTTTCTACCGTTTGTATGAGGTTGAGAGGCTGGTGAGGAGGCTAGGGTTTAAGTCATAATGTTGTATTTATATGGGTTAAACCCTAAAAATTAGGGTTTTAAGTCTACTTTCTTATGTTGCACGTACAAACCTTCGGCCCCCGCATCGAATGCTTGTCACACCCGCAAAACCAGAACAATGGAAATGTTCGGGGGCGGAGGATGTCATGTACAGTATCACAACCATTGCATCATAGTTCAATGTAAACACAACCATTACATTGAATAAATAAGGCATTTTCATATGTTCGATACATAGTTTGTATAACAACAAAATGTATAACAAATGTATAAAAGACGCGACTCTAAAAGTTCCGTCTTCTAAAAACCTGCAGGTGTACATGTCTACCAGTTCCCTGAGAATACAAGTGGTTTCAAAAGTGTATCAATATTTAAGTTGGTGAGTTTAGTAGAATGTTTTTGTAATGTGAACTTCTCTTTGAATCTGTGAAAATGTTTGTATGTTTCTAAAGAAAATCCAATATTTTCTTTAGTGTAAAGTTGTCTTAAACCCTAAGAACAAATGTACGTTTGTTAATGTATTTTGTAGTTGTATATGAAAGTATTAGTATGTATGCCTGGTTACCACCAGTTGTTTTGTATGAAATCTCTGGTTACCACTAGTAATGTATAGTATGTTCTGTATGAAAACCATGGCTACCACCGGTAATGTATAGTATGTTTTGTATGAAAACCTTGGCTACCATCAGTAATGTATAGTAATTTTATTACTTAAAATAAAACCATGTGTTTGTATTTCCTGGAATCCTCCAGTTGTATTGTTTAGTAGTTCTATAAATTAAAAAAAAACTTTTTGAAGAATTGAATTCTCGTAAACAAATGGTTAGTTTATACTGTTGTGAGTTTGGTATAACCATGCTTGATATAACCAAGTGACCTCTACAACTTTCTTCAGGTGTCGGAACTGTATGATATTTGTCACCCCAGACATGCATGCCTAATTGTAGCTAGCAATTTAGGTGTGGGATTTTCAGTCCCGTATACACAAATCTCACACTTTCCCTCTAGGAGACTCTGGTTATACTGTGGTAGGATTTAGTTCCGCACCCCAGAGGGTACAATTGAAGTAGTGCCTAACGACTATGTATTAACTAGTTTACGTGTAGTGTTGTAGTGTTCTCTTGTACTTGAAACTGTATGTATAACTTTTAGAGTAAAACTAATTATACTTCAATAATTATTTGGTGTTGTACTCTAGTATTCTGAAAATAGTATTGTCACTACTAGAAAAACAGCCTTTTACGACGCTCATTGCGTGTCGTAAAAGGCTCAGACGACGCGCAAATGCGCGTCAAGGAAGGCCCTGTCATAAAGTGAGACGACGCGCATTTATGACACGCAATGCGTATCAAGGAAGGCCCTGTCATAAAGGAGGACGACACACATTCACGTGTCGTAACCTTACGACGCGCGTGTTAATGACACGCAATGCGTATCAAGGAAGCCCCTGTCAAGAAAGGCGATGTGATAAATGAAGATGACACACATTTTTGCGTATCATAATTTTAAATGTTTAAAAAAAAATATTCTTTATAGGTTTACTTATTTTCAAATTAAATTTGTATTTAATATTTCATAGTAGAAAATAAAATAATATATACAAATAATAGAATCCATTGCATAAATTTAATGTCATACAATTCTATTTCTTACAATATATAAATTTGCATCTAATCTACTATGTACATCAAATTCCATCTAAGTAATTTCACTTGCAGGAGGCATCAACTCCATGCTCCAAATCACTAATAGAATAATAACAAACTACACCTAGAGTAGACTACCTTCTTTTGGCTCCATTACTTCCCAACGAGATTCACTCCTTCCACAATAACAAATTGTAATTCTTCCTTATCATTGGTATTGGAAATATCACAGAACTTGGTGTATTCCAAGATAATCTGATATCCTTAGTGCTAGGAGATGTTGGTGGGCATTAACCAATCAACCAATGAGAACTCATGGTGTAAGCAACTAAAGAACATATTAAAAGCATTAATGTAATAAATAATAATTATGAAATTTAATATGTTTAGGTGTTAAAAAAGACCTTGTATTGATGTACGCTTAGTGGGGTTCTACTTATAGTATGGAAGGTTGCATTCAGAAAGTGGTTCAAGGGATTAGTTTCTAGTTCAAAGTGACAAGTCTTCCAAAAGCACTTCTCTTTCCACAACAACTCTTGGTTGATAACAGATCAACTGTTAATGCAAAGGTGCTTTAATGGTTACCATTGGGACAAGATTGGTGAAAAGACACTAATGAAGATCCATTCATTGAAATGAAATTTATTATAACCTAACTATATGCAGATTCAGTATATGTCTCAACATAAAAACTAAACCAAATTCCAATAGGATTATCTGTTGCAACATCCAATCCCATTGAAACTAGCTTTCGGAAAAAAAAAAGTTGGCTTCTGAAGAGGGAATATAACAAAAAGAAAATGATTAGTTAAGTACTAAAACTAAAAAAAACACAATCAGATAAAAAGAAAAAGGAAATGACCTCACTGAAATGCAGGTGAGAATCTTACAGCTTGCATTATTTCTCTGCACACAACATAATGCTTCTATTTAGTACTTTTATAAATAATTGAATGAACTTTGTCTTTATTTTTTATAGGCACTGTTTAGGATAATTAATGGGCCCATGGACCCATGGAATGTATGGGATCTTTTCTTCATTGGTATCATTTAGATTTATAAATTGTAGCTTTCTCTTTAGGAATTATTTCAAATCTCTAGGATAGATGGTTCCAGTTATAGTGTTTCATCAAGATTCCAAGAGGGTCAATTGCTAAATCTTGATGCATTGAATCATCTTTTCCAAATGCAAGAAGTGCATGAGGGGCACTGAAATTTAGTTTAAAAGAAATAATTAACATAATAAAGCTTTTACTTTTATAAAAGTTATGGCATAAAAATACACAACATACCTTCCTGGAACTGAATTGAAGTCACCACAGACTAACATTGGAATATCTGCACTTGCAACTATCTTTTCTAATCCTTTTAACAGTGTGTGAACCTTCAATATTCCCAATTATATAGTTTTTAATTTTTAAACAAGAAGAAAAAGTGTATATATATACAAACAACAGGAGATACTTATCTTCTTTGGTGTCATTTCTCTTCGACTAAATCTACACTAAAAGAAATGTGCCCATGTAAGTTAATGTCAAAATTCCTAAGAGGGCAAAATGGTCATAATAATTCAGCATAATCCTAAAGAGTATTTTTTTTCCGAGTGGAAAGTGAATAGATAGATGAAGTGTCACACCTGAACCAGTTCACTAACAAAACAAGAAGACATGGTCTTAGTAAATCCAATCCAACACGTAAGACCTAAGCCAAGAGGCTCCCCCAAGTCTGACTCACTGCGGTCCATCAATGCAAAAATTATGGCTTGAGCAACATCCTCATTGCAGGAACCCACATACACCAAACCCAATGCAATTGCTATGAACAAGATAACATCAAACCCTGCTTTCGGTTCACCAAGAATTTGACTCAGTTTGTCATGGATCTGAAAACGAAAAAACACAACTATCAGCAATGTTTGTGTGTGTGTGTGAATTGTCAACAATAAGGAGGACCTACCTGTTCATTCTGGGTACTCGCATATGCAAGGCATAGACCAGTTATGGCTCCAATTCTAATGGAAGCATTTTCTTTATCCAGATAATCAACAAAAATTGCCGACGCCTGAAACAACCCAACCCAAAATAAAATCACAACCAACAACCAACAACAACAGGTCAGAAAGAAAAAAGAAAATTAAGCACTCACAGGGTCACAATCATTCTTGATACCACAGTTTATAACCCCAACACCTAATAATGCACCAGCAATCACATGATTATCATTGCTGTGAAAGTACTTGTCAATTTGAGCAAGCCCAGCATCAACATCCCAAAGGAGGATCATTCCCTAAAATCACATCACAACCAACCAATTTCCTTTCTTCATACAACAACATTCAACTTTAATCATTTATGTCAATAACAAATCGCGACAAATGAGCAGTTTTTCAAAGAAGAGCTAAATGCAACTTCCAATTATGATATGATAGTTTGAAAAACCAACCCAATCACAACAATGAAACTTGGGTAGATTTCCTGTTTATGTAAACCATAGACAGAATTTCAAACACATGATGATATATGGAATAGAAATCCAAATAATTTCCAATATCAATATTTTATTCAACACTTTATCAAAATTAATACATACAATGTAGATGAACCTTAAGAATAGCTTTCCCAGTTCTATTTAATTGCTTTTTCTACACCCTGAAAAAGACATACAAAAAAAAGCAAACTATACCCTCGTTAAACTATAACATAACGTTAGGTGCTTGAGGAATAAGAAAAACCACTAAAACAATTTGTAAGAGAACTAAGACAAAATAAACATGATTTTACCCTAATGTGGCCCACTCGATTGCGGTCAAAAAACCTGAAAGCCTGTCATGAACAGGAGATATTTTTGAAATTTAACAAAAGAATTTATAAAAATTCACAAGAATTACACATTTTAAAGATGAAATACCGGCAAGAGTTCCTTGTTAATGGTAACTGGTGCTTCTTTTTTCTTATTCGTGTCCACCTTTTTGTTTTCCTTTTTCTCCTCAACCTGCAACTTGGTGTCTGGATTCACAGTTACCTTAGCAGCAACAACATTCTCTTCTTCAACTTTCACTTTTTCTTCTACATTTTCAGAGTTAACATCCATGACAACTTTTTTTCATCCTCTCCTTTCTCCTATAAAAAGTACCATAAAATATGAGACTTCACCAATTTTAAAAGCAATTAAATAAAACGCATCAAATTCAGAAAATAAAATTCACTCGCCTCGTTTTTAGGACTTGCATCTACCATTTCTTCATCATCTTCTTCGGGATCTTCTTCTTTTTCTGATTCGTCTTATGCATATCTGTCGAATTACACATTGCTCAATCAATAAACTTATGAAAGTGTGTTGTGCTTTTCTTTAGTTTACATAGATACTAAAACCGGTAATTGGAGGAAATAGTTTTTTTTAGACAGACAAAAGGGTATAATGGTTTGCTTACTGAAAAATATTTAAAACACTTTGGAAAAGGGTAGAAATATATTTTTTTTACCTAAGATGTATTTCTCGTTGAAAAACCCAGCTCCACGAGGATTATAACCACATGTAATCTTTGTAGGGTTTCTACAGCCACATGTAAACCAAGAAAATTTGTAAGTAACAGAGATGGATATTAAGAATAAATATGAATTATATTTTATTAAATAATAGAGAGAAGCTAATCTCCCCCTTTCAATTTTAATACTTTTTGTAAATTGTAATAATATTTAACAAGTTAATCATTTATGACATTTAAGAAAATTAGAAATTGCCATAATTATTGGATTAATGTTCCACGAAAAGCTCATAAGCTTTAAGAACTTACTTGGATTAATGTTCCGTGAAAAGCTCATAAGCTTTCCAGCATGTTTGTCACTAGAGGCGGTGGCAGTGGCAGCTCAGATGTTTCAATTGTCTGTGCGTGGGAAATCACAGGTGGTGTTAATTGTTCTAAAGTCTCAGTTGTCTTTGTGCTTGTAACAAGAAGTGAGGTTGAATTCTCTAAAGTTTCAGTTGTCTGTATCTCCATTATTGCATACACCTAGAAAAACTGGTCACAATCATCATTGGGGAACATCTTAACAACATGTATAGAACATTCATGTACAAAATGGTCAAAATGGAGAGGAGAGGAATTAAGAACAAAAAAGTACTGCAAGTCAAACCAACCGAATCAGTTGATATAAATGTAAAATGACCTACCTAGCTACCTCTAAAACTCAAATAAAACAAAAAGGAACTGACTAACTTAATAAGTTCCTTATGGATACATAATTGTGTTGAATGTCATTTCTGATCATACCATTCTCTATAACATTTATTCTTTTAGCAGCTTCTGCTCGTGACTCATTAATTCCATCTTCATAAGGAGCATTCACATTTCCAAACAATGAAAATAGTAACTCATATGCTGTAATATTTCCATCTTCAAAACTGTGAACTTGTATGGTGACATATGTTGGACAATCTGCCTATCCAGTTCTCAGTTGTTTGATTCCATGCATGCTTACATCAACAAATATGTTATATCTGAGATCCAAAAAAACATTTGAGAGGCTTGAACTCTTTGTCTAGGAAAGGACTATTAAATAAAAATAAAATTTCGATAAAACTGATGGCTTAGATACAACAAATATACCTTTTGAGATTAAAATGCTGCACACCCAAGTCTTCATCCCAAAGAAATATATAATCATAAATAGACACTACAGCTGGATGCAGAAATCGTTTTGCAAACCACCTGAAATAACTTTGCTATTTAATATATAATTACATACCATAACAACACCTTAATGACCAGATGAGACAGAAAATGAATAATTTGAAATAGAGTCAAATGTAAACTCCTTACCATTTTGTTTGGTTTTGAGCTACAACGTGTATGGCATTATTGCTCCACTCAAGATCTTACCAACCATCCAACATTCCATCATAATGGAACAACACAATTGTAAAAGTTTCTTGAAGAAACTGAAATTATCAATGTTAGGCTCTGCTATTATTCACAAATTATCAATGTTAGGCTCTGCTATTATTCACAAATTAAATATAACATTTATGTATTATATAACTTTTTATTCATCATTGTACCTTTTAAACAATTGTATTCACATTACGCTTCTATTTCAAACCCACTAGAATTGCTAGCAAGGTATTTGTAGTGGAAATATTAGCCTGTAAGCATAAATTTTACTTTATTTTTACACCTAACCACAATGTACACATATTTTTTTACCCAAAACATAAATATGCTTAGCTTATTGTCTAACCTTTGACTTTGAACTACTTGTTGACCATAAAGGTTTTAATTCCAAGTCTGATTTAGCTTCAATAATACCACGAGGTAAACCCTTCAAGCTTGTGGAAGCTGACATAGTTTCCTAAAACACACACTCCGAAAACCACATTAACACAAATCGGAGAACAAATAAACAAAAACCATGCTCATATTTTTAAATAGATTCGGACACCATAATAATTTTTGGAAGTAATAAAAAAGAAATACTATATGTGGAACAGAAGGAAATACTAATCAAGTACAAAACTCAAGCATCTGTTGTGCTTTCAGCAAATCTCAAGCACCAATCCATTCTATAGAAGGTTCCCAATTGATGACTTTAGCATGAATGCTTCTGAAGGTGATCGGTACCCAGGACTCCCACTCAGATGAAATTGCAGAGAGAGAGAGAGAGAGAGAGAGAGAGAGAGAGAGAGAGAAGATTTACCAGATGGGCTGATTTTCGTGCTCTAGTTCTTTTCTAAGAATATCAACAGAATGAAAGAAGATCAACTTCAGTAGATAGCAGAATGAGTGTGGACGGGTCCGATTTCTCATCATCAACAAGCTCTAATCTTTATGATAGTATAGAATCTCTAGTCTCTTCTAAAAAAACCCTAAAAAGACAAATCACAATCGATCAAATAATCGGTGATTTTGACCCAGGAGGGTTTTAATATTGACGATACAAAGGTGCAGAAAACAGCTTCAAAGGCGTCTTCATCTTCAGGGTGCAAAGAGAATTTGGACTCGATTTAACTAGGATTTGAGTTGCATAAATTAACAGGAGAAGAAAAGGAGATAGACACCACCGATTGTGCTTGGACAGATGATCATTCGGTAGGAGGATGGTCGATGGGAAGGACCAGTGGCCAACGACAAAGGTGAGGAACGAGATGTTTGATGAGAATGATAAGAAGGAGGTCAGGAGTAGCAGAGAAGCGGATTGGAGAGGAGATTGAGATGATGAAAGATAGAAAAAATCTAGAAGGCGGGTTTTCAAAATTTTGGGGATTTCGTTTCCCCCTGTCTACATTCGCGTTTCATTAAAATTATAAAATTATAAAGTGACATCCATAGAGGACGCACGTTTAAGATAAAGAGCCCTCCGTGTTTTTAATTTTTTTCTTTAGACACTAAGTTAATGGCACGCAAAAATGCGTGACGTAAATCCTTAAATATTTTAAAGAGATGACACTATTTTAAGGCCACTCTCCTTTGCGTAACATAAACAGTGAGTGTCGTGGCTTGCGCATCATTAAAGGCATATATTCTAGTAGTGTGTATATCATAAACTATATCTACCATAGTTTATATGTGTTCGTTTCGAAATAGTAAAACAGTGTATTGTATCCCAAACTATACCTATTATAGTTTGTATGTATGTTATCGTTTCGCGTAATGAATTCTGTAAAGTTATGTAATCTTCCCAACTATATCCACTATAGTTTGATTGTATGTTATGTATTGTACTAAAAACTTTGCAATTATGGTTGTATGTTGAAAAATACCCTGATGCTCAACATGTTACAAAAGGGATAAAAATGTCTAATATTTTTATTAAATGTAGTAATTTCTCAATTTGTATCAATTGTAAAAAATTTTTAATTTTTTGAAATGGTTTGCATAAAAACACAAAAAATCCTTATGTTTTACTTGTACTCCCCCCTGAAAACATTAAAAACAATGAAAATGTAGTGGTATGAACTCAAAGTTATTTGTGCATGTGTTGGATATTGAGCCTGGAAAGATGACCCTTAAGTTGATGTACGCAGGATTAATGGTATCCTAATCATAATTAAACACATAATTGTATTTAAATTAGTGAAACCATTAATCTAAGCATTAGAAAACACTTGTTTTTGTGTTAGGAACTGTTACTGATAATTGTTTGAAGTGAATGGGAAAGTTCTCGGTTAAGGCTCAATCCGAGAACCAGGTTCTCAGTCCAGAGAAATTTTCGGTCGGAAACTGGTTTTCGACCGAACATAGGTTCTCGGGCAAAATCAGGTTCTCGGTTCAACTGTTGTTTTCAGCCATTTGAAGATATGAAGGTTGTTCTTGGTGTTCTTGAGGAAAAATATGTAGATTTGAAGGTTTCCTCTTGAAGATTAGAGTGTTCTTAGAAGATCCTTCGGAGCAAAATGAGAGAGTTTTCAGGTGAAATGAGTGAGAAATGATCAAGTTTCCAAGGAAAAACCTTTATACCACTTGGGTTTTCGGCCGGAATGGAGTTCTTGGCCGAGATCTATTTTCGGCCCGAGGGTTTTCGGCCGAAAACAGATGGCTGAACGAGTTTTGCTGTTTTCTAGGAGAAATCTTGGGTTTTTTTGAGTGTTTTTAATTCCAAAAACTTATATGATTTTTATTTATATATTTTAGATTATTTTCTAACCCATGTGAACTTAACAGAATAAATAAAACTCAAATTTTATTTATTGGTTTTGACTTTTGTTGACTGGGAACGTATCGGGTTGTCACCTCATCCCCCCGTTAGAGGGAATTTACTCCCGAAATTCTTTTTATAGAGTACAACCATGGACTAGGAAAAAGATGCGGGTACTTCTGTTGCATCTGGTCTTCTCGCTCCCAAGTGAATTCAGGTCCCCGCTTGGCATTTCAGTGAAACTTCACTATCGGTATGCGACTTTGTTTTGTTTATTTGACTTCCCTATCCATGCTTTCGACTGGTTCTTCCACAAAGTTAAGACTCTCGTTTATCTTGATTTCATCGAGTGGAATCACAAGAGTTTTGTCAGATAGACACTTCTTAATATTTGACAAGTGGAAGACAGGGTGTATGTTGCTAAGTTCTTGTGGTAGGCGAAGTATGTAAGCTACTGGGTCGAGTCTAGCGAGGATCTCGAATGGCCAAATGTATATTGGATTAAGCTTTCCACGCTTTCTGAAGCATATCATGCCCTTCCAGGGTGGGACCTTGAACAGAATGCGGTCACTAACCTGGAATTCCAAGGGTTTTCGTCTCTTGTCGGCGTAGCTCTTTTGTCTATGTATTTTGAGGCTTTCAAATGTTCTCAGATTTGTAACATCTTTTCTGTGGTTTCTCGAGTGATTTATGGGCCCATGAGAGTGCTATCTGGGACTTGTCCCTTAGCCAGCTGCATGTCGCCTACTTCAGCCCAGCATAGAGGGGATCTGCACTTACGACCATAGAGGGCTTCGAATGGAGAAGCCTTGATGCTGGTGTGATAGTTGTTGTTAATAGAAAACTCGACCAGTGGTAAATGGGTATCCTATGACTTGCCCAAACCGATAACACATGCTCTCAGCATGTCTTCAAGCATTTTAATGGTTCTCTCACTCTGCCCGTCAGTTTGTGGATGGTAAGCTGTACTCATGTCCATCTTAGTCCTAAGATCCTTCTGAAGTGACTGTCAGAATCTCGAGGTGCATCTACTATCTCTATCTGAGATAATTGATATGGGTACACTGTGCCATTGTACTATCTCTTAGATGTAGGTTCTATTTAGTTTCTCCATTTTGTGTGTTTCTTTGATTGGCAGGAAGTGGGCGGACTTGGTCAGTCTGTCAATGATTACCCAAATAGTATTGTGACCATTCAGGGTCTTGGTTAATTTAGTGATGAAGTCCATTGTAATTTGTTCCCACTTCCACTTAGGTATTTCTGGATGTTGAAGTAGACCTAAGGGATTTTGATATTCTACCTTCACATTGGCGTAAGTTAGGCACTTGCCCACGTAGGTAGCAATCTCAGCTTTCATGTTTGGCCACCAATAGAGTTTCTTTAGACCCAAATACATTTTATCTGAAACCGGGTGAACGAATTATCGAGTTTTGTGGGCTTCATTCATGATAACCTCCTTGTAACCCCCAAACTTTAGGGTCTAGATCCGTTTCATGAAATAACGAACTCGGTCTCCCTTGATCTCAAAGTTCTTTTCCATTCCTCGTAGAGTTTCACCTGCCACATTTTCGGGTTTTAAGGCTTCCAGCTGGGCCACTTTGATCTGGGTGGACAGGTGGGAATGGATTGTCAGGGTTAGTGCCTTCACTCAATGACCCGAGTACTCTTTTCAGCTAAGGGCATCCGCTACTATATTGGCTTTTTCGGGATGATAGCGTATTTCACACTCGTGATCATTGAGTAGCTCTACCCATCACCGCTGTCTCATATTAAGCTCCTTTTGATCAAAGATGTGCTGAAGACATTTATGGTTGGTGAAGATAGTGCACTTGGTACCATAAAGGTAATGTCTCCAGATTTTTAGGGCAAAGACCACTGCTCCCAACTCCAGATCTTGAGTTGTGTAATTAACTTCGTGTGCCTTAAGCTGTCTTGAGGCATAAGCAATAACTTTTCCTTGCTACATCAGAACACATCCTATGTCCTGATTGGATACATCGCAGTATACGACAAAATCCTCTGTCCCTTCTAGAATAGACAAGATAGGTGCGCTGCATAGAGCCTATTTCAGTGTATGGAATGCAGTGTCTTGTCTTTCTCCCCAACTAAAGGTTATACCCTTCTGAGTTAGGGCAGTAAGAGGCTTAGTAATTCTAGAGAAGTTTTGTATAAATCTATGATATTAGCCAGCAAGACCCAAGAAGTGATGGATTTCTGTGAGCGTTCTCGGTGCTGACCAATTCTCATTTGCCTTTATCTTGGAAGGGTCCACATGTATGCCTTCTTTGCTGACCACGTGACCTAGGAAAGTTACCTTCCTAATCCAAAATTCTCACTTTGAGAATTTTGTGTATAGTTTCTCCCTCCTCAATGTTCCTAGCACATTTTTTTCAAGTGTTTTCTATGTTCTTCCTCACTTCGTGAATAGACGAGTATATCATTTATGAACACTATCACAAATTTGTCTAGGAAAGGACGGCACACCCAATTGATTAAGTCCATGAATATGGCGGGTGCTTTGGTTAGCCCAAAGGGCATCACTATGAACTTGTAGTGACCATACCGAGTCTGAAATGTTGTCTTGGGAACATCGCTCTCCTGGACTCATAATTGATGGTAGCCAGATCTCAGGTCTATCTTTTAAAAGTAGTTGGCTTCTTAAAGTTGATCGAAGAGGTCATCGATTCTGGGTAGAGGGTAGTGATTCTTAATGGTGAGTTTGTTTAGTTTGCAATAGTTTATGCTCATCCGGAAAGATCCATCCTTCTTCTTCACGAACAAGACCGGTGCTCCACAGGGTGAGAAGCTTCGTATAATGAATCCCTTGTTGAGTAGTTCATTCAGCTGGCTGGATAATTCCTACATTTTTGCCGGTGCTAGGTGATAAGGGGATTTAGCTATAGGGGTAGCTCCGGGAATCAAGTCGATTTGGAACTCGACTTGGCGTTTGGGAGGAACTCTTGGAAGATCTCCGGGAAAGCTATCAGGAAAGTTTCAAACTCCGGGGATGCTCTCGAGGTCT
Organism: Lactuca saligna; assembly: GCF_052625555.1. Lineage (NCBI taxonomy): Eukaryota > Viridiplantae > Streptophyta > Magnoliopsida > Asterales > Asteraceae > Lactuca > Lactuca saligna. The sequence goes on from NC_136417.1 coordinate 146,611,558, forward strand.
TTAACTTCTTGTTTTTCGTTGACTACATGTGATAGGAATGCGTGACACTCCTTTCGCAAGTATTTTTGAGCTTTGATGCATAAAATGATATGAAAGTTTGTGCTGAGTTTATCGCCATAGATAACAAGGGCTTCGCCGTTTGGCAGATTGAGGTGAATGGCTTTTTCGTAACAAAGAATGTCAGTACGATTGGGACTCAACCAATCCATGCTAATGATGACATCGAAGCTTCTATGTAGATCGGTATGAGGTCGATTGGAAAGGAATAATCATTTAGAGTGAGAGTGCATCCTATGAATATGTTGTTAGTGCTTTCTTTCTTTCTGATAGCCTTCTCGATGGTTAATGTTTCAGTTAGAGGTTGGCATTTGTGTTTGATTAGATGTTTAAATGTATGACGGACAAAGCTCCTCTCCGCACCACTATCAAAGAGAATTCATGCATAAGAGTTTGTTGAGGAGGAACGTACTCGTAACTACGGTGGGATCAGCAACTGCCTCCTCCTGGCCCATTGCTTTAGGGAAATTACTCTTGTAGTGCCTGGGTTTCAATACAACCATCGCAGGCTTGGCTTATTCCAACTCCAGGACCCTGATTGGTTGGTTGGACTTGTGCTTTCCAAAAACGAGTTGTGTGCCCCTTTCTGCCACAGTTGGTGCATTGCATGTCACGGCAAGGTCTGTGATGATGGAAGTTACATTTTTCGCACCTTGGGAGGGTTCCAACATATCTACTGGTAGGTGCTTGAGTAGTGGGAATAGCAACAAGAATGGTAGCAGCGTGGACTGCCACTGTTTGCTGGTTCTTGGAGGGATCTTACGAATATTGGGTATTTCGTTTGTTCCAGAACTTCTTCTTCCCACCACCCTCTTTAGGTGGTTTGTGACCGGCTGGAATGGGTTTTTGACGATCCCCGTGGTCTATCAATGTCTACTCCAGTCGTTTGGCACTATAAAATGTGAGTGGATTGGTAGTTAGGAAATTTCCTTGCATTAGGGGAGTTAATCCCCATATGAATCTCTCTAGTTTGTTGCTCTCCAGGGTAACCATCCCGGGACATAAAAGCACAAGATCACTGAACTTTACAGTGTAAGCAGCAATGTTGGATCCCTTCATCTTTAGACTCCAAAGCTCTTGCTCTAGCTTTTGTATCTCGCCCCGTGGGCAGTATTCGATGAGCATTAGTTCCTTCAAATCCTCCCAACTCATAGCATTTTCTACCTGCATAGTTAGGGATTTGACTTGGCTATTCCACCAAGTTAGTGCTCTGTTAGTAAAGGTGCATGCTGCAAACTTCACTTTGCTGGTTTCGGGGCATGCATAGATCTCAAATATTGATTTGGCTTTCTCGAACCAATGGGTTAGTCCAATGACTCCTCCAGTGCCATAGAAGGATCAAGGTTTCATGTTGGTGAAGTCCTTGTACGAATACTCCTTCGTGTGTCCATGACTGTCACCAAGGTTAGATGGGTTGGCACCACTAGCCACCCCGCTTGTGCCACTGGCATTGATCTGCGGCATGGCGGCAGCCACAACGGCTGTTACTGATGCTTGGAAAACAGCAGGATCATACTAAGGAGGTGGCGACAATGGATTTGTTAGAGGATTGTTGTTCTTTCTATTGGACTTCTTCGGAGGCATCTTTCTCTAAAATAATTTTAAGAGAAAAGGATGGTAAGTCCTCTATGACGGTCAAGAGTCAGGTGATAGTGAACAAGATATATCTCATCCTGACAGTTATAGTGTTCTATTAACGATTATAGTGGAAGTCTACAATTACAAGTAAACAATCACCAGGAAAATTAATAGCAACACTTGGAATGAAATTTGTACACTATGTCTCACTCTAGTATCGTAGTGCTACAAGATATTACTATAGTATTTTAGTGTGTATGCTTTGTACTATCGTTTCGTTTTGTATTGTGACAACCCGAAATTTCCATTCTATACAAACAGTATCACTTCAATAGAAGTTATAACAATCATAGTCGATTTTCAGACTTTTCGTATAAGTTGGAGTAATTTAGGGTTTACACTTCAGTAAACATCAGGAGAGTGGATGCGCTACGGTTTTGTGCAACACTGTTATTCCAACACTCGTATATATTAGAAATCATTTCCGGAATAAAAATATTTTCTGTCAAAATATTTCAGGACTATAAATAGATTTCTGAACTAAATTCATTCATTATTCACATTTCCAACTAGAGAAAAACCATTTTCTCTCTCACGGATCTTCGGGTTTTTATCCCAAATCGTGAGTCTACTTTCCTAAATGTGTTTTAATGCTTGTTATATGCTTTATAACATTGTTTACATGTCTAAAATGCAAGATCCGGGAGTTTACCGCTCAAGAACGTTCTTGGGGAGTAAACTCCAAAATGGAGCTTTAAGGCTACCTAGTCGCAATTCCTTGTTAGGCAACTAGTTAAGGACTTATGTAGAGTCATTTGAGACTAGAAATCAAACAAGATCACCAAGTTTTAGGAGTTTACGGCCCAAGAATTCCTTGGACCGTAAACACCTTTTTCAAGGACTTAAAGTGCCCTAAATCACCCCTAAGGCTTTAGACTTTAACCCTCTAATACTTGAAGCTAATTTGGACACCTAAACACATCAAAATCATCCCTTAAAAGGAGTTTACGGCCAAGGAATATCACTTGGGCCATAAACTCCAAGTAAAGGCACAAAAGTGTGCCTAAAGTCCCCTTTAGCCTTAAACAAAAACCTAGAAGCTATCCTTTGTGTGCAAGAGGCTTAAAAGAATTAAAACAAGCACCCCATAGGAGTTTACAGCCGTAAACTCTTGGGGTTATGGTCTTTAGGCCGTAAACTCTTCAAAGGAGCATTCTAGGGCCCTAAACTACCTAAAGGATTAATCTACCAATGCTAGGCTTATTCTAGAATTCATTTAGCACACTTAAACACCCAAAACCACCAAGACAAGAGTTCATGGCCGTAAACTCAAGGGTTTACGACCTTAAACTCCTTGTGTGGAGTTTATTGGGTGGTAAACTCTTATACAAGGTCCTTGGAAGCTTTTCAATCCTTTTGCCTTGTCCCATATCGACTTAGATGCAACCCTTAGGACCTATAACACTTATACAAAGTGTTTACATGTTCCTAAGTGTCCCAACTTATTTCACTAAGTTATTAATTGGCTAATTAGTTATATATATGCTCATTATATGATAACTAGGCTCGTGCGTGTGAACAAGTCTCCGTTTGCCACCTAGCACGGTATCCGATACTTCAATCCAATCCACTCACCACAAGTGAGTTCATACCCCTTCAATTAACCTTTGAAATGCTTTTAAATGTTTTAAATACTTTATGGGGGGGGGGGGGGGAATACAAGTTAAATACTTATAGTTATTACATCAATCACATGTGATTACATTAATCACATGCGATTAATAACTAGAAAATCAATGATTTTATCATTGTTCAAACTGTTTATCAAACTGTTTTACTTCAAAATGTTTTACAAACTCTTTTACTTATCAAATGCTTTTATTAAACTTTTTTTTACTTCTTATAAATTTCATGCCCATATATGTATAGATATATAAGAAATGTTTAAAGGGCTTAGGAAGGCTATCCACCCTATTTCCTTTTCGCGCATTGAGATGTGGTCTGGTGGGATTTCGGGTAACCGTCCGAAGGTCGTTTCAATATTAATTATATATAAAATATACATGTATAGACATAAAAGTACTTCCATATTCATACTTATCAGTACATCATCAGTAAGTTACCATCGAGGTAACATAGGATCATACTACTACAATTTCTAGATAAATAAGTCAGTTCATTCATGAGTTAATACTTATTACTACGAGTACTTATACAACTATACTAGAAAGAGAACATATACACCTATACTAGAAAGAGAACATATACAACTATACTAGAAAGAGAACATATACAACTATACTAGACAGAGAACATATACAACTATACTAGAGGAAGAACATATACAACTATACTAGAACAGTTCATTTCATTACATATACAAGAATACGTTAACAATTGTGATCCACTGTATCGGAGCATGCCTTAATTGTCATGGCCCGAGGTGTAGCCAAAATTCTCTTGGAGGGAGAGCGTGAGTTTGCGTATAGATCTATACTGGATTGACTATCCTACACCTTGCTGCTAGCTACAGCCGGAACTGCAGGTCTGCGGGTGCCAAACGTCATTCCGTTATTACGACCATTCGTATGTCGTTGTTACCAGTCGATAGTATGGTGCAATTTATCACATGATACCTTAATATAAATCCGGTTTAAGGTAGTTAGTACAGCAGTAGTTCCTATAATACAACACTACAGTACTACATTAATTTACTCTTTACACAATTAGTGATCTTTTCACTTAAACAGTTATGTACAAATTATATTTTGAAAATGATAGTTACACTTGAGTAAATTACACACTTTTACAACAAACGAGCATACAAAACAGTTAAGCCTTGGTAGAAGGCTACTTTAATAGAAAATATGGGTTTTTTTGATAGATTCAAACTTTTACAAACACTTACAAACATTTACATACATTTTACAAACTCACACTTGATACATGTTCAAACGTTTTTGGATGAAAAATACCGACACTAAAATACTTATGAACTCACCAGCTTAATGCTGATAAACTCTTTCAAAATAACTTGTATTCTTAGGTCATCAGTAGACAGGTACCGATGCCAACTTTTGAGAAGATGGAGCGCATCCAAGATTCATCTTATTATTTTGGATATACATTATTTTTGGTGTCTATATTGTACAGAACACGCTTGTATTAAAATTATATATTTAATACAATGGATGATGTTGTTTGCTTATTTACATTTACTGTGTTGTGATACTTTACATGACGTCCTCCGCCCCAGTACGTTTCCTCCGTTCTTGGTTTTGGGGTGTGACAGATTGGTATCAGAGCATTGTTTATAGTGAATCAAGTATATCAACCCATAAAAGATATACTAAACTATAAACCCATTTGGGATTAAAACACTCTGACCAAGAGTCTATACTTTAAATACTAAGATATTTAAGTAAGTACACTAGTCTGCATTCATACTAAAATCAGTGTCACAATGACAAGAACAAAAGTATTACGATTGTTAAATATCACAGGTAAGCTCGGGGATGTATGGTCAGTCCTGGGATTGGCATAGCCTGATCAACTATGCTGGTCCGAGGAGTGATTAGCATATGCTCTAGAATGGTTGTGATGTGTTAACAAGTCTAAAAACTTACCAACAATACCACAAGAAGATCAATAGAACCTAAACTTAAAATAATATAGGTGTATTTTGTACTACTAGCTACATATATACTATATCCTTATACCTCTCTTCTCGCGTAGATTTAAATGGCTTGATTCCATCACGATGACCCGTACTTTCCAAATGAAGGCAACGCAGGATGGCTCGAAGCAGAGTCCGATGATGAGCACCAAATTCCGTTGGATGATCATCAAGCTGAAGGCTTCTCGGATGGATCAGACTCTGAGACCGAAGTCAACAACCTACCGCCAGTAGGTCAAGCCCCAAACAACAACCCTCGACCAGCTTTTCCAGGTCCCACTCCCTTGTGGGTAGATTACTTGAATCGCTGGAGCAACGAACAGGGTCAACCCTTACCATACATTAGGGACCGAAGCATTTACAACGTCAACGAAGGTGGTTCTACTGACCGAGATCTGCCCGTCATTATCCGCAGAATAGCTCGTAATGTTGAGCAAGGTCGAGCAGCCATCGACCGGGTCGTGGAGATTGATGCCAACTCTGGTGTCAACACAGTCCGCATCTGCCGTCTCGAAGAAGACATGGAACGGACCCGGAGAACCAATGAAACCCTATAGCAACATCTGGTTGCCTCTCAAGCAGAAGTCATGGAACTTCGAGCTCGTCAAAGGGCTCATGAACGACACCTTCAAGAGGTGATCCGTCAAATGAGAGACCTCAGTGTTCTCCTGAGGAATACTCATCGCCGTTAGCTGATGTCTAGTACATCATTATCTTTTGGGTTAAGGATTAGCCTTTAACATTTGTGCTCTAAGTAGCACTTATCTGTAAAATATTCCTAACTTTCAGTACTCTAATTAGGAATCTAAGAACTGTCAAACTTTCCGTATGGTATGATGTGAGACCTACTGTTAGGTCAATTTTCATTGAACTCGTTACATCATTAATACCAGTATTATTGACAACTACCTACTCTGTGGGAAGAATCTTTACACTTGTGTTTTCCTACAAATCTTCCTTGTTATGATCTCAAACACTCATTCAATTGTTGGGCTATGGTTAGTTAGTCCATGTGTCACTCTCACCTTACTTACAAATTGATTCTTACCACTTTTCTCATCTTTATAAACTTATAGTTGAAAGATGCCTCCTCGCAAATCTCCCCGGAATAACCCTACACCTACCCCGCCTCCTCCACCTCCGGTCATCGATACAGCAGCCCTAAATGTTGTCGTAGCTGCAACAGTGGCAACTGCCATGGCACAGTATCACTCTACTGATGCCAGCAGAGGTGGAACCCTTGTTAACTCTATTCCGGTTGAAACTCCTGTGCGCTCGAGAGAGTGCTCTTACAAGGATTTCACCAACTGCAAGCCGAAGTCCTTTCATGGGACCGGCGGAGTCATTGCCCTCTCGCAATGGTTTGAGAAGACTGAATCAGTCTTCGAAATTTGTTCATGCCCTGCTGCGAGCAAAGTCAAATATGCCGCATGCACCTTTGAAGGAAAGGCCCTGACGTGGTGGAACGGCCACGTTAAAGCTCTAACTCTCGTCGTAGCCAACGACATAGGCTGGGAAATGATGAAAGTCCTCATGATTGAGGAATACTGCCCGAGGGGCGAGATCCAGAAACTAGAGCAGGAGCTTTGGAGCCTGACCATGAAGGGCACCAACATTGTTGCTTATACCGCCAGATTCAGCGAACTGGTGGCCCTCTGCCCTAATATGGTTCCCACTGAAGGGAAAAAGATCGAAAGGTACATATGGGGTCTAGTGCCTCCGTATCAGGGGAATGTCCTATCATCAAACCCCGCTACCTTCGATAGTGCCAAGCGACTGGCACAACGACTCATTGACCATGGAGTCAAAACCCCTGCAACCACAACAACCCTAGCCATCCCGAAACCCTCTAAACCCGCTGACACCAAGCGAAAGTTCTGGGATGAGAAGAAGATGCAGCGAGCTGCCAAAAAGCAGCAGATTGTGGCAGTGCATGCCGCGGTAACCCCTGCCGCTGCTACTGCTCTGATGAAGTAGTATGCTGGAAGTTTGCCAAAGTGCAACAAATGCAACTTCCACCACAACGGCCCCTGCCATGAAATGCAGTGCTCTAACTGCAACAGGAAAGGACACACCGTCCATTTCTATAAATTCCGACCACAACTGATCACATAAGTCCCCGGCTCTGGTGCGAGCCCGACCTGCTATGGATGTGGCAAAGCAAGCCACTTTAAGAGGGACTTCCCCAAGGCGAAGAATGCTGGAGGATCAAGGAGGGTACTAGCTATAGGCCACAGGGAAGCAGTTGCTGACCTGACAGTGGTGACTGGTACGTTCCTCCTCGATAACTCCTATGCATGCATTTTGTTCGATAGTGGAGCGGAGCGAAGCTTCGTGAACCATAAATTTGCTCGCATGCTTAAACAACAACCACACGCACTTAAAGAAAAATTCACAGTAGAAATGGCTAATGGAAAAACTGAAAGTACGAATAGCATATACTTAGGTTGTACCCTATCGCTAGATAACCATTCATTCCCAATCGACCTTATGCGACCTTATGCCGGTCTCGATTAAAAGCTTTGACGTTATCATCGGCATGGATTGGTTGAGTCTTCATCGCGCCGACATCATGTGCTTCGAGAAAGCAGTCCGTCTAAACCTCCCGTCTAACGAAACTCTTATAGTCTACGACGACAAACCTGGTGCGAGTCTTCGCATTATATCAAGTATTCAAGCACAGAAATATCTGCGCAAAGAATACCACGCATTCCTTGCTCACGTTGTCGACACGAGCCTCGAAACGAAAGAACTAAAGAATGTTTCTGCCGTTCTTGGTTTTGGGGTGTGACATGTATAGAGTTTGGTAAGTTTTAGACTTGATGCAACACCACTATCACTCCCAAACACATGTTGGTCGTATCTCAAATAAATATAGTTGATCAGGCTAAATTTATCCGATATATGATTACATAACTATCTAGGTTTAATCATGGTGTTCAAGATCTAAATACTTTTGTTTTGTTCTTCTTGTGATACTGCTTCAAGTATTTATGTAGTGTTAGTATACTTCTTACAAAGTACTTAGATTTTAAAAGTATACTTTTAGTTCAGTGAGCTTCGGCCTCTTAGTGTTCATAGTTGTATACCATGTAAGGTTTGATATACTCAGTTCACTATAAACAATGCTCTCATACCAATCTACCACACCCCCAAATCGGAAAGGTGGAAACATTCGGGGGCCGAGGACGTCATGTAAGTATCACAACAATTGCATCATAGTAATCAAAGTAAACACAATGATTACATTGAATAAATAAGGTATTTACATCTATTCGATACATAGTTTGTATGACAACAAAATGTATAACAAAAGTATAAAAGATGTGACTCTAAAAGCTCCGTCTTCTCAAAGCCTGTGGGTGTACATGTCTACCGGTTCCCTGAGAATACAAGTGGTTTTAAAAGTGTTTCAACATTTAAGTTGGTGAGTTCATAAGAATGTTTATGTAACGAAAACATGTCTTTGAATCTGTAAAAATGTTTGTATGTTTCTAAAGAAAATCCAATATTTTCTTTAGTAGTGTAAAGTAGTCCTAAACCCTAAGACCAAATGTACGTTCGTTAATGTATTTTGTAGTTGTATATGAAAGTATTAGTATGTATGTCTGGTTACCACCGGTTGTTTTGTATGAAAACCTTTGTATTAAAACCCTGGTTACATCCAGTAGTGTATAGTATTGTTCTGTATGAAAACCCTGTTTCCCACCAGTAATGTATAGTATCTTCTGTATGAAAGCCTGGCTACCACCAGTAATGTATAGTATGTTATGTATGAAAACCCTGGCTACCACCAGTAATGTATAGCATGTTCTGTATGAAAACCCTTGCTACCACCAGCAATGTATAGTAGTTTTATTACTTAAAATAAAACCATTGTTTGTATTCCCTAGAATCCTCTAGTTGTATTGTGTAGTAATTCTATTAAATAAAATTAAACTATTTGAAGAATTGAAATCCCGTAAACAAATGGTTAGTTTATACTGTTGTGAGTTTAGATAACCATGTTTGATATGACCTAGTGACCTCTGTGACGTTCTTAAGGCATCAGAACGGTATGATATTTTTCACCCCAGAAATGCTTGTCTAACTGTAGCTAGCAGTTTAGGTGTGGGAGTGTCAGTCCTGTATAGATCTATACACAAATCTCACACTCTCCCTCCAGGAGACTCTAGTTATAGTGTGGTAGGATTTAGTTCCGCAGCTCGGAGGGTAGAATTGAAGTACCGCCTCAGAACCCTGTATTAACTAGTTTACGTGTAGTTTGTAATGTTCTCTTGTACTTAAAACTGTATGTATAACTTGTAGAGTAAAAATAATTATACTTAAATAATTATTTAGTGTTGTACTCTTGTATTCGGAAAATAGTATCGTATATCAGAAAATATATCTACCATAGTTTATATGTGTTCATTTCCATATGATGCTCTCAAAATAGTAAAAAAGTGTATTGTTTCCTAAAATATACCTATTATAGTTTGTATGTATGTTCTCGTTTTGTGTAATGAATTCTGTAAAGTTCTATAATCTTCCCAACTATATCCTCTATAGTTTGATTACATGTTATGTATTGTACTGAAAACTTTGCAATTATGTTTGTATGTTGAAAACTACCCTTATGCTCAACATGTTACAAAAGGATAAAAATATCCAAATATTTTTATTAAATTTAGTAATTTCTCGGTTTGTATCAATTGCAAAAGTTTTTAATCTGTTGAAATCGTTTGCAGAAAAACACAAAAATCATTGTGTTTTACTTTTATTCCCCCTGAAAACATTAAATACAGTGAAAATGTAGGGGTATGAACTCACAATGTTTATGCACGTGCTGGATAGCGAGACTGGAAGGATGACTCTCGAGAGAATGTACGTAGGATTAAGAGTATCCTAATGATAATTAAACACATAATTGTATTTAAATTAGTGAAACCATTAATTTAAGCATTAGAAAACACTTGTTATTTTGTTAATAAATGTTACCGAGAATTGTTTGAAGTGAATGGGAGGGTTCTTGGTCAAGGCACAATTCGAGAACTAGGTTCTCGGTCCAGAGTAATTTTCGGTTAGAAACGGGTTTTCGGCCGAACACAGGTTCTCGACCGAAATCAGGTTCTCGGTCCTGTTGTTGTTTTTGACCACTAAAAGATATGAAGGTTCTTCTTGGTGTTCTTGAGGAAAAATATGAAGATTTGAAGGGTTCCTCTAGAAGATATGAGTGTTCCTGGATGATCTTTGGGAGCAAAATGAGAGAGTTTTCAGGTGAAATGAGTGAGAAATGATCAAGTTTCCGAGGAAAAACCTTTATACTAGTTGGTTTTTGGCCGGAATGGCGTTCGCGGCCGAGATTTGTTTTTGGCCCGAGGGCTTTTGGCCGAAACAGATGCCTGAATGAGTTTCGCTGTTTTTTTAGGAGAAATCTTTGGTTTTTCGAGTGTTTTTGATTCCGAAAACTTATATGATTTTTATTTATATATTTTATACTATCTAACCCACATGAACTTAATGGAATAAATAAAATTTAAATTTTATTTATCGATTTTGACTTTTGTTGACTGGGAAAGTATCGGGTTGTCACAATGTTGCACTACGCCCCCGTACGCCAAGCTTACGCCCATCGTACGTCTTCGGGTAGCCCAATAATGATGACCCACTCGCTAACGGCCCAACTCATGGTCCACTATTTATCTCATAGCCGAAATCAATTAATCACAAAGATATTTAATAATTATTACCTCAAGTGACGGATGATACATTATATCGTTTCCATTTTTATACTTAGGGTCTATATCAAATAAAGGAACCACTCCCAAGTCTAGACCAAGGGGGGAAAGAAAAAATCAATCCACCAAGGGATCATTTCAGTTAAGACATCTATCTCGCAAAGAGGAGACGCCCACCCGATAGATTCCTGTAGTGCCTCTTACAAGGTATCATGGCCCGGACATCATTTTTTATTTATTGCCTAACTAAAGTAAGAACCTAGTCTTAATTTTTAGAATGTTAAAGGAATCAGCATGACATGACATCAATGCATATAACGAGCATCTCATTTAGGTCGTCACAACATGGGCACTTAGTGGCCATGATGTGATGACAGATGGAGGTCAAATCATAATTTTTTGGGTTCAAGTCTGTATTTAAAGGTTGTGATGTCTAGGGTTTGCTCCACCATAAGACTCCATCACCTCCTAAAGTGTTCTTGAGCATCCCTAGCCTCCTTGAAAGTTTTAGAGATCATTTTTTTTATGGCCTTGGAAGGAAGAAGAAAGAACAGTGGAGATTAGATCAAGCAAGCTACTCAACCATACTCCTTGTGTGCATCTTCTGGACCATTTGTGGATTCTCAAGATATCTTCTTGGTGATGTCTTCCTTTTAGAATACTTGATTTATCCTTATTTTCTATTCCTTGTCTGGTTGTGGGCTTAGGATAAAATCCTTGAGTCGAAAGTCTATTTGATCTTGTATTGTGTGTAATTTGCATGCATAAGGCAACCGATAGAGTTGGTAAAGGTTTCTAGTAATACAAAAGCAAGTGATATGAGTATTCTCAAGAGAGCCTAGGGAGTGTTGTAGTAAGATATGTATGTTGTTTAGTGTAACACTCTAAATTTTCAAATAAAGTTTTGTTTTTAAATCCACACAAAACATAATTTAACATTTCTCATACTTAATTTATAAATTGTTTCCAACACAAGACATGAAAATTGTTATCAGATATCCCAGAATCCTCAAAACACAAATCAACCAGCTGGTGTGTACAATCATGTCGGCGCCTTCCTGCGATCTTGAGATGTACCTGAAACACATATCACACAACACTATAAACACGAAACTTAGTGAGTTCCCTAAAATACCACACACAAATAATTAGACTCTCATGGTTATATCTCGATAAGGACCTTCCGGTAATGTGTCTCAGTGAAGACCCTCCGGTCTCACGACTCAGTTTCTCTCAATAAATGCACAGAATAATATACAACATAAATCACAAGGACAGAATGCATAATGTCACATATCTCAATATAAGCACATATGACCCTCCAGTCAATAACGCAGATGAAACCCTCTGGTTGCACAGTAATTACCACTCAGGTAAGTATAGTGAGAAGACTCACCTCGTAAGTAAAGCAAAGTATGTCTCACATTTGGACTGTCGGTCTACACTTTGCCTATCACATGTCGCAACCATATTTAATTAATAATTGATATTAACAACTCCCAAAGATGTTAGGCTAATTCCTCTTCTCAACTTTAGAAGGGTAAAAGACCAGTTTATCCCTTCATAGTCTCCAAACTCCACAACTTGACTAAGCCCTAAAAGTCAACGGAAGTCAACACTCAAGTCAACAGTCGATGTTGACTAAACTCGTCGAGTGCATCTATGCGACTCATCGAGTTCCTTCTGTTCTCAGAAAACTGGGAAAGTTCAAGCCAACTCGTCGAGTTGTCTCGCCAACTCGTCGAGCTTGCACAATATCTAGAATATCGGGTAAAACCCTATCGAGTTGGCTAACCAACTCGTTGAGTTCCTTCATCCCTTTTCTCATTTTGACGTTTTAAACCAAACCCAAGGCTCCAAACTATAGATCTAGTCTCTTAGGGCTGAGATACCATGTAAAGTTGCAATCTTTACGTCCATGCATGGCATCTAGGGGCTAAGTTGCCAAAACAAAGCTCAACAAGGGGTTTAAGGCATGGAGGTTGGCCTAAGGGGCCTAGTATTGTCCAGATCCGAAGTCTTTGTTTCAAAGCATGCTCAAAACCAAGAATGACTAAAAAAGAAGCTAGAAATGGCCATAAACTCTCTAATGGAGATATCTAACAAACAAGTGATCAAGGTAGTGACTTTTTACCTTCAAATGGTTGCTACAACTGAATGGATGCCGGATCTATAGACCCCTTCTTGCTTCAAGCTCTTAAATCTCCGAGTTTCTCCAAGGAATGCAACAAACCACATACTTTTAGCCTTACACACTCTTAAAATGGAAGGTAGCTTGATTAGGGTTTGTCTTTTGGAGATTAGGTGATAAGGGAGGTTGGGTAGAGGACTTAAGGTCCTTTACATAGGATGCAAACCCTAAAAATTAGGGTTTTCAAATTTAGCTTTCACTCATCAATTTAAGTCCTCCAACTCTTCGAGTTGGTTCTAAAGTTCACGCGGCCATCTCAGTCTCTACTCGACGAGTTGGGGCCTCCAAATTGTTGAGTTGCCCTATTAACATTAATATAAACAATTTAAATTTATACCTGGTAGTCGGGATGTTACATTTAGCATAAGTTTCATGAGAGTCACCATAGTCTAGTAACTGAAAGGATTCATGATGATTCTTGAGGAAAGGACTGATATGTGTGGAAGGTAATATCGGACCCATCCTAGTGGAAGCAAAAAATTTGTACTTGAATCAAGGAATGTCATGGATGTTATAAGGAGCTTGTAGCATGATGAAATTTCTGGTTATCTTCTAATCGTTTTCATTATTGTCTTCCAGTATCGTGGTCATTACCCAAGGTTCTGATTCCGGCTATGGTTTAGGAGTTGATGCTGAACCAAATGATGAGAGGATGTGTGAGTTTATCACGTCTAAGATCACACGTAGTATCTTGGATGTGAGTCCTGTAATGTTAGGTACCATTAAGGAGGGGATCATGGAGATTTAGGATGAGCGCTTGGGGGGCATCGTGCAGAGATTTTAGCTGGTTACTTTGGGGGCATAGACTCTATCATTATAGGAGTTCAAGGCTAACTAAGCCTTGTAGTTCTTTAGGAAGAAGGATCCTATTGTTAGAAGAAGATGGATTTTGGATATGGAGAGTATTAAGTGGACGAGTTTCGTCTTGCCGATTGAGGGATCGAGCTTGCCATTAGTGGAGGATGTTGGTCATGCCTTTGGATCAGAGGTCGTGGAGGCCATGACCTGGCTTGATTTTCTTATAAGATTCAAAGCAGAGTTTACATATGCTATTTAGGTGCAACAGTTGACACGAGAGTTCCAGGACCTTCTTTAGACGATGGAGATAGTGGCGGAGATCACCGTAAAGTTCATGGAGAGGGATTTATTGATTCCATTGTATGTTATAGATGAGGAGGTGAAGAAGAAGAGGTATCATGACCTAACGAGGGATGACATCAAGGAGTTTGTTAGCATGTTGAGATTCAGGATGTTGGAGGACATGATTAATAGGGCTAGATAGAGGGAGATTGAGTTAGAGGCTGCTGAGGGCCGACAGAGAGGCCCAATATTTTGATTTACAATCTAGACACGAGTAAGGTCGAGGCCATTGTGGCAAGTTCAAGAAACCACACGAAGAAGTTTGTTGATTAGTAGGTTCGGTGATGTTCCGGAATCATGTACCTTATTTCTTGGTTGGACATTATTATCCTATGAAACATGGTAATTGTTATTTCCTTGACCACGACCATGATTATAATGATGATCACGTCCATAACCACGAGTATTATCACGTCCCAGATTTATGTTATGGCTAAAACGGCTACGACCTTGACCTTGTCCTCGTCCACAACCACATCCCCTTCTATGAATCATATTCCCAAGTTTGTAAGTATTAGTAGCGTTTACTTTAGGAAGTGCTATTGAACCTATTGGACATGAATCATGATTTTTTTATCAACACCTGATTGTTTTGTTCAGCAACAAGGAGAAACATATTAAGTTTAAAATATTTTTTTGAACTTTTGCAATCGATATTTTTACTATAAGCTCATATTTGATGCATGAAAAGTGGAGAGAGTTTTCTCTAACATTGTAGCATCAGAAACCAATTCCCCATAAATCTTGAGTTATGAACATATTCTGAACAATGTAGGATTATCATCATTTACTTTTCTTGAAATCTTGAAACCTCTATCACATCCACTTAGCCTTAGAATTTGGAAGCATAACTTCCTTTTGATGATGAAATCTTTCTTTCAATTTATTCAAAAGAATGTTTGGCTTAGTGGTATCGAGGTATTCATATCTTGGCATTTCATCCATGTGTTTACAAAGGAAAATGATTGCTTTTTCTTTGTCTTGACGAGAAAAAAAATTTCATTCCAATATAGATTTTGAAATGCCCATTAACTCAAGATGCATTTTAACGTCTATGGTCCATGGCATGTAGTTTTTGCCAATGAATTCAAGAGTAGGGAATTCAACTTTGCATGTTGGACATGTTATGACTACATATTTTGATATATATAAAAAAGAACAACATGATGAAAATTAGAATCCATTTATTTCAAAAATATTACACAAAAAAGAAGAGATATAACTATCATTACATACAAGCCTAAAATAGATGAAAATCTATATTATCTTCGATGTTAAGGATTTGGATGAAAAGTAATATCACTATTGTAGTCATGATTATCATAAAATGATGAATCATCTTGAACCTGATTTCTTAAAATTGATTTGTTTGATAAAGGAGAGAAATATTTGTTGTGGTAAAAATATGCAGGGTAAAGATTTTTATTTATAGTAGAAAAATATAGTCGTTTATAATTGTTAGATATATAGCTGTTATATATATATATATATATATATATATATATATATATATATATATATATATATATATATATATATATATATATATATATATATATATATATATATATATATATATCTGTGTGTGTGCGCGTGTGTGTGTGTATTTTTAACATCCGGAGATATTATAGGTATTTTCGAACCCTCTTCTACCATTATTTTATTGATTATATCCCCATGGATTTAGAATGTAGATCCAAGACAAGTTTAAGGGCCAAGTTTACAATTTGGACCAAAAGGGAGGGTACGCTGCGCGTACATAGGAGTATGTTAGGCGTATGAGAGTTCGCCCTAGTACGCTTGGTGTACACTTGTGTACTCTGGACGTACTAGCGTCAGGGATGAAAACCCTAATATTTAGGGTTTAGGGGCTATAAAAGCAACATGGTGTGCACCCACACCTCTTTTACCTCAGCCTCCATAGATCAACTTGTCTCTCTCAAACCCTAGCCTCCCCTTTGTGTGTTAAGCTCATTTTGGTGTGTTCTTGAGTGCCTCAGGAGGAAAACATTGCATCAAAGAGTTGAAGGAAGAGACCAAGCTTGTATATTTGAAGTTAACGTGTGCTCAAGAAGCTCCAGAAGGTATAAAGTTCTAAACATTATGCTTATATGATTAGATATCTCGATTTTTTCTTTAAAAGACCCATTTCTTGTCCCAAAAACCACAAGGTGGTGCATGTTGTGTTTTGAATGATAAATACTATCCTTTTGGACTCTTGAAGGGACCTTGAGTGATAAAAATGAGGTCCCATTAGCTGATTGAGTCCCATGCACAGAGGAATAAGGTCTTAATGGATTAAGACCAAGGTTTTAGAACTTTATGGATGTCCGAAGTGATATAGTTCATGACTTTATGGATCGTAGACATGTTAGGTCTCCGGATTTGAAGTTTGGGCTTAAGTGCTTAAGCCATTAAGCACTTAACGACATTTTGGCAAATCATCCAGTACACCAAACATAAATCCATTATGCCTAGCGTACTGGTTCAACCGCCCCGATGGTGGTTAACGTTGGATGAGTACGCCCCGCGTACGTCCTCTCTTTGGGTTTTGACAATTGGGCTTTGGGTTTTGGGCTGCTTATGGACTAAATCGAATTAGGCCTTTGTTGGACATGGTGAATTAAGTAATTTGGGCCAGGTAGTGATAGTGGATCATAGGGTTGGGCCCAATCAGGAGGTTAGGCCCAATTTGGTAAATTGGGCCGATATTGGGCTTTTATATGGACTTTCAAGTCAAGGGTTGGGTATTTTCACCTTGGCCGAATAGCGTAAATGGACTTAATGAATGGTATAGACTTTTAGTCAAGAAGGTTATTTTGGGTAATAATTTTAGGTGTTTATTGTGTAATATTTTGGGATTCCCGGTGAAACAACACTCGGAGATTTGGCGTATTTCATCACTACTAGCGAGGTGAGTTATCCTCACTATATCAATAGGGTCTAGGGCACCAAGGCCGACCCTTTATAGTTTGTATCTGGTTATGGCATGATATGTTTATTATTGACATCCTGGTAACTAGGATGGTGATATGCTTATGCGTAATGACCTGGTTAGGTTAGTGTCCTGGTAATAGGATGATGCTAAGTTAGCGACCGGTTAGGTCTGTATCTCGGTTATTAGGATGTTGCTATGATTAGTGATCTGTTAGATTGGTTTGACTATTAGATAAAATGAGTTAGCTTATGATATTTATGTGTGCATGTTTGTTTGATTGGGGGTTGGGTTGAGGCGGTCCTACTTCGTGCTGTAGGCCAACATACCCAGTGATCGGTCTGGATAGGGTGTAGGCCCTGCAAGCCTGTCAAGTCATGTCGAAGGCTCAGGAGCGGTCCAGATAGGCTGTAAGCCTTGTGATGCGGTCCAGTCAAGCTAAAGGCTCATTATGCATGATGTTCTATATTGGTTATATGTTATGATTATATTGGTATGGTGTTGGTATTTTGGGGTAGCTTACTAAGCTTTTGGGCTTACAGTTTCAATTTGTTGTTTCATGTACTTCTGGTGATCGAGGGAAGGCGAAGGCCTGATCGTACCGCTCCTCCTGTTGTTATGATTTTTATGATTTGATACTGGGATACTCTGATAATTATTATTTTGAAAAAAATTATGTAATGCTGAATGGTGTTAAGTGTTTTGGAAAAGTATAAATTTTGCTTAAATTTTATGGATATTACAAGTTGGTATCAGAGTCTTGGTTTAAGTGAATTGGAGGAGCATTCGTGTGAATCCAGTCTCAAATCAAGGAAATGTTTCCAAAACGATTTTTACAAATGGTTTTCAAAATAAATAAAGGAGGATGAAGAAAGTACGATCAGCCGGAGCCAGTAAGTAAACCCAAAAATACCATAGAGTTATTTGACTATGCAATATGTTAGAACAACATGCTAGTACTAGGCTAGGGATTCATAGGAATTGCATGATAAGAACTATCTGAGTATATGATGCCTGCTAGCCTAGGATTTCCTTATATGAGATTAGCATCATTACTGCAGTTGCTTGTGTATGCAATACAGCTGTTCATAATTAAGATCTCATAGCCTGAGAATGTTTTATTTGGCTATATGTTCTATTCTTAATTATTAGGGCTTAGGGTAGGATCTAATATTCGAAAGTCTATAGGGTCCATCGTTATGTATGGTTAGCATACACTAGTGTTATGGGGGTTGGTGGAAGTCTCATGGATGAGTGAGGTCGAGCGATCACCATATGCATGTATAGTGTTAGGGTGTTGTGATGATACTTGAGAAAAATATGGGTAGGTGTGGAAATTAGTATAGGCCCGTACTACTAGAAGCATAGGAACCATACGAGTAGCAAGGAAGTCACAACCCCTATGGTTTAGTCGGGAGTTGGGTCCCAGTTATTTTTCGGATTGTCTGATATCTTCATGTTATATTTTCAGTATGGTGGTTATGAGGCGTTTTATGACTGGATTCGGATCGGGATCAGGGTCGGGCGATCAGGAGGCCCTAGCAGCGCCTAAGGTTATCGGCCAAAAGGGGCCATTATTGTCAGAGGATCGTGTCAAGGAGATCATCCACGAGGAGGTGGTCAAGATTATTAGGGTCACATTCCGAAGTTGTTTGGCTCTATCAAGACCACTATGATGGAGTACATCGATGACAGATACACAGCCCTTGCGGAGACGGCTACCGTTGTAGCCACATCAGCTGTATCAGTGGCAAGGGGAGGAGTGGGAGCCACTCAGGCCTTCCAGTACATGGACTTCGATAACACGAAGCCCCCTACTTTTGATGGGACTCGGGACCCCATCAAGGCTATGAGGTGGATTTCGGATATGGAGGTGTGTTTCTTTACTTGCTCGTATCCTACTGACCAGAAGGTCAGGTGTGCTCTAAATCTGCTTAGGTCCGGGGCGAAGGACTGTTGGAGATTGACGATCGGGTCGTACACTGATGATCAGAGAGCTGCTGTTACTTGGGAGCAATTCAGGGATATGTTCCACGCCCGATACATTCCACGGGTAGAGCATGAACGATTCTTAGAGGAGTTTTTGAGTTTGAGATAGGATGGGGAGTCGGTGCCGGAGATCACCTGCATGTTCACTGACACGATGATGTTTTGCCCAGAGTTTGCTTCTGAGCAGGCTCAGATGACTCATTATCTGAGCATGCTTAAGACGAACATTCGTCAGTTTGTTGCAACGCAACAATGTGATACTCTTCTGGATCTACAGGAGTCTGCCAGGCGGCGTGAGTTGCATATTGAGCTGCAATTGAAGGAGAAGCGTCAGGCCCCGGCACAGCCCCATCCGGCGTCGAAGCCGTCTAAGACCGTTAATTCTAGGACCGGGGGTCAGCAGAGCCGCACTTGTGGAAAGTGCGGAAAGAGCTATTTTGGAGTTCATCGAGCGGGCAGTAGGTTCCACAAGTGTGGCAAGGAGAGGCACTATGTTAGGGACTGTCGCCTGTCCGCCCCTACATCGGATATGAGGATATGTTACCATTGTTATCAGGTTGGTCACGTGAAGACCAACTGTCCACAGCTTGCAGCCAGACTGGTGCAGGCTCTAACGTTGGCTACTTTGAGGATTGCAGATGGGAGGCCAGTTATGACTGAGCCTTCGAAGGCTCAGGGGAGTGCCTTCCAGCTTATGGCAGATGAGGCCAGGGCAACATCGGATGTGGTTGCTGGTATGTTTCTATCTTTTATCTCACTTATTATATATGTGTTCTGCTTATCTGTTGTACCTATGTTTAGGTACGTTTTTAGTGAACTCATTGCCTGCATTGGTTTTATTTGACTCCAGGGTGAGTCAGTCTTTCATATCTCAGACTTTTAGTGGGGAGTTCAGTGTGCTAGTGTGCGATCTAGAGTGTCTGTTACGAGTCTCTATCGTCATCGAACACGGAGTTTCCGCTTCTTCGGTATACCGAGGATGGGAGTTGGAGATCTTCGGAGTGTCCTTTCCGATAGATTTGGTCCCGATTCCCATGGGGGAAGTATGCGTGATTGTGGGAATGGACTGTCTTAGTCGATTTGGTGCCATGATAGATTGTGAGGGCTAGCAAGTGGTAGTTCGAACCCTAAGTGGGGGAGAACTGATTGTATATGGTGACAGCACCATAATGGGATCTGGGTTCTGTTTATCTACCAAGGATCAGTAGTATATTCAGCATGGGTGTGCGGGTTTTCTGGCGTATGTGATGGATACACGAGCCAGGGATCAGATTTAAGTTTCATAGGTTGTAGTAGTCAGGGAGTTCATCGATGTGTTTCCGGAGGAGTTGCCAGGGATACCTCTGGAGAGGCACATCGAGTTTCAAATCGACCTGGTGCCTGGTGCGGCCCTTATCGCCAAAGCGTCGTACCAGATGGCGTAACCCGAGATGCAGGAGCTGTCATCACAGCTGCAGGAAATGTTGGTCAAGCAGTTCATTTGACCTAGCAGTTCCCCATCGGGAGCATCGATCCTCTTCGCCAGGAAGAAGGACGGATCGTACCAGATGTGCATTGATTATAGGGTGTTGAACAAGTTAATGGTGAAGAACCATTATCCACACCCGAGGATAGATGATCTCTTTGATCAGTTGCAGGGTGCATCTTGGTTCTCCAAGATCGACTTGAGGTCGAGTTATCACCAGGTACGGTTCAGTGAGGAGGACGTGGAGAAGACCACGTTTCGGACTCGTTATGGTCATTACGATTTCATTGTGATGCCATTTGGGCTTACCAACACGCTAGCAATATTTATGGACCTGATAAATTGGGTCTGCAGACCGATGCTTTATCGCTCGGTCATAGTGTTTATTGATGATATCTTGGTGTATTCCAAGACCTAAGAGCAACACGAGGAGCACCTTAGGGAGTTTTTGGGATTTCTGAGATGAGAACAGTTGTATGCTATGATCTTGAAGTGTGAGTTTTGATTGCGAGAAGTCCAGTTCCTAGGAAATCTCGTTAATCAGGAGGGGATTTTGGTCGACCCAGCCAAGATCGAGGCAGTCATGCAGTGGGAGGTGTCGAGATCTCCCTCGAATATCAGGAGTTTTCTAGGGTTAGCAGGGTACTACCGGAAATTTATTCGGGATTTCTCCAAGATTGCAGTACTGCTTACTCGTCTAACGAGGAAATGGGTGGATTTATAGGGGGAACCTGAGCAGCAGAGGCGTTTGAGACCCTCCGACAGCAGTTGTATGAGGCCCCGGTTTTGACTCTCCTAGAGGGAGTTCAGGATTTTGTGGTGTTCTATGATGCTTCCATCACAGGCTTGGGGGTGGTCTACATATTGCGGTAGTTGAAGCCGCATGAGACGAGATACCCTACTCATGAGTTAGAGCTGGGGGCGACGGTGTTCGCTCTCAATATATGGAGACATTACCTATATGGGGTCCGTTGTACCATATACATGGATCACAAGAGCTTGAGACATATCATGGATCAGCCGAACTTGAACCTGAGGCAGCTCAGGTGGCTGGATGTTGTCAAGGAATACGATTGCGAGATCCTTTACCATGCCGGTATATCGAATGTGGTGGCGAACGCCTTGAGCCGCAAGACAACTGGATCACCCACCCCAGCGATATGTATGAGGATAGCGGTGGATTCTCCGCTTGTGAGTTTGATCAGAGATGCTCGAGTTGAGGGCATGTGATGTAAAAACTGGAAGCTAGAGAGGATCAGGGGTGAGAAAACCCCAGTTTGTGCAGGATAGTCGAGGATTATTGACACGATGTGGTCGGGTGTGGGTTCTGATGTTTAGTGGGGTCAGACAGAAAATCATGGAGGAGGCTCATAAGTCTCATTTCTCTATTCACTCGGGTGCCACCAAGATGTACAGAGACCTAAGTTTGAGTTACTGGTGGCCATGTATGAAGCGAGAAATCGATTGGTACGTCGAGAGGTGCTTGACCTATAGGATGGTCAAGGCCAAGCATCAGAGGCCGCATGGTATGCTGCAACTCATAGAGATTCCCATATGGAAATGGGAACAGATCACAATGTATTTCATTACCAAACTGCAAAGAACGACAAAGGGGTTTGATGCTATATGGGTCATCGTAGATCGATTGACCAAGAGTGCCCATTTCTTGGCTATACGGGAGAGTTCTTCGGCCAAGAATTTAGCCGACTTGTATGTTCGCGAGATCGTTGCTCGCCATGGGGTTCCGGTGTCCATTGTTTCCGATTGGGATGTTAGGTTTCCCTCCCGCTTTTGGCAGAAGTTCCACAAAGAACTGGGCACGCGACTGCACTTTACGACCGCATTTGGCAGAAATTTCGGTCTCCATTGTACCGATGGTCAAAGTGAGAGGACCATTCAAACCCTCGAGTATATGTTGAGACTGTATGTCATTGACTTTGGTGGGAGCTGGGATTCCCGCCTACCCCTCGCAGAGTTTACCTACAATAACAGTTATCTTTCAAGCATTGGCGCCTCGCCTTTCGAGCTATTGTATGGGTGGAGATGTTACACCCCAGTTTGTTGGGGTGAGGTCGGACACTGGGTGATTAGATGGACGGAGGTGGTTTTGCATACCACTGAGAAGATTTAGCACATTAAGAAGTGACTACAGATTGCTCAGATTCGGAAGAAGAGTTAGGCTAACAAACGTCGAGCGGAGTTAGAGTTCCAGGTGGGTGATACGGTACTCTCGATGGTCTCACCCTGGAAGGGTGTGATCCGATTCAGGAAGAAGGGGAAATTGGGTCCCATTTCATTAGACCATTCAGGATTAGTACCATGGTTGGCAAGGTGACATACAAGGTAGAGCTTAACCGAATCCACAACACTTTGCACGTTTTGCAATTGTGAAAGTGCATTATGGACCAGGAGGCAGTGGTGTCATTGGATGATATTCATGTTGATGAGCGCCTGGATTATATAGAGAGGCCTGTAGCCATTCTAGAAAAGAAGAATCAGCTTTTACGGAACAAGGAGAGACTTTTGGTTAAGGTACAGTAGGAGCATTGGAAGGGATCTGAGAGGACATGGGAACCCGATTCCGAGATGCAGGAGCATTACCCAGATCTATTTGCGGCAACAGACTTCAAGGGCAAAGTCTAGGTCAAGTGGGGGAGAATTGTAAAATCCCGAGATGTTGCAGGTATTTACAAATCATCTTCTATAAGTACTTTATTGATTATAGCCCCTGGGATTTAGAATGTAGATCCAAGAAAAGTTTAAGGGCCAAGTTTGCAATTTGGACCAAAAGGAGGGTACGATGCACATACATAGGAGTACGCTAGGCGTATGAGGGTCCGCCCTAGTACGCTTGGCGTACACTTTTGTATGTTGGGTGTACTAGCGTCAGGGATGAAAACCCTAATATTTAGGGTTTAGGGCCTAAAAAAGCAACATGATGTGCACCCACACCTCTTTTACCTCAGCCTCCACATATCAACTCATCTCTCTCAAACCCTAGCCTCCCCTTTGTGTGTTAAGATCATTTTAGTGCGTTCTTGAGTGCCTTAGGAGGAAAACATTACATCAAAGAGTTGAAGGAAGAGACCAAGCTTGTAGATCTAAAGTTAACTTGTGCTCAAGAAGCTCCAGAAGGTATAAAGTTCTAAACTTTATGCTTACATGATTAGATCTCTCCATTTTTGCTTTAAAATACCCATTTCTTGTCCCATACACCACAAGGTGGTGCATGTTGTGTTTTAAACGATAAGGATTGTCCTTTTGGACTCTTGAATGGACCTTGAGTGATAAAAATGAGGTCTCATTAGCTAATTGAGTCCCATTCATGGAGTAATAAGGTCTTAATGGATTATGACCATACATTTAGAACTTTATGGATGTCCAAAGTGATAAAGTTCATGACTTTATGGATTCTAGACATGTTAGGTCTCTGGATCTGAAGTTTGGGCTTAAGTGCTTAAGCCATTAAGCACTTAATGAGATTTTGGCAAATCGTCCAGTATGTCCAGCATAAATCCAATACGCCCAGTGTACTGGGTCAACCGCCCCAATGGTGGTCAATGCTCGATGAGTACGCCCCGCATACCAGAGGAGTACGCCCCGCGTACGCCCTCGGTTTGGATTTTGACAATTTTGCTTCGAATTTTGGGCTGCTTATGGACTAAATGGAATTGGGCGTTTGCTGGTCATAGTGAATTAAGTAATTTGGGCTAGGTAGAGATAGTGGCTCATGGGGTTTGTCCCTATTAGGAGGTTAGGCCCAACTTGGTAAATTGGGCTGATAATGGGCTTTTCTATGGACTTTCAAGTCAAGGGTTGGGTATTTGCACCTTGACCCAATATCGTAAATGGACTTAATGAATGGTATGGCCTTTTAGCCAAGAAGGTTATTTTGGTTAATAATTTTGGGTGTTTATTGTGTAATATTTTGGGATTCTCGGTGAAACAGTAGTCTGAGATTTGCAGTATTTCAGCTCTACTAGCGAGGTGAGTTATCCTCACTATATCAATAGGGTCTAAGGCACCAAATCCGACCCTTTACAGTTTGTATCCGGTTATGGCATGATATGTTTATTGTTTACATCCTGGTATTTAGGATGTTGATATGCTTATGCGTAGTGACCTGGTTAGGTCAGTGTGTTGGTAATAGGATGATGCTATGATAGTGACCGGTTTGGTCTGTATCCCGGTTATTGGGATGTTGATATGATTAGTGATCTGTTAGATCGGTTTGACTGTTACATAAAATGAGTTAGCATATGATATTTATGTGTGCATGTTTGTTTGATTGGTGGTCGGGTTTAGGCGGTCCTGATTCGTGTTCTAGGCCAACATACCCGGTGAGCGGTCCGGATAGGCTATAGGCCCTGTGAGGCGGTCCAGTCATGCCGAAGGCTCAGGAGTGATCCAGATAGGCTGTAGGCCCTATGCGGCGGCCCATCAAGTTGAAGGCTCATTATGCATGTTGTTCTGTATTGGTTATATGTTTTGATTATATTGGTATGGCATTGGTATTTTGGGGTAGCTCACTAAGCTTTCGGGCTTACAGTTTAAGTGTTTTGTTTTAGGTACGTCTGGTGATCGAGGGAAGGCGAAGGCCTGATCGTACCTCTCCTCCTACTGTTATGATTTTTATGATTTGATATCGGGATACTCTGATACTTATTATTTTGAAAACAAATTATGTAATGTTGAATGGTATTAAGTGTTTTGGAAAAGTTTAAATTTTGCTTAAATTTTATGGGTGTTACAGTGTGTGTATGTGATTGTGTTTGTGTATTTTGTAAATAATTTAGTAAGCATTATAATTATGACACCGTTGTATTCAATATAATTATATTAATTATGAACATAAATAAGAATTTGTAAGCATGAAGATTATATACAAAAATAACAATGCTTAAATAAATGTTAGTATACAAAAAAAAAGTTCATACGCATAAATAAATGTTAGTACCATAATTAAAATTTTAGTATACATAAATAAAAGTTGAAGTACATAAAGAAATATTAGTATAAGAAATAAAAATGTTAGTAGTCCATAATGTTCATAATGAATAAATTTTATTATATCATTATTATTTGTAATATGATGATGGTTTTATATTTAATAATGTTTTTACTAAGAAGGTGTTTGGCAAAGCTTATATAAAATAACTTTTAACTTTTTAACTTATAGTTTATTAATTGATAGTTGTATCAAAACAGAGTTTCTAAATAATTGTTTGGCTAAGATTATCAGGTGTTAAAACGCTATAAACTTATTAACCTATAGCTTATGTTTTTCTGTTGATGTAGGTTTAGGTTAAGTTGTATATTTGTTAATTTCTTTGAATGGTGAAATAAGGAGTTTGTGATAAGTAAGGGGTAAGTAACTTATTAGAAATTAACTTATTGGAGGTTCCAAATAGCTATAAGTTGTTTTTAAAAAGCTTTTACCCAAACACTATTTTTGACTTATACCGGTGTGGAACCGGTAATAAGTCAAAAGGCTAACTTTTTAAGCTTTATCAAACACCCTCTAAATAATACATACCTTGATTAAGATAAATATGATTTACACTTGTTTAATCACATTGAATAGAGCTTTGGTGTTGATAACGTACTATAAATTGAGTGTAATGAAGGTAACATTAAACCAAACTAAACTAGTAACATTGATAAAAACTTTGATAGAAAATAAAGAAGAGTAAAATTGATTATAAAAGTTATATCAATTATTAAAGTATAAGTTGGGGTGTATGTCATCCTTGAAGATTTAGTTATACTACAAATGTTATTATTCATAATATACATATAATTTTAAGTTTTTTTGGAACCGAAAAATATATATTGATAGTATAAACCCAAATAGCAAGATGCTTGAGTTGAAAAGGATAGTTTACATGTCACAAAGAGTAGAAAAGATAAACGTATCAAAAAGAGTATAAGAAAAAACATACATTAAAAAAAATTATCAAGCCTCCACTATCTATTATTCGCTAGATTTTTTCCCTTCACTAGAAGGGATATATGCTCCAGGCCGACCATTTAATAGGATAGTTCAAATTCATGTGCTTAAGCCACACAAACACCATGGACTGTATATTATCCACTACCATAGTAGGCGGGATCCTGATTTTTTTTGAAGAATCTTTCACATCTTGCTTTCCACAACCGCCAGAACGTATCGTAACATACACAAGTCATTATCCTCCATTTTCCTTGCACATTGACCCCATGATCTTGCAAACTTAATGACATCTCCAACAGAGTACCCATGAGAGAAATTAACATGACACCATTTTGATATCCATTCCCAAATCACCCTTGCGTAAGAGCAAGTGAAAAAACATGATGTGCAGTTTCTTCCATGTCTAGGAAAAGCCCACAATGGATCTCGTCTATTTGAACCTCTCTTTTTGATAAACAGTTGCAGTTGAATTTTTTACCATATTTTCCCTCCAAACAAAGAATGCTACCTTGATGGGAATTTTGGGGATCCACTCAATACTTTCTACACTGCTTCGATTTGATTGCTTGTCTGTATTTTGTTGCATGTTGTTAACATGGAAATCACTGTCAAGGGAAATTATACATAACCACTTATCGATTTTATTTTTTATTCTGATATCACCAACCCATGATGTGATCAATGCTATTCACTAACTTGATCTTCACTGTTGGGAATTGATTCCTAATCCTAATTATACCCACCATTACCAATCCTGTCAACAACCAACCACCTATTTTCCTTTTCTAGGGAGTATAATGGTAGAAGTGTTATTTTAAAGCATCATTTTCCACCCCAGTCATCCAGCCAAAAAATGTACTCTTGCCATCATTGACCTGTTTTCTCATCACATAACCCATCGGTTTTCCTAATCTCTCCAATTTTCCCTTGATGCTTTCTATATTCTTACATATTTCACAAATCGATTTTTTTGCTATACAATCAGGAGGCTTGTATTTTAAATTGTGTATTCCTTGTATGATTCGAATTCATATACAATTAGGCTTGAATCTGTATCTCCACGACCATTTTTTAATCAAGGAAATGTTAAAAGAGTGCAAGGATCCAATTACAAGCCTATTCGCTGATTTTGGAGAAATAGTTTTATCCCAAGATACCCAGTTGATCTTTTTCTAGTTATTTGTCTCTACCCATAGAAATTGCCTACGTATTCTTTCAAGGATGTTTATAACACCGATCGGTGCTACAAAGATCAAAAAACAGTAAGTGGGAAGATTCCCTAACACGGATTTAATCAGTGTAACCCTTCCACCAAATGAGAGTGTTTTTGCCTTCCAAGAACTGAGTTTAGCTTGAAACCGGTCGATTACTGGTTGCCAGTTCCTTATGATGTTCATGTTAACTCCTACGGGTACCCTAAGACAATTAAATGGAAGTGAAGAAGGCTCACATCTGAGTAGGAGGGCCCACCAGGCTGTTTATTGTAATATTACTCCAACTCTAAATACTTTTGATTTGCTAAAATTCACCTTTAGTCCTAACGATATATGGAAGCTTTAGAGTTTTCAAACCAAATTTTTGATGTTGGTTTTGGTCCATTCCCCCCACAAATAATGTGTCATCTGCTTAAAATAAATGAGATACTGTTGGGACAAGATTTTTTTCGTCTAGGGCTCGTTCCTTGGACCAGTCTTGTTAACGGTTTGGGCCTGTCCAACCGTGTTTATTTTGAATAGGGTTTTAGTATTTAAAGGTGCATGCATGCATCCTTTGATTTTTATCTCTTTCATTTATTATGCACAGTATTGTACTACAAACCCTAGTATGCCTCTACAGTGGAAGTTCTTCGTCGAGCTCTAATAAGGCGTGGCTGTTCTTGAATCATTAATCTATACTTTGATTATGTCGTGTGTTCACAGTATTTATTTGTTTGTCTTATTGTCTAACCTGTTGAAGATCTAATCGATCTAATAGTTTTCAACTCATCAATTGGTATCAGAGCAGGAGACTGTGTAATCCATACACATCTCTTCTATTAAAGAAGATCTTAGGTTTTTTCCGATTTGATCGATATTGTTAGAGTCGTCATAAGCTATTAACATAGTTCTTTAATCATTGATCTTACCCTAACATTATTTACAAGTCTAATCTTAAACAGGTTTTTGAACAAACATCATCATGTCCATGGAAGACTCTCAGACAAACCCAATCAATATCTCCAACAATATAGGATCGACGACAAGGATTCCTATATTATACACTCAAGACTATGAGATATGGACGCATCATTTTGAAGACTACGTGCTTGGTTCAGAAGACAATGGATACTTGATCTGGGAGGCGATTATTGTAGGTCCATTCGCTCACTCAAGTACTTCAAGAATTGTTAAAACCCAAAGGGGGTATAATCGGCTCGTCAATGATGTAAAAGATATACCCCAAGATGAGAAGGAAAATTTTCAGTGCAACATCAAAGCCTTAAGGATGATAAGGTTCGCCTTACAGTCAGATACGTTTTGATTGGTAAGCTCATGCACAACGGCGAAAGAAATATGGAACATGATGAATGAACTTTATTCTATAGATGAAGATCTTGAGCATTCATTCCAAACTTTGTTGCTCTTAGAATTTGGTGACTTCAAGTAGAAGTCTGAAAAGAAGCTTATTCAAGCCTTCGATCTCTTTAATCATCTTCTTAGTAAGACGATAAAGCATATTAAAGTCATTGAATAGAACGTCACATTCATGAATGGCCTTAGACCCGAATGGATGATTGTGGTGTCTACTTTGAAGGCTCGCGAACAATTCAAGGCTTATTCTCTAGCAAAACTGGTGGGAATATTAAAGTCACATGAGAGTGCAGTGACCAAAGAAACAAATGTGGTATCTGGGATGGGGTCCTTAGCTCTAATATCCAAAGGAAAGAATGCTTCTGAAGAAGAAGAAGATTTAGATCTTTCTAAATATGATCTAACGGGTGATGATTACACTTTGATGGTGTTAAATCCCATGAAGTTCATCAGAAGAAGGTTCCCAGCTAATAAGAATCGAAACTGGTAGGGAAGCTACAGTGCAAAGAAAGCAAAGGAGGAACCGAAGAGTGTCACTCAATCCGAAGAACTAGAGAAGGAAGAAAAACTTGGTGGTGACTCAGGTTTCAATTGTCACTACTGTGGAGGCAAGAATCACTTTGCTAAAGATTGCTTGTTGAGAAAGACATCAGAAAATAATGATGATGAAGACGAGGAAGCAAACCTCATATGAAGATTGTAGGAAATCAATAAGAAGAAAGTTGGATCTAATAACACTATGAATGCTCTTATTGTGCAAGGAAATAATGTTGATGATGAGTTCGGAGGTGTTGAAGTTTGGTCTACAGACTCTAAAGATGAGGAAGTGAGGAAGCCTACTCATGGCAGGGCTTTGCTGGTGAAAGAAGAGAATGCTGCAGGAAAATGTCTAATGGTGACCTCTAGGGTGTGACAAATAAGAGGCTATACCACTGATGGGGGTCCAGACGAAGCCAAAGAGCGAGAAGATAGGTGTTTTGCAGCGAAACCTGTCAGTGAGCAGATCAACGAATGCGATGAGTTGACCAATCTATTCTTGTTTCTTTGCATATCCCCATCACAAACTATGAAAAAGAACTTAATGGATTAAAATCTAAATTTTCCAGTATATGTGGTAGTTTAACTCAAACTCGCATCACAAACCCTAACCTAACTGATCAAATCAACAGGATATCATCGAAGAGTGAGGAGAGGCATATGTGGATTGAGAAAAAGGAGAAGGAGTTGATTAGTTCTAGGGATGAAACAATTTATTTGCAAAAAGATAATTTAAAGCTTTTAAAACAGCATAATGTTTTTTTTAATTGCTAAACGATTATATTACAACATTACTCAATTGCATCTTGATTGTGATATAAGAAGAAAGATACATCGTATGATTTTACCCTTCCTTGACTTAAAGGAGGATGAAATCGATACCGATGCATATAACTGTGAAAATGTTATTTCTTCTGATGATATATCTCCAGGTTACAAAATTGGTCTTGACAAAATAGAGTCCTTCATAAAGTCAAAAGACCATAAGGACATGCTGAAAAATTTGTTGGATGAAAATAACAAGCTGAAAATCAAAACTGAAACTGTACAGAAATTTGACTCTTTGAATACCAAATTGAGTTCAGAAAACAACATTGATGTTGAAAACACTTCTGAATTCAATGAGGATGATGATTTGAGTGAAATATTTGTAGAAGATGAGGTGGACTGCTCTGAATTTGTCAAGAGCGAACCCGAAACCCACAAAAATCTTATTTCAGAAAATTTTGTTGAGTTTGCTCGTTTGTCCAAAAACAAGACTAAAGTCCTCAAGGAAAAGGTTATGGTATATCAAAAGGTCCAAACAAGTCCTAATCAAGTTTATACAGTTAAGGGAGTCACTCAACAACAGACAACTGAATTGACAACATTAGTAGAAGACGACAATGCTGATGGCTGTGATGAGTTCTTATGGTCAGCACCGATTGATAACGCTGATGAAACAGAAGATTTATCTAACAAAACATAATGGAGGGTAAAAGGTAGGTATGTGTCAGGACCACTCAATGAACCTACACGATTTGATATTCCAAGCACAAGTGGTACCAAAAATACTTCAGACAAACCGGTCAGGGCGTCAAGCGAAAGCTCTTCACCAAAGAGCAAAACGCATGCTCCAAGACCGAAGCAAAAGGACAACATCCACAAAACTCCAAAACAGGTGTTGTAGAGAAAGCATCAACGAAATTTGAGATACAAGAAGATTCTTAATAAAAGAAAACAGTTTTGGCGATCTCAAAACCATAATTACGTTCGATATGAAAAGGATTTAATATCAAAGGAAGAAGCAAAAGCAAACTCAGCTTCTCATATTCAGCACAATCTAGACAACTGAAAGAAGAGTTTCGGTCCTCAAAATCTAGAAAACCGAAAGAAGAGTTTCGGTCCTCAAAGTCAAGACAACCGAACGAATAGTTTCAGTCCTCGAAATCAAGACAATCAAAAAAAGAATTTCAGTCCACAAACGAATAGCAACCGAAAGGATGGTTTTGGTCCTAGATCAACCAATAAGTGGAACTGAAGGGAAAGTGGTTTCAACTCTCAACCAAGTGAGACCCATGATCAAAAGTTTGCCTCTCCTCATAAGGCTCATCTTTTTCATTTTCACTCTCACTCAAAGAATGATAGAAAGGGAAAAGGAAAGCTCTTTCCTGAGAATGAACAGAAGACGACGTTTACACCCAAAATAAAGAACCAAAATCATGCTAACGTCAAATTCACAGATCCAAAAGTTGAACCTAATATACTTAAATCTAATAAAATCAAAGTTTTCACCATGAAAAGAAAAGATGAAACAACATTAATAAAAACAACCTTTTTAGTTGATGTTTCTCTTACAATTTCATGTCCTGTAAAAGGCTCACAAGGACCCAAGAAACTTTGGGTTCCTAAATCTGCTTAATTTTTGTAGGTTATGTGTGACGAGCAGTTCGACGATGAATGGTACATAGACAGTGACTCCTCGCGTCACATAACAGGAAGAAAGCAAGAGCTGAGGGAATTTTGGTCCCTTCTAGATGGTGGAAGTGTCAAGTATGGTAATAATTCTTTTGGTACAATCAAAGGCTATGGTATGATCACCAATGGTGATTTCTCGATACGAAAAGCGGCGTACGTTGAAGGTTTACAACTCAACCTTATTAGTGTTTCTTAATTGGTGGTTGGCACCTGGTTAAAAGTTTCGTTCGATGATGATGGCTCAGAGGTTATTGAAAAGAAGACGAAAAACATTCTGCTGAAATTGAAGCGAAAAGGAGAGATGTAGCCTTTGAATCTCAATCCCATACGAGGAAAACCAGTTGTTTGCTTGCTAACAAAATCTCACTAAAACGACAGGTGACTTTGGCACCGAAGACTCTCCCACCTCAATTTCAAATACATCAACAAGCTAGTGTTTGGTGATCATGTTCGAGGTCTTCCTATTCTGAAGTTTGATAAAGAACACTTATGTGTTGCGTGTGAAATGGGATAACAAAATCGACAAAGTCATCCTTCTCGATTCAAT
This sequence comes from Lactuca saligna, assembly GCF_052625555.1. Classification (NCBI taxonomy): domain Eukaryota; kingdom Viridiplantae; phylum Streptophyta; class Magnoliopsida; order Asterales; family Asteraceae; genus Lactuca; species Lactuca saligna. Next base: position 146,644,373 of record NC_136417.1, read on the forward strand.
ACAAAAATAATTGAACCACTGGAATCACTTCATATTGATCTATTTGGTCTATCCTCAATCGAAAACATTAGTGGTAACAGGTATATACTTGTAATAGTCGATGACTTCTCTCGGTTTACCTGGGTGTTCTTTTTGAGACAGAAATCTGAAGCCACTCCCAAGCTTAGACTCTTTATCAAGCAGGTAGAAGTTCAACTAGGAAAAGTAGTTTGAAATATTAGAAGCGACAACGGGTTGGAGTTTAAAAACAAAGACTTTGAAGATTTTCTTGCAGAAAAGGGGGACCACTCACAACTTCTTGGCTCCATATACTCCACAACAAAATGGAATTGTCGAAAGGTGAAATCGATCTTTGTGTGAAGCCGCCGGAACCAATGTTTGCTTTGCTTCTTTACCTCTATATTTCAGGGCTGATGCCATTGCTGCTGCTTGCTACACGCAGAACAGATCTTATCTCAACAAACGATTCTCCATCACTCCATATGAAATCTTGAAGAACCGAAAGCCTAATTGAAAGTTTTTCCATGTGTTCGGTTCAAGATGCTTTATCTTCAATTCAAAGGAGAACCAATACAAGTTTGATGTTAAAGTAGATGGAGGGATTTTCCTTGGTTATTATTTAACCTCCAAAGCATATAGGGTTCTGAACAAGCATTCAAAGAAAATCGAAGAGAACTACTTTTTCACCTTCGATGATTACTACGTCAAGAAACTATCGACAACTGAAGGTTCTATGGAAGAAATATTTCCAAGATCTGGTCAAGTTATAGTGCCAATTTCAAATTTCTTTGAGGAATACATGCTGCTATTTGATGAACTAGAAAAGGCTATTTACTCTGAATCCCAAGCTGCAGACAACAAGGTTGACAACCTGAAGAAGATAATCGATGAGGCAGCAAAGAAAATGGCAGATGAACAGCTGATAGTAACCAAATAGCCTAACTCAAACAAACCTCCAAAAATCAGTTCCTATGCTCACGGGGAGGGTTCGTCTTCTCCAAATAATCAATATTCACCATTCCAAGGGGAGAGTCGATCTGAAAGCCAAGTCCAAAAGGTGAATTCTGAACCTGCAGCTGAAGAGGTATCATCATTCGAGGGGGGGGGGGGAATACAAATACATACGATGATGAAAATCAGTCAAAATTTGAAGAAGAAGTGAATGCTGAACTGGATCCCTCATATGATCCTAATTACCCTCCTCTCACCAAATGGACCAAAGATCATCCACAAACACAAATTATTGGTGATTCGATAGAAAAGGTACTCACACGATCACAACTGAAAGCGAAACAAACTACACTATTCTCGAAAGTGGAATTTTGCATGTTCAATTTGTTTGTCTCAAAGGTTGAACCAAAGACAATCAGCACTGCACTTGATCATTCTGATTGGGTACAGACGATGCAGGATGAACTCAATGAGTTTGAACGAAACAAAGTGTGGAGACTAATTCCAACACCAAAGGATGCTTCTATGGTTGGACTAAAGTGGTTTTTCAGGAACAAGATGGATAAGGAAGGAAATGTGATTCGCAACAATGCAAGATTGGTTGAGAAAGGTTACTATCAAGAAGAAGGCATAGATTACTAAGAGACCTTCGCTCCAGTAGCAAGGCTTGAATCGGTTCGTATTTTTCTCGCATATGTTGCACACAAGAAATTTGAAGTATACCAAATGGATGTGAAGTGTGCCTTCTTAAATGGAGAACTGGAAGAGACGGTGTATGTAGAGAAACCACCGGGTTTCGTGAACGAGAAGTATCCAGATCACTACTACAATCTGGAAAAGGTTGTCTATGGTCTCAAGCAAGCACCAAGGGGATGGTATGGAACTCTAACTAGATTTCTCAAAATGTCAAAATTTAAACAAGGTTCGGTTGACCTAACCTTCTTTCGTAAGAAAGAGGGTGACCATCTTATGATCATTCAAATTTATGTTGATGATATCATCTTCGGTTCTACAAATCCTGAGTTAACAATCGAGTTTAGGAAGCTGATGGAAACTAAATTTGAAATGAGCTCAATGGGTCCTATTAACTTTTTCCTTGGCTTGAATGTTAGACAAGGACTCGAAGGCATTTTCATTAATCAAGAGGCCTACACAAAAACCTTGCTTGCCAAGTTTGGAATGATGGGAGATTCAAAAGTAAAGATTCATATGGCGTTTGGCACGAAGTTGACACCTTCTTTGGATAAATCGGCTGCTGAGATGACCCTTTATCATCAAATGATAGGGTCCCTAATGTATCCAACAACAAGTCGACCATACATAATGTTTTTTGTTTGCTATTGTGCTAGGTTTTACGCTAATCCACATTGTGACAACCCGATATTTCGATTCTATGCAATGAATTAAAAAGCCAAGTATTGTAACTACTTTCGAAAATACTGAAATTATCTTTGAAAATAAAATGTACAAAAAGTCTCTATTTTGGTTAGTTACCATGTTAGATATCATTAAACCGTGAGCGTACATAAAAAGAACGTCCAAATCTGACTTCGTATGAGGAATTATGATTTTTCCAAGTTCGGTATAGCGGTAGACAACTAAAAAACTTGAAACAGAGATCGAGTGACTTTTGGCCGGAATGACCTAAATGAGAGTCGAAGGTCTCAACAATGATATTTCAACGATAAAAAGTCTGGCAAAAATAGACATCGGATAAAAGAGTTATAGATTGCTAACGAACTTTTCTTACCCCGACCTTTTAAAAATAAATAATAAAAATAATTTTAAAATTTGCCAACGGAGTCTAAACGAAAGTTGTAGAGCGCGGTCTCACCTACACGTGGATATAAAGAACGTTGAAAATGGAGATCGTATGAAGAAGATATGAATTTTTGAAGTTTATTAAATAATTAAAATATAAAATTTAATCAAAGTTCGGTATTATCCGAAGGGGGAGTCACCGGCCCAATCCAGGTTACGCCGCCCAGCGTACGCGAGGACTAGGCCTCGGAACGTCCACATCGCCCCTACGCCTTTATGCCCTCCCATTAGATCCTTTGTCCGAGGATGCGGTAAGCAGTGACGTAGGAGTATGCCCCGCGTAACCCCGTACGCCCATCTTACCGAGGCGGTTCCCATCCCCTATAAAAGGGACGCGAGGGTTCCAGGGGAATTACACATTTTCTCTCATCTTTCTTGCATTTTTGCCTTGTTTTCCGTGCACGTGCTATCCCGAAGCCCCGGTGTCGATACTCAAGTCCCGAAGGTCGTTTGTGCTGCCGAGATTGCCGAGAATCCCGAGAAAATCCGCTTTCTTAAGTCAAAGTTTTGCTCGGTTTTTATCTCGCCTTCTTCGATCTTTCAAGTGAGTTTATACCCCTATAAACTATGTTTTTAAATGTTTTATAAATGCTTTTTATACAATATTAAAGGGGGGGGGGAATGCAAGTAAAACACGTGGTTATTATCGTGTGTAACTTATCGATTCACTATATAAACTTTTTATCTAAGTAATCATATGTGATTCATAAACTACTACATGAGTATTTTCGTATGAAATATATACTTTCAACGACACCTTGTCTTGTGGAAATAAAACGTGGTTATATATATATATATATATATATATATATATATATATATATATATATATATATATATATATATATATATATATATATATATATATATATATGAATCAAATGCTCCATTTTACTTTAGGTATATGTGAACAGTTAAGCCACTTTACGTGTTATACTTTACTTAAGGAGTGAGCATTACACTAGGGTTCACTATATGAACGAAACACACTTTGAAAAACTATAATAGATATAGTTTATGAGGAAATCACGAACATTTACATTCTAGGTACACTACATCAAAGAAGATATTATCATATACAAGAACAAATGGACATTTTCATACGTGAATCCATTTATACTAAATTTTGTGAGACATTTCACGTACCCTCGAGTATGCATTTTAAGTCCTGTTTTATATACCATAATCCCTTGTAGGTGGAGCGTGATACTTGTGTATAGATCTATACGGGATTGAAAATCCCACACCTAAGTTGTTAGCTACAGCTAGGTCGGCAGGCCTGGGGTGACAAATGTCATAACTTTCCAATGCCTGAAGAACGTTGATATAGGCATCCTGGTCAAATAACATGGTTATAAGACTCACATGGAGTATTAAAAACACACTGATTTACGGGATTTTTTTAAACGCCTTAACGATTTATACATACAACTACTATTTTAGGCATGAAAAGCACTATTGCATTACAATTTTGGAACAAATCAAACAATCATCTACTATGTAGAAAATATGGGATTTTCTTGGAACATTTAACGTGAACAAAACATTTTCATTCTTTTTCATATAAACATTGTCACTAAATACTTATGAACTCACCAGCTTAAATGCTGACCTATTCTTTCAAAACCACTTGTATTTCTCAGGGATTCAGTAATACATGTAAACTGCAGCTTTTCAAGAAGGGACGCTGCGGCGTTAGTTTAATTTCATTTTAAACATCATGTTGTAATTTCTTTTGAAACAAGTACTTTTCAACAATGTAAACTTTTAAATTATATCTGTGATGGTTGTATTGCTTTCTTTACTATCTATTCAATTGTTTCAATACTACATGAAGTCATCCACCCTCGAACGATTCCGCGGTTCTGGATTGGGGGTGTGACATATTGGTATCAGAGCATTGTTTATAGTGAACTAAGTATATCGAACCACATAAGATATACAAACTATAAATGCTTAGGGACTCAAAGTCGCTGACAAATTGTTTTTACACCTAAAACCTCGTTTCTTTTAAATATATTATTTTGGGTCGCAAAAGTACAAAATACATGCATACAACGATATATTTTCATGGTTAGAACTATACAAGAAGTATTAAGACGAGTTGGACACTACGATTAGTTCTCGATATATGTAATCGAATTTGGGATGAATATAGCCTGATCAACTATATTTATCCGAGATTGGACTTACGTATGTCGAGGAATAGTCGTAGTGAGAAACAAGTCAAAACTTACCAAAATAGACACTAGTATCAAACATACAAATTTAAATACTGTAGGAGTATGTGGTGCAGACAATAGTTTAATCGACATGTTTAGTGGTACATGTTTTCAAATTTTGTTCAATTCTTATAACCCTATTCTCGTATAGTCAAATGGTTGGATTCAACCGACCAGGTGACCCCTACTACTCGAACCAGGGCAATGGAGGATGCGTAGAGGAGGATCCCGAAGAGGATGAAGAACCTTTCGAGTTGGATGAAGGGGATGACTCTGGTACGGACTCAGAACCAGAAGTAGTCGACCCTCCAACCATTAGGAGGAACTTCTAGGGACCGACTCCCGTTTGGGGAAGTCACCTCCACCATTGGAGCCAACACCAAGGGATACGTTCTCCCTACGGTATGTGTCAGAACTTCTACGACATCAGGGAAGGAGGTTCAGCTGATTAAGCACTCCCAGTCATGGTGGGCAAACTGGCCAACCAGTCCTATCAATCTGGGGTCCAAGAAAATCGACTTCGCGAAGTCAACGTGGAAGTACAAGTTCACACTTCCGACATCCGTCGACTGGATAGGTTGCAGGATGACACCCATCTCTGCACCGACGCATTCCAAGCATAAATGATTGCAGCCCTCGCATAGATGAGGGAACAACAAGCCGCCTTCGATAGGCGTCTTATAGAAGCAAAGCAATCAGACGCGGAGTCAAGCTCCAAGCGCAAAATACACTGCAAGTAGTGCTTGCTAAATCCCAAAATTTTGTTATAGATTAGGAACTCGGCTAAAAGTCTTACTTTTCTTTAAGTTCTGTATCGGAGATCCTTAGAAGGTTCGAATATTTTCCTAACTCCAAATGTAACTCAACATGTGTTTAATATATATGAAGAAATTTCATTGTGTATAAATTCTTTGACTACCACTCTGATTCATAAGTTATCTAAAACTATGCAAACTTTTATTATGAGTCAAACTCTAAACCATGGGTAGTTCAGTTGAATTTATAAATTGATAAAAATGACAAATTATTAACACACTAAAAACTTATGTTCTTCATTCTATTTCTTTATCAGCACAATGTTGCCCCGTAGATCTACACACCGTGTCAACAACGCACCACCTCCACCATCACCCCCTCCCACAACGGAAAATGCCGCATTGATAGTTGCGGTAATAGCTGCAGTAACAGCGACAATGGTTCAAATAAGCAACAATGGTTCTAGTGGGGGAGTAAATAGTTCTACAAATGTCCAACGTCGAGGTTGCCCAAGGGATTGTACATACAAGGATTTCTTGAATAGTAACCGCATTACTTTTAATGGGGCTAGAGGAATAATGGCTCTATCGCAGTGGATAAAGAAAACTGAAGCGGTTTTTGAAATTTGTTCTTGTCCGGAAGGGAACAAAGTGAAGTTTGTCGCTTGTACTTTCTCTGAAAGAGCTTTAACATGGTGGAATGGCCATGTCAAGTCACTAACGCTAGTAGTGGCTAACTCTATGGGCTGGGAGAACCTAAAACAAATCTTACTGCAAGAGTATTGTCCATGGGGCGAATTGCAAAAGCTCGAATAGGAACTTTGGGGCCTTACCATGGTAGGCTTAGATATCACGACCTATACCAACAGGTTCAATGATTTGGAAATCCTTTGCCCAGGAATAGTTGCTCTAGAGAGCAAGAAGATCGAAAGGTACATCTGGGGACTGTCACCCCAGATTTGAGGGAGTGTTCTAGCTTCCAAGCCGATCACCTTCGATAGCACCAAACAGTTGGCACAAGCTCTCGTAGACCATGGGGTCTGCCAAAAGTTCGCAACTACCGCATTGGAGCAACCCAGAGGAAGCAACAACAACGACAATACCAACAAACAAAAAAAAAGAGGTTCTGGAACAAAAGGAAGGGTCAACCTTCACTGGAACCTTCCAAGAAACAACAGATCGTGGCAGTCCATGCCACTACTGCCCCCACTGCTGCACCAATTACCACTACACCAGCAAAGCCATATGCTGGAAACCTGCCAAAATGCAACAAATGCAATTTCCATCACAACGAAAATTGTCGGGAGATGCATTGCAACAACTGCAACAAGAAGGGGCACACTGCCCGTTTCTGTAGAGCACCAACACAACTGATCACCCAAGTCCAAGGAGCCGGTGTAGGCCAGGCATGTTATGGATGCGGTGAGGCTGGACACTACAAGAGAGAATGCCCTAAGGCAAGGAATGCTGGCGGCATAGGAAGAGTGTTGGCAATAGGGCAGAACGAAGTAATAGCTGATCCCACGGTGGTTACGGGTACGTTTCTCCTCAATAACGCTTATGCATGCATACTCTTTGATTGTGGTGTGGAGAGGAGTTTCGTGAGTCATAAATTCGAGCATATACTAAAACAGAACCCTAAAACACTTAATAAGATATTCACAGTAGAAATGGCAAATGGTAGAACAGAAAGCACGAATGATATGTACATAGGCTGCACACTAACTCTAAACGAACATTCATTTCAAATCGATCTAATGCCAATTACTATAAAGAGCTTTGATGTCATCATCGGTATGGATTGGTTAAGCCTACACCACGCCAATATTCTTTGTCATGAAAGGGTCGTTCGCCTAAACCTGCCAAGCGGCGAAACTCTTGTCATTGATGGTGACAAACCCGATACCAACTTACAAATCATCTCTTGCGTCAAAGCCTAGAAATACCTACGTAAGGAGTATTATGACTTCTTAGGCCACATAGTAGATAAGGAAAAAAGAAACGAAGAGCATCAAAGGCATTCAAGATGTCTGCGATTTTCCCGATATCTTCCCTGAAGATCTCCCAAGAGTCCCACCAGAACGACAAGTCAAGTTCAGAATCGATTTGATTCCTAGAGCTACCCCAGTAGCTAAGTCGCCGTATCGTCTGGTGCCCGCTGAGATGTAAGAACTATCCAGCCAATTAAACGAACTGCTCAACAAAGGGTTCATTAGGCCAAGCTTCTCACCTTGGGGAGCACCGGTCTTGTTCGTAAAGAAGAAAGATGGATCTTTCCGCATGTGCATTGATTACCGGGAACTTAACAAGCTACCTATGAAGAACCGATACCCGCTACCCCGCAGTGACGACTTATTCAACCAACTCCAAGGAGCAAGTTATTTCTCAAAGATCGACTTAAGATCCGGGTATCACCAACTACAAGTCTTGGAAGGAGATGTTCCTAAAACAACTTTCCGAACTCGTTAGGGTCACTACGAGTTTGTAGTGATGCCCTTTGGATTAACAAACGCACCGGCGGTGTTCATGGACTTAATGAACAGAGTGTGTCATTCATTCTTGGACAAATTTGTGATCGTGTTCATAGACGATATACTTATTTATTCAAAGAATAAAGAGGATCATAGTCAACACCTCCGACAAGTCTTGGAAATGCTAAGAAAAGAGAAGCTATACGCGAAATTCTCCAAGTGCGAATTTTGGATTCGGAAGGTAGATTTCCTAGGTCACGTGGTTAGAAAAGACGGAATACACGTGGAACCTTCCAAAATCAAAGCAATCGAGAGCTGGTCAGCACCAAGAACCCCAACGGAAATTCGACAATTCTTGGGCTTTGTTGGCTATTCTGCAGATTTATACAAAACTTCTCGAAGATTGCTAAACCACTCACCACCCTGACACAGAAGGGTGTAACTTTCATTTGGGAAGGAAAACAAGACGCTGCATTCCAAACACTTAAGCAAGCACTATGCAACGCACCTATATTGTCCTTGCCAGAAGGAACATAAGACTTTGTAGTCTACTATGATGCATCTAACCAAGGTCTTGGATGCGTACTAATGCAACAAGGTAAAGTCATCACTTACACCTCAAGACAACTCAAGATGCACGAAGTCAATAACACTACCCACGATCTTGAACTAGGAGCAGTCGTTTTCGCGCTAAAAATCTAGAGGCACTATCTTTATGGCACGAAATGCACGATCTTCACCGATCACAAGAGCCTTCGGCACATCCTTAACCAAAAAGAACTCAACATGAGGCAGAGACGATGGGTTGAACTACTGAATGACTATGAATGCAAGATTCGCTATCATCCATGAAAAGCGAATGTAGTAGCTGATGCCCTTAGTCGGAAAGAATACTTAGGTCGCCGAGTGAAATCCTTAACCATGACGATCCATTCACATCTGTCCACACAAATCAAGGAAGCTCAGAGGGAATCCTTGAAAACAGAGAATGTGGCAGGTGAAGCCCTAAGAGGAATGGACAAAAATCTTGAAGTCAAGGGCGACGTAGTCCATTACTTCATTAATCAGATCTGGACACTGAAGTTTGGTGGATTCAGAGACATAGTCATGAACGAGGCTCATAAGACTCAATACTCCGTGTATCTAGGTTTGGACAAGATGTATCTAGACCTCAAGAAATTATATTGGTGTCCGAACATGAAAGTAGAGATCGCTACCTATGTGAGCAAGTGTCTGACCTCTACTAAGGTCAAGGTAGAGTACCAGAAGCCATCAGGATTGTTGCAACAACCCGAAATACCCGAGTGGAAGTGGGAACGAATAACGATGGACTTCATAACCAAGTTACACAAGACAATGGGTGGACTAGATACCATCTCGGTAATCATTGAAAGGTTAACAAAATCCGCACACTTCCTACCAATACGAGAAACCGACAAGATGGAGAAGCTAGCTCGAACCTACATCCGAGAGATTGTGCGATTACATGGTGTACCAATATCCATTATCTCCTACCGAGATAGTAGGTTCACATCGTGATTTTAGCAATCATTACAAAAGTCTCTAGGAACGAGGCTCGACATGAGTATTGCCTACCATCCACAAATCGACGGTCAAAGTGAGAGGACCATACAAACCTTGGAAGATATGCTAAGAGCTTGTGTAATCGATTTTGGTAAAGCATGGGATACCCATTTACCACTAGTCGAATTTTCATACAACAATAGTTATCACTCCAGCATTAAAGTTGCTCCATTTGAAGCCCTCTATAGAAGGGATGCGAGGGTTCCGGGGGAATTACACATTTTCTCTCATCTTTCTTGCGTTTTTGGCTCGTTTTCCGTACACGTGCTATCCCGAAGCCTCGGTGTCCATACTCAAGTCCCGAAGGTCGTTTGTGCTGCCGAGATTCCTGAGAATCCTGAGAAAATCCGCTTTCTCGAGTCAAAGTTCTGCTCGGTTTTTATCTTGCCTTCTTCAATCTTTCAAGTGAGTTTATACCCCTATAAACTACGTATTTAAATTTTTTATAAATGCTTTTTATACAATATTAAAGGAGGGAAATGCAAGTAAAACACGCGGTTATTATCGTGTGTAACTTAACGATTCACTATATAAACTTTTTATCTAAGTAATCATAGGTGATTCATAAACTACTACATGAGTATTTTCGTATGAAATATATACTTTCAATGACACCCTGTCTTGTGGAAATAAAATGTGTTTATATATATATATATATATATATATATATATATATATATATATATATATATATATATACACGAATCAAATGCTCCATTTTACTTTATGTATATGTGAACAGTTAAGTCACTTTACGTGTTATACTTTACTTAAGGAGTGAGCATTACGCTAGTGTTCACTATATGAATGAAACATACTTTGAAAAACTATAATAGATATAGTTTACGAGGAAATCACGAACATTTACTTAGTACGTATACTACATCAAAGAAGTTATTTTCATATACATGAACAAATAGACATTTTCATACGTATATCTGTTTATACTAAATTTTGTGACATTTCACGTACCCTCGAGTATGCATTTTAAGTCATGTATTATATACCACAATTCCTTGTAGGGGGAGCATGATACTTGTGTATAGATCTATACGGGATTGACAATCCCACACCTAAGTTGTTAGCTACAGCTAGGCCGGTAGGCCTAGGGTGAAAAACGTCATAACTTTCCAACGTCTGAAGAACGTTGATATAGGTGTCCTGGTCAAATAGCATGGTTATAAGACTCACATGGAGTATTAAAAACACACAGATTTATGGGATTTTTTTTAAATTGCCTTAACGATTTACACATAAAACTACTATTTTAGGCATGAAAAGCACTATTGCATTACAGTTTTGGAACAAATCAAACAATCATCTACTATGTAGAAAATATGGGATTTTCTTGGAACATTTAACGTGAACAAAACATTTTCATTCTTTTTCATATTAACATTGTCACTAAATACTTATGAACTCACCAGCTTAAATGCTGACCTACTCTTTCAAAACCACTTGTATTTCTCAGGGATTCAGTAATACAGGTAAACTGCAGGTTTTCAAGAAGGGACGATGCGGTGTTAGTTTAATTTCATTTTAAACATCATGTTGTAATTTCTTTTGAAACAAGTACCTTTCAACAATGTAATCTTTTAAATTATATATGTGATGGTTGTGTTGCTTTCTTTACTATGTATTTGATTGTTACGATACTACATGAAGTCATCTACCCTCGAACGATTCCGCCGTTCTAGTTTGGGGTGTGACACACATGAACCTCACCTACTAGCTGTGAAAAATATCTTTCGATACTTGAAGCGAACCTCCTCTCTCGGTCTATGGTACCCAGCCAAGTCAGGGTTCTTTGTCCAAGCTTTCTCAGATGCTGATCTCGGAGGATGTGGACTGGACCGAAAGAGTACCACTGGAGGATGCCAATTTGTTGATGGAAAACTTGTCAGTTGGCAGTCCAAGAAGCAAACATGTTTGTCTCTTTCAACAACCGAAGCTGAGTATATCGCAGCAACATCCTGTATGTCACAAGTCATTTGGATACAAAGCCAACTTAGAGATTACGACTGGAGTATGAAGAAGATTCCTCGATACTGTGACTCAGAAAGTGCGATAAGGATTTTTCACAATATAGTGCAACACTCAAAGACTAAACACATTGCACTAAGATATCATTTCATCAAGGACCACGTTGAAGATGGCAATGAGGAAGTTAACTTTGTTCGGTCCTCTGATCAACTGGCTGACATCTTTACTAAGGGCTTACCAGAAGCAAGTTTTAATAAAATATTACAAGGCTTGGGAATGATGGAAGCAGAGTTGGTACCGAAACCCCTTATTATCTCTAAAAATTAAATAAGCAAAATACAGCGTGGGCTCGGTCTATTTCGTTTCCGGAATTTTCAGGAACCGAAATGAACTGAACGCTCGATCTATTTTAGCTCCAGAATTTCAGGGAACCGAAATGAACCGAATGCTCGGTCTATTTCACTTCATCTTTTCTAAGGTCAGGTTTTGGTTGTATATCTTGTATGTCTTGATTAATCTTTTTGCTTGTCTCTCTTTCTCTTTTATCTTTATTTTATTTTCTGTTTTTCCTATTTTTCCGAAATTCCAAAAATTACAAAAATATTTTATTTTCTGTTTTCCCTCTTTTTTAGAAATTTCAAAAATAACAAATTATTTTATCTTTTGTTTTTTCTCTTTTTTAGAAATCACAAAAATACAAAAATATATTCTTCTTGTATTTCGTGTGGATTATTTTTCTTAGGTCTCAAGAACAACGAAGGTACATGCAGTGGAACGAGGGCAGATATAACATTCTTATCTTTGAACTAGTAAGGTGTCCCTAGAAGCATGGTGTTGCATGTAGACCGACGCCTCCAAGACTCTGAGTGAAGCCTTAATGATTCGATCCATACCAATCATTTCTTCCCAATTAGGCTGCTAAATTTACTCAAGTCATGACCTATCTTACTCTTCTCATATGAGTCAAGAGTTTTCTGCTTTTTCATCGTTTTTATAGAATAGGTACTCTTGGTTCCCTAACCACCTCCTCTACTTTCTCGATTACGTTTCGTTCCACCAATGTAACCCTTGAGACTCCCAGCATTACCACTGAGGTTTATGGTTACACAAAATCTGTGTTTATGATCTTAGATACATACACCACATGCTAAGTGTGACCCAAAATCCAACACCAATAATGAATTTACGGTGAATATTTACTATTCAAGCTCTTACTCGTTGCACTACGAAATCTCATTTTATTTTTAAGTGATCTTTATGAAATTGTCCACCACCAAGGCATTTCTACCCAGAAGATCCAGTTTTGATTTTGTTTTTGAGATTTCAAATTAATATCATATTACTACACACTATAACCTACCTACTTGTTCAATACAAAACATCGGTCTAACAAGTAATTCGTCCAACTTTTGATCTTCTTTTGAGTATCGACGTTCGGTTAAAGATTACCTACCCTATGAAGCCATATTTGAAAAGAAGCCTTTTGATGTTTCTTAAGAAACATTTGATCGTATTTTATTGGGGAACCACACAAGCACTTCAAGTTTCTCTTGACTTTGAATGAAGAGATTAGTGCCCGGAATCTTCTGCTTCGTGTCTTACTAAGACATCAGTCACATCCCAAACACCTTTGCTGTGTTTCTTTTCTTTTGGCACACTCTTGCATGAGAATTCACGAGATTTTCCCAAGTATTGTTTGGTTTACTAATGGCAATTTTCCGGATCTCTAGTGATGAGTGATCCACGAATTTGAAAATAATTCCCAATTGGAGAGGTGGTATCTCGATAAGAATTTAATCCTAGTCAAGGGGTTAAATTTGGTTGCGTGAATTTGAAACGTCAACAATCACTCACGCCACCTGACAGATTTTTGGGGAACAATTGGCAATCCCTGCTTTTTATGGCGACTTTTCAGAGATTCAGTCATCATTATCCCAGATTTTTCTCTCTCCAGGAAACAGTATAAAAGGTTTTTCGTCTTCAAGGGGTATCTTTACCACTTCAAAAATTCTCTCAAAGAATACCGCCGATTTATCTTTCTCTACTGTTCATCATCTTCTTGCAAACCATCAATGGCGGATTCTTCATCAGTTCTAGATTAAACAACTTCCTCCACACTACTAACGATTAAGCCCAATCAGAATCTCATTATTGATCTCGATCCTTATCTGTATGATGCCTACATGCTCCAGGTGGTTGAATGCCTTAAATATTCACCACTCGTCATGGCATTGATGAAGGCTGAAACAGTGCCAATGTCCCTATTATCTCACGTCTACGCTACAACATCGTACGAAAAGAAACATGAGAGGATTTTCTTCAAGATATTTAATCACAGGACCTCTGTGTCTAAGGTCAGGTTTTCTTCTTTGCTAGGGTTTCCTTATGAAGAAATAACGGTGAACCATGAGTCGATTACTTTGTCATCTATTTTCGCAGTGTTCTATGATCTTGGCTACACGGATAGTTTGACCATAGTCACCAAGTTCAAAAAATCATACCTTCCTCCTCAATGGAATGGACTTTTTACTCTTCTTGTCAAGATTTTTGCTGAAAGAGTTGCAGGTTTTGACGAATCTAGCAAAGATTTCTAGGTTTTATTCTATGGGCTCTACAAACATATAAATCTGGATTATGGTTGAATCATGTGGTCACAACTGGTACAAAGTTTGAACTCTTCTTCACGTCACTCGGAAGTTTCTTGTGCATGTTTTTGGTCGATTGTCACTCGTTGGTCCATGGAAAAGCTTAATGTTCATGTAATGGCGGACTCCTTAATGTCCTCAATTGCCATGATTCATACGACGAAGATCATCGTGGCTGATCCCTCGATATTTTCCTATGTGGGTTCAATTCCTGAATCCATGTATGGATCCGTTCCTGCTTCAAGCTCGATTATTGCTGCCTATAAGAAAGTTACTCCATTTGGTCCAAGGGTTTATACTTCGGAGATGCAGCAATCCATTGAGGATGTTGATAAGCCATCTAAATGGGGACCCAAAGAAAGCCATATAGGAAGGTCCATCCTCCAAGGCTACTGCTTCGAAAAAGAGGAAGTCTGAGAAAGCTGCAACACCTATTCAGAAAAAGCGCAAGGTTAAGAAGGCAACAAGGAAACCGGTCACTCCATCAACCAGTGATTCTAGTTACAACCCTTCAGATCAACCCCGTGATAACTTCGATGATGATGAGACTGAAGAAGTTCCTTCTGATGCTGAGAGAGGTCATTCGCCTCCTCCTTCTCCTACTTTTGAGGTACCATTAAATGATTCGGTTTCATCTCCCTAGACTTCAGTTCTAGTTACAATTGCCCTATGTCCACCACCTGTATCTACCGCTTCACCAGTCAGTGCTCCGATTCCACCGCCAGTCTTTTCCCAAGCAACAACCGAACCTCGTGTCAACGTATCTGATACGGGGGCATCTATCTTTCAAAATGAACCTCCAGTGTCATCATCACCATCAACCGAGTCGGATACCGTTTTGGGCGAAGAAGACCTCAACTTTGAATCCACTTATTATAGTCCTTATCGCATCCAAAGCGATGGCAATGATGACGCTCCTGTGATGAAGTGACATCTGAAAGATTTGAATGATAAGCTTGATTCCATTATTGCATCATCCTCTACTTCTTCATCAGGTTATTTTGAGGCTGCAGTTAAAGCAATTTTGGAAACGGAGCTTCAACGACATGAATCTTTGATTCAGAAGGCGAAAGATGTTGTTGATGCTTCTACTCAATCGAGAAAGAAGGCTATTGACGAAGTTAAATATTTGGTTAATGATGCGAGGATTTTTCTAGAATCTCTTCAGGGGACAGGTGAAACTAAGTCCAATAAGGTAAATGCTACAATTGAGTCCCTTTCGAAAACTTTCCAAGATGAACAAGCGTAGTTTGATCAAGTTCGTTCTGACCTACAAGCTGATCAATCATCCTTTCAATCATAAGTTGCTTCTCGTCTTGATAAATTCCAAGAAGAATTGGCATTTGAAAATAAAGTGATGGATGAGCTCGCCCGTCAAACAACGCTGATCAAGACTAAGAATGTTCGATTGAATCAAGTTCGAAGGGATATTGATGAGCTTAAGTCTGAGTGAATTGTTATGTGAAGTTATGTATCTGATGTCCACGATCCTCTATCCAATATTTTGGATGCTCAAGATTCGGTCCTTACAATCACTATTCTGGGACATCTTGCTAAGAAACTACGTCCCGCTCTTACTTTGTTGATCCGAGTGGTGGGTGTTCCGGAGTTGGGTGCTACTCCGCAACAAGGGGGAGATAAAAATGAAGAGCAACAGAAACAATCTCATAATCTATCACCAAAATCAAAAGAACCGAAAGTTAATGAAGCTTAGGGTTCTAGTAAAAACGACAAAGGTAGAGGGATCATGGATGAAGAAGAAGAAGAAAATGATGACGCTACTCTCAAAAGAAGAAATCGAGACAGAGAGCTGGATGAAAAATCTCGTATTGCTAACGAAGCTGAAGATAGGGAGCGAAAGAAAAAGGAGGCTCACGACCTATTGGAAAGTCGCAAAGCTTTTATTTTTCACTGTTTTGTTCCAACAGTCGCTATTCCCTCACCAGATCCGAAAACAAACAGGGATTTGGTTTATTACTATATGGAATTTTCTCAGCCTCATCATCTAACATGGAGTGCTCAAAAGATTAAAACTATGAAGGTTATGAAGCCGACTTCTGCTGGGAAATTCATCAATATCAAGTTCAAAGTAACAATGGGATCAGAGGGTTCGGTTCATCACATCTCTCTAGCTGATCTGCCAAATTTGAATCCACATGATTGGATCCTGCTGAACAACATCCTGCTTACCATTCAGGAATAGTATGAGCCGATTATTGATCATATCAAGTGAATGATTGCCTGTTATATTCATGAAGTCGCCCTGATGGATCAAGAAATCTCATCGGTTTTGCGAAAAAGGCCAACTATCAAATTGATTGGGAAAGTTCAGGATCCAAACCAAATGAAGCTGGGGGTGATCGATTCAAAGTACTGAACGGTGATGTTTACAAGGAAAGAGGGAGAAATTTTTTTGTTTTCCCTCGATGATAAACATTTGTTTTCCACGTCTTGTCTGGAACATATCATTGATCTGGTGAACAGGTGTAAGCAGATTTGCGATGCTGGCAAGAAGTACTTCACAGACATGCTTCGGTGGTATATCACTTTCTGAAAAACTCTTTTGGCTATTGTACCAAAGGTGTTCAAAACGGTCAAGAAGTCTTCTGTTGCAAAACCAAAGTGAAGTCTCGCCCCTTAATGACGCAAACGGGAGATTTTTGGGACAAGATTTGTTGCGTCTAGGGCTCGTTCCTTGGGCAAGTGTTTATTTTGATTAGGGTTTGAGTATTTAAAGGTTCATGCATGCATCATTTGATTTTTATCGCTTTCATTTATTATTCTCAGTATTGTACTACAAACCCTAATACCCTCTACATTGGAAGTTTTTTGTCGAGCTCTGCTGAGGCGTGGCTGTTCTTGAATCATTAAGCTATACTTTGATTGTATCGTGTGTTCACAGTATTTATTTGTTTGTCTTATTGTCTAACCTATTGAAGATCTAGTCGATCTAAGAATTTTCAACTCATTAGATACCAAAATGTTAGGATGTGGAATCTTAATTCCTTGGAAGATCCCTTCTTCACACGCTGTTTTATTGGCCAAATTTAATCCTTCCATTGACATGATGAGAAGAGGGGGAATAGGGGTCCCCTTGTCTGACACCTTTCTCCGTTACGAACTCTTCTACCGGGGAGCCATTAATCAAAACTCAAGCCTTCGCCGATGTGAGACAACCATGAATCCAACTCCTCCATTTGGCACCGTATGCCATTTGCCTCATCCCGGAATCCAATTATTCCCAGTTAATGGAATCGAATGCTTTGTCGATGTCTACTTTAAAGAGTAGAATTCTCTTTTTTATCTTCTTAGCATAAGAACAAATTTGATTGACAATCAAAGGAATGTCAAGAATATTGTGACCTTAAACAAACATTGTTTAGAGCTCATCTATGTTGGAACCCACAACTCCTTTTAGTCGTATAGCTAGAATTTCAGCTATTCTTATACATGCATCCAATTACACTAATTGGGTGAAAGTTGTTCAAGGTAAAGGGGTCTTGGACTTTGGGTACCATGGTTATGAATGATGAGTTACATCCAATGGTAATTTCCCCCCATCTTTCAAAATGCTTTACATAACTATAAACATCATTTTTAAGTATTTCCCGTTGGTGTTTGGTGAATTGGAATGGAAAACCATCTGGGCCCAAAGATTTGTCACCCACACATGCCCATACCACCATTTTAATATCTTCCATGGTGCTTCTAGATTTAGGCTAGTAGCGTCCGAAAGGACCTGGAACTTGTTACTGATAAGTTTGGGCTGCGATGGCCATTTTTCCTGGAGCTTGTTTTTTAAATAAAAACTTCTTTTTTAATAGCCCCAACATCCATTTTCTAGATCCCATTTATCATGAGACCGTTAATATTATTTTTTATGTGATTGTTGTTTACATAGCCGTGGAAAAATCGAGTGTTATCATCACCATCAACCGCCCATCTGATTCTCGATTTGTATTTTAGGTCTAACACAACAAGTTTCTCCAGCTCTATGAATTTTTGTTGACCATTCTTCCTTTCCTCAAGTTCACTTGAGGTGAGCCCTCCAGATTCTGCGAAGGTATCAAGATAATTGTTTGAGCATGGCCTCTTCCTTCGGGATATTCAAGTTCCTCCATTTTTTGATCTCATTTTTTAAGTGTTTAAATTCCGCTGCCAGGAAGAGGTCAGGATGCCCATACCCCTTGAAGTTATTTCATCTAGTCGCCACAAAGGTATCAAATCCATCTCCATGTATTCATCCGTTGAAAAACCTAAATGGTCTTGGCCCAAAATCGAGATGGGATGTTGATAAGAGGACCGAGCAATGGTCCAAGAGCTCACGTGGTAGGGTGGTGACGGAAGCGGAAGGAAATTAATTCACAAACTTTGAGCATACCATAAATCGGTCCAGTTTACTAAATTTAAGATAAGATTGGCAAAGATAGGTGTACCGGTGACCACCTATACTTAAATATGACATCTCCATTTCACGTATGAACTAGTTGAAGCCTCGAGCACTTGAGGGGAAATTTTGGGAATTGAGTCTTTCCTCACGAGTTTTGACTACATTGAAATCTCCGAATACAATCCACATGCCTTGCTTTTTCTCTCTTTTTCCTTTTCAGATCTTCCCACAATTTCAACTTCTCAGTTGGGAGTGTGACCCATAAACGTTAACAATTACTATTGAACCTTGTATTCCTCTTTAATATCCGATGTTGATGAGAAAGTGCTTAGATTTGATTACTTCAATGTTGTTGAAAATGTTGGAGTCCCATAAGTTTAGGATCCCTCGGATCTTCCTGTCGCATCAACCCTGTCACAACCGAAGTCATTAGCTCCCCAACACCCTTTGACGTCGATATTTTCAGAATCTTGCAACTATGTTTCTTGAATGCTAAAGAAAAGAGATCTTGTGTTTGGGTTTCAACCTCCGAACCCAAGCCACCTTCGGTTCCTTGCGAATTCCTCTTGTATTGAGTAACATTAAATTCATTGATGAATATCAGTTGCACCTATTTCACCAAGGATTTCATTGAGTAACGGGTCTCCCATAGTGATTTTGAAACTCAGTTTTTTCCCAATTTGCACAATTCTTTCGGCTTTATTGGATGTGGTAGTGCTCTCACTTTGTTTTGTTACGGTGGTAATTTTATCTCCATGGTTGCAATCATCTCTATTCAGGTCAATGGAAGTGTTTTCCTCACCCATGCATCGATGGTTTGATTCGATTCGTGATTTGCCCCAATTCAGTTGGTTCATCAAACTCGGCCATCGGGGTGACAGTTCTTATGGAGATTTGTTTGTCGTCCATCTCACAAATTCATCATGCATTAATTATTATTTCATTTACCAATTATTTACATAATAATAATAATAATAATAATAATAATAATAATAATAATAATAATAATAATAATATTATTATTATTATTATTATTATTATTATTATTATTATTATTCCCGTTCACAATGTCGAAAGCAACAACTTTTGAGTTCAAGTTTCATACCATCTAATTTTGGCTTTAAATACTTCCTTTGACCGTTCATTTGTTAGGAAGCATCTAAACATTAAAATTATCAAAGGAACACCAAGTTTGACCATTCTATTGCATTTGACCGTCCGAGCATTTAATTAACAGGAACCAATTCGTCATTAGCTGAACACATGAATGACTTCAATGTCCACTTCAGTGGAACAACTTCGATACCCAATTCCAAACCTTATCGATCAATCATTGAACCATAAATCTTGTTCTAAAACAACACCTCAATCGATATTAAATTTTGAGTTGAATCAGTAATAAACATAATTTCATCTAATCTTCATCAGAGTTTGATAATCAAAACAGTAACTGATCTATTGACGCATTTATGAACACAAGAATCATTGAACACGAAATTCGCTGATCGATAATCGAAAAATATATGAACAGGATTAAAACAAAACGATATGAACCAGTGAAGGAATGATGATACGCAAAAGAGATTAATTCGATCATATTTCTTGATAATCTAGAAAGAAACGAAGATATGGTAATGACTAACGAGAATAAGTAGAATAACGATAACTGGAAACGTGAGAACAGTAACGAATCAAAGAAACTTGAGTGGATTGGCCCTAAATTGATCGGCAAATAAATGAATACGATGAACAGTAAGTGATCGAATATTGGAGTATATGAACGATTTGTACGATGAAAGCAATGTGAATCAATTTTTCCGAAAAACGATCTGTAGATGATTTTCGGCTGATGAGTTGATTAATGAGCAGTAATGGATCAATTAGTATGGATTGGGCTTTCAATCGAATTAGCAATTAAGATTGGATTCAAAAGAATAGTAATACGTAGTATATGAATTGAACTTTTGAGAAATTGATTTTAATACAAGATTGGGCTTAGATCAACGAATGAAATAATTGAATCAACAGATTGGTCTTGAAATCAAATAGATCCAATTGAATAATCGTAACAAATAGTAATTTCGAAAATATGAACACGATTTCAAGAAATTGAGAGACTCGCCAAAAGATATCGAATATTGAATCAATTAAACATGAACATTGTAAAATCATGAACCTTTCCTTGGAGTAATCGCTTGAATCTTCATGGTTTGGTTCTCCTATCACTTGTGAGGACAATAAAACTCGGATTTGACATTGCGAAATATAGAAGTGCATAGTCCACAAGCGTGGTGTAACGTTTAAGCACAATTAGGGATGTCAATGAGGGAAACGGAATGGGAAGTGCATCCTCTGCCCCCGAAATTTTCTCATTCCCCCGCCCCCGTTTCCCTACCTCCGATTGATTTTGGGCTTAATTTTTTTAGGCTAAAAGAATTTGTTATTTGGGCTAACAGAAACTGTTTTTCAATAACAAATATTTATTTATAGCAAAATTTTACATGTTAAAAAAAATATAATATCTTAAACACATTATACTAGCAACTTAAAAACATGTTTTTTTTATTGAATTTTAGAAAGCTCAAAATTATGTTATTGTTTATTATATTTATCTAATTAATATATATATATATATATATATATATATATATATATACACACACACACACACACACATAATTTATTAACGGGCCCCATGGGGTTTTGGGACGGGACTGCCCCCCCCCTTCCCCCCCGAAATTAAAACGAGCGTTAATCTTGCCCCCGCCTGCATCCCCACCCCAATTTTTTTAATAAATACCCTCAAATGGGACGGGACTGCATGTGAACGCGGTCTAACGAGACTTCTTGACATTCCTAAGCAAAGTTGTGTACATACATCTAAAGTAGAACAAAACTAGTAGGAACATGTGCTTGCTTATTTACAATACTCACTCAAACTAATCTACTGTCTATAATAGTTATGGATATACAAAATGGGAGCTCTCAACTCTACAACGAATATAACTCTACTATTTATGGGAGCTCTCAACTCTACAACGAATATGACGAAAATCATGAAGACAAACTTTACGAGCTTCAACAATAATCTCTGGCTTGATCTGACGAAAATCATCACACACAAGTTCTTCTCTTCTTTTGTTCAGCTCAACAAAATTTTGAAAACACATATGTGAAAGATCTTATATGCCTAAGAATCATTATAGAATGATAATTCCAACTAAAACATAAAAGAGATAACTTGATTATGCATTACAAGCCCATGCTTCTATCCACATGATCAAATAATAACTCATTCTCGAGAATGTTTACTCTATAATCAGATATGAAAATTTATAATACCATTGGAACATTACTTCTTATTCTTGAATATTCTACTAAGGACAAAGTAATGGCATTCAAAATAACGTACATCAACTTAGTGAGATTAAGATGGCTGAAACAAGGATATGTATAGTTGATCATGAATACCAGGCTCTTGCTAATATTCATCGGATCAAAAGCCATCTCGTTCTCCCAAGCGTTTAGTCTATAGTTTTATGATTCAAAATTATTTGTACAAGATTTCATAAGAATGTTATGACTTATTTAGAACGTTTTAACGTGTTTAAAAGAAAGTAAAAAAATATGTGCAACTTGTATAATAACAAAAGGTTGATTCAAGTATTTGAATGATATGTAGTATTGTTGAATCATAGTCTTGAAAATAAGAATTGCATTTCCAAAAGTCTAGTTGGATGTAACACCCAAGTTCCAAGTATAATTAGCTTCATGAATGTGGACATTTAAGGCTTTAACCTAAGGCTTTATGGTGGCCACGACACGGTGACGATAGCCGTCACACCCCCGAACCGGGACGACGGAAACATCCGAGAGCAGGTGACTTCATCTTGTAATATGATAAAAATTGAATATGAATGAAACATAGAAATCACAATCATACATTAAGGATACCAACATGTATTGTTTACAAATTTGAATTGTTCATGAAATACATCCAAAATAACATAATGTATTATAATAAAAAAATACAACAAAGATCCGATGTCCATGGCTGAGAAAACTACTCACTGTGTTCCTGAGAATACAAGTCGTTTTGAAAAGCGTCAACATATAAAATGTTGGTGAGTTCATAAGCAGGTTTGTAAGACAAACTTCATAATAGTTTGTGAACTCCAGAAAATCCAATATTTTCTGTAAAAATAGTTTGAGAGTCTTGTTTAAAATCATGTGTAATGGCATGTGTATACTTTGTTTATTTTGTTTGAAAATTTCATAGAGAGTGTTTCCAGAAAATCATATATTTTTTGTTATACGAAATATTGTGGTCTTGATACACTAAGACCAGAGTGGTGAGATTAGTGCAAAATAGGTGGCACGTAGTTTTGTACTTTGTAAAACGTGTGGAGTGTATGTATTGCGTAAATTTTAAAATGATAATGTTATTCTCTATGTGAGTCGTTACAACCATATTGATATGACGAGAGCGCCTATCTTGACGTTCTTCAGGCATCAATTTCTAAAGATAATTGTCACCCTAGACTGTCTTGTCTAGCTGTAGCGAACAACTCAGGTGTGGGAGTGTCAACCTCGTATAGATCTATACATAATATCACGCTCTCCCTCCAGTAGACTCTGGTTATAACTACAGGACTTACGATGTACGCTAGGTTAGTATGAGTGAAGGAGTGTCTCACAAGATCCTTAAGAGAAATTTACGCAATTATGGAATCCCATTATTTAACATCATAAATAATTTGATTAGTGTAAATTTTCGAGTGCCGTTTATGACACACGACTTTCGTGTCATGAAGTGAGTTCTGTTCACCAAATTGATAGACTTATTTATAAAATTATTTTTATAAATAATTAAAGTTGGAACTGATATAATTAGACATTTTTACCAAAATGTGAAAATAGCCCATTTTTTTACCATTGCTGTCAAAAATAGCCCATTTTTACCATTGTTGTAAAAAATAGCCCATTTTACCAAAATGTTCATAAATGACCCATTTTTATCATAATTTCTATAACAGGCCATTTACACTAAAGTTGTCAAAAATAGCCCATTTTTACCATTGTTGTCAAAAATAGCCCATTTTACCAAAATGTTCATAAATGACCCATTTTTATCATAATTTCTATAACGGGTCATTTACACTAAAGTTGTCAAAAATAGTCCATTTTACTAAACTGTTTATAAATGGCCCATTTTTACCTTTATGGCTGAAAATAGCCCATTTTGAGTGAAATTTCCATATTTGACCATTTTTCAAGTTTTCATGTCAAAATTTTCTTTTAGCATCTTCTTGGACATATTTTTGGTGATCTTTAACACAAACCAAGAAAATCCATTCACACCAAGTAACTTGTTTCCATTTTTGACAAACACCAATATAATGAAACCATATTAAGATAACTAAGCTCCATCAACTTGAGACTTGTACAAATCTCGAGTTTATGGACCTTTAACATGAAATGACAACATTTCACACACATATCATATAACACATACACATGCAAGCAAATATACAAAGATTTACACTAGGATTTGACTTGTATTCCCCCCTCCCCCCCCCCCCCCCCCCCAAAGAAGGAAAACTCAAAAACAAGGGGTATGAAGCTCACATTGGGGGCTTTTTCGATTTATAAAGAAAGATGAAGGAGGTTTTCGATCTAAGCTTGTCTTCTTTAAGAAGATTTCGAAGTCAAGGTGGTTCTAAGATGCATAGATACGAAAATAGAGTGGTTTCAGGAATAATCTTAGTATAATTTGTAAGTAAAACACCTTGATGTTGATAGGAACTTACCAAGTTATGAAACTTGAAGAAAACTTATTGAACACACTAGCATACTCACGAAAATTTGGAGGAAAAGAATGAGAGAAATGTTGGAGATTTGAGGAGAAATGAGAAGTGAAAGTAATTTTGAAATGAGAATGATGATGATGGATGAGGTTTCGGCAGATGAAGCGGGGGGGGGGGGAGTGAGGGTAGTAGAGTTTGACTTCTAGCCAAGGTGATGTGAGAGTCTTAGTTTTTGTTGGTCAACAACCTAGATACATGAAGGGTTATATTGAGGTGGCACATGTTAGGGACTCTCTTGTTTTTCCTTTTTTTTATTTTATTAAATGGGCTAACCGATAGGCCCAAGGAGAGGGGAGAAAATAAAGGTTTTGGGTCTTGAAGGGTAACCGAGAGCACATTAGGCCCAATAAGAATTTTGGGCCCATTAAGGTTTAAATACAATTTTTCGGCCCAAAGAGATTAAATGAAAGAGTTTTCGGCCCAATAGGGGGCCTAATATTGATTTTCTCTTTGATGAGCCCAAAATAATGATTTTTGGCCCAATAATGATCCAAATATGAGTTTTCAGCCCATATAAAGGTCAACTAGGGCTTTTGGCCCATTAGGGCCTAATAGCAATTTACAACCTTGGAAGGCCCATTAGAGAGTTTTCTGGCCCAAAATAATACCTAATAGAGGTATTTGGCCTAGTAGCGTCTAAGAATAAATTCTTGCAGCCCAATAAGGGTTTTACGACCCAAAAGATCAATTGGAAGGGTTGGCGACCCATTAGGGCCCAATAAGAAGGTCTTGGTCCATTAAGAGGATTAGACCGAGAAAGCTTGGGTTAAGGCCCAAAGTTTAGTGGAATTGACTTACTGGGTTAAGTTTTGGGCTTTTGTAAGGTTGTTTTAACCTAAATATCAATGTATGAAAGTATGAATTTAGTTGTATTGAAGTTTGATTATACCAAACGTAGGGTTACAATGTTACACAAGAAATTATCTTATACAAAGATAGAAATACTAGCCTTAATTTGCTGGTTGTGACAATAGCACCACTGCATGGCATCCGTCTGCATGCAAAACAATATAATTTTTGGGCCTTCAACCCCATTTAATGGATGTGATGGTTAAGGTTTGCACACCCTTAGACTCCATCACCTCCTTTTCGAACTAGAAACATCCACAGACTACATTTTTTGCGTTTTTGTAGCTTTGTGGTGATTTTTGGTGAGAAGAAGAGGAAGGCACCCATTGTGAGAAGATCCGGCAAGGAACCTCCTCCTCCACATTCTAGCATATATTCTGGACCATTGTGACTCTTCAAGATCTAATATTTATGTTCCATGTTTCTAGATCTAGAATTTTATGCCTTGTTCTTCAGATTCAGGTTAGTCAGGATAGTGGGATCTCATAAACTTGGAAACTTTATGGATCCTTGAGGTCATATGTTTCAGATCTGAAGTATGATTGAGTTTTGATTCCCGTCATGAACTTTTGACCTTATTTTCTGCATTGTTGAATTAGTTGGAGTTCAAGACATGTATTGGACATGCATGTCTATAAAGAATCGATTTTTATGACCTGTTGGGTGAAAGAAAGCCTTGTAGAAAGTATAGAAGTGTAGATTGAAAGATTAAGAGCTTAATGAATTAAAATGGTCGGGACGGATCCCTTAACGTGGAGATTTATCCTCCACGATGTGGCATGGGCGGTCTTCGTGACTGTTTTTTTGCAAGGTCATCACGACGTGGCAAATTCTTGGCCACATTGTGGTAGCCGACTAATGGACTTTTGACTATTGACTTTTTGACTTTTCACCAAGTTTGAATTTAGGTTAATTTGAGGGTTTTGGGATGTTGTTTAAGAATTGGTCCTTGATTGTTCTATAGGTGACTTGTAGTACCAGTTTTTGGATTTGCGAGAGCTGTGTTGTTATCAACTAGACTGCGATGTGACTTTTTTCACTATACTTTACACTATAGTATGTATCCTTGTGTGTAAGATGTTGGTATGTTGTAGTGATCTGTTGGATTGGTAGATCTATATGATTACCTGTGTATTGCTGGTTTTTGTTTATTTGCTTGCACATGTTGACATATTGTAGTTGGTTGGGTTGAGGGAATCTTGATTTACACTGTAGGCTAAGATACCCAAGTAGTCCAATGTATTGTAGAACTTGCGAGGTATTTCAGTCAAACTATAGGCCCAAGGGAGCAGTCGAGCTACTATAGGCCTTGAGAGGTGGGCTAATAGACTCTAGACTCGGTAGAGCGGTCCAAGCATCGTGTAGGCATTATGAGGCGGTCCATGCAGATTGTAGGCTCATGTTTAGGTACTTCAAAGGATCGAGGGAAGGTGAAGGCTTGATCGTACACATCATTCGATGGATTTTTATGTTGAGAGATGTTATTTGATACTCTGATTCTATTACTATGACATGGAAATAATGATGATTGACTTATGGTTTTATGAAGCAACTTTGAAAAATTAAAATTTTTTACAATGGTGTTTGGGACATTACGAGTTGGTATTAGAGCCCTGGTTTGAGGGATATTGATGAACATTTGTGTGATCCCATACTAAAATTATGGATCTACAAAGACATTTTCATAAATAATTTCTAAATAATTAAAAGAGAGGATGTGATGTGTAAAATCATCCGGAGCTCAAGGAAAAGTTATTCCCTAAGGCACACAAACTTGTTATATGTATATTGGTGATATGTTAGAACTACATGCTAGATTATAGGCTAAGGATCTTCAAGAATTGCATGATAGAATTTTCTTATTTATGATGCCTAATAGCCTAGGGGATTTCTTGATATGTTATACAGGACTGACATTATTATTGTAGTGGTTTAGTGTATTCATCATGATTGTACATAACTAAGATTTTATAACCCGTGAATGCTTAATTTTGATGGGTTTTGAGCACTACATCATTCCTATGGTGTACATGCAAACCCTAATGCTTCGGATCTAGTTTGTCTAATGAACATGAAATTGAATCATCCAAAGCTATAAACCCTAGATTAAACATATTATAAATTGAATTAGGGTTTAGAGAATACCTTTGATTGTTATGTAGCAATAATAAACTATTCCTCCTTATAATTGGCTTCAGAAAGCTTAGTGCCTCAAGTGTTGCACCTCTAATGGAGTCACAAACACCACTAGCAATAAGGATGAAGGAGGAGAAGAGAAGAGGCACCCAAAAACAGCTAGAAACCCTAAGGAATCAGTTGGCCACGTTTTTGGAGCTCTAAGGGTCCTTAAATATGTGAGGCTATTAGGGTTTTGAACTTAGGAAACCCTAATCTGACTGCTTAGGCTCTAAGCAGTCCATGGACTCCCTCCATAGAGGCCTTGGACGATTTCTTATGGGTTTCCCCATAGAATTCATCCACTCCATCCTCTATGGAGTCCATTAGCCCAATATTCAACTATCACACAATTAATAGTTCTAGTCTCCTTTATTTAATTAATGTCCTTTAGCCACAAAATTAATTATCAATTAATTCTTGACTAATATTAATTAAACAATATGATTTCTCCTTTAATATATTATTCTTATAATATATTAATAAATCATAATTAATCTCCTCTCTCCTTAATTCTTCCTACATGTTGCTATGGTGAAGGCAACCCAAAAAGGACCATGCTCATAATCGGGTCAAGTACATACCAAAATAGTTATGGACTTAGACACTAATCCAACAGTCTCCCACTTGGATAAGTCTAATAACTATTATGCATAACTTCAGAACCTGCTCAACAATCGTAGCTTTCAAAAGCCGTTGTCAACTCTGATCTTATCAAATACGCGTGTCCTTTAGTGTGACAACCGTCAAATTCTGGTCAATTCAAAATCAAATATAGACAACAAGTCAAACCGATCAACTCAACTAACCCTTGTGTACTTGGACTTACGTTCAGTATTTACTAAACAACTCACTATTCTGATAAGAAAACATAAATCGAAAAGTAGTTACAACTAGATCTCTTTAACCTAAAAACTGTAGTACGTGGCGAGCCAAACCGATAAAACAATGATGCATACTCATCGGGAGTGTGTAAGATCCTTAAACAAGGCTTAACAGGGTTTACGAACCATGCATTGCGATGCCGGACACTCACAACTGTCACACTCGGAACCTCTCTCAATCGTTTTCACTCTATCTCTCTCTATGTCAAATCTCTCCCAAATCTCTCCAAGCATGTGAAATCTCTCTCAAATATCTCTTTGTATGAGAAATCTCTCCAAGAATGTCAAATCTCTCCCAAATCTCTCCAAGTGTGAGAAATCTCTCCCAAATCTCTCCAAGCATGTGAAATCTCTCTCAAATATCTCTTTGTATGAGAAATCTCTCCAAGAATGTCAAATCTCTCCCAAATCTCTCCAAGTGTGAGAAATCTCTCCCAAATCTCTCCAAGTATGTGAAATCTCTCTCAAATATCTCTTTGTATGAGAAATCTCTCCAAGAATGTCAAATCTCTCCCAAATCTCTCCAAGTGTGAGAAATCTCTCCCAAATCTCTCTCGAATAATTCCCGTAACTTTTTAGAATCATTCGGGTCATTCCGGCCCTTAACCGGGTCAAAAACGGCTTAAAACGAAGCGAAAACGAGAAAAATGGACATTAGGAACCGAAGGTCCTCTTAGGGACCAAGAGCAAGGAGGAGCCGAACCCTCCTGAGCCGAAGGTCCTCTCAGGGCCGAACCTCGCCCAGGAGGAACCGAAACCGAGAACAGAGAACCAAAACCGAGAACAAAGAACCGAAACCGAGAACAAAGAACCGAACCCGAGAGCAAGGAACCGAAACCGAACCGAAGGTACTATTCACCAAGCGAACCGAAGGTACTGTTCATCACCGAACCGAAGGTACTGTTCACTACTGTTCACTACAGTCCGTTCGGTTCTGACATCCTCACCTCTTATTCCCGAACCGAACCCCCACCCTCGCTACTGACCCTTCGGACCGAACCCTCGCCCATCACTTCGCGCGTCTGACTCGCCCCTTTCGTTTCCCTCTGTTCTCTCTCTCCCTCTCGGTTCCTTCCTTCTCTCTTCCTCCCTCTCGGTTTCTGCCTCTCTCTCTCTCGGTTCAGCACCAGAAGGCCGAGCCTCGGCCAGAATTCGCATATTTGCCACTTTTAGCCCATTTTTGATATTTTTAACATTTTAAGCCCGTTTTTCATGATTTTAAAGCGGGATTTTCTCCAGAAATTATATTTTAACATAATAAACTCTAAATATTCATAATTTAAACATATTTTGATGAAAATCATTATTTAAATAATAAAAATCAAATGGGTGAATTATTAAAGGTGGAGTGTTGACTTTGCCTTATCCAATGTCACAAGCAACCACCCCACACCCACTCTTTGACTAACCACACCTCCCCACCTTACCTAGGTCACATCAATATCATTTCCACTCAATTTACACTCATTCCCACGTTTTTAGAGCTGGAACAAACATCCTCTCTCCTCATTTTCTCTCATTTGCCCTCATTTCACTAAGTATCAAACACCACTTTCTCTCAAACTTTTCCCACTCCAAACTCGAGATTCAAGGCTGATCTTCACGTGTTCTTCCACTCTTAGTAAGTATAATTCATCCTCCTTATGACTATTTCACTTCATTCTACTCAAATCATGAATATCTTACACAAACTCCATCATATTAGCGTTAGAGCTTCGAATCTTCAAGTGATTCTTCAAGTGTTCTTGGGTTGAACACTTCTCTTCTTCAACACTTACCTATTGAAATCACTCAAGGTGAGTCCATACCCCTACATTTTCATGTTTTCTCAAGTTTTTAGGGGGGGGGGGGGGGGAATACAAGTTAAAACATCAAGAACATAACTAGATATTTCTAACAGCCTTCATCAGAAAAGTTCAACTCCATTCACGGACTGTTTTGGGCCTCTTAAACATTTTTGTTTTCCAAACTGTACAAGGTGCAAATAGTTCAAGTTTGTAGCTTTAAGATGACTACTTGCACATCTCCATACGATTTTTCTACAATTTTTAGTGATTTTTACAAAACTGCCTATCATTTCAAACAACAATCCGGACCAGTGTGTGATTATGGACTTTTTCACCCAAGTTAGAGGTCATTAAAAATTGTGATAAAAATTATGAGCAAACTAGACACATTTTGTGAACTCTCAGAATTTACGGATCTAGTTTTCGACTTCGTATGATTTTTCTATGATTTTTCCAAAAACAGGGCAGAATGGCTAAAGTTAGCCAACAACATGTAAATATCATAACACTTTGTATTATGTTGAGCAAAGTGTATAATCATAAGTTTTAATATTTGAATGTGTTTCCTTGTTAGTTTATCATTATGAACTGAAACTAAGACATTCATATTAAATATTATTCATTCATTTTGGAACACGTATTATTTAACTATAAAAAGTATAGTTTGAATAAATTCATAACACTAATACATTCCCATAAAAGAGTTCATACATATTACATACATTTTAGATAAACTATAATAGGTATAGTTTATGATACATCACTCAACGCACTCGTACAAGAAGGGTACATTCATACAAGAAATATTTATATTCACACACATTTCACGTAAACTTGTTAACCTATATTGTGAGACTCTCTCTCTCTCTCTCTCTCTCTCTCTCTCTCTCTCCCCGTACGTCCGAGTGCGGGATATAATTCCTGGTAGTTATAATCAGAATCTCCTTGAGGGAGAACATGATACTTGTATATAGATCTATATTGGGTTTGACACCCCACACCTTGCTGCTAGCTACAGTTGGACCTGCAGGTCTACGGGTGACAAATGTCATTTTATTTTTCGCGACACTGAGAACGTCGTGGCAGGTTCACATAGTCATAGTATGATTATAGCGACTCACATAGGGATATAACAACCCATAAGTTTACGAGATTTTATTTTTAAAACCTAAATGAGTTTTATGTCGATTTAAAATCACCTTTTTATCTCTATGAGTACAGATATTACTGTACACTTTTGGTTTTGGTAGTTACGACTACACATCGTTTGAAACCACATTTATACTTTTAAGTATGGTTAATACTTGTTATTACTCGGTCCTCTAATTTAGGACTACATATATATAATGTATTAACAAACTATTTTTCATCTAGAACTGTTAGACTTCAACTATAATCGCTGACCGTACATGTTTGAGTCATATAAAAATTTAGTCTTGATTGGCCTAGAATTGGTGGTGCCCGCCTCATCTCCTGTTCCTTGTTTGGTTGTGGACCTAGGGCAGACCCACTATATTCAACGTTTTATCTAATTTAAATCTTATATAACTTATATACGCTGGACGATTATAGAGGAACTCTACGGGTCATTCTAGGATTCATTAATGCATCATATAGGAATATTTCTATTCACACTTAAATAAGAAAATATTGGATTTTCTGGAAATCAAACTATATCGATCTTACAAGGAAAAACGGTTTCTACTTCAAACAAAACTCTTATGAACTCACCAACCTTTGTGTTGACACTTTTTAAAACTACTTGTATTCTCAGGAAATCAGTGAAACAGGAAAACTTCATCGCTTTGAGGATGGGACGTTAAACCGTCAACAATTTATTTTGTCATCATAATGTAATTGCTTTTGAAACATATAAACATATACTTTGGTGTAACTTTTGCAATTATATATATGGTGGTTGTTTTTACTTTGAGCACTATTATACACGTTGTTGTGATACTGTACATGAAGTCCTCCACCCCCAGACGTTTCCGCCATCCTTGGTTTGGGGGTGTGACAGATTGGTATCAGAGCATTGTTTATAGTGAGCTAAGTATATCGAACCACATAAGATATACAAACTATAAATGCATTGGGACTAAGGTCTCTGATTTTAAGATTTCAAAACCACTATACCTTTAGGAATAAATAGCTTTTGTTAAAAGTATACATGCATGCATAGATACTAAGGTCAGCATCATTTTAGGACAAAACAAAAGTAATGATTGTTGGATATCACAGGTAAGCCTGGGGATGTATGGTCAGTCTTGGGAGTGGCATAACCTGATCAACTATGCTGGTCCGAGGAGTGATTAGTATATGCCCAAGAATGGTTGTGATGTGGCAACAAGTCTAAAAACTTACCAACACTACCACAATGAAATACCATAGGGGTATTTTGGCATTATTAAAATTACATACGTGAGAACTAAATAGATCTTTATCAATAGGTCAATAGTTGCTTAGTGGATACATTAAAATTTTATGCATCCAGAACGTCATAGACTTAGAATCTGTGAATCTTTGCTCTACTTCCTGTTCTCGTTGGATTGGGGATTTAGAGTTAGGGTCGCTTATTCGAAGGTCTATCCTGTCCCGAATACATATAACTAGTAGGCACTAAACAATATGTTGAAGTACCTGATAAAGATCATCATATAATTAGCCAATTAGTACTTTTGCTTAGTTGTTTCTTATATCCCCATTTCTCGCGAAAATATCATGGCTGGATTTCCATCCACACGACGACCCGTATTACCCTAACCACGACAATACCAAATGGCTCGGAGAGGAGCCAGAGAATGATTACCCAACCCCTGTAGATGGTCACCAAGTTGAAGGCTATGCTGATGGTTCTGACTCCGACCCTGAAGTGGAGAACTTAACCCCGATGACTCTTGTTCCGAATCCCAACCCTTGACCGGCTTTTCAGGGCCCGACGCCTCCTTGGGTAGAGTGCTTGGAAACCTGGAGCGAAGAACAAGACCAGCATATGTCGTTTGATAGAGAATGAAGTTTCTACAACATAAACGAAGGAAGCTCAGCAGATAATTTTTTTTCCAATCCTGGTCCATAGAGTTGCCCGAAACGAGATTCAGGGTAGAACAACTCCCCATAGTATCACAGAGGTTGATGCAAATGCAAGAATACATACGATCCGCACCAATCGCCTTGAGCACACTCGTGAAAAATCTAAGAGAGGCCACAAAACCTACTAACTCGTGAAGTTCATTCATATGGACTTCCTTTATGAACTATATATAAGGAATTCTTAAATCGAAGAATAATGCAGGAAAAATCTAATTCTATAACAACTGACTTTTACTAGTAAAAACTTACCCTCTGATCATTTTTCTTTTTGCAAACTCATGACAGAACGATGCCACCAAGGAAAAGACCCAGACCTTCGGGCAGCACAGCGCCACCACCTCCGACGCCACCTCCCCAGTTTGATCCCGAAATGTTCCAAGCTGCAGTAACGGCAGCCGTGGTAGCTGCAATGTCACAAATTGGCACAAATAGCACTGGTGGTGCTGGATCTGGAGCCACAAACCCTAACCACGGGGATAGTGCAGGACGCACAAGGGAATGCACTTACAAGGACTTCACAAATGGCAAACCCGATTCCTTCGATGGAAGTAGGGGTGTCCTCGCACTAATTCAATGGTTCGAGAGGACCGAAGCAATCTTTGAGATTTGTGCTTGCCCCGAAGCGAGCAAAGTCAAGTACGCGACATTCACCTTCATCGGAAGAGCTCTCACTTGGTGGAACGGCAAAATTAAATCACTTACGCTTGCAGTGGCTAACTCGTTAAGTTGGGAGGACTTGAAGAAGATGATGCTGAAGGAATATTGCCCAAGAGGTGAAGTGCAAAAGCTGGAGCAAGAACTATGGAATCTCAGAATGGCAGGCTCCGACCTTACAACTTACACCAACCGATTTTGTGATCTAGCACTCCTTTGTCCCGCTATGGTCACCCCGGAAGACAAAAAGTTGGAGCGTTACCTCTGGGGATTGTCCCCCGAAATTCAAGATAGCGTGCTGGCCTCAAGACCAACTACCTTCGACAGCGCCAAGGAGTTAGCACAACAACTCATTGACCATCATGCCCACCATGACACTATGACAACCACCCTTACCCAAGCAAGAGGAGGGAACAACGAAAGAAAGTTTTGGGACAACAAGAAGGACCAATCAACCCAAGGCCTCGCTAAGAAGCAACAGATCCTTGCTGTTCATGCTGCCACAACCCTCACCACGCCGACTCCCATGAAACCATACGCTGGAACACTTCCAAAATGCAACAAGTGTAACTTCCATCACACTGGGGCTTGCCGAAAGATGCATTGCAAAAACTGCGACAGAGAGGGGCACACTGCTCGTTTCTGTAAGGCACCAGCACGACCCATCAACCAGGTACCTGGCTCTGGAGTAAGCCCAACCTGTTACGAGTGTGGAGAAACGGGACACTTTAAAAGGGAATGCCCAAGGACAAGAGATGCCGGTGGTGGTGGGAGGGTGCTTGCAATCACCGAGGGAGAAACCACTCCGGAACTGCCCGCAAATATCAGTACGTGTTTCTAACATCGACATTTAAATCCCGAATTTCTTTATATGCTAAATCTAGCATCGATTAAAGCATGCATAGTAGTAATCAAATTCTTGTACTATGAAAAGTTATCCCCATCTTTCCCCTAAATCCCTGATCCCCATTCGAAGTGCAAATTTCGGGACGAAATTCCCTTTAACGGGGGAATGATGTGACAACCGTCAAATTCTGGTCAATTCAAAGTCAAATAAAGACAACAAGTCAAACCGATCAACTCAACTAACCCTTGTGTACTTGGACTTACGTTCAGTATTTACTAAACAACTCACTATTCTGATAAGAAAACATAAATCGAAAAGTAGTTACAACTAGATCTCTTTAACCTAAAAACTGTAGTACGTGGCGAGCCAAACCGATAAAACAATGATGCATACTCATCGGGAGTGTGTAAGATCCTTAAACAAGGCTTAACAGGGTTTACGAACCATGCATTGCGATGCCGGACACTCACAACTGTCCCACTCGGAACCTCTCTCAATCGTTTTCACTCTATCTCTCTCTATGTCAAATCTCTCCCAAATCTCTCCAAGCATGTGAAATCTCTCTCAAATATCTCTTTGTATGAGAAATCTCTCCAAGAATGTCAAATCTCTCCAAGTGTGAGAAATCTCTCCCAAATCTCTCCAAGCATGTGAAATCTCTCTCAAATATCTCTTTGTATGAGAAATCTCTCCAAGAATGTCAAATCTCTCCCAAATCTCTCCAAGTGTGAGAAATCTCACCCAAATCTCTCCAAGTATGTGAAATCTCTCTCAAATATCTCTTTGTATGAGAAATCTCTCCAAGAATGTCAAATCTCTCCCAAATCTCTCCAAGTGTGAGAAATCTCTCCCAAATCTCTCTCGAATAATTCCCGTAACTTTTTAGAATCATTCGGGTCATTCCAGCCCTTAACCGGGTCAAAAACGGCTTAAAACGAAGCGAAAACGAGAAAAATGGACATTAGGAACCGAAGGTCCTCTTAGGGACCAAGAGCAAGGAGGAGCCGAACCCTCCTGAGCCGAAGGTCCTCTCAGGGCCGAACCTCGCCCAGGAGGAACCGAAACCGAGAACAGAGAACCGAAACCGAGAACAAAGAACCGAAACCGAGAACAAAGAACCGAACCCGAGAGCAAGGAACCGAAACCGAACCGAAGGTATTGTTCACCAAGCCGAACCGAAGGTACTGTTCATCACCGAACCGAAGGTACTGTTCACTACTGTTCACTACAGTCCGTTCGGTTCTGACATCCTCGCCTCTTATTCCCGAACCGAACCCCCACCCTCGCTACTGACCCTTCGGACCGAACCCTCGCCCATCACTTCGCGCGTCTGACTCGCCCCTTTCGTTTACCTCTGTTCTCTCTCTCCCTCTCGGTTCCTTCCTTCTCTCTTCCTCCCTCTCGGTTTCTGCCTCTCTCTCTCTCGGTTCAGCACCAGAAGGCCGAGCCTCGGCCAGAATTCGCATATTTGCCACTTTTAGCCCATTTTTGATATTTTTAACATTTTAAGCCCGTTTTTCATGATTTTAAAGCGGGATTTTCTCCAGAAATTATATTTTAACATAATAAACTCTAAATATTCATAATTTAAACATATTTTGATGAAAATCATTATTTAAATAATAAAAATCAAATGGGTGAATTATTAAAGGTGGGGTGTTGACTTTGCCTTATCCAATGTCACAAGCAACCACCCCACACCCACTCTTTGACTAACCACACCTCCCCACCTTACCTAGGTCACATCAATATCATTTCCACTCAATTTACACTCATTCCCACGTTTTTAGAGCTGGAACAAACATCCTCTCTCCTCATTTTCTCTCATTTGCCCTCATTTCACTAAGTATCAAACACCACTTTCTCTCAAACTTTTCCCACTCCAAACTCGAGATTCAAGGCTGATCTTCACGTGTTCTTCCACTCTTAGTAAGTATAATTCATCCTCCTTATGAGTATTTCACTTCATTCTACTCAAATCATGAATATCTTACACAAACTCCATCATATTAGCGTTAGAGCTTCGAATCTTCAAGTGATTCTTCAAGTGTTCTTGGGTTGAACACTTCTCTTCTTCAACACTTACCTACTGAAATCACTCAAGGTGAGTCCATACCCCTACATTTTCATGTTTTATCAAGTTTTCAGGGGGGGAATACAAGTTAAAACATCAAGAACATAACTAGATATTTCTAACAGCCTTCATCAGAAAAGTTCAACTCCATTCACGGACTGTTTTGGGCCTCTTAAACATTTTTGTTTTCCAAATTGTACAAGGTGCAAATAGTTCAAGTTTGTAGCTTTAAAATGATTACTTGCACATCTCCATACGATTTTTCTACAATTTTTGGTGATTTTTACAAAACTGCCTATCATTTCAAACAACAATCCGGACTAGTCTGTGATTATGGACTTTTTCACCCAAGTTATAGGTCATTAAAAATTGTGATAAAAATTATGAGCAAACTAGACACATTTTGTGAACTCTCAGAATTTACGGATCTAGTTTTCGACTTCGTATGATTTTTCTATGATTTTTCCAAAAACATGGCAGAATGGCTAAAGTTAGCCAACAGCATGTAAATATCATAACACTTTGTATTATGTTGAGCAAAGTGTATAATCATAAGTTTTAATATTTGAATGTGTTTCCTTGTTAGTTTATCATTATGAACTGAAACTAAGACATTCATATTAAATATTATTCATTCATTTTGGAACACGTATTATTTAACTATAAAAAGTATAGTTTGAATAAATTCATAACACTAATACATTCCCATAAAAGAGTTCATACATATTACATACATTTTAGATAAACTATAATAGGTATAGTTTATGATACATCACTCAACGTACTCGTACAAGAAGGGTACATTCATACAAGAAATATTTATATTCACACACATTTCACGTAAACTTGTTAACCTATATTGTGAGACTCTCTCTCTTTCTCTCTCCCCGTACGTCCGAGTGCAGGATATAATTCCTGGTAGTTATAATCAGAATCTCCTTGAGGGAGAACGTGATACTTTTATATAGATCTATATTGGGTTTGACACCCCACACCTTGCTGCTAGCTACAGTTGGACCTGCAGGTCTACGGGTGACAAATGTCATTTTATTTTTCGCGACACTGAGAACGTCGTGGCAGGTTCACATAGTCATAGTATGATTATAGCGACTCACATAGGGATATAACAACCCATAAGTTTACGGGATTTTATTTTTAAAACCTAAATGAGTTTTATGTCGATTTAAAATCACCTTTTTATCTCTATGAGTACAGATATTACTGTACACTTTTGGTTTTGGTAGTTACGACTACACATCGTTTGAAACCACATTTATACTTTTAAGTATGGTCAATACTTGTTATTACTCGGTCCTCTAATTTAGGACTACATATATATAATGTATTAACAAACTATTTTTCATCTAGAACTGTTAGACTTCAACTATAATCGCTGACCGTACATGTTTGAGTCTTATAAAAATTTAGTCTTGATTGGCCTAGAATTGGTGGTGCCCACTATATTCAACGTTTTATCTAATTTAAATCTTATATAACTTATATACGTTGGACGATTATAGAGGAACTCTATGGGTCATTCTAGGATTCATTAATGCATCATATAGGAATATTTCTATTCACACTTAAATAAGAAAATATTGGATTTTCTGGAAATCAAACTATATCGATCTTACAAGGAAAAACGGTTTCTACTTCAAACAAAACTCTTATGAACTCACCAACCTTTGTGTTGACACTTTTTAAAACTACTTGTATTCTCAGGAAATCAGTGAAACAGGAAAACTTCATCGCTTTGAGGATGGGACGTTAAACCGTCAACAATTTATTTTGTCATCATAATGTAATTGCTTTTGAAACATATAAACATATACTTTGGTGTAACTTTTGCAATTATATATATGGTGGTTGTTTTTACTTTGAGCACTATTATACACGTTGTTGTGATACTGTACATGAAGTCCTCCACCCCCAGACGTTTCCGCCATCCTTGGTTTGGGGGTGTGACATTTAGATAAGGGATCATATATTCATCCATTCTACAAGATATCGCATAGACACGAGACATGGATTTAAATCATTCTATTTGTCTATGTATTGTTTCCCGACATCCGATTTATGATGACTGACAATACAGTACAATTGAGCACATCAACTTAGTCCCGGCTTGGCTAAATGCTTAAGGTGTCATCACTAAATCATCGAGAGGCCCACAGATATCGCTTTTATCCCGATTTGGGTAAAAGGAATGGATAAACTTCAACTCAAATGCTCGCTTGCTCTTACTCATCAAATCACACACAATAATATGTTTTACAACACCAAGTTACTAGTGCTTTTACATATTATCAATGTGCAACCGAATCGTAATTACAACTCACATGTCTCGGTTTCAAGAATATACAATATTATCGTCTCACAATCACTCGTGATAAATCCATGAAGTGATTCAAGTGTGCGTGGGTTTAATCCAACAGTCTAATCTTAATAAAGCACTCATTAACTCTACAACAAACTTTTGCTATGTCTAAACACTTTAGACAATCTACAGACGGATTCACGACAGTCTTGCTTCATACCTACTTCCAAGGTATGATCGACTGTGGAGGTTCAAATAACCTTGTTATTCTGGAAGTCAAAACATGCAAAGTGAAACACACTGATAATACTTAATCTTATATGGTCCCAAACTTTTGAGTATAAATAAAACATTTTTATTTAATCACCATATTGATTACTCATTATTCATTGTTTAATGTTTCAAATAATCAACTTGACACTTGAATTATACTAACAATTGTCCCATGCTCCAAGCATGCACACTT
The DNA here is from genome assembly GCF_052625555.1 of Lactuca saligna. NCBI lineage: Eukaryota > Viridiplantae > Streptophyta > Magnoliopsida > Asterales > Asteraceae > Lactuca > Lactuca saligna. The sequence continues at coordinate 146,684,205 of NC_136417.1, forward strand.
TGTTCACCTATGGTCCATACTTTGTGAAACAGATTAATTGAAAGACTTTTTCCAACGAAACTCATTTCACAATCCCCAATCCTTATTGTTAGTGTAAGAATACCAAATTCTTGCCACTTTTAGAATATGTTAGATTCTAACATTTTATGCAACAATCCTTTCGTAATGTCACCGCACAAAGTCACCTAGACTCAGCCAATGAAATTACAAAGTACTCTATTGGATATTGTTACATTACAATTCCATAATCGTGAAGTCTCACATTCAAAGTACATTCCTTTGAACATCCTTCTCGCATAAAAGTTTCTAATCTAGACATTTTTCTTAATATCCAACTCCCATTTATGGAAAAATTTCCATATTTTCCATGTGATAACTCACTCTGAATAGAATC